>NC_089849.1:20363476-21595976 GCF_035609145.1 Eleutherodactylus coqui | reverse complement strand
ACATGGGCAATGAATTTTCACACTGACAGCATCGTGACTGAAAATTGCATCACCGAAGAATAGCCACAATCGAGTCCTGAACTTAATTAGCATTTTCCTGTCCATCCACATGAAAAATACGCTGCAGCGCAGAATTCCGTCAGTCAGCGGAAATCCTCCAAATGCCGTCTAATAGCTTAAATAGCGGCAGTGTCTTCTTTTCCGAGCGCTGACCATAGGTAAACACCCTCCCTCTCCGTTTTTTTTCCCAGCTCCCATAGGAGTCTATGGATGCTTCCTGCATTTTTTTGTCAAAAGATAGATCAAGACCTATCTTTTGACACAGTATGAAAAACCAAATAACCGACAACGGTTGCCGATTTCACGCTTTGGTAGTGCGATTTTTCTTACGCACCCAAAAACGCCCATGTGAATGAATGCATTGGAATCCAATGTGTCACATGGTCGCAATTATCAGCCAAAAATTTATCGCAGATGAATAGCCGCGTAAAACACTTGTGCAAATAAGGCCTTAGAGAGAGGAGAATATAAGAGAGAGGAAAATACGAGGGTTGGAGATGAAAGGGAGAACAGGAAGGAGAGATGGAGGTGATGATATGAGAGAGTAGAATATGACAAAGATGAAAGAAAAAATAGATATACAGATGGGAGAGAGAAAGATATGAGAGAGATAGAGAATATAGAGAGTGCATGAAAAGAGAGATATGAGAGAGACTATAAGATAAAGGGAGTATATGAAAGAGATATGAGAAACAAAAGAGAAAGATATCTGACAGAGAAAGGTGCAAAAAAAAGGTTTGATGTGTTAGGCCGTACTCACATGTAGAGATGAGCGAGCGTACTCGTTTAGGGCGATTTCGCAATCAAGCATCGCTTTTTTCGAGTAACTGACTACTCGGGCGAAAAGATTCGGGGGGTGCCGGGGGTGAGCGGGGGGTTGCAGAGGGGAGGGGGAGAGAGAGCGCTCTCGGCTATGTAAATACGCCCTTATGCTCATTTTACACAGGACGTCTGTTGGGCGCTGTTTGACGCAAGAGGATTATCACTCAGTGAATAGAGGCAGAGCAGCCGGGGATCGTTCCGGCCCGCCTGTCTCTATTCACAGTAAACAGACAGTCATTCATAGGTGAAGAATGGCCTGTTTACACGGCCGATGCAGCGGAGACCGATAATCTTACGGTCTACACGAAAGATCCGATCGGCGATTTATCGCAGATCTGTCTTTCACTGCATGCGTTTACACTGCGCAGACAGAGCGGTTTGCACAATAATTGTGCCGTGTACAAGTGGCTTCAGCCAGCAGAACAAAACGTCATTGTTCCCTTAGGGGGCCTTCACGCTGGCGAGAAAATCGCGCGATTTTCTCACGATGTGAGTGTGAGTGAAAACACATGATTATAAAACCTGATTTTCAACGGCTTCATTCATATTTGTGATGTTTTCACTCCTTCGATGCTGCGTGAAAAAAAAAATTACAGTATGTACTTTTTTTGCCATATCCCCCATTATTTTCAATGCGGCCTGTGGCAGCAGCGCTGGCACAGTGAAAACAATGGGAGAACATCGCGATCCCCCGCCCCGTCCGCTGGTTGTCATCACTGCTGTCACATAATTTACCAAAAACCAATTTCACACATGCAAGTGCGATATTGGGCTGTGAAACTCGGCCCGATATCACGCTCGCCAACATGCAATATCCCTGTGCAAGGTGTTTGTGTGTCAAAAATGCCTTGCATCACTTTAGGGAAGTAGCGATCCTCCGCCGCAGCTAACAGCCACGGCGGAGGATTGTGTAATGTTTCCCATGGTTTTCACTGGGAAACCTCGCATTGCTTCGCACTCACTCGCACCTTGCATGCTGTGCAATGCTTTGCCAGCACCATTGAAAACAATGGGCGAGGAGTTCCGAGGTAACGCCCAAAGACAGGACATGCCGCATTTTTTTCCCACTAGGAGGGCTCCCACACACTTACGTTTTTTTAACGCTATTCTCAATGGTACTTTCTAATGTTAAAACACATCGCAAGTTTGCGCTTTGTGATTTTTGTGCGGTGCGTTTTTAACATTAGAAAGTCCCATTGACAATCGCGTTAAAAAAACGCAAGTGTGTGGGAGCATAAAACTCAGTTTTCAGCGAGCCAAAATCTTTCTGAAAAGCGTCTGTGACTTATCGCCCAGAGGCAGGGGGGTCTGACATATCCAGAGAGCCCTGACCGCTGCCTTAATGATCCGGTAGTACCCTGATCATCAGCAGATCCGTACATACCGCAGCTGCACAGTCAGTCCTCCCTTGCTCTGTCTGATCAGTCCCCTCTAGCAAAGATCACTCACATATCTCCCCCGGGGTGCAGGTCCTCCTCTGTACACACAGGGGCAGTCAATAGCAGCGATCAAAGGTCTTTCAATAGCAGCAGGACCACAGCTGATATCATGGCCATGTGACCAGCAGCTAGAGGGGATCACGTATTAATACACTTGTATGTGGGGATTTAGTGGTAATAAAATCAGTGTTTAACATGCCAGCTGCAGATGTGTGCATGGATGTAGCAGAGTTGTACTTGTGCATGTTAGTGCTGAAGCCACGGGTGTATGCTGCAGAGCTGTGTGTATATGCTGCAGAGCTGTGCGTGTGTAGCAGTGTTGTGTATGCTGCAGAGCCATGTGTGTATGTTGCAGGGCTGTGTGTGCTGTGCGCATCTACAATGTGTGTGCAGCAGTGCTGTGTGTGTGTATAATGTGAACTTTTGTACTTGCGCCATTGTTTGAATGGACACACTAAGTTTAATAGGAGCCAACTGTTCACTGTTAACCCCCTTTTCTGTACTAGAACACCGAAGTTAATGATGGTAGCCCTTCAGTTGCCCCCGTTTTCTGTTGTCTAAATCTGGGGTGCGTCTTATAGTCCGAAAAATATAGTATTTTGTGTGACCAAGCGCCAAGGTTTACCAGTCACTTGTATGGTGCTGCTGGTGCTCCTGGCAGCGAGGCCTAATACAAGTGGACATGAAGCATGAAAAGTGTAGGACACCAAGTTAAAGGGGCAGTGCCAGGCTACACCGGGTTCAGAGCGGAAGCCACTGCTTCGCCCCCTGCGTAATGGCCCCGTTCATAATTGCAATTGCAGCTCTCAATGAAATCAATGGGAGCTGCACTTGTAATTGCAGGCTGGAGTCCCACTTCAGTGAGAGCTGCACCTGCAATTCCAAGCGCTGGCCACTATACAGGAGTTGGAGCAGCGGCTTCAGCGTCGATCCCGCTGTAGCCCAACCCTGACAGCTGGCACTGCCTGGAACACCCCTTTAACTTCATACACAGGAGTCAGTATTTGGGGGTTTGTGGACTCATTATCTCTCCTCTGCTAACAAAAAAAACTGGTTACAGCAAGTTCCTGCATTACAAAGTCAGTGAGGAGTGATGTAAGGTCATAGAATACTGTATACTAGTAGTATAATTGTCACCCCTCATGGACCCCATGCAGGGACAGAGGTTTTTGTCCTGGGCACACACTCACACAAAACACATTCTGCCTAAATAAATTGTCCATACCACGGGATTGTTTTGCCCATCAACAACACACAGGAAACATCTGGCAGGTTACAGTCTCTATTCATCTTCTTTGTGGAGTTCCTGATTGTGTTGTTCGGAGTCTCCTGCCCCTCATTGTGTAAGATATCAGTCACATACCTGTGACTAGGGACACAATGTGAATACATGTATGCTAATTAAATGCCATTAAATCCTGCTAATTATTTGCAAAAAGATTCAATGCAGTAAACATCCAGCAGCAACGTAATTCTGCATGTAGGTGGCTCTGCTGCCAAGTTCAAACAATGCGGCTTTGCCAACTACTTATTAGTGAATGCTTAAGAACTACCCTGTTTTCCCCAAAATAAGCCCTATCCTAATTTTAGGGGAGGCTTAAAATATAAGCCCACCTCAAAAATAAGCCCTAGTTACACTACTTAAAAAAAGAATACATGACCTAGCAGGCTCAGTCCAGGTCCCTACCTCTACTATCAAAAGGTTCGATCGGTTCACACAGTCCTGAGCCACTCATACAACATTACTTCCTGGTTATGGAATTCCTAATTCCCACCTCTAGGAAACGATGGCTGTGATTGGTTCTTTGAGCGATGCTCAGCCAATTGATGCAGCACTGGATGAACCAATGCGATGGCTGTAATTAGCCGCGTCTCAGCCAAATCCATAACTCCTGCCTCTACAATGCGATGGCTGTTGATTGGTTTATCCAGCGCTGCATTGATTGGCTGAGCAGCGGTGGAAGAACCAATCACAGCCATCGCTTTCTGGAGGTGGGATTTATGAATCTCGCAACCAGGAAGTGATGTTGTATTAGTGATGGAGGACTGTGGGCAGCACGTCAGAGCTGTGTAGAGCAGTGGGAGGGACCTAGACTGAGCCTGCTAGGCAACTAGAATAAGACCTTACCCAAAAATAAGACCTAGTGCCTTTTTGGGGCCAAAAATTTATATAAGAGGGTCTTATTTTCAGGGAAACACAGTAATACCTACACTGATTGTCTTCTTTAATAGAGACCCATCTAATGTGTATTGGACCTCCTTTGGTCTTCAGAACTGCAGCAATTCTTTGTTGTGTCCACCCACAGGTATCAGAGGACTCATGGTGTCCCAAGAAAACGTTTCCCACACCATTACTTCACATCTACCAGCCTTACAGGAAGGGATCATCGATTCATGCTACTTGTACCAAATTCTGACCAGGAGATGTTTTTCCGCTGCTCAGTGATACAATTTTTGTGCCCTTTTGCCCGCTGGAGTCTTATCTTCCCGTTTCTCTTAGTAAGCACTAGCGCTGGAACTGGTCATCTGCAGTTATAGCCCATTCATGCTAAGGAACGACAAGTTGTGCGTTCCGACATGTTAGAGTAAGAGCATTGTATTCGGTTGCAATTTGCTGGACTCTGAATAAAAATAATTCCCGACATCCTCCTCTGACCCCTTTTGGTGATGAGTAGAGATGAGTAAGCGTACTCGGAAAAGCACTACTCGCTCGAGTAATTTGCTTTATCCGAGTATCGCTGTGCTCGGGTCTGAAGATTCGGGTGCCGCTGCGGCTGACAGGTGAGTCGCAGCGGGGAGCAGGGGAGAGCGGGCGGGAGAGAGGGAGAGAAAGATCTCCCCTCCGTTCCTCCCCGCTCTCCCCTGCAGCTCCCCGCTCCGTGCCGGCACCCGAATCTTCAGGGACGAGCACAGCGATACTCGGATAAAGCAAATTACTCGAGCGAGTAGTGCTTTTCCGAGTACGCTCGCTCATCTCTAGTGATGAGATATTTCTGTCAGCAGGATTCTTTTTTGCTGGATGCTTTCCTTGATCACACCATTCTCTGTATATTCTTCACACCACTGCACGAGAAAACCCCGCGTGGTTGGCAGTGAAATCTTGGCACCAGCAAGTCTAGCACCAATGGTCGGGCCTCGTTGGATTTTTTTCATATAATGTTCACACTAAAACTGATCCACGGAAAGCTGGTCACGTATTTATGCTGCACTTCGGGATCATGGCTCTAATGTCCATACAGGGAAGCCCCAATCATGAAAGGGACCGGGGTCTCTAATAAAGGGGTCATTCAGTGTTACTTCATTCTCAAAACTTACAGATGCAACTTTCTACATCTACATTTTATACAGAAATAGAGAAAAGCGCCAAGCATCTTGGGAATGTAAATACACGAGACGGAGGTGAACTACTACCCATTAATCATAACGACATGCTGTAAATTCTCCTCAATTAGTAACTTTCTAGAGAACAGCTGTAACAAAGATTTTATTAGTTCCCATGAACCACCAGTATTTCTGGTCTCTGAATGAAGCGTACAATGTAAACAGCCTATAGAAAAACAGCCATTCCTCTAAAGATAAAGGTTTGCATTATGATCAGGCTACACTTTCTATTCTGTATCGCTGCTCAGAAATGTGGTTTTTAATACTTCGTAAGTTTGGACATGACTAGAGGACACCAGAAATGCAACTTTTGATCCAGTCACATCATTGGCTAAAGGGCCACCGCTTGTGTAACTGGATGATCATATCACATTATACAGCAACATTGGCATGAACTGGAATAGAAATGCACCCATGGGTTCCTGCCTTAATGAGTGATAAGTTGCCGCCTGATTGTTAATCAGGTGACTAATCAAAAGGGAAAAAATCAACTCTTCACAATCAATTAATAATCTGTTATCAGATTTCTCTTTTACGGCTATTTGGACAAGAGCTGTATACTCTGTGACGGCTGATTCAGACTCAAAAGTAGGTTGATAAGGTCTTGCAGGAATCTGCTATCCATCCAAATACACAGCCGCCTGATTCACCTTGTAGTGGTGGAAACATAATGGGATTCTTTGGTAACTGCCACTAAATGCTTCATTATCGGCAAAACCTAATTTAAGGTTCTTCAGAATTGGCCCCAGGAACAGATTTTCATGATTAGTAATACTTGTACCCGCTGGTATGCTGTATACTTTAATAGATCATGCCTGTAACTATGGGAACGTATACACGATGCGACGTTTTTCAGCGCCGTATACACGCTCGTCTGCCCGCGCCCTAAAGCACACATCAAGAGTATATTAAGCCGAAGAGGATAGAAAGGCTTGGCTGTTTCCTATTCTGACAATCGGTGACACATGTATTCTCTTTGCATAGAGGGCTGCATGCAAGATCTGTACTGCTCCAGCTCAGGAGTAGAGATGGGAAGGCCAGGGGGAAAAAAAACTGAAAAATTGGGGGGAAAAACGTTTTTCCCATTTTTTCAAAATTCAATTTTTTACTGGAAAAAAAAAAAAGAAAAAAAAAAAGGTGTGTAGAATATGTTCTATGACAGGGTATTCAGACTACATAACTAAAAAAATGGCTTTGGTAAAAGACAGAGAAAAAACTTTTTTGCTAATTTTTCTAGGCCTTCCCACCTCTAGTCAGGGGGCATGAGACAAAAGGCATCTTTATTTATGGTCAGCTTCATCTTAAGAGTCAGGCCGTTCAGTTTGAGCTTTGGTTGAATAAATAGGTCTCCAAAAATTGGGCCCAAAATTTCGGTAGATTTGGACTTCAACAAATAGAAGTTTTTGAATACTCCTTTGTGTGGGCGGTATGTTGAAAATATCCAATTCAGATTTGGTGTATTCTACAGAGCCATCGTGTATGAATGCCATGATGTCTAATTAGAAGATGTCATCAATAGCGCGTCTAACTGCTTCTGGTGACAATATATTTTACACTCTTATCCAAGAGTAGCGGGGAAGATTAGTGAGAGAGACCTTTTTCTTTTACATGAATTTTTTGAGACGTCAACAAGCCCCGAGGCTTCCTGCTCTTGTAGGGATCAGCTGATCCCATCCATAACAGCCGTTGACATACTTGTGACGGCGTCTTTAGCAATGCTTTTTTTTTTTGGTTAGAAACAGTAGTTTAAAAGTATAACAAGCAAAAATTGTAGACCGTAGCACACTCCGACTAGGTTTAAAGAGGGTACAATCCTCTGAAGTAAGAGTCCACAGTCTGTAACTATAACAGTCACATTCAGATGCGCAGTATGACTCTGGGTATCCAGATGAGGAAAAGGAAGGACAGGTTTGCATAACTTTAGAAAGGAATTCATTCAGTTAGTTGGAGTGTATCACAAATCTAACAATATAACCATATCAACAGACAGAAAAGTCTGTCACGCAAAAACACTATTTTTAGGGTAGTACAACCAAAAAAAGAAACAATCAAAAAAAACTATAAAAACAGAAGGGGGAAAGAGATTATATACACACACACACACACACACACACATACATATAATTTTATGTATATATATTACACACACACATACACACACACACACACAATATTATATATATATATATATATATATATATATATAATACACACACACACACATATAATATATACATACACATACATACACACACACATATAATATATACATACACACATATAATATATCCATACACACACATATAATATATTATATATACATACATACATACATACATACATACATACACACACACACACGTATATACACATACATACATAGAGAGAGAAAAAAAGTAGAGGGGGAAAAGGGGGGGGCAGGAACTCAAGAGGCATCTACTCACTATATTGGGTGCACCAAGAGCATCCCTGTTTCTTATCTCCTGTCACTTGCTCTATTCCTCCCAGCTGGTATATCAGGCAGTGCCTGAGATTACACAGTATTCTTGTGTTGAAAACTAACCCATGGGGCCCAGGTATGGTACCAGGAGTCTCATTTGTCATAACGGGAGGCTGTAAATAGCTCCATCCACTGGATTTCCTCCACTTTGTGGACCCAATGTGCCAAGGAGGGTGGTGAGGGAGACTTCCAAAAAACCAGGATACACGAGCAGGCCGCATTAATGAGATGTCTGAGTATAGATATGTATGTAAAGGGAGATCTGAGAGGTGTCGTAGGAATAGAGTTGGGGACTTGCAGGTATAAAATTGTACATGAAATTGAGTGGACAGCCTTCCAAAAGTTGCATATCAGGGGACAATCCCAGAAGATGTGTAAGAGGGTACCCACTTCTGTACCACAGAGCCAACATGTCAAGGGTGAGGAGGGGAATATTTTGTGTAATTTCGAGGGCTGGCAAGTCCTTCCCCGTACAAGTATTCATCACAGCAGAAGCCCTCCAATCCATACAATTTTAGAAACCTAGTAGCAGGCATAAACAGCAGGATCACCATACACTCTTTGGGGCAATATTTGCTCCCTGGGATAGGGTGAGTGTAAATATAGCAAGTTTGCTCCACCCCAATAACACATCCCAGCGACTGCCCTAATTCCCTCAGTTTCCTGTTTCATCATATACCTTTAGAAAGATCTGCTCCTAAGGGCTCATTCACACAGGCATATTGTCACCGCATACTATGCACGCATATTTCCCATACGTAACACGCAGTGAATGGAGGAAATGAAAGTCTATGGACTGTCACTCTTCCATTCACATCGGTGTGTGGGCATTGCATTTTGATACACAGGAGAAATAAATTGCAGCATGCTCTATTTCCCTGTGTATTAAACAGCCGTTGAAAGGGCTACATGTGAAACGCTATCCCTACGTAGGCATTGCAAAAGGGCAGCATTTCCATACGCATCCCCACTCTAAACAGACTAGGGAATTTGGAGGGGGGGGAATAAAAAAAAAAATTTTTCACACTGAGCATGTCCAACAGTGCTAATCGCAGCCTGTATGCAGTCTCTGCTGGCAGAGCAGAAGGGTTGCGATGCATACAATACTGCAGTATACTCACAGCGTTGTACGCACTCACCCATGCAAATGATTTGTTTAATCAAAATCCTAGCTTGTAGACACACGAACAGAATCTAACCCCTGTCGACTGATGGGGAAAGAACAACCAATGAGCCGCCTTTGAAAAAGTATCTGGTAACAGTGGTACCGGGATATCAAAGTTCCCAATTATTTTCAAGTTCTAGTCTCTGAAACTTGAGATTGAGAATATATTAAAGTTTGGCTCAATGGAACTAAAAGTAATGTTCCCCCTTCCGTGAACAAATACTGCAGCTATTCAATATGTAGGTGATCAGTCACGAGCTCCAACACAGAGCGGGTGCATCATTCCTACTGTAGATGAAAGCTGTCTATTTCATCAACAGGCCGCGGCTGTGTATCCAGATTGTATATTGGCACACTTTTTACGGCTAGTCGAAGACAAAATAGATGTAGAGCTGACAATAGTCAATCATTACGGCTCAACACAGAATCTTTGTGAGCCTATGGCAAACAAAGGCCAACACGTGCGGTACAAACGGCTGCTATATGGGTTCTTAGTTGGGTTAAACGCGTTTACGCTACGGATAAAGTAGCCTCATCAGGAACCACCAGAGTTGTAATTCAATAGGTCAGCTACAAAGTAACCGGTAAATCCCAAAGACGGGAGATACCCTTTAAATAGGAGGAGATAGACGATCCTATCACTAAGTAAAGACAAATAAGCCCAGTTTCCCCCAGAATAAAGTTGCAGGAACAAAATAAAAAATGGCAGCAACCAGCCCTTATTCTGGGGGAAACTGGGCTTATTTGTCTTTACTTAGTGATAGGATCGTCTATCTCCTCTTATTTAAAGAAGGGTATCTCCCGTCTTTGGGATTTACCGGTTACTTTGTAGCTGACCTATTGAATTACAACTCTGGTGGTTCCTGATGAGGCTACTTTATCCGTAGCGGAAACGCGTTGAACCCAACTAAGAACCCATATAGCAGCCATTTGTACCGCACGTGTTGGCCTTTGTTTGCCATAGGCTCACAAAGATTCTGTGTTGAGCCGTAATGATTGACTATTGTCAGCTCTACATCTATTTTTTTCTTCGACTAGCCGTAAAAAGTGTGCCAATATACAATCTGGATACACAGCCGCGGCCTGTTGATGTAATAGACAGCTTTCATCTACAGTAGGAATGATGCACCCGCTCTGTGTTGGAGCTCGTGACTGATCACCTACATATTGAATAGCTGCAGTATTTGTTCACGGAAGTGGGAACATTACTTTTAGTTCCATTGAGCCAAACTTTAATATATTCTCAATCTCAAGTTTCAGAGACTAGAACTTGAAAATAATTGGGAACTTTGATATCCCGGTACCACTGTTACCAGACACTTTTTCAAAGGCGGCTCATTGGTTGTTCTTTCCCCATCAGTCGACAGGGGTTGGATTCTGTTCGTGTGTCCACAAGCTAGGATTTTGATTAAACAAATCCTTTTTTATTCTAGACTTTTAATAAAGGTTACGTTTTAGAGATTACCTTAGAACCCTCACTGTGACGAAATAAGTATACATCCAGGTGTTCTTCCTGCTACTGAGAAACCCACCCATGCACATGAGCCCTAACTCTGACAACTGCATTATTGCAATGGAGTTACCTTATAGTATCTTCTGGCTCCACGGAAGAAAACCACATTATTAGCATTTTCATCTTCCTCACTATTCAGTGAGAGGTGGCATCAATATTTTCTTCCCCCTTTTCTGCTTTTCCTCTATCTACCAAGCAAATTCTAATTCAACAACACAATGTAGTGGCCCCGAGTTAACCGGGCCCTCCATAATGTTAAATGTGTGTCTTCTGCAATGGGATTGTCAGCGTCTTCTATGTTGTATGCATTTGATGTGTATTGCACCTCTGCAACACTGAATGTACAACGTACCTCGTTGTATGTCATGTGACTACATTTTATATATATGTTGTTGAGGATGTTAGAGGGATAGGGTTTTTTCCAGTTGGCAAGTGAGTGAGCGACACAGACATTGTTTGGTCTGTGTGATCCAGAATGAAAGAGGCCGAGCGATGGTCTGAAGCCTGTCCTGGGCAAACACTACCCAGGATGTGCCAGTGCCACTATGCCCACTGAGAGTAAGAGAGAAGGACACCGGAAGAGTGAGTGATGACCGCAGCCAGGCATTATCTTAAGATCTCCTGAGACAAGATATGTATCGTTGGTCACTTATTAATAACTAATATATTCAATGTCATTAAGCCTGTTATTGCGTTCTTTTACATTATGCATAATGGTCTGTATTTACCATATCTATATCATAAAGACTTATATAGTTTTAAAATTCGGACTCTCTGTTACATATCTTCTGAATATATGGTGTCACTACCCTTAACGGGTCCTAATGTATTTAACTCTCTTAAAATTAGAAACAAGTTGGTTCCCAAACCACCTTACCCAATTTTTAGGGCCATTTGGTTTCCTTATTTTAATGCACTAGGACGAGGCTGAGAAACGTGATGTTCTCACCCCTCCAGACTTCAAGTACGCACTCCATAATTATTTGCAGGCGCGCTCCGTCTGGACCCAATACTATATCACCTTTAAATTTGTTCATATGCCGTTCTCTGTTATTATGATCATGGTTGACTTTGTAACCACACATTGTGATAATATTTTTGTAGCCCTAGCAGCCCCCACATCCCTTCTATGAAAACTAGGTTTTACCAGCCCCATCTCAAATATATAATGCTTGTAATACTTTCACACAATGTTAAAGGGCTTGATTTCCCACTTAAGAGATGAAAGGCCTTTGTGCAATATCTCAAAACTACACCAGATGTGATTTGCCTTCAGGAGATTTATTTATCCACCACTTCTGCCCCTAAAAATCTCCACTTCCAATACTTGCGTGTTTATTTCTCAGTAACCCCCAAAAAACATCAAGGTGTCTCAATGTTTTAAAATAATTCACTCCCCCTCTCTATAAGCAAAACTGGGATAGACCCATATGGTAGATTCATAATCATACAAGGTACCTTATACAACCAAAATGTACTTTTTGTTAACTCATATGCACCAGTCAACAACCTTTTTAAACTATTTTCTCCTATTGGATGGTCGACTTCAATATGGTCCTCTTCCCTACCCTAGACCACTCCTGAATTGGCCCAGACAAACTCAGCACATCGCAAAGAGCCTCGTTGAACACCATGCTGGGGGATTTAGCTTTATCTGATGTATCGAGAGAGGCTCATGGTACAAGGAAAGGATACACCTTTTTTTCCAGCCCCACATAAATCTTACTTACACATTGACTCAATATTTGTTTCTACGCACCTTCTACCATCCTTCGCACAGGTGAGACATATTCCATGTGTCTGGTCAAACCACGATATCGTACGGATTCCTTTCGATATCTCATTCCTTGAACCAATTTACTCTGTCTTTCCTAAGAGATGGAGGCTCAATGAAACTCTTCTTAAAAACCCTGTAACCCTTTCAAAAATATCCGCACACCTCACTTCTTATTTTGCAGAGAACAAAAAACCCAATTCACAACTTATCTGGGTTTGGCTAGATCATAAGGCCTTCATGAGAAGCCAGGTCTCTCAGATTGCCTATCGCAAAAAGAGGGAGAACTCACAGGCCCAACTTGCTTTGGAGAGATGTATTACCTTGCTAGAGATAGCTAGCCAACAATGATCTAGTATTTAACTAAAGACATTAGAGACACGAAATTGAAGCTTAATCTCCTATACACTTCCCTGGCTGAAAGAGCTCTTCAATGGGCCCAATCTACTCATTTTTAACTAATAAACCCAATAGATTCCGAACTACAAGACTTAAGACAAAAGAGATAATTAAGACAGTATACTCCATTAGATTCGGAAGCAGAACATGCACCTCAAACCCAAATAAAATTGCCCAAATTTTATAGCACCCTATATAAACATGGGCCCCAACAAAATCCTTCCATTACCATAGAATTCCTAAAGTATATTCCTCTCCTGAAACTCAATACAAGCCATAATCCACAATTAAACCAACCTATCACTGAAGAAGAAGAAGTCCAAGAGACTATTAAGGACCTTAAGCTAGGCAATGCTCCTGGACCAGATGGCTTCACGGCTCTCGATTACAAAAAATGTATTATTTCCCTCTCCCGCCTTTTAACAAACTTGTATAGCCAAATATTACCTGGGGTATAGAGAAATAGAAAAATCCTTAATGCTATAGAAAAATATCTATAAATCTATTTTCCCCATTGTTTGCTTCTCTCCATGTACCATGGATTGTCTGGGGTCTGAAGGACTGGATTGTTTAAAAGCCCCCTGGGATTTCGGGTGCCAGCAAAGTGTCCCTGTTATCATTAGCAGGTGACCCTGCTGAGCACCAGGTGAGTCCCATTGTCTTTTACCTTGTAACACCTTCCCTCCACATGACCTAAGGGTACTTCATGGCAGTGAGGTACTTCCCGCAACTGGACATACCCTTACGTCATGTGGATAGGGCGAAATCATAAGCAATCTCGCACTATCCGGCAGCGGGAACCGGCTGTCACTGATAGCCAGCCTCCCGCTGCAACAGCAGGGGGTGCACCGGAGATGCGCCCCCCACTGTTAACTTCTTCCCTGCCGCGATCTATGTAAATCACGGCATGGGAAGGGTTCACAGAGGGAGTGTGCCCCTTCTGTAATGTTATCGGGCTCTCGCAATATAATCGCAGAGAGCCCGGCTGGTTGCCATGGCAACAGGACGCCAGATACTGGCATCCTGTATTGCCATACCCTGTGTTCGCTGTAATAAGTGATAAGGCATTGCAGGAGAGAAGTCCTGCAATGCCTTATCATAGCGATCAGAGCTGGTATGCTGTAAGTCCCTCAGAGGGACACAAATGGTGTAAAAAAAAAAGATCAAAATAATGTGCAAAAAATAAAAATGTATAAAAAAAAAAAACTGCAAAAAAAACAAACACCTTTTTTGGGGGCTTTTTCTCATATAAGCATAACCCCCCCCCCCCCCCGCGCATATTTGCTATTGTCTTGTCCGTAACAACGCGCACAATATGTTGCACATGCTTTTTATCCTGCAAAAAGCATTTGAAAAAACCCTAAAAAACGGAGGCAAAATGCTAATTTTTAGCATTTTGCCTCCCAAAAACCGCATTAAAAGTGATCAAAAAAGCCGTATATACCCCAAAATGATACCAATAAAAACTACAGCTCGTCTTTCAAAAAATAAGCCCTCATAGAGCTCCATCAATAGAAAAATAAAAAAAGTTATAGGACTTTGAATGCAGCAATTTAGAAAAAAAAAAAAAAGATTTTCAAAGAAAGGGTTTTTATTACAGAAAAGTGGTAGAACCTAAAAAATATAAGAATTTTGGTATCGTTGTAATCGTACCGACCCGCAGAAAAAAATGGATTATGCTGCATTAACGCTTTTAAAAAAAAAAAAATCTACAGCAGAATTGATGCGTTTTCTCTCCCTGAGATCTTTAAAAAAATAATAAGTTTTACATTATAGTCTATGTACCCAAAAATGGCACCAATAAAAACTACAGTTCGCCACGCAAAAAACAAGCCCTTACACGGCCGCGTCGGCGGAAAAAAAAGGTATGGCTTTTGAAAAATGGAGATTAAAAGCCGCCAAAAATCGTTGCGTCCTTAAGCCCAAAATAGGCCGTGTCATTAAGGGGTTAATGACGATTTCTGTATTGGCATATATGTCAAGGCGCTGTCCTGCTTACACTGAAAATATTATCTGGAAGAGATATACCTGAAGAATTTCGAAATGCCCATATCACAGTCATCCCTGAACCAAACAATGACCGTACCCCTCACCCAATCTCACTACTAAATGTGAAATACAAGATTCTAACGAGTATACTAGCCAACCATTTAAACTGTTTTCTCCCTTCTCTCATACATAAAGACCAAGCCCCAGACAACGGGACAAAAGTTCTAAGCTTTATCCATATCTCTCACACACAAAAACTCAAAGTTAGTTTTATGACTAACCCTGGGCATGACTTATTAGAAATAATCCAAATATGTCAGGCATTATAAATTGGAACCGGAATATAAAGTCAGTCTTTTTGCAGTTGACATCCTTCTCACCCTTTCTAGGCCCCTTACTTCCCTTCCAAATCTAATAGCAATGCTGGAGTCCTTTGCAGCTGTATCTGCCTGCTGGTTAATATGGACAAAAAACAAGCTCTGTCATAACATTCCCTCAGATATGCAAATACTCAGAGAACTTAATATTGGGTTTCATGCTCCTCTACACTATATTACATATCTAGGTATCAAGATCACGCCTTCCTGACATTCATTATATAAATGGAACTATCCGAACATTATTTATTTCGCTTAAATCTGATATGCAGAGGGGGGTCAGCGCTCCCCTTCGTGGATAGGATGCATAAACGCAGTAAAATACCCTTTTAGATGCCTTTCCAGTTAATATCTACTCTACTGACTTGAAAGACATACAACAATCTTCTGGTTTATTTGGAAAAACAAGAGACCCCAAATTAAACCAAAATTGATGTACTGCAGATGTCTGGGAGGTCTCTCAGTCCCCACTTCATGAAAATATTTTTTGGCCTCCCAAATGTCACAAATTTCCCCTATATTTGCAGGACATAAAGCCCCTCTGTGGGTGGAATTAGAAGCTTAAAGGGGTTGTCCCGTGGCAGCAAGTGGGTCTATACACTTCTGTATGGCCATATTAATGCACTTTGTAATATACATTGTGCATTAATTATGAGCCATACAGAAGTTATAAGAAGTTTTTCACTTACCTGTTCCGTTGCTAGCGTCCTCGTTTCCATGGAGCCGACTAATTTTCGCCGTCTAATGGCCAAATTAGCCGCGCTTGCGTAGTCCGGGTCTTCTGCTTTTCTGAATGGGGCCGCTCGTGCAGGATGCCGGCTCCATGTAGCTCCGCCCCGTCACGTGCCGATTCCAGCCAATCAGGAGGCTGGAATCAGCAATGGACCGCACAGAAGCCCTGCGGTCCACCGAGGGAGGAGATCCCGGCGGCCATCTTCAGCAGGTAAGTAAGAAGTCAACGGAGCGCGGGGATTCAGGTAAGCACTCTCCGGTGTTCTTTTTTAACCCCTGCATCGGGGTTGTCTCGCGCCGAACAGGGGGGGGGGGGGGGGGGTTGAAAAAAAAAAACAAACCCGTTTCGGCGCGGGACAACCCCTTTAATGCTACTTGTCCCCAAAAAGAGCTCCAGTTGAACATAATGCTATTTTTGGAGACAAAAATACAACCCCCATATTTATGCAGCTTCTCTCACCTCTAACCTCTAACCTACCATCTTTTCCTAATTTGGAGGAAAAACAGATTTCAGTACTCACTGATGTCTATCCATCCCCCGTTATTACCTATTATCCTTAACCAGGCCTTTGCTCTGAGTAGGATAGGAAGAATCCAATGGCTGGATGTTCATAAGGACAGAAATGTCCCAGAAGGTTGGGAAATACTGTGAAATGAGATCATCAAAGCACAATCGTTAACAATCCCTAAAGGAAGGAAGAATGGGAAGCATTTAAGGAGACCGGGATGGATGAGCACAGAACTTGCATACATGTTAAAAAGAAAGAAAAATATGTTTATTAAATGGAAAGAGGGAGGAATATCTAAAGAAGAATATAATGCAGTCTGTAGAAACTGTAGGGCAAGTGTCAGAAAAGCTAAAGCTAATAATGAATTGAGACTTGCAACAGAGGCCAAAAGCAATAAAAAAGGATTTGGGGGGTATGTCAAAAGCAAAAGAAAAGTCAAAGATGCTATTGGATGCTTACAAGATGAAAATGGGGATTTGGTTATGAAGGATATTGGGAAGGCTGAACTTTTAATTCCTATTTTGTATCGGTTTTCTCTCAGAAAGTAGATGGAACATCAGCTGATCTTCCCTGAGCTATTGGGGGAACATAAAAATGCAGGCTATCTATAAGCAGAGAGATTGTGAGGGAACACATAGCTAACTTAAATGAATTCAAGTCTCAAGGTCCAGATAAATTACATCCTAGGATACTAAAGGAAACAGCAGAGGTGATTGCTGAACCATTTGATATGCACACGCCTTGGTCTTTAAGATGATTTTCTTCAGATAACATTTATAGTGTATTAGAGGGGTTTTCCAGGCAATTTCTATTGATGACCTATTCTCACACGGGTCATCAATAGTTGTATGGCTGGGTCTGCCACTTGGGACCCTGGCCAATAAGCTGGTTGGGTGCCCGCCGTCACCAGCAAAACACTGTGTATGGAGCAGAAGCAGATAGCTCTGACCCCTGTGTAGTGGCCGGCGCTGGTAAATGCAGGTGCAGCTGTCATTGATTTTAATAGGAGCTGTGCTGCAATTACGGCAACTACACGGGGGGCGGGGTTATCTGCTTTTGCTCTGTATACCGTGTTTTGCCAGTGACAGTCAGAACCCGAACAGCTAATCAGCTGGGATCCTGAGTAGCAAACCTCAGCCAATCAACTACTGCTGACCTGTGGGGAGGATAGATCATCAATAGTAATTGCCCAGGAAACCCCTTTAATCTGATGTGCTATAAGTGTCTGATTGCTCAGTGTTGGACAAATGTTGATTCAGAAAATGGGGTCGTTTGGTCCTCTCTGTGAACAGTTGTGTGGTGCTTTCCACTGAAGTCTAGTTCAGACATGGAGTGAGTGGGTTGGCTGTTTCTGCATCTCCTATAGACTGTAGAGGAGAGCAATTGTGGAAGTCTTGGCCAACTTTTTATCAGAAACAGTAGCAAGGCGCTACCCTTTCGCAGCATTACTTTGGGTCCAGTAGCCGCGAGTCAAGTCAATATACCTTAAATGTTATTTGAAGAAATACTCCTTTAAAGGGGATGATGGTTACAAAATAAAACTATTTCCAAATACTCAGTTAGTGAATTTTGAAATAAGAGGGGGTGTCACCAATTCAGGACCCTCATCTATTATCAAGAGCAGAGTGCAGCTACAAAGAGCACCTGACACACTGGAGGACTCAATGTATCCATGCATTAAGTAAACAGCCTTCCGATATCAATTGGAACTATGTAATACTTCATTTACCCTGTGGAGGCACTGTAGAGAAATTTAGCATTTGCTCCTGGACATCTTAGCAGCTTACAACAGAGTGTCTTAATGTCAGGTGACCCATCTGACAAAAAATAAATTGTTCAAAGTTGACATCCCTTTACAGTTATGTATGTGATAAAATTCTTCGGATCCTTAAACTACCTATGGAAGTGATTCAATCACTAATTCCAGATATAGGCTTGGCTACATGGAAAGCTAAGGGGATTCAACGAGTGGGAGATAGATTTCAAAACTTGACACTTATGTCATTCACTCGTATACACAACATATTTCATATCCCTTATAAGGAATTTTACAAGTACTTACAACTTAGACACTTCCTTCAATCTTATATCCCTCCTATTACTTTGCCCCGCTTGGAGTATTAAATATTTTTATTTAACGAGAAGCAACACTCTAAAGTATTTCTAAGGCATATTCCCCACTTGCATTGTGCTCTCCCGCATTTACGCCTCTACTTCAAAACCAGATGGGAAGAGGATCTTAACGACTCTTTTTCTGCAGATCACTGGTCGCAGGCTTTCTCACTTAGTTATAGATATTCTCACTGTGTGAACCATCTGGAAACCAATAGGAAGTTACTATACCGGTGGTATCTAACACCGCCTATCTAAAATGTCACCACAACACTCTAACTTATGTTGGAGATGCCATAGCCAAATTGGATCCTTAATGCATATTTGGAGGTCGTGTGAAGGTCTCTGGGAACAAATCCACTATGCAATATGTTCACTCCTGCATATTAAGGTGCATTGGGGCCCTAGTACTGCTCTTCTGTCGTCGTTAGGCATAGAGGACGGCACATCTGCTGATTTTCTCATTATATCCCATATCTTAACAGCTGCCAGAACATCTATAGCAAAACGATCGAGGAGTGCCGAGGTTTCTTCCTTGTCGGATATTTTCCTGATGGTTCAGTATAGTTGTACAATGGAACACTTCATTGCGACTAGACGTGATTCTTTAGCTGGGTTTAAAACTCAGTGGGCAAAATGGCTTGATTTTTTGGGATATAATTCTTAATTTTCTTAAAGATAAAACAATCATTGGGTTTTCTATTTTCAGTCTGTGAAGATTCTATGGTACATTATACCTATACACATTGCAGCTTCCTATGTGTGCAACAGTACTGTTGTATCTAGTCTCCACCAAAACTATGGGTGGAGTCTTGGGTGTTAGGGCTGGCCAGGGCAGATGGACAGGGATTCCCTACGCCAACCCTCTCCCGTGTCCCTACCTACTTGCCCCCCTGGGTTAAGCCCCAGGGCGACAACTGGACGATGGTCCCTGCGCTGCACTAGTGTCAGGGACCCAAAGAAGGCAGGAATGTGAAACCAACAGGTGGGAACTGTGTGCCGACAAGGAATGAGATGCGCAAACCAGAGAATAGTCAGAATGCAAGCCGGGTCAAAACCAAAAGATCACGAGCGAGGTACAGGAGGATAAGTCAAAAGTGAGGTCAAAAAACAAGCAGAGGTCTAAGCACAAGAGTCAGGTCACAGAATGCAGGTGTAGTCAGGACTGAGTCAAAACAAACACTGGCACAGGAGGTCTGGGCCAGCAGGGTTTATATGCAGACCTACGCCGCACAGAGGGACGGGGAAAAGTCACCTGATGACTGGAGTCATAAAAGCACCTCCCCCTGACGGCGCACACTAACCAGAGCACCATGCAGCCGACCAGTGGATCGGCGTGCCCGTGCAGGACGCGAGACGGGCCGTCGCGACCAGCCATGAAAGCAGGGGAACCCCGGACAGAGCCGCCAGCCCGGATCCCAGCCACACCAGGAGGAGCAGCCCGCACAGATCGGACACCAGCGTCCCCAGTGGTAACCCTCTTTCTAACATTGGGATTGTCGGGGGTGACGTTGTAGGCAACGCTCACAGCTGCTGATTGGCTGGTAAATTAGCTTTGCCCACTGTGCCTTCTGTGCTCAGGGCTTCTGCGCTCTCCTCTCCCATCTCCTGTCACTGCGGGCGCACTTTATTGTCTTGTCACGCCTTCTCTGCGCTCTCACCTCCCAGCTCCTGGGTGCGCTGGGAGTTTGCTGATGCCGCGGTCTGTCTCTGTGCCCCGTCGGGTGTCCAGAATCTCTGCTACCTGCTCCAGTGTCTCTCGTGGCCGCTCTCCCTTCTCCCTCATACTCTGTCACCCCCAGCAGCTCTCATATGTGCTCCAATGCTTGCTGGCGTCTGTGAAGCCGGCCGCCCAGTCCACTTGCCGGCCCCACAGTGTGTCCCCGTCCCCGCCAGCTGTCAGATCGCTCTCTTCATCCTCCGTCCAGGTAGCCTGTTGGCAGACACCCAGTCAGTCTCCCCGTCGTCCTCCACTGTGTGCTGCTAGTATTCCCGGCTAAAGTCTCTTCTCGGCCAGATAAACAGCGATGCAGCCAATCAGCAGCTAGGAGCCTAACAGGGGCGTTCCCTCCTGCTAAGGGCTGTCACCACCCCTAGCTTCCGGTGTCGACAAGGTACAACAGTACCGAGTGCAATCTACTACTGGCAAGTGTATGTAATCCTGGCAAGGCCATCCTCAGCTTTTAACCTTTACATCCTTGGACCCAATTTCAAGTTCACCTTTATTAGTTTACACCTGTTACTCTCCCCTGTCCCCTCTGTTAAACTCGCTTTCTCTCCAGGTGATCCTGAATACCGACTCCTAATCTTGATTACATTAATGGAGAGATACAACTTGTAAGACGTGACTAACTATCCTTATGGCATGTTAGGGTTTTAGGCCGCCTGCACATGGGCGGAAATCCCGCGGCAGGATTATCCACGGGATTTCCGCCACTAAAAGCCTGCATAGGAGTGCGTATTGTAATTACAATAAGCACTCCTATGCAGACGGCCGCGGTTTCGCCGCGCGAAATGTCGCGCGGCAAACAAACCGCGGCATGTCCTATTTCTGTGTGGGGCTCGCAGAGCCTCGCACAGAAATGTCACTCACCCGGCCGCCGGCTCCGGTCTGCGCATGCGCCAGCTGCCGGCACATGAAAGAACCGGGGCCGCCAGGTGCGGGTGAGTACGCACTCCTCCCTGCAGGCGCTGGGGTCAGGTCCGGCGGCGAGAATCCTCGCCGCCGGATCCGACCCCGCTCGTCTGCAGGCGGCCTTATTGTGTGCATTTACTACAGATAGCGCACGCCAGATTATAATTGGTTCATCATGTTTGTTTTCCTTATTTCCATATGTTGTTCGTGAACACTGCATTCATGCGGTTTGTATTGACAGCATTATTGTAAAACCAATAAAATATTGGTTGAGAAAAAAAATTGGAGGCAAAGTATAGACCCTTCTCAGTCTATGAGTGCCGCATTATGCATATACAACACAGATCCATAATACAGCCGTATACACAAGCTATACTGCATTCCATTCTCAGAATACTCTTAATGAAAACTGTATTAGAGACCCCTATCTAGTAGCGTGTTGGACCTCTGAACCGCAGCAATTCACCATGGTTTAAATTCCAGTAGGTGTTAAAATTGTTCTGCAGGAATATCGGCCCCTGCGGACAGCAAGATTTTTGTAGTTGCAACAGATTAGATGGAGGTGCTGACAGGTCCTGACCAGCTGACAGGAAGGGGTCAGCGATTCATGCTGCTTATGCCAATTTCTGTCCTCCCATCACCATGGTAAAACAGAAATCTGGATTCATCTGCCCAGACAGTCTTTTTCCGCTGCTCGGTGATACAATTTTTTGCGCTCTTTTACCTACTATAGTCTCGCCTTCTCATTCTCTTAGACACAATGGCGCTGGAACTGGTTGTCTGCTGCTATAGCATTGTGCATTCAGACACGTTAGTTGGAGCACCAGCGTTGCATTTCACTGCAATTTCCTGGACTGTGCAGTGCCTGTTCATCAGAACGATTCTTAACATCCTCCTCTAACCCCTTTTGAACAATTCTTGACATTCTTGTCTGACCCCTTTTGGCAAGGAGTTATTTCCATCCACAGTAACCCCCTTTATTGCATGTTTTTCCTCGATCACGCCATTCTCGGTAAACTCTCCACATTGATAGATGAGAAAATTCCACATGATTGACAGTGACATCCCGGCCCAGGCAAGTCTAGCACCGATGACCGGCCTTGTTAGAAGGCACTCAGATCGTTGGATTTTCCCATCTAATGTGGATTCACACAAACTAATTCACAGAACAGTTGTCACATGATTTTCTGCTGCCCTCCGGGGCCACCGGTCTAAATTCCATACAGGGAAGCGCCAATTGTTAAAGGGCTAAGAACTTTTATTAAGTTCCCATTTAGTGTAACTTTTTATGATGATGTAAAAGCCAAATAATCAAACCCCTTAGAGTTTCCTCAAGAGCCTGCAGCAATGAGATAAGTCATATAGTTATGGAGAGCGGACTCTGCAGCTGGTGGATAAGCTCAGGAAATATTTGAATGGGAGGGTAGATCTTGGCCAATAGTTGTTCATAAGACAATCTGAGGAAATAGACATTTGTTGTGCTCCCACATACAGCCGAAATATGCATTATAAAACAAGTTGGGGACAGATCTCATCATTGCTCTTGGCGGTACTTGAGATCACTTGCTGAGCTGTGTACTTAAAGTGAAGCTGCAAATATGGAGCTATATACACTGCACAAATACCAGTTCCCTGCTATAGAGATATCATATAATATCTCTCCGCATTGAAGAAAGGAAATTTCAGATAGCCAAGTAGGAACCAAATGTTCATTCATGGTAGCCTCCATGCAATGGCTGCAGATACATTATGATGGTCAGAGGACCCCCGGCTGCCCTATACAGCACCCATGTTCTGGTGCCAGCTCCTGTAGGACAATGGTGACAATATGACATTCACCACAACTTTGCGAGCGCTTCTTAACGGTACACAAAAATATTAGAGTCCCATAGAAAATAGACACTATTCCACATTGAGAACTCCACCAAACGCCCTAAATACAGATGAGCGAGCATCGCTCTTCTCGAGTAACTGTATATTCGTCCGATCAGATTCGGGGGGGGGGGGGACGGTAGGGGGTGAGCTTAGTTTTGAATAAAGGGGTATTCCCACCATTTAGTGGTACAGTTTGCTGCTAGACATGACAAAAATCGGTCTACAGAAAAAAAATCAGGGACCAAAGAGATAATATATGGTAATATTGGTAACTCTAGCTGTCCGACAGCTGTGTAGCTTTAGCGGTATGTTTAGGGTCCTTCTCCAACTGGAAGATGACCCTCCATCCCAGACTCACATCTCTGGCAGATGGTACACGTTTTCCTCCAGAATTGCCCTGACCACTTTTTCATCCCCACAACATGATGATGCCTCCACAAGAATGGTGTTCTTGGGGTGATGGGAAATATTGGGTTTGCACAACACATAGCATTTCCCACAATATCCGAAAAGTTCTGTTTTAGTCTAATCTCACGAGGTGACCCTATTCCATCTGTTGGGGAGTCGTCCACATGCTGTTTTCTTATGTCCTTCTTTAAGCAATGGTGTGCTTGCTGCTTTTTCATAAAGCCCAATTCTGTATAGTGTGCGGTTTATAGTGATCCTATGGACACATACGTCCATCCCCTCTATATAGTGTACAGCTTATGGCGGTCCTATGGACAGGTGCTTCCATCTCCTCTGTATAGTGTGCAGCTTATAGTGGTCCTATAGACACATACGTCCATCTCCTCTATATAGTGTACAGCTTATGGCGGTCCTATAGACAAATATTTTCATCTCTGGTGTAGTGTTTACAGCTTAGGTTGGTCCTATAGACCGGTACTTTCATGTCCTCTATATATTGTAGGGCTTATGGTGGTCCTGTGAACAGATACTTCCACCTCCTCTGTATAATATACAGCTTATGGTGGTCCCATAGACAGGTACTTCCATCTCCTCTATATAGTGTACAGCTATTAGTGGCCCTATGGACAGGTACTTCCATCTCCTCTATATAGTGTACAGCTATTAGTGGCCCTATGGACAGGTACTTCCATCTCCTCTATATAGTGTACAGCTATTAGTGGCCCTATGGACAGGTACTTCCATCTCCTCTATATAGTGTACAGCTATTAGTGGCCCTATGGACAGGTACTTCCATCTCGACTACATAGTGTACAGCCAATAGTGGTTCTATGGACAGGTACTTCCATCTCCGCTGTGGCTCTTTGAAGCTCCTTCAGAGTTATCATTAGTGGCTTTGTTGAGTCTCTGATTAATGCCCTCCTTGCCCGGTCGGTGGGTTTTTAGGTCTCCTTCTCGTCAGGTTTGTAGTTGCGCCATATTCTTACCATTGTGTTATAATGGATGTAATGGTGCTCCATGGGATGTTCAACATTTAGGATGGTTTTTATCATCCAACCTGGATTTGTACTTCTCCACAACTTTATCTCTGGCCTGTTTGAGAAACTCCTTGGTCGTCATGTCACAGACTCAGGGGGACCTTTTAGAACAGATATATTTATACTGACATCATGTGACACTTTGGTTGCGCACAGGGGGGCTGGATTCAACCAATTATGTGACTTCAGAAGTGAATTGGCTGCATCAGACTTTATTAAGGTGTTTCATAGTAAAGAGGGTGCACAACTTTTCAGTTTATTTTTTTTAAGTTTTTCTTCCTTCCACTGTAACAATTTGGCCTATTTTCTCAGGTCCATTACATAAAATCTGAAATAAAATCCATTTTCATTACAGGTAGTAATGCAGCAAAACACCAGGGTTGGTAGTGGTAGTGAATACTTTTGCAAGGCACTTTAAATCTCTATGAAGAGTGCTCCCTCTAGTGGTAGCTGCTAGTAAACACCATTGAAAAAGTTTTTGCTGTGATTAAATGGGTTATCCAGGTTTCAAAAACTGATCACCACCAATACCCAATCTGAGCACCTCCACCAAGGAGCAGTTTGAAGGGGCTACAACCTGCATGCGAGTGAAGGAAATGGGACAAGTCTGCAGTACTCAGAACGACTGCTATGAAAAGTACATTCTCAGGGCGACACAGGATCATATCTTTGAATGGATTGGCACCGCGTATGGTCAGCTGCTGCTCCATTCAAACTTAGGGGGAGGATAAGATCAGGACTGTTGAACGTGCAGATCCCAGCGGTCAGACCATTATCACCTCGAACACCTTCTAATCTCCTGCAATAGGTTTTCCGTTTATGGAAACTTCAGCAATCAACGAGCTGAAACCAATGGCTTTTAGTTTTATTCCATTCGAGGAGGAAGGGGGAACAAATGGGAGGAAATCATTTGGCATGTAGTGCAGTAAAGCCGATAATGTAATGTAGTTTATACTCCATCCCAATGCCAAGATGGTTCAGAAGAACAAAGCACCATGTGCTACATCACCGCCCCACGGGGCTGCAGACAAAAACAACAGATAAATCAAATCCTGCAGTAAAAGGGAAGGGGGCTCCTGGATGGTGGGTCACCATGGGGCCATTAATTGTAAGCTGTCCAGCAACAAACAGGATAATTAATCCAAAGGAACGGGGGGGGGGCTCCATTTAAAGAGACTTTGTCACCTACTTTTAGCCCTATAAGCTAAGTTTATGGGCTAAAAGTAGGTGACCCGCTGAGTCCGGGGATATAAGTCTTCTACTTACCTTCCCCGTTGTTCCCCGGTGTCAGCGCTGGAAGCCGCTGCTCAGTGCATTAAGCGGCGCTGATAAGTAGTCCGTCCATTCTAATTTTATAATGGGTGGACTACTTAGCAGTGCTGCTCAATACACTTCCAGCGCTGACACCAGGGGAACGACAGGGAAGGCAAGTATAAGACTTACATCCCCGGAATCAGTGGATCATCTACTTTTAATCCATAAGCATATCTTACAGGGCTAAAGATAGGCAACAGATTCCCTTTAAATGCTGGTTATTGTTGTGGTACATTCAGAATTGTTGCCTTGCAATTAGCGTAGTGTGGCTGAACAGCTCCCGGTGGTCTGCACTACAGAAGCAGCCCACCAAATGTCTGTGTTGGCATTACTACATCTGTGATTCATCACCAGTATTATAAATGGCACAGTCCAATTTCCAATTCTATCTGTTCAGTTGTGTCTGACTTTTGGATACTCTGTAGGCCGGTCCTCTCCATGCTTCTCTATGGCTGCTTTCAATTGCCCGATGTCCATTCCAGTGTCCTTCTTGATGGTGTCCAGCCAACGTTTCTTTTGTCTTCCCCAGTTTCCTTTTACCACTGACCATTCCAAGTAGAATCTCTTTTTTCAGCGAATTCACTCTCATCACATGTCCAAAGACAGTGTCTGTCTCATGATCTTGCCTTCCAGGGACACCTCCGAGTTGATACCATCCAGGACAGCTTTGTTGGTGACCCTACTTGTCCGGGGGATTCATAGAAGCTTTCTCGAACACCACAGCGTGAAAGCGTCAATTTTTCTTCTGTCTGCGATCCTTAATGTCTATGTCTCACAGTCATATGTTGCAACAGGAAGACGCATCCTTGCACTTCCATATTAGGTCCATGCTCACCATGGCCATATGGCGCAGTGCTAATTGATGCTTTATCTCACCCGTTGAGCTGCCACTATGATTGGTGAGGGACCCAAGGCATACAAAACTATTAACCACTTCTAGTTCATCGTTGTTGACTTTTATGTTGGCTTACCTCTTGGCAGGGGTCATGATCTTTGTCTTCTTGATGTTCAGGTGAAGTCCCATCTTCTCACGTTCTTCTTTTAGCCTCAGGATTAGCGTCTTAAGATGCTTCGCTGTCTCTGCTACCAGGGTCATATCATTTGCATATCTCAGATTAGTGATGGTTCTTCCACCTATTTTGAACCCAATACCCTGATCATGTAAGTCCAGCTGCCTCATGATCACTTCCGTATAGAGGTTGAAAAGAAAAAGGAGAGAGAATGAATCATTGTCTTGTGCCTTTTTTATCTTGAATCATTCTATATCTCCATACTTGCTTCTCACTGTGGATTCTTGATGGCTGTAGAGGTATTTGATCAAAGTGATCAGATCTGCTGGTACTACTACCTCCCTCAGTGCTTCCCAAAGCTTATCATGCTTAACGCAGTCAAAAGCCTTGGCATAACCAATGAAACACAGGTAGAGCTTCTTCTGATACTCTTGCCTTTTCCATAATCCACCTCAGGTTTGCGATGTGGTCACGGGTCCCTCTGCCCTTGCAGAATCCGGCTTGAACATCATGAGGTTTCTGGTCAAGGATATTGCCCAAGCACTTATGGGTGATTTACAGAAGCACCTTGCTGGCGTGGAGAATTGGAGCGATCAGGTGGGTAGCTGAAGAGGCGCGGGTGCAAAAGAATTGGCTGCTGGCTGCCCCAGATAATGGGCCTCCCCTGCCGGAGTGCCGTCCATACCCGGCCCACTATCCGCGGCAGTGACACTGTATATGGCAAGGGCCTGTGTGCCGCCGTTCGCTACGGGACCGGATCGTAATTACAACCCTTAGTGGTATGCTGGTGAGAGCGATTGTTCTATAGTTTCCACAATCCTTGACATCGCCCTTTTTGGCAGTAGGATGAAAACTGATCTTTTCCAATCCTTTGGCCTTGTGCAGGCCCTCCAGCATAGTGTTGCAAGTGCAGCTTTTGGGACTGGTTTGAGCAGCGCTGCAGGGATTCCATCGATGCCAGGTGCTTTGCTGTTTGCCAGCCATCTCATTGCCCCTTCTACTTCACTTTCCAGCAGGTTTGGTGCCAGATCCTCTGGGCCCCTATGGTTCTTTCGGCGATCACTGCTGGCAGGCTGTGGGCTCTTCTGCGCAAAATTTACACATGCAAATAGTGCGATAAAAAGGAAAAAAAAGTTTGGTACCACGTTAGCTAGTAGAGCCTGAGGAAGAACCCTACGTAGGTTCAAAACCTCGCTATAACATCATGTTTTTTGTTAACCATTAAAAGGTATCGCATCTACAAGATTACTTGGTTTCTCTTGCTGAGAACAATCATAGTAGAATGGTAAAAAACGCAGCTGCACACCCCAAAACACAGCTCAAATACGCATACGGTCATGGGAATCCGACCTAAGGTAACTTTGCAACAGGTCTTAATTAAGAAAATCGCCCATCATGTGTGTCTACAGCTCCTAGGTGGACATGTGTCTCCATGGTAACAGACTACAAACAAACTTGTGTAATCTGATCTTGCATGTCTACTCCTGTTCACCTCTCCTCTACTTTTTGCTACCTACCAAATGTACATGATGTAGAAGGCTAGATAGAAAGAAATAGGATCAGACAACACAGGGTTGTTTGTAGTCTGTTACCAAGGAGACACCTACAATGCATGGACACTTTATTAGAGACCTCATCTAGTAGCGCCTTGGACCTTCCTTGGCCTTCACAACTGCAGCAATTCATCATGGTGAAGATTCCACTGGGTGATGAAATTATTCTGCAGGAATATCGGCCCCTGCGGACAGGAAACTTCTTGTAGTTGCTGCATATTAGATGGAGGTGCTGACATGTTCTGACCCTCTGACAGGAAGGGGTCATCGATTCATGCTGCTTATGCCAAATTCTGACCTCCCATCAGCATGATGTATCACAAATCTGGATTCATCTGACCAGGCCGTATTACGCAGTGCTCAGTGAGGCAATTGTCTATTCAACTGCAATGTTTCCTCAATTCCACGAAACTCTGTATACTCTCTACATCGCCGCACAAGAAAACCCGGCAAGCCTGGCAGTGAAATCCTGGCCCCGATGACCCGGCCTCGCTGGAAGTCGCTCAGATCGCTGGATTTTCCCATCTAATGTAGATTCACACTGAAACTGATCCACAGAAAACTTGATTTTAAATGGTTAGTGGACGGGGACTTTAAGTTAGGGAGGGAGCGGAGACACCGACAGACGTGATGACATAAGAGCCACTGGCATTAATATGCTGCAGGATAATCCAGGAAATTGTCTGACAGCGGCCAGAAATAACACAGCATTTATTTTCCCCTCTAGACTTGGTTTTTGACCAAAAAAAGTAAAAGAGCAAAAACCTACAAATATATTGTCTACTGTGCTGATAACAGCGAGGAGGTTTCTAATCTAATATATTTACTCCCCTTTAACCCCTTAGTGACACGATCTATTTTGGCTATAAGGACGTGATGATTTTTCGGGCATTTTCATCTACACTTCTCAAAAGTCATAGCTTTTTAATTTTGCCATCAACAAGGCCGTATGAGACTTGCTTTTTTTTTGTGTGGCGAACTGTAGTTTTTATTAGTAGCATCAAAACTTAAAGGGGTTGTCCCGCGCCGAAACGGTTTTTGTTTTTTTTCAATAGCCCCCCCCCCCCCCGTTCGTCGCGAGACAAACCCGATGCAGGGGTTTTAAAAAAAAACGGATAGTACTTACCCGAATCCCCGTGCTCCAGTGACTTCTTACTTACCTTGCGAAGATGGCCGCCGGGATCTTCACCCACGGTGGACCGCAGGTCTTCTCCCATGGTGCACCATGGGCTCTGTGCGTTCCATTGCTGATTCCAACCTCCTGATTGGCTGGAATCGGCACACGTGACGGGGCGGAGCTACGAGGAGCAGCTCTCCAGCACGAGCGGCCCCATTCAGAAGGGAGAAGACCGGACTGCGCAAGCGCGTCTAATCGGGAGATTAGACGCTGAAATTAGACGGCACCATGGAAACGAGGACGCTAGCAACGGAGCAGGTAAGTGAATAACTTCTGTATGGCTCATATTTAATGCACGATGTACATTACAAAGTGCATTAATATGGCCATACAGAAGTGTATAACCCCACTTGCTTTCGCGGGACAACCCCTTTAAATAAATGGCAAGCGTTTAAAAACAATTACTATTGATGATCTATCCTCCCCACAGGTCATCAGTAGTTGATTGGCTGAGGTTTGCCACTCAGGATCCCAGTTGTAGCCAGTCTCCTCTGTAAGCTGAAGAGTCTGATACATGATACCTGCCCTGATACATTGTAGCCAGCTATCAGAACAGGAGAGAGATAGTGTTGTTGATAGATTTGTGTCAGTACTGAGAGTAGGAGATGGAGAAGAGTCCGGCAATGTACTACACCGAGCTGCACGGCTTCTGCATTGGCAGTAGTGGGAGTTAGAGAGTTCTTGTGCTGAATGGAGTGAAGGAGGGGAGATACAGAGAGGGCACTATTCATTTGAGAGGCATAGAGAGCGCATCATTTGTTGGAACACAGAGGGGGTACTAGTACTGTGAGGTGGCTAAAAGGAGAATTATTATTTTGTGGTGCTATAGAGGGGGCACTTTTGTGTTGTGGGGCTACAGAGGGGGTATTACTACTTTGTAGGGTCACAGATGGGGTACTAGTACTATGGGTAGTGCTGGGGTGGGGCATTATTACATGGTGGTGCCATACAGGATGTATTATTACTTTGGAGGGGCACTTAGAGGGGCATTGGGAGTAGCAGCAAGACCAGGGGAGTGTGCAGAGATGTGTCATAGCTAATAAAAGTCATCATAGGGGTGGAGGCCCAGAAAAAAGACAAAAATGAAAGACTCCAATCAGAGAAGACATCACCTGTGATCACTAGAGGTAACGGCACTGTAAATACTATTACTGGTAGCTTCTAGGTATTTGACTACTATATAGTGACCACATCGTTTAGAGGTACGCTGTAGCTTTAGAGATGAGCGGGGAGATACTCAGCTAAGGCACTACTCTCTATTCAGAATGCCTGTGTGAGAGGCCTAAGGCCGCCATGTTATAAATGTTTTATAGATATGCTGTTTCTGAGATTATATTTACATAGAGTAGATCTACACATATCTAAAATCTTTTTTTTTGTTGTTTTGTGGTGGGTATGATCAGTTTGGCCATGGGGCCCCGTGAGAGGGCCATAGGAACCCCGGCATCTTGGGATCATGGCCTCCGGCTGGTGGAGGATCAGTGCAAGATACAGAATAGCCTCAGTTCTGGAGTGAAGTCATTATGAATGTACAATCACTTCATTAGAACATGTGATACTTTCTACAACATGTTCGTAGTTACGTGGAATAATTATCATTCGATTAATCGCTGGATTGTGTTTAACTGGATGATATCGATCAGTGGAAACGCAGCCACCGACTGAACGGCGAACGGTATTCGTTTATCGTTCATCATTCAATTAATGCAGGCATAAAAATGAAACGACTATCGGCCCGCGTAAACAGGCAGTTGCTTAGCTATGAACGACTGCCTATTTGCTCTGAATGGAGGCAGCGGGTAGAATACACTCCGGCGCGTTTCACCTCCATTCAGAGAGTGATAACTACTCCTGTGAGAAAAGCATGAGAATAATAATCTTTGGGATGGCTGTCAGATACTCAAACACCCAACAATCATCCCATGTAATACAAGTGTCCACGGCATGCGCGGATTCCGTGCAGCGAATCCCACGCAGAATCCAGCACTGCCTGCAGCCAGTAAGCCCTGCTTACCTGCATTTCCCCAGCAGCAGCGTCCGTGCAGATCCCTTCACTTCCCGGGTTTGCTGTACATGCGCAGTACAGGATTTAAAAAAAAATCTCCTGCTTTCCCGCGGATCCGTCCACAGTGTCAGCCACGGGTGTGCCGCAGATCGGATGGCTTCAATTGACTTCAGGGAACCGCCCAAAAACGAAGCATGCTGCGATTTGTTGTCCGGACTAAAAGGTCCGCAAATCAAATCTACATGTTCTAATTCGTTTGTGGACGCCCATGCTTCTCTATGGGCGGCTTGATTTGTGGATCTCAATTTTGCCCATGGACATTGGGCCTGAGGGGGCTTTTACAAAGGAATGAGCATCGCTGACTGAATGGAGGCAGAGCAGACCGGGGATCATTCCAGATGGCCTGCCTTCATTCAGAGTAACCAGGCAGTCATTCATACATTAACAACTGCCTGTTTACATGAAACGAAATGGTGTTCCGTTTTTTGCAAGTAGAATGGCGAACGAAAAGTGAATGACTTCTTGTTTGTTCAGTCGATGCATGCATCTACGCTGATCGATAATTGTTCCGTGCAAGAGCACATTTACCAACTGCTGAGAAGACCAAGACTCATCATCCAAGTGAATTACTAATGACCCCAGGATAATGGAGGGGCCGAACCAGAGCATCAAAAAAAACCCATCAAATTGCGATGCGAGGTTTCGCATTGAAAACAATGCTACTTACCTGACGTGATGGGAGTGTAATATCGGGACGAGTTTCATGGCCCGATACCGCGCTCGCCCGTGTGAAACTAGCCTAAGATTGCAACGCGGAGAGGTTTTCGTCAAAAGGCTCTGTCCGTTTTGTCTTTTGCATTCAATTGAATGGGGTTGAGCTGAAATTCCACACATAGCCTATGGACAAAAGTGGCGCCATTTCTCACGCAACCTCACATTTTTTGCTGATGTGTATTATTTCCACGGTGTAGGCATTGGAATGTCTTGAATGTATTTTTGCAGTTAATGGCCATGAACTCGCGCATATTTGCCACCATGTAGAGGAATGTAACTGTTTTGTACTAAGCGGAATAATAGGAAATAGCTCAGCTGAAGAATGTGACCGCACAGACCCCATGACAATTATTGTGTCGGCGCTGACGTTCGATATGATGGGAGATTTATTTACGCTCAATAACTGTACCCGGAGAGCAAGAATATTGCTGCTAATGAGAAGGGAACTTTCCAAAGTGTTGTACAAATCCCGTGCTCATCGCCGACATAAAGGGGCTTCCGCATTTATGTAACTAAAGATCCATAGTGATAGCGGCACAGAAGGAAAGGCAACACTGGGTACAGGTGCTGAGCGTTACTGGGAGCGCAGTGTCAGTAGGCCAGCTTCTTTCCTGCAGCGGCGCGGGGGAAAAGGGCAAGACTGGGGAGCGGTGGTGAGCGTGGCCGGGAGCGCTGTGTTAGCAATGGAACCTGTTGCCCACTGCAGTGCGGGAAGGGGGAGGGAGGGGAAGGCAGAGGTTAATGCTTTCATGGGAGCTTGTTGGCCGCAGCGGGAAAGTGTAAGACTGGGGAGCGGGGCCGGGAGCCGTGTGTCACCAGCGGAGCTTGTTGGACGCTGCTGCCAGGACCTTTGGGACTGTACCCAATAGGAAGCTAGGGGTGTGACAGAGGCATTCCCCTATCAAAACCCTCACTGTTGGTGGCGTCAAGATACACTAATACCAAGACCTAGTTCTGCTGACAGATGAGTTCGCAACAATCCCGCCAGCTGAGCAATGTGGTCCTCAGGCTGCTACATTTTACCTGCACTGATACATTGTGACAAACTATCAAACAGGAGAGGGATTAATGCAATTGATACATTTCGCACAGTGAATGGTCTAGATTGGATAGATGTAGCTAACAGTTGCAGAAAGAATTAAGCCTCATGTCCACGGGTGGGTGACATTCTGCAGACAGGAGCCTGCAGCAGAATCCGACCCTTCCCGTGGCCAGTGAGCCTGTGTGCTTGTCCAGGTCTTCTATTTTCTGTACTGCGGATGCTTGTGGAAATGCCGGCTGGCACAGTACGTTTTGGTTTTTTTTTTAAACTCCTGCTTTTCCGCAGAATCTGCGGCCTGCCCGCAATGTCAATTGCAGACAGGCCAGAGATAGGACGACTTCCATTGACTTCAATGGAAGCCGTCCGCATAGAATCCGCCCTGAAATGGAGCATACTGCGATTATTATTTTTTTTCTGCATGAGGAATCTGGAAAACAAATCTGCATGTTTTAATTGATGTGCTTCCTTGTGGGCAGCTTGAATTGCGGATCTTCCGCGTGTGTGCCCTGCGTGGATTCGTATATTGGCCGTCTGAAGCCACCCTTAGGGCTTATTTAGACGACTGTATATCGGCTCGGTTTTCACGCCGAGCCGATATACGATATCCTTGTCTGCAGGGGGGGGGGGGTGGAAGAGCCAGGAGCAGGAACTGAGCTCCCGCCCCTTGCCACTATTTGCAATGGTAGAGGCGGTACTTAGCCCCGCCCCCATCTCACCCCCTCCTATTGCAAATAGTGGAGAGGGGCAGAGAGGGGGCGGGAGCTCAGTTCCTGCTCCTGGCTCTTCCATCCTCCTCCCCCTGCAGACAAGGACACCATATATCGGCTCGGCGTGAAAACCGAGCCGATATATGGTCGTCTGAAATACCCCTTAGGATGGGTTTTTAGCTGCTGGGGGTAAACAAGAATGTTGTCATCCACTGACAGCAAGAAGAGGTCTTGAAAGCAGAGAAGAATTCAAACACAAAAGTATAGTTGAACGTTGCAGAACTTCACTAAATAAACCTGACTGACATAAAAGTGGAAAAACAGTAGTAATATATAGTAAACCTTATGGGCTCTTACCCACTTGAGTTTTTTTTAACCCTGCGATATCGCTGCATTTTTTTTAACGCAATTGTCAATGGGACTTTCTAATGTTAAAAAGGCTTTCATATGGCCAAGAAAAATCGCAGGAGATTTATGTGTTGTGAGACACACGAATATGAACCCCATTCTTTTGAATAGGGTCATACACATACATTACATTGCGTCACGGGAAAAAAATATATATATCTATCGAGGCACATCCTATTTTTGGGCGTTCCCTCAGAACTAGAGATGAGCGAACGTACTCGTTAAGGGCGATTTCGCAATCGAGCATCGCTATTTTCGAGTACCTGGCTACCCGGGTGAAAAGATTCAGGGGGCGCCAGGGGGGCGGCATGGTGGAGCAGGGGGGGGGGGTAGCAGTGGGGAACAGGGGGTAGCTCTCTCCCCCCCCCCACTCCCCTATGCAACCCCCGGCGCCCCCCGAATCTTTTCGCTCACCTCTACTCAGGACACATCGCCCATTGTTTTCAATGGGGCTGGAAGATGTGCTGCCGACAAACATGATTATTGCAGCTGCATAAAAGATTCGATCAGCCAACAAAAAAAAGTGTTTGCTCGTATGTCGGCTGACTGCTGCCCTGTTTACACGGAACAATGATCAGGTGGTAGGGTTGCACCTTTGTGACCAAAAAATACCGGCTAATGTAAAAGGGGCGTGGCTTATCACAACTTATAATTTTAATATTATCTCCATTCTCCCAGTGGTCCCTATAGAAATAGCGACTCCTCCAGTAGTAATAGTGCACCCCCAATAGCGGCCCCAATGGTAATAGTGCACCCCCAATAGCGGCCCCAATGGTAATAGTGCACCCCCAATAGCGGCCCCAATGGTAATAGTGCACCCCCAATAGCGGCCCCAATGGTAATAGTGCACCCCCAATAGCGGCCCCAATGGTAATAGTGTAGCCATCTCACCCCTGAGCAACAACCATGGCAGCAAGTAGTTTGTTCACTGTAGCAGGTATGGTCTGGTCGCTGCGTGCACTACCACGGCGGGCGGGCGGACGTGCATCAGTGGGTGACCTATTTCTTGCCATGGTCGCAGTCCGGCCGGAGGCGCACAAAAAGACTAATTACATTTTACCAGCCATTGATATGGCTGTAAAAAACAAATACCGGCACGGGCCTTGCACCTTAATTACTGACCAGGTGACAACCCTATCAGGTGGGTGAACATTCGTTTGTGGTCAATGGCCTGTGTAATAGAACCTTTACTCATCTACTATACATTCAGATACACATAGTACTATGAGCATTACATACCCTCAGCTTCATAGCTGCTCCTTAGTAATTTCTGCTGACTGTTCTTGCACATAACTTCTTAAATGGGTACTGAAGTGGTCACGGAAAGTTCTATCTGCTATACAAGAGACTTTCCCATACTGCACAGTCTTGTCCCTCCCATTCAGCCAACAGGAAATGTGAGAATGCAGATTATCTCATGTCAGCGAAACTAGAGGCTTCTCTGAAAGATGGATCACGCTTCCTTTTGGAGGATGTGATGGGGTATGACTTGTGTCCTTCGTCCAGCAGCCAGAAAATCTTCATGCAGCTCAGCTCTTATTTGTAACCCCAAATAGTAGCAATAACACGAGAGGTGGCAGCGTAGCCCCTGACCAGGTGTCCATCACACGTCCCACATGGCAGAAGAGCCTCTTCCCCAATTATGTCTCTCATAAGCTTAGGATCTGGCCTCAGCATCAGATCCTCCAACTAACTCCCCAAGCTACATTAGTCTCTTCACAACTCCTCTCCAGTTGAACAGGAAAGGTATGCTTAATTAACAGAAGGTGGGGCCGGTCCAACAAGTCCTGTGCCTCCCCCACACTGCAAGGAGTTCGGGCTCTGAGGCTATTCATCTAGTAAGTCCCCTGTAAGACACAGCAACCTCTTCCCCCTTCAGCATGTACCTAGACAGGTAGATGAGGGCGATAGAGACTCATGGTGTGGAAGATGGGGCCCTCAGGGTCCACTAGATGGAGGGGGACAATGAAGCTAATAAAATAGTAAATGAGTAAAAGAAGAAAAATGAACATAATGCACCAGAGAGGAGTCTCTAGTTTGGCAGACATGAACTAATGTGCCTGCTTTTTCCCACAAAGCATTGCCTAAAAATATCTCCATGCATCCGCTGGTTCCCTTCAATGAGAACCGATATCCCCCTGAGACATAAAACATATAAAGACCCCCATACAGTTCAACAACTGTTGGCTAAACGATCGTTTGTCTGACAGCTGTATTCCCCAACTCCCCCATACACACAATGGGTACTGTTGTACCATGTCGACACTGGAAGCTAGGGGTGTGACAGCACTTAGCAGGAGGGAACGCCCCGGTCACACCCATAGCTTACGTTTGGGTAGTACTGTGGCAGGGAGGACACTGCTCCCGTGCAGCCTGCGGTCGCTGCTGAAGCCAGAACCACTGTCACGTAGCTCACCACTGCCACAGCTGAAGCCGGGACCGCTGTCACTGAGCTTCCCGCTGCTCTCCTCGGTGGACTGGCACCTCCACTCCTGTCCACCCTGTTGACCGCTGTAAATGTTCTGCAGGCTCCTCTTAGGGTTGCCACCTTTGTCATGAAAAGATACCGCCCATGGTTGAAAAAAAAGGGGGGGGCGTGGGTTATTACGGCATATTATTTGACCTTCGGGCACTCGGTGGCCTCTAGTGATCGCAGTCTCGCTGGCTGCTGCATCACATGACACAGTGGCCCTAGTTGAAATAGTAATCCCCACAGTTGCCCCAGTAGAAACACCAACCCAACCCCCCCCCTCCCCCCCCCGTGGCCCCAGTAGAAATAGCGACCCCCACAGTAATATTAACCCCCCTGAGCAATAATAATCCCCCCATCAGAAATAGTAGTAACTCCCTCTCAGTAATAGTAGTAACCGCCTCAGTAGTAATAGTTCCCCCCAACCCATATACCGTAAGACGCACCCCCTACTTCCCACCTAAAATGCTGTAAAAAAAATTTTACACAAAAATAACCCCTAACTACACTACACTACACCTAAAAAAACCCCCACCAATATGCAGATACCGCCGGCGTTCCGATGCGCTTGCGGGTCCCCATCACTCCTGCAGGCTGCTGTGATGTCCTCCATGCTGGCAGAGCATTTCTTTCTGGAAGAGGGGCTTGAATTCCCCACCTCCAGCAAAGGTAATGCTCTGATTGGCTAGCCAGCGCCGGCATGAGCCAATGAAAGCCAGCGCTGGTTTAACCAATCCCAGCCATTCCATGATGTCATAGAATGGCTGTGATTGCTTAACCCAGTGCCGGCTTCTAATTGGCTGACGCCAGCGCTAGCTAGACAATTAGAGCATTATCTTTGTTTGAGGTTGGGAATTCAAGCTCCGCTTCCAGAAAGAAATGCTCTGCCAGCATGGAGGACATCGTGGCAGTCTGCAGGAGCGACGAGGACCCGCAAGCGCACCGGAATGCTGGCGGTAGGTGAGTATTAGACCCCCACAGTGTGGTTACCACCAGGCAGCTGTGGCACTCGGTTGGGAACCACTGAGAATACCAGCCTCAGTTTCAGATGGGCGGTCGGGGCTGGTATTCAAAAATACCGACCTGTAATATGGCCGGTAAAAAAAAAATACTGGCACCGGCCTGGCGGGCGGAATACCGGCCAGGCCGATAAATTATCGGCTGAGTGGCAAGCCTAGCTACTCTCCACACCACACTGCCAATGAGGGCTCCTGTTCCCCCGGCGCACGCTGCAGACAAGACCCCATCACTGGGGTCCCCGCTGCTCTCCCTGCCGTACTCTCATTTCTGGTACTGGTTCCCCTGTGGCAGGGACCACTGTGAGTATGCCCTATGCTCCTCTCCCTGCCACACAGCCACGGGCAACAGCTGTCGCCCAACATGATGGTAGGCTGCCTGGGACAGAGTACGTACAATCACTAACTTCTGGGCGAATACAGCCCAGCACTTGGTCTCCACCCTAATTTGTGGTGGAGACAAGATACACCAGTACCCACACAATGTTTGGCTCAGGTGAGTGTTTGTCTTTTTAGGGAAGTAAGCCATAGTCAGATAGCTCTGGTGGCAGCTTATCTTCTAGGGAACAACAGGATTGGGCAATGAAATTCAACATCCTCGATCCTTCTTCCTCCCAGCATAATCTGTTGGAGAAAAGTTGAGGCGCCTCAATGCACATTGGAGAGTGGTCCGGCCCTGCCGAAATAGGAGGGTCTGGACAACTAAATACTAATGTGGGCTTTCAGAAATAGGAAAGAGTGCAGAAGCAAGAAAGATTGTATGCTATATACAATAGTGGGTCTGAGAGGAAGGTTTAGGGAATATTACCATAGTGTTGAAAATAGAAAATATTCCTTGACCCCTTAAAAGACCAAACATGGTAAATATACGGCCCTTAGTCCTGGGCTTTGATCGCAGACGATAGCAGAAGTACAGCATGGGATTAAAGCATCTGCTCCTGCAATCAAATACGAGCAGGTCGGGTTCTCAGCTGTTAGAACCCGGAGGAGGAGAAGAAGAAGGTGTTTTTAAACGCTTCTGCTTTCTCTTTTCCCAGGTACATAGTACTCAATGAGCACTATGTACTAGGAAGTGAAAGTGGAAGTATTACTTCCACTATGCGACCCGGTCTAGCAGACCCTGATCAGCTCTGTCAGTGACTGATGTCAATGCAGGTGGAAAAATGTGTAATAAAAAAAAATACCATGTGAATGCCCCCCAGAGGTCTCATAACACGGTTTTCACGCCGAGCCGATATACGGTGTCCTTGTCTGCAGGGGGGGGGGGGGGGGGATGGAAGAGCCAGGAGCAGGAACTGAGCTCCCGCCCCTCGCCACTATTTGCAATAGGAGGGGGCGAGGTGGGAGCGGAGCTAAGTCCCGGCGCTTAGCTCCGCCCCCGTCCCGCCCTCCCATTGCAAATAGTGACGAGGGGCGGGGAAGGGGCGGGAGCTCAGTTCCTGCTCCTGGCTCTTCCATCCCCCCCCCCCTGCAGACAAGGACACCGTATATCGGCTCGGCGTGAAAACTGAGCCAATATACGGTCGTCTAAATAAGCCCTAAGGGCGCATTCAGACGATCGTATATCGGCTGGGTTTTCACGCCCAGCTGATATACGGCATCCCTCTCTGCAAAACAAAATAAGGAACCCATTCCCGTACTTTACTTTAGCATAAATAAGTTTAAAAAAAAATGTATAAAATGTTAAAATAAAATGTATTCTTACTTTTTAAAAAACTAAAAAACAGGAAAAAAGTCAGTGAGAAAAAAAGATATGAAAAAAAATGCAGCAAAAATTCTTTTGGTAGCTGAAGGAAAAAAAATAGGGCAGTTAAACCACCACATGGGTAAAATCCCTAAAAAGTGTCTGGTCTAGAGATGAGCGAGCATACTCGTCCGAGCTTGATGCTCGTTCGAGTATTAGGGTGCTCGTCTCGATTAAACGAGCACTGACCATTGAATTCAATGGAGCCGGCAATCTAGCCCACTCCATTGAAAGCAATGGGCTGCCGGCGATCGCGGGATGAATTTTCGGGAAGGGCTTAAAAATATAAGCCCTTCCCTGAAATTCCTCCAGAAATGTGTAAAAACAAAAAAAATATATATACTCACCCGGTCCCGGCGGACGGAGTTCAGCCGCGGCCGGCGGCAGTTCTCCTGAACTGCTCTGAGTAGTATTCAGCAGCCGGGGATTAAAAATCCCCGCCTGCTGAATGAGCTGCCTCTGATTGGTCACAGCCTGACCAATCAAAGGCAGCTCTCACTCACACCCATTCATGAATTCAGCTGAGTGACAGCTGAGAGTTGCCCCTGATTGGTCCCTGCGCTGAGCCAATCAGAGGCAGCACTCACTCACCCATTCATGAATTCATGAATGGGTGTGAGTGAGAGCTGCCTCTGATTGGTAAGGCTGTGACCAATCAGAGGCAGCTCATTCAGCAGGCAGGGATTTTAAATCCCCGGCTGCTGAATACTACTCAGAGCAGTTCAGGAGAACTGCCGCCGGCTGCGGCTGAACTCTATCTACCGGGACCGGGTGAGTATATATATATTTTTTGTTTTTACACATTTCTGGATGAATTTCAGGGAAGGGCTTATATATTTTTAAGCCCTTCCCGAAAATTCATCCCGCGCTCGCCAGCAGCCCATTGCTTTTAAGCAACATCGCTGTTACAGCTGTGGCAGAGGAGAACGATCTTTATGCTGACAGTGCGCGGGGGGGTCTCACTCTTGCCGCTATTGTGGCTGAATAGTGGGACCTGGGAACCTGAAATGCAGCCCAGCATGTTGCCCCTCGCCTGCCCTATCCGTTTCTGTCTCGTTTCCAGCACTTTCTTGGGTTTTGCAGATTTTCACCAATGAAAACCTTAGCGAGCATCGGCGATATACAAAAATGCTCGAGTCGCCCATTGACTTCAATGGGGTTCGTTACTCGAAACGAACTCTCGAGCATCACTGAAAGTTCCACTCGAGTAACGAGCACCCAGGCATTTTGGTGCTCGCTCATCTCTAGTCTGGTCCTTAAGGGGTTAAAAGAATACTCCAGATGAAACAGATAGGCCCATTTCCCATGGGCGGATTTCCGCCGCGTATCACGCAGCGTAAATCAGCGGTGCTGCTCCGCAACTACGGTATTAGGTTCTATTGAACATAACAGCGCAATGCTCTCCATTGTGGAATTCCGCCTGTGAAAGCACCCATAATCACCCGCAGCATGTTCTACTTGCTGCGGGCACACACACGGACGGCTTCCATTGCAGTCAATGGAAGCTGTCCGTCACGCTATCTTCCGCTGTAGCACAGCCAGAGCATCATGCAGGATGTTGGGCAGTGGATCCGGAGGTAAGTATGGGGTCTCTGGAGGGGGCGCTGTGATGGACTCCGCTGCGGTATTCCACTTGCGAAGCCCATCATGGCTGTGGGCACTAGGCCCTACACTGAATTTCCTAGTGCATGGCAAGTGGTAGCACTTTGTTGTAGAGCATGGTGTATTTACCAGGTGACACTTAGCCCGACATCCTGCACCGAGGTTTATTCTTACAGTCCAAGATGACGTTAATGTAAAGATCAGTGACTCAGAAGGATTTACTGCACATTTTCTGGCATCTTCCAGACCGTCCAACCTGGAAAAACGAGCGGTCTGCAAAAGGATTTCCAGAGGAATGAGATGTAATATTGTCTGACATACCAGCGGGATTTCTAGGACTATCCTATTAATCTCACTGCGTCTCCAAAGAACAGAGGGTAGTACCTGCAAGTATCCCGCAAGCAGCAAATCATGGGGGTGGGGAGCGCATTGAAGGGGTTGAAATGACCTTGTTGTTAAACTAGACGCGAGGGTATCTTTTCACGCTCTAGCTGCAGAGCAAATGCTAAACTTCATGCATCATATAGACACTGGGACAAGAGGCGATATAGGGCCTACAATATGCTTGACAGCAGCGAACAAAGATACGGACAAGTCTGCAGTCGATTCTAGAAGCTTGTACTATAAATATCGAGGCCCTTAGAGGCCCTCATGGAGTTAGAATTATTACTAGGATTAGGACCAGCTCTGTTTATTCTACAGATAAAGGACATTATGATTTTAGACAAACAGAGCTCACCCTACTTCAAATGGCTGTAGTTCTCACTCTATCAGGGTGGTTTCACATCTGCACTAGGGATTCTGCTTACCTGCTTTGTTCACGGAGCAGGACAAGGGAATCCCCACGGCCATACGGTTCAGTCTCTGGACGGAAACAAACAGCGCTGGGTGGCTGCCGCTGACTAGAATTGGTCCCACGTGCTTACAGCCCAGCTTATAGACAGAAGACAAAGCGCTGCATGCAGTGCTTTTTCTTCTGGTATTTTCAACTGGATCTGTGACGGAACCTCCAGCCGGAGATTCCGATGCAGATTTGACACCACTCTTAGCTCTAACAACATTGTTTTGGTGTACTTTTAAAGCCAAGATAAAATCATAGCTATAGCTGTTTGAAGTAGGGTTGGGAACACAGAATGTGTAGCTGTAACTTCGTCTGTGTACAGAAAAGCGGAGATGCAGTGGGGGAGGAGCTGGCAGCGTAGAAGAGATCTGTGATTTCCCTGCTTGTCCCCTGTCCTAGGGAGGGTACCATAGGCTTTTAGGCCTCATGTCCACGGCACGCGCAGATTTCCGCAGTGTATGCACTGCAAGTGATCACAGATTTGATTTTTAATAGCTTGCGGGAGATCGCAGATTTTGTTTTTTCCGCGCGGAAAAAATCTGCAACCCCACCTCCCAGCCTTTTCCCCACCCACTTTCCTAATTGATTTTAGCCTTCAAATCCACAGTGCATCCGCAAAAGTATTTCCATAGAGATGAATGAAGCCCATCCGCGCGCCATCCATGGTAAAATGGAGCATGCTGTGATTTCTTTTCCGTGCGTGGCATCCACAAATCAAATAAAAATCAAATCCGCAGGTGTTAATAAGTGCAGATGCCCCACGCTTCTCGATGGACTGCTTGGACTGCGAATCGTCCGCAATTCAGTTTTGCCCGTGGACATGAGGCCTTATTCATGGTATCACACCTTCCTTATCGGAGAACACATTTGCTCTGCGATTGTCACATGAGGGTCTTTTTTTTTTTTTTTACAAAGGAATGAGATGAGTTTTTTCCCTTACACAATGCTTTAAATAATGAAAAAAACAAGAACAAAGAAATAGTCATTATATTGATATTGCCCCGTCCCTAGCAGGAAGTAGCAATTTTCTGTTCATCTCTCTTCCCCAAAATAGGAAAAGAAATAATCAAAAAGTCGTATAGCTCTCAAAATGGTATCAGTGAAAACTACAAGTTGTCCTTCAGAACTGGTTTCTGCCAGTTCTCAACTGGCAATGTTGGACATCTTCCGATTTCACAGGGAAGTAAGCATGATATGTCTTTCATCTGGTCAACCACTATGTCTACAGTCCTCAGGGGTGCCCGTTTCTTTATGCTTCTTCAGAAAACCTTGAACAGCACATCTTGAAAGTTCCAGACAGCTTTGACATCTTTACCTGGGAGAGATCTTGCTTATGCAGTATATGTACCTTGTGTCTTGTTGTTGTGCTTAGTCTTGCCATGGTGTATGACCCGTGACATGAAGCTGTCTTCCATAACCTCACCTTATTTTTTTTGTAGCAGAGTTTGGCTGTCCCTCACTCAGTTTTAATCCTCCTACACAGCTGTTTGTGGCTCAGTTAATGACTTTGTTTCAACCTACATAATACAATTATGATCATTATCACCTCTTTGGTATAATTGGTTAATCACACACCTGACTATAATCCTACAGAATCCCTGACTGTGTGCCAGTATGCAGAGAAGAACTGATGCTGTGAAGGTAAATGGTGGTCACACCAAATATTGATGTGATTTTAGATTTCTTGTTTATTCAATCACTTTACATTTTATTAATTGACAAAACTAAACTATTTCCCTTCTATTTCTGACAGATTTCTTACTTTGCAGCATTTTTTTCACACCTGCTTAAAGATTTTGCAGTGTTCTGTAATTGTAAATAAAGGCAAATAAAAATTGAAGCGTCCATTAAAATAGCAAACCCGTGTTATAATACAATGGTGCCACCTAGTGGTCACACAACTTTTCTATATTCATTAAGGTACCAGACTGACGTACAATGGAGATAGTAAGAATAAGCTACTAGATACAAACTACAATTGATGTGTATTGAGTCGACCTCTTCACACGGTGTAAATGACGGCCCAGCAAAAATGATTAGCAAAGAGCCGCTATTAGATGGCGAACCAATCTAAAATGACTTACCTGCAGCTGCAATCCTTATAGTTTCTCCTCCTGCTGAAATATGGAATCTATAGATGTATCAATAACATCACCCGGCCTCCACTGCTGGAGAAACTTGGTATTACATGCTGGGTGAGCTCAATGTAATACCAGCCGAGTCCTCCAGAACAGGAGCTCCAATCTGATTTAGTGAACCAGAGACCCTCTGTTATGATGTCCATATGCCCAGCTACACTTCACACATCTATGTCAAAATGTATCATTTCCTTGGAGTTTACAAGATCTCTGCTTGCTGTCATTCATTGAAAAACTTTAATATGTACTGTCATTGCATGCAAATCTGTCCTGCTGAATGGCAATCACAAGGCTGAGCTCTGATAACCACACGGTGAGAGTAGTGAGCTGAACAGCAGTGTGTCATTCAGAGACCAAGACAGGAAAGAAACTATTAAGTTGCCATTTCAACACAGCAAGCAGAGCTCTTAAAGTGTGAAGATTTGATATAGAAAATGCACTGAGTGGCCACTTTATTACAAACTCCGATGCTTTCAAAATTGGGGCCCAGAGGCTTCAAGTTACGTCTTTGGGCTTTCCTGTCTGGAAATTCTCCCCATGACCCTGGAGTGCAGCATAAAATTACGTGACAAGTTTCCATAGATCCGTTTCAGTGTGAATCCACATTAGATGGGAAAATCCAGCGATCTGAGCGACTTCCAAGGCCTGATCATCGGGGCTGGACTAGCCGGGGGGTCGGGATGTCACTGCCAACCACGTGGGGTTTTCTTATGTAGTAATGTGGAGAGTATACTGAGAATGGTGTAATCAAGGAGTAACATGCAGTGAAAGGGGATCCTATGGACAGAAACTACTAGTCACCGAAAGGGGTCAGAGGAGGATGTCAGGAATTGTTCTGACCAACAGGCACTGCATAGTCAGGAGCAGCCGAATACAACACTGGTGCTCCAACTAATATGTTGAAATGCACAACTTGCTGTTCTTTAGGCCAGAGACACCACTTTGAGGAGCATATAATACACTGCTCAACTTTTATTCACTTTTATGCTGGAAGGAGTGAGGGGGGGGGGGGGTGATTCCGCCATTGTTGCTTTTTTTTTTTGTTTTCACTCTATGGGGTTTACCACATGATGATATGATGAATGACGTTCCCTTTATTCAGATCTGAGTAATAATGGCTTAAATGCAGTGGCGGACCCGGTGATAGAAGGGATTCCAGGAATGTGCTGGGTTTACAAGTAGAATTTTTATCTTTTTAGTTCATATCTACACATTTTTATTCCTCATCAGTATATTATATATATATATATATATATATATATATATATATATATATATATATATTATACACACACTGTGATTGTTCTCAGCAAGAAAAACCAAGTAATCTTGTAGACAGGAGACCTTTTAATTGCTAACAAAATACATGATGTAAATACGAGCTTCCGAACCAACGCAGGGTTCTGCTTCAGGCATAAGTGAAATAGATCCGAAGAGGCATGCATATTTATACACACGTACCTATGACAAGGCACAGACATAGATGTGATTAATTTGCACTTAAAATAATACTACAACAGAAATACAAACATCTTTAAATAGTGACTGATAAAGCTGTAAAGGTTTTATGGTCCCTGAATTAGTGTTAGGGGGTCACCAGTGTTATCTGTGCTACAGATCGCTCATACTTCCCATTCACACATGAAGTCTCTTGAACAATTGAACCCTCTGTTGAAAAGTGTCAAAAGTTGTTATAAATTTATATTCCCAAATTCTTCTATGGCTTTGTGATTTGAAATTGCTTTTCAGCATCATAACTTTCATATGTTATATGTCGTGTCCATGACTAGAAAATTCACAGGTAATTCTGTCTTTCTCTGTTTAATTGTGTGGCAAAGAGATCTCATCCTCGCTTTCAGTTTTTGTCCCATTTCACCAACGTAAAGACCCCCAACGGGACATTCACACAAGCTCAGAGGTGGAACATGTGAATGTCCCTGGGACCTTATAGTCCTGCTGTGTGTTGGGGATCCGTATCCTGTCTGCGGTCAGTACATGTGAGCAGGTCTTGTAGCTCCTTACATCACAGGGATAAGTTCCTTTTTGTGTGTCAGAGGACAATGCACTCCTGATTATAGAGTTCCTCAAATTTGGAGGTTGCTTTTAATATAGAAGCGGAGGGTCGGGTGGTTTTCAGACGGTCATCCTTGTGCAGGGTATGGTGGAGTTTCTTTGTGGTTTTCCTTAGTACCCCTAGCTGGGGGTTGTAGGTTACTAATAGGGGTACACAATTGTTTCCTTCCTTCTCTGTGTATCAGAGTAGTTGATTTCTGGATATCCTGGTGGCTCTGGTGATTTGGTCATCAATCGAGATGGGATGGTAGCCCTGATTCAAAAATGTCCTTTTAAGATGGTATAGATGTTCCTCTCTGTCTGTTGGATTGGAGCAGATCCGGTTGTATCTGAAGGCCTGGCTGTAGGCGATGGACTTTTTGATGTGCTTAGGATGGAAACTGTCCCATCTGAGGTATGTGGGCCGATCTATCGATTTATGGTATAGGGATGTCTGTATTGACTTGTTTTAAATTTTTATGATGTTATGAATGTAGTGGAAGTAGGCCATTGGTTTGCTGGAGGCCAGTAAGTCACTCTCCAGTTTAGCCATGAAAAGGTTGGCATATTGCGGTGCCATTTTACTGCCCATGGCGGGCCCGTTTAGTTGCAGGAATCTCTCCTTGCCAAAGGAGAAAGGTTTGTGTTAGGGTGAATCTTGTGAGTTGTAACACTCGGTCAGTCCATCTTCATGTGGGATGTTGGAGTATAAGGACTCCACATCCATTGTGGCCAGGATGGCACCATCTGAGTAGGTCCGTGGTGTCCTGCAAGTAGCTAGTTGTATTCCTCACCAGTGGTTTGAGGACACCTTCTACCCATCCAGAGTTTCCTTCAGTGAGGGTTCCCACATCAGAGATAATTGGCCTCCCTGGGTTGCCAGCTTTGTGTAGTTTGGGAAGCATATAGAATACTCCAACCCAGGGATTCTCCAGTATCAAGTCCAAATGTCTTGTGGAGCCCACAGACAGACTTCTGATGACCCTGCTCAATTTCCTCACAGATTTTTGAGTCGGGTCTTGATCGTTTGGTGTAGTATCTGGTGTCCGTCAGCTTCTTTCTTGTAGTCTTGAGGACTATAGCACCACCATACACATACATATAAGTGACAGAATAGAAATGGAGGAAATACTACGTTTCCACTCTATATTCCTCCCTTCCTTCTTTTCCTTCTCCCACTGCTTTTCAATTGTATTTCTAGTTAGATCATTATTTGAACTTAGAGAATTGCAGTATTTGAATGGATATCACAAACAGTCTATGTAAAGTTTTTGGTGACACTGTAAAATGTCTTGTACCTGCAGATTATATTGATTCACTGTTGTGTCAATTCTGCTGATTCTTAATAAAAATTTATTGAACACTAGCGTACCCGTCGCGCGTTGCCGCGAAGACAGACATACATACATTCGTTTTTATATATCTAGATAACAACCAATCACAGCGCAGCTTTCAAGTTACCTCAGCGGTATAATATATAACAACCAATCACAGCTTTCATGTTACCTCAGCGGGATAATATATAGCAACCAATCACAGCACAGCTTTCATGTTACCTCAGCAGTATAAGAAATAGCAACCAATCAGAGCACAGCTTTCATGTTACCTCAGCAGTATAAGAAATTGCAACCAATCACAGCACAGCTTTCATTTTACCTCAGCATTCTCAATATCCAGCAATTGTCTTGCGAAACGTTCGGCGGATGCATCATTTTGTGGTTGAACACGCATCCCGTTGCTCGTAATGCCTTTTGCTTTTGTGCTTGAGATGGAAATCAAACAATCTTTGTCTGGGGGACATAACTGTCGACGATGCTCGCAGGATAGTTGTACTATGCCAGTAATCTTCCCAGGAGTGTACTCAACAACTTCCCAAAGTTTCATGGTGATTAGATGAATGGTGTAGTAGCGCAAAAAGGACAGACAGACATACATTCCTTTTTATATAAATAGATGACATCAGGAAGTGAGAGAATTAGATTCCGTATGTAAAATTTGGACGCTAATTATTTTGCGCTTAGAATTGAATAATTGAGTTGGGACCCATTAACTTTTGCTATTTATGACATAATCAATGCTTGTGCCAAATTTCAAGTTTCTATGACATTGGGAAGCGAGAAAATTAGATTCCGTACGTAAAATTTGGACACTTATTCTTTGGTGCTTAGAATTGAATAATTGAGTTGGGACCCATTAACTTTTCCTATTTATGACAATCAATACTCATGCCAAATTTCAAGTTTCTATGACATCGGGAAGTGAGAAAATTAGATTCCGTACGTAAAATTTGGACGCTAATTCTTTTGCGCTTAGAATAGAATAATCGAGTTGGGACCCATTATATTTTCCTAATTATGACATAATCAATGCTCGTTCGAAATTTCAAGTTTCTATGACATTGGAAAGGGAGAAAATTAGATTCCGTACGTAAAATTTGGACGCTAATTCTTTGGCGCTTAGAATTGAATAATCAAGCTGGGACCCTTAAACGTTTGCTATTTATGACATAATCAATGCTCGTGCCAAATTTCATGTTCCTATGACATTAGGAAGTGAGAAAATTAGATTCCGTATGTAAAATTTGGACGCTAATTGTTTTGCGCTTAGAATCGAATAATCGAGTTGGGACCCATTAACTTTTCCTATTTATGACATAATCCATACTCGTGCCAAATTTCAAGTTTCTATGACATTGGGAAGTGAGAAAATTAGATTCCGTGCGTAAAATTTGGACGCTAATTCTTTTGCGCTTAGAATTGAATAATCGAGTTGGGACCCATTAGCTTTTCCTATTTATGACATAATCAATGCTCGTGCCGAATTTCATGTTCCTATGACATTAGGAAGTGAGAAAATTAGATTCCGTACGTAAAATTTGGATGCTAACTCTTTTGCGCATAGAATTGAATAATCGAGTTGGGACCCATTAGCTTTTCCTATTTATGACATATTCAATGCTCGTTCTAAATTTCAAGTTTCTATGACATTGGGAAGTGAATTAGATTCCATATGTAAAATTTGGACGCTAATTCTTTGGCGCTTAGAATTGAATAATCAGGTTTGGACTCATTACATTTTCCTATTTATGACATAATCATGGCTCGTGCCAAATTTCAAGTTTCTATGACATTGGGAAGTGAGAGAATTAGATTCCGTACGTAAAATTTGGACGCTAATTCTTTGGCGCTTAGAATTGAATAATCGAGTTGGGACCCGTTAACTTTTCCTATTTATGAAATCAGTGCTCGTGCCAAATTTTATGTTTCTACGACATCGCGAAGTGAGAGAATTAGTGGCAGTGATGGAAATCAAACGATCTAGGTGGGGGGGGGGCGTAACTGTCGACGACGCTCGCACGCGCGCCATTTATCGTAGCATAATTGTACTATGCCTATAATCTTCCCAGGAGTGTACTCAACAACTTCCCAAAGTTTCATGGTGATCGGATGAATGGTGTAGTAGCGCATAAAAGGACAAACAGACAGACACACAGACATACATTCAATTTTATATATATAGATTAAGAAATGGAGGAAATACATTTGGCCTCTATCAGAGGTTCATCATGAGAAATAGATTCTATTTAATCTTTTCTGGAAAGAATTGGTTTCGCGGTTACGGTGTATTTGATAGGTTTTAATATTTCAGAAATGTGTAGAAATAGATTTATTACATCTTGTGAGTGATTAATATATAGCACCATCTACTGGTAGCACCTGATATTGCAGGTGGAGGGTATCTATGGCATTGAGTGATTAGATAGAATGATCTCACTGTCTGTAATTATTTATGAAGTAATTATCCACAGACTTATTAATCTATTGAATTGGCAGATATAGCCCGCACAGACACGAGCGCCGTGCTTATACGCTCTAATGCCCTCCCACCATTAGAGACTCAGCTGGCCTGCACCAAGCAGCTGTGGACCTGTCAAACTCCAGCACTGCCCATAGTGCCCCGTGCCACCTCTGCCAAAGGCAGTACGCATGTTGGCTCCAGTAGGAGACACCAGGCCATGTCAGCCAATCGCAGAATGCCAGCTCACTGACTCTCCTTGAGCTAAAAATTGTAACTAACAATTATTTGTAATCCACACAATCTAGGCAGCCGATAATCAATTCACAAACCAGCCCAAATCATATAAAATACTGTTAAGGTCAATTAATCCACACTGGCGTTAGGGTCAGTTCATGGTTTCCGTCTCTGCTCCCTTTTCTGGAGCAAAGAAACTCGAAGAAAAAAAAAACCAGATCCTTTTTCCCCATTAAAGCTTTTGTTTGCTTCCATTCCATCAGGTTTCCGTTTTTTTGGATGAGAAAAAAAAAACAAAAAAACATGCTGCAGACTGCGCTATTGGGATGAAAGCAAACAGAAGGTGCTCAGCCAATCACGGGCAGCTCTCGCTAAATTAATGAAAGGCAAGAGCTGCCTGTGATTGATTGGCTGAGCGCCTCAGCCAATCACAAGCAGCTCTTTCAGCAGGTGGGGATTTTAAATCCTCGCCTGCTTATAGAACTGCATTGCATTGCCCCGGGAGCTGAAGGAAGGGGAGTATGTTTTTCTTTTACACACACTACTTTGCCTTGTTTTTCAGTGAAGGGCTTATATTTAAAGCTCTTCCCTGAAAAAGAATTACGGGGTGCTGGCAGACTATGGTCTTCAATGGAGCCGCCGGCAGCAGCCGTGGCTTAACTGAAGACAATGCGTGCATTGCCTATGGTGCACGCATGTCCTATCTTTGCAGGCGCACGGCGGTAGAGCACGGAGATGTGAACACACCATAGGGAATGCACTGCTTCTAAGGCCTCATGTCCACGGGGAAAATCAGGCCCGCTACGGATTCTCCATGTAGAATCTGCAGCGGGTCCCTCCTGCCCCGCGAACATGAGGGCTGAAAATAGGAATAAATAAGAATAAACTCACCTCCCACCCACTCCGTTTCTTCTCTTCGCTGCGGCGTCATCTTCTCTCGTCGCGGCCGGATCTTCTTTCTTCGGCTCGGTGGATGTGCATGACAACGTCGGTGACGTGCCCCGCGCATGCGCCGGGCCGAAGCAAAATGATCCGGCCGCGACTGAGAGAAGATGGCGCCGTGGCGAAGAGAAGAACCGGAGCATGTGAGTAAAATCAGATTTTTGTGTCCCGCGGATCCGGACGGCTTCCATAGGCTTCAATAGAAGCCCGCGGGAGCCGTCCCCGCGGGAGACCCGCATGAAAATGGAGCATGGTCCAGATTTTTTCATGCTCCATTTTTTTTAAAATCATTTTTATTGACGTTTCGCGGGTATTTATCTACCCGCGGGTGGTCAATGCATCCCTATGGGGTGCGGATCCGCGGGCAGAAGAAGAGTTAAAATCCACTGCGGATTTTAATTCTTATTTTGCCCGTGGACATGAGCCCTTATAGAAGCGAGTTTTTGTGTGCGCATATGCACGCTCGTGTGAAGCCCCCCTAACGCTGTACAAAATAAAATTGCAGAAGTGATGCGCTTTTTCTTCCTAAAAAAAAAAGTTATACAATACATTATATGTATCGAAAAAATGGTACCAATAAAAACTACAGCTCACCGCACAAACACGAGCCCCCGTACGGCCGTGTCAATGGAGAAATAGAAAAGTTATAGCTTTTAAAAAAGTGAAGATGAAAATCCCCGAAAAATCATTGCTTCCTCCAAAATACGCCCTGTCCTTAAGGGGTTAAGCAGCAGTCATAACCTTTGACACTTAATCTCGTGATTTAACGGATTTCGTTTAAATGTCCACGCTCTTTTCTATGTGAACGGGGTCTGAGGAAGCTGCCGCTCTTGGCCGTGAAGCACGTCACCTGCTTTGTTTTTTTCTCAGTGTTATACTCACCTTCTGCGTTTTTTTGAGTTCCTGCCACCCATTACAGCTCTTGGATCCCATAGAAGGGATGACGAGGCGGCCGCCGGTGGTTTAGGGTATATTAGTACTGTGTGCATCATCGCCTATCATGTCATTCACTCTCATGAACTAGTGAAACTCTGACAAAACTCGGAAACAGCAGACATAACTCACGGACAGACAAACGCGACCAAGCATACCCGCACGCATAAACAGCTGTAAATCGATATGACGCAAGGTATTGGATCGTATTTTGGCCAAGATAGTTAAACCCGCGATCTCACTTCAAGGGTCCTCATTGTCTTGCGGGTCTCTACTCTAACGAGACAAGTTCCACATGAAACCTGACTGCATGTCGGGCGATCGTCCCAACAAGGACGGCCCCACGCTGGAACCTAGGGACCTACCTAGACCAAGATGACAAACGAAACACAGCAGGACTGAATGTAGCTCACACCAACAGGCCAGGGATTTGCATACAACACCGAACACCATGCTCCCTGAACAGGTCTGTTCACACCACACGTCCGGCACATGCACTGACACACAGGAACATGACACTGTTCCACTGAACAAACATAGGAAAGCCCAGCAGCCTCTAGCAGAGGAGCTGGTATATATGAGCAGCAGACTGGTGGCGATTGGCTGGCTGGCGAAATTCACCCCAGCCAACTCAAATCAACCTCCACCTGTGGGGCTGCACTGCTGGAAAACCATGTAGAACAACAGATCCCAGCAGAACACCCTAATAGTAGCTCAGTCTTAAAGAAGGGCCTACGGAGACACAGGCACCCTACACACAGGGGCCCGAGACCTGGAGGACTGTCTGGCTGAAGAAATCCACATCTAGCCAACTCAATCAACTCCCACCTGTGGGGGGGCTGCGCTGGAACCTAACATCGCCCATACAGGGAAGCAGTTCTATACCCCTTACCGCTCATATGTAAGGCGCATAGATATACACAGGAGGCGCTGTTATCTCATATCATCTAATAAGTTCTCTCCATGTCCGACTTGAACAGAACTCACACGGGAAATATAGGTTGTGTAAAAACAGCCCAAGGACAACATCTGCATGGAGTTTGTATGTTCTCCCCATGTTTGCATGGGTTTCTTCCATGCACTCCGATCTCCTCCCAAACTCCAAACAGAGGAGGAACAGAAGCACTTTAGCTCAGTGTTTTATCAACCCAAACCTAAGTGAGAATGCGTGGCTGACATAACGGTCTTGTGTCATAAGTGTGACTTGGGATTAGTGACTTTGGGAAAGTCATTTTGTATTTAATTACTGTTTATCTATCTGAATTTTAGCATGTACTACTTTCATCTAATCTATGTGTACGATCCCCATTTTGAAGGTTCTAGCATAAGGACGGGCTGCATCTCAATGGGGAGGGAGCAGCTGTGCTGGGAGAGAAGATGGTGAGAAGTTCTAAGAAGTGTTTAAACTAAGGACTGGGGGGCAACCAGAGTGACCGAGGGGGAAGGCAGTGTAGACAGTGACCTGTGACTAAGTAATGAGAATGGGGGCGGGGCGGTGGGAGGGGTTAGTACAGTTAGAACCGGCAGAAGAGTTATTAGGGATACACGTAATATAAAAAATAACCAAAACCTTCTAAACTGTATGGTGACTAATGCTAGATGTCTGACCAATACAGTAGACGAACAAGAAGTAATAATGTCTGAGGAAAACATCCTAGAGGAATTCAGGAAAACGTCACCTCTGTGTGATCTAGACCTGTAAGACGCAACAGAAGAGTAAGCCAAGGCCTGAAGAGCGGACTCACCATCATCTGCTCCTTCCTATTCACTGCATGATAATTACATCTTTCAGGCATTAATAATATATAAAATCTCTAGAGAATTTGCCTTCATTATTCCACCATACAATATGAGAGGTTTGTTTGGGTCTGATACCAGGGAGTGTCAACATAAGAGGCGGCGGGTATACACTTGCAAATAAATGCAACCAAGAAGCTGGCAAACCAACACAATTCCAATAGGCATATGTTGGACCTTCATGGATAATATCGGGAGATTAGCCCAAGGCACATGCCGAACATACAGGAGAAACGCAATATGAACAGTCAGATTAGTACACAGGTTTTAAAGGGCACTGCAAAAGATCAAATCACCGTAAGGGCGCTTTCACACGAACAACACTCGAGTCAGTTTTGTGCTTTTGTGAGACGCACAAAACTCCATTTGTCAATATGAACTCCATTTTTTCGGATGGACTTATTCACACGAGCGATTCCTTTTCCCTTATAGCGATGCTGCGAGGATTGAAAAAAAAAAATGTATAAAATTGCAGCATGTTCTCTCCTTTGATGTTCCCTCGGAATGCCTTGCCCATTGTTTTCAATGGGACTTTAACCCCTTAATGACACGGCCTATTTTGGCATTGAGGACCAAGCGATTTTTGGTATTTTTCCATATTCATTTTTCAAAAGCCATAACTTTTTTATTTTTCCGTCGACGCGGCCGTATGAGGGCTTGTTTTTTGCGTGGCGAACTGTAGTTTTTATTGGTACCATTTTTGAGTACACAGACTATATTGCAAAACTTTTTTTATGATCGTATAGAGAGAAAAACGTATCAATTCTGCCATAGATTTTTTTTATTTTTAAAAAGTGGTAATCATGCTGCATAAATGATACAACACATTTTTTTCTGCGGGCCGCTACAGTTACAACGATACCAAAATTCTTATTTTTTTTTAGTTTTTTCCACTTCTCCACAATAAAAACCCTTTTTATGGAAATTATTATTTTTTTCTAAACTCACTGCATTCAAAGTGCTATAACTTTTTTATTTTTCCATGGACGGAGCTCTGTGGGGGCTTATTTTTTGCGAGAAGAGCTGTAGTTTTTATTGGTACCGTTTTGGGGTACAATTTTTTAAATCACTTTTATTGCGTTTTTCGGTGCTAGCATTTTGCCTCAGTTTTTTAGCGTTTTTTTTAACACTTTTTGCCGTGCAGGATAAAAAGCGTATCAGTAAATCAGTCATTGTAAACGGCTGTATCAGATCTCTATTGCTCGACAGCATATTACAGACTAGTCGCACAAATGTGTTGGTTGTAGGAGATTTCTGAGACTTTATGTCGAGTGACCAAAATCACTGTGTGGCTCTAACCTAATATAATGTACATCCCATGTGCGAATGTCCGTACGTGCATAAGACAAGGTAGAGACGTGTCTTCCTCTGGCCATACCTACAGTATATAGGACGAATCCTAGGGGAGCCAGAGAGTCTGCATGATCGCCATCGTCAGAACTCCTAAAATAATGGCCCCTAAGGAGAATGGAGCAAAATAAAAGAAGCCCATTCTGACATGCAGAGCGATGCCGGCTTCTCACATGCTTAGGCCTGGTTCCTATAGGTTTGGCTGTCAGTTTTCTCTCCCCTGCAGCGGTAGTGAAACGTTCATAGCATCCCGGACGCAGTTCTGCTACCAGATTTCTCCCTGCGACAGACAGGAATATGTACCATACAGCGGTTTTCAGTCCCACTATGGATGCCGAACCACTGCACAAAACGGTCATCGGTTGTATCCAGCTCCAGCACAGAGGACAGACACAAGCGATATATGTGCACCAGCATTAGATAACACACCCCTCTCCCGGCATAAACAGATATACAAACCAACAATTGTAAAAAAAATTGTATTTCATAAAAAAAGATTCAAAATGACAAATATTACATCCAAGTGTCCTAAAATAGAGGGTGGGGTAGATGGGGGTGGGGAATTATATATACAAACTAAACCCCACGCACACAGTGAGGAGACGCCTCTCGCTCCATGCCCAGGAGTTGCTTCTCTCCATCTGCTCAGTTTATCATGATGAATTTAGATTTGCAATGAGCTGCAATAGCAAAACAGAAGAGAGAAATTAATATTAGCAGTCTTGGATATTACACAGTGCATTTGCATAGAAAATTACCCCTAGTGATGTGACAGTCAAGCCTTAAGGAATTTTGACATGGTCATACTGTTTGATGGGTGTCAATCAACAAGATTGGCACTCATATAAAACGGCCTTCCCACGGGCAGACACCCTCTATACTGAAATCAAACAATCAAGAGGATCAGTATTATCGGCAGCACTTCCCTCCAAAAAGCTTGCACAGTGGGCGGCAAATAACAGAATGGTATGCAAAGTCCTACATCTAGGCAAGAAAAGTGAAAAAAAAAAAGCACATACAGAATGGGAGGAATTGAGCTAAGCAGCAGCACATGTGAAACAGACTTGGGTATACTAATCGATCACAGACTGAACATGAGTCAACAATGTGATGCAGCAGCCAAAAAAGGCAAACACAATTCTGGATGTATTAAGAGAAGCATAGAGTCTAGATCACGTGAGGTCATTATCCCCCTCTACTCTTCCTTAGTCAGACCTCATCTGGAATACTGTGTCCACTTCTGGGCACCCCAATTTAAAAAAGATATAGACAAACTGGAGCAAGTTCAGAGAAGAGTTACTAAGATGGTGAGCGGTCTGCAAATCATGTGCTATGAGGAACGGTTAAAGGATCTGGGAATGTTTAGCTTGCAGAAGAGAAGGCTGAGAGGAGACTTAATAGCTGTCTACAAATATCTGAAGGGCTGTCACAGTGCAGAGGGATCAGTCCTATTCTCATCTGCACAAGGAAAGACTAGAAGCAATGGGATGGAACTGAAAGGGAGGAGACACAGATTAGATATTAGACAGTGAGGGGGATGAATGAGTGGAACAGGTTACCACAGGAGGTGGTGAGTTCTCCTTCAATGGAAATGTTCAAACAAAGGCTGGAGAAATATCTGTCTGGGATGATTTAGTGATCCTGCACTGAGCAGGGGGTTGGACCCGATGACCCTGGGGGTCCCTTCCAACTCTACTATTCTACTGCTGCCGATAACTATGATTATTTTGGCTGCACAAAAAATTTGATCAGCTAATGAATGAGCGTTTGCTCGTTAGTCAGCTGATTGGGTGCAGCTTCACATGACCGATGATCAAACAAATGAACGTGCCTTTGATCAGGCCGTGTAAAAGGGCCTTTACACACAAGCTATGCTGCACCTCCTGGCGCTGACAATGACAATTGCAGGTGACAGGAAACCACCAGTTGTCAGGTGTCACCTGGGAAACAAGGCTTCACCGCAAGAGACACTGGTCAGGAGGGGTACAGCTTCTCCAAGTAGATGTGAGGAGACTTATAGGCCATGCAATGCTCCTCTGCAAAATTGGTATCAGGTACAAAGCCTGTGCCTTCCAATACGTCGTGCTGTAGAGGCATTGTGTCATCTCCCATTTGCATGCAACAGACACTGGCACATTTCTGTAGTGTGCCTAGCAGACCTTAGTACAGAGCAGCACCACACAGCAGAGTCAGTCAATGAATCAAAAGGACACTCCTGTGGAGGACAATGACATTAGCGATGCAACATCCTCGCTGTGTTCTCCTGAACATGTCCAAAAAAAGATGGCCTCCTCCATGGCAGGACGGTGAAGGAGCCGCTGGTTCCTACCTATGAACTCTGTCACCGGATCATGCTCTCCTTCAGTTTTAATGGTTCCGGCTATACTTTCGTTCTCTAGGATGGGAAGAAAAAGCTGCACGAAATCTGATGTGTACGGAGGAGCGATGACGTCCAGGACCTGGGGGGGAAATTACAGTTTATACACAGTGGGAAAAGCTTGCTGCACCTTACAGGTGATGCTGGAAGAACATACCAATACAACCCACCTCTGTCACAAAGTACCGGATGAGGGAGATGTCCGTGTCCAGCTTCTCCAGGCACCTGCGGATGTAAGTGACGACAGGCAGAACGTGCCCTCTACTCAGCAGGTGAACCATTCTGTCCAACAGCGTCTTCTTCAGCTCCAGCTAAATTACGGGAACAAAGGTGTTCAGAAGGTGCCGGACAACAAGCTTGCTGATAGTTTCCAAAAGGATTAGTAGAACGGTTGGTGAGGAATAGGAGGAGTGCTGCATTCTTTCTTTTTGGTGCAATAGCTTAGCAGACATGATAACACGCATTCCTTAAATATGGCAATATATTCTCATGGCCAACTCGCTTTAAAAGCGGTCATCTCATGAAGACAAACCATGTCCATATGGACATCATAGTATAGAGGGGTCTACTTACTGCACAGGACCCCCTCTATAAGCCAGAATGAGTTGTTCTGTAAAATGATTCTTGTTCTTGGGGACTCAAACCCTCCTTGCATTACATGGACAGGTATTCAGATGAATAGCTGCCATGCAATACTACAGTGACCGCTGCAGGACAAATGCCTAGCTGACTGCTTTATATTATATTCTGGAAGACGTTCTAGTAAAGAGGTTTTCTGGAACTTTACTAATGATGACCTGTCAGCCAATCCTGAGGATATGTCATCAGTAGTAAAGTTCCAGATAACCCCTTTAAACCTTGCTACATGGGGGACTTCAAAAGGCCCCAGACTGCCATGATATAGGAAAGACCACCCATGATCCTTGCCGCAGGCAAGCTATTCGGGTGACAGAGGGAGCGCCCTGCCTCCTGCTAAGACATTAAAAATGCTATTGTCAGAATTGACAATGGTATCTAAATCGTTAATGGCCACAATATTATAGAGTTATATTCAATAGCAGCCGCTGCGTCTGGGTGTCGGCTGTCAAAGACAGCTGATACCTGCGGCATATAGATTGGGCTCGGCTCCAAAGCCCACTCCATACAATCCCCACACACATCTTCTGTACGTGTGTGGTGGATGTCACCAATGGGTTAAGTAGCAGATGGGCAGACGATATTAGGATGCTCCCAGCATACAATGTAGTCACCTACCTGCTCCATGACATCTAGCTGTGAGTGCTCAGTCTCAAAGAGCTTGATAAGCAGCTGCAGGACTTGTGGGTGTAGAAGCTGATGACAAGTGCTGATCTGCCAAGACAGGAGAAGAACAAGGAAGAACTCAATACTGGATACACAATTACTTTCTGTACAATGTGAAGGAGAATTTCAGTAGTTTCTCACGTGAAGGTCATACGGGAAAGTACAGAAAATTCCGAAATCATGTTACCAAGAACAGAGAAGATAAGGATTATAGGGAGGCTGTCACCACCTAAAGTTATGGTGCTCATGATTGGGGTTTTGAGGAGTTAGGAAATGTAATTTTTTTACTCACCCGGCTGCCTGTTCCCATGCGGTCACCCATGGAAGTCGGCGCCATTAGACTGATCTATGCACTCCCATGGAGAACAGAGTGTGTGTGTGTGTGTGTATACACAGCGGACTCATCTCTGCATGTGAACACACATTGTTCTCTATGGGAGTGTGCAAGATACAACTTCCCTGGGAGGCAGCATGGGAACAGGGAGCAAGAAGAGTATAAAAACTACATGTCTGGACTCTTCGGAACCTGAACTAGGAGTTACAATAACTTAGTTTATGGGGCTCCTTGGTAGTGACAGGTTCCCTTTAACGGTACACTACATGCAAAAACTGACACACTTATGCTTAGTGAGAGGCCTAAGAGATATTCCCCGTGTTATCATATACACCCTACGTCCCGGCTCTAGGCATAACACCATACCAGTATCTGTCAGAGGTAAGTTTCATTCACTTCCATTCTGGTAATACACGATCTACATTCTATTAAAACACTTATTAATGGGTGGTCTGATAAAGATTGGCCAGTTATGATCCCAGGCTCTGCTAGAAAAGTGGACCACAGAACTGTCCCCTACTGACAGATCATAAGCCACTTCTCCTAAAATGCCATATACTTATCCCTACTGCACTCACCTCATCCAGCAGGGCCAGGTGGACAGGAGTATGATCCGTCTGTAGCTGGAAATAACGAGGCTCCGATACCGTCCAGTCCACCCACTTCAAGACACCCATTGCTACAACTGGGAACCTGGTGCAGAAACAGAAGCAAATTACCAGCTGTTGTACCTCATTATAGACGCCCCTCCTGTTTATTAGGGCATCTAGTAGCCCTGCTGTGGTGAAGCCCGCTGTGCCACCCATCATGCTGTACCTTCTGCACATACCTGATACATTGATACAATGTGCCAAGCTCAGCTACAAGCTCCGAGGCGCCCTTGTTTTCGTTGCAGCACAGATTATGGACGGTCTCTATAGCTTTAGATGTGGACTTCAATTCATCCTTATTGATATTCACTCGCTTATTCTGCGGAAAACAAGATAAAGGGATGACTGGAGGGTAGAATTTAATCTTAGGGTGACGCCACTCATCTATGCATCTGTAATACGGACGAATGTCCCAGCCTGATAAGAATCTATGATGCTCTGGGTACGGGTCAAGGGATCCGTAGTCAGGCTGGGGCGCATAAATGGGGCCGGAGTACCCCGGGGTGTCACTGGCCTTAGCTTATGTTCACACATAGCGGAATTGGCTGTGGAAATTCCGTGGCATTTTACAGAACCAGCAGAGTAGACAACTGCAGTGCGGACTTCAAATACGCCGCATGTCCATTCATACTGACGATTATTAGCGCTAATTTCAGCTCTTCAAATGAGGAGATGAAAGCCAAGTCAAAATCCACACCGTAATCTACATGTTAAATGCGGATCTTGACTCACAGTTGCAGGAAAAGCCACCGTGTGTAATTGCAGCCCAAGGCTAGTTTCACACGGGAGAGTGTGATATCAGACCGTGAAACTCGGCCCGATATCGCGCGTGCCAGCATGCGATGTATTAAAAACACTTTGCATCACTTCAGGAAAGCAGCGATCCTCTGCCGCAGCTAACCTCGCATCGCCGGCCTCATTGAAAATAATGGGCGATACGATGCGAGGCGTTCTGAGAGAACGCCCAAGGATGGGACATGCCATGATTCCTTGCACGCGATGTGGGGGGAGGGGGGGGGGATAACAATAAGTCGCACCCGTGTATGATCTACTTCTAAAGAATGGGTTCTATATCTATATTTGTGCAAGTTGTGTGTGTCTCACAACGCACAAGTCTCGCACGATTTTCTCGGCCGTGTGAAAGCGGCCTAAGAGTTTGTTCTGATGTTCTACACTTCTAAAGGGCAGCACGGTTGCATTTAGGTGAATAGGGCTGCAGTACCAAGGAACTGCCATGGCAGTTTTGGGGGAAGGTGTGGCCAAAAAAATAGCAGCCACTTTTATCTAATTTCTGACATGTAATAAACCTCCATATGATGATCAGGTTTTCCCTTTATAGAGACCCTCTGCTTTCAAGACAAAATTCTGTCCTAGGACCAGAGGAGAGGGGATATGATACCTACACTTGTTTTACTATGCCATCTGCAGATCTGCCGCTTCTGGTCCCAGTTTTCGTCTGTCCAAGATGTACGCTGAAATTTTCTATCTAATTGCACACTGTGCACTGCTCTCTGATTGGCCAGTAATGATCATGTGAGCAGTGCAGACCAATCAGAGCAGATATAGTGCACTGGTAGTCTAACACTACCAATGCACTATGGGAATCAGGTAGTCTGACCATTGTGTCAATCATCTCGAACAGCTGAAAAATGGATTTAGAAACCGTCAGTTTGGAAGAACGGCAGGAAAGACCTGCAGGTAATAAACCTCCCGCCCTCTTCGGTTTTGGGATAGAATTCGATCCCAAAACTGGAGGGTCGCTTTAAGTAGTTGAGAAATCTTCTAAGATACCTTTTTCCACGTCTCCACCACGCTGGCGGCATACGCCAATATATGGATGTATTTATGTTTATGGTCTTGGTTTATCTTCGCTCCGGGTTTGAAGAGCGACTGCATGAAGAGATCCAGGAAGGCAGGAACACGGATCTAAGAGAGGAGGAACGGATGCATGAAACACGGAGACATCATGGGATTGACCGGAGGACATATTACAAGGACGGACCGCTGCGCAGGATGTGGATGAAGCTTATGTAGAAGAACACATCACACGGAGTATATAGCAAATGATTGCAGCAGCCAACATGGCCGTCTTGTAGAGCTGCATGCTTATGAGGGAGGCGGCTGCTGAATGATCCTGTTTATGGACAGTAAAGGGCTATTCCCATCGCCTAATGTTATATCACGCCCACAACATAACTAATGCGGGTCTGACCTCTGTGACCGCCGCCAATCCAGAGAACACGGGGATGGAAGTCTTTTTGGATTTATCCTTCAGAGCGGCGCTCCCAGCCTCTAATGATCGGGGGGCTGCAATACAGGCCATACAAGTAGGGCTGAGCTGTAGGTTCCTGTACAGTAAGTGGCCCAGAGCATCACTGTGCATAAAAAAAATGCTTAGTGGGAGCCATGACACTTAAAGAGGATGTACAAACTGTTGTTTTTGTTTGGTTCTTGGAAAAGTGGAAAGTTGTGTTTTGGAAAAATTGGAAAACTTTCAATTAAAAAAAAAAAAAGAAAAAGATGTACAGGAATTGAGAAACCCGTCCTAGAATGTAACTATGAAGGGTTTAATGCTCTTCTAGACTGAGCAGCGGACCCCTGCTGGTCATTAGTTGTGCACAATGTGAACGGTCACCTCCATGTACTAACCAGCTCCACCGGGGGAGAGTCCATGCTGGTGAACATCTTGTACAGGACAGTAATGTCTGCTGGATTCAAAGCACCTTTTGACAGCATAGCACCAAGAGCCTGACACGCCCGGGGGTAAGATGCAGCAGTGCCCAAAGCAAGAGTGATCTGACTGGCATCGTGGCCCCTGAGGAAAAGAACAAAGAAAAACAAAAGTTAGTGTTTAAAGGGGGCGCTCAGTTGTAAACTACTGATAGTCTGTCCTTAGGATAGGCCACCAAGGAGTGGATCAGCAGGTCTGCCACCCAGGATCACCTCTGGTAGCAGTTTGCTGGGTCATTGTGCCCATTCACAGAGCTATTTTTTGAAGTAATCAGACAGCTCCGTTCCCACTGCAGTGGCCTGGCTTTGGATTACAGGCCATTCACTTGTAATACCAAGCCTGGCCACTGCAGTGGGAACGAAGCTGTCTGCTTCCTGCAGAAATCAGTTCAGTACACAAGTACACTGGTCCTGCGTGGCAAGGGTCCTGGGTGGCAGACCCTCATCCATCTACTATTATTCACCTATCCTAAGGATAGACCTTCAGTAGTTTACAACTGAGCAAACCCTTAATTATTACCATGAGTTAGTAAAATCTGAAATTTGTGCACCAGATAGTAAGGAAGCAAGTTAAATATCAGGTGCCAACATAAAGGCAGTATTTGCTTACTAGCTTCTCAAAACAGATACTGCTCCTCCTCCCCTCTCACAGCACACAGTCTCACACAAGCTGTCATAGTGTCGGCAGATACATCCCCCTCCTCCCTGTCTTTAATTCACTGCCTTTACACCAGTAAGATTTTTAGGAAAGGCCGTTACTAGCCTTAACTTAATGATTTAAGTGTGGGATAAACTTAAAGTATTACTGCAGATATTTAGCTTGACACCATTCACACCACTGTGGCGCAATCCTAGACTCCCCGAGTCAAACCAACCCTCCAGGCCTGGACAAACAAAGATGGCCGCACCACTGCTCTGACATGCTAATGCACGTTGTGCATCAGGTAAAGACATTCCAACTGCTTTGATTGGCCAGTGCTACCCTCATGAGCAGTACTAGCCAATCAGAGCAGCATGCAGTGTCTTAGACTACCAATGCATACTATGCACAGGTCGTCAGAGGCAGTTCAGCCATCCTTTTTTGTTCAAGCCTGGAGGGACGCTTTAAGGCCCTTTTACACTGAACGATAGTCACCAAGATCCTTGCTGGATTTCAAGAACCTGCATGATAATCGTTCAGTGTCAAGGCCGGCAGCGACTGAACAATGAATGATAATTAGTTTGTCATTTAGTTTCAGCAAGAATAAAGATTAAATGAGAATCGGCCCGGGTGAACAGGCAGCTGCTCATCTATGAACGACGGCCTGTTTACTGTGAATGGAGGCGAGAGGCTGCAGCGATCTCCGGACCGCTCCACCACCATTCCCTGAGCGATCCTCGCTCCTGTGTGACAGGTTGTGCGCCTTGGGAGATACAGGGTATAATAAACCTGGAATACGTCTAATCTGATGGAATATTCAAACGCTTTACCCAATTACAAGATTCTTATAGGTAAATGCATTACAGATTGGTTAAGGTTGAGACGCGTTCAATACACAAGCTTGAGCAGTTACCCCAGGGGATTTCTTCTCATCTGGTCATAGATATTACTGGTGAAGCAGGAATAGGAAGGGGGTAATCGCTTATTATATACCGTGTTTCCCTGAAAATAAGACCCCGCCTTATATTAATTTTTGCCCCAAAGAGGCACTAGGTCTTATTTTCGGGGGATGTCTTATTATACTTACCTTGCATGCTCGGTCCAGGTTCCTCCTGCTGCTCTCCGGAGCTCCGACACATTCGAAGCGCATCATTGATTGGCCAATTCATAAATCCCACCTCCACAATGTGAGGCCTGTGATTGATTCTTCGACTGCTGCTCAGCTAATCAATGCAGCGCTCGATGAACCAATTACAGCCATCGCATTGGTTCATCGAGCGCTGCATTGATTGGCTGAGCAGCACTCGAGAACCAATCAGAGCCATCGCTTACTGGAGGTGGGATTTATGAATCCCATAACCAAGAACTGATCTTCTGTGGGTGAATGAGGACAGCAGGACGCAAGGCGGAGCTCTGGACCGAGCCTGCTAGGTAAGTATTCCTTTTTTTTTTTTAATGTAATGCAGCTAGGGCTTATTTTCGGGGTAGAGTTAATGCCAGATGAGAGGAAATACAGCCAGATTCTCTCTGCTTATTTGCAAAATTGGGAGAGAGACCTGGGGCCAACTGACTATGATCAATGTAATGAGGTTCTTGATCGGACCGCTTTACTGTCTACATATGAGGCCCAGAGACTCTCACAGTTGTATCTTCTTCATTAGGGTTTCCAGTCCACTCTTCCCTCAATCCAAGAGTCTATTGGTAATATGGATGGGATCATACAGTTGGAAAGAGGAATATACTTAAAAACAAAATGTTTTGCTAAATTTGAAGCCAAAGGGCAGATACCCCAAATCTTCCAAAAAAGGGAGTTTATTAATTATTAATTTATTTATTTGGATCTTTTTTTATACCTTTTTTTCCTCGTTGTTGGGGACTTGGACCTGTTGGACATACTAAAGAAGTCCTTAGAGGTCCATTAGTTAGAGGTCAACCAAAACAACGGAAGGCCAAAAGTAGTTAGAATATATGAATGTGTGTTTACCACTAGTCGTCTGTATTAGATGCCTGAATAGATTAAGTGACCGCTCTTACTTTTCATGAGCAAATCTCTGCACCTCCTGTGCAATCCTGCGCATGGCCGATCCTCCCTGCTCCTCCTGTGCCAATATAGACATGATCGCTTGTGCAAACAAGTAGGTGTGTTCCCCATGGCAAACCATTTTCTACAAGAAGAGATAAGAGTATATACAAGCTTAGGGGAGGCAGACAGTCTAATATGGCTAATAAGTCCAAGGACCCCATGACAGCCCCGGGTAAACAGAGCGCGGAGAAGAACACGCACAGCAAACTCTGGGAGGTTTTTTTCAAGGTTCTCCTCTCCTCCATCAAGGATGGTGGCCAGTGATGTCCGGAGCACTCTGGAGAAGACCTCTAGCTGTTGGCAAGCTGTGGAGACGCTGGTGATTTCTCCCTGATAGCCGGCATCGGAGATGAGCTGGAAGACACAAAAGGAGGAGGGTTTGTGGGAGTTTGATATGTTATCCCACCATGAAGAAGAACTTATGGTCTAATTAAGCGACCCTCCAGTCCTAGACAAGCAAAGATGGCCGCACTGCTTGTCTGATTACCTGATGCACACTGGGCATTAGTATGTGTTGGTAGTGTAAGGCACTACATGCTGCTATGGTCAACCAGTACCGCCCACATGAGCGGTGCTCGCTAGTCAGAGCAGCATGTAGGGTCTTAGACTACCAATGCATACTAATGTCCAGTGTGCATCAGGTAATCAGAGAAGCAGTGCGGCCATCTTTGTTTGTCCAGGTATGGAGGGTCACTTTACAAGAGTCGCTCACCTTCACTGTGAAGTTCAGCATCAAACAGTCTGGATGCGCCTCAGCAAGCTTGTAGAACAGGTCTCTCCATGTGGTGTGGGCAATCATCTGCTCCAGCCATCCCGGAGTCTGCAAATCATAGTTGGGGTGAGAATTTCTTATATGCAAGTCAATTAATTTGCTAAGATCAGAAAACTACCAAAAGATGAACATTAAGACAGCAATAAACAGACCTATATGGGTTTCTCATTTTTATGTAACTAAAGCTAATTGAATGTAAGTTTGTAACTTTCTAATACAGTGATACCTTGGGTTAAGAGTGCCTCAGCTTACAAGCTGATTGACTTGAGAGCAGGCTCTCTCCCGAATTTTCCTCTGATTTAAGAGAAAAAAAACTTGGATTACAAGCGTTGCTCTCAATGCGGCCACCGCTGCTGCCGGTGGCCCCATAGAAAGCAATGGCCTGTCGGCAACCCCTGCAGTGATTTTCAGGGAAGGGCTTTAAATAAAAGCCCTTCCCTCGAATCATCCCTAGCTGTAGTAAAAAATATATACTCACCTGTCCGCCGCTGCCGGGGCTCAGGCATGTCTAGCCGCTGTGTGTTCTCCCTGCATTTTTAATCCCCGCCTGCTGAACAGCTTCAGAGCCGTGCAGGGAGAACAAGCAGCGGCTAGACACACCTGAGCCCTGGCAGACAGGTGAGTATATATATTTTAACTACAGCTAGGAATGATTTTCAGGGAAGGGCTTATGTTTAAAGCCCTTCCCCAAAAGTCACTGTGGGGGTGCCAGTGTCCTATTGCTTTCAGTGGGGCAACGCCATCCCCATTGAAATCCGTGGGAGAGCATATTCCATGAAAGCTAAAAAACGCTGCACTGACCTTTGGGATACGTGTGTGGGGTCACTTGTTTCTTCGCATGCACAATTCTAGCGAGATGCCGCTGGTTGTGATCATTAAGCACCTCTGGTTGGCCACTGCGCTACCCACTGTGGGTAATGCCTTCTATGACACATTTCTGGCACTTATGCGGCACTGTGGAGCGCAGGATGTTAAATATTCTCCCAACTTCAGAGATGGAAAGTCTCACCCGTGTGGCGCCCACTGTCACGCTTCGTTCAAACTCCGGTAATTCCATGAGCACGTTGGTCAGTGTCCAATCTCACTCACAGGATTATATAAGTGTGGGCTCTCCCAAGCCGCCCCCTGAGGGTACCCCACTTCATCATTAATTTAAATCCCATGACTTTTGGCTTGTCATTGTACAGTTCACATTTCTCACAGCTGAGCGTTTGTTATACTTGTATCCAGTCTAGCACAAATCTATCACTCCTGTCCTGGTAGGTCGCCACAATGTATCAGAGTCTGGACTATTTAGATGATACGATTGTATTGTAGGGATTTGCTACCACACAAATCAGAAGCATTAAAGGTGATCCAAGGACAGAAAGAAATAGCAGCACATATCAGTCCCGAACATAACTATCCCTCCTCTGGCACTTTCTGGGGGCCTTTAAATAAGGGTCCTTTTAGACGAGCCAATTCTCATTTGAATGAGCGAGTCACGTCAACACTTACTCGTTTGCACTCGTGCAGCCCATTCAGACAGGCAAATGCATTGATGGCTCATTCAAACGAGAATCCTTCAGTCCCTGTAGAAGCGGCAAGCCCTGCCTAAACCAAACAATAAGCTAACGAACCAACGAGGATTTTTATGCCTGCAAAAAGTTACCCACGAATGAAAGGTGAACGATTCTCATTCACGGTTCAGCCATTTGCTCGCATTTAGACAATTAGGATTCACTTTCACTCCTTTGAACGATAACACTGTGCAACACAATTCTGTGTAACAGATAAGCAGATAGGCGGCCTATAGTAACTTTAGTGCGCCGAATTCAAATATGATATCCATTTTTTCTGCCATTTGAGGTTTTCCAGTTATGGGAAATAATGTAATCTAATTGCCGTTGTATTGTATTTTTTGGAAATCTGCCTCTACAATTACTCCAGTCGGCTCGCCATTAACCTTGCCTAATAAAAAGAACAAAAGTGATTGCGCAACTATGTCACAATCACTGTTACACACTGCGTGCTGACTGAACACTATAAGGGTAGGTTTATGTAACATATAGGGTACACAGTGTGCTGACTGAACACTATAAGGGTAGGTTTATGTAACATATAGGTTATGTTTCCACATGGTGCACACACTGAGGATCATCCACCAGCAAGTTGTAATTAATGAACTGGGTTTCTACAGGTCATTGCTTAGACTAAATAAAAGAATCAAAATCTTAAAACCAGAATACATGTTTAGTATAGCTGCGTTCATAAAGGTTCAATCTATCAAAGTAATGCATTATTTACATCACACGATGAATGTCATCCAAAAAATAATAATTAGGAACACCAGAAATGTGCTTTTTTTGATCAACCAGTCTCCAAGAAAAAATGCAATGAAAAGTGATCAAAAAGTCGTATGAATTCCAAAACTGTACTAACGCAAACTACAGGACGTCCCGCAAGAAATGAGACCTCGCACAACGATGTGGATGGAAAAATAAAAAGAGGTCTTGTGCTCAGAAGATGGCGGCAGAAAATAATTGAAAAAGATAAAAGTAGTACAGCAAATAAAAAAAAAAAAATACAAAAAAAAAAAACAAAAACGAAAGACAAAAAAAAACGACAAAAGTTTGGTATGGTAGTAATCGTACTGAAGCATAGAATAAAAGTTGACATTCATTTGTGTTGCAGTTTGTGCGCCGTAGAAACAAGATGCACCGAAAAATGGCAGAATTTCATTTTTTTTTTTTTTTTTTCTTTCATTTTACTCCACTTAGAACTTTTTTCAGTACATTATATGTTACATTAAATGGCACCATTGAAAAATACAACTCGTCCCGCGAAAAACAACAAGCCCTCATACAGCGACGTCCATGGATAAATAAAGAGTTACGATTTTTTAAAACAAAAAACAGCTTGGTAACTAAGGGGTTAAATAACTTGAAAACGAGACGCGCCGCTATTGTTCAGTGGAAACAGCAGCTTTTCATTTTACAGAAACATCAACTACATTTGTTTATGAACATTTAAAAAAAAAAACGTGTTGCACAGTGTGATCGTTACAATAAGATCCCTGGTCATTACCTCGCCTTCTTCTGTAAAGATGGAATCCGCTTTTCTTGGTTCAAAATGTTTAATCAACAAACTTTTTAAGTGGTTTTCCACCATCTCCTGGACTTGTACCGGCTCCACCCCTGAAATAACAAGACATGAGGTACAATGACTGCACAGCACTTGTTGAGCGACTCTTCATGGAACAGACTCGCATAATAAAGGGGTTCTGCCATTTAAAAAAAAATGTAAAAAAAATTTCTATACTTCCCTACTCCTCCCCGTCAGTCTTCTTACCAGATCTTCACCTCACCGATCTTCTCCTGGCTCCTCCAGTCCCCGTAGGTCACATCACCTGCAGCCGGATCCTCTTCTTCCTGTGACGTCGAGCACATTGCCCGCATTCTCCTTCCTGCAGATCAGTGTACCCGGTTACTAGTGACGCAGCATTCACTGCCCAGCAGGGAGTGCCAACTCCTCGGCAGCCTGCTTTAGAGCAACTGCGCATTGTCTCGCCGTTCGTCATACACTATATTAAAACGTTAGCGGCGAGATATCGTTCATGCGCGCTAAAGCAGGGATTCAGCATTCCCTGCTAGGCAGTAATTGCTACGTCTCTTGTAGAGGTCACTGCCCTACAGGAAGTGAACTGCAGCAAATGGACGTTCCAGAACAGGAAGAGGAGCATCTGGTCGTCTGGAAGTCACGTGACCCGGGGGACTGAAGGAGCCAGGGAAAGATCGGTGAGGTGAAGATGCGGTAAGAAGACTGACGGGGAAGGAATAGGTAACTAATGATTTTTTTTTTCGAATGACAGAGCCCCTTTAAAAGGATATAGATGATTTTTTTGTTTTTCACATTACCATGTCATGTATTCCCGTTACTCATCATACTTAGTTATATAGGCTTCTCTGTAGATGACCGGACGTAAACTTACTGACTCTTTGCTTCTGCCATCGAACACCACAGCTAGAGCTTGCCAACTGTGTTATCATGAACTACAGCGACACAACCCATGCTCTGCCGTCAGATTCCACATGTGTTCAGTCCCTGCTGTACTATCAGATGTCACAGCTGGACACCGGCCCACTGACCTGACCCCGTTCTGCCGTCAGGTTCCCCATTAGATGTCCCAGCTGGACACCGGCCCACTGACCCGACCACACTCTACCGTCAGGTTCCCCATCAGATGTCACAACTGGACACCGGCCCACTGACCCGACCTCGTTCTGCTATCAGGTTCCCCATTAGATGTCCCAGCTCTACACCGGCCCACTGACCCGACCCAGCTCTGCCGTCAGGTTCCCCATCAGATGTCACAGCTGGACACGGGCCCACTGACCCGACCCAGCTCTGCCGTCAGGTTCCCCATCAGATGTCACAGCTGGACACCGGCCCACTGACCCGACCCCGCTCTGCCGCCAGGTTCCCCATCAGATGTCACAGCTCTACACTGGCCCACTGACCCGACCCAACTCTGCCGCCAGGTTCCCCATCAGATGTCACAGCTGGACACCGGCCCACTGACCCGACCCAGCTCTGCCATCAGGTTCCCCATCAGATGTCACAGCTGGACACCGGGCCCACTGACCCGACCCAGCTCTGCCGTCAGGTTCCCCATCAGATGTCACAGCTGGACACGGGCCCACTGACCCGACCCCGCTCTGCCGCCAGGTTCCCCATCAGATGTCACAGCTGGACACCGGCCCACTGACCCGACCCCGCTCTGCCGCCAGGTTCCCCATCAGATGTCACAGCTGGACACCGGCCCACTGACCAGACCCAGCTCTACCGTCAGGTTCCCCATCAGATGTCACAGCTGGACACCGGGCCCACTGACCCGACCCAGCTCTGCCGCCAGGTTCCCCATCAGATGTCACAGCTGGACACCGGCCCACTGACCAGACCCAGCTCTACCGTCAAGTTCCCCATTAGATGTCACAGCTGGACGCCGGCCCACTGACCCGACCCAGCTCTGCCGCCAGGTTCCCCATCAGATGTCACAGCTGGACACCGGCCCACTGACCAGACCCAGCTCTACCATCAAGTTCCCCATCAGATGTCACAGCTGGACACGGGCCCACTGACCCGACCCCGCTCTGCCGCCAGGTTCCCCATCAGATGTCACAGCTGGACACCGGCCCACTGACCCGACCCCGCTCTGCCGCCAGGTTCCCCATCAGATGTCACAGCTGGACACCGGCCCACTGACCAGACCCAGCTCTACCGTTAGGTTCCCCATCAGATGTCACAGCTGGACACCGGGCCCACTGACCCGACCCAGCTCTGCCGCCAGGTTCCCCATCAGATGTCACAGCTGGACACCGGCCCACTGACCAGACCCAGCTCTACCGTTAGGTTCCCCATCAGATGTCACAGCTGGACACGGGCCCACTGACCCGACCCAGCTCTGCCGCCAGGTTCCCCATCAGATGTCACAGCTGGACACCGGCCCACTGACCTGACCCAGCTCTACCGTCAAGTTCCCCATTAGATGTCACAGCTGGACGCCGGCCCACTGACCCGACCCCGCTCTGCCGTCACATACTGCGCCCAAGAACAACAACATCCTTTCTGCAGGATCCTAACCCATCCTGATATTGGCCAAACTTATCACCAGAGCTCCCGCTAAGCCTCGGCAGCTAGTGAACGGGGACGTTAGGGACCTGGGTGTTGTTCCTTCTAAACTGGGTGATCCAAAACAGTGACAAATAAATTTTGCTACAAAGCGCTAAATTATTTGATATAATTAACTAGGATAGTTAATAACTGGTTTGTGGTAACATTCTCGGGGACTGGGGCAGTGAAAGTGTTAAGGTCATTATCCCTGGTGTTCTCGGGCAAGGAAAGGGTTAATGCCCGTATCACTGGTGGTTTCAAACTGGTTTCAAAAGGCTTAATGTTGCAAACCTGTTGTGCTGTGGGCTACTCACCCCTGCAGGCTTCATCAATGTCCCTGAGGCTTGAATGAGCAGACATCTCTTTTGTCACACAGACTGCTCCCATCCCTCAAACTACCTCCTAGCCCCTCCGCTGCAGGAAGGTGAACATGGATACTTCAGTTTCCCCCCCCTGTACTGGTCACAGCGAAGGGACAGAGGACCCAGCTCTCTATGATCGGGCAGGGAGCTCCATCAGCTCGATCGTTAGACTGGGACTTTTACTATTGATGACCTACCCTCCGGATAGCCTGCCTGTCGGCATCTCCACCAGTCAGCTGATCACTGGGCCAGCTGTCAATGCAGACAGAGCAGGAGGCAGATAGTGCTGTCCGTATTGCAGTGGCCCAGTTTGGTACTGCAGATACAGCTCACGGAGTGAACATGGTAGTAGACTTTCCCTGATTGGGGATAGTATGTTGCTTACCACCAGGGTCACGTCCTCTAATCATTAGTGTTAATTACTTGTAAGGTCCATGTACCGGAATGGATGAGCCATTCTGCCAACAGATTCACGGTCTGCGCTACAGCAGTGTAACTCTCCGACAGAAGCTGAATGACGTTCTCCGGAGACCCTCCTGCCTGGAAATACCTGCATGCAAGAGGAGAATCAAAATTTGTATTTAGACTAGGAGTTCACATCAACCAGGTCGCTATTAAATCACGGCAGAACAGCAGCATCAGCCAATTTAAGGAGGGAAAAAAAGTCGTAAGCGTGACAGTTTTATTTTGCACTATTTTAATGCAAAAATCAAGAACGGACGTCACTTTTTGATTTTTTTCCTGCATGTGAATTGCAAATCCGTGTCATATTGCCCACAACGCGGATTCTCATTGACAGCAGCGGGGCACTTTGGTGATGTGGATTGTCGCCAGCTGTCATGCAGAATCAGCACCGATTGCACATCAAATCCACAGTCATTTCAACAGTGTGAACATACCCTATGTCTCAAAAATAAAAATGTGGTATTTGGGGTGTTAAATAGAGATGAGTGAGTTTACTCCCTAAGGCACATTACTCGAGCGAGTAGCGTCTTAGCCGAGTATCTCCCTGCTCGTCTCTAAAGATTTGTGGGCCGGCGGCGGGTGGGGAGCGGCGGGGGAGAGCGGGGAGGAACAGAGGGGAGATCTCTCTCCCCCCCACTCCCCGCCGCAACTCACCTGTCACCCGCGCTGGCCCCCCGAATCTTTAGAGACGAGCGGGGAGATACTCAGCTAAGGCACTACTCGCTTGAGTAATGTGCCTTAGCGAGTATACTCGCCCATCTCTAATGTTTATGATAGATCACCTCTTTAAGGTGTTGAATATAGCAGGTTCCATGATGTAGTCACGACTGGAAAGTTTCGCCAGACATTCCTGTTGCAGCTCAGCATCATCCTCTGCTTCACCATACTCTTCATCCTGCCATAAAGCGAAATGCAGCAAATAAGTTGTCAAGGCTGAAGCAACGGTACAAATACAACAGTGCAGGTTTCACATTCTTGGTAATTACTGCAAAAAGTGGCTTGGACTGTTAGGTTAATCGTCCTTCACGGGAAAGTGACCGGGGAATCGCTTTCTATACAATTCCATAAACCACTATTAAACAAGCAGAGCCTAGTGGGAAGTACTGGCAGCTCCCACCAACATCACAGTAGTAACCCGAGGATCAAACAAAGTGGGAATGCTGCAGAATCTATAGTTATGGGTGGATCCTCCCTGGGGGCTTGTCAGCAATAAAAAAGGACCTTCTGCGCCATTTCCTGACAGCAGCAAGGGCCGTGATTCCCAGACACTGGAGGAGTACTCGCCCCCCCTCGATAGTAGAATTGGGCCACCTGAGATGTATGGAGCAACTGATGACAGAAGACCACCCAGAACACAGGGACCCTCTGGGAAAGTGGATGATTTGGTCCCTCTTCCTAGAGTCCACAGAGTTCAGGGAATTTTTTGAATAGGCGAGCAAATGGAGATACAAATCTGGGGGCGAGCAGGGGGCGTCTCTCTCGGGTGTCGTCCCCCCCCCCTTTCTTTCTATTGCTATGTTTCTCTCTTTTATAGCTTTCCTTGTACAGACGGACCATTGCTAAAAATTATTCCATTAATCACTCTTATTTATCGTGGCGCTGAGAGCGCCCCCGCCTGGTTGTATCCCTGGAAAGGAGAATATATTAAAAAAAAAAAAAGGTTTGACTTGTGCTTGATTTACACGGGACGACTGACGGCTAAACGAGCGCACGAGCAGGTGACGCTACAGTAAGTTGTTCACACTCATGCAGAGTGTTTAGACAGGCAGATCACTGCTGACTTCTCGCTCAGCGCCTCACAGTATATGTATACACTGAGCGGGGAGCGTTTACACGCAGCCAGAATGCAACAATGATTTTATGCAAATGAAAAGTAAACAATGTTTTGCAATTAGACGTAATGATTGTCGCGCATTTTAGTTCAAACGCATTTTGCGCAATTATCTTCCCGTGTAAATGGCCATTAAGTTTGAGGATGGTGGATGGTCCGGTATATATAATGGCTCGGGGTTTTCCTGTGGTCCCCATAGTAACACGCATTAAAAACGGATCTGAGTCTAATAGGGACTCGCACCGCATGTGAATCCGATCCGTTTTTAAAAAAAGTTTCTATAGAAAATAATGGGCGATTCTTGGACAACAATTGCGCAGAAATAGGACATGCAGCAATTTTTAAAGACACGGACTGTCGGTCTAAGAGGAAAACGGTGTGTGTGAACGAACCCAATCTAATAGACAGGCTCTCTTCCCACGCGAGTTCTGTCAGTCTCAGAATTGGACGGAACTTGCGCATGAAAATCTCCCGCATGAATAAACCCGTAAAGACTTCAGGAAGATCTCGCTGCAAGTTGGATTTAAAGGGGCGCTCCGTTACCCATTGTAATAATAACAATGGGGAGTCGACCAGAATTGGCACTATTTATTAAAGGGGATTTCCTCACTAATGGCTGCTCCCCTATAATCACTTGTTTTTCTCTGGCCCAGCATCTGATTGGTTGCTATGGGAAACAACAATCCCAGCAGGAAGCTCCGCCTCCTCTCACCGCTCCTCTATCCTCCCAGTCTCCAAGGATGGTCCCCGCGGTGATCCCTCCTCCTCCTCCTCCTCCTCCTCCTCCGCCGCCGCCGCCACTACTGCTACTGCTGCTACCGCTGCTCCCCGTGAAGAAGTCGGGATCCATCTTTCCAGTTTTGGGGTCCCCAGCTTCCTCTTTCGGCTTTCCGTAGTTTGCAGGCGCGGGATGATGACGATTTGCTCTCAGCGGAAGCGCAGAGGGAAGGCCGCCCGCAGGCTGGAAGCCGGGATTTGTCCCCGGCGGCGGCCATGTTTGTGGAGACCAGCAGGCTCTGTAGATAGTCAGGGACAGTTGGGGTCCCGGGAGCAGATTAGGGGCTCCTGGGTTTGTGTGAATCAATCCTTTTCATTGCTTAATGAAGCAGCACTGTTTATGTGGGTGGGGAACTGGCAACACAATTTGGTTGCTTGGGGTAACTGCAATAGTTTTATTGACATACTGATCAAATCCAACATTCGAAGGCGGACGGTAGTTAGACTGTAAGGTCGTTTACACACGGCCGAGGAAATTGTGTGAGGTTTGTGCGTTGTGAGAATATGAACCCAATTCTTTTCAATGGGGTCATACAAATAAGCGATTCTTTTCCACATCGCAGCGAGGGGAAAAGTTCACGGCATGCCCTATCCTTGGGGGTTCTTTTACAACACATTGTCCATTGTTTGGAATGGGGCTGGACAATAGGAAGGTCCCGGACAGTCAATCCCTTTAAAGGGGTTGTCTCGCGAAAGCAAGTGGGGTTCAGCACTTCTGTATGGCCATATTAATGCACTTTGTAATATACATCGTGCATTAAATATGAGCCATACAGAAGTTATTCACTTACCTTCCCTGCGCTGGCGTCCCTGTCTCCATGGCTCCGTCTAACTTCAGCGTCTAATCGCCCGATTAGACGCGCTTGCGCAGAAGGGTCTTCTGCCTTCGGGTCTGTCCGGCAGCAGCGGCGTTCTGGCTCCGCCCCTTCTACGCGTCATCGCGTCGCTCCACCCTGTCACGTGTGCCGATTTCAGCCTCCTACAGTCTGGTCAGATGCTCCTCTCTACTGGTGGTCTGTAGGGGGAGTCCTGAGCACGGTCACCTTATGTGCCCTCACACATCTACTGGTCTCAACACCTCCTAACAGTCAGGTCAGACGCTCCTCTCTACTGGTGGTCTGTAGGGGGCGTCCTGAGCCCGGTCACCTTGTGTGCCCTCACGCATCCACTGGTCCCAACACCCCCTAACAGTCTGGTCAGACGCTCCTCTCTACTGGTGGTCTGTAGGGGGCGTCCTGAGCCCGGTCACCTTATGTGCCCTCACACATCCACTGGTCCCAACACCTCCTAACAGTCTGGTCAGAAGCTCCTCTCTACTGGTGGTCTGTAGAGGGCATCCTGAGCCCGGTCACCTTGTGTGCCCTCACGCATCCACTGGTCCCAACACCTCCAAAAAGTCTGGTCAGACGCTCCTCTCTACTGGTGGTCTGTCGGGGGGTCCTGAGCCCGGTCACCTTGTGTGCCCCCATCCACTGGTCCCAACACCCCCTAATAGTCTGGTCAGAGGCTCCTTTCTACATGTGGTCTGTCGGGGAGTCCTGAGCCCGGTCACCCTTTGTGCCCTCATCCACTGGTCCCAACACCTCCTAACAGTCTGGTGAGATGCTCCTCTCTACTGATGGTCTGTAGGGGGCATCCTGAGCCCGGTCACCTTGTGTGCCCTCACACATCCACTGGTCCCAACACCCCCTAACAGTCTGGTCAGACGCTCCTCTCTACTGGTGGTCTGTAGGGGGCGTCCTGAGCCCGGTCACCTTATGTGCCCTCACACATCCACTGGTCCCAACACCTCCTAACAGTCTGGTCAGAAGCTCCTCTCTACTGGTGGTCTGTAGGGGGCATCCTGAGCCCGGTCACCTTGTGTGCCCTCACGCATCCACTGGTCCCAACACCTCCAAAAAGTCTGGTCAGACGCTCCTCTCTACTGGTGGTCTGTCGGGGGGTCCTGAGCCCGGTCACCTTGTGTGCCCCCATCCACTGGTCCCAACACCCCCTAATAGTCTGGTCAGAGGCTCCTTTCTACATGTGGTCTGTCGGGGAGTCCTGAGCCCGGTCACCCTTTGTGCCCTCATCCACTGGTCCCAACACCTCCTAACAGTCTGGTGAGATGCTCCTCTCTACTGATGGTCTGTAGGGGGCATCCTGAGCCCGGTCACCTTGTGTGCCCTCACACATCCACTGGTCCCAACACGTCCTAACAGTCTGATCAGATGCTCCTCTCTACTGGTGGTCTGTTGGGGGTCCTAAGCCCGGTCACCTTGTGTGCCCTTACACATACACTGGTCCCAACACCTCCTAACAGTCTGGTCAGAACGGCCCAGTGGGGGACAATTAATCGATACGACCATCCAGCTTCTCACATCCCAATAATGCGCCCCTCTCGGACTCTGGTAATGGGATGAAATCTCTTCTCTGCGTCGTAGAGGCGTCTAGTGGTCAACAAGCTCTACACAAGTGGAAGAAAAGGTCACTACACACAAGGGGCCTCCGAGAGCCTTTTATAGGCCTGGGAGGGGGGAGGGGGGAGGGGGACTACTTTTAGGGTCTAAGGTGGCAAGTCCATTCACCTAATCATGTCACAAGTCTATCATTTGTAGATCGGCCTGAGAATTTTTTTTCCAATCCCTTTAACACTGAACGTAGAGGTGAGGGTCCTTTAACACAGCATGATTATTGTGCGAAGAATCATTAGATTGAGTGATTTGCACGAGAATTCGTAGGTGTAAACACGCGCAGAGAACACATGATCAGCAATACATTGTTAGACATCGCTCATTGGATCTTTCATGTGGACCTAAAAGTCAGTTTGGCTGCTGCACATGCTACGTTGCGGCTGGTTCCATGCTCGTTCCAATTTATTTTGACGTGTGAAAAGACCCTATATCTGTGTCATTCTTGGCTGGTACTGGCAGAGGGCTTTATGTCTTAGTAAATTGCTAACAGTATTTTTGCAGACAGTGCAGAGGGAGAGGCTCCTGCTGCAGCCAGTTGTATTACAGCCAAATGCAGGATTGTAAGGAAGAGGGAAAATATGGCTGATCTTATGGGACACAGATTTCTTTATATACACTCATTGTCAGTAACATCCCTTCCCTAGAAGTTGTCGGATGGAAGGAAACCTTCTCTGTGTGATTGTAACGTTGATATAAGTAAGTGATTACAATATCGGAGCAAAAGGAGAATTTATTGCGGATATAAGATATGTTATGGGCGGGCATGAAGGCTCTAGTACCGCCTCTAGCTGGAATACAAGATATGATAGGGGTGGGCATGGAGGCTCTAGTACCCTGTTGTGCCACCTTTAGCTTTGATACAAGATGTAACACGGGTGGGCATGGAGGCTCTAGTGCCCTGTTGTGCCACCTCTAGCTTGGAGTCATAGAATGGCAGAGTTGGAAGGGACCTCCAGGGTCAACGGGTCCAACGCCCTGCTCAGTGCAGGATTCACTACGGCCCCCTGCACACGGGCGGAAATTCTGTGGCGGGATTTCCAGCAGAATTTCCGCCCCTGCCCGCTTGCATAGGATTGCATTACAATACACAATCCTATGCAAATGCACGCAAAAACAAATCGCAACATGCTCTATTTCTGTGCGGGTCTCGCAGTGGCCCACACAGAAATGTCGCTGCCAGCTCTGCTCTGCACATGCGCCGGCGGGCTGGCAGCCGGCACATCAGAGAGCTGGAGCCACGGGAGAGGTGAGCATCACACTGGTCCCTGCAGGGGGTCGGGCCTGCAGCGGGACCCGACCCGGCCGTCTGCAGGCGGCCTAAATCATCCCAGACAGATATTTCTCCAGCCTTTGTTTGATCACTTCCATTGAAGGAGACCTCACCACCTCCTGTGGTAACCTGTTCCACACATTGATCACCTCACTGTCTAATATCTAATCTGTGTCTCCCCCCTTTCAGTTTCATCCCATTGCTTCTAGTCTTTCCTTCTGCAGATGAGAATAGGGCTGATCTCTCTGCACTGTGACAGCCCTTCAGATATTTGTAGACCGCTATTAAGTCTCCTCTCAGCTTTCTTTTTTGCAAACTATACATTCCCAGATCCTTTAACCGTTCCTCATAGGACATGATTTACAGACCGCTCACCATCTTGGTAACTCTTTTCTGAACTTGCTCCAGTTTGTCTATGTCTTTTTTAAAGTGGGGTGCCCAGAAGTGGACACAGTATTCCAGATGAGGTCTGACTAAAGATACAAGATGTAATACGAGCGGGCATGGAGGCTCTAGTACCATGTTGTATCGCCTCTAGCTTGGATTTAAGATGTGATATGATTGGGCATGAAGGCTCTAATACCCTGTCGTACCACCTCTAGCTTTGATAAAAGATGTAATACAGGCGGGCATGGAGGCTCTAGTACCCTGCTGTACCACCTCTAGCTTTATTACAAGATGTAATACAAGCAGGCATGGAGGCTTTAGTACCCTATTGTACCACCTCTAGCTTGGATACAAGATGTGATATGGGCAGGCATGGAGGCTCTAGGACCCTGCTGTACTGCCTCTAGCTTGGATGTAAGATGCAATACTGCCGGCATGGAGGCATACAGGTTCTGTATGTTATCCTGTGGCATATCGCTCCACATCTCCTGTAACTCAGCCTCTAGATCTTGTAAACTCGTAAATACGTTCTATTGGCGATAAATCTGGTGACCCGGTGGCCACTGAAGTGTGACATTGTTGTGGGGACATTCCTGTGCCCCCCTTGTGTGCGGCCGAGTATTACCCTGCTGGAAAATGCCTCTTGGAAGCCGCCATGAGAGGAACACATGTGGCTTCAGGATGTCCTGAACATATCGCTGAGCTATCATTGTCCCTCATACCATTGCTAGGGGTGACCGACTGTCGTATGCAATGGCCCCCAGACCATCATACCAGCAGGGGGCAGTGTGCCACTCTACAGCAAAGGCAGGATTGAGGCGCTCACCACTAGGTCTCCAGACACGAACACTGCCGTTGTCAGTGCCCAATCTAAACCTGACCACCGAGAACAACCCAGTTCAAGTCCCTAGCAGTCCAGTTCTGTTTTTTACGACACCACTGCAACAGACGCTCCTCTCTACTGGTGGTCTGTCGGTGGCATCCTGAGCCCGGTCACCTTGTGTGCCCTCACACATCCACTGGTCCCAACACCTCCTAACAGTCTGGTCAGAACACTCAGTAGGGACAATTCATCGCTATGACCATCCAGCTTCTCACACCCCCAATAATGCGCCCCCCTCTGGTAATGGGGTGAAATCTCTTCTCTGCGTCGTAGAGACGTCTAGTGGTCAACAAGCTCTACAAGCGGAAGAAGAGGTCACTACACACAAGGGGCCTCCGAGCCTCCTTTTATAGGCCAAGGGGGGAACCACTTCTAGGGCCTAAAGTGGCAAGTGCATTCACCTAATCACATCACAACTCGTTAATTTGCAGCTCCGCCTGAGAATTTTTTTTAAACAAAGATAACAGCCAGTGTGTATAACATTTATATATATATATATATATATATATATATATATATATATATATATAGTGGCAAGTTGGAGGTCACTCGCCTGCGGATCGCTGACCTCTCATACATGAAAATGGCGCACTACATGTGTAGAAATGCTCCAGAGACGTGAATTCGCTTTAGTTCTGGCTCTTGCAAGACTTTATTTCACAGCAAGCAGCATACAAACACAGTCCATGTGTAATCCGGGGTTCACCCCTTCACCCCCCCTCCCCCCAGGGTGTCTATCAGACGTGTGACTGACCCCAAAACTGGTCCACACGGCTCAGGCTCCCAGTTCCTGACCCGGCATCTCCACCGCTTGCACTGGTCCACACTGGACCTTAGGCTTTCAGCTCACCTGAGCTGTAACTTCCCCCTTGCTTCTGGCAGGAACTGGCTTTTATGTAACCAATTTCTGCCACACCCATCAGGTGTTAACCCTATCCCTTCAGAAGTCCTGTCTGCAGCCCTCTACAGGCTCTTCTGTGTAGTGCACTACTATATATATATATGTATTCAGTATCTTCACACATGATGGATTCCAGTCTAGAAAAAATCACAGCATAGAACCCACTGCAGATATGGAACTGATCTGCAGCAGATTTAACCCTTTCAATGGAAGGGTGCTGCAGGTTCACGTCAAATTCTGCACCAAATAGTGGGAAATTTGATGTGGCGCTAAACACAGGTTTTCTGTGGAAAATCCACACCAAAAGCACTACATTTGAATACACTCAAATATTATATGAGGGCTGGATCGAAAGCAATGCAAAAGTGGTCATAACTTCTTTATTAACTGCTGTAGATTGTTTACCTATCCCGTATGGTTGCAGTGACTCTCCCTCTATATACAGGTGCTTCAGAATCTTTTTCTTCCTTGAAGGTGAATAATGGATTCCAAGCAGAAGCAACGTGCTGTCATTGAGTTCTTGATGAAGGAGTGGTGCAGGCTGTCCGAAATCCACAGAAGGTGTACGGAGTTGACACCATTGACGAGCAATGATCACAAGCGGATGAAGAAGTTTACAGAAGCAGAAAACAGCATTGAAGCCAAACCATGCAGTGGGAGACCATCAACTGCGACCACTGACACGGATCGTCAGCGAGTGGATGAGTTGATTCGCGCAGACAGACAGGTCACAATCCGTGGTCTTGTTAAACAATTAAGTTGTGGTCACAATGTCTTACAGTAGATGGTGGGAAGTTTGCGGTATCGGAAAGTGTATGCGAAGTAGCAGTTGACACACAATTTGAAGCCAATGAAGACACATTTTTTCCCGATCTGGTGACGGGATGAAATGTGAGCATATCTTTATAATCCGGAAACGAAGAATCATTTCATGCAATGGTGGCACACCTCTTCTCCAAGACCTAAGAAGTTCAAGAGCCAGCGATCAGCAGAGAAAGTCATGGCGACTGTTTTTTGGGATGACAAGGTCGTCATTCTCCTTGTTTTTCTGGAACAAAGACTTACCATCAGCAGCCAGTGGTACATTGAGACACTCCAGAAGCTTAGAGAAGCCATTAGAAGGAAGAGACCGCACAAGAATCTGAAAGTGAACTACATTTACCATGACAATACGTGACCAAATTGGGCTGGTCCGTGGTCCCCCATCCACCATACAGCCCGAGTCTGACACCCTGGACTTCCACCTGTTCGGTTCAATGAACAACAGTCTTCGGGCACAATGATTTGATCACACAGACGAGGTGAAAGTGGCTGTAAAGAAGTGGATACAACAGTGACTTTTTTCAAAGAGGATTCGAGAATGGCACAAATGCATCGCTTTTAATAGAGACTATATTGAGTAGCAAATTTGTATAGAGCCGTGATGGCAAACCTATGACACGCGTGTCAGCACTGACACGCGTAGCCATTGTCACTGACATGCGGCTGCTGTCAGCCGTTCACCCGTTAGTGGTGAATACCGGCAGGGCCCGCAGTTCCCCTGCCAGTATTCACTAAGCAGCGCTGATCCCGGAGCACACCGTGACATCAGTGTGCAGCCGAGATTCTCCTCCCCTGACATCTCCTACTACTTGGTTCCGCAAGAGCTTCTGGAGGTAGGTGTCGGGCGGAGCACACTGACTTCACAGTGTGCGCCGGAGATCATCGCTGCTAGCGGCACGCCGGGCAGAGGAGCAGCGGCGCTTCCATGAGGTGGAGGGGGAAAGAATATGGGTCTTAGGGGTCAGTCACTGCTAGGGGCTGCTGTGGGGGGCAACTGTCACTGCTGGGGGACCGCTGTGGGGGGCAGTGTCACTGCTGGGGGCTCATCATTACTGAGATAAGTGAGGGGGAGGCTGGGAGAAGTGAGGGCCTGTGTTATGGGGGTAGAAATAAAAAGCCTCTTACTGCACATGCTTGGTGCATTGTATGAAAAGTAATAAGCTGAGCATGCACAGCAACTTTCTGCCAGGATGTGCGCTTACTGCTCTTACTCATCAACAGAGCCCATATAGGTAAATGGAGGTAGGTTTTAATGCAGCTCAAAGAAGATAGTAATTGGCCAAGTATGCGCAGTAAACATATATTGTGGCAGACAGTGATAATGGACAGGCCCAGCTTATTACGGTTTCATACAAAGCAGCCAAGTGCGAAGCAAGAGGATGCGCTGCTTGTGTTTTATGATGCTTTTATTTCTGTTTATACACTGGAACAAGTATAAAATAAGCGACATTCAGACCCGATGGCTGCCCCAACGATCACACTTTTACTCCAGGCTCATCCTATTACACATTTCTATGGCCTTTATTGAATTCAATGGAACCCATAGCAGTAAATGGAGACGGCCGAGCATGCACTGTAAATGGAAACGCTCGGCCCCCCAATAAAACAAAACGAAGATCTGAGCATACGCCAAGCTGGAGCAGCACGCTGCCGAGACAGAAAGAGGGTTCAAAACCCACATACTCAACCTTTGAAAGCAGGATGAAAACCGATTAACATTCTACTTCCTGCTTTTGACACATGGGGGTGAAGGTAACTGCATAGCTGAAGAATGGTACAGGGGTTGTAAAAGGTGTACATTAGAAAGTTTAGTTTGCACATTGCAGTTTTTTTAAGGGCAGTAACAGCTGGAGACCCACTGCTAAACTCATTTGCATCTAATTTAAAAGGGTAAGGGTTCACAACTACACTATCCTACTAATTGGACACCTGAGCAAGTGTCAAAAGTTGTATTCTCGTACGTTCTTACTGGGGTCTCCTTCAGCAATAATGACATTGGATACTCTCCCTGGTATTTCCCTCCATTCATCCTGCAATTGTCTGGCGAGTTCTTTTAAACACGATGGACACGGTTCATATTTCCCCAGCTAACGTTTGTTTGTCCTGAAGATTTTCTGTAAGGTTCAGATCGGGCTCTGTCCAATCATGGAACACCCATATCCACAAACCAATGTAAAAGAGCGTTAGATTTGTAACAAGGGGTAAGTATTGCTGACCATTCCCAGAGTATTGCCACATTGAAAAGAATGTCAAGGTGTACCTCCATGTTCATGGTTCTTGTCTACTACCACGAGACCAAGACCATGCAACGTAAAACCTCCCCAGACAATAAGAGAACCTCTGCCGTAACGAACTATTGCCACAAAACCACTCAGGCAAAAGGTGTTCCCTAGGAATCCTCCACATCAAGGTACGTTCATCTGATTTGAAGACGGAGTAGTGCGATTTGTAACTCTTTCGAATTCAATGATGATGCTCCTTGCACAATTGAAGAAGAGCTAATGCATCTTCTTTGAAAGAACTTGCTAAAGGTTTGCAGGATGAATGGAGGGAAATACCCGATGAAGTCCATCACACATTAGTAGAAGCATATCACAGCCCATATCTGATGTCATTGGGCCAAAGGAGGCCCAATGATTATTAAATATGTGGGAATAAAACACTTGATTCTCACTCAGGTGTCCAATTATTTTTGGGAGGATAGTGTAAACAAGAGAAAAACGTACGAAATAAAAACCGGTGACAGATGTTCCTTAAGAAAATACGGCTTTTAATGCACTTGCAATATGTCAGAAAGAAAGAATCACGCCAAATAAAAAGCAGTCCGTTGTCCCATTCACTATGCCAGTCAGGTAGGGTTGCCGTAAACCATCCTACTGGCTGTAGAAAAGAACGTCTATTTTCCATCAGGTATCCTTACATGGCACTAGTATCATCCAAACAATCGCTCAGAGGAGGGAAGTCAAACAATTGTCGTTCAGTGTAAACAGGGTGACCAACAATAAGTCATTAGTTGCTTCGATTCAGCCATCCAACAAAAAAAATTGTGGAAAGCCGGTCTTTCATATATTGAACTTGTGAACGAATTCGCACGGAGATCCCCTCTACGAACAATATCTCAGCAGACCACTGATGAACAATCATTGGAAACGCAAACAAGACGGCTGTAATTCGTACGCTTCACTGACTTTTTAGAGCGACTGTCCGTACAAATAGTGCTGTGTAGAAGGGAACATTTAGGTTGGCACTAAGAACACCCAAGCTTCCACAGGGTCAGGAAGAAGCCATACTCTTCAAGACAAGGTCTATGGGGCTGGTAAGTTTTCGCCAACTGAATCTTGGATGGAACTGAATGTCGTTTCTTGAGATGGTCGAATTGTACATCTGGTCCACACACGTCATCTCGCGACGATCGTCGATTCATTGCTTTGTGTCAATTATAACCAGTGGATATAGCCGGTATCACTTACACCAATAAGTAAATTATATAAGGAGTTGGACATCTCGAACAATTTCCCCCATTACTAATAATAGTGAACATTGTACTGGTTACAGAGGACTTGTAAGGCTGGGTGCAGATGTTTAATTCATTTATGTAAAGGAATTACCACAGAGGCAAGAAAATGTGCCAACCTCACCGTTGGCACTACAGAACATTCTAAATAATACTGGGTTATATGGCAAACCAACTGCATGGAAATGTCACGAACGGCTCCTGTCCTCGACCGCGTATTACATGTGCGTTGCATGGCTGCGTAATACGCGATGGAGTCAATGGACTTTGATTGATCCATGCTCATATGCGTGTGGACACTGTGTATTGATATGCCCGAGAAATAGATCGCAGCATGCTGTATTTCTGTGCGTACCACACAGAGTGAGCCCTATACATTTGTACAGGCTGGGGATGAAACACTGTCCCTGCGCAATGCATTACATAGGGGCAGTGTTTTCATAAGCATCCTCACTCTGAGCCGGGGTTTACAAAATGGGTAAAATGCTGTAAGTCTACACCAGTGGACATTAGCCCTAATGCAGACCCTGAATCTGCTGGTTCAATCAGTTTGGGGCCAATTCATGGAAAAGTCACAGAGAATGGCCACTGTATTGCAGACCCCCATCTAGAATAGCGTTGGCCTTTCTTTAGTCTTCAGCACTGCAGCAGCTCATCGTGGTGTAGATTCTGCTTGGTGATGAGATCGTTCTGCAGGACTATCGGCCCTGCGGACAGGAAGCTTCATGCAGTAGCCGCAAATTAGACAGATGGTGGTATGTTCTGAACACCAATCGGGAACGGGTCATCGATTCATGCAGCTTGTGCCAAATTCTGACCTCCCATCAGCACGGGCCAACAGAAAGCTGGATCCATCTGACCAGGTGAAGTTCTTCCATTGCCAAGCAATACAATTTTTGCGCTCTTTTGTCCACTGGAGTCTCATCTTTCTGCCTCTTAGACACAATGGCGCTGGAACTGGTCGTCTGCTATTATAGGCCATCTGTGCTGAGGAACAAGTTGGGTATTCGGCCACGTTGGAGCACCAGCGTTTTATTCAGCTTCAATCTACTTGACGGTGCAGTGCCTGTTGGTCAGAACAATTCCTTACATCCTCCTCTAACCCCTTTTGAGGACTAGCGGTTTCCATTTGTATACTGCCATTCAGTATACAAAAAGGTTTTTCTGATACATCCTTACATAAAACTTCAAAAAGGCTCTAATGATCCTCAAGGAGCTTGTTCTGGGGTGTGGCTTGTAGGCCTTTTTTGTCCTCCCACATAAAGAAAGTTTTGAATGTACAGTATTTAAAGACAAAGCAAACAAGTTTCACGCCGTGTAAAGGGAGGAACGAGTATTAGGCACAGATTTAGTTACTCGGGGTGTAGGGTAGTAGTAAATTAGAAATAAATCAGGGAGATGATATCAATATAGTAAACATAATAGGAGGACGAGAGACAGCTAACAAGGCAAAACAGCAAGGCTGTGTGCAAGAAACCAACTTTTGCTTCCAGCATAAAGGCTATGGGGTCTAGTTGACCCCCTGCTGGCGACTAACCAGGATGTTCCGGAAGGATTTGTCCAGGGCCAGTCTTTTCGTTCCCCAGCTATACAGTGGGTTGCTGATTACTACCAGCACTATTCCTCCATGAAGGTGTAAAAGTAGGACGACAAACCTTTCTAAAATTGCTTACACGGGAACCTGACCCCATGAACCCAGGACAGGCATGAACATCCCAGCCACATCTGACTGTGAACCGGCACTGCGTTTCAGAATATTTGAACAGCCTATCCAAATGGCACTTGGAGTCATGGAGAGGGCACCGTGCCAGCCTCTCCCTGCCCGGATCCTCTAGAGTGACTTCTCTCTCACTATACAGACAGTATAGATGAGGCGGGTAGATAGAGGCTGGTGCGGTGCGGCGCCATGACTCCAAGCTCCGATCAGGCGAGATCTTCCAGATTTATTCTGAAATGCTGCAGTGTTTCAGAAGACATATGTACTTGGAATGTATAATGCCTATCCCGGGTTCATGGTCCAGGAATCGTGAACCTAGTTCCAGGCTCCCTTTAACCCATCACTGCATGAACTTCCAAAAACATGACAAATTATATTCTATATAATCTTCAACTGACCAACTATACCATCTAGGGCAGTGGCAAACCTGCGGCACGCAGAGGCCTTCCTGCTGGCACGCGTCACCCACTCACCACGATAGTGAATACCGGCAGGGGTGGTGGCTCCACTGCCGGCATTCACTCAGCAGCGCTGCGATCTGCGCACACTGTGGCATCAGTGTGCAGCCGGGGTCCTTCTGCCCTCTCCCCTGACGTCTCCTACTTGGTTCAGCGAGAGCAGGGGGAGGAGGTGTTGGAGGGCACGCTGGGCAGAAGAGAGGCGGCACTTCCACGAGGAGGAGGGGGTTAGTATGTGGGTCTCGGGGGGCCGCTGTGGGGTGTCACTATTGCTACTGGGGACCGCTGGGGGGGAGGGGTCACTGATAGTGGGGGCCGCTCACTATTATCGCTGGATCTGCTGCGGGGGGGGGTTTACTATTATATCTGGGGCTGCTGGAAAGGGACACTATTATTGCTGGGGCCGCTGGGGGGTGTTAACATTATCGCTAGGGCCGCTGTGGGGAATGCCACTATTACTGCTGGTTTACTTGTGGTGGAAATGGGCAGGGCTGTTTCAAAATAGACAGGGTTCAGATTTTGACTGCTTTTTGAATGCGGAAATGCTGCAGAATTTTCTGCTGAGGACATTCTGCAGTATTTCCGTGTCCAAAATGGAGTCAAAATCTGCACGCTGTCTATTTTGAAGTGGCCCTGTCCTTTTTAGAATGACGGGGGTAAAATAGTACGTCGTGAGGAGCCCCGGCCCCTGACATGTTGGCACTTTGTAGTAAATAAGTGGGTTTCGGGCACTCAGTCTCTAAAAGGTTCGCCATCACTGATCTAGGGGCTGCTCTGAGAACCACGTAATACCATGGAGTGTCTCATATCTGTTACAGGATGCAGTAGAGAGGAAGAACCATTCTCTTAATATACAGGTGTGCGCTAGATCAGATGATACTTTTAACCAGTCACTGTATTTTGTGTCTCTAAAAACTCATGTGAATTAGATTAAGGTTAAACGCACCACATTCAATAGGTTCAGGTACCAGTCTAAGGCCTCATTCACACGAGCATGGTTTTAGCGCAGTATATGCATGTGAAAAGATCGCGTCTAATGGAACCAATCATTTCCTATAGAACCCTTCAGGTGAAGGAATTTTAGACGCACAAGAACCTCGGACCTAAAAGAGATGCAAAGCTCGCATCTAAGGGCTGTGGTGCGTGAAAAGATGGAACCTGACCTATCTTTGGCGCGGCAGAGTTTCCATAGACTCCTACAGGAGCTGGATAACACGCAGCTCCCGATTGGGTGAACGGGCAATTTCACTTTGAATTAAGCTCGAGACTTAATAGCTGGAAATCGCCCGTTTACGCTCTTTTTAGTGCAGTATAGCCGCAATCTTTCCACACGCCTATACTGCGCCAAAAACACGCTCGTGTGAAAGAGGCCCAAGATATATGGGCCAGCCTGACTGTACTCTGAAGGAAAGTTCACAATCCAAGTGTGCTAGTGTTAATGCAGGCGATAACTCATGCCTAAACAATTGGTTTACCGCTACCTTATATCGGCCTATGGCCAGCTTAGGGGTTGGCCGAGTTGTGAACAAAGTAAAATAACAATCATTGTGACATCCTCACTGCTCCCTGCATCGGTGCTCAGTCCTCTACTGACAGCTGCCGCCCCACCTGGGTTACAGGAACTGCAGCCAATAAGAGCTCAGCAGAAGGGGGAGAATATATCACCATTTGTTATTTTACTGCATGGGGAAGGGGTTGTCCACAGATGTTACAACTCAGACGACCCGATAAAAAAGGATACCTCCAAGTAAGGCTGGTGACACTGTCATACATTGGCCTCAGTTTTCGTCCATAATACATAAGTGCAGGGCTCCTGACTCGCGCTCCGAGCAGCATGCACACTTGTGAGTTTGGGGTAGGAGACCCATGCTCAGGCCAGCATTTATTTTTGTATTATGGATGCAAAATGGAGGTCCACATACGGTAGTCTGTCACTGGTCTAAGGGTAAGTTCACACAGAATGGTTGCAGAATTTCACCCTCGGAATGTGCCGTCGATCCACAACAAAGTATATACAGCATAAGTGAATGGGGTTTTATCAAACCACGTTCACACCGGAATCTAGTCATAGTGCAGATTTTAAAATCTGCAGCCTACTAAAGCGGTCACATAAGAAAGCAGACTTTCCCCCCATATTTCATTCTCAGGGCTTATTCAGACAGGCGTATATCGGTCTAGTTTTCATGACCAGCCGATATACGCTGTCCCTCTCTGCTAGGGGAGGAGTGCACTGAGCTCCCGCCCCCTCTCCACCCCCCTTGCATCTGCTTGCAATGGGAGGGGCGGAGCCAAGTCTGTCCTCCCATTGCAAACAGTGGCAAGAGGCAGAAGCTCAGTGCACTAGCTCCAGCCCAGGCCTGCCTCCTCCCCTTGCAGAGACGGACAGCGCATATCAGGCGGGCGTGAAAACACAACTGATCTACGTCTGTGTGAATAAGCCCTCAGCAATGCAATGAGTGAAATCTGCTGTGAAAATCCGCACCAAAATCTGCAATGCAGTCCTGTGTCGATTCGCACACGGAGAGGTTCCGCTAGAACACAGGCCCTAAAAAACGTTGCATTTTTTTTCAATGCAGCGTTTACTGCAGATTCAGCTGCATTGAAATGTGTCTGACAGCGTTTGTAACCAACTGCTGAAAACCCAGTCAAACGCAGCCAAGCCAGATGAAATGCCAGAACTGAGAAACCTCCCGTGTGACAGTGGCCCAAGTGTGAACTTGCCCTAATGGTGACGGCCGTGTTTCCTGGTCAGAAGTTTAGAAATGATGACAGGAGAGCTGGGGAAACTAAAGTAACAGCTGGAGATCAGGTGCTTGTAAGCTTTTTAAAGGGGTGGTCTAAGGAGAAGATAAAGCGAAACTATAATATACTCAGCACGGTCTAAAAACAAATGTGATACTCGGCCCCTGATCCCCCGCAGCCCTTGTTCCGACGGGGCCTGGTCCCCTGCTGCACTCTTCTTCCGCCTCTAGCGAGGAGGTTGCGTCACAGGAAAATGATCGCTGCAGCCAATTACTGGCTTATGCAACTAAGAATCAGCTGATGATTGGTTGTCTATGTTAAAGCTGGAAGAGTGCAGCAAGGGAGCGGGTCCCGCCGATACAGGAGCTGCAATCAGTTGAGGAGTGCATGACTTTGTTATTAAGTACTGAGCAGATTTTAATCTTCTCCCTAGACTAGCCCTTTAAAGTGGTTGTCCCATGTCTGGCTATTTTTGCTGCAGGAAGCAGACTGCTCCATACATTTCACAGTGCTCCAAGTTGGTAGTGCAGGCCGAGTCCCATTCATTTCAGTAGGACTCTGTCTGCAAAATCAACCCCAAGCCACTATGCAATGTATGGGGCTGCCCAATTCCTGTAGCAAAACAGCCAGAAGTGGAGCAACCGTTTTAAAGGGCCACTCCGGTTACTTATTGTTGTAATTCATTACATAGCTATCCGCCCAGTATTTGTGTGAGCTAGTATTACCTTGGTTAGTTATTCCTCTCCATCTGAAACTCCTGGCCCCTCTTTCTCCTCAGATGGTAATGTGATCTCAATTCTGACCAGCTGAGATTTACTTGGGGTTGTGTGTTTAGTTTCTAGTCAATTTCTCAGTCTGTGTTATGTTGTTACATGAACCTACTACAGAAACTGCCTAGAGGGAGAACACCGGCACTCCAATCACAGTTACTGCTGATGATCGCACAACTCCTGTCACACAGTTATAATAGGGAAGATCACAGCTCATCCTCCTGACTGTATATTTATGGTCTGTATGGTCTACGTATTTAGAAGAATATAGAAAGTAATAATTAAATTGTCTCCCCAGCAGGCAGAAATGGTATAGCCTCAATGCTGTGATGATGCATCATGGAATTAATGTGCAAGTGAAAACAAACAAAAGAAAAGAAAAGAAAATAAAAAACACACCATCAAGATGGTGCCCAATAAGTATCAGATGGGGATGCATTGCATAGAAGTGGATGCAAAACAGAGGAGACCTCCAAAGTGCGACAGGCAATAAAAGTTGGGAGAGGGCAGGGCTGGAACAGGTGTTTTTGCTGGAGTGGCCCTTTAAAGGATTACCAAGACAGTAATATACCGCAATACCTTCACATAAGGCACAAGTCATTGTGCATTGATAAAATGCTTTTCTAGCTCTAGTGTTGCCAATGTACAGCGGGTAGACCAGACCAATGCAAACAAATGTCAGACACTAACCCTTCAATATTGTGGCGGAGTAGCCAATAACATTGTTATGTAATTAAAAGGATAAAAGCACTAGTACTTATTTGTAGCAAAATTTGGTTTATGTAGAAACAAGCCAGTTTTTTTTGCACTTGGATAGATGTTTAAATGAGATCAAGCTAAAAAGCACGATGATGCCACAGTGGGTCAACATCATGAAGACCCACTTTAAAAAGTGGTTAGATTTGCAACATTTGTACAATTTTTTGTAAATTTTTTTTTTACTTGACAGCTTTTCGCTTTTTTTTTTTGTAAACCAGGAAGGAAAAAAAAATAAAAATAAAAAAAAACTAGTACTACAGATCAATTTGCCCCATGTTGAGCGAACGCAGGAAGGTGAAACAGGGAAAAGGGTTGAGGGGGGAGCAAAAGGTGACATTGCTATACAGAGTAATTTGACATACTTACATCTTAGCTCATTGTACAGGGCACAGCCAAAATCAAGGCACAAAGCTCTTCTACAAGTTTTTTTTTTTCAATAAAGTTGTACAAAATAATACATTTTACATTCTGTACAAAGAATAATCCAGCAGTAAAATAAAAGAAAAACAAAAAGTGAGGGGTGTACAGGAGGAAAGGGAGTGATCATTTTTGTGAGGACAGAGGTCTAACATTCTGCTCAGGATTGAAGATTTAAAGATCACACGAGGTTGTTTAAAGGACATAGTGGGGAGAGAAGGGGGGGAAAAAAAATAAAGCGTGGCGAACGCGGCACAAATGTCCAGGTTTTTTTGTTTTTTTTGGAAATAAATACGTTGATATGTTGAAATTCATATCCAAGTATTTATTGTTTTTTCTAAAAAGAAAAAAAAGAAAAGAAAAAATGGCACCCTTGTTAAAGGCATAAAATCTCTTGCCATTGCCCTCCCAGTGATGGCAGGGAGCCTCCCAGCTCCTTTATATCAAGACACAATATTACAGTCAAGAGTCAAGTTGTCCTTTTCTCAGCCGGCGGTCAGCAAATGCAGTGAAGGAATACAAAGTGGATATAATGAGTGAAGGTCGAGAGGAGAGAATTCGGCCCGTATTGGAGGGATGGAAATAATCGGTAGTCTCCAGCCTGCTGCACGGACCTCTTCCAGACACATGTGTAATACATTATATGAAGTCAAAATCCTCCACACGCACTGCATTTAACATTGGCATTTAAAAGGGGCGGTGGGGGGGGGGGGCAATTGGGTTAAAGATGGGAGTCCATAGTCAAGGGTACATTTGGCGCCAGCCCGTGCTGTTTCAGGGCAAGAGGGGGAGGGGTAAAGGGCAGCAAGCTTACAGTTCCACAAATTGTCCGACAGCAAGGAAACAAGCAAAAGAAAAAAAAACATAGGTGCAACAAGCTGGAGAGGGAGATTGCACAGTTTTTCCATCCCCCTTCGTGGGTGGATAGTTTCCCCACCTCCTTTGTTTTTATGGTTGTGTGTGAGGGGATCTTTGTAGTAGTTTCGTTTTCTTTAATTGAATTACAAGTTCTGAGGAGGGAGAAAAACAAAAACAAAAAAAAAACTAAAAAAAAACAAAAAAAGGGGGGGGGGAATTAAAGTGAGAACAAAAAAAATTATTTCTTCTTTTTTTTACATTTTTTTTGTTTTAGAGTATCTCCATCACAACAGTTCGTATTGACGGAGGTGCATCCTTTGGATAATGTCCCGACAATCGTTAAAAACCCTTCGAATATTTTCTGTATCCACTGCACACGTGAAGTGAGGGTAACAGTAGTGCCGCCCGTCCCCGCTTGCTGTACTGATTCTCTGTAGAGGGCAGAAGGGAAAAAAAAAAAAAAATTAAAAACCACACAGATTTAATACAGCCAGTATGATTTAGGGCTTATTCCGACGTGCATATATCGTGCGATTTACGCTGTCCCTCTCTGCAGAGGGAGGAGGTGGGTCTGGCAGCAATGCACTGAGCTCCCCTCCCTCTCCACTATTTGCAATGGGAGGGGCGGGACAGGGCAGAGCTAAGTCCCACCCCCTCCCATTGCAAATAGTGGCGAGGGGAAGAGAGAGGGCAGAGATGGGGTGTGAGCTCAGTGCACTGCTGCCCAGCCCGCCTCCTCCCCCTGCAGAAACGTCAGAATAAGCCCTTAGGTTTATAAAAATGTAGAGTTGACAACGTACAAATAATTGATAAAACTAAAACTGGAGTATAGAACCGGCCACACTGACCCTACAATATAGACATCCTAGAAATACACCGCAGGGGGGGCGTGGCCTGCGACCAGCATGAACAGTCGCAACTGAGAGGAGCTCCCCAGGGGGAATAGCAAGATCCGTCCAAAATCCTGGCCTGACCAGAACCGGACCAACCCAAACGAGGCTAATGGGCTCCTAAACCTCCAGAGATAAACTGGACCGCAACTAAAGGAAATTGCAACCCTCTGACTCCTTCAACAGAGCTGCGGGTGAGAAAAGGCGCCAACGCCCGCCATTTTTCCCGCGCTCCGGGCACGGACCACCTCCCCAACTCATATCGTCGTCCGGCTACCTCGGAACCCCGACGGACCATCCTCTCCCACCCACCACCCAGCGGGAGACCCCTCGGACGTCCAGGGCTGAACGCACTGCCCCAGCCGGACCGTAGCCCCGTGGAGGTAACCCCCCGCCGAAAGTGTCAGTCTCGCACCTGGAGTGCGAGGTACTTCGCCGGTCATACACCCGAGCCGAAGCCGCCGCCGCGGAAGCCGCAGAACACCAGCCGGCTCCGACTGTCCCGACGCCGCCTACCTGCGACCGACCCCGCGGAGCCAAGGTGCGCCGTCCGCTCCCCGTTGGTGGGTGCCCGCCTCCGGCTGCGCCCGAGACGCAACTACGTGCTCCTCCTGCATCGCTCGGGAACGCCGCCGCTGAACACCTCTCTCCTAGAAGGGCTGCGTGGAACACCCCCGGACCGGCGCTGCCGCTGTGAGACCCGCGGGGGATAGCGCCCCGCCGAACCCTCCGCACAGCAACCTCCTTACCGCTACACAGCGGTGACATCTAACGCCTTAGGGCGCACCAAACACGAGCCCGCACGCCGACCGAAAACCCCTCTACCCACCTTCGGCCCCGGCTGCGGAGGACTCGGCCGCCCCCGACGATCCTTCCTCGGCGGCTCGTCCGATCTCCGGGCCGCCCTGCCGCCACCGGACTGCACCACTCGAGATACCACTCTTGAAGGGACCCCCCTTTGGTCCCGGCCCTGCGGAGCCGGCAACAAAACTGTAAGTTACCCACAAGGGGCCAGGGGACAACACACAAGACGGAATAGTCATAAATCCTGGACAAACGGCGCACGATATAACAAGGCCACCCCGTCCCCTAAAATAGCCAAGGGACCGGCTACCCTATTGTGCTCCTGTGAGTGGACTGTATTGCACCAAGCTAACAAATAAAAGACCCCGCAACAGACACTGACCCATCTCCGACCCTAAACCACATTGACGGGGGTAAACAAAGAAATTTTTCATTCAGTAAAAAATACTTCCTGCGCTCACAGAACTTTAAAGTTGCATATTATAAATTGGGGGGTGGAGAATCATCCCCTGAAGGGGATTTGGAATTAGTATCATTAAGGAGTGAAAGGAGAAAAACCCTGGACTGGAAACCTCATCTTTTGAAAGTCACTAAGACCTGTGGGAATTAGGAGGGGGAATATTGGACATCATAACCCCCTCCTTCAAAGTAAGTCTCCTTCATCTGAAGGAAAATTTATAATATGCAGCTTTAAAGTTCTGTGAGCGCAGGAAGTATTTTTTACTGAATGAAAAATGTCTTTGTTTTCTATATGGGGGTTCCCTCGATGGATCCCTGAGTGACTTCCAGCGTCTCTCCTCTAGTGAAGAGAGGATATTTGTGTATTTTCTACAAATACAGAACTTGGGAAGATCTACTTTGAGGTGAGATCTTGGAGGTGGTATATTGAAATTTTTCTTTTCCTTTTTTGGAAGAAAAAGGAGAAGTTTATATCTTTTTTTCTTTGGCGCTTTTTTTCCGTTTTTATCTTCACATTGACGGGGGTGGTCTGTTGAACCCCGCGGCTGACAAGCTACTATATTTGACGGGCGCGGCCCCCTGCCCCCTCTACCGCGGCCGGACCTAGGCCAGTAATAACAGGGCGCTACTAAGATCTGGACGACCGAACACTCTCACCTTAGCAACTCATAACAACACAAAGATACAAACCTCTGATATCTACAAGCAAACACCGACACCGTCTATACTACAACAACAACTCTCATAATCCGCCAGACCAACCTAACGAAATCTAACATGAGTACACGCGCGAAAGGTGGCTCCGCCGCCGAAAAACAAAGGATTCTCTCGCTCTGAAACCCCTGATCACACCCCGCGTGCAACGCTACCCACACAGGCGAAAGATCCTGAAAACGAAACAGGGCAAAACCCAGAACCCACTATGCGTCAACTCCTAGACGCGATCAACACCTGCAAATCCTCTCTTACCAACAAAATAGAGGAGATCAAATCCGATGTCTCCCTATTAAGACAAGACCTACACAACATGTGTGACAGAATGCGGGAAATGGAGGACCGCGTCTCCAACGCAGAAGACACACTGCGCCCGTTAACTACAGCGGTCAAAAAGGCAACAAGAGCAATAGAATTCTGTCAATCTAAAACAGATGATTTGGAAAATCGCTGGCGCCGTAACAACCTGCGTATAATAGGCCTGCCCGAAAAATCAGAGGGCTCCCATCTGGAAACATTTGCGGAAACCTGGCTAAAAATGTTACCTTTTCTACCCACTTTACAGTGGAAAGAGCCCATCGAGTCCCTGCAAAACCACCACAGCCGGGAGCCCCCCCGCGCCCCTTTCTAGTAAGGCTCCTAAACTGCAGGGACCGAGACGCTGCACTACGTCAAGCCAGACTAAAAGGCCCACTAAAGTATAATAACACAACGATCTCCATATTTCCTGACTTCTCTGCTGAGCTACAAAAACAAAGAGCCACCTTCACAGAGGTGAAACGGAAATTCAAAGAAAGACAGATCCCCTACTCAATGGCATACCCCGCCTGCCTACGAATTGTAGCCCAGGGGAAGGCGATCTTCCTCCAATCCCCTATGGAGGCCCTGGAGTGGCTGGATATGCACTCCGAAATTTCAAAAGGATGACCGTTTCCCCTCCATATTCACTAACAGGACTGTAAACCGCGTTGCGACCTAGGTTTTCAACACCCCCTTGACGTATAGATGGTGCGCAACACGACCGAGGCACCTTTAACCCATTCCCGCTGCAGGGCGTAAGTTTACGTCCTGGGAGCGGGGTACTTCCCGCAACAGGGCGTAAACTTACGTCCTGGAGATAGCGCGGGATCACATATGATCCCGCGCTATCCCGCAGCAGGAGCCGGCTGTCAGTCACAGCCGGCGTCTCGCTGCAACAGCAGGGGGACATCGGAGATGCGCCCGCCACTGTTAACCCCTTCCCTGCCGCGATCTAAGTAGATCGCGGCAGGGAAAGAGTTCACAGCGGGAGCGCGGCTCCCTCTGTGTCTCCGGCCGGAACTCGCGATGTCATCGCAAGAGCCCGGCCTGTCACCATGGCAACAGGACGCCAGACACTGGCGTCCTGTATTGCCTATGCCTGAGATCGCTGTATGAGCGATAAGGCATGGCAGAGCAGTAGCTCTGCCATGCCTTATACCAGCGATCATCAGGGCAGTGGTTAAAGTCCCTCAGAGGGACACAAACAGTGTAAAAAAAAAAGAAAGATTTAAAAAAGGAATTTAAAAAAAAAGTAAAAAAAACATTTTTTATGCTTTTTCTCAGATTAGCATAAAAAAAAGGTAAAAAAAAATAAAACCCCACATATTTGGTATGGTCGCGTCCGTAACGATGCGTACAATAAGTTGCACATGCTTTTGACTGTGCACGGAAAAAAAACGCTAAAAAGAAAGCTAAAAAACTGAGGCAAAAATGCTCATTTTTAGCATTTTTGCCTCACTAAAAACGCAATAAAAGTGATCAAAAAAGCCGTATGTACGCCAAAATGGTACCAATAAAATCTGCAGCTCGTCTCGCAAAAAATAAGCCCTCATAGAGCTCTGTACATCAAAAAATAAAAAAGTTACGTGACTTTGAATGCAGCAATTTAGAATAGAAAAAAGATTTCCAAAAAAAAGGGTTTTTATTGCAGAAAAGTGGGAAAACCTTAAAAAAAAAAATGTTAGAATTTTGGTATCGTAACCGTACCGGTCTGCAGAAAAAATGGAAAGTCTCATTTATGCTGCATGATTAATGGTGTAAAACAAAAATAAAAAAATCTATGGCAGAATTGATGCGTTTTCTCTCTCTGCTATCATTAAAAAAAAATAAAAAAATTTTACAATATAGTCTATGTACCCAAAAGTGGCATCGATAAAAACTACAGTTGGCCACGCAAAAAACAAGCCCTCATACGGCCGCGTCGACGGAAAAATAAAAAAGTTATGACTTTTGATAAACGGAGAAGAAAATCCGCCAAAAATTGTTGCGTCCTTAAGCCAAAAATAGGCCGTGTCATGAAGGGGTTAAAGACACTATTGGAGCCCAGCGGTCAACTTTAAGCCTCTAAAGGCCATGAGAGACTCCCCCCAACACCACAACAACTGCTACTTCTAATCAGATTGTAGCTAAATTGTCTTTTTTACTTTTTTCTCTCGTCTTTCTGGTTTTCCTCTTTCCCTTTTCTTTTTTCCTCTTTTTTTCAATATACCCCTGTCCCTCCCCCGGTTTTCTTTCCTTCCTCTTCTCTCAACCTTTTTATTTTTGTTGTTTTCTTTGATAATCTGCGGTATCATTCTAGCAAGATGTCAATGTTTATTGGTTTGAAATGTTGTATTATGTTTTCCATCAATGCTCTTCACAAACAGGCGCTAACACAACCCTCCCCTCACACCCACCAATACCCCCCCCCCCCCCCTCCCGACCCCCAAAGACACAGACAAGGGGACTAAATTCTATACCCACGAAAACAATGACGTCCCTCAAGTGTCTTAGCTGGAACGTGCGAGGGCTCGGCACAGCACTTAAGCGAAGGAGAGTATTCTCATATATTAAACAACTAAACCCTCATATCATTAGTCTGCAGGAGACCCATCTCACCAAAGATAAGGCAGACACCCTCTCAAAACCATGGATCCAATGGGCCTCCCACTCCTATCACACCTCCTCCTCTAGGGGCATCTCTGTGCTAATCCATAAGTCGGTACGCTGGAACCCAATCGCTACCCGCAGAGACCCCGAAGGAAGGTTTATATTCATATACGGAGAAATAGACTCTAAACCATATGTCATCCTATCCACATACAACCCGCCCCACAACAACCTCCACCTCCTGCAGACTGCTATAGCGTTTGCACATCACTATCCACTGGCGGAGGCGATCTGCCTAGGCGACTTCAACATGATAATGGACCCTACTAAACACAAATTCCATACTCCCTCCAACCCCACCCCCACTTCAAACTCCCCCTTGAGACAACTAATTGAAAGCGTTGGATGGGTTGACCTCTGGCGACTCCACCACCCCGAAACGCGGGAATATACCCGTCACTCACCGGGTTACAATGCGCTGACAAGAATTGACTACATATTCAGTTCCATAGAACTAGCGGTATACCTCTCAAATATAACACATTGCCCGAGAGGCATCTCAGACCACAGCCCCATATTACTAACCCTAAAATTCCCTCAAATCAAAATAAGGCCCACTTGGAAACTGCACCCATTCTGGCTTAAACTCATTGGTTCAGATGCCCTTCCACATCTCCTTATTTTTAGATGCCCACAAAGATAATACCCACCCCGCCTTGAAATGGGACACCATGAAGGCCTATATCAGAGGATTTCTAAAATCCGCCATGTCACACACAAAAAAAAAAAAAAAAAAAAAGGTCGACATCCCAAGCTGATAGAGAGATAGAAAATCAGACCCTAGAAGCCGAGAAGAAATATATATCAACCCCCACCGAAGCCAACAAAATAGCCTGGCTTAGCCTATCTCGACTGTATAAACAGCAAATACACGCCAAAGCCAAACGCCAATTATTCTTCTCCAAACACTACTTTGAATTAGGGAACCAATCCAGCCACTTACTCGCCAACCTCATCAAACGTGAAAACCAAACAAATACGATCCTCAAGATCAAAAACCAACATGGAATAGAGTTTACTGACGCCCCATCCATCACAAATTGCTTTAAAGAATTCTACGCCAACTTATACACCTCCACCTCTCATAACACGGTGACAGACATTTTAGATTATCTAAATGACCTAAATTTCCCAACCCTCACCGAGGAGCAGGTCGATCTCCTAGAAGCTCCCTTCACTTTGGAAGAGATCCAACTAATAATCCAAGAAATGGCCCTTAATAAATCACCAGGTCCCAACGGTCTCCCAATAGAGACATATCGCAAATACTATGAACAACTAGGCCCACAACTCCTCAAAGTACTAAACCAAGCGCAACTAGACAAAACACTCCCAACTTCCTTCTACAAAGCCTCCATAGTAGTGATCCTGAAGCCCGGGAAAGACCCTACAGACTGCGGCTCCTATCGGCCTTTATCACTGGTGAACACAGACTACAAGATCCTAACCAAAATTCTGGCCACCAGACTGAATCAAGTGATCCTCTCCATCATACACCCCGATCAGACGGGCTTCATGCCAGGAAAATCCACAACCATAAACATCCGTAGAGTCCAAACGGCTATCCAACTAGGCAAACAATATAACATGCCCTGGGCCCTAGTCTCACTTGACATGGCAAAAGCTTTTGACTCTGTGGAATGGGCTTTTCTGGAAGCCTGCTTGATCCGTTTCGGATTCGGACCTAACTTTCAACAATGGGTCAAAACCATATATAAGTCCCCGAGCGCAAACGTGATCGTCAATGGGGTTCCATCGGCAGAATTCCAACTGACAAGAGGCACCCGACAAGGGTGCCCTCTATCCCCGGCCCTGTTCGCTATAGCCATTGGCGATCCGATTAAGAAATGCCCCCAGCGTGACCGGCATTAAATGGTCAGGCCTTGAAAGCAAATTAGGACTATACGCAGATGATACAATCCTATTCCTATCGAACCCATCAAACTCCTTCGCCTAAGCTATGACACACATAGACAGATTCTCCCACTTCTCCGGACTACATGTCAACTGGTCCAAATCAACAATCCTTTACACAGAGGCTAGCCCCAAAAAATGACCCCCATGTAGCAAAATATGGACTAAAACCAGTCTCAACATTCAAATACCTGGGAATGCTCATGTCACACGACCATAATAATGCAATAACAGACAATATAAGCCCACTTTTAGAAAACATAAAACACAAACTGAAACAATGGGCTAAACTACCACTATCCGTAGCCGGACGTATAAACCTCATCAAAATGGTCATCCAACCCAAATGCCTCTACATATTACAACATATGCCAGTGAGTGTCCCCAAGCATTTCTTTAAGACTCTAAACTCCCTAATCACAACATTTATTTGGAATTCCTCGCGCTCCAAGCTGAGCCTATCAACCCTACCAAGACCCAAAGAACAAGCCGGAATGGCCCTTCCGGACCTCCGGCTCTATTACCTAGCAGGACAATTGCGAAATATCAGAGCTTGGGTTCTAAGAAAAGAACTGCCTATAGCAGACAAACAACTTGCAAAGCAAGTAACGGGTCACAATCTCCTGAATTTCTTAGAATTCCCAGAACACACCAAAACCTCTGAACTAACCCCACTTCATAAACTGGCTCTTAATGTATGGAAGGAAGCAAAGACACTGCAGTGCTACCAGGGTGTTGTACCAGAACTCCCCCTCTGGAGTAACCCCGATCTTACCGCACTACAGTCCGTCCCAGACCCACAGTACTGGATCGCCCAAGGGGTACAAACGCTAAAAGACGTATACATAGATGGAACGCTCCCCACATTCACACAACTACGCGATAGCTGGAGGTGCGGGGCCTGCAACCTATTTAGATTCTTCCAACTGAGACATGCATTAAACTCCCAATCCCCCCCCCAGCCCGCATAACCAAGTTCCCCACAATAGGCATCCTCAAATCCCAGGGACCCAAAGGCCTAATATCAGCCTTATATACACACCTCCTCTCAGCCAAAATAAACCCCAACCCTCCCCCAGCATTTGATAAATGGAAACTCAACATCACCTCCCTCACACCTGAGGAATGGCAAGATGTCTCTGAATCCCATCTGTCAGTGTCACCAGCCGAAACAATAAGCTAATCCAACTATACATCATACACCAAGCCTACCTTACTCCCAAACGTTTACATAAAATGCGCGGCGCCACCTCGGACCTGTGCCAGAGATGCCGCCAACCAGGGGCCGACTTTTGGCACCTGATCTGGGAGTGTTGCTTCGTCAGGGAATTCTGGTCAAAAGTGACAAACCTCGTAAACTTACTTCTACGACCCCCATTATCCATCGAACTAGACCCTAAGGTGGCGCTGTTCGGCTTGCTGGAGGAGGAGGTGTGGCCATACCACACCCGCATTTTTCTCGAAAAGACGCTATTCCTGGCCAGCAAAGAAATAGCTATGAAATGGATGGCAACGGAGCCCCCCTCGGTCCCACACTGGGTCCAATCCGTAAACACTAACTTCATACGAAAAAAATCATATATCAAAAAAGAGGATGCCCGACTAAATTCCAAAAAATATGGGGAGCCTGGCTAAACTCACACTCCACCCTAACCACTGATTAAAATTTAAACTTACCTTACGCTAACCCCCCCCCCTACCCTTCCCACTCCCCTCCTTCCCACTGACAAACGCCTGGAAGACCTACAACCCTCAACTCCCAAGACCCAAAACAAGGAAGAGCAGAAGTCGTTTTTACTGTTTCTATAAGTTAAAAAAAGTTTATTGTTACAAATGTATGATCAGATAGTTTGAGAGATACAGTAGCAAAGCGATGTCAATCCGATGCAAGACCCTGATTTGATCTACATCACTATGTACCGTGCAAATTTTCTTTAATGTGTATTTCACAAACTGCTTGTTATTAATTAATAAACAAAACGAATTTAAAAAAAAGAAAATACTCCGCAGGAAACTAAAGATCCCATCGCTGATTCACGCTTCATAATAGCGTTTAAAAAAAATCGGGCTGTACAGGTAGTCCTGCTCCTCCAGGATGGCACATCCATACATGCCATTGCACTAATAGACCTGTATCTGGAGGAACAGGAGGAGCCCTGCCAGAGTCCAACAAAATGACCTCCAGCGGCTGCTGACCAGACTGTCCAATACAGAAAGAGCGATACTACAGATCATACAGGAGCATTAAAAGGGCTGTCCAGTTGTCCTTAAGATAGGCTATCGGTAGAAGAACAGTGCAAGTGGTTTGCCTGGATCTCTGCTGTTCAGATCTGGGCCATTCACTTCAGTGGGAACTTTGGGTGTAATACCAACCCTGACCACTATAGTGGGAATGGAGCTGTCTGCTTCCTGCAGAAATCAGCTCCGTGCAGCAGCACACTGGCCCAGAACACTGCGGATTGGCAGGGATCTTGGGCAGCAGACCCCAGCTTATTTATTACTGATGATCTAATGTAAGACTAGGCCATTAATTTTTTACAAGGGGACAACCCCTTTAAACCAAGTGCTGTATTAAGTAAACACCTGGAAAGAAAAAATGATGGCCAAATAAGGTAAATGCTTGCCTAACAGATCTTTGTAATTAGCTGCAATGCCCCTGTGTACATGGGATCAGGTAAGGACATTATAATAAAGCACCATTAGGCAAGTTGTAATGTATTAGAGATATTGGGGACACTTCCTTATAAAATGTACTTGGGTATGAGGCGATATAACTGAGCACTGAAGTAAAGAGCATCAATTTAAGAGATGCCCGCCTCTTAATAAATCCGGCACACGTCAGGCCTGACAGCTTCTGTTGGAAGTTATGGAAAATCCAACAGGCCACTGGAGCCCCGCCCCCTTGCGCAAAAATGTTTAACTCTTTATGCAAATAATTTCCCTCCAATATGCAGAGTTTATGTAGGTTTGATAACACATCCTAGCAACATAAATACTTACAAGAAACTCGTCTCTAATAAAATACTTGGCCCTTGTGACTCTCGGGTCCTCCCCGGGTTCTGGAATTGCTGGAATGACAGAAGACAGATAACCCGATTAAGAGAGTGCATTCAGCAAAGGAAGGGCCATCAGGGCAACAAAAAGTCCAAAAAAAAAAGGTTGCCTCCAATTAGGATTCTGGCCACATTTGTGTCGAATGCTCTGTGCGAGAGAGCATGATATAAGCCGGCAGAACTCATTGCAGCTAATGGGGTCTACTTGGAGCAGTGCAGTCACAGGATGGATCTGTTCTCTGCAGGGATTTAAGGCCCATTTACACGGAGCGATGATCACTCAAAAAAAAAAAATAAAAAAATCAAAAATCGCTAAAAAGTGATCGTTTGAGCGATCATCGTTGCATATAAACACGCGCCCATCGTGCACTGCTAGCTGATCGACAAATTCAGTCCAACCTAAAAATCGTTGTGCGGTGTTATCAGAAGTTCTCCACGGGGAGTGCTGATAACATTGCTTCCCGCTGGGGAACAAAGGAACTGAAAGCAGATAAGAGCCCTCGGGCTATTAACTGCATTCAGCTAAAGGCTTCATTTGCACACTTAATTACTCTTAAGCAGCTGAGTAGCTACTCAATAGTTTATGCAAAATGATTGCTCAAAGCTGTCACTCAAACTGTCGGTTGAGCGATCATCGGTCCGTGTAAATGGGCCTTTAATTCAGCAGCAGGAAGACCGAAACCCAAAAACGTAGGAGGTAAACAGAACCTAAGATCTAGAAGAAAAGGGTGTCAAGAAAACACCTACCATCATCTGGGGTGGTATAACGACCAAAATCTGGAAAGTAGTCCTCAATTTTTGATTTCCCAGCCAAAACTTTCTCTGCAAGTAGATCTTGTTTATTCAAGAAGAGAATGACTGAAATGGTCCGTAGCCACCTGATGAGAAGAGGACATGAAAGGCAACCTGTTTAGCCGTCTAGTGTTATAGGCCTCATGACCACGGAGAAATTAGATATATCAAATCCGCGCGGGCTTCCCGTACGTGAAATCTGCATCTCATAGGAAAGCATTGACCATCCGCGCTTAAAGGGGTTGTCCCGCGAAAGCAAGTGGGGTTCAGCACTTCTGTATGGACATATTAATGCACTTTGTAATATACATCGTGCATTAAATATGAGCCCTACAGAAGTTATTCACTTACCCCCTCCGGTGTTGGCGTCCCCGTCTCCATGGCGCCGACCAAAGCCTTCTTCTGCCTGGATTAGACGCGCTTGCGCAGTCTGCCCTCTTCTGTCCGGCTCCGGCGTGCTCGCGCCGCAGAGGTCTTCTGCACATGCGCAAAAGACATGTGCAGCGCGAGCATGCCGGAGCGGCCCCTTCAGTGCAAGCGCGTCTAATCCAGGCAGAAGGCGGCTTCGGTTGGCGCCATGGAGACGGGGACGCTAACACCGGAGGGGGTAAGTGTATAACTTCTGTATGGCCAATATTTAATGCACGATGTATATTACAAAGTGCATTTATATGGCCATACAGAAGTGTATAACCCCACTTGCTTTCGCGGGACAACCCCTTTAATTAAATAGACGCAGATTTCCTTCGTGGGAAAAAAACATAGCATGCTGCATTAATGCGAATCATGCGCGGATGGGCTCCATTTTCCTCCATCTCAATGTATCTGCCGCATGCAAAAAAAAAAAAGGGCAATTTAAAATTCATCCGCAGCAGAAATCCGCGCGGGCCATATTTTTCCCGTGGACATGAAGCCATAGTCTTCCAGTCAACAAGAGATTTTAACCCCCTAAGGATGTCGCCCCCCCCCACCTCCTCCAACTTCCTAAAAATAGTAACGTATTTTTCTGTTGGCGCTTATGTCCCAAAAACAAACTATTCCATGGGTCAGTAGGATTATGAAGAAGTTTTTCTTTTTTTGCTGTACTACCTTTAAGAAATAAAATCTTTAAAAAAAAACCAAACCCACAATTTTTCTGCCCCCACCACTTAATCTGTTGATGGGGTTGTGCGTTTGTTTTTTTTGAAGAACGAGCTGCGGTTTCTATTGGTACGATTCTGGAGTACACCCGACTTTGATTGCTTTTTTTTAATTAAAATTTTTCTGTGGACACAAGGTGAGCAAAAATGCAATTCTGCCGTTCTGTATTTGTATTCTCCAACAACATTTACTGTGCAGGATGAGTGTGATTTTGCTACTTCAGGTTTTTATAGACGTGGCAGTTTGTTTGTTAAAGTGTTTTTATTATAAATACATTTAGTAACACTTTTTTTTTTTTTTTTAAACAATAAACCTTTTGCTACTTTTTTAGTTGCCGTAGGCGACTTGAACTTGTGATTGTTTGATCACTTATTATACCATATACTGCAATACTTCAGAGTTGAAGAGCGCTTAGAAGTAGTTGATTCTAAACTAAACCCTTTTTCAAAAAGGGGCAGGTCCACATGGCAGATTTCTGAAACTGCAAATAGCTCTATTGATCTCACTACGGTCGTTATGGTGGGAAGCAAACGGATTTCTACAAGCCGCTCAGATAACTGGAACATTCAAATCTGCCGCTTGTGAATATATTCTACAACTGAAGCATTGCTATGGCCAGTAGTACACCGCAGTATTACACCGCAGTATTACAAGCCAGCATGGTTATGCCAATGCACGGACAGGCTGGATCCACCGGCTCCGCTATTTAAGAGGTGCAATCCAGTTCTAAGGTCTCCTAATTTTTTCTCTTGGGAATAAGAGCAGATAGAAACATGGGCCACATTTTCAGAGACGCAGACCTTCTTCTGGAAGGAGTAGGACTGATGGCATCTTCCAGGGCACAGGACCCACGTGACAGTGGCTGAAGCTGGAAGCATTTTCAATACTTAAAATGGCGAGGTTCACTTTCCAAGAACAGCGGGCAATCATCAGTTCTCTTCACTTGCGTGGAATGACACCCACCGGCATTAATTTGGTAAAAGGTATCATGGATGGGGGGAAAAAAATGTGCATTCATGGGAGAGACAATTCAAAGAAGGCCGTCGTATGGGAACAGGCCAACGGGAGCTTCGGCCACACAACAGCCACATGTGGTCATGGAGGACCACCGACTGACTGCACAGATCCTACCAAAATGCCAAATTGCCAGATAAATCTATCTGCACACTGTCCTGCGGGAAGCCCTGAAGATGCAACGTTTCCTCCAGGTGAGTGATGCGAATGTTGACTGACAATCATAAGGCTGTGGCGATCTTGACACATGACAGCATGAACAGTGCCTACATGGTGTCGATTGTCAGAATGGATGAGCCGTGGATGTAGGACGCTCTCCATGGTTGCCGTCATTCTGCCCTTGCAGTCTTCCAGTCGGTAATACAGACCCCTTAAGACGTTTCCGTCACAACAGGTATCAATGTTGTGAAAAATGTGCAACTCAGAATGGAGATTATGTTGAGTAGTGACAATACCTTCAGCTTTCTGGGGTGCTTTTTTTTTAGAAAATTTTTTTTTTTTTTAGGAAATCTTAGAACTTGAGTGCACCTTGTATTCACAGGACCTCCAACCATTGCAGGTCCTCCATCCATCCATCTGCTGAGATCTAGACATGCAAAATACCCATCGAAAATAGGACTCCTAGGAAAACAGGCAGGCATCTAGTTCATAGAGTACCTATTGTTCCAGATGCTCTTGAAGAGGTTTAGTGCTTCCTGGAGTCTGTTGGTCTGATTGTCCTCCCGGATCACCATATTATAGCTGCTGCTGGCAACCACAAATATAATCGCAGTCACATCTGAAACAAAACAGGTTGATTAAACACAGGGATCGATATTAGTCGCCGACACCTTAATAAGCCCTCTCAAGTTTCCTTGTGCCTTCTCGTATGATTGTTCTGCCCTGACCAGAGTAACCGGAGAGACTAGGGACAGGCTAATGGCCGGCTGCTGGCAATAAGTCTCATCATTCTCCATCGCCGGCAGCGGCTACACAAGACAGTCACGCCAATACAGCGGTATCTTTGATCTCCTTATGTGGGGTCTCATCGTGACGACGTGCAGAATTTACTTAGACATTGTAACATCTGGTATTTCTTTTCCACTCAAGTCATGACATTCTTTTTCTCATAAGCCGATTCGTTCCATCCATCATTTATTATACGGATGGCAGTAAAGCAGGAGGTGATCACTTCTTACCGTTAAAGCACTGGATCCATTTTCTGCGTTCATCACGCTGGCCACCAACATCAAACATGCTGAAATAGACATACAACTTATTTGCAGTAACCAATGGTGGGCGAAACGTCACCCTAGTTACAGATCTGTATGAGTGGTTGTGTTGCTGCAGACATGGCATACATTGGGACATAATGGGGCTCATGTGCTTTATTGCCAAAATATACACTTTATTAGAGATCTTCCCTTCCAGCTTCCTTGTATGGAAATTATCCCCGTGACGCCGGAGTGCAGCAAAAAAAAAATATATATAATAATAATAATAATAATATCACATTTTCTGCAGATCAGTTTCAGTCTGAATCCACATTAAATAGGATAATCCATCGATCTGAGCGACTTCCATCGAGGCCGGGTCGGGATGTTACTGCCAACTGCGTGGGGTTTTCTCATGCAATAGTATTGAGACTATACCGAGAATAGTGTGATCAGGAAAAACATCCAGCGAAAGGGGATCCTTTGTACGGAAACAAATGGTCGCCAAAAAGGGGTCAGAGGAGGATGTCAGGAATCATTCTGTTGAACAGGGCCTGCACAGTAAAAGGTAACTGCAGCCAAATACAAAGCTGGTGCTCCAAGTAATATATCGGAATGCAAAACTTGTTGTTCTTAGCATGAAGGGCTATAACAGATGACCAGTTCCTGTGCGGTCAAGAAAGAAAGACTCCAGTGGGCAAGAGAGCGCATATTTTGAACGAATGAGCAGTAGAAAATCATTATCTGGTCAGATGGATCCAGATTTCTGTTGCCCCGTGCTGATGGAGGGGTGTGTGTGTGTGTGTGTCAGAATTTGGCGTAAGCAGCATGAATCGCTGACCCCTTCCTGTCAGCTGGTCTTCATCTGATTTGCCGCAACTACGAGAAGCTTCCTGTCCGCAGGGGCCGATATTCCTGCAGAGCGATTCAAACATCTAGTGGAATCTACACCACAATGAATTGTTGCGGATCAGAAGGCCAAAAGGAGTCCAACGCTCTACTAAAAGGAAGTCTGTAATAGAGTGGCCATGCGTGTAGATGGTCGTGGACCTTGTATACGTTTGTCTCCCACACGTCACAATTCTATGGTGATCATGAGCTTCACTCTACACAATCATTTCAAAGGGTCACACAAAGCCCCAATGCCCCGGGAATTCTTGTACTTACTGAAAGTTCACTTTGTCAACCTGAAACTTGGTTTCAAATATTCCTGAAGTCAGGACTCTGCATCGTAGCAAATCCTAAAGCAAAAACACACAACGCATTACGGGTTTATAGTAGTTGCAATCTAAGATCTGAAAATTGTGTTAATGTTTAATGGCTCTATGAAAAGTTATTTTTTGTATATTTGATTTTCAGGCCACAGCATCTGAAGGCCAAGGACCAGCGTTGCCGATGCGCTTCGAGGGCCGGAGACAACAAGGATGCTGGACGCCCACACTGGGATGAGAATGGGAAAAAATATGAAAGATAGCAAGACTGAGAAAAGTCAGTAGGTTTCCTGAAATACTTAAAAGGGTTTCCAGTTGTAAACCATTGATGGCCCATTCTTAGGACAGGCCAGCAATAGCAAAATTGGTAGGGGTCTGCTGTGCCCCCTCCTCCCTTATTAACTGTTCTCTAGGCCAGTGTGCTTGTGCGCTGAACTGATTTTTGCAGGGAGCAGAGAGCTCTGTTCCCACTACAGTGGCCACACTTGGTATTACATATACAGCTCCCATCCACTGCAAAGGAAACTTTGCCTGTAATACAAATCCTGGCCACTGCAGTGGGAATGGAGCTGTCTACTTATTGCAAAAATCCATTCTGTGCATGAGCATATCAGCCTGGCAAACAGCTGATTGGAGGAGCTCTTGGGTGGCAGATCTCGCTGTACTATTCTACGGATAGGCCGTCAATAGTTTACAACTGGAAAAAGTCTTTAAAAGTGGTTTTCCAGAACTTAAAATATGGATGACCTATTCTTTGTATAGGTCATCAATATCAGCTCGTGAGGACCCTCGGTGATCAGCTGTTTGAAGGGGCTGTGATGCTTCATCATATAACCAGATGTTGTATACTGCTCCTGCCAACAGATGGCGCTTGTCACTGCAGACGAGGCAGCTCCTTGGGGTTTGGCACAGGGATCTTTTACATGGACAGATCATCTGTACGTTTGTTCGCTCTTTAGGCCATGTAAAAGGACAAAACAATAAGCCAACAAAGGAGCTCATTTGTGAGCTAACCGCATCTTTTGTGCAAATATAAAAATAGTCGCCGGTCAGCTGCCCGCTTCCTTGTGTAAAAGGGGAAGGTGTGCCGCCAAACCACGATAGCCGTATGGAAACGAACGACAGATCATCTGCCTGTGTAGAACAAGGGCTGAAAGAAATGCTCATTACTGGTCGGTGGCCGTTTGTACAGACATTTCAGGGCAGCCGTTCTCACTCCCAGAGATGCACATCGATACTACATATTAGTCATCTATTACTATATGGGACGGTCATGTATGCAAGGCCTCATTCACACCCGCGGTCAGCAGGTCTGTGTTTCTGGAGCAAAAAAACTGGACTAAGCGGTTTTGTTTTTTCCCCCCCATTGATTTCCATTTTGTTAGGTTTCCTTTAATAGAATGAATAGTGCTGAAATGTAAAGGTGTGAACGAGCCCCAACTCTGAAGAAGTTCATACCCCGTTCTTTCACATATCTAAAAGTTATCTTTGCAATTGTGACGCCGGCGTGTACCCCGGGTACGGCCGTCAGGCAACGCCGGCATGTACCCCGGGTACGGCCGTCAGGCAACGCCGGCATGTACCCCGGGTACGGCCGTCAGGCAACGCCGGCATGTACCCCGGGTACGGCCGTCAGGCAACGCCGGCATGTACCCCGGGTACGGCCGTCAGGCAACGCCGGCATGTACCCCGGGTACGGCCGTCAGGCAACGCCGGCATGTACCCCGGGTACGGCCGTCAGGCAACGCCGGCATGTACCCCGGGTACGGCCGTCAGGCAACGCCGGCATGTACCCCGGGTACGGCCGTCAGGCAACGCCGGCATGTACCCCGGGTACGGCCGTCAGGCAACGCCGGTATGTACCCCGGGTACGGCTGTCAGGCAACGCCGATTTTGCAAAAAGGAAAAAAAAAAAAAGTTGAAAAAATATTTGATCAACCAGCAATTCTTTTTTTGTGGTAAGCCAAAAGCAATAGGACTAGTGACTTACTGCTCGTCACCCCGTCGGTGGCCAGGTTTACATTGAAAGGGGTTTTAATTTGCTCAGTTGAGCGATTACTCGGCTGATAGTCGTCCCGTGTAAAAGGTAGCTTCAGCTTCCATGCCCTCTTTTGTGTCAGACAAAAAGGTGCGATCAGCACTTTTACATCCAGCTTGGGCAAAACATTAACAAAATAGGGACAGCCGCCTCCCGAGAGGTCTCCTCCCCACCTCTCATGCAGGACAGATATGTGGATGGAACCAGAAATGCATCACAAAAACACCACGCGACACAAGTAGGTTTCCCCACATTAGACTTGGGTCGGTCTTCGTTTCAAGAGTCGCAAGTTAAAGTTTCCATAACTTTTTCCCCTTAAAGGGGTTGTCCCGCGAAACAAAGTGGGTCTATACACTTCTGTATGGCCATATTAATGCACTTTGTAATGTACATTGTGCATTAATTATGAGCCATACAGAAGTTATTCACTTACCTGCTCCATTGCTGGCGTCCTCGTCTCCATGGAGCCGTCTAATTTTCAGCGTCTAATCGCCAGATTAGACGCGCTTGCGCAGTCCGGTGGTCTTCTTTTCTCAATGGGGCTCCGTGTAGCTCCACCCCGTCACGTGCCGATTCCAGACAATCAGGAGGCTGGAATCGGCAATGGACCGCACAGAAGCCCTGCGGTCCACCGAGGGAGAAGATCTCGGCGGCCATCTTCAGCAGGTAAGTAAGAAGTCACCGGAGCGCGGGGATTCAGGTAAGAGCTGTCCGGTGTTCTTGTTTAACCCCTGCATCGGGGTTGTCTCGCGCCGAACGGGGGGGGGAGGCGCTGTTGAAAAAAAAACAACCCCCGTTTCGGCGCGGGACAACCCCTTTAATATTCTAATAATGACAATAGTTTCCTTTCATTAATAGGAGGAGTTTCATGAAGTCTGCATGCTCCGCTATGAAACACGGTTGTGTCTTATCCGTGATACTGCTACGTTCGGATGAACACCCTCTGCTTGCAGCCGGGGTCCGCTACTAACTACAACCCCCGGCACAGATGGTAGAACTGCCACATCGCGGACCGGAAATTCGTCGAATGGCTGGGAAATGGTGAATTATACGGAAAAACATCCTCAACCATCTAATTCACGGAGGTTGTGGTCCAAGTATTTAGAGTTTTACTGCATGTTCACACGTAGCGGCAAGTCCACACCAAAAACCACATACAAATTGCTGCTCTTGTTGTAGATCCACAACAGATTTTGCCCTTCCAATTGATGTGGATTTAATGCAGCAAATCTGCACCATTTCCACTATGTGGACCCTAAATGGGCAGAAAAAAACAAAACAACCTATAACCCGTTCGTGCCCAAAGATGTACATCTGCACCGCATGAGCACAGAGGTATAGTATGGCGCGGGGTTGGAAGCTGAGCCTGGTTCATACATGGCCGCGTCAGTCGCCTTTAGCAAATGACTCCTGCTCCAAGAGCAATGATGAGAGCTCAATGTGTCAGTCAATAAGCATAGATTAAAAAAAGGATTGCGCCTGGTGAATAACGTACCGCTCAGTGATTGAACCAGGTGAGGTGAATAAGGCGCACGTTGGAGCCGCAACGCGTAGCAATCAATACTTTGCGGATTAAACCTATGAAGGCTTCCATAGATTATACTAATTACTCGAAGTCCAAGTCTTTCACGGTGAAACCTAAAATCGGTCAACAAGGATCCCAAAATACCGCTGGCGCCCTTCTAGCGCACTCACCTGATCCGTCGGTGTGTAGTCATTCTGCTGCACAATTTCAATTTTATCTAGAAAACTGAAAGAAAAAAAAAAAAAAAAGTTAGTTTTGGCCGCAACTCAAAATGTTATTTATTTGCACACAACACACTTCGCCCTCACACCCCGCTTTATGCAGCATTTAGAGGCTCTCACACAGCCGCTCCAGAAGTGCGAGTTTCGAGCGGAGTCGGTCCTCCTCGTTAATGAGACGTGCTAAATGCCGGCAGCTGAAACTGAAAGTAAAACCCGTCCGCTTTCTGCAGCGCACACGTGTGGGAGGTCACAAAAGGCGCCATTTACCGTGATTAATGCAGCGTTTTGAATGCGGTGGTAACCGCGGTATAACGCTCCCATTAAAATGAATGGCGCTTGGCAGACATGGGCTCGACCGCAGCACTGGACAGCGCTCTGCAGCGCCGTGGTTGTCGAGTGAAGTCTGTTTTATATTTGTGCGTTTAGCGCACCTCATCGCCCATCACAATGATGGGGTGCGCTAAAACACGTTGTCAGCCGCAAGGAGCGGCGGCTGAACGCGAAACTAAAATCAAGGCAAAGCGCTTTTATCCAGCTGAGCGTTATATACAGAACACAGCTGGACTGCTTGTCTTCTGTATACTCTGGCTGTGTTCTCCGAGCGGGGTACCAGCTGAAACAATAGTATCCGCGGTATCTCGCTGAGAACACAGCCATGGCACTGATAAGGCTCATCGTTGTCTTTCAACATGCTGAGAGACAGCGATGAATGACTCGCTACCAAAAACTGAACGATGTCTGTGCAGGTAGACCCAACGAGCCGCGCTCATAAGACGGCTTTGGGCGATTTTTGAGTGAGAATCGTTGGGTCTAACTGGGCCTTAACCCGCCGTACAAATGCAGGGATGTGAATAATCTTACAGTTTGGAGCAGGACATTGTGACGCCAGGTTTCCATCACTGCGTGCGGCCAGATGCTGCATCACCACGTATTCTGGATTATTGGAGGTCATAGTAATGCAAAGACTCGTAATAAAGCACAACGCAAAACAAAAAAAAGGTAGAACCAATTAACGATCGCAGCCGATTTAGTGTTCTGTTTGTCTTATAAAATTGCGCATTATATAACGTTTTTGTTCCGGATCATCAGATTTACTGAATTTTGCTTTTCTCCTACAGTTTTTTTGCCTTACATCACCTCGATATTACCTATTCCATTGTAGCGGGGTCACTTCCTGTGGCTTATATGGATAATATGGCGGTCTACCGTAAGAAAACCCCCTCTAGGACTAAGTTTACATGTCAGAAATCATACCTGGGATTTCCAATGCAAACGCTACAATACCAAAACGCGAAATTGGGCCATTTGTTAGTTTCCAAAAACGACAACAAGCATTATGTAAATGGGGCATAAAACGTAAAAATCCGCACTCTGTAGAAACTGACTGCAAGAGTGGCAGCCAATAGGAAGGGCAGTTGTGGTGCTGACCGCGGGGCTCCTGACCCACACATCATGTGCTCATATGATACCCGCAGTTTGGGTCAGGAGACCCGCGGTCAGCATACACTTCAGCATTCCGCACACAAAGAGGCAACAGGATAATACGGCAATCTTGGCTGTTGACATTTCCGCTTTTAGGCACAAATACTTATTAAAAAAAAACAAAAAAAAACACATCATCGGTGGAAAGACCCTTGCTAGCCATTAAAGGGGCCCTTGGGTGGGTTAGCATTTAAGAAAAAAATGTTTTTGGATGGAGTCCTAACACAAATCTCCAGCTTTGCTAAGCAGGTTTTGGGTGGAAGCCTCCTTTATCTGGTGATCACTATTGACCGTTGATAATGATAGCTTCCCACCCCGGCAACACAAACATGACGGCGTGTCATAACCAGAACGGTCCGTGAACTCTGCCACAGTGTTAGGAGAGACACAGTAAAGCAGGTGCTTAAAAAGGGGGTTGTCCAGTCAAACTATTGATGGCCTATCTGCAGGATCAGGCATAAATAGTTGATCAGTGGGCATCTACCGCATAGGACCCCCATCGATTGCTGTTCACTGCATCAGTGTACTTGTAAATAGAGCCGATAGTACCGTACTCGCTGCAGTGGCCAGAGTTATTACACCCATTCGCTTTAGTAGAAAGTGTGCGTGTAAAACCAAGCCTGGCCACTGCAATAAGAACGGAGCTGTCTGCAGAAATCAGCTCAGTTTACTAGCACACTAGCCCGGTGAACAGCAGATCGGTGGGGGTCCCATGCGGCAGATACCTGCAGATCAACTATTCACAGCTTACCCTGCAGACAGGCCATCAATAGTTTACAAATCGGACAACCCCTTTAAAAAGTTGTCCTACAAAATTACATAAAATAGTTGGAACCAGCAACAATCAAGAATGCGGGGCCCTTTCTCTCCTATTTGTATAAAAGGAAGATACCATGTCTGCCAATATCTGATGGTACCAAAGATGGTCACACGGGGCACCATTAGTAGTTACCCAACACGGCTCTCAGACTACGACATGGAAAACACATGTGCGCAGCCGCCGGACAAGCAGGTCTGTTAGCAGATAGTGGTGGGCTACACGTGCCCCCTGCTTTACATATTGCCTTTACATGCTCATGGTGGCGCCCCCTGTTTTTTTGATTTGGTCTCAGAACGTCCATCTTCTGCCGCACAGGTCATCATGGCGGCGTGTTTAATAGCAGGAATCACTCGGTTATCCATCTACAGTACATTAATAAATGGGGGAGAATACTCAGCGCACGTGACCAACACGAAAAAAAAGACTCAACCAACCACCACCAGGGGGCATCATAACAAGTAGGCAACAGTGATATTTACACACATCACTGCAGGACTAAGGGCTCATTTACACGGGCGGACGCAATTTCAGTCTGTAAAAAACAGTCATCACTGCAGGTTACAAGTGTTTTTGATAGCTGTGCAAGTTGTTTTTTTTTTTTTAAAGTCCTTATTGCATTCATAATCCGTTTTTCCATGACCGTATTTAGAAAAAAAAAACAAAAAAAAAAAAACAGCAATTATGTCACTTTTTCCCCACCAGTGTTTCCTGGCAACATGCGTAAAAAACACAATACGCATGCAACTGCGTATTTGCTGCATTTTTACGTGATCCAATTGACTTTAATAGAAGATTTTGGTCTGTAAATACAGACAATGGGACATGCTGCGGGTTTGTTTTTTTTGTATGCTCATGAAAACCGCACATCTGAATGCAAATCAATGGCGCCGTATGCGGTTGTAAAGAAAAAAAAAAAAAAACGTACAGAGAATACGCCTGTGTGAATGTGTCCTTAGGAGAAGAAATGGGGTGAAAGGCTATTCTGTGATCTCCTGCTAGACGTCCCACCACAGTGGTCTCGGGCCTGCAGCGGTGATAGTCATGTAAGACGTGTGACCACAGAGGCCAGTGATTGGCTGCAGTGGTCACGTGATGAACGGCGCAACTGGCAGACACAGTGAGACTATGCATCTAATGGGTGAGCAGCGCACAGGTCACAGCTCCTCCCATTCTCGGCCTTCGGTCTGGAAGGCCAAAAATCCCCTTTACAAATTATTACAAATGAAAATTTATTCCACATCAAACAGGAGCGATAAAAGTGAATCCGCCGCTTGTCGGGCTCCTCTTTGGTCTCCCAAGTTGGCCAGAGTATTCTTCTGACTCCCCGATATCTGAAACTCTATACTCATCTCCTATTGGTCAGAGCTGCTCATGTGAGCAACGCTAGCCAATCTGGAAGCAGCATGCAGTGTGTGACTAGCGCTGTATAGCGTGCGCTGGGTACTGTCGGGGGCGCTGCAGACTTGCAGAATACTGAAGGCGGCCCCGGAACTAGCAGATTCGCGCATGGTAATAGGACTCCCATCTCCTTCTAATCCCGGCGACCAGAGGGTCTCTTTAATATTTGTGGAACAACCCCTTTAAGGCTAGCCAGATACCCCATATACTTCCCTGCCGGTCCCAGGAGGACCCCAAACTATACAGCTAGACCCCCCCCATCAACGATTATGTGATCCCAACGGCGTCTCCTGCTCCCGGGATTGCTTTGATTCAGCTACAATTTCAAAGTAAAAAAAGTCGCAGTGTAACCGAAGATTAGCGCTACTCTGCCGGCGAGAACAGTAAATCTGTGCGACACCCGAAAGCTATATTTTTGCGATTCTCCTTTTTATCGGACTGCCTCCCAACACTTCGCAGAACTAGAAGTTTTGCATTCAGCCGGCTGCATGTAGCGCACATTCCTCCCACACCGAGGCAGAGGGGCAAAGCTTATCGGAGACCGGCGCGCCGCAGCAATGGAGCACCTACACGGGGGTGGGGGACGACAACTAAGTGGGCATCACCTGTCTAACCCGGGACCCTACAAAACGTTCCTACTCCAGCCACGAAAGCGTAATGCCCGGCGCGAGAATGGAGAGGAGTCGGATTTGTTATCTGAAGTTGGACTAGTTTGAGAGGATAAGCTAACTTTCCCAGTGTTACATTACAAATGGTCCAGAAATAGCTGCCCGCGCCCTGGCCTCCAGCTCTGTTGTCATGACAATGGGGCCATATTACTATAAATAGCTCGTCAGCACAAAACCTTGTGAGAGATCTCTGGCGCGGTGCCAGGCGGCAGAACAAAGACACACCATTGAAAGGCTCCCCCCCCCCACCCCCTTCACCAAAACCCACAATTCGCTCTTTATGCTGTGTAAATGCTTGCAGCGGCTTCCAAGTCATTCATTAGTGGGATCGGGACGCTCCGGCGGCTCCTGCAGGAACACATTCTGTGCACTCAGCACTTTTAAAGTGGAATAGAACAACTTGCAAACTTTTTGCTGTACCACACGCTGGATCAGGAGAGCGCGACCGGCACGCCGAAAAGCCGTGAACTGCCCCAAAATAAATATATTTTAAAGGTGTATTCCTATGTCATAAAGCGGTGGCATATTGGCAGGATATGCCATCATTCTGACTGCTGGGGGTCCCGACCGATCCAGTGTACGAAGGGGCTGCAGTACCGATTCAGTGACGTCCGCAAAACCACGACAAATACGACTTCCCATACAAATAAATGGAGAAACTTATTTTTCTGGTGCGCAAATTTTTTTAGCGCTGAAACCGTGACGTTTCCGGAAGCTTCGCTGAATGGGACTGCTCCAGATGCGATTAGTGGTAGCTGTAGTGCAAATCGGCTGCAAATGCGGAGCGCTCCACGGAAATTCACGCTGAATTTTTTCCGAAGCGGATTTTACCGTGTGGGCGCGTCTAAGGGTACGTTCACATTGCGAGGAGATGCTGCGGATTTTGGCCAGCATTTACAGTACAGGCATAGAGTGGGTGGGATTTTTAGAAATCCCACCTACAGCCGTGGACCAAATCCGCAGCGGAAAATCAATTGCGCTGCGAATTTTAAAATCCACAGGTCAATTTATGCGGTGGACTTTCACATCGTCCCAGAGGTCAGACTGCCAGCAATCATAAAGGGAGGATCTGCCCAGCTATATGCCACTACTTCTGGTCCGCCCGTGTGAGCCCAGCCTGCTTACATGGGCGTAAGTGGTCTACGAATAAATGTGCAATCAGGAGATTAGAAGGTGAGGCCTTCACAGCCATTGCATTGAATGGCTGTGATTGGTTCTCAAGCACCACACCTCAGCCAATCACAGCCAGCTCTTCCTGGAGGCGGGATTTTTAAACCCCCTGACCAGGAAGTGATGGCTGAAGACTACAGGTGGAGAGCGCCTATTAGGTAATTTTTTATTTATTTTTTTAAATATAGCTCAAACTTATTTTTTTTTAGGGTAGGGCTTATATTCCGACCGCCTCCCAAAGATCCTAGCAAAAAAGCGCCACACAAAAAAAAAAAATAAATCGGGATATCGCCACGAGAAAATGCAGTGATATCGCACTGAACACAGCTGCGATTTTCTCATAGCGATATCGCGGTCACCCATGTGAGAGAGGCCTCATCCGCAACATCTCAGTTTATGCTGCGGATTTCCTCTTTTCAAATTAGGGTGAAATACGTGGCGAATCCACTGCATGTAACACGTCCCGCGTGGATGCGCCCGTTAGACTACGTTTACACATTCTATTTCAAAGAAAGCCATGATAGAAATTTGCACGCTTCTGCTGTGGATTTGTCTTCTTACAACTCGATTAGCCTCAATCAGTAGGGCAGAATACCCAAAGAGGATTCCGCACCAAGAAGTAACGTGCCGGCGGCGTACAGACGACTGCGCACATCTCCATTCAATTAAACGCTTATTTGCTGCGGACTGAAATCTGTTGTGCGAACACGGTCTAAAATAGTCACTGCAGTCAATCCACGCCTGCGTCACATCCAGAACTGAGAATGCAGGGATTGATCGTGGGGGGCAAGGACTTATCTACAATCACTGGATCTGCAGATAACAGAGAGCAAATGATAGGATTCGGTAGTGAGCAAAGTTTGTTCCGCAAAAAAAAAAAAAAGAGAGAAGGGGAGCACTTATAATCTGCCAACCTCTATATCGGATTAGGATCAAATCTGCGGCTGAATGACATTGTGTGTTCGTGCAAGAGGGGCAACGAGAAGAGAGCGCCCCTCTCAGGGGGACGGTCAGCATCGGGAGCAGCGCAGCAGCTGCAGCCGCATGGAAGGAGAAGGTTTTCCACGCTCAACAAAACTGCAGATTTGCAAATGGCATGAAAGTCGTTTTGCTGCTTTCTTTCCCTTGGACAGAAGTTCCGGCTGCCAGGAGAGGATCCACCCTGCCATGACCGAGCCGGCCCCCATGACCGAGCCGGCCCCCACTGCTCCCCCCCCCCCCCCTCCGCTGCAGCCGGGCTATAAATAGCTGCGCTGCTTCTAGTTTACACAAGCCGTTGGGAAGGAGGGGCAGCGGATGGGAGGCGCTGGCATGTGCCAGCCTCACAGTCTAGAAACCCACTACAGTGGTCAAGTGGGTCTCATGTGCCATCTGCGCCACCCCCTAAACTGCTCTACGTCAGAGCTGCCGAGGAGGACGGGGGTCTACACTCACGGACATCCTATCGACAGAACCCAATGCGCTGCAACTCAGTGCCACAGTGGCCAGGATGGGGGCATAAAACCCCACCGAGACCCTCAAATAAAGACCACCAGCTAACTGTAAACGTAAAAGCTGCAGTCTGATGCCTCCATTCTACGTCATTAGCGTCGCTTTTTTTTTTTTAATACTCCAAAACCGCAGAGCTGGTGATGTAACGGGCGCAGCGAAGGCTTCGCCACTCATCGCAAAGGGGTCAGCATTAAATGAATGGAGCGGGGGAGCGACTGGGTGAACGCCCTATTAATATGGGGAGCGACTGGACCCTCATTCTTGGGATCAATGGGGGTCCCTGCAGTCACAGCCCTACTGATCACTAGTTATCCCTTATACCATGGATAGGGCATAACTTGTTCCAACCCGACTATCCCTTTAAGGCTAGGGCTACATGCAGTCTTTGGTCAGGTGACATGAAGGCTGCAGTGCCACATCACATCCGATTGTCAATGGGGTTTCTTTGCGACTCAACACTAAATATCGCACAAAATCCCAGTTTTTAGATTGCGAGTGATTTTGCGATCACACAGCCTACAATGAAGTTGCACGGGACTTGCTGGCGAGCCCAGCGCTTTAAACAGCCGTGCGACAAGCCGCAGACAAGTCCCGCCACTGAGGATGTGCGACCAGAGATGCCGTGTAGCCCGAGCGTTAACCCTTTCCAATCCAATGTCTGACGTCTGAAGACATTATGATTTAAGGCTGTACAGCTCTGATGTTAGAAGACATCCGTCAGGGTTCTCTTACTGTATATTGCCAGCCTCTCTGCTGTCTGAGCCTATCCAACGTGTCACCTCATGCAGTACTGGCTTTAGCCAGCAGATAGCACCATTGTATAACGGCAGAAAAAGAGTAAGCCCCCTAGGAAAACCAGGATACAAATTGGATTGGAAAGGGTTAAGAGACTGCTGGGAAGTGACGAGTCGTGCGAGCGCTGACTGCAGACGGTTCAGGTCGGCAGACAAAATAGCGCAGCTCTCTGAGCTACTGTGTCCAGGGAACAGCTGGAGGGCCTAACAGACCCCAATATAGGCGCCGGGGTCTGTCCAGCGTCATTCAGTTCCATCATAGGTGGTGGAATACAAAAAAAACAAGGAATCCCATCTCCGCAGGGAAACACTGATGCTGTCTCAATGTAACCAAAATAGACATTGGCGTAGTCGGCGGAGCCCTGCAGGCGTCTGGAGAACATGGCTACATGGTGCCGAGAAACCATCATTACAGTCCGCATGATTAATTCTGGATACAAGATACAGTCGTGCTTCTAGAATCAACACAGGCGACCATATTGAGCCTCATCGAGGCCCCGTTTACATTGGCGCATTGGGTTCCTGCACATGTCTGTTCAGCTCCGTCCTCGAAGCGGAACGAAAATGGCGGATCCGGTACACGCCAGCGCCGAATGGAGTCGGTCCAGTAAAATGCCGGCCGGACCCCATTATGCTCGATAAAGTAGTGCGTGGGATGCATCGGCACCCACTACATCCAGACACGGAGTACAGAGGCGTTATTCCGGGCTCACACGACCGTACGGTAATGGGCTGCGTTAAAAAACTCCTACGCCGGTAAAATGTTGCAAACTGTGAATGCACTTTTTTAAAACTTCGGTCTTTTAGCGATATGTGCAAAAAAGGCACACAATGTAATTGCGTACATACAGCGTTCCGGACGCACCTACAAAAGACAATAGGGCTTTACACGAGTAATAAGCAGTGACCTAGAATATGCTGCGGTTTGTTTGTGTTACGTGTGTGATATACGCAGTAAATATATCTATGCAAGTGTGAATGGAAAAATGAAAATAAGTGCACTTTCATTGATGCTATTCACTGTGTATTACGCACGCGTAATACGCAATTCAAATCCGTTCATTGTGTACGCCCAGTTCACACCTGCGTTGGTAATGGCGCAGTCAGCATTGCTGTTTGTGCAGTCAAAAATTCTGAAACCCCTCTAATAAGACCCGAGACCCCTCATAGGTGATTGGAGTTGCTGGGAGTCCGTTTCTAAAACACAGGGGCCTTATTGCGAACAATGTCTGATATAACACGGTGGGCTCAATGCTACCTGTGGATCTTTATCAAGCAGGCAGAACATGCATGCCATTTACTGTGGACCGTGCCATCACGGGCACCGAGAAGCCCGCACTGGTCGTAGTGTATGCAGGACCCATGCCCGCTTCATGAAAATGCCTGAAAAGAGCAGACACAGGCGCTGCAGTAACTGCCGGCAGGGGTAGTGAGCCTCCCTAGCTGGGGCCCTGCTACAAGGAGGAAGAGGACGGTGGCCAATAGGGTTACCTGCCAGTGATCAGCTGTCATGACATCATGCCGATCCGCCCAAATACCAACTGCAGACACTGGAGCCCGAGTTACACAAGCTGCACTCCTTCTACATACATCACATACACCAGCAAGGAACCTGTGCCCAACGGCAGCCATGCTGTACAAGCCCCGCAATCTGCAATGCTGCAGTACACAGCAATACTGGCATGGGCCCATCATACCCAAGGACACTGCGGTGCCATCTCAGGGACTTGGGTTTTTTCTTACCCCATGCACACAGTCCTCCAGCTTCATCATATAGACCGCCAAACACAATCTGGACATCTAGTCCTTGTAGCCGGGTGTAATGTAAAGACCGATGTATAGAAGTCTGCAACCATGTCTACCCCTTTAGACCCCTTCAGGCAATACGGAGACTGCTCTGCAGAAGGCAGTCACTGATCCACGCCTAAAGCGTCTCGTCCACCGTTACTAGTGGGGAACCACAGAGGGCAGTATTGGAGGGGGTTACTGTTACTAGTGGGGAACCACAGGGGGCAGTATTGGAGGGGGTCACTTACTAGTAGGGTACCACATGGGGCAGTATTGGAGGGGGTCACCGTTACTAGCGGGCGACTACAGGGGGCAGTTTTGGAGAGGGTCACCGTTACTAGCGGGGGACCACAGGGGGCAGTTTTGGAGAGGGTCACCGTTACTAGCGGGGGACCACAGGGGGCAGTTTTGGAGAGGGTCACCGTTACTAGCGGGGGACCACAGGGGGCAGTTTTGGAGAGGGTCACCGTTACTAGCGGGGGACCACAGGGGGCAGTTTTGGAGAGGGTCACCGTTACTAGCGGGGGACCACAGGGGGCAGTTTTGGAGAGGGTCACCGTTACTAGCGGGGGACCACAGGGGGCAGTTTTGGAGGGGGTCACCGTTACTAGTAGGGTACCACAGGGGGCAGTTTTGGAGGGGGTTACCGTTACTAGTGGGGGACCATGGGGGGGGGGGGGGGCAGTATTGGAGGCAGTCACCGTTACTAGCGGGAGACCACAGGGGGCAGTTTTGGAGAGGGTCACAGTTACTAGCGGGCGACCACAGGGGGCAGTTTTGGAGGGGGTCACCGTTACTAGCGGGGGACCACAGGGGGCAGTTTTGGAGGGGGTCACCGTTACTAGCGGGGGACCACAGGGGGCAGTTTTGGAGGGGGTCACCGTTATTAGCGGGGGACCACAGGGGGCAGTTTTGGAGGGGGTCACCGTTATTAGCGGGGGACCACAGGGGGCAGTTTTGGAGGGGGTCACCGTTATTAGCGGGGGACCACAGGGGGCAGTTTTGGAGGGGGTCACCGTTATTAGGGGGAGACCACAGGGGGCAGTTTTGGAGAGGGTCACCGTTATTAGGGGGGAGACCACAGGGGGCAGTTTTGGAGAGGGTCACCGTTATTAGGAGGAGACCACAGGGGGCAGTTTTGGAGAGGGTCACCGTTATTAGCGGGAGACCACAGGGGGCAGTTTTGGAGAGGGTCACTGTTACTAGTGGGGGGACCACAGGGGAGACAGGCTGCACAGGATGGGCAGACGTCTTTTCTCAGCCTTACATACGATGTTACTATGAGCAGAAGCTGCGGGTTTAGCCTCTACATGTTCCCCAAGAGGTCCCCTCAGACACTGACAGGCCATCTAATAGGCTGCATTATAAGGGCATGTCAGCCGACTATATGGTGGCACAAACTGACCATGGGCGGCACATCTAGGCTCCGCTCACATCTGCACTGGAGGCTTTATTTGCAGATCATGTCTAAAACGGTAGACAAAATAGAACGGCATGCTGTAAACTGCGGGGTGGCACGACAGAAACCCAACACACCCTATTGTCAATGGGTCCATCAGACATAATTCGTGTCCGTGATGGGTTCGATCCGGCACTTTGATTTTCATTGGTTTTACATTGCTCAGCTCCATCATGGAGGCCTAATGGTGGATGTGAAAGCAGCCCAACAACCTTTTATATCCCCCTTTCTTACCTCCACATATTGACATGTAGGGTGAAACCCTTAGAAGCAATAAGAACCCTACAAGATGCCAATGATATCAATAGGGCACGCAGTAGGAACAGACAGCACAGCGCAATAGCAAATCCCAGGTGCGGGTGGGGGTGTATTTGGTACGAAACCCTGCAGCCTTACGGGGCAGTCGTAAGATCTAGAACGGTGTCCGTCAAAGTCCAAAACTAAGAATCTCTGATGGAGGAAGACAAGACGCGGCTGTTGTGACAAGTGGGACTGCCGGAATGTGTCAGCTATTTGCGGAGGCAGGAGGACAGCGTTTACAAGAAGACCAGGATCTTTAAACAATACGCACTATTGTGTTCTTCGCGCTGCAGTTACCTCCTACCACAGCCCCCTACTTCATCTCCGCTGCCACTTACTGAAAGAGTCACTTGTGTGCCATCCAAGGAAACCGTGGAGCTGAAACGCTGTGCAGTTATTGTGAAAGATAAGATGGCGACCCACAATGCAGTCATACCAAGAAATACAGATTGGTATTAATGGGCTGGCGAGCTTTGATTTGCCATACATTTATGCCATAAGTACTGGTGCGGTGGCGCTCTACCGGTATCAGCCGACAGGTCAACTTTGATTTTGGTGTAGGGAAAAACTCATAATCTAAATCAGCCAGGCTGGGTCGTCTGACATCAACCATAAACATTGGGGAAAAGAGGATTGGGCACGTTGAATGTCAATGCCTGATCCTTTTGTTTATCCTGGAGATAAGCCACCACCAGAGCTGTCCGGTTGCAGTTTTCTGGCTTGCTCCCATGGATAACGCTTGAACAGTTGGCTGTACCGAGCGTTCATATGTACACGGGTGCGGTCAAACGAACGAGCGTCCGGCTGGTAGCTATCTGATGCGGATGGCTGCCTTTAGAAACAATCATCAATCCAATGTCTGAAGCAGCAATGGAAAAAAATAGTTGCGCAAAAGACTAGTGCCGTTTTGCAAAAAGTAATAGGTAAAAAATTTGACTAACGAGGGAAATTGATTCTCGTCACCCAGACGCCATGATATAAAACTTCTGGCATGTCACTAGTGCTACACAATATCCTTTAAGGATATAGTCACACATGCCAGATCTATTGTAGAACCTTCTAGGACTGTTCTATTCATCTGAATGAAAATTCCAGCCGAAATATCCATTCAGATGAATGAAGGTCGTAGAAGTTTCTGCAACATATCTGCCCCGTGTGAACTTCCAGTAAGAGACTCGGGGCCTGATCTGGTCTATTCGGTACCAAGTAAACAATCTGTGGAGATGAATACATGTACGCGGTGTAGGAGTGAGGAGACACTTACTACTGTGCACAGTCGATTAATTGATATTCATTCGATCTTTCGTAGCAGGCTTTCACGCCTTCGTCTTGCCAGAGTGCTTTTGTATGTTCGTAGAACTCCTGCAAGAGAATCAGATATTTACTGCAAACTCCGATCACAAGGTAAAAGATCTGGCCAAACAGTTTGGATGTACAAGGGTGATACCGGGCGGAAAGTGTTCGTCCCACAAAGATAGCCCCTTCCTAAACAGAAGCAGGTTAGTGGTCGCTAAGCCATGGATGGGCCAGGCCCAAAGTTATAACGGAGGTCCCTAGAGGTGAGCCCCTTCTAAGATAATATCATAGAACTGAAGCAAAACAGGCATTTTAGGTGAAATATCTATGCAAATAAAAACAAAGGAAATCCTATATATGAATGCATCGTGTCACTATATGCATGGAGGAGCCCTCAAATATTTAGGTTATGAGAACAAGAAAACAGCACCCAGTGGCTGAATGGAATATAACGGTGCCGGGCGGACCCCACTGGGCATAATGGAGTCCCTTCAGTTCCCAGGATGAAATAGCGCAGCATGCAGCCTTTTTTTGATTGGCGAGGAAGTTCCAAATGGAACATGCATCATGGATGCGAGCGAGCGAGCCCGTACGTAGAGGATATATACATTCTTCCACATTCAGACGCATAATCTAGACAAAAGCAATGAAACCTGGTCTTTCATCAATACTAGGATAGGATCGTGGATCTGTCTTCTTTCTGCAGAGATCCCATCTTCCGGTCAGTCTATGGCCTCATTCAGACAGCCAGATTATGAGCTGTGCCGAAGAATCTTGGGCACACCTCACAATGGCCAGCACACCGACCTGTCCGTGTGCACACCGATTCGCAGAGACTGCAGACATATATGAACGGGAATAGGACATACAACAATTCCTCCATCCCCCACAGGCTATGATGGGTCCATGTGCTGTCTGCAAAATACACGGACAACACAGGAAAGGAAAATAATGCCCAAGGAGAAAGAATCGTTAGCCTTACCAGGTCAGATGGCCTAATGAACAATTCTTTAACATGGAGATTGTCTCATGAAGACCAACTATGATGTGTATACGCCCTTATAGGACACAAGCAGAGTACTCCCCCCACCCCGAGCAAGAATGGAGAGCAGCTCCCATCATGGTGGAGTCAGCCCATCCTTGTGTTAGGGTGCATTCACATCAGACTGATATCCTGCTTGCAAAAAAACTGATTTCTGCTGGAAGCGCGATGCATTTTGCGATAAAAACACATTACATCAAATGCAAACATGCAAATTTCATACACGTATATATATATATATATATATATATATATATATATATATATATATATATATATATATATATATATAAAAAAAACCAAAACGCATGTTTCAGTAGGGATAAAAAGTCACATCACACTCACATGAAAATCACATCTGCATGCAAGTGCGGTGCAATTTATTTTTTTGCTGCCACAGGTCATTTGGGGCAATTTTAACACGGTAGCCCAAAATAAGAAGACCTGCAGCGATGCTCCACTCTTGGACCAGTTTTTTTTTTTAAAAAAAACAACTATCGCTCAGGTGAACAAGTCCTGAACGCAATGTGTTCCTTTTCACGGGTGATATCGGACCACATCAGTCAGTCAGATATCGCACGTGAAAAATGACCCTTACAAGCTCAGCCACTCCTCTGAAATTCTTTTAATACACTTAAAACCTAAAAAAGGTTAAAAAATAAAAATAATAAAAAATATATAAATTATATATATATATATATTCTGGGATCCGTTCCCATCTTACTGTCGGAGATCCATTGAGCTTATATGTTGGATTACAAGAATGATATATTTAGACATTTAGCTCCGTGTCCCGTTCAAAAGTGCACACGTGGTTTGTGGGATAGAAGAGCGGAGCGTCAAAACACAAAGCTACGCTATTTTTTAACTTACGGTCAATAGGTAACGAGCACGGAAGCGGCTTTCAGATGTCCGTTTTTTGTTCTCAAATTACAAAAAAAGGCACTGAACCAAAAATCTTACTGAAAGGACAGACTTTACAGTGAAAACAGACAAACCTCCGGCTGTTCATGTACGTGAAGAATTTCACGTTCGCTTAAAGGGTTTTTTCCAGGACTTCAATACTGATGATCCATCTTTGGAACGGGCCATGAACAGGTGATCGGCGTTGAGGTTTCGCTCAGGACCTCCGCTGATCGGCAAACGACAAAATCAATGTGATATTACTGGTTTGAGAAGCGGCTGCGGTATACACCCGAGTGCCATGGGGCCCTTCAAACAGCCGATTGGCGGGGGGCCATCCACTGCATACAGTCACCTATCCCGAATATAGGTCAGCAATACTTAATTAAGAGTTTAGCGCTGGAAACCTATAAAAATTGCATAAACAAACGTGACCTTGAGAGCAAACAGACTTCTGCCACCGAGAACCGAGACGCACGTTTCTGGTGTGCAGGAGAACAGCGCCCCCCGCCCAGTCAGGGGAGACTGGAAATCCTTCTATTGCACCAAGTTTGCACAGATTATAAACACCCCCAAACACCTGTGCTCAGCGGCTATTAGTCACCCGGCATCGGCACGCTCGTCACATGCCAACATGAAGGGAACGCACAGATTATGATCATAGCCAATAAAATCGTCCGGCTGGGGCAGACTGTACTGTTCTAACACTACTGGGAGGAGGGGGCGCGTTCCTGCAGGACAGTCCAGTTCGGATTAAAGCGAGACATAAACAACCCAAGTGACGGGAGGGGAGTGCGCTTCCAGTAAAAGAATGCTTTCTCCAAAATGGTTCCCAGTTTGGCACCTTGCAGCACTGGTTAGACTGGTATGAGCGTGTTGAGGAGCGTAGGTGGATCGCTCGCTCTCCACAGTTCTAGGTCAACTCCTGCTCAGGAATGTAACCTGTAATCTCTGCCCGACAGGGCCGTTCCAGAACTCTGCAGCTACAGGTAGGGGCCCCGGCCATACTGAGGTCCTCTATAAGGGCCACCCAGCTCAAATCCTGTATAGTAAAGCTGCACGATTACTGTCAGCCATCGGAAACGAACACCTAAGAGTCGGGCAGACCCCCCAATTTCCACAATCTCTTCACTAATAGATGCACGCTTGACTGAGCGAGAGGAATAGCAGTCAGTCAAACTAATGTATGGTGGACAGCTATTACGTTATGGCCCCCTTTAGTGTACGTACATTAAACTGAGTAAGTTACTTACCCACTCCACTAGGGGCGCTGTGGTTACACAGTAACACCGGCCAACCTGCGGCTGCTTACAAGACCTAAAGCGAAGCAATTTCCTGCAATCAACTTCAGCAGCCTATGCGGTATTACATTATGGCACAGGACATTATATGGCCACATCAAATCTCGTGCAGTTTACGACAAAGTGGAATTTCATTTCACGCGGTTTCGTTAACATTTTTGGTTGCCATCAACATTCATTTTCCTCTAAAATAAGCGCTTTCAACCTCCTTAAAAAGAACTAGATGGCCTGACGCAAACTATCTGATCAAATGCCAGGAGACCACTAGATTTACACCAGTAACTTGTGTATACACACTGAATGGCCCCTTTATTAGAGCCCCTGGCCCCATCCACAACTGGAGCCCCCCCCGGATGTAAATTCTCCCCGTGACCCCGGAGTGCAGCATAAGATCATGTGACCAGTATTCCGTGAATCGGTTTCAGTGTGACTCCAGCGATCTGAGAGATTCCAGCGAGGCCTGGTCTTCGGGGCTAGACTAGCCGGGGGGCCGGGATGTCACTGCCGACCGCGTGGGGGTTTTCTTGTACAGTAATGTGGAGAGAATACAGAGAATGGCGTGACCAAAAGAAAAAAATCCAGAAAAAGGGAATCCTATGGAGGGAAACCACCTGTCATTAAAAAGGGGTCAGAGGAGGATGTCAAGAATCGATTTGATAAGGAGCCAAGAAATAAACACTGGTGCTCCAGATAACGTGCCTTGAAAGCACAACTTGTCATTACTTAGCACAGATGGTCTAGAACAGCAGATGACTGGCTCAAGAAAACCACTATACAGAACCACAGTGCTGTATAGAGATGGTTACTCATATTGGTCCCCGATACCATAAGGACCTAGGAACTCTCAAAAAAACATAATGGCTTAATTTGGAATCTTGATCATAAGTATTTCCTAATGGGCATTACAGACATCAATAGAAAATAAACCAGAAAGACCTCCTTCCGGTAGATGGGCATAGAAGTCACACATACGGGCTCCTCCAGTACTCCGTCCGTCTCTTTTGGCTTATGCAGTTTCCTGGTAACGGAGTACAAGCAGCGAATAAATACCCAATTGTTAGCGGCTGAGATTATATGGCCCTTCCAAAAACCACGCTGTGGTCGTCAGCTGACAGTCACTCCGTCTGACAGGAAAGTAGCCAAATTCATCTGATTTGGTCATAGTCTATCTGTATGGATCCCCATTCATCCCATCACGTGCCTGGCGCTCCCTTCCAACGGCTGCAGGGATGAAACCAGCACTAGGAGAAGTTCTGTGGACTAGCTGCTCCATCTACACAGTTATGGCCGACATCTGGCAAGAATCAGGACGCTTCCAGAAAATAAGTAACTAGTTGCCGCCATCACATATCCCCATGTGAACGGGAGCGGGGCTGCAGAGCTAACAAGGTGAGTGGGGAACCAACAGAATGATCAATCATCTTCAACGGTGTCTAAAACAGCCAAATAAACGAATATTGATCTCGATGGGTCCTTGTAACTGATAAAAATGGAAATAGCGATGCATGACTTGCATGTTATTGTACCCCGCTGACAATACGTTGTAAGAAAGTAGCAAAAACAGGAATGTGTGGTAGCGGTGATCTGGTTTCCCAGACGTCCATGACCGTATACCAGGGATCAATTGGTTCAAGAAAAATTCAAGAAATAAGACTGCTCCACAGACTATCCTTGGGTCTATAAAGAGCGCCAAGTCAAAACAAGGACCAATTACAGCTTTGGGGAATAGTTTAACTACGGATGGACAGCGTTGTGCTCGGAAACGTCCTGGAAGCTGAATTACCAACAAGACCAATTCCCATTTTATCTTCATGAAAGCATGCTTGGGAATAACCAGACTAGAGTCACCTGCTTTGGCCGTGCCGTTTGGACACGGCGACCTAACTTGACAAATGGGCAGAAATCTGCAAATCAGAGGTGGATGTGGTTGCCATTGAATGGATTTAGCTCGGTCAATGAGAAAATCCACAGGCAGAATTTCCAACTCCGAATCCATGTCAAAAACGTCAAGTCACTTTTTTTTTTACGCATCCAACAGAAAAAAACAAAAAACATAACATACCACAGATGCGATTCAAAACCGATTATACTATTACCGCCATCACAGGTCACACCAACGTTTCTGCCTATTGCTCTACTTCAGGCTACGTAGCAAAACATGTAGTTACCAGAAAGGCAATTAGGAGAGTCCAGGTGACTCCCATGTAAAAACGCAGGGACCACGCCGCCGGTGTGGATATATGCATATTCCTCGTGTTCGTTCATCTTTGCACATGAGTCATCTGGACTCCAATTACGTTTTGGCTCGGTATAAGCAACTTTCTTGCAACAACATAGTTTGCTTCGCAGCAGGAAGGACAATAGGCAGAAACTTTGCTACAACCTGCGTAAGTCTTTGAAACCCCGAGGAAAATAAACTGCAGCCAGTTTTAAACTACACTAAACCGAAGTCTGCTGCATTTCCTTTCTATTGCTTGTGCTATTCTACGGGGCATTAGGGGTTTGAAGCCACAAACAGCAAACACTACAGATAGGCGGGTGCGACCAGTGTGAAGACTTTCCCCCTGCGCAGGGATTTTATATCTGTGCTCCAAATTCAAATGAATGGGACACTTAGCACGGATTCTGCCACAGATCTGAAACCGAATTCTCACCAAATAACCCGCAGTGTGAGCACACCATAAAGCTGGGACTTCCCTTCACTTAAAAGGCTATGGAACTAAGTTACCGGAAGAATACTTTTTTTTTTACTCATCTTTTTTTTTGCATTGAGTTTTCCTTCTCGTGCATTTAGAAAGCCTCTCATACTTTGTTTGCAGGCTCTCCAACATTCAAGTTTCTGACCACAGGCATTCCCAGTACTGATCAGCTGGTCTCGCTCAAGAATGCACACAAGCTCAGCTCCCCCTCTTCTCTCCTCTCCTCTTTCAAAGGCTGTGTAACATAACCACGCCCACTCAGTACTACACAGCTATCTCTCCACAATATTATCCTCTCTCTTACTGCTGATAAGAGCAGAAAAATTACCTGGAGTGAATTACAGCCCTCTGTAATAATGGTTACCTCTGTTCTGTCCTCCTGATCTCCTCCACCAATCCCTGTCACTTTTAGGCTAACTTTACACTGGCCGTGAATCCTGCTCCCATATCGCGCTCTCCACCATGTGAATTTCCAGAGGACGTGAGGAGTTTTCATGTCAAAACAGCCGCACAAATCACTTTGAGGAAGAAGCAATCTTCAATGCAGGACATCGCGATCCTGCCGCTGGTCGCATTGAAAACAATGGGCGCTGCAATGTGAAAGCATGCAACAAGATAGAACACACTGTGATTGGTTTCCTACATAGCATTGCGGTGCCATGCAGGAAAACCTCCCTCATGTGCATGACCGCATCCAAAAGAATAGGGTTCATACATGTGCGTCTGGCAACGCACAAATCTCACCTGATTTTGATGCCCGTGTGAAGGCTGCCTTATACATCCAGCTTTTAGCTAGGTGAAAATTAGTTGCGACAAAAACCTCAACATGAATAAGCCTTAACGAGCACGGTCAGTCCAGACTACCAAGACAGATGCTGCCCCGCTCCTGATTTATTAGCGCACATTAGCGGAAGGTTAATTTAACAGCGTTGGGGGGAGTTTTACCGCACAGGGACGATGCCCACTCATTAAGCAGTGTTAATTGGATAGGGACTGGAAAACCATGTAATTAATAACAACTATACCTGCAGCAGAACAGGGGTAAACGACCTGAGGAAAGGTGCTGCATATTCCTTCACACGCAGCTCTGGCATACCAAGGGCTCTGTGGGTAGCCGCAGAAGTACACAGCAGCAGGGGCCACTTATCGGCCGCGTTCCACCGCCGGCCAGGAGCTCCCAATGCAGGTCCGCACCCTCATTGGTGGATTCTGACCTTTTCTAGTGCAGCATCTAAGAGTACCTACACTTTCACGCTGGAGCGCTCATGCTCCGTCCGTTGTTTGCAGTCACTTCTGGCAGCTGAAGTCAGCCCCATATAGCGCTATATGGAGTTATCCTATATATAAATGTATCATGATACTATTTGTAAGCGCCATTCAGTATGATGTGCACCAATTGCATAAAAGCAGCTTTTAGGGTACTTTTACACGGGACCGTCACTCTTGAGCTTTCACACAGGTGCGATAGTCGCTCAGTGAACGGAGGCTCCGAGGATTTCTTCTGGCCCTGCGTCTCCATTCACTGTGAACAGGCAGCCGTTTAAAAGGTGAACGACTGCCTGTTTATACCGAGTGGAGAGTCGCTCATTAGTCGTTTTGCTTCAGGGAGCAAAAACAGAGCGACTAGCAAGGGATTTCCCCTTCAGTGCACTGTCGAGTCCCACATTTACATGGGACAACTACAGCGTTTTCCAAAAATTAGACACCATCTTATAATAATTTTGGCCCCAAAAGAGGCAGTGTCCTATTTTCGGGGAGGTCTTATACTCACCTAGCCCACGGTGTCCGAGTCGCTGGAAAGAAAGAAAAAACAAACACATTGGGGGAGGGCTTATTTTTGGGGAAAACACAGTATTGCTTAAAAATTTTTATTTATTTATTTATTTTTTTTAAATCACTCCTTTAAGTCATTCTTCAGCCAAAAGTACCCGCCGTCTTATGGAAGACAGAAAAGAATGAGAATCTAAAAGGGGTATTCCCGTCTACAATCAACTTTTATGATATGAATCATAGAATGGTAGAGTTGGAAGGGACCTCCAGGGTCATCTGGTCCAACCTCCCGAACAGATATTTGTGCAGCCTTTGTTTGAACACTTTCATTGAAGGAGAACTCACCACCTCCTGTGGTAACCTGTTCCACTCATTGATCCCCCTCACTGTCTAATGTCTAGTCTGTGTCTCCTCCCTTTCAGTTTCATCCCATTGCTTCTAGTCTTTCCTTGTGCAGATGAGAATAGGGCTGATCCCTCTGCACTGTGGCAGCCCTTCAGATATTTGTAGACGGCTATTACGTCTCCTCTCAGCCTTCTTTTTTGCAAACTATACATTCCCAGATCCTTTAACCGTTCCTCATAGGACATGATTTGCAGACCGCTCACCATCTTGGTAATTCTTCTCTGAACTTGCTCCAGTTTGTCTGTCTTTTTTAAAGTGGGGTGCCCAGAAGCGGACACAGTATTCCAGATGAGGTCTGACTAAGGAAGAGTAGAGGGGGATAATTACCTCACGTGATCTAGACTCTATGCTTCTCTTAATACATCCCAGAATTGTGTTTGCCTTTTTGGCTGCTGCATCACATTGTTCACTCATGTTCAGTCTATGATCTATTAGTGTACCGCAGTCTTGTTCACATGTGCTGCTGCTTAGCCCAATTCCTCCCATTCTGTATGTGCTTTTTTTCATTTTTCTTGCTCAGATGTAGGACTTTGCATTTCTCCTTGTTTAATACCATTCTGTTAGTTGCCGCCCACTGTGCAAGCTTGTCTAGAGCTTTTTGAGTACTCACTCTTTCTTCACTAGTGTGAGCTATCCATCCTACTTTTGTGCTGTTGGTAAATTTGATCGGTTTTTAATCAATTCCCTCCTCCAGATCATTTATAAAAATGTTGAACACCACTGCTCCTTGGGGTACCCCACTTGATACATTCTTCCAATTGGATGTGTAGCCTTTGATGTGCGATGGTCCTATTGTAGCTCTGGGATTGCCACGGATCCCCAGAAAGAAGAGGATGCAGCACTGCATTATGGGCATTCACAACAGAAACATGCATTTTGCAGACGCAGTTTTTAGCCGCATCCCATGCGAATCCACCTTTAGTCCCAAGTCTTCTAAAGTCTATATAGTTAACCAGAAGTTATAATTAGGTTCCTGCATGACTAGAAAGCAGGTTTTGGCTGATAGCTATTCCTCCCGACCTCCACCCTTCCTCATACACTCACAGCCTTCCTCATACACTCACCTGTGTATGCGTATTCAATTGGCAGAAGACTGCTGTCAACAGCTTATCTACCATGGCAGCAATGAATCGGACAGGTTGAAAGTCAACATGGCCACCTTTGCTATCAGGGATAATCAGGGCACCTCCATACACATTACATGATCGACTGAGTCACAAACATTCACCTGCTGTGTTTGGCCACCTTTACAAGCGTGGCTCATATACCTTATACAATCTACTCCTAACTAGGCAATTAAGGTTAAAGGGCTTGTTCGATGAAATAAAGTTATCCCCTATCCACAGGCTAGATAATAACCATCTGATCAGTGGTGGTCCAATTGCTGGCACCCTTTCAGATCAGGAAAACGGGGGCCCTGAAGTGAATGTAGCAGCGGTAAAGCAATAGTTTCAATAGGACTGATGAAGATCGCCAAGTTCAAACGCTTGGTGATCTTCAGTAGTCCCACAGAAATGTATGGAGCGGTGGTGCCCATGCTTGACAACCATCTCATTTATGGGGGCACCCTTGTTCTCAGGATCAGTCGGGATCAGACTTCCACTGATCTGAAAATTATCCCCCATCCATCTACCGGTTACAGCCTCCAACTTTAGTCTGTCTGGAACGTTTCTGCATAGGACAGCAGCCAGCACAGCGAGGATGAAATGTCCATACAAATGAGTGATGGAGAACGGCTCCGGATGGTGCTGGCTGAATGGGTTACGGACAAGGCCAGTGGAAACATTAACGCCGGTCAGGTGACTGGGTCCCGCGTCCAAGATTAGAAAGCTTCGCACTGGTATGTGTGATCATGGGTCTGTTTGTATACAAACACCAAACGACCATACAAACTACACAAGGGTCAATGACCTGTCAGAGAAGCCACGGGGCTGACGAGAGGACGGCCAGCATACGAGGAAGAGATTACTCAGCCATTGTAGGAACCAGAACGGTGTAGGTTTCTCTAGTGTTATTTGAGGATGAATTGCACCCCGCACACACTGCAAAAAAAAAAAACAAAAAAAACCCCAAACACTTGCACATCCCAGTATAACTAGACAATTCCTCTCCTCCTTCCCGATTTTTCTCTAGTTCTGCATTTTTTGGTGTCCTTGTCACTACTGGTACATTAGGCGCTACCTGCACCCAATCAGATTGTACAGGTAGTTCTGCTCCTCCAGGATGGCACAAGGAGGTTTGCCGTGTCTCCCAGCATCTCAAGAGCCTGGAGCAGATACCAGGACACGGCCGTTACACAAAGAGAGCCGGACAGGAGAAGGGCATCAACCCGGCATCAGGACTGAAGGAAGAGCCCTACAGCGGTCTGGTGACTAAACTATCACACACCGCCTCCAGGACGTCCTGTAGGGGGCCCTCTGCTGACAGCCAGCACCACGCAGCTCGATTGACATTCATCCGAATTGGCAGGTCCACAATTGGCGCCCCATTCTTTTCACAGACGACAGCAGGTTCATGCTGAGCACAAGTGGCAGATCACATCTGATCTTGTTGATCTCCATCGTCTCCAGATTCTTTCTGATCAATCTGCACGGGTTGTGAGCGTAGGCCCCCACTTCAGGACATCGGGCCCTCAGAGGGTTTCTGACATTTGGCGAGTAGCCGCTGGAGGTCATTTTGTAGGACTGCGGCATCGTTCCTCCGCACACAAGGCAGAGTGCCCTCTTAATGCTTTGTTCGGTGTGCAGCAGTGATACAATGTAGTGTCAAGTGGTTAACAGCGGAGCAGCAGGCACCCGTCCCTGCCATATTATTTACAGGATATCACACCTCAGCGCAGGAATTGCACAATCCTGGACTTTCCTGATCACAAGGCATTTATTACCTCATCTAGGGACTAATGGAGATAATGAAAGGTCCATTTATGGGAAGCGTGACAGACCAGACCTGCCGTGTACTCTACTAAAAGATTTACAGGGACAGGCAGGCAGGAGGCTTCACTTTTTGGAGGATCTAGAGGTTTCCTAGAAGTCACTCTTACAGACAAGCCAAGAAGGTAAGATTTCAGGACCTGCCACATAGCAATAATCAACATATAGCCGGCTGCCCAAGACTGGCAAAGAGAAGTTAATGTGACCACGAGGAAACCCAGCAGGTTGGGATTTGTGCAGACTGTTGTGTCGCGGTAACTTTCAGGTCCCAACATGACCCACATTCACAATTTGGGATGTAGCAGCATAATATTTGCCATCTGCGGCTGTATGACAGCGTAGCCTGGGCTTAAAGCAGAGCCGTAATCACATGGCGAGCCTTAACTTCCTCAAAGGGCTTTCTTTTGTGAAGACAAACACTATATGGGTTATAGAAGGAATATATGAAACCTGCAGCACGGTTCTAGCACTATGGATAGGCGATTTAATCGATGGAGTCAAAACTATAGCCCCTTTGAAAGTGTTAAGAGGTGGTACTCCAATCTTATAAAAAGTAAATAGTATATGCTGATCAGTGAGGGTCCGGCCTCTAGAATACCCTACGATCCCAATACCGCAGGGGCACCAGCGCTGGTTTGGTCCTAAGTTCCCTCTGCAGAGCGGCGCCCTGACCACCTACTGTGCAGAGAACCGCATTCAGCCCCATTTACCTGAATGGAGCGATGCTGCAGTTCCCTTGCAGTCTAGTTCCAATTAAGCGGATAGGGACAACTGCAGTTCTCCGCACAGGGAGTCACAGCACTAAACCAGCGTTGGCACCCCTACATTCTCAGGACCAGTGATCCCAGAGGTTGGACCCCTATTGATCAGAAAGTGAAGGCATATCCTAGCAATAGGCATACTCCTTTAAGAGGGCTTTTCACATAAAAGACATTTGTCCCCTTCATCCAGGGTTAAATGTCTGACTGCTGCTGATCCAACTGCTGGTACCCAACCAGCAACCCGGAGAAGAGTGCAGCCGAATGCCCAATGTAAATGGATGAGCACTGCTCCATTCACTTCTATGTGAATGGAGCAGTGCTGGCTCATCCACGGAGGGAGACAGCCAGGCACATCAATCTCAGTCTGTCCCATAGGAGCGAATGAAGCCGTGGTCACACATGCACACCACCGCTCCATTTACATGCGGCATTTGGGTGCACAGGTCCCAGGATTGCTGGGGGTCTCATCAATCCAAAATGTATCCCCTATGCTATGGATAGGGGGTAAATGTCCTTTAAGGGTTCTTACCAGAACAACAAGTTATCACCTATCCCCAAGATATGGCATAATTGCTGATTGATGGGGTTCTCACCGCTGAGACTCCCACTGATCAGCAAGTTATTCCCTATTCCATGGATACCTTGTTATCTTGGGAACAACTCTTTAATAGGATAGATAAGCCCTCTGAAAAAGGACAAGGTCATCTGGTAACAAATAGATTGCACAATCAGATACTCACCAAAGGAAAGTCAAAATCCTTGTGACTCGGTAAGTTTGTGATGTAATCAATTCGGAACTGGTTGTCTGGATTTGCTAGCTCCACTGGAGGCGACAGATTGCCCATTGCTGTTACTATGGTCTGCAAATGGAAGAAAATAAAGTCACTTTACATAAGGAAGAAGAAGTCACCAAGTAACCCCAGCATTAATCTGTAAGTACTTACCTCAATGGCCTCTTTAATGTTATTCTTTATGTCTTGAACTTTTATCTTTTTCTCCCTGTAAAAAAATAAATAACTGTAAAAGTCTATTGTATTACGAGCCATCTGCCTTCCATGTGTCCTTCTATTTTGAGGTGCACACGGATGTAAAGCGGTCACTAATGCTGCTAAAGCGCGCCGAGTCTTACGCAAGAGAAAGCTGGAATCGACAAATCAGAAAAACCAAAACACTAAAAGTTTCAGCTAAAAGGAGTAAAACTCTAGAAAGAATGACAGTTTGATGAAGTCACATGAGGATCCCTAGAGAAAGGCCCACCAGCTGCACCCCGCAGGGCACACGGCACAACAGTCCCGGCATATTCCAGTCTGGGGCACTTCTAGAGCAAAGAACTTTTTGGCCAAGACTTTACACGAAGATCCTAAGATGGGCTGGCTGCAGGTATTAAGGAAAAAAAGAGGGGAAACAATGAGGCGTCGTCTCCCACCTCCCTTTAGGCCTCATGTCCACGGGCGGGTTTGATTTGCGGAACCTGTACGGGATACCCGCAAATCAAACCGCCCATTGGTAATTATGGGCGCCAACAAAATAATTTAAGCATGCCGATTTGTTTTGCAGACTTTTTGGTGCGGAAAACAAATCGCAGCATGCTCCATTTTTCTGCGGATCCCGCACTCACGGCTTCCATTGAAGTCAATGGAAGCCGTTCAATACGCGGCACACCCACAGCCGATATTGCAGAAGTGCCGCGGTAACACATCTGCCGTGCAGAAAAAAAAACATCCGGCTAGGACACAGAAGATCCACACAGACCCGGAACAAGTGAAGTAATGGTCAGAATTGAGATCCCATGACCATCTGAGGAAAGAGAAGCCAGAAGTTTCATATATGTATAATTGCATATTACCCAGAGGAGCATGAATGGCCTTATAAGTCTCCTCATTCACCTACTTTCTAGCTGCTCTCCCCAAGGAGAAACATTAGCGTTTCTGACCCATATCGCTAGCCAAGCCAGAAACCTACTGCACACTGATGAGGGGCAAACACTCCGAAACAGCTGTCCGTGTATGAATTCTGGCTTTGCTTTCAATTCCCAGTCATTGTCACAAGGCTTGTATAAAGTCTAACATCGATTTCCAGGAACGCTGCCTTCCAACAGGTGGCGCTGCAGAGGTATTGTTCCATCTCCCTTATTTGCATATTACCCAGAGGAGCATGAATGGCCTTATAAGTCTCCTCACTCACTATGTGGTCCACCAGGAGCATGCAGCGGCAGCTGTGACAGCACACATTGCGGAAGCAATGTATGGGACTCACATCCCCAGACTCAGCTCCTATGAGCCTATAGGATTGGTTTATGGGCTCACAGGCTCCCTATAGTCCTGAAAAAACTAAGGGGTTAACCAAAACCAGTGCTTTTGAAAAAAAAAAAAAGCTTCTGTCAAAAAAAACAATCCCTCAAATGGCTATGGCTCTTGGAAGTTGAGGCAATGAACACACACCCCACCCATGAAGGCTGACCAGGATCTTATACAAGCAACAAGGAAAGGTATATTGTAGTGTTTGCAAAGTCAGCGGCGCAGCGAGGGAAGAGCTGCTGCTGCCCAGGGCGCCCATAAACACACTGAGGCCCAGGTCATAGATTATGTATTGGGATTAGGTACTGAAAATTATAACTCCGAACCAAACACATATCCACATCATTGTCTGTCCATATGCAATCACCATTTAAGGCCGGCTGCACACGGCAGGATCGGATCTTGCAGCGGAATCCGACCCTGTGCCTGGTCGGTGACCCCCCACCCCACCCCACCCCCTCCAGCGCACACGCACAGTACAGAAAATGCCGCACCGTCGCTAGGCGATGACGCCGAATCCGCAATGCTTCTGCAATGTCATTGCGAAAGGGCCGCAGATCGGACGTCCCCCATTGACTTCAATGGAAGGCATCCGTGCTGGAATAGGATGTGCTGCGATTTTCCCTCCACGAGGGGTGGGAGAATGCAATTGATTTCCGCTTGTGGACATGGAAAAGCGATTTTCCATAGCATGTCTATGAGTAGTATCTGCTGCGGAATCCGGAGGCGGACGCCCACTCCAGACTCCGCAATGCAAATACGCCCGTGTACATTGGGCCTCAGTTAAGAATATTGTGGCATCAAATATTATGAACTGCCAAACACAAGAGGACAACAAGTGCCATCAAGGGGCAAGTAACATCAAACATGGTTCAAGTGTATCAATCTTCTCAGGCGACATTACAGAATAAGTGTTGTGTGTACATGGGAAATAACACTATAGCTGACCATTATATGACTTGTATCCTGTGCATCACCAGTTCCCTCTGCAGGCTGTATATCTCATTCTGTCTTCTCTGGGCTGGTGGGTGTAGACTGCTGTTATGATGTCTCCATACACTCCACACATAGGAGAGCAGGATCTCTTCTCTATCTCTGAGCTGGGGGTGTAGACTGCTGCTATGATGTCTCACATACACTGCACACATAGGAGAGCAGGATCTCTTCTCTATCTCTGAGCTGGTGGGTGTAGACTACTCCCATGATGTCTCACATACACTGCACACACAGGAGACCAGGATCTCTTTATCTCTGGGCTGGTGGGTGTAGACTGCTGTTATGATGTCTCCATACACTCCACACATAGGAGAGCAGGATCTCTTCTCTAGCTCTGAGCTGGTGGGTGTAGACTGCTGCTATGATGTCTCCATACACTGTATACATAGGAGAGCAGGATCTCTTCTCTATCCCTGAGCTGGTGGGTGTAGACTACTCCCATGATGTCTCACATACACTGCACACATGGGAGAGCAGGATCTCTTCTCTATCTCTGAGCTGGTGGGTGTAGACTACTCCCATGATGTCTCACATACACTGCACACATGGGAGAGCAGGATCTCTTCTCTATCTCTGAGCTGGTGGGTGTAGACTGCTGCTATGATGTCTCCATACACTGCACACATAAGAGAACAGGATCTCTTCTCTAGCTCTGAGCTGGTGAGGTAGACTGCGGTACTGTTGTATCTTGACGCCACTGGAAGTGGTGGGTGTACACCACCGTTAGGCTGCTTGACAGCCAGGTGATGCCCCTGTGGCTTATTGGCTGAAAAGCTCCCAATTGCCCGCCTGGTGCAAGGTCCTAGGAGTGTGGAAGGAGTTTTGTCATGGTTGGAGGGTTAGGGTCAGGGGTTGTTTCACAATTAGGCGTACATTAGCTGTAAATCCTTCCATGCATGAGCCGGCGGCTGGCATTAACATGGAAGCATTTACCGCTCATCATGTATGTAACTGTGAAACAATCCCTAACCCCAACCCTCCATCCATCCATCCATGACTAAACTCCTTCCTCGCTCCTAGGCCATGCTGCTCGGAACTTACGCGGCCGTGTCTGAAGCCCCCCCGGCACTGCCGCCAAGGCCGCTTCCAACGCCGACCCGAGTGCTTAGTTGCTTTTTGGCACCTGTAAGTTTGGCCGCTGCTCTGCCATCTTTCCTGCAGATCCGGCATTCTCCGTCCCCTGCTGTGTATCTACCCGACGCAGTTTTTGCTGCTGCTGCGCCTTCTCCCCTGCTGTCAAGGTCCCCGGCGCCACTGCTGCTGTGCTTTCTCCCCTGCTGCTCTGCCGCCCTCCGTCCCGTCCCCCGCTGTCAATCAGGTCGGCGCTGCTGCAAACAGCCGCCGCTGCTGTGCCTTCTCCCCTGCTGCTCCGCCCCTCTCCATCCTGTCCTCCGATGTCAATCAGGCCGGCCCTGCTGTTAATAGCCAATCAGGAAGTAGAGGCGTCACCTGGTTGTCAAGCAGCCTAACACTGGTGTACACACACCACTTCCGGTGGAGTCAAGGTACACCAGTACCGTAGACTGCTGCTATGATGTCTCCATACACTGTATACATAGGAGAGGAGGATCTCTTCTCTATCTCTGTGCTGGTGGGTGTAGACTGCTGCTATGATGTCTCCCATACACTGCACACACAGGAGAGCAGGATCTCTTCTCCATCTCTGTGCTGGTGGGTGTAGACTGCTGCTATGATGTCTCCCATACACTGCACACACAGGAGAGCAGGATCTCTTCTCCATCTCTGTGCTGGTGGCGGTAGACTGCTGCTATGATGTCTATGTACACCACACACAGAGGAGTAGGATCTCTTTTCTAGCTCTTTGCAGTACACCTCATTAGTAATAGCAACATGGAGGACATTAGACAGCAGTACCGATCAATGTAGATGTGATTGCAGTTTGTGAGCCTTAGCAGCCACGTTCTTGGTACTCATAGGTTTTTATGGGTCGCATGAGACCTCCACTTCCTGTGCTCCATCTTATTATCTATTATCTGTTACTAGAGACCCCAACCCTCCATCCATCCATGACTAAACTCCTTCCTCGCTCCTAGGCCATGCTGCGCGGAACTTACTTCCATATAATTACTGAGACTTTAGGCAGGGTGCACACGGGGATAGGGGGCCGATTTGCAGCAGAACGTCTGCAGCGGGCAATACACAGCAGCGGAAAGCCTCCATACAACTGCACCATTTAGTGCGGATTTTGAAGCTGATTTAATCGTGTATTTCTGCGCAGATTTCACCCCCTCATTGAGAAGAGGCGACTTCCACAGTGAAAACAGAAATAAAATTGACACGCCGCAGAATTGAATTCCGCACCGCATGTCAATTTCCGCACGGGTTTTGTGCGGATTACTTCCACAGCTGGCGGATGAGACATTCAAACTCTCATCGACTTTGCGGCTACTGTAAAATGCCGCAGAGTTTCTGTGTGGAGGGCCTGAGTGGTAACCTCACAGCAAATCCACCAGTCTGGACCCCCTTAGACTTGGGTTCTTCCATGCTTCTTGGCGCATTGAGTGAACGCCATGGCTGGCGATCAAAGGCAGCGGTTTCAGCATCATCCCATTACAGGTCGGCAGTACACAAGTCCTCTGTAAATGTGCGTCGGGTGATCTTTTGATGCGCCCCAAGTTTTGGACTGGACTTTTGGATTCCACAAGATTCTTGCCAGTTTTGCCTCAGGGAAACTTAGAATGTGTCCAGCAAAGCAGAGTCGGCGACTCGGGATCCTGGCAAGTGACCGTCTACAGGCCACAAAGGCATCATTGTTGGACAGTTGCCCACGCCTTCCCAATACCATAGAGGACATCATGTTTGACATCGCCGGTAATGGTGATTGCCTATGTAGACAGACCAGTTGACCTCTTGTAACTGCTGTTGGTTGACTGCGTTTATGCAAGTTGGACGCAACACTCACAAAAGCCTCAATCGCGGTCGTCTTGCACTTCAGCTGTACTTCCATGCTATGCCACAGGGGATCAGAGAAGCCGATTTTCTACATGTTTGCACAGGCACCGCGGCATTGGTAAATTTGGCGATTTCTTTTTCCATGCAAAGGGGACAGGGATCATGTGACTTCAAAGTAGTCAGTGACCCTGCTCTTGCTACCATTATATTGCCAGGCTGCGGCTTAGCTATACCATGACGAATAGTGACTGTCCTGCAGTTACTCTAGAAGAATTCTATTCGCTTTTAGAAAACGGTCCCCTCTCTGTCCATGGTGACAATAGACGCGAGGGTCGGTCACATGATCCGATGACCTAATAAGGTAGTCGTTTCCTCTTCATACAGAATTGCACAAGCAATTAGTACCGTCAGGTTTAGAGACTTGCTGGAACGGAGGAAGAGACACACTGTAAGTGGGAGGACGCAGCCGGCACTGACACACAGAAACTTCTATCTTGGCAAATTTACTGGCAAAACGGTATCAATCTGTGCGCTGGGGGAAAAGAACACGATCGCTGCCAACATATTAACCCTATCCGCCGGAGACAGAGAAAACGTGACGGCGCTCCGGCGAGGCTCGTTATAAAACACTAGGAGTGTCCGTGGAATATTCACTGCCTACATGAGAGCAAAGGCAAGTAAATCTCAGTAGGTGTCACTGACTGATCACTCCCAACCCCCATAATCTGTGGCCACCGGTCTGGGATAGGTAGTCGCGTACAACACCACTGGGCCACCCAACACAAGCGGACTCTTCAGTAAGGGAGCTCACAGCAGTATGGCCAAAACTTCTGGCAAGTCCGTACTGCTGCACAGGCAAAGTGAGAATGGGACAGCGATCCTGTAAGGCGGCGACACCGTACGTATGGGCGGACTTAGAGAACGGACCTGTGCGATAAACAGAACTGATGGCGGATGGACCCCTAGGACTATAATGGGGTGCGTCCGGCTTCCATCCTGCCCTTCCGGATTTTGGCACAGATCTGGCCACAAGCCCCAAGGTGAACGTGAAAAAGTTTTAGGGTCCATTAGACACTAGCCTAATTCTTAGCCCAGTATTAACAAGCACAGATCCACACGCGTCGCTCGTTTGCCTTTTCTCTTCCATGGACCAAATGGTGACTGGTACATCTTCTAGTTCGCAGCCCACCATCCGACACATTTTTATGCTCTCGACGATCAGCTGATGAATGTGCGGTCGCTCATTTGTTGGCTGATGGTTGGTCCGTACATACAGTCCGCTTGTCGGGCAGATACTCTGGTAGAAGGACCTGGGAGAAGAGCCTGACCAGTCAGACATGGTGTAGGGGCTGCTCTGATCCAGCGTCTTTCTCATAAATTGACGGCATTAACTAGCGATATGCCATCATCTTACATTATTTTGGCCAATAATCCAGCATGTTGCAGGGGATTTAAATTAGTTACCGGCACTTGCCGATTCAGACCACTTCCGCTGCGTTCTAACAAGGAGACACGTGGTACTGCGGACATGGTGTTGGGGACCTTATCGGTGAGGGACAAGTTGACAGCTCATTTTAGTAATTAACCAAGTTAGAGGCTTATTATAATTAGCCAACAGCCCGTCCCTCGCTTGATGAGGCCACCAACACCACTGGGCCGCAATACTCTTTGTTGGAACGCAGCCCTTCTGACTTGGCAGGGACTGGTAAGGAATTTAAATCCCCAGATAGCCCCTTTAAAGTGTAATTGTGCTGATCCCCCCCAGAAGCTGAAGTGCTAATCCAAACGCCATCATTGCTCGCCAGCTGAAGAGGGACTTGACAAGGTCTATGAGCCAGTCTTTGGGTAGCAAGCAGTGACTGGATGAGCACTTTAGCCGCTTTGCTGTAGTGAATGACGGGGGTGTCATCACCCGGATCCCCAACTATCAAAACCTCTGACACGTCCCCATGACAGGCCAAACAGTTTCAGAAAGTACAGCCACACTTCAAGACGATAAAGTAAAAATGTATAGAAACACTAAGACTACCAGCAGCGCGATAACCATCACGCAGAACGTCCAATAACGGCTCCATACACAGAAATACCAACTGTTTGGCGCTTACTTCCACCAGAAGACAAAGGAGAGCCCGGAACATCATGGCGCCCGTCAGCAGAACAGATTACAGGGACAGCGGGATACTAGCAAGGAACGTATCATCTACATGTAACCAATTCGAACCAGATACTAAAACATTTCAGGTTCTACAATCAGAAATGTAAAACGGATCAGATTTTTGTCTTGTGTGTACATGAATACGGAGCGGCCATCTTGCTTGGGCAACCGTATTTAGAGTTATGCTTTACAGCAGTTAGGCCTCATGTCCATGCCACGCACAGATTCTGCATGGAGAATCCGCTCGTGCCCACGACCTCGCTCCCTGGTTTTTATTTTTCCCTTCTGTACTGCGGCTGTGCCACCAACGCACATGCGCAGTACAGATTTCCCCACACCGTCACTAGGTGATGATGCGGATCCCTCGTTGCGGAAGGGCCGCGGGATGGAAGGCTTCCCTTGACGTCAATGAAAGCAGTCTGCCCAGAATTCAGGCTAAAATAGAGCATGCTGGGATTTTATTTTCAGCACATTGTGTCCGCAAATAAAAATCCACATATGTGCGCAGAGCAGCGGAATCTCCACACGCAGCTATGGGTGAAGTGAACAGCGGATTGCCTGCGCGGGATCTGCAATTCAATTTTCCCCGTGTGCATGAGGCCACTGATTTCTATGGTTGAGGGTTGTATACATGTTACCTGTGCAGGGAGGGGGAGGTGGTGAGCTGTGTCCATCTCATATTGTGATTGGTGGATTCACCATTATCTATACAGGAAATAGTAAAAAAAAAAAAAACAACCTGATCCAGCGCTCTCTCCCGGTCTCTCAATACTGGTATTCTATATCAAAATACTTGAACAGGAAGGCATAGATGAGCTACACGATGGTATGGTCCGCAAGCCCCAGAACAAGACAGTAAAACCTAGTTCCATAGTTGAAGAGTAGGACGTGAGAATCAAAATTCCGCTCCTCGCGTCTTTAAGTCCAGTGGGACTGCGGCTATGACTGATGTAAGGAAAGCGTACTGGAAGCGGCCTCCTCCTTCTGTTAGGACGGGGACAGATCATCCAGGAGGTCATCCACCGTCTGCAGGAGATCCAAGTACACATCAGCGTTGAAATTCCCTAGAATGATCACCGGTCCATCGAGGCGTTTGCACCAAATTCCAACTCCCACGTTCACACTGAAGTTTGCATGGTCTTCTGGCTGGGTCATGCTCTCACTAGTAATCTGCATGGTGTCTGTACTGAACTGGCACGTCACCGTTCACCAATGATGGCGTCAGGCCTGGACTCCATGCATGAACGAATAGTAAAAGTATGACCCAATCAGAAGCCAATGCAAATCTCAGAGTGCCCGTGTGGGTTAGAATATGGCACAATCATCTCTTTGAACCAGTGTTCATTCCAAGGACTATCAACATGGATGGATATTTGACTCTTCTGTAGACGATGATGGATGACTTCCTGCAAGATCTGTCCCTAACGTAGCAGGCGGCCACTTCCAGCACGTTCCTTACTTCAGTCATAGCAGCCGTTCCACTGGACTTAGACATCTGCTTTCCATTCTTTCTGCTTCTCGCATGCTCCTCTTCGCCCTTGTGATTGGGTCTTACTCTTGGGCCGCTCACACAGGAGATTTTTACTGCATTTAGCTCGGCGTTTCAGATGCTGTGTTCTGGGGCCCCCAGGGGCCCGTGCACCATGCATTATGTAGCGCATCCATGCCTTTCTACTACAGTGCACTACTGTTATTGTAATATAGAACCGGCTTTTTCACTCCACGCTGTATATAAAGCGTAATCCTGCCTGTGAGGACGAGGAGGAGATGACAGCTGGGAAGGTTTCTCTACAGAACAGGAAGTGTCAGGGACCATTCTAGGCTTAAAGGTCCCTCTCCACAGGACAACCGTCCGCTACATAGGTGCCCGACAGCCACTCCAACGACCATCTGTGATACTCGTTCAGCGCGTGGAGACATAGCGTGGCGGAGATCTCTTCTGGCTGCCTCCACTCACACTGAACAGGAAGTCACTCACAGATTAAACGCCTCCTGTTTACCCCGAGCGAATGTAAAGCGGCTGAGCGGCTTCTCACTCTGACCCCCGTAGGTTGCCGTGTATATACGTGCAACTACCGCTGAAAATTACTGCCCAGCAATTAATTGGAGGGATAAATGGCCCTGCGTAAACCTACCTTCATTGGTCATTGTGAGAACTGAAGGATCTGCGAATGTTATTTTTTAAACTATATTTGGATGGAAGCCTAGAGCAGAACAGAAATTCTTAAAATTTAACTTAAAAACTTAGTTTCTATACTATGTCATTTTCGAACGACAGATTCCCCTTAAAGGAGATGTCCCGCGCCGAAACGGGTTTTTTTTTTTTTAAACCCCCCCCCCCGTTCGGCGCGAGACAACCCCGATGCAGGGGTTAAAAAAACCACCCGCACAGCGCTTACCTGAATCCCGGCGGTCCGGCGTCTTCATACTCACCTGCTGAAGATGGCCGCCGGGATCCTCTATCTTCATGGACCGCAGGGCTTCTGTGCGGTCCATTGCCGATTCCAGCCTCCTGATTGGCTGGAATCGGCACGTGACGGGGCGGAGCTACACGGAGCCCCATAGAGAAGAGGAGAAGACCCGGACTGCGCAAGCGCGGCTAATTTGGCCATCGGAGGGCGAAAATTAGTCGGCACCATGGAGACGAGGACGCCAGCAACGGAGCAGGTAAGTATAAAACTTTTTATAACTTCTGTATGGCTCATAATTAATGCACAATGTACATTACAAAGTGCATTATTATGGCCATACAGAAGTGTATAGACCCACTTGCTGCCTCGGGACATCTCCTTTAACCGTCTATCTACCGGAAGCATCTATATCAAAATTTGACTATTCAGCACCTTTTAAAAGGGTTGTGTGGTTACCTGACTAGGGCTGCAAGGGTTAAAACAAACAACTTATTTACACCTCCGTGGCCACTGGCATCCAGGGCTGCAGCCCCGCTGTGGTCCCAGTGGTGGTTGTGATCGCTGACCACTGCAACATCACCGCTTGTTCTCCTGGCGTCCGCGCTCACATCTTGAGGGCCATGATGCCAGGAGTTAAGGAATGTGATGCTGCAGCCTCTCATTGGCTGGAGCGGTCACCTGAGTTCCTGTAACGTCAGCAATCACAAGTGGGACCACAGTGGGGCTGCAGCCCTGGATACTGGCAGCCGGAGAATATGTAGGTTTCAGTTTGTTCTTTTAACCCATACAGCCCTTTAAGTCACACTAAAGTGAGTTTCCGGGACTAAGATATTGATGACCTATCGTCCTGATAGATCATCATTATCAGATTGGTGGGACCCCCACCAATCAACTGTTTAAAGAGGCCAGGGAACTCAGGCGAGCCCCATAACCTCTTTGTTGCATACCAAGTGTAGCAGCATACATGTCAGGGCAAAGGTTCCGGTATAGCAGCTCAATCCTATCCACTAGAATGGGAGCGGACAGCTTTCAGGCCATGTGAAGTATGAACGTCAGCTCATTGGTCTCTAGACAGCTGACTGGGTGGGATCCCAAGCAGCGGAGCCCCATTGTTTGGGCATTGGTCATCAATATTGGAGTCCCGGATCCCCCCTTTAAGACTGGGCTATATGGTGACATTTGGTCATGCTCAACCCCTAGCAATAACATGGAATTACAGCATCGCAATCTCAGCGCTTCTCTATGGGACATTAATTAGCAACAGGCTTTGTAGCCATCGCAAAAACACAAGACCATGTCAGATGATTATCTCTACACACCCTAATAAAACCTCCAAATGTGGCTCATCAAGGAGACATTCAGCTCGGGGCTGGAAGGTACAGGATCCTAGATCTGCTACAACACCCAAAGCATAATGCTATATAATAATAATGACATATAATCAGTGTATGATATAACCTGCAGAGTAGGGAACGCCCCGCGTATGCTCAACATGAAGGCACCGGCACCATTTCTTAGATTACAGTCATTTCAAGCCAGAAAACAAAGTCCAAGAGATGCAACATCCTAGGTGTGATCAGAAAGTGGAGCACAACAAGCGTTCCCCTGCAGCTCCGCCTGGCAGGTAATGAGGAGCCTCCAATGTGACCGAGAACGGAGGTTGTGAAGCCACCATCACTACACAAACCATGGAATGAAATGCAGGCTATGGAATATTAAAGAGGTTTCCAGGCACAATTACTATTCATTGGACGGGGGTCCGCTGCAGACACATGCCATCGGCACTGCTACATACAGGGGTTGGGAGTGGAAGCTGCTGTGCCGACCCCTGTATAGTGGCCGGTGCTTGTAACTGCAGGCTGGGGAGCTCATTGAATGGGAGCTGCTTGGTAAACTCCTTAAACGGGCTGCCCAATCTTAAGCACCCTCTTCTAAAACAGCCCTGCCAATAAGCAGCCCCCTTTCAAGCAGCTGCAAAATTCACTGCAGGAGGTTCCAATAAACGGACAATCGCAGAACCCATGACCGCGCCATCCTTCAGGCTGTTAAAGAGGACCTATCACAACTCCCGAGGTGTCCGTTAGTAAATACTTGTACTCTTCAGCAAACAGTTTGGAAGCATCTTAGAGCTTCTTACAACTTTGTACTGTGCCGTTCCTCTGTTATTCCTCCTGGAAGTGCATAAAGTAATGGCTGTTGCCAGCTGGACGCGTGGCCCTAAGCCGGCCGACATCCTCTGATCGCTGCCAGGCTGTATGGGAACACTTCTTTTTTATAAAAGGGAATGACAACATGCAATTGTCAATTAAGTCATGAATTTTCAAGAGGAACATACAGAGGAATGACACAAAAAAGAATGTTCACATGGCGGGAAATTTGCAGAGGATTTGACATAAGTCTGTGTGAGGGTTTATAGACGTGAAATTTGTGTAGAAAAACCTGAAACGTATTCCACTGCATGAACGAAGAAAAGGGGCGACCAAACAGTTAGTAAATACCAAATTCACGATTTGCCAACAACCCTGGAGCTTCTCGTAACAGTTTGATGCTTGTTATTCCTTCCGAAAATACACGTACCAACAACTGCGTGTTACGCCTGACTGACAAGAGGGAAGGTGTCATTAGACAAGTCTGGCATTCTCAGCCCTGATTGGTCATACTGCGCAGGGGCATGTGCCAACTAGTAGGCCCAGTCATTAAATTAATATTTCCAGGAGGCATAACAGAGGAACAGCACAAACATCTAAGAAAATAAATCATGATCCAACATTGTCATTTCATGCAGAATACATGAAGTTGGAGCGAAAAACTCCCATTTAGGAGTAATACTTTTTACTGCCATGACAAAAAGGCTCTGTTCAAGTTTCCATCAGACATTTTCAATCGTGGGATATGGCTAAAATAGTGACGGGGGTGCGGAAATAAATAAAAACAGCGCAACATGCTGCACTTTTTTTCCCAGTAAAACATTGGAAACCACGACATAGGAACAGAAAAAACGGAAATCTAGAAGGCATTTCAAAAGGGGTTGTCCGAGTCAAGGAAAACCCCTGTCAACAGGTCCCCATGCATCAAAATAAATCAGCAGTTACTCGCCTCTCCCCGTTCATCCTCCACTGTCTGTTTACAGGCAGCTGCGGCATCCAATAAACCTGCTGCAGCAGCCAATGACAGTGCTCAGCCACGATCACCATTATTGGCTGCGGCAGCTGGCTTGTAGACGGGCTCAGGGTGCAAAGTGACATCACAGGGAGACCGGAGCTGATGGCGGAGGTAACTGCTAGTTTGCATGTAATTCATGGGGAACCCGTTGACAGAAGTTTCCCTTTACGCAAAACGCTTTAAGGCCAAGTTAACAATTAGTGTTGCGGCCTTAGGTTTTCCTGATCCAACATAAGAACAGGAAAACAGTTCCATGACGGAAACGAACCCCACGCCATAGACCCCCATTAACTACAATGGGGTGTGTAGGGCATCTCTCATGCTGCACGATTTTGTGGTTCTGCGCCAAACAGCAAATGCGATCACAACCCTACATGTAGGAACGCCGTGCGAGCGTCTGTACTTCAGAGTTGGCATCAAGTGCATCACGTATCAGGAGCCATATCATAGACGTACTTACTCTGCATTAAATCCATTCACATGAAGAATTCTCATCTGCTTCACAATTGTGCTTTTCCCCGATTCTCCAGCGCCTAAAAAAAAAAAAAAAAAAAAAAAAAGTTTATTAAAACTCAGAAAAAAAAAAACCAGGAAAAGTACATTTATACTAAACAGAGAAGCAAATAAGGCAGCGAAGTCCAATCCATCCAAAGTTACATCCTCGAGTCAAAGAGAACCAAAACACACAAGTAGATTCAATACATGAAAAAAAAAAAAAAAATTACATAACATTTCCACCTTCGGTAACTTCATTGTGTAGAAAAATCCAAACCAGTCAGAAGACTTTGTTACTCTGAGCCCTTTAACATGGAGCGATTATCGTTCAGATTCTCCACGAACTGCAGGAACCTGAATGATAATCATCCGGGAAACCGCTGCCAGCAACTGAGTGGCAAACAATCATTCCTAACGAGGGGGGGGGGGAGAGAGATTGAAGATTTTGAATTTCAGTGCCTGACCGGTCGTCGGCAGAGCTGTCTGGGAGAGGTGGTCTCCACAGTCCCCATATAACACACAAACTTTTATTAAGTACTCGAATGTACATGCAAGTTCCATGCGATTTTTAACTGGCCCATAGCAAACAACGGCCACTCCAGAGAGAACGGCGCTGTCTACTTCCTGCAAAAGTCAGCTCAGTTAACAAGCACATCAGCAGGTTGCCAGGCGGTGAACCCTCACAATCCACTACTGAGGAGCTATCCTGAGTATAGGCCATTAGTAGTTTACAACTGGACAACTCCTTTAATACATTGCTTGATGCGCAGAACTTATGCAGTTTTCTCCCCCCTGTAAATAAGCCTTAAATGATCAATCGTTCACCCGCCGTCACCTTTCATACAACGTACACGTCAGCTTGAAGAACAAGATGCACTAAACCATTATAACACTTAGATAACAAAATACGCAACGAGTACATAACGGCCCCCGTGAGGATCGGTCGGTGACCAACAGACACGGCTGTACAACCACTAATATGTAGAACTCAACACAAAGACATCCAATCTGTGGCCACCAAACGCCTCAGAAATTAAAAGTACAATTAAAAACCCAAAAATGGCAAAAAACTAAATTAAGAATCAAGAAAACAAGTTTGCTTGAGGTCGTTCCCCTCCACATCAATCCTACACCTCCTCTACCTATTAGTAATGGGCGCTGGAGAGAAGACACCAACATAGGTGGTAGCACAGCGGTCTGTAATGTAGCGGGCAGAACACTTTTCCTGGAGTGTTCCTCTATATTTATAGGGGATGCCCAAGATTTTATCCCTCCCGCCACCATAAAACCGCCATATACTCTCCTCGCTGCCGTTTGTTTACAAGATGTCACAGGCTGCTGCAGCCACCAACAGATTTCAGCGGTTCAGTGCAGAGCTCGGTCGTTGGCTGCAGCAGCCTGCAAACATGACGGCACAGGGAAGATCCAGCGCGGTGGCATGGCACACAGCGGGGAAAACATGGCGGTTTTATAGCAGGGAAACCTTTAGGTCCAACAACAGCTTATGGGGCTAAAAGGCAACGACAGCAACTCTTAAAAAAACTAATCAAAACTGATAGAAAGCGGGTACAAACCGAACAGATCCGCCAAAATAGTGTCTCCGTTCACTTCAGTTGGTATCAGATAGAGAAAAAAAAAAAAAAAAATTTGATCCATTTAAAACCCAGACGTGGTTATTTGGTCCTTAAAAAGTGGTTTTCCAGGCAATTGCCATTGATGATCCATCCTCAGAATAGGTCATCAATAGTTGATCAGCTGGATTTCAAAGCTCGGGACCCTGGATAGCCAGCTGAAAGGGTGCCCACCATCAGCACCACAGCCCAGTGTACAGAGTGGAAGCCTATAGCTCTGGCACATGTGTAGTGGTCGGCACTGGTAATTACAGGCTCAGCTGCCAGTAAACTCAACTGGAGCCGTACCTACAATGACAAGCGGTAGCCACTACACAGGAGGTCGGAGATATGTGCTTCCCTTCACTGTGGCGCTGACAGTGCACAACCTATCAGCTGGGGTCCTGAGCCGCGAACCTCAAACTATTGATAGCCAATCCCAAAAAGGATATATCCAATGGAAACTGCCAGGAAAACCCATTTAAAGGAGTTGTCCAGGGTTAGAAAAACATGGCTGCCTTCTTCAAAATACAGCACCACACTTGTCCGTGGGTTGTGTCTGGTATTGCAGCTCATGTCCCATTCACTTCAATGGAGCTGAGCTGCAATACCACACACTACCCTACAGACAAGTGTGGCGCTGTGTTTGGAAAGAAAGCAGCCATATTTTTCTAACCCTGGACAATCCCTTTAAGTGAAGCAAAGCTGGACAATCCCTTTAAGTGAAGCAAAGCTCTGACCACACTTGCATTTCCGATTTCCATTATGGCAGCAGGAATACAAAATACCGGCTGGGAAAGCATCAGTCCCGTGTTGGAGGGTAACCCCAGTGGACGGCCCCTATGGACTATACGCATTAGAGGCGTTTGGCCCCAGCGTTATCAGCTGTTCACACAATCACATTGTACTGGGGGTGGGGGAGGGGGGGCATTTAGAGCTCTCGGAAGGCTGCGAGGAGATTCGTAGAATACGGTTGTCACACAAAGCGAAAAAAAACCCAAAGCCACAACATTAGGCCGACACTCATTCCTCGCAGCGTGGGCGGGCCGCTTCAGTGCCGCGCACGGAGAGAAAGCCATTAGCCTTGTTTGGAGGATATACACCGGGTGTAAAAAGTGAAACTCCTTGGGCCGGCAGCAGGTTGTACACCCAGGAGCGGGGTAGGGACTTACAACATATCTGACGGGTGCGGCTGTTTACACTCATGTAACAAGCCGGGTGTCATTAGCGACATGACAAGTCCTGCGAGGACTAGCTCAGGAGTCGGCAGGGGTTTTCATGGCACCCTACACCAAATGCCAAAATAGGCAAAAAACGATTGTCACAATTGCATTTTCTGTCTTTTCAGCCTCTACAGTTTTACTGCTTTTGCTACTTTGCCCACCTAGAAAATGACACTTTTTTGCTACGGTGCATAGATTGTGGTTAGGGACGCAGCAACACTCGGGATTCTGGAAATACCCACAACCCCTATGGGAGGGGGGGGGGGGGCTGTAATAGTTGTCACCCTGCTTTGAGCCATGGGACTTGTAAGTGACAGAAGAGGCGCGGCCCCATTGACACACTGCTGCGTTCAGTTCGGGCCCCTTAAGATCATTTGAAGTGATCGTTGATAAACGAGATCAGTGTTGGTTGACGTGTCCATCAGGATGGATGATGAACGATCGTACATACAACAGTTTGGTCCCCCTAGGGGATCTTACACACAGGGATGTGCGGTCAATGACTTTTCCAGCAGCACTAATGAGCGGCTGATGACTGGACGTTCGCTCGTTCATCGGCTGATTGGGTCGGCCTTCATGAAGCCCAAAAACCAGGCAAGCAAACATTTGTACCCAAACACTGACCTGTGTAAGAGGTCCTCTAGACCCGACTTTCCCTGGCCATCATGACTGATCACTAGGGGTGACAGCTGGCAATATACCAGAAATCTGAAAATACCAATTTCGAACAGCCATCCAATGGTCGGGCCCTTTAACGACACTAGCAAGCATTTGTAAAAAGGTCCTTCTAGACGAGCAAATTCCTGTTTGAATGAGTGACGTCATGGCTCATTCATTCGCCCATTCATGCAGGCAGAGACAGCATTGGCTCGTTAAACGAGAATCGTTTAAATCGTAAAATCGGTCAGTCTTTCACATTCCCTGTAAAAGTCAATGAGAGGGACTGAACGAGCCAATAGGGATTTAAGTGCCCAAAAACAAAAAGGTGAAGATAGTTTGTCGCTGCTCGCCTTTAGACCGAACGATTATTGTTCGCTTTTGCTTGATTGAACGATAATCATTCACCGGTAGAGGTGCGTCGAGAGGCTTCTGTGCCTTCTTGGATCTTTTCGTATATCGGCAAGTGCTGTAGTTGAAAGACTGTTTGTGCCGAACAGAACGGAGGGCCAAAGTAGACCGCAGCTGTGTCCGAATGGAACAATACCGCGGGTTAATGCATCAAGTCATCAACCCCCGCAGACCGCCAAATCATTCAGAAAGCGGTCATCTAAAATCCCTGACCAGCAGGTACTTTCATCTGAGGACCAACGGATGGGCTCACACGTAGCGCCATACTACAGATTTATACCATCTCTGTCATACAATGGCACCATGACTGCTTTATCCTGAGGATAGGGAAAATTCTGAGCGGCGGTGGACCTCCACTAGCCAATCAGCTGTCAGAAGTTGCGGCGGCGGACACTTCATAGTAGCAGCTCAATCCCATTCACTTGAATAGGATTGAGCTGCTCTAAGTCATGCGACCGATGAATATGACATCACAGGCCTGAGAAGAAGCCACAGCATTAACCCAAGAGCAGTGGCCTCTTCAATCAGCAGGCCCCACCAACATGATATGGATCACCTAACCTGAGAAGAAGTCATCAGTAGCCAAGTCCTGGAAACCCCTTTAAAGTTCTACAACTTATGAAGACACTGGCCAGACTGCCTAACGTAGCGGCGCATAGACATCCTTACAGAATATAACAAACTTGGCATGTTTCACATCACGTAGACCTATTTCTGAGGCAAATGCACCAAAAAGAATAGAATGCCCTTTGCTTGACAAAAGGGTGTGGCTAAGAGGAAGAGGTGTGGCTTAAAAGGGAAAGGGTCCAAATGAAATGCCAGTGAACCAAGCAATAGGTGATACAAGAGGGTAGAGGTGTCTAAAGATCCACCAAATGTATCATCCAGCATGAACCACACCGGAAACTCTGGCACGTTTTTAGATTGCTGTTGCCAATAATGGGGAGATCGATTGGTTGGCACAATCATCGTTAGGTGTGCAGCAACTGATCAGTAATAATCGTTTGAACCATCCAATTGGTGATAATCTTACGGACCTGAAAATCATTGTTGATCAGCTGCAGATCTTTCGGTATGAACAGGCGTTGATCGATTTGCTAAATAGAAAGTGGTGGCAGAAGGGCGGACTAGAGGAGCGGCTATAACCCAATCCATGATCAAAACTACCCCAAAATAATTAGTGTTCAGTATGATGCCAAGCAAACCTATACTGTAGAAAAAAAGATAGGCAGACAGTTTTGCTGTAAATTCATCCTGCGGTTCCATCTCAGCAGATCTGTAAATGATGAGAGTTGTGGTGATTAGATGGACGGTCTTGTCACCGGAGGCCCTAGAAGTGGTTCCCCCCTTGGCCTATAAGAGGCTCTCGGAGGCTCCTTGTGTGTAGTGACCTCTTCTTCTGCTTGTGTAGAGCTTGTTGGCCACTAGACGCCTCTACGACGCAGAGAAGAGATTTCACCCCGTTACCAGAGGGGGGCGCATTATTGGGATGTGAGAAGCTGGATGGTCGTATCGATGAATTGTCCCCTACCGGGCCGTTCTGACCAGACTGTTAGTCCCAGTGGATGTGTGAGGGCACACAAGGTGACCAGGCTGAGGACGCCCCCTACAGACCACCAGTAGAGCCCCCACAACATTGTCACACTTCTGTGGTTGCATGGTTGCCAGATTTACCACCAGTGGAACATGTATGGGACAATCTGGGACACAAACGTACATAGCCTACGAGTTTACAGGATCTAGTGGCTCAGTTACCAAAAATGTGCACCGATATGCTGCAGAATGCCATACAGTACCTGTATCACACCTTGTATCCAAGCTAGAGGCGATACAACAGGGTACTAGAGCCTCCATGCCTGCCTGTATCACACCTTGTATCCAAGCTAGAGGCGATACAACAGGGTACTAGAGCCTCCATGCCTACCTGTATCACACCTTGTATCCAAGCTAGAGGCGATACAGCAGGGTACTAGAGCCTCCATGTCCACCCGTATCACATCTTGTATCCAAGCTAGAGGTGGTACAACAGGGTACTAGAGCCTCCATGCCTGCCCATACCACATCATGTATCCAAGCTAGAAGCGGTACAACAGGGTACTAGAGCCTCCATGCCTGCCTGTATCACATCTTGTATCCAAGCTAGAGGTGATACAACAGGGTACTAGAGTCTCCCTACAAGGGGTCGGTTCTCCTTTCGCTCTGATGCTGTAATCACTTGTATCAATGTTACAATCACACAAAGTTTTCTTCCATCCGACTTCTTCTATGTTAGGGATGTTACTGACGATCGCTGCTTCCTCGCTGGTCACATGGTCGTTCCAATTTATCTTGCAGCGAAAAAGTGCGTTCTGTTACACTATTGTACAGTGTTAGTAGATCTGCCGCACTGTTAATTCCTCCCCACTTTCAAGATCTCTGCTTGCAGTCAGTAATGCTCCTTTTACACTAGAGGACCATCCTCTGAGCGAGCAGGTGACGTGTTGTCCACGCCCCGCAGAATGTGTAGACCGGCAGATCATCGCCGACGTCTCGCTCAGCGCTTCACGTTCCATATCTACACGGAGCGGTGAGACGCAACCAGAAGTGAGCGGATCAGCGATGATTTAGATGCAGGATGCAGCTGAGCGGCACGAGTAGCGCACGTTGGCTTCGCGTTTAGACGCAACGATTATCGCTCGATTTTGAACGAATGTCGCACTACAATCGTTCCATGTAAATGGGCCATAAATGAGGATGTTCTGTTTACCTTGCTCCTTTACATGCAGCTCTCTTGTATAAGGAGCCCTGCAACCTCATTATAGAGCGGTCATAAAAAGGTCCTACAGAAATTCGCCCTCTTTTGTAGAGATGTTTGACCAAAGTTATAGATTTGATACGCTAATTAGAGGACCGGTCACATCTTCCAAATCCATCATGCCCTCTTGAGACTCACACGATCCCCCCCGAGATCCCACTCCCTCCAGACAGCATGTAGCAGAGAGGAGACGCGGCACTCAGTGCCAGCAAGCAGCAGGGAAAGCAGAAGTTCCAGTCCGGATCTCCTCCGCCTCTCCTGCTGCTGCCTGTTCCTCGTCTCCCGAATGCCCTCGGCGCTGCCAGAAGGGAGATGGTATAAAGCCCTTTTACAAGGGCCGACTGTCGGCCAGCGATGATGGCTCCTGTACTTTTACACAGGAGGGCTCATCGCTCAGGTCTGATCATTCCGGGCCGCCCGCCTCCATTCATCTCGGTTATATGGAATGATGCAGCGGGAGGCCAGCGATGATCTTCAGGTCTGCATGAAAGTTCCCATCAGTGACTTATCTATGATCGTTCTTTCACTGCACAATTATTGTGCAAATCGCTCAATCTAATGATTTACGCAATAATTGTGCCGCTTAAGAGGGGCTTTAATCTCAGAGATCATGCTGCTGGAGCCGCTCTGATTGGACAGAGAAGGTGCAGCTCAGGGTCACGCCCAGTTGTCAAATTGTTCATTTATTTGCATATCAGTTATGGAGAAAATCGTAGCACAATAAAAAAGCCCGAAACTGATCTACGATCCGGACAAGCAGTAATTCGGGTACGGTAGATGGGGTATTCCCATCTGAACTGATATGCAATGCCACAAAAGTCCGATTTAGACACTGGGCCCACTTTCGGGGCCAAGAACGAGACCCAACCACGCACGGACCAGCTTCCTATCTTCTCAGCCAACACATAGGGCGCCTGCACAAGGGCAGAAATTCCGCGGCAAACGCAATCCTATGCAGACAGCCGCGCGAAATCAACCGCGGCAAACAAACAGCGGCATGTCCAATTTCTGTGCGGGGTCACTCGCCGCCGCCGGCTCCGGTCTGCGCCGGCACATGAAGAAGCCGGAGCTGCGGGGCGCGGGCGAGTATGCGCTGGTCCCTGCAGGCGCTCAGGTCGGGTCCCGCGGCGAGAATCCCCGCCACATCCGACCCGCCCGTCTGCAGGCGGCCCTACAGGGATATTTCCATCACTGCCACACTTGCGTCTGTGCTACTGCAGGTTCCTATGCCCACGAGGCTGCTCGGGACCCGGACGATCAGCTGATCTCCCAGTGGGATGGATGTTGTCATAAGCGGACACGGAGGGAAGTGCAGGCGGCGGCTTCACTGGCGTCAGGAGCGCCACGCTGCTACCGCACTTTCCGCTCAGGACATCATATCCAGTCGTGACCAAAAGAAGCGCAGGAAGTGCAGCAGTAGCGCCGCTCTCACACCGATTGTAATGGGAGTGAAGCCGACGCCTGCGCCTCCTCCCTTGTCCGCCGATGACAATGTCTGGCCTGCTGCAGTGGACAGCAGACTGGATGATCAGCAGATGGACAGGGGTCCCAAGTGTGTGTGTGTGTGGGGGGGGGGGGGGCGGGGGGAGGGGGGCGGGGTGCAGATAACCCCCTTTAAATAGGACATGTCAGGTCTCCAAGAAGGTTAGATAGTGACTTTTATCCAATGCTTTTATTTTCTAATTGCAGATTTTTTTTCCTTCCACTGTCTGCACATGACCATGGGGGCAGCCATCATGCCTGAGCTACAGTTAACATTGAGAGATACTGTGTTTCCCCAACAACAAGACATGGTCATATTAATTTTTGCCCCAAAGAGGCACGGTGTCTTATTTACAGGGGATGTCCTAATACTCGCCTCACAGGTGGCGTCCCAGTCCCTCTCTGTGTCCTCCAGGGGTGCTGCAGTGTTCTCTTCCTGGTAACATGGGTTGAATACCCCGCCTCCAGCAAGAGAATGCTGTGATTGGCTCAGGACCGTAGCCTGAGCCAGTCACAGCCGGCGCTTGATGAGCCAATCACAACTGGGACGCCGTCTTCGAGGTTTTTCTTCTTCATGTAGTGTAGCTAGGGCTTATTTTCAGGGAGGGCTTATATTTTAAGCTCTCCCTCACCCCTGAAAATCAGGGTAAGGCTTATTATCGGGGAAACACGATATGAGACTGCTGTAAAGCATAGGAACCTGTACTCATGGACTGACTCATGGATTTTTACGGAAGAGTGTTGTAAGCATGCTCTATCACTTGTGCAGCGAGGGAGGAGGAGGTAAGCTATGACGATCACCTATAGTGAATTTTGGATTCTGGTGTACCTACATACAAAAAAGGGTTACCTTTCATTGCAGTTCTGTCTGTAATGATAAGATGAAGTCTCAGAAGTTTCCTCTACAGAACAGGAAGTGTCAGAACTGCAGGATAAATATATTTTACACACAGAACTTAAAACTAAAGTTCAATATTAAAACATAACTTAAAGGGAAGCCGTCATACATCCCCACAGCACAATAAACTATGTTACGGTGCTGTTCGAGGATGTGACAGGGAGCCGGGCGATGTACACGGTCAAAAAAACAATAAGATACAGTCCCCAGAAGAAGTTGTGATTCTGTAAATGATGGGATGTGGTGATTAGATGGACGGTCTTGTCACCGGAGGCCCTAAAAGTGGTTCCCCCCTTGGCCTATAAGAGGCTCTCGGAGGCCCCTTGTGTGTAGTGACCTCTTCTTCCGCTTGTGTAGAGCTTGTTCACCACTAGACGCCTCTACGACGCAGAGAAGAGATTTCACCCCGTTACCAGAGTCTGAGAGGGGCGCATTATTGGGATGTGAGAAGCTGGAGGGTCGTGTCAGTGAATTGTCCCCCACCGGGCCGTTCTGACCGGACTGTTAGCAGGTGTTGGGACCAGTGGATGTGTGAGGGCACACAAGGTGACCGGGCTCAGGACGCCCCCTACAGACCACCAGTAGAGAGGAGCGTCTGACCAGACTGTTAGGGGGTGTTGGGACCAGTGGATGTGTGAGGGCATACAAGGTGACCGGGCTCAGGACCTCCGACAGACCACCAGTAGAGAGGAGCGTCTGACCAGACTGTTGGGGGGTGCTGGGACCAGTGGATGTGTGAAGGTATGCACACATGCTTGCCTGCATCACATCTTGTATCCAAGCTAGAGGCGGTACAACAGGGTACTAGAGCCTCCATGCCTGCCCGTATCACATCTTGTATCCAAGCTAGAGGCGGTACAACAGGGTACTAGAGCCTCCATGCTTGCCTGTATCACATTTGTATCCAAGCTAGAGGTGGTACAACAGGGTACTAGAGCCTCCATGCCCGCCTGTATCACATCTTGTATCCAAGCTAGAAGCGGTACAACAGGGTACTAGAACCTCCATGCCTGCCCGTATCACATCTTGTATCCAAGCTATAGGCGGTACAACAGGGTACTAGAGGCTCCATGCTTGCCTGTATCACATTTGTATCCAAGCTAGAGGCGGTACAACAGGGTACCAGAGCCTGCATGCCCGCCTGTATCACATCTTGTATCCAAGCTAGAAGCGGTACAACAGGGTCCTAGAGCCTCCCTCTACCAGGGGTATTATAATCCCTTATTTACATGAACGTTGCAGTCACAGAGAAAGTTTCCTTCCACCCGGACAACTCCATTGTAACTATGTTAATGACATGCTCCCATCATCCAGCCGTGTTGTCCTCTTATATCGGAGTCTTTTCAGAGTCCCATGCCCACACTCTCCCATTGACTTGTATAGGAGATCACACGCATGGTACTCAGTCAGATTTTCGTGCGCCGATTTCAGACGAGGATACCGCTGGATCCCAGGAGCATATTAAAAAAAAAAAAATTGAATCATCCGGCTCCCTTACAGTCCCCTAAAAGCAACATAAGCTTATGGCATTGTGGGTCGTGGCAAACGTTTTCGGGTGGTACACTCCCTTTCCGTGGTCCGCATCACTCAGCCCCCCCAACTATCAAGTTGCTGCAAGTGTGACACAGAAGGCAGTCATAACTTATCGGTAAGTTTAGCGTTTCGCTCACCTTAAGCAATATGGAGGAGGCAGACATAATATCCGTTATATAAGATGGCGCGGCTCGTCTTGTGACCCTCCGGCTCAGAGTTTACACAGTGGAAACTTTATTTCTACATGACTAAAACAACAAAGTGCCCGTTCTCCGGCCGAAGTGGGGGGGGGGGGGGGGGGGCGCCGCTGTCAGGCGCTTCATGCTTAATAGGCAAATTAAAGACAGAGGGATCCTTCAGCCTCGCCCTATGTAACCCGGCATGGCACTTAGCTGCCACTCTGTTTTATCAGACATGCGGATGTTATCTCACATGCGTGCATGGTGGAACGCAAGTGTGCACCGGCTGTACGAGTATACGGCGACGGTAACCAAGGGTGCCGTCAGTCTGTGCGGAGGTGGATACTCCTTTAACATCAATGTGCACATGCAATAACATCACTAAAAGACGATGGTCGGCGTGTGTTCAACAGCCATGCTTCAGTGTGTGCCCAGTAACCGCACGCTGGGGGTCTGGCATTCACGGTTGGCCTAGTGGGGTGGTAAGTGGAGTTTGGAGTTATATAATATGATCGTTCTAACAGGTCAGCATCCATTATCATGGTGTTCACATCACTTTGGGATAGTGGATATTCCTGCTCTCCACGTCCTTCCTTACGAATATCCTGATGACCCCATTAACTACCTATATGGGAGAAACATTAAGCTGGATATAGTGTTTGTAGGGTTTCGTAGAGTTACAGCAGAGTTGGCCTCCGTTGAGTGGGGGGGCGCTTTTGTCAGGGCGGTTACCCCACAGTTAGGCAGGGTGATCGTAGGTCCTGTATAGGGTCAGTGTGCTCTCAGAACATCGCCTTCAATATAGGCCGGCTGCCCCTGGAAAGCGGTGAGTGTATGTAGTACTATCAACAGAGCTGGACTCAACAAACCGCCAGTACTGCAGTAAGACCTGCTGTATAACCCTTAACCCTAAGAATGCATTTATCATTATGTGGGCGTATATTGGGGTTGTTCATGATTTGAAAGCATCTTTTAAAAAAAAAAAAAAAAAAAAAAAACCAAACTTTATTCTAAGGGGTATCATTTAGCAGCAACAAGCTAGCAGTTTACAAGGGGTTGTCTACGGACAAAACACTCATGACATACATCGCCAACATCCGAACGGTGGGAACCTGACAATGCATGCATGTCCCTTCTGTTAGCCTGTTTCCCTGAAAATAAGACATACCCTGAAAATAAGACATAGCATGATTTTCCAGATTTTTTGAGGATGTAAAATGATTTTCCAGGCTTTTTGAGGATGCTTGAAATATAAGCCCTACTCCAAAATTAAGCTCTGCTAACAGTTAATTAAAAAAGTCATTTTAAATAGTGTCCAGGCAGCTATACATGTAAAAAAGTTAAACCTTTTTGAACAAACATTAATATAAGACACTGTCTTATTTTCGGGGAAACACGGTAGCTCCATTCGTTGTTTTCCTGATGACTACATGTTTGGCCACCAATGAAGAAAGCCAAAAGGACCTAAACAGGAGACAGAGTGGTTTAGCACAGTCACTTCATTCCCGTCTAACGCCCCACAGTCTCCGATGCTATATTAGCTGCCGTACACCGTTCCTATAATTCTATAAACTACTCCATTTAGAGACTGTACCGGTCCATATATGATGTTTTGGCATATAATGCCAAGTACATATAATGAATACCACCACTTCTCGCCATTATCTTATATTTATCCCCAGCTTTCTCTGCAGGCTGTATATCTACTTCTCAGTCTTCCCTGAGCTGGTGGGTGCAGTACGCTGCCATGTCGTCCCCCATACACTGCATACAGATAAGGAGATTCTGCACCTCCATATCTCTGTAGCACACCAAGGACCAGCGGTGGCATGGAGGACATTATACAGCAGTACAGATGTGAATCCAGTACTAGGATGCGATAAACCACTGACTATAGAATCAGTAGCAGCATCGCCGACTCTGTAGCTGCTCCCTCTCCTCTTCGTAGACTTCTATGGGCAGTAAGTAACCAGATTTGTCAGTGAAGAAGAGGCGAGGCAGATTTTAGCAGTGGAAGTGTAGGAAGAAGGGGAGAAGAGTCTTGCTAAATGTAGGAAGAAGCTTTTTTCTCTAATACAATACACAAAGTTTCTGATTTTCACCAGTACTATTAACTTATGAAAAGTTTGTTGAAACAACATTGACTCACAGGGCATTACAATATTTATCACCGGATCACTCAATGGGCAATAGATGTACGACTGCTGGTAACCTCACTGATCACTAGGACGGGGGTTCCTAGTTTCTGTTCTGGAAGAGGTCATGAAATAGACTTTTTAAATGGAAGGTTGTGCACTATGGGACTGATGGAGATAATGCCGTTTAGCGCTTGGCTATCTCAGTGCGTCCCATGGAAACTGAATGAAGCTTCGAGGTGCACACATGACCACCGCTCCATTGGAAGTCCTAGGATGAAAGATTTTTCTGCTAACGTCCAATCAAGGATGAATCATTTATGGACCAGCTAATTTTAAAAAATGGCAGCCTTCTTTGCAGATGATGGCAGTCTGTCATCAGTCGACTAAAAGCCTGCACCTTCTATCACAAGTGGCCAACACTTCACAGGGGTTGGCGCCAACTGCTTCTGCTCCGTAACGGTATGCTGTGGGTGCTGACAGTGGGTGCCCGACCAGCCGGGGCTCCAAGCGGTGGACCCCAACCGATCAACCACTGACGACACATCCTGAGGATACAGCGATCGTATTTGACAGGAAAACCCCTTTAAATGTTTTAGTGGACGTTTTCCATTTTAACCCTTTATGAAGAAAATCATAGATACCATTATTTGAGGAGGCAACGAATGTGTAAAGCTTGGTCTCCAAGCAACCAAAGCGGTATCCGCCTACAAATCCACAACGCATCCGCAATTGAATTGCGGATTGCTCGCTTCCGTAGAGATCTATGGCGCATGCTGCAATTTCTTTTCCATGTGTGGCATCCACAACTCAAATCCGCAGGCGTTGATTGCAGTGCGGACGCCCCGTGCCTCCCCATTGGCGGCTTTAACTGTGGATCGTCCGCAATTCAAATCCGCCTGTGGACGTTGGGCCTTAAGAACAGAAGTATTCCGATTCTGGTATTCTAGTGGTTCTACAAGGATGAGAGTGCAGAAGAAGTAGCGATGCCTGTGAAGTTAGGAAGTGTCAGGCTAATCACCCAGCTGAAGCACTAACGATCCTAGAAATCCTGCACAGCGCTGTAAAACTAAATCCAGCAGGCTTCGTCCTCCGCACTGACCTCTACGGGACAAACAACCAGCAAGAGGTGGAAGAACTGCTTCTACGGGCGCATGAGGACGTCTACTGAGCGCTGTCCTTAGGGTCTTCCATCTCCCATAATGGGCAAGAACTGGGGGCAAACACTTTGCTGACTTGTGGCATGAAGCTTCTTTACTCCATCAAGTCATACACAGCCTCATCGGCAAGACAGAATGACAACCACCATGGGTAAGATGGACGGAGACGATCCCAGAAACCATGACCATGCAGAGTATCTTTACTCCTACAACACCTACCAGGACCACATGTGCCGGCGCCTTCTTATTCATCACTGCACTCCGAGCATGCTCAGAGTGCAACAACCATGCTCTACCTGTTCATCACTGCATCATGTGTCTCTGGAGCGCACGTTCAGGGCATTCGTCATTACTGGGTCACGCTCGGAGTGCGTTTGATGTGCTCCAGAAATTTGTAGGGTTGAATGCAGATCACAAGTGTGGCGGCGTTCAAATGATCAATGGCAATGACAACATTGCTATAAAACGCATCCTGAGACTGCGCTCAATGCGTCTGTCATCCATCTACTGGAGCATGAGCGTACTACACATGCCGAGGATAGGTCATCAGTGGTTGAAGTCCCAGAAGACCCCTTTAATGGACCAAGGGTTTGTGAGCAGGTAGCAAGAGAACAGGGAGGAAGTAGAGTATAAGCAGCACAGCCCTGATCTGTGTGGCCCTTTACACGAACCCATAGCCTTACGATATGGTAAACACAGGGCCCTACAAGTCCCTTTAAAAGGGGTTGTGCCAAGTTATAAAGTTATCACTTTATGATCAGTGGGGTCCAACCACTAGGACCCCATAGGTCCCTGCATGAATGCAGGAGAGGTCACACGCCAGTAAGAACTCACTAGGAGATTCTGCAGCGTCTGTGAATAAGGCCTCCTGCAGACAGCAGGGTCAGACCCCGCTGCAAAAATTCTCGTAGCGGGATGCGAGCCGTGCCACTGCAGTGACCACCGCGACTGGCCTGCTCCGGCATCTCCCCGCTCTGCAATGTGCCTGCTGCCGCCCAGCCGGCGCGTCACCCGTGACGTTTCTGTGGGGACCTCTGCGAGGCTCACACAGAAATAGGACATGCTGCGATTTGTTTACCGCGCGAGTTTTCACGCGGTCAAATTGCGGCTGCCTGCATAGGATTGCATTATCTAATACAATCCTATGGCAGCGGGCGGAAATTCTGCAGGAAATCCCACTGCGAAATTCCCACCCCTTTGTGCAACAGGCCTATCTTGTGTGCTCTCTCACTAGGCAGCAGCTTCCTCCTCCTCCCTCCCTTCTCCATAGACTTCTATGTGCAGCATAAACCATCATCCTCCACTTCCTGCTCTCCATCTTGTTATTTCTCTTACCAGAAATTGACATCATTTGACAACAGGCAGTGGATACTTATATTATTAGACAATCAGAAGGATGGTAGACCCCTAGTGCCAGCCACTTTAGAGGGATCTTTTTATTTTGGGCACACTGACTATCATATTAAAATGGGTTTTACCACCAAAGCCATTTGTTCTCCTAATCAGTCCCATATTGTCCTGTGGATGAGGTCCAACTGCTGGGACCACCAGTGATCCCGAGAACAACACTCACAAATGCCCCACGGGTATGGAGCAGCAGTGCGCATGCGTGATCAGCGCTCCATTCGCATTCATGGGAGGGACAAGATTGCGGAGTGCAGCCTGTTCCATAGAAGTGAATACAGCGGAGGTTCATTCACATGGAGCCTTCAGTGGAAGCATCCTCAGGATGACTGGTGGTCCGAGCGGTCAGACCCCTGGCAATCATGCATATTCTGTGTTACAGGGGGTTTTACCACTAAGACAAACAAACAGTCTCAGAGTACAGGAACCATCTACAGATACAGAGTAAAATGATCACTGCTTAAAGGGGTATTCTGGGACATTTCTAACTTTTTGCTATTAATGACTAACAGATGACCGGTGGCGACCCGCAGCTCTGATCCCGGTCGATCAGCTGATTCCCAGTGCTGCTGTTGCTATGGCCAGCGGAGAAAGCACTGAATTCAATAGGGCTGTGCTGCAATACCCACTCCGACCACTGCGCTACAGTCAGTCCTCACGGCGTGTCCTCGACGATCATCTACTGATGACCTGTCAATCCTCAACAGTAAAAGTCTCCCAGAATACCCTTTAACTACTGAGAACCTATCCTGAGGATAGGACATCAATGAAGGGCCGTCGTTTGGGATCTCTGCCCATCAACTGATCGTCCGGCCTACTGCCAATGCACAGGGCCAAAAATGTAGTAATCACTGGTCAGCGCCGGAAGTGCGATAGCCAGCTTTACTTCCACTGAAATCAAAGGCAGTGGTACCTTCTACTAGACTTCCCACCCCTCCTTGTGGTCCAGGCCGGATGGCAATGGGGAACCAGAAGTGCAATCAGAGGCGGCGCTCCTATTGGCTTGACTCTGTTGTAATCAGCCGTGACTTCCGGCACTGACGGCGGACCAAATGATCAGCTGATCGGAGGGGATCGAGTACCAGGCCCCTGTCCAACAACTATTCATAACCTTTCCTGGAGAAGTCATCAGTACTAAAAGCCCCGAAATACCCCTTTAATAATGTGTTGATATCAAAGGTGCAAACTATTTTAAGTGTTAGTAGCCAATCTGAGTTTTAGTGGCCCAACATTAACCCTCCTATGATACCAGTTTCAAAGTACAGGACTACAATGAACAAGTCTGGGGCCAAGTAGACCCCCATGGTACCATAGAGGGGCGAGAACCTCAGCAGATATCAGAAGAAGACATTCCATAAGGCCAAGTCCCGGCACACTTCTAACATACTTCCATTTGTTCAGCCCTGATCAAAACAGAAGCAACAGTGGAAAAAAGGAGCAAAACGGAGTCAACCCAGATCACGTCCAGGTGTATTTTGGGTAATCACACCCCGTCACTGGCATGTGCACCCCAGTGTACCAAGAAAGTATATTCTCATAGCGGAGAAGACTTGCCGCTGCTGATAATTGGCGCTTTGATGCAGCGGCCCTTTAACTAAGTCTAAGGAGGGCAAATGGCATCTTGGACCTGTAGCGGAGGGAGTCGCCTCGTCGTTGGAAGGACACTCAGCCTCCCAATGTACTAAGACTTCACCGACCGCCATCCACTACCACCGTGACCCTCCGAGCTGCCGGCAGGACCGCGATGAGGATATAAGAGGTCATTAATATTATTGTATCAAACGAACCAAATAGCAGCAAAAAAAAAAAAAAGTGCCGTCCATGGCAGCCAGCCCAGGGTGAATAAAGAGCTAAAACTCATCTGGTTGCTATGGGCAACTGCTCCACTTTTTGCACACTGATATACCCTGGGAAAGGGAGACAGGCACATACCAACCACCCCAGGATCACCGAACGCATAATTGATTAATCATGAAAGGATGGCTGGCTTTAATTTTCAACGGCTGACCATGGAATAAAATAACAGAAGAAGCCATACTGACTAGAGATGAGCGAACGTGTCCGTAACGGACACATCCGCACCCGGACACCGGCTTTAGCGAACACTGGAGTGTTCGCGCGTAAGTGTCCGGGTGCCGCCGGGGGGCGGGGAGATGCGCGGCGGCGCGGGCGGCAGTAGCGGGGAACAGGGGGGAGCCCTCTCTCTCTCCCTCTCCCCCCCGCTCCCCGCCGCACCCCCCCGCGCTGCCACGGCGGCCCCCGAACTTTTTCGCCCGAACACCGAGGTGTTCGCAAAGTTCGGTGTTCGGGCGAAAAAGGGGCGGGGCCGAACGTGTTCGCTCATCTCTAATACTGACCCGTCTGCTCCCTACAGCGCTCCCGGTCCGTACTGGCAGTGGAAGTCAGGTGACCACTGCAGCCAATCAGAGCCTGCAGCGTGTTCTCCTGGTATCAGCGTTCCTAGCTGTTGGCTGCAGCCTCCGATTCGCTGCCACCTGATCTCCGCTGTCAGTACAGATTGAGGGCAGTTTTGCCGTTTCCTGAGAGAAGACAGAAGAGTATGGCTCACTTTGTCATTTTAATCGCACGGCCAGTAGTTAAAAAATAAAATAAAGTTGCATGACCCCCTTTAACAATAGGTGGTGCTGCATCTCCTTTCATGTGCAGGTTGAAAGAGAAGACATCATCAAACTGTCACATTCCTGAGCTCAGTGGACTGATTAAGTATTTATCTCTCAGCTCGGTTTGTCTGTTTTACGTTTTGAGTGCAAAACAGTCTCAAATTTCTGTGTGTGAACATTTGTATTTCAATCAAGAGGAGTGTCCTCTCTGCATTTATACATTATATATGTGCCCCATCCAATCCTGTTCCATTTTAGCCTGAGGAAGGATCGATAGAAGACGCGAAAGCTCGCTGTAACATCATGTAATTATGTTAGCCATTAAAAGGTCTCATATCTACAAGATTACTTGGTTTCTCTCACCGAGAACAATCACACTAACTCAAAAACATCCTATCATTAGTAGCATATGTACTGGGAAGTGGGCATCCCCGCTTACTAGTGGAGAATTGGCTGCTCTTCATTGAGATCTGGTAACACAGCTCATTCACAGACTACAACAGCCAGCTCTCTACCGGGAGCAGCAGGTCCCACATCAGTTGGGGTTGCAGCCGGAAGACCCCAGCGATCAGCCAACTGTAGTGCATCAGACTGATACAGCAGGAACAATCTCTACATGTCACACTGACTTCAAACATGGGTGACTGACCAAGCCTTGGACTGTAGGGGAAAACCAGGAAACTAATCACGAATACTAAGTGTAGAAGACATGTCACTAGAGAATTAAAAGAGCAGCGGCTACCGAGCAGATTGATATATGACATGTGGGACAACATGCAGTATAACGTGTCTTTTGTTAATCCCTCCTGTACATTTAGGAGTCCACTGGGCGATCCCATCAGTGACTCACAGCTCTCTGTATGCAGTTATACCAGGAAGCCTGTCAGTCACTGACAGGACCACCCACTGGACTCCTGACAGCTCTCTCTCCATGTATAGTTATACCGGGAAGCCTGTCAGTCACTGACAGCTCTGCCCACTAGACTCTAAGTCCGGAACGAGCAGATTACACATAATATACAAGATCTACTGAATTTTTCCCCCCACATGTTAGAGCGGAAGGAGCTGAGCAGATTGATATAACATAAGGGGAAAGTACTTGTACATGGCACTGAATCTCTGCTTGTTTCGGACTTCGGAGTCCAGTGGGCGGTCCTATCAGTGAGTGACAGCCTCGGTTATCTAGTTGTACATGCACAGCTGTCTGGAGTCCAGTGGGCGGTCCTATCGGTGACAGACACCCTTCCTTCTAGAATGGCATGATCAGAGATCTCAGTTATCATTGATAGGACCGCCCACTGGACTCCTAAGCCCAGAATGAACAGATTCAGGTCATTAAACAAGTCCTACTGAATCTTTTCCCGCATGTCATGTATCATTCCGCCCGGCTCCTCCTGCTTTATAGCCTGTTGACCGAAGATCCAATAGCCTTTTTAATGTGATGAGATCCCTTTAAGGAGCCCCCTAGATCCTACTGTTCCCCCAGCATTGGGAAGGATGACGGGGTATGTTGGATAGAAAAGTCTGGTACTTTATTTGTATAAGGTAAGCTGCTGCCAGGGGGCAGAGGTGTGTGGTAGCAGCTTGCTTCCCTCCCCCAAGTATATGGGCGGGTCGGGAAGGGCAGACACCCCATGCCAGGTCTATGGCCGCCTCCTATATGGCTCATCACGTCCCGCCGGTCAGACACACAGATAGCGCTCAGAAGAACCCCGCTCTTGAAGCTAAGCATCCGTGTGCAGCGGTTACTGCAGACCAACGTTAGCAAGTCCTAGAACGGTGCGGTATGGGCATGTCTATGCCAGGACAGTGGGCATAACCTGTGTTCCTCCAGCTGCTTGGACCCGACACCTCTCCCCAGGCTGGACACACAGGAGGGCTGTCATAGTGTATGCCCAGCACATTGGAGGATGTAGTGCAGGCCCGATACCCTGGGGGTAATAGTGCAGCCACAGCACACTGGAATTGTAGGGTATGCCCAGCATGCCAGGGGTTGTAGTGTACGATTATGGTTGTAGAGTATGGTCTTGCCATGCTGGGGATTGTAGTACATGCTCAGCACACTGTGGACTGTAGCGTAGGGCCTGGCCTGTTGGGGGTGTAGCATTAGCCCGGCCCGCTGGGGGTTGCAGTGTACGGCCCGGCCCGCTGGGGGTTGCAGTGTATGCCTCGACCTGCTGGGGGTTGTAGTGCACCCTGAGGGTTGTGGTGCATGTCCCAGCCCACTGGGGGTTGTAGTGTATGCCCCGGCCGGCTGGGGGTTGTAGTGCACCCTGAGGGTTGCAGTGTATCCCCCGGCCCACTGGGGGTTGTAGTGCACCCTGGGGGTTGCAGTGTATGCCCCGGCCCGCTGGGGGTTGCAGTGTATGCCCCGGCCCGCTGGGGGTTGCAGTGTATGCCCCGGCCCGCTGGGGGTTGCAGTGTATGCCCCGGCCCGCTGGGGGTTGCAGTGTATGCCCCGGCCCGCTGGGGGTTGCAGTGTAGTCCCGCCCGGCCCGCTGGGGGTTGTAGTCCCGCCCGGCCCGCTGGGGGTTGCAGTGTATGCCCCGGCCCGCTGGGGGTTGCAGTGTATGCCCCGGCCCGCTGGGGGTTGCAGTGTATGCCCCGGCCCGCTGGGGGTTGTAGTCCCGCCTGGCCCGCTGGGGGTTGCAGTGTATGCCCCGGCCCGCTGGGGGTTGCAGTGTATGCCCCGGCCCGCTGGGGGTTGTAGTCCCGCCCGGCCCCACCCTCGCTCACCCAGCAGCAGCAGCCTGTGCGTGGCCCGGTACACCTGCTTGTCCTTCTGCAGCTGCTTGTCGATCTTCTTGTTGGCCTCCCGCTGCGCCTTCTCCTCGTTGCGCTGGTCCTCCGTCTTGCTGTTCCCCAAGCAGCCCATCCTCCTCCTCCGCCGTCCGCTCCTCGTCAGGCCCCGCAACCACACCGAGCACTCCGCCCGTCACTGACCGATCACTGCCACCCGCCGGCCGGCCTACGCGCCCAGGAAAACCCGCTCTGGCCGGAGGAGGCAAAACAAACAAGTAGGCCGCGGCCTCCCCGCCCCCCCTCTGTCACGACACACGATTAAAAAAAAAAAAAAAAAACAAATTTTCACGTCCCCGATAAAACGCGACAGAAGGGGAAAAAACCCGGCGGAGCGCCTCCCCCCGCCCCGATGACCGCGGCCGCTAGTGAGCCCGGTAACCGTCAGTCATCGGTGACAGCTGCGCGGGGGTCACACGCCCCCGAATTAACCATTTGCAGTGGCGGCGGCCCCCTGGTAGCGGCGCGGGGACGGGGGGTGCCAGCAGCCTCCCCCTCCTCTCTCCAGCTCCTTCCTGTCTTAAAATGGTGGCCCGGTCTCTCCTCCTCCTCTCGGGGGTCTGATCGCACGGCGGGGGGCGACACTGGGGGAGCGCCCCGATATCGATCAGGGAAAAAAAGGGGGGAGAGGGGAACCCGCAATGTCACCGGTAGGGGGCGCGGCCAGGTAAATAGCAGGATGTGCGGGAGGGAGGGGGGCGGCCTGACAGTGAATGGGTTAATCAATCCTGCTGGACGGGGAGCCCCGGTAATGGGCCCGGCGGTTGTCCGGGTCACTGGGTGCACACAGCACCCCCCCTGCAGATGAGGTCCGGTAGGATAATCCACTGAGGAGAAGGGGGGTGACTGATGGTACAGTCCTGATTATTGGGGTGATGGTTCCCGATGCGGTGCAGGACCCCCCCGCTCTTCTGGTGGCTGCGGCTGGACTCGTCCTCCTCCCCCTGGGGGCGGGGGGGATGTCGGGGTGCCCCGGTCCCTGGTGCTGTAGATGGAGGGCTCCTCCACCACCGCCGCGGCTGCTGCTGCTCCTTGCAGTATTTTGCTCTTATTTCTCACGGCTTGGAAATGAGGGCTGAGACACGGGGTGGGGCAAAGCGCGCACTGCACGCCGGGAAACGGCTGCGATTCACATGATGAGACGTCAGGCCTGGGCTCCGCCGGGCGCCCTCTTCAAAGCAGTGTGCGGAGCCCCCCTGCATGCTCACAGCCCCCCAGGAGCCCCCCTGCATGCTCACAGCCACCCAGGAGCCCCTTTTGCTCCTCTCTGCACTATGACCCCCGTTGTCTCCATTAGGCGTTGTGCACACCCTGTGCCGCTGTTTCGGTGACTAGTCCGCCATATAATACCGTACCGCCATATAATACCGTACCGCCATATAATACCGTACCGCCATATAATACTGTACCGCCATACGTATTTTAGGGCCCGGCCGCTGCGGTTATCCGTGAATCGCGCACGTTGTTACTGTAAAAAACGGATGACATAGCGTTTAGTTGCGCCCCACGGCGGTGGTGCGGGTAACGCAGTCGCCGCGCACGCTTAGCATGGCGTACGGTGCTGTGCCGGTTTTGGAGCCAAGGAGTTCCAAGAGTACTAAGCTTTTTTGTTGCACGAAAAAGAAAACTTTGAAACCTATACTTTTTGATCATTTTTTTATTGTGCTTTTTTGGGGGGGGGGGGGGGGACAAAAATAGCACCCGGCTCAGTTTTTTTTAGAATTGCTTTCTATGTATAGCAGTTGTGCAGGATAGAGATGTTGTAGATGCCATGGTAAAAAAAAAAATGTAAAAAAACCCCGCTTTTGGTAACGGGGACAAGTGCACAATTTTTTTTTAAAATCAGTGTTTTTCTTTTCTTTTGAGCCTATGACGGCTTTGATCATACACTGCAGTACCTGCACGCTGCAGTGCATTATCACTATTGGTAGAGATCACGGACCGTCGCCGACCCGGACATCATTGTCTGGTTCCCTCTGTGAGAACTTTGGATGCTGCGTTCAACACTGATGTAAGGGGTTAACAGTGGGGATCGGGGGTCCCACAGATCGCTGCTGTTGTAGCAGGGGGTCGGTCACAGCCGGCAGCCGTTGTGGATGGCAAGGGCTCAGCTTACTAACATGGCTTTAGGCTTGGCTCACAGGGGCCAGAAATCCCGCGGAATCTCCGCAGCGGGACCGCATGATTTGCGCATCTAAGTTATTACGTCACTGAGGGGTGTATAAAATATAGGATAATAGGGTAACATAAAACAAGCCCTCCAACACAACCCTCACCATCCTCCACGGGGCCCCCAAACCACTCCCATCACCCGGCCGCGGCTTGGACGCCCCTGGCGTAGTGTCTCATCCTGCTTAGCTCATGGTGGAATGGGCATTTCAATAAGGGGAGGAGGACCCTATATGGCGGCACACACCATATAATCACTCTGTGGCTTCATGGTATTCACGGCCAATGTCCACCGCTACACCGACGGGTGATACCTCTGTAGACGGAGCCGCGCCACAATACAATAGGGCTGAATACACTGCCACTCGCTCAATGTCCTAGAAGGGTTAATGGCAGCCAAAGAGCCGCAGGAGCGCACTGCAGATAAATGAGCCCCCTGGGCGCCTCTGGCAGGTGATTCTCAGCACAGCCCTAAGTGAAATCACGTAAGCACCAGGTGTATCAGTCGTATCCCGCAGGATGCGCGCCACTTACAGCCGCGGGATTTCCTGCCACTGCGGTGAGAGAAGCCTTCAGTTCCCATCAGTGCGGCACACGACCATGGCTAGGGGATGTGGGGGGTACCTGTGCCCAGCTCTGTCAGTAATTACGGATGGATGACTGGGGAATCCCATGGGGTCTCTATGGGGCAGCAGAGAGTCACATGACACCACTAAGTAACAATGCCTCACTGCTGCCGCAGGTCTATCTCCACTGCAGGCGATCCGCTATATGTGAATGTACCCTAAATATAGTGTACCCTCGTACACCAGGATACAGATCAGAGCGTGGTCACACGGGGGGATGTGCTGTGGATTTTCCATACGGACCCTCCACACAGAAAATCCGCTGCATTTACAGTAGCAGCAAAGGGGACGAGGTTTTTTTATTATCTGGCCCACACACCGAGGGAAAAAAATCTGCACCAACCCCGTGCGGAAAGTGAAATGTGGCGCGGGATTTAAATCCGCAGCATGTCAATTTTAGCACCAGTTCTGCTGCAAAATCCACTCCTGACTGAGCCTGCCCGCTGCGGGATCTGCTGAAGATCTGTATCCTGCAGCAACAAGGACCCCGCTTCAACAGAACGGCCTACATTAAAGGGACAGCCCGCTGATTTTTTAAATTCATTTATTATATACCTATCTGCCAGTATATATAAGCTGGTGTTACCTTGGGTAGTTATTCCTCTCTAGCCCAACCTCCTGGCCTTTTTTTTGCCTTTTGTGATCTCAATTCTGACCAGCTCAGATCTACTTGGGGGGGTTATGGATTCCTTTTCTAGTCAGATTCTCAGTTTGCGTGTTGGTGTAAAATGGGTCTACCATAGAAACTGCTTACAGAGGCACTGCTGCTGATCACACAGCTCCTGTCACACAGGCATAATAGAGGAGACCGCAGCTCATCCTCCTGACTGTATACTTATGGTCTGTAGCTTATTGTGGTGAATAATGAAGGTAATGATAATTAAATTGCCCCCCACCCCAGCAGGCAGAATGGTATAACCTATAGCGAATGCTGTGCTGATGCATCATGGGATTGATGTGAAAATGAAAGTAAAAAAGGAAGAGATCAAACTTCTTACCGGAGGTCTCTACATTTCAAGCCTGACGCGATCCTCCTCCACAGACCTTCCCCGACTTCTGTGCATGCGCCCACTGGAATAAATGTTGGACACATGCAAAGGAGCCGGGGAGGGCCCGGGAAATTTAAAATCTCCTTGCTACCAGGAGCAGCTTGTTGAGCGCCTTCTGTGTGACACCGCTGCACCTCAGCAAGCTTACGAAGCCTCACAGAGCGCCACATTTTACACCTCATCCCTGCCGCTGAGGTCAAGAAGTACCCCGCCAAAAACAGAGTTTGCAGCAAGCTTTGTAGGAGGAGGGATACCTGGTTTTATTGCCCCATGTACCCATCCCAACCAGCCCCTGTAATTACCCGTTTTCAGACATACTACACAGTTTACATTATTACTTTCATCTAAGATTTAGGGAATGCTAAAAAAGAAAGGGGGGTATTTTTAGGGAGTCCATTTTTTTTCTGCACAAGTGAGCAGTGGGGTCTGGAATTTATTCAGTTGTGCCCTGAAATCCAATCGGTGTTCCCTCCATTATAGGCCTAGCCATGTGTCCAGTCAGCAGATTGGGGCCACAATGGGTATGTTTCTAAACACACGGGACAAACGGGGGATCCATTTTGGGGTGAAAGTCTTCATTCCTATGTACACTGTACAAAGAAAACTTTTTAAAATGACACAATTGCCAAAAAAAATCGTAATTTTTTTCCTTCTGCTTTGCTCAGATTCATTCAAAAACTGTGGTGTGAGAATATGCAGCGCACCCCTAGATGAATTCGTTAAGGGGTCTAGTTTTCATTTGTGGGGGTTCTCCATCATTTTGGCCGCTCAAGGGTTCTACAAGTGGGCAATGGGGCCTAAAACGCCTTCAAGCAAAATGTCTTCTGAAAGCCACCGGCTGCTCCTTTAGTTTTGGGCCCCGTTGTGCATATAGATATAAGATTAGGGCCACAATGGGTATGTTTCTGAACACAGGAAAAAAGGGGTATCCATTTTGGGGTGTAAATCCTCATTTTCATGTGCACTATAGGAAAAAAACCTGTTTTTACAATGACATATTTGCATATTTTTTAAAATGGGGTCATTTGTGGGGGTATCTATCATTCTCACACCTATGAGCCTTTACAATCTTGGCTTCGTGTAAGAAAACCAAATGTTTCTCAAAATGTTAATAATGAATGTTAAATTTGTACGTCTCCTAAACGGTTAAAAAAACACCAAAGTTTTTCCAATGTGCTTCCAGAATAAACAGATGGAAATATAGATATCATTAAAAATTTATACAGTATGTTTGCACATATTTGCGATATTGCAGTTGTAAATGTGGGATGACAGTTTTTTAAAAATTTTCCGAATTTTGTCGCTTTTAATAATTATACACAAATTATATCAGACTGTTTTCACCAACTAAATGAAGTACAACATGGGGCAAAAAAGAACGTCAGAATCACTGGGATATGCAAAACCTTTACGGAGTAATGCTATGTTAAAGTGACACATGTCAGATTTCCAAAGTTTGGCTTGGTCATTAAGGTGCAAACAGGCTTGGTCACTAAGGGGTTAAAACGGTTGTCTGAGATAACTTGAACCCCTTGGTGACGGAGCTTTTTTTGTTTTTTTCCTCCCTCCTCTTAAAATATCGTAACTCCTTTATTTATCCATGGACGTCGCTGTATGAGGGCTTGTTTTTGACGGGACGAGTTGTATTTTTTAATGGTGCTATTTAATGTATCATATAATGTACTGAAAAACGTTTAAAAAATAGAGAGATATGGAAAAAAAGACATTCCGCCATTTTTCGGTCAGTACTAGGGATGAGCGAGTATACTCGCTAAGGCACTACTCGCTCGAGTAATGTGCCTTAGCCGAGTATCTCCCCACTCGTCCCTAAAGATTCGGGGGCCGCCGCAGCTGACAGGTGAGTTGCGGCGGGGAGCAGGGGAGAGCGGGCGGGAGAGAGGGAGAGAGAGATCTCCCCTCCGTTCCTCCCCGCTCTCCCCCGCCCCGGCACCCTAATCTTTCGGGACGAGCGAGTAGTGCCTTAGCGAGTATACTCGCTCATCCCTTGTCAGTACGATTACTACGATACCAAACTTATATAGTTTTTTGGGGGGGGGGGGCTGTACTACTTGTATTTTTTAAAATTATTTTCTGTCTCCATCTTCTGCGCACAATAACATTTTTATTTTCCCGTCGACATAGTTGTGCAAGACCTCATTTTGTGCGGGACGGCCTGTAGTTTGCGTTGGTATCATTTTTGAATACATACGTCTTTTTGATCACTTTTTATTACATTTTTTCCTGGAGACAGGGTGACCAAAAACACATTTCTGGCATTCTTTATTTTATTTTTTCGGACAACGGTCACTGTGCGGGGTAAATAATGCGTTACTTTGATAGATTGAACTTTTACAGATGCAGCGATACCAAAAATGTATTTTTGTTTTATTATTTAGATTCTTTTATTGTAAATATGGCAAAAGGGTTTTTTTTTTTTTTTAAATTTTATTACTTTTTTTTTTAACAATTAGTAAAACTTTATTGTTCTTATTTTTACATTTTCTTTTAATCCCCCTAGGGGATGACAACTTGCGATGCTTTGATCGCTTCTGCAGTATGATGTAATTCCATAGCATTACATCATACTGCTATCGGGTAGGTAGTCTATCAAGTTACCCCACAGAGATGGCTTGATAGGCATTCTGCCATGACAGCCCTGGGCCTTTTGGAAGGCCCCCGGCTGCCATGACACCCGCACGGCTCCCTGTGATCTCATGGGTGGGGATTTACAGGCTTAACAGCCCCGATCGGCCGCGCAGCTTGTCGGGCTGATGCCGCCGGGTAACACGCGTTGCAACAATGCTACACGTCGCATGTATGTGAAGCCCATGCTATCCAATGGGTTCCTTCACATTTGCGAGGTATTGTAGCATGCGACATTGGGAGTCAAAAGCCTCGCGGGTTTCGCAATATGCACGCGACTTGTGAGGTTTTGTAGCCCATGTTTACCTATGGAGTCTTCCTCTCTATTGCATTGCATGAAAACGCAACTTTTGTGCAGTGCGGTGCAACTTTGACAATAGAAAATCCTACTGTCAAAGCCCTAAACTAAGTCCTAACTGCAGGAAAAAATAAATAATGTCATCTAAGAGGCGCTGTTATCTCCGGCGCGGGTCTTCCTTGAAGCTACCCGGCACTTGCTTGAAGTCTTCTGCCAACCCTTCCTTCCTTGTGAACCAATCACAACCAGCCCTTCCTAGAGGCCCTTCCAGGAAGGGCTAGCAGAAGACTGAAGACAAGTGCCGGACGTGAAGAGGAGACCCGCGCCGGAGATAACCGCGCTTTTTAGGTGATGCATTATTGTTTTTTGCTTTTTTACTGCAGCTAGGGCTTAATTTCGGGGTAGGGCTTATATTTCAAGCCCCTCCCCCCATTCCCCGAAAATCCTAGGGCTACAAAATCGCGGTATTGCTGTGAGAAATCGCAGTGATAACGCACGGATCACTGATGCGATTTTCTCGCAGTGATATTGTGTCGCTCGTGTGAAGGAGGCCTAAAGCCGCTTCCACATGGGCGATTTTCTAGCAATGTGACAGTGCTACAAATCACGTTTGTAGAGCCCATGCTTTCCTATTGGTTCTTCCACACAAGCGATGTTTTGTCGGATGCTTTGGCGTGATTTGCGATGTTTTGTAGCCCATGTTTCCCCGCCTTGTTTATCACATCGCATAGCATAGCACAAACTTGCGAATTTCATGCTATGTGGGGGTTTTTTTTCAACATTAGAAAGTCCTATTAACCTTCGCCTACAAAATTGCTAAACATAATCTTGGTAGCAGCAGCGCGATGCTATATATTTCTCAAGAAAAAAGCATCACTGATGCTACAAAATCATGTGTACATAGCAGCGATATCGCTGTCGCCCGTGTGGAAGCGGCCTCACATACATGCCTAAGGCCTCCTTCACAAGGGCAACACAGCAGTGCTGCAGTGAAATCGCAGTTAAATCACATCAGTGGTCTGTGCAATATCGCTGCATTTCCGCGATTTTGTGGTGCTACAAAGTTGTGCGACCACTTGCAAGGATTTTTCTTTTTTTAGGGGGGAGGGGGAGTGAGGGTTGAGCTTGAAATATAAGCCCTACGCCAAAAATAAGCCTTGGCTGCAGAAAAAAAAAGAATAGATCACCTAAGGAGCGTTGTCCGCTCCGCTGCATCTTCGCCCCGGTCCCCGGCACTGGTCTTCAGCATCTCTTCTGGCCAGGAATTGGAAAATCCCCGCCTCCAGGAAGCACTGCCTCTGATTGGCTGGGTGCTGTGATGCTCAGCCAATCAGAGCCAGCGCTCTATGAACCAATCACAGCCATTCATTGGCAGCAACAACTCCAGCCCCATTGAAAGCAATTGGAGAACATTGCGATCCTCTGCTGCTGCTGGGGAGTCCCCTCATCACTGAACACCCTGCCGCTGCTGTCACAGTGTTCAGTGATGAGGGGACTCCCTGCGGGGATAAAGCAATCCCCTGCCCCTCCTGTCACAGTGTTCAGTGATGAGGGGACTCCCCGCGGGGATGAAGGAAACCCTTGCCGCTACTGTCACAGTGTTTAGTGATGAGGGGAACGCAGGCCCCATTGAGAACAAGGTGAAACCCCTGAATGTGACAGCCTCGCATCCCTGCAGATCTTCTCCCATTGCTTTCAATGGGGCCGATGCTGCTGCCGCCGGCCCCATTGGAGGCAATGGGTGATATCACAAAAAGAATGGGCATGCTGCTTTTTGTTTTTTTCCACGCAGCATCACAGGAGTGAAAACATCGCAAATGTGAATGAAACCAGTAAAATTCATTGGTTTTATAATCATGCGTTCTCACTCTCACAATTGCCTGATTTTCTCGCCAGTGTGAAGGCCCCCTCAGTCAGGGCGCATGGACACAGGTGGTCTTTATGAGACAATCCCATTATCAGCGGTAAAGCTCAGTTCACTCCTTATTCATGATTTCCCAATATGCCTAAAACATGCGTTACAAATATACATTGGTGGAAATTTGTGTTACAAGACCTTCACACTTGCGACAAAATTTTGGTGCGATGAGTGAGTGAAAACGCAGAATTAGGAAGCCAATGATTTTCAATGGTTTCATTCCTATTTGCGATAAACATCGGTATGTCCTATCTCTCTGCGTTTTGCGATTTTTAAAAAAAATTATTATTTTTTATCTCCTATGTTTCCGTATGGAGCCTCCTTTTTATCGCATCGCAACACACAAACTTGCGATTTTTCTGCGATGCGTTTTTAACATTACAAAGTCCTATTGACTTTAGTGCTAAAAAATTGTGTGATTTTATCGCGGGCAGCGATGCCATGCAAAACTATTCTCAAGAAAAAGCATCGCTGACACTCAAAAAACGCCTACACACAATTGCGATTTTCTCACAGCAAAACCGTGGTCGTCCGTGAGAAGGAGCCCTCACACCCAGACAGAGCTGCAGAAATGGATAAAACTCCTTCCACATGAAGAGTAGTGAATAGTTAAGAATTATGCGCACAACCGGGTTTGGATTCCGCATACGTGATCCCGCAGCAGATTCCGGCTGTGAAGCCGGTCGGTGACCCTGTGTACTCGCCGTCGGTCACGCACAGTACAGATTTTTTTTTCAATACTTGTATTTCCCACACTGTTGCTTAGCGATGACGGGGGTACCCACAGCCTATATGCAATATACGGGTTGGACGGCCTCCAATGACTTCAATGGAGTCCGTCCATACAGCATGCTGCGTTTTTTCCTTCGCGAGTGTGAGCGAAAAACCAAAAGTACATGCCTTCCAATGTGTGTGATTTGTTGCAGATCCTGCGCACGGACGCGATCGCTGATGGGTTCCACAATAGGAATCCGGTCATGCAGAGACAACCTTAGTAAGCAAGTATGAGACCCTTAGTCATGCAAAACGTTACATTGTTTTAGATTAAAGGTTTTAAAGTGTGTTATGTAACACCAAGCTAAATCGGAGTTTGAACTCTGTCCACCCAAATGTCTGACAGAGAGGTCAGATAAATGAGGGCTTCATATCATGAAATCTCCTGAAGGCCTGTCCATAGAGAGTGGTGGCTCAGTGGACACAGGAGGGCTCCAGTACTCAGACCTGACACTGGTCCACGCAGAACAACGCCACGTGACAACTCCCAAATTGTGCGATGGCGGTTGTTGGTAGATGGGCGACTGCAGCACGCCATGGGTTGGAGTCAGGGTCACCCCATGAACAATTGTAAACCGACTGCTTGGAGCTGGGTTGCATTCCCTCGGACCTCCTTGCAGTGTGTTACATTAACCCCTTAAGGACATGGCCTATTTTGGCCATAAGGATGCAACGATTTTTTGGAGAACTTTCATCTGCACTTCTCAAAAGCCATAACTTTTTTATTTCTCCGTTGGCACGGCCGTATTAGTGCTTGTTTTTTGCGTAGCAAGCTGTAATTTTTATTGGTATCACTTTTGGGTGCATGTAATGTATTGTGTAACTTTTAGAAAATATTTTGGAGAGCAGGGAGAGAAACCTTAAAGGGGTTGTCCCGCGCCGAAACGGGTTTTTTTTTTTTTCAACCCCCCCCCCCGTTCGGCGCGAGACAACCCCGATGCAGGGAGGTAAAGAAAGCTCACCGGAGCGCTTACCTTAATCCCCGCGCTCCGGTGACTTCTCTACTCACCGCTGAAGATGGCCTCTTCCTCCGTGGACCGCAGCTCTTCTGTGCGGTCCATTGCCGATTCCAGCCTCCTGATTGGCTGGAATCGGCACGTGACGGGGCGGAGCTACACGGAGCTACACGGAGCCCCATAGAAGACTGCAGAAGACCCGGACTGCGCAAGCGCGGCTAATTTGGCCATCGGAGGCCGAAAATTAGTCGGCACCATGGAGACGAGGACGCTAGCAACGGAGCAGGTAAGTATAAAACTTTTTATAACTTCTGCATGGCTCATAATTAATGCACAATGTACATTACAAAGTGCATTATTATGGCCATGCAGAAGTGTATAGACCCACTTGCTGCCTCGGGACAACCCCTTTAATTCTGCCATTGTTTTTTTACGGTATTAAGGCTCATTTAGACACAACGACTAAAGGGGGGGGGGGGGGGGATCTGATTCCGCTGCGATATTTTGCAGGCGGAATCAGACTCGGCCCTGGGCATGAGTCCTAAAGCATTTGACAAAGTACCTGTCTTGTCCAACCAGGACGTGCTGGAATCGTAACCCACAGATCTCACACATAAACACACAAACTGCGTTAAAACAATAATAAACTAAAACATGGGGACTCTTTCCCTATTTAAATAACCTTAGGGACGGGGACCTACATGCAGGCAATTTGCCCTGACAAGGACGTACCCGACCTTAGTTAACCCTACGTGGGACGGGGGAATAACATAAGAAACACAAAAGAAAAGAAACACAAACTTAGCTTTGAGATGCAGCAGGCAAATGATAGGTCCAGGACCAAGATCTGACTGAAACCACAGTCAGAGCTGGACTGAAGATTCAACGGCAATTCAGTCCAGCATCAGGCAGACTAAATAGCCAAAACAAAATAGGTCTTTATCAAGCTTGCTATTTTAAGCTATGGAGAACTAAAAATTTGATATTATCTACATCGGATGCCGCCAATGACTCATACTTGTGCATGATATAATTTGGGTCAAGATCCAGACCCATCCTTTTTGGCTTTGCATTTTTTCTCCTCGTCCTGGAGGGCTGTGAACACCATGGGCTGGTGTGCCTTTTTTTACTGCTGTTAACCATTACTGTTTGCAGACTAAATAGCCATGACAATTACCCACAGGTACGACAAAGCATGTCTCACCTAATACCCAGCTACGAGGGCCAGAAGATGGAGAACCCCCTGCAAAACCTGCACCAGACTATCAGCATGGCAACAATCGCAGAACCGCCACAACAGTATCTCATTCCATACTTATTGAAAAAATGACAAATTGACAAGACAATTGTTAGGTGGATTCACAACTGGCTGAGTGATCGTACTCAAAGAATGGTCATAAATGGCTGCACATCCAAGTGGAAGAATGTATCAAGTGGGGTACCACAAGGCTCTGTCCTAGGCCCAGTATTCAACATTTTTATAAAGAATCTGGAGAAGGGAATTGATGGAAAACTGATCAAATTTGTTGACAACACAAAGCTAGGAGGGATAGCTAACACTAGGGAAGAGAGAGAGAGGATTCAAAAAGACCTAAAAAAGCTTGAACAGTGGGCAGCGACTAACAGAATGGCATTTAACAAGGAGAAATGCAAAGTCCTACATCTGGGCAAGAAAAATGAAAAAAGCGGTCCCCAGAGTTGAAATCAATAGAATATGTCTGTGAGGCCATAGGTAGACGCATTATGTCACATGGCTAACAACCACAAACTGTACAAAAACTCACCGCACAAATCATGCTGGCATGGGGAGACCTCAACAAAATTTATGAACACTTATTGATTCGATACCTGCAAGGATCCAAGATTGTAGAGCTGCTCATGGTGGGCTGACTTTTTACTGAAACCTGTACCGAACTGTAATAAACTTTGCCTGATTCATTCCAATTTGCTATCATTTATTCTAGCTATGACTGTACAGATATACCAGGTTTCCTTAAATTTCACAAATTCCTTTTGGGTAACAGTTTAAAATTCCACCAGTGTATTTGTCTGAATGATAGTGATGGCTTCACATTAACCTTCTTAAAAGGGTTGTCCGGGACTTCACTATTTATGATCTATTCTCAGGAAAGGTCATCAATAGTTGATCGGTAGGAATCAGGCACTCAGGATCCCTGCCTATCAGCTGTTTGCTGGGCCCACTGCCACTGCAAACAGAGCTGGAAGCAGATAGTGCTGTCCATAGTGCAGTGGCCCAGTTAGGTACTGCAGGCGCAGCTCCCACTGAATAAAAAAATAAAATAACTTTAAGGCCACTCTCACACAGGCGTTTTTTCTGCACTTAACGTTGTGTTTTCAGAGCAGCACTAAATGCTGTCAATTACTACCATTGATTTCAATGGGGCTTCTCAGACAAGCCTTAAATCGCTGCGTTTTTCAAGCTCTGTCTAATCTATTTTCATACGTTACTGCGTTTTAAAATGTGATGCTTTGCCAATTGAAATGAAAACGCGGTAGAATGTGGTTACCATGTGTTCAGCAATGTTTTTGACTGTGTTTTTTCAGTTCTGGCATTATCAGCATGTTTGACTGCGTTTATAACTGTGCTGAAAACGCAGGCAAAAACGCATAATAATGCAGTGTTTATTCAAGCGCCTCTGTGAGAGTCGCCTAATATGTGGAATATTGTATATCCTGGCCAGTGCGATCTTAATGCATGGGCCTGATGGGCACTTGCCCAGGGGCCCCATAAGCATAGGTGCCCCCATACTAATCTATGTATGTTAGCATTTCAATGCACATTGTATCATATATGATAATGTGTGGCAGGATATAAACTTGGCTCCAATCTGTCTATGCCATGTGTGAAGACTTTAATTTTGTCACTTTCTACTTCACTTTCAAATTACCCATAATTCCTATGATAAATTCTCCATAATTTCTATAAGAAAAAGAGAGATTTCCCGCAGAATGGAAGTGTGGATCATCTTGTGAAACATACTACTTCGACTCGTTACTTTCTAGTATAAAGTGGCCTGGCCCTGTGAACAAAATGACGTCTACAGTGCAGGAGGAAAATGGACGCTACAGACTAAGGCCGCCTGCACACGGGTGTATTTGCATTGCGGAATCCGGAGTGGGCAGCGAATACCGCCCATAGCATGCAATGGAAAGGAGATTTTTCCTGCACACGAGTGGAAATCAATTGCGATTTATTTTTTTTTCTTTATTTTTTTTTGCTCACATAGGGAAAAAAATGCAGCAAGCTCTATTTTTAGGCGGAATCAGTACCAATGGCTTCGATTGAAGTCAATGGAAGCTGTCCGAGACGCGACCCTTTCGCAATCATCATTGCGGAAAGATCGTGGGATCTGTGTCATTGCCTAGCGACGATGTGGCAAAATCTGTATTGCGCATGTGCGCCGGTGTGCCAGTCAGACCATCCGCATCACAGAAAAAAAAAAGAACACGACTGACTGGTAAGCGCGGATGCTGGCTGGATACAGGGTTGGATTCCGCTGCAGGATTCAACCTGATTGTGTACCGTTAGCCCTAGATTTCCGGTTCTTTGGACTGGGTTGCCGGTTACTAACTCACTCGTCCTCCTGAAAATAGAGCAGACAGCTCTCGAAAACCACGGCGTTAGAAGCGCCGCATTCTAGTGCTGGTCTGCGAGGCCCTATTGAAGTCAATAGTGGCGTTGTACCGCAGTTAGCGCGGCGTTCGGGACAAGCATCCTGTGAGAGAGCGGCCTAAACCTTTTGTAAATGAACTCCTGTGCTCTACGAGACCCGTATGTCATAGTGAACAATACAATCCTTTTAATCGATTAGTTCAGGCATTCTTACACCCCAGCAGTCGATGCTGAACTGTATTCTGGTATCTCACATATCCACTGAGCCGAGAGAACCGATTATAAGACATTGATTAGCCAAAATGCCCAACCCTGACGTTCCCAGCAATGTTCATTGGGGGATAGCTAGCTGATCCCACCAAAAGGTGTGGGTTCTCCTGCCTCTGGTCTAATGTGCACGGCCTCTTGGTGCCACCTATTCTCCTGTGTGGTAGGTCGGCTTCCCATATATCCGGCCAGGTTTTTCTCCTGCAGTGCAGTAGTGTAACATCAGAGGGAAACGCATGCCAGAACTGATACTACAGTTTTCTAGGATTCTTCATGGCATCCCGGGTATCAGTTGTGATGCCAGATGTCTCTGTGCCTGACAGAAAAACATTACATGCAGCATTTCCCTGTCCATCTATAGATGCCAGACTGGTGGGCAGAGTGCGCCAAAATGTCATCAGTTATGTCCAACTCTGGCATAAAACAACCGGCCAGATACAACTGATACATGGGAACCCAGCCTGAAGGTCCCTTTACATAAGTGTCCAACGTTCTCCCATCCACTATCGCTCTTTAACACAGGAGCAATAGTCATTTTGTGAATGGAGGTGGAGCGGCAGGATATCTCTTCCGGCCGCCCGTCTCTATTCCCCAGAAACAGGCCGTTGTTAGAGACTGAGCAGTTCCTGTTTACATAAGAGTGCGTTCACACAAACGTATATCGGCTCGGTTTTCACGCCGAGCCGATATACGTTGTCCTCGTGTGCAGGGGGGGGGGAGGATGGAAGAGCCCAGGAGCAGGAACTGAGCTCCCGCCCCCTCTCTGCCTCCTCTCCACCCCTCTGCACTATTTGCAAATTCACGGACCTTAGCCCCACCCCTGTCCCGCCTCCTCTCATTGAAAATAGTGCAGAGGGGCAGAGAGGGGGCGGGAGCCTCAGTTCCTGCTTCTGGCTCTTCCAGGCTCCCCCCCCCTGCAGACGAGGAGGACGTATATCGGCTCGGCGTGAAAACCGAGCCGATATACGCTCTTGTGAACGCACCCTAACTGACAGTCACTTGGTCTTTAGATGAGCTAATAACCAATCGACTCCAACGAATGAGTGATCTGTCACTCAGTGTCCTGTCGGCGCCCCCGTGTGCACAGGGCAACTAATTGATTTGAATGAGAGCCACTACATGGGAGGTCGGCTCCGAGGCTTCCGCTCCGACCTCTGTGTATTTGCGGTGCTGACAGCATGCGCCCATTCAGCTGATCGGTTGGGGTCCCAAGCAACGGACCCCAGCCGATCAACTATTGATGACCTATTCTGAGGATAGCTCATCAGTAGTATTTCACTGGAAAACCCCTTTAAGTTATCAGGAAAAAGGGCAGAAGAAATGAAGTATTACACATGACTGCAGGATTAGACATGATTTGTTTATAGCCTGTAACCATGGAGATACATTGATCTGCATGGGAGCTGTATACATCATCAGATTTTTAAAGAAAACTTTTTGCAATGTTACTTCTCTTTTAGTGCACTGAGGCAATTGTTTGGAAAAGAATCCATCCCCTTTGCACATCCTAGGCCTGTCCATACTCTCATATGATCATCCATGAAACGCACATATTTTTAGTCCAAAAAATGGCTGAAAACAGTGTTTCATGAATCCATACTCAATAATGTGTTAAATGTAATCAAACTGTTAGGTGCACTGTTCAGACACAATATTCTGCTTCTGTGTCTGGAAAATATGGGCGTTTTTCCATTCTCTCTGTTCCCTGAGTTTATATTTACTCTTTTCCAGCACTTCTAGGGTTAATAGCTTCTGGTCTCCTGTTCAGCTGATGCACCTTTTCCAATAACCATCCTATATAGCTGCCCTGGGCCTTTCAGACCTTGCTGCAGTGTTGTTGAGAGTCTGTTCCTATCACTTCATGTCCAGCTGCTGCTTCGGCAGTTACCTTGCTATCTGCTTATGTTCTTTGTTCGTGTACTCTGTGGTCTGTTAGTCCCGTTGTCCGCTTCTCTGTTTATCCTTGTCCGCTTGTTCCTCCTTTTATTTCTTAACTCCCTGGTGTTGTTCTATCTTTGTCTGATAGGTGTTCTGGCCCGCCAGAGTCACTCAGCGCCTAGAGGAAGACCGTGGGGTCGTCCTTATCAGCACCAGTGCTCCGCTTGTGGACAGGGGTTTCCCTCTCCTGGTTATCAGTTCAGGGCAGGATACCTTCCCTAGTTTCCATCTATATATGGGGCTGTTCATCTGGTATCTTATCTCCCATGCTGGGGTTGGCTGTCAGCCGTGCTGGATCTTCACCTATCCGGTAGGTTGACCCAGTGGTTCCACATCCACAGTCCTTACACAAACTATGCATATGATTGACTACACTACACTGCATGGCATACATTTCCTTTTTTTTTCTTTCTGCGATCGATAAGCATAGCCTACTATGCATTTCTGTTCCACAAAAAAGCAGATACAAACAGAGGGCTTATTCAGACATGTATATCGGCCGGGTTTCCACGCCCAGCCGATATACACTGTCCCTCCCACTCACTGACTCTCTGCTTGTCTCCTCCCCTCTGAATGGTTTGCAATGGGAGTAGGTGGGATAGGGGCGGAGCTAAGCTCCTGCTTCCCCTCCCCACCCCTTGTCCATAGCCAGCAATAGGAGTGGGCGGGACAGAACAGAGCTTAGCTCCGCCACTGTCCCACCCACTCCCATTGCAAACAAAGGACTGGAGGAGAGAGAGAGCCGGTAAGGGGGGAACTGCTTAGATGGGAGCATATATCGGCCGGGCGTGGGAATAAGTCCATATACAATGTTTTTGCATTTAAAAAAAAATTACAGTAAAATGTACACATTTTTAATTAAAAAAAAACAAACTATCAAAACAAATCAAAGTGTTTTGAAATGTGTAACACAGATGATTTAAAAACACAAATATCTGCCTAAAATGCATGCGTTTTTACACTTTATGTACATTCTTCACTTCCAAGAAACGCTTAACAGTGTGGATGGGCCCTTATTTGGGTGTTTCCTGACTTTTGGCTGAGTAGGTATGGATTGTGGAGCTCCATGCCTGTCCCTGGCAGCACAGGAACACCCGGCTGTGTTAGAGGTCTCTTTGGTCTGGAAGTATTTGGTCTGTGATAGGGTTGTTTTTAAACTCTCCTCGGTGTTTAGACTGCTGGAGCCATTTATCTGCAGCGGACACCGAGCGCTATCAGGGGCGAGAGGAGGAACAATTATTTATATGGTTCTTTTAGGAAAGCAATCTGTAGCCTTGAGGCTCGCACCTTCATACACACTGACTGAGGGCGACGCAGGCGGCCCGACTCCTAGTCCGATTAATGAGGTGCTGATCACACATACCAGTATTAGTGCATTTCTATAGAGCATAACAGAAGTGTATTATGCCATGTCTGGCGGGCGGTCATGCTGGGGGTTGTAGTGCTCTATGTATACAGTATAATAGTGTATTATGTCATGTCCAGCGGTCGGTCATGCTGGGGGTTGTAGTGCTCTATGTATACAGTATAATAGTGTAGTATGTCATGTCCGGCGGTCGGTCATGCTGGGGGTTGTAGTGCTCTATGTATACAGTATAATAGTGTATTATGTCATGTCCGGCGGTCGGTCATGCTGGGGGTTGTAGTGCTCTATGTATATAGTATAATAGTGTATTATGTCATGTCCGGCGGTCGGTCATGCTGGGGGTTGTAGTGCTCTATGTATACAGTGTAATAGAAGTGTATTATGTCATGTCCGGTGGTCGGTCATGCTGGGGGTTGTAGTGCTCTATGTATACAGTATAATAGTGTATTATGTCATGTCCGGCGGTCGGTCATGCTGGGGTTGTAGTGCTCTATGTATACAGTATAATAGTGTATTATGTCATGTCCGGCGGTCGGTCATGCTGGGGGTTGTAGTGCTCTATGTATACAGTGTAATAGAAGTGTATTATGTCATGTCCGGCAGTCGGTCATGCTGGGGGTTGTAGTGCTCTATGTATACAGTATAATAGTGTATTATGTCATGTCCAGTGGGCGGTAGTGTTGAGAGGTGTAGTAATCTTTGATAACATGATTGCGGCCAAGCCATGAAGATCATCTAATCCCCATTATACTATATTTGTAATAACAAGGTGATAAAGAGATTAATTGTATCATCACTATATTTAATGAACAGGTTGAATGTGCCATCTACTATAGGGGCCTTTCACACAGGATGAAGTTATGCAGCCAAATCTGCAGGTCGAAGGCCGAATCCCCACGGACGGATTATTGCTGCAGAATTCGGGGTCAGGCACCCGCCGCAAATTCCACAGCAATGTCCGTCCGTAGACATGCCATGTTAAACGAGAATCGCAGCGTGTTCTAATTTTTGCGAAAAATCGCACGGACGGCTTTCATGGCAATGAATGGAAGCCGTGCGTCCCGCGATACTTCCACTGTGAGCACACAGAAAAAAGCTAAATGAATTATTACAAGCTGATCAGCCAGCCAATTCACAATAAAAACAAAACAATTAGCATCCACACAGTTCGGTTTACAGGTAATCTAACAGGTATTTGGCCCCCTGTCCACGGCAGTGATTTCGCTGGCGGTAGATCGCTGGTGAATCACGCCGGCTGAAGCTTTCCATAGCATTGCTATGGAAAGCGCCGGCCCCCTGTCCATGAGCAGAGAATCATTGCGACTCTCCGATCGCGGCCGGCAATTTACAGCTTGCTGCGAATTGCCCCGATTCTCCGCGGTCAGCCTATCTGATAGGCTGACCTGCGGAAAACAGTCTGCCGGCTCCTGCTCCCGTAGCTGAGATTCGCCGCGGGATATTGTAACGCCTGTGGACAGGGGGCCTTCCTGTTACTCTTTTTTTTTTTTTTAGATCTTTCTCTCCTTTTGAGGTGAATGTGAAACCAAGACTAGAACTATTAAAACTATGAAACACAGCAGGGGGAGCGGCCGTTTTTAATACCGAATTTCAGGGAGGTTTTAAGCCATTTTTAATTCTGTATCACAATCCACAGGTAGCCTTCAGATTTTGGTGTGGTATGTCATGCGGCCCTGTTCCGTTCTGTGTGAAAGGTCCCGTGAAGGAGGTGTAGTTCTTCCGTTTCAGCATTGTTATGGCCAGGCTAAGTGTTGAGAGCACACGAGGAGTTAACTATTCATGAGCAATAGTATTGCCCTTTTCTCTATATCGCAGGTCTCCGTATATATTCACTATGACACGGCAGGTAGGTCCGGGCGACTCACTAATAAAACAGGTAACCTCGAGGGAAGCCAAATTCTATATATAGACTGTTCTATTAAATACCTAAACCACTCCCGCAATAACTGACCTACTTAAACAAACAGCGCTTCATTCCAAAGCGGTGTTGTTATGGCTAAGCATAAATAAATACAATGCCATTGTTCCAGAGCCACCGCACAGAAGGCTGAAGCCGAGGCATTCCAATGCAATGACAGCGGCCAGGAGATGCCTAAACCCTGGGAAATCAGAAAGCGAATCTGGATACGGAGACAGAAGTGTGGAATCGACCATCTCTGTAAAACACTCCATTACTTCTATTTTTTTCTTTTACAAAGTTTTGTTGCTCCTTGGAAGCCATCAGACAGATAGTGCTGAAGGGCTTCACTAGAGCTCGCACCTCCTCCTACTTCCTTAGATACAATGGGTAAATTAGCAAAACTTAAATAGTCACTGACCTTTCAACAAACTTATGTGATAACCAAAGTGCAAATGCCTTTACCTAAAATGATGATGTTGTGCTGAAAGATCCCTCAAGTGCTGCCACTAGGGGTCTCACTTTTTTTCTAGTCCACTGCCTGTTGTCAGGTAACAGAGATAAGACAGAATACAGGAGGAGACGACTCGTGCTACCCATAGAAGTCTATAAAGAAGGAAGCAAGCTGCTGCTGGGTGAGGGAACAGGCAGAGTCTCACACACGCTGCAGCTACAGCTGGTGACAGTGTATTATGGCCACATTTATGCGTCTGTAATACGGACGAGTGTCCTGCCTGACCATAAGTATCCGAACCAGAACTGGGGGGAAGGAGGTGTCTGCTTGCCATTCATGTGACCTGGCAAGTAGGGGCCACCTGGATGCTTTCCATATGATGGCAGGGAGTGTAAACAGGCATGGTTTCACTCCAGATGTGACTACTATATTGTAGGAGGCCATCCCGTATGTGGCTATTATACTGCACGAAGGACACTCCAGATGTGGCAATTATACTGCCTGGGGGACACTCCGGATGTGACTATTTTACTGTAGGGGGACACTCCAGATGTGACTGTTATACTGCACGGGGGACACTCCAGTTGTGACTATTTTACTGTAGGGGGACACTCCGGATGTGACTGTTATAGTGCACGGGGGACACTCCGGATGTGACTGTTATAGTGCACGGGGGACACTCCGGATGTGACTGTTATAGTGCACGGGGGACACTCCGGATGTGACTGTTATAGTGCACGGGGGACACTCCGGATGTGACTGTTATAGTGCACGGGGGACACTCCGGATGTGACTGTTATAGTGCACGGGGGACACTCCGGATGTCACTGTTATAGTGCACGGGGGACACTCCGGATGTCGATATGATACCTTGTGGGGGGGTGCTATGGATGTGGCTATTATACTGCTCAGGGGATGCTATGGATGAGTTTACTAGGGGCATGGCACCGTGTATTTTGTACTGGGGGGTCCTCACTCTGAATGTGTACATGATTACTGGAGGAGAAAAACTTTGGATGATCGCTGTAGATTATACTGGGGGGCGGCACTCTAGATGTGTATGTGTTATTAGAGAACCATACAGTAGAAATTTTAGCATTTCAACCTTAATTATATATGTATTTTCATTTGGTGACTAATTTTTTTAGTTTCGGGTGCCATGGCGCCTAGCTAATGTTTTGCAATTTGGAGTGCTGCCCAACTACTACAGGCCAGCAGCAAAGTCTGCAAAACTTAGATCTGTAGGTTCTGTATAAATATATAACAGACTTGAAATAGATGAGACTACACGTGTCCCCATGCAAAAGCTTCAGGAAAACCACCACAATGGTCTTTAAAAAAAAAAAAAAAGCAACCTGTATTCGATTATTTAGCAAGTTTCCTCTGTGCAGCCCCCTCCCCTTGTATGATATAAGGAGTGTTTTACCCAGACCTTGCTGTTACCTAAACGGAGCCATTTCTATGAATGGGCTTTTTACGCTGTAGGATGATGACTCAATATAATCAGTTTAAAACAACAAAGCAGCAGAGAACACTGTGTATTCCTGCACCAGGCGAGATATACGTGGTATATATTCAGTGACTCAGCAGAAGGAAGCATCAGAAGCCCCGCAGTAACAGGGAGAAAAACTAAAATACCAAGAATCCACCAGTATGTCCACCACAGCGCGGGCACATAACTGCATGTATAGCATTGCATATACTGCATTCGAAAAGTCTTCGGACCCTTTCCCTTTTTTTAAAAAAAATTTTTATGTTGTGGTCTTGTGCAAATCAAAAAATGTGACAACAGAATGTTAGAAATCTTTGTAAATTCTTTAAAGAAAATTTAAAAAACTAACATTTTGCACTGACCTATAATAACCAGCAGGGTTGTTGAGCCGGGTCTTCGAGTCGGGTAGGAACTTTCAAAATGTTGATCCGGGGATTATTTTGACTGCCTCATTGTGTGTGGTTTTTTTTTTGCCTTCCTCTGGATCAACAAGGGGGGCAGGAGGGGGAGGCTGAACTAGATGGACATTGTCTCCATTCAGCCCAACATACTGTGTTACTATATATGTAATCACACCCTGTACTCAGTACTCAGTTGAAGCACCTTTTGGTAGTGATTACTGCCTCCAGTCTTCTTGGGTCTGATGCCACAAGGTTTGCACACCTCGATTTGGGGATTATCTGCCATTCTTCTCTGCAGATCCTCTCAATCACTGTCAGGTTGCATGGGGGCCGTCTGTAGACAGTCATTTTCAGGTCTCTCCAGTAATGTTCGATTGAGTTCATGTCAGGGCTCTGGCTGGGCCACTCAAGGGCATTCACAGAGTTGCCCCTAAGCCACTCCTCAGTTTTGGCTGCGTGCTTATGCCAGGAGTACATTTTTGGCATAATTTATACATAAACTTGTCAATCTGGGGTGACCACACCACCTCCTAACAAGCTCCACTCATTTTTCGGAAACATGGGACGGCACAGGAGGAAGGAAAGTTGCTAAATTTTTGCACAAGCAGGGCCAGTATTCTGGTGTAACCTGTTAATAAATGTGCCCCATTGTCTTGTTACATAGTAACATACATAGTAACATAGTTTGTAAGGTCGAATGAAGACATTGTCCATCTAGTCCAGCCTTCTATCCTCCTGTGTTGATCCAGAGGAAGGCAAAAAAACCCCAAGAGCAGAAGCCAATTAGCCCTTTTGGGGGAAAAATTCCTTCCCGACTCCCTAATGGCAATCAGACTGTTCCCTGGATCAACCCCTAATAGTCCCTACCTGCCTGTATACCCGGATTAACAAATAACCTTAGATTTATAACCTATAATATCCTTCCTCTCCAGAAAGACATCAAGTCCCCTTTTAAACTCCTCTATTGATTTTGCCATCACCACATCCTCAGGCAGAGAGTTCCACAGTCTCACTGCTCTAACAGTAAAGAATCCCCTTCTGTGTTGGTGATGAAACCTGCTTTCCTCTAATCGTAGCGGATGCCCTCTTGTTACCGTCGCAGTCCTGGGTATAAACAGATCATGGGAGAGATCCTTATATTGTCCCCTCATGTATTTATACATGGTTATTTTTGAGCGTCCCCTTAGCCGTCTTTTTTTATAGAGTAAATAATCCCAATTTTGATGCCTCTCTGGGTATTCCAGTCCCGTCATTCCATGTATTAGTTTAGTTGCTCTTCTTTGAACCCCCTCAAGCACTGTGACATCTTTCCTGAGCACCGGTGACCAGAACTGTACGCAGTATTCCATGTGAGGCCTGACAAGTGCCTTATATAGTGGGAGGATAGTGTTCTCGTCCTTCGCCCCTATACCTCTTTTAATGCACCCCAAGACCTTATTTGCCTTAGCAGCTGACTGGCATTGGTTACTCCAGTTTAGTCTACTATCCACTAGTACCCCCAGATCCTTTTCCATATCACTTTTCCCCAGCGGTACCCCATTAAGTGAATATTGGTGACATCCGTTCCTCCTGCCCATGTGCATAATCTTACATTTTTCAACATTGAACTTCATTTGCCATTTTTCTGCCCAAGCCCCCAGCTTATCCAGGTCCGTTTGTAGCCGCACATTGTCCTCCGTTGCATCGATTATATTGTATAATTTTGTGTCCTCTGCAAATATTGATATTTTACTGTGCAGCCCCTCTATCAGGTCATTGATAAATATATTAAAGGCAAACCTTCTGAGGTCCCTTGTGATCTATCAGGGTTCTGATACTTTGCTCCATTCAGCTTTTCATCACCCCTGACCGCTTTACCTGGCCCAGCCACCTAACCAACCCCCATCCCCTCCCCCACACACAGCATGATGCTGCCCCAATCATGCTTCACTGTAGGGATGATACTGGGCAGGTGATGAGCAGGTTTTTTTTCCCTTGCAGTTAGGACTTAGTTTACGCTTTGACAGTAGGATTTTCTACTGTTAAAGTTGCATCGCACGAAAATTGTGTTTTTGTGCGATGCAACAGAGAAGAAAGCTCCATAGGGAAACATGGGCTATGAAACCTCACGAGTCGCAGGCATATCACCGGACCCGCAAGGTTTTTGTGTGAATTAACCCATAGGAAAGCATGGACTTCACATACATGTGACTTGTAGCAACGTGACAAAATCGCGACTTGTAGCATTGTGACAAAATTGTGACTTCGTCGCCCGTGTGAAGGAGGCCTTAACATTATGTCCAATCAACTGAATTTCCCACAGGTGACTCCAATCAAGGTGTAGAAACATCTCAAAGATGATCTAGAGACATTGGAGGCCCTCACTGCTACATTTCACGTGTCGTACAGAAGGATCTGAATACTTATGTTATTGCATTTTTTTTATTTACAAAGCTTTCTAATATTTTGTCATTATGAGGTGTTGAGTGCAGGATGATGGGGAAAAACATCAATTCCTTTTTAAATTTGCACAAGACCACAACATAACGTGTGAAAGGGGGTGAAGACTTTCTGACTGCATTGTACAATGAACAACGCACCAGACTGTCCTGTGGCTCCGTAGAAGATTCATACCATGCAGAGCTGTAATCCAGGTGTACACGGAATTTATATGGAATCCGGAAAGAACTGTATGATGCTCCAACTAAGTACTTAGAAGCCATAAGGTAGTAGATCCGCGGGAAAGCAGAAATTAAACAAAAAAAAGGACTGCGCATGCGCACAGCACGCCGCGCAGCATGCCAAGCGCATCCGTGGTGCAGAAAAAAGATCCGGCCGTGGACAGAGGATACCCACACTGGCTCCTGACAGGTAAAAAACTGTCCATGGCTGCGGGCACGGGCGGATTCTGTGCGGGATTCCCTACACGAAATCCGTGCGTGCAAGTGGACCTTGGACCTTGGGGTGGTTTAACACGGGTGATAGTGAGTAAAAAAAGCAGATTTCTGAAACCAATGATTTTCGATAGTTTCCTTCCCATTAGCGATTCTTTCACTGATGCAAAGTTGCGAGAACAAAAAATCCCAGCATGCTCTATCTTTCTGCAATGTGTGTTTTGTTTTTTGTTTGTTTTTTCCTATCTCCTATGTTTCCCTATGGAGCTTTCTTTTTATCGCATCGCACAAACTTGTGTTGCGATGCGATTTTAACATTAGGAAGTCCTATTGACTTTTGCGATTAAAAATCATGCACTTTCATCACGGGCGGCAGCGATCCGATGTGAGATTATTATTAAAAAAACGGCAACAAAGACACAATTTTACCGTGATCTTCTCACAGCAAAATTGCGATAGTTCGGGTGGAACTAGCCTTGGGGGGGATTTGCTGCAGAATTCTCGCTCAGACGCTCCGCACTGAAATTCCACGGCGTTTACAGCAAAGTTGATTTGATAAATCTCACCTACAAGCTGCAGAAATAATTTGCGTAAAACCCTGTGCAAAGTGCCATGCGGCGCAGAATTCAATTTTCTCGCTGTTTCCGCTGTGGAATTCACCTTTTCTCAGTGAGGGGGTGAATTCTGCACAGAAATGCGCAATGAAACCCGCACCAAATGGCGTAGGTTTAGAGGCTGGCTTGCTGCTGATTTGCCTCGGACATTCCGCTATACATCAGCCCCGTCCGAACCCATCCATAGGGTAACTCAGAGGTAACAACATATGGAACTCGAGCAGAAGTAGAGAGAACTCCTAATGCTCACATACAGAACACCATATGGTCCAAAATGGGGTAACCTTTACAAGTGCAGTGTACTACAGAGAGCCGAGTGGTAGTGTTTTTCGTACAGTCGCGCACAGGAGGCGTAAGGAGCATTGCAGAGGGTACATTTTCTAGGACAAAGGCTGCACACAAGTCTCAGGAGCGCGGAAAAGATAAGAGGACTAAAGAACTAGAAAAGGGACCAAGGTCATGGAAATGTAAGGGGTGTTTGAGGTGATATTTAAAAGAGAACTACAACCACTGACTATATACCGAAACACAAAAAGTAGGTATGAAATAAGGCTTAAAAAAAAATATTGGGCTATAAATCATATTTTTTCTCTGTATAACCTGAACATATTCAGCAGTGCTTATATGGAGATCGTCACTCTTCACATTAGGCCCTGTGTGGCTTACAATGCAATTTCTGGAGACGCATACACACTAAAGCAATTAATCAGTATAGTTTTTGGCGTGTCAGAGGTAAACTACCTCAGAGCAGAAGTTGTCCTTGACTAGATTTGAACCCAGGTCTCCAGGGCTATAATACTACACTTCTGAGCACTGAGCCATCATACACCGTATGGCCCCTTTATGACAGGCCACAATTCTTTCACAATTGGAGCTTCTCTGCATGGAAACTCTCCCCGTGACCCTGGAGTGCGGCATAAAATCACGTGACAAGTTTTCCTTGGATCAATTTCATTGTGAATGCACATTACATAGGAAAATCCAGCGATCTGAGGCCTAGTCATTGGTGCTAGACTAGTCGGAGCCAGGATTTCATTGCCAAACTTGGGGGGGGGGGGGGGGGGGTAAATATACAGCGGTGTTGGGTGCATACTGAGAATGGCGTGTTCGAGGAAAGCATCCAGCGAAAGGGGATTGTGTGAATGGAAACAACTTATTGCTGAAAGGGGTCAGAGGAGGATGTCAAGATTCATTCTGGTGAACAGGCGCTGTACGCAGTCAAGCAAATTTCAGCCAAATACAACGCTTTGTCTGAAAGCACAACTTGGCATTTCTTAAAACAGATGGGCTATAGAGCAGACAACCAGCACCACTGCTGTCTAAGAAAACCAGAAAGACGAGACTCCAGGGGCAAAAGAGCAGAAAACTTGTATCACTAAGCAGCAGAAAAACATCTGGTCAGATGGATCCACATTTGCACGTTGCACCGTGTTGATGGGAGGTCAGAATTTGTCACAAACAGCATGACAGACACCCTGTTAGCACCTCCATCTAAACGAAGTAGTTTCCTGTCCGCAGGGGCCGATTTTCCTGCAGGACAATTTCATCCCCCAGTGGAATCTACACCACAACGAATTGCTGCGGTTCTGAAGTCCAAACGAGTCCAATGCTCTACTAGATGGGGGTCTCTAATAATGTGGCCACTCACTATAGAACAAATTCCAGATTTGACAGTACGGTATTATGGTGAAGGTGTTGACCTCTATGTATCTTAGCGCAATGTTCTTTCTTCTCCTCTACGGATGTATATTAGGACATACATTCTAGTGTTTCCAAGAAAGAGGTTTCTGAACAAGCGCTGTCGCTCTCGGCTGCTTCTTTCAGTTCTTCTCAATGAGTATTTGTCCGCAGGTAATAAACAGTTTTCCCGTAAGTGATTCACAAGCCTGGAGAGCTTACGGCTTAATAAAGACACAGTCCTGAGTGCAGTGAGTCACGCTGTGATAGCAGCAGTACAGCCGAGGGTGGGCATCACACTACCACCTCTCCAAACATCCCAGTGGTCTATGACCCCCACCAGACTACGGAGCGGATCACCCTCTTCTATAGAAACCTAAATGATGGGTAATTTCAGAGATTACTATATAAAATCATTTCTATAGAAGGCGCTCAAGAAAAAGTTTTCGTCTCATTTACATCCCATTTTTGCCACAGGTTGGGGATGTAATGCTGGGAATGCTTTCCATAGGGGTCCATTTGTCGAACAGAGGCAAAAAGAGTGTTCTGCTGGCCTCTGCCAGTATCCAATAAAACAATGTATATCACGCGGTATACGATATGGGTGATGGATGCCCCTGCATGGCATCTGTCACAGGCATCCATTAAACGTATATGTCATAGGCTTTTCATCACATAGACGTTTAATGGGTGACAGATGGCACTGTTAAGTGTCCATCACAGCCTTCCATCATATATACGTTGAGAGCTCGTCCTGCCGTATACACTTAATGGAATAAAGCACTAAATGTTAACAAGGCCTTAGATGGAAGGAAACATTTCATACATTACAATAATTCCATGTTTGCCGGTCTAGAAAATGGCCATCACAGTCCCAGGCGACATAAGAGCATGCTTAGGAAGTCAGATGGCCAAACTGCCCTGATGGATCAACGCTGTTACCATCGGCGCGGATTCCCCAGCTGCAGCATGTCAATTGTTTTTTTTTGGGGGGGGGGGGGGGGGGTTCGGTGTGGCTGCGCTCTCCTCTATGGGAGCACCGGCTGCAACGGAAAAGCATGCAGCCAAGCCGCCCCAAAACCCGCTGCTAAGTGTCGCGAGTTTTGAAGCGACGCCTTCACAGCGGAAATCTCCCGTTTTTTCGCTGCGGCCAAACCGCAAGATTTCCGGCAGGATTCCGCCCTGTGGGAACCCAGCCTAATGAAATGGCCCATGTCTGCCATCTTTGTACTGCAGTGTATTATACCAGCAAACTATTACATTTAAAAAAAGTAAAAAGGTGTTAAAGGGGTTGTACCTAAAACAACGTTTACTCCCTATCCATATGAAAGGGAATAAAAGTTTGATCAGTGAGTGTTCCTATGCAGAGATCTATATCAATCCTGAGCATTGGGGTTGCGTGTCCTCCTCCTGGCTGCAGGCTCATGGCACTTCTGTAGTGAGGCGAAGGCTGAAGTAGAGTGGTGGTCGCACAAGCGCGGTGCCGCTACATTAATTTTTTAATGAGATTGTCTGAGATAGCAGAGCACTTATACTCTGTCAGCCCCTTTAAAATGAATGGAGCGGCACCGCATATATGTGAACCGCTCTCCATTCAACCTGATGTCACTGCGGGGGGGGGGGCAGTAAGCCCACAGTGAGGAGAAGAGGGTGACAAAAGACCTCCATTGTCAGCGTTGGTGGGTGTCTTAGCAGTATCCTGGGATAACCCCTTTAAAAATTGTCTGTTCCCCCGCCCACCTGAAAACTGTGCACCCCCTGAAAAGTATGTTCAGACACCTCCCAAAAAGTTTGTTTCAATGACGTAAACGTTCAAACAGCCCATGGAGCAGAGCGAGGCTAACTACTTCCCAAGTCAGGAAAAAAGTCTGCAACAGTGATGTGGATTTACTACTGAAAAGTAGCCAGTTTTTAGATGCAATTTGCAGCACATGGAGCCGGCTGTAACACGGCAGAGAAAATCGGGTGAGATTTGTGCATTGCGAGACGCACCAATATGAATGAGGTCATACACAAGAGTGATTCCCCCCCCCCACATCGCGTATTAAAACCGAATTAGTGAATGAGCCAACTGTGATTATTATGACTGCATAAAGTGAATGATGAACGAAAAGAGCAAGAGTTATCCTTTTATTATTGGCTGCGTTTGCATTGAATGATTATTGTCCACTTCGGCTCGTTTGTACGATTTTTTTTTTTTTAACAATAATCGTCTGGTGTAAAATAGCCTTAAGCCAATTAATGTGTTGTAAAATCAGACTAGACTGTTTAAAAATGCGCCAGTTTCTCATCCAGCAGTCACGGTGATAAATCTGGCGCCTTTTCAGACTGCCTTGTCTAAGTTTGCACGGTTAAACGTTCAGCAGTATTAGTGAGGGTGATTACACATCTGCGTCGCAACCCCGCAATTCCGACTGAAAACACCAGAAGAAAAAGCGCTGCGCTTTTTCTTCCATCCTAAAGCCGGGCAACTGAGCAGAAAGCAGGCGGACCCCACTGTGGTCAATGCGGTCTGCCCGGCACTGTTTGGAACCGTTCATCTGCGGGTATTCCCTTTTCCTGCTTCCCGAATGGAACAGGAAAGCATAATCGCCGGCGCAGAAAGTCAACCCTGATGACTGATTTGTAAATAACTGCATAGAATCAATACTAAGAAAAATTAAAACCATAACAAAAAATATAAAACCCTTAAAGGCCTCACGTCCACGGGGAAAATCAGGCCCGCCGCGGATTCTTCATGCAGAATCCCGCAGCGGGTCCCTCCTTGCCCACGGACATGAGGCCTAAAAATAAGCATTACTTACCTGTCCAGATGCTGCAAATCTGTCCTCCATTGCGGCCGGATCTTCTTTCTTCGGCCCGGCAGATGTGCTTGGCACGCGGGCAGTGAACCACGCGCATACGCCGTGCACTCTTTTAAAAATTTTTTTAACTCCTGCTCTCCCGCCCCGGAGAGCAGGAATTCAGCTGCGGGTGTGCCGTAGATCCGGACGGCTTCCATAGGAGACCTGCACTAAAATGGAGCATGCTGCGGGTGTTTTCCCACACACGCAATCCGCGCCTCAGGGGAAAATGACATCCGCAGGTATTTAATTACCTGCGGGCGTCCAATGCATCCCTATGGGGCACGGATCACGAGTGCGGGTGACCTACTGCGGATCTGTCCCTGTGGACATGAGGCCAAAAACAGTATGGCAACACAATGAAGGGGTTCTGGGTCTCTGGGGGGATTACCATCCTGCAAACGCTTCCACAGTCAGCATTTAAACGTTTCATGAAAGAAGTAGCCGATGAGTCTTCTGGAGCCCCGTGTATTTTAGGCACAATGGACTGTACTAATATAATCCTAATGAAAGATCTATAACCAATTGTAAGCCTGGCTGTATATACGATCACTCAGACTGGCCACACTTAGAATGACACGTCTATTTGAATGACACGCCGACTTCACGGTTTACAACGAAGCCTCCTCAGATATGAAATGGTTAAAGACGGAATAGCCACAATAAAAGTTCACTTTTGATTTTTGTGAAAATGGTTCCTGTTATGATGAATGTGCAGCTGGAAGTGACTCATCCATATAAATATCCTGCCACCTTCTATATTTGGAGAAAAAGCTCTGTAATCCGAGTAAATATTTCATTCCTGCATTGATGTGCTGTAATAAATAAGTACACAAAGCCTTCGTGCCGGCCGCGGCCGCCGAGCGCCGTACTGGACACATGTCTGATGCTTAACCCCCCTTCTAAGTAACGTCGTCCAAGACAAATGGAGAGCCGCTGACAATGCGCGCTTCACAGGTGCGCTGTCAAAAACTGTCCCGGCATCCAGGAAAACGTGTGAGTCACAATTACTGCGTATTAATTTGCCTGCTGTTTCCCAGTTCCATCGTCGCTTCCAGTTTGGACCGGCCGCATGTTTCACTTATTAATGGGCATGCAGACTTTTTGCAAATAATTTTTTGTTATTAGTTCTCTGAAATTCCAAAGATTTACTAACTTTTCAAATAGTCCTGTTAAGAAAAGACTCTTCTGTATTCAGTTCCCACGCAAACTTAGAATGCGTTCACACAGGCGATTTAAATGCACGCGAGTTTTCTGCGTGGTGAGATTACGATAATAGAACCCACTCTTCTTAATAGGTTATACACGTGGGTGATTATTCTCTTGCAGTGATGCTACGGGACAGAAAATTTGTGGCATGTTCTATTTTCATGCGAGTCTCGCACGAGTTCAGAACATGCAGATGTACGTCTCCTGCGCACGACCGGAGTGCCCGTGTCCTCTGCCATGCAAGTCGTCCCGAGAATGCCAGGTGCCACTTGTGCTTGCCTGTGTGAATACACCCATAAATGGAGCTATATTAGGCAGCATGTTACATTTTTCTAATCTGTTTTATTTTCTGATTGTAGAATTGTTTTATTATGTGGGGGCGGCCATCTTGCCTGAGCTGCATTTAACTCCTTAGTGACCAAGCCTGTTTGCGCCTTAATGACCAGGCCAAATTTTGGAAATCAGATGTGTCACTTTAACATAGAATAACTCCGTAAAGGTTTTGCATATCCAAGTGATTCTGACGTTTTTTCGCCACATATTGTACTTAATTTAGGTGGTAAAAATAGACCGATAGAATTTGGGTATATTTATTAAAAGTGTCAAAATTGAAAAAATTTTGACAAAGTCATTTTTTTTCACATTTTCAACTGCAATATCTCAAATAGGTGCAAACATAATATAGACATTTTTGATAAGATATATATTTCCATCTGTTTGCTTTATTCTGGAAGCACATTGGAAAAACTTTTAGCAGATGTAAAAATTTAACATTAATTATTAACATTTTGAGGAACACTTTGTTTTCCTGCACCAAGCCAAGATTGCAAAGGCTCATAGGTGTCAGAATGATAGATACCCCCACAAATAACCCCATTTTAAAAACTACACCTCTTAATATATTCACTGAGAGGGGGGCAGGAGTATTTTGACCCCACAGTTTCTTTTCTGGAGTTAATGCAATTTAGAGGAGAAAAAAAATGAAATTTCATATTTTTGCAAATATATCATTTTAAGGACAGGATTTTTTTCCTATAATGCACATGAAAATGAGGATTTGCACCCCAAAATGGATACCCCTGTTTGTCCCGTGTTCAGAAAAATACCCATTGTGGCCCTAATCTTATATCTATATGCACAACCGGGCCCAAACTGAAAGGAGCAGCTGCTGGCTTTCAGAACAGAAATTTTGCTTGAAGGTGATTTAGCCCACTTGTAGAGCCCTTGAGCAGCCAAAATGAGGCTGAACCCCCACAAATGACCCCATTTTAAAAAATAGACCCCTTAACGAATTAATCTAGGGGTGTACTGCGTATTCTGACACCACAGTTTTTGAATGAATCAAAGCAAAGCAGAAGGAAAAAAATACGATTTTTGTTTTTTGGCAATTGTGTCATTTTAAAAAGTTTTTTTTAGTACTGCACACATATGAATAAAGATTTTCACCTCAAAATGAATACCCTCATTTGTCCCGTGTTCAGGAACATACCCATTGTGGCCCTAATCTTCTGTCTGGATGCATAACGGGGCCCTAACCGGACAGAGCATCAAACTTTAACTGTTTTTTAACTTTTACGTGATCACCATTATCCATTAAATAATGGCGGTTACGTGATCGGTGACCGCTAAGCGCGGCCCTCGGTTGCTGCTCTAAGCTCTCGGTTACCTTCAGTAGCCATGAGGATGAAGATTTCAAATTTCCGGGCCCTCTCCAGCTCCTACACTTGCGTCCGATATTTTGGTGATGTGCCCATGCGCCAAAGATGGGGAAAGGTCCACGGATAAGGATCCTGTCGGGGGACATCGCCGGTGGCCTTTGTTAAGTAATTTCACCTTCCCTCACAGTTTGGATCCGTGACGGGAGGTGAAACTTTAGCTTTTTTTTACTTTTACGTGATCGCTGTTATCTATTGCATCGTGAGATCTCCAGGCTCTCAGCTACATTTAGTAGCCAGATGCGGGGAGATTTTAAATTACCGTGGCAATCTGTGGCTTTTGCGCATGCGTCCATGATCAGGAAGTAACAGACTAGTATTAGGCTTTGTGGTCAGTGTGAAGAATGCAGGAGTTTAGAATAAATAAAAATAGATTCTGACCAAAAATTACTTAAAAAAAAAAAAAAAAAGAAGCACCAAAAAATTCTTTAACAATATGTCAGTAAAATTACCCAGCTTTGTGGGGGGTAATAAATAAATGACCTGAAAGCGCTGCGGAATAAGTTGGCGCTGTACAAATAACGAGCTTTATTTTTATCCTTGAGCCTCGATGGTTGCCTGGTATGAAATTGTTACATACTCTGATTAGGAAGGCAACCTTCTGATTACTATTCTCCTTTTTCTGTCTTTTTGTGTGTCTGTCTTTAGCCCCGTTCTTAATTTTAAACTAAGTATAATAAAAGTTTTTTTAGGGTTCTCCCCCTGTGAGACTCATACTAAGTTGAGATGCCTCTGTGTAAAATCATCTGAATAGTTGTTTGAAATAATCACTAAAACGTACTTTTACATGGAGTCATTGTTGTTGTTAACTTGTTCAGTTTCGCAATAGCTGAATGAATTGTTGGTGGCATTTACACAGCCAAAATATTAGTTGTGGGTTGTGTGTTATGGGCCGTGAGGTTTTTAGTGGACATGTATTTGAAATTTTGTCACTTCCCTAACGCTCGCTCATTGGTTACAAAGTTCACTAAATGCCCATTAATAAGTGCAAGCAGTCATTGAGGGAACACTCGCTGCTGCAATAGGCCGTAGCGGTAAAAGGGTATCTTGTCTCCACCAGAAATATGGGTGGAGACCTGCGCAGTGACAGATAACACCTCGTTACCTCCCTGTTAACGCCCCCCCCCCCCTCAGCTTCCAACTTTTGTCTCCGCTCCACTTCTGTGCTGCAGCCAATGAGGCTGTCACTCTGCTCCCCTACTGCTGTCGCTTTTGATTCCCGCTGTGATCCTCCATGATGCCAGTGTGTCCCTCCATGGTGCACACCCTGGTGCCAACACTCTCCTCCCGGCTGTAGCGGTGCTCGCTGCAACTTGTCCCCGGTGGCTGGAAGACAGAGGGCACATGCGTGAGCTGCCAGGGCCATGTCACAGGGGAATGCCCTGTGTGTGTGTTTCTCAGCCTCTCGGCAGCAGCTGAATACTCCGTCCTCCCCTGTCGGTGTCTCCACAGCAGCAGGGACCCCAGCAATCACAGCCTGCTGCTGTTTGACAGCCCGGCTAAAAGCAGTGTGGGGAGGTGTGTGTGCGCCAGCCAATCCTCAGCTCTGGCAATCACCGAGCCCCCCCCTCTTACTCCGCCTTCTCAACCGATGTCTCCACCTATTCTTCTGGTGGAGACAAGATACACCAGTACCGGCCATAGCACCGAGCGTTCCGTTGAAAACCAAGACAGCAAAAAAAAAAAACGGCAGTGAGTGTAGCAGCGAGTGCTCTTTCGAAGACCAACAGGGACTGTTCAGCCAAGGATCACTGACACATATTTGTGGGTTTTAGGGAACCAATGAGCATTAAAGGGGTTGTCCCGCGCCGAAACGGGGTTTTTTTTTTTTCAACCCCCCCCCCCCCGGTCGGCGCGAGACAACCCCGATGCAGGGAGGTAAAGAAAGCTTACCGGAGCGCTTACCTTAATCCCCGCGCTCCGGTGACTTCAATACTTACCGCTGAAGATGGCCGCCGGGATCCTCTGTCTCCGTGGACCGCAGCTCTTCTGTGCGGTCCATTGCCGATTCCAGCCTCCTGATTGGCTGGAATCGGCACGTGACGGGGCGGAGCTACACGGAGCCTGCATTCTGCACGAGCGGCTCCATAGAAGACAGGAGAAGACCCGGACTGCGCAAGCGCGGCTAATTTGGCCATCGGAGGGCGAAAATTAGTCGGCACCATGGAGACGAGGACGCTAGCAACGGAGCAGGTAAGTATAAAACTTTTTATAACTTCTGTATGGCTCATAATTAATGCACAATGTACATTACAAAGTGCATTAATATGGCCATACAGAAGTGTATAGACCCACTTGCTGCCGCGGGACAACCCCTTTAAGTGAATGGGGAAAATGTTCAAAAAGAATGTGGAAGCCAATTAGCATTTAGTGGGAGGCACACGTCGAACAAGTGCACAGCTTTCCGTAAAGTTGTTGGCTAGTAAGTGAAAGACAACAATTTTTTTACACGGACGGATGATCCATGTGAAAAAAAAATTGCTGTTATGTCCTGTTCTCATCCATTATCACAGACGAGAATAGGACATGCAATATACAATACGGCTGTGTGCATTTAGCTTCCTGCATCTCATGTCTGCAGAACATTGACTTGGCCTCTGATTCTAATTCTTTGTTCTTTGGCATCTGTTTTTGCTTTTTCTAAAAATAAGCTTAAATAATTGCCTCTCCACTAATTCTGCTGTCTGTGCCACATATACACCGGGAAGGTGAAGTCCGCACTCCAGATAGATTTTCTGAATGGCTTACAAGGTTTGCATTTTTATAGCGTTCACATACGGCCATACACACAATATCCTGTTTGGGGCGATCACCAGATACAATGTACTGCACACATATCTCCTTGTCTTCTATTTCACTGCATGCATTCAGATTTGTAGATAAAGGCTTTAACCCCTTAACGACATGGTCGATTTTGGGCATAAGGACACAACGATTTTGGGGGGGGGAGTTTCATCTCCACTTCTCAAAAGCCATAACACTTATTTTTCCGTCGACGTGGCCGCATGAGGGCTTGTTTTTTTGCGCGGCGAACAGTAGTTTTTATTGGTGCCATTTTTGGGGTCATAGATTATGATAGCAGAGAGAGAAAACACATCAATTCTGCATTGCTTTTTACAGTGTTAATCATGCAGCATAAATGACACAATACATTTTTTCTGCAGGTTGGTACGATTGAAACGATACCAAAATTTTTTTAAGGCTTTTCTGCAATAAAAAAACTTTTTTGGGGAAAAATTTTTTTTCTAAATCGCTGCATTCAAAATCCTATAACTTTTTTTTTTTTTATTTCTTCATGAATGGAGCTCTGTGAGGGCTTGTTTATTGCTTGATGAGCTGTAGTTTTTATGGGCAACATTTGGGGGTACAGATCACTTTTACTGTGTTTATTTTGGGAGGCAAAATGAAAAAAATAAGCATTTTACAACTCAGGTTTTTTACGCTTTTTGCCGTGCAGGATAAAAAGTGCACGTAATTAGTTGTACGAATTGTTACGGATAAGATGACACCAAAAAGTTTGTTATACTAATAGAGGGGTTTCTTTTTGTTTATTCTTACACAATTTATGTCCCTGTAGGGGACTTGTACCATAACAACTATGATTGCCACCGGCTCCGGTCTTTCTGTGACGTCCGCTTGCAGGCTGAGCCCATCTACAAACAAGCTGCAGCAGTTCAGTGATCATGGCTGAGCGCTGTCATTGGCTGCTGCAGCAGGTTTATGGGATTTTACTTACCTGCAAAACAGACAGCAGAGACTGGAGCCGGCGGAGGACAAACAGGGGAGTGAAGAGGTGAGTAACCAAGGATTTTTCATTTTAATGGACAAAATCCGCATGCGGTATTTTGAAGCAGAAATGATGCGGAAACTAGATAAAAATGAGTTCTTTATGCGGAAATGAGGACAAATTGCACATGCGTGTCCACATACCAAGGAGACGTGGATGTAGGGGTTGGAATTCACGTGGAATTTTTTCTCAGTAAATTTAGCCGCAAATGATGGCAGAAGACTAACTCCTGAGATCGTGCCATCACTGCACCATAATAGTATGTTGGCTCAGAGACGCAATGACCATTGTCCGAAACTGCAGCGGAAATACACTTACACCTGGGTGAAGCCAGCCTCAGCATTTGCGCGATGGGCGTTGTATTTTGCTCACGTGTGCATCTGTTACTGCTGACCTGTGTAATTTCATGCGCAAAAAAACAAGGAAGCATGCTCCCATTGATTTCAGTGAGCAATTAAGTCTAATTAGCATAATAGGACATGTTGTCTATTTTTTTGTGTGTGAATGAAATGCGTGCGCAAAAAACACACGTGAACGAACCCATAGAAATCAATGGGTTGTATTCACTGCGTATTGTACGTGCACATATGCTTTTTTGCAAATAAGACCCCAATACAGCTCTGTCCACTGAAAAATAAAACCGCTCTGGTTCTAGAATGTGGCGCCAATCAACAGGTTTTTTTTTGGGGGGGGGGGGGAAGGTGTTTCTATTGCACAAAAGTGGTAAAAAAATTAGAAAACTTCTATAAATTTTGTGTTGTCATATCCGTAATGACTTATAGAATAAAGCAACATAATATTTATACCCCATGGTAAAAGTCATAAAAAAAAATCTGAAAAAACTGTGATAAAATAGCAAAAATTTTAATTAAGCCTAAAATTAGTTATGTCACTAAAGGGTTAAAAATGCATAAAAAATAATAAAACAAGTTTATACCCACTACTTCAGTAGTAATGTGCCTTTCTAATCCTCCAAATTCCCTGCTCTGTATCGGAACGCTGCCCTCTCGCAATGTCTGTGTAGGGACAGCTTTTCATACGGCGCCCCTAGAAATAGTGCATGCTACGATTTATTTCTCTTGAGTATGTAAATGCTGTATCCACATGCTGGTGTGCCTGGAACAATGCGATAAACTAGGAGGTTCCATAGGAAAACATGGGTTACATAAAAAAAATAAAAACGCAAATCACGGCTGTATAGAGCATGCTACGATTTTGTATACTCGCAATGTAGCAGCCTACAAGACATCGCTCGTGTGGAAGAACCCATAGGAAAGCATGGGCTCCACATACATGGGATTTGTAGCGCTGTGGCATCGTGAGAAAATGGTGCAGTTTTGTAGCCCGTGTGAAAGCGGCCTTACTCCCCTCTCATGCATGCTCAGCCAATACGGGCAGCTTTTGATCGTGTCTGTAATCGGTGGACACAGGAGGCACATCATTGGTGGTATACAGCCTGCGGCCCCGGCACCTCCTTGTAGTTATAAATGTATCAGGCGTTTCTATTATTAGCTGCGATTGTAAATAGAAATGAGTTATTATGTATAAACTCCACTACGCTGACATCATTAATAACTTGTTTTCAAGCAGAAAATAAACTGTTTATAGCTGCGCGCATCGGCTTTTCCGATGATGACTTTCTATTTCCAGACAAAGTTTACTGCTTTAGGCCGAGGTCAGACGAGCGTGTTTTTTTGCGCGCCCATGTGCATGAAAAAACTGCAGTGCTCACATGAGCAGAAAACACGTGAACGGGCAAAGTTTCATATGCACAGCGCACAAAACTTTGCCCATTCACTGGAGCTACATCCCCACGAAGGTCCCCTCATCACTGAACACTGTGACAGCACTGTCCGTGTTCAGTGACGAGAGGACTCCCCGCGGGGATGAAATATAAGCCCTACCCTGAAAATCATCCCTAGCTGCAGAAAAACAAAAAAAATCATAACTCACCTAGAAGTGCTGTCCGGCTCTTCTCTGTGGTCTCCAGCAGTCTTTTTCTGTATTTCTTCTGTGCGGGGATAGCAAAATCCCTGCCTGCTAGAAGCGTTGCCTAAGATTGGCTGAGCGCTGGAACCAATCACAGCCATTCAATGATTGAATGTCTGTTTTGCTCTCAGCCAATCAGAGGCAGTGCTTCCAGGAGGCGGGGATAATAAATCCCCGGCCAGAAAAAAATGATGAAGACCAGTATCGGGGAGCCGGAGAAAACACGCGGCGGAGCAGCTAGGGGTTATTTTCGGGGTGAGGGTTATATTTCAAGACCTTCCCCGAAAATCATCGATACGGGGGTTGCCTTCATCCCATTGCTTTCAATGGGGCGTCAGCAGCGCCGGCCCCATTATGCATGTGAACGAGGCCTTAGAAGGAAATCTAACAAATATTTTAAAGAACCCATCGAATGACCTCAGAACCTCTTACTACTTCTAATAGCTTGTATTTTGGACCATGCCTATCAGATAACATCCTTTGATCATCTGCATATGCCTTATAGGCAACAGATGCATAAGGTGAAGCTGCTGCGCCCCAGTGCAAAATGTGTAACAGAACCCTGCAGCTACAATGTATAGAATTTGTATAGTTGTGAAATACAATGTGTTTATTCACAGCTGCGGATTTTTCATGCAACTTTAAAGGGGTTGTCTCGCGGCAGCAAGTGGGGTTATACATCTCTGTATGGCCATATTAAAGGGGTTGTCTCTCGCCGAAACGAGTTGTTTTTTTTTCCGCATAGGCCCCCCGTTCGGCGCAGGACAAACCCAAGGGATGTGTTAAAATAAAAAAAAAAAATATATTACTTGCCTGAATCCCCGCTCTGCGACTTCTTCCTTCTTCCTTCTCCAAGATGGCCGCCGGGATCTTCACCCACGATGCAACGCGGGTCTTCTCCCATGGTGCACCGTGGGCTCTGTGCGGTCCATTGCCGATTCCAGCCTCCTGATTGGCTGGAATCGGCGCACGTGACGGGGCGATGACGCGTAGAAGGGGGCGGAGCCAGAACGCCGCTCGTGCCCGGACCGACCAGAAGGAGAAGACCCTTCTGCGCAAGCACGTCTAAAAAAGCAAGAAGACCCCGAAATCAGACGGATCCATGGCGACGGGGACGCTAGCAACAGAGCAGGTAAGTGAATAACTTCTGTATGGCTCATATTTAATGCACGATGTATATTACAAAGTGCATTAATATGGCCATACAGAAGTGCTTAACACCACTTGCTTTCGCGAGACAACCCCTTTAATGCACTTTGTAATATACATCGTGCATTAAATATGAGCCATACAGAAGTTATTCACTTACCTGCTCTGTTGCTGGCGTCCCCGTCTCCATGGCTCCGTCTAATTTCGATGTCTTCTGGCATTTTTAGACGCGCTTGCGCAGTTTGTGCTTCTGCCTGGTGAATGGGGCCGCTCGTGCCGGAGAGCTGGTCACCGTGTCGTCATCGTAGCTCCGCCCCGTCACGTGTGCCGATTCCAGCCAATCAGGAGGCTGGAATCGGCAATGGAACGCAAGGAAGCAGAAGAAAATCCACGGTGCACCGTGGGAGAAGACCCACGGTCCACCGTGGGAGAAGGCCAGCGGCGCCATCTTTAAAAGAAGAAAAGAAGCTGCAGACGCTGATGCAGGTAAGCGCAATGCTATTTTTAAAAACTAACCTATGCTTTCTTTTTAACAGGGCAGAATGCGGGGGTAAGTGAAAAAACAATTTTTCGATTTCGCCGCGGGACAACCCCTTTAAGTTATGTAAAAACAAACTGCAACATGTCCTATCTCTATAGCTCATCGAAGTGAAATGGTGTGTGCAAATATACAGTAAGGGCCTGTTCACACGGGTGTCAAAATGTGCCCAAAAAATTGTGGCAAAATCCCCTGAAAATCGCACGAACAGATGATTTTCTGCGATCAGGTCCAGAGCCACATTAGTACTTAAATCGGCCATTCACACAATCGGGAGCGACGTGGTGCCGGAAAAATGTGCTATTTGGAATTCCCTCTATTGGTTAAAATCCTCCTAATGACTTCTAATGTCTTAAATACAGGCACCGGTCTCCTTTTCCAAGCGTTGGACGCAGCTAAACTCCCTCCCCCTTCCCTTTTTTCCCACTTCCCGTAGAAGTCTATGGCCACTCCTACATTTTTCAGACAAAAGATAGATCAAGACCTATCTTTTTGCGCAGCGGGGAATTTGAGTCGCTGAGTTCAGTCGCTGATGTCCTAGATTTTTAGATGAGATTTTTATTTTTTTTTTGGCAGCTTAAAATCATTCATTTGAACATTTCCACTGGAAACCATAGGTTTTATTAGTCACGATTTTTTTTAGCGCAGGTATAATAGCTGCACAAAATCATCTATGTGAACGAGGCCTAAATAAGGCAGAAAACCTGTGCATTTGTTGTATATTTGCGCAAAAAAAATCAACGGATTTCATGCTATTTTTTTTATGTGTGGAAATATGCTGCATATTTTCTTGCATAAGAAAATGCCAATAGGCAGGAAAATGTGCTGAATCAGCATGTTTCAGTCCACAGTAAAACGAAAAAAAAAGGTTTGGTACCGTGTTAGCTAGCCTAAACAAGGATGACCATCTGAAAACCATGCTCCCGGACCCTCCCCTCCTATGTTATAGGCAACCTCCTAGTTTAAGGAACTGTATAATCAACAGTGCATTGCTCTCTGACACACAAAAAGGAACTTATCCCTGTAAGGTAAGGAGCTGCAGGACCTGCTCACATATACTGACTGCGGACAGGATACGGATCCCCAACATACAGCAGGACTATAAGATCCTGGGGACATTCACATGTTCCACCTCCAATGTTGTGTACCTGATCATGTGCAGTAAATGTCCTGTTAGGGGGCTTTATATCGGGGAAACAGGATAAAAACTAAGAGCCAGGATGACATCTCATCGCCACTCAATTAGAAAAAGAAAGACTGAACTACCTGTGGCAAAACATTTTTGTGGTCAGGCAAACAGCATAGAGCAGATGAGAGTTCTCATACTGAAGGGCAAGTTTAAGTCGCAGCATAACAGAAGAATTTGGGAATACAATTTTATGGCCATGTTTGATACCCTCAAGAATGGAATGAACCTCAGTCCGGGATTCTTGCATAAGTGGAAAATATGAAAAGTCTGAAGGAGGTCAAGAGGGATGTCCTCTTCCCAATCATTTTTTTTTTATTTTTTTAAACTTCATAAAAATTTAGAACTTGACTTGTAATAATTTTGCCATCCAACAGGTGGTGCTGCATCTCCTTCCATGTGAAGATTGAAGGAGAGATAAAACACATCAAACTGTCACATTCCTGAGCTCAGTGAACTGATTAAGTATTTATCTCTCAGCTCAGTTTGTCTGTTTTAAGTTTTGAGTGCAAAACAGTCTCAAATTTCTGTGTGTGAACATTTGTATTTCAATCAAGAGGAGTGTCCTCTCTGCATTTATACATTATATATGTGCCCCATCCAACCCTGTTCCATTTTAGCCTGAGGAAGGATCGATAGACGATCTGAAAGCTTGCTATAACATCATGTATTTTTGTTAGCCATTAAAAGGTCTCCTATCTACAAGATTACTTGGTTTCTCTTACTGAGAACAATAACACTTCAGTCCAGAGTCACGTAGGCAGTAGATGCTGTGGAATTTCCGCAGCGTTTACACTACAAGCTATGTGGAGCGAAAGGAAAAATATTACAAGTTTAAAAAAACCTTTCCCAGTTATATCTAAAAAGAAAAGAAAGTAAAAAATTGGTGTAATTGTGTTTTTGGTTTTTTTCCCCCCACTTCACACCACTGAAAAGTTTTAAAATATATTTCAATACATTATATGCTACGGGAAATGGTGCCACTGAAAAATAGAAGTTGTCCCACAAAAACTTGTGATTTTTTATTTTTTTTTTTAAGTGGGCATACCAAAACTGCAGAATGTGAACTGGAAACAGGGGCATCAATGACCTTTGGTCACGAAAGGGTTAAATGATGCCATTAAAAAAATATATAACTCGTGCAGAAAACAAGCCCTCATACTGCTAGGTCAATGGAAAAGTAAAAACCTTGTGTGTCTTAGAAGCTGAGGATAAAAACTGGCTGTGACCTTAAGGGGTTAATGATATAACAGATGTCTTCATCTTTTCTACACTCAGCGCACTGGTCGCCGCAGACATAAGGATCATTGTTATATTGTAGTTTGATGGTGCATTTACACAGCCGATTTTTTTAATTCCCCCCCCCCCCCCGCATGATTACTGTGTGTTGCAAGATGCACAGAAATCACATGGAAAGAGAACCCATTGTTTTTAATGGAGCGTTTACATGTGCGATTTCAGCATTGTGAGAAGATGCGATGTGAGTGAAGAACTGCAGGGTCTCTTATTTTTGGCAATTTAGCACATTCTTCCCTATGGAAACCGAAAAAAAAACGCATTGCTCTCGCATGTACATGCCCGTTCAATGTGATCTTTTTTGCCCCCATAGGAAATAATGGCTGGTTAAGAAAATCTCAAGTGCTGCGATGCGTGAAAACAATCACAGTGCGCCAGGCAGTATGGGCATCCACATAATGGCCACAGGACTGGGAAAGATCTGTCTTCATCCCTCTAGAATTGCTCCAACTACCGAACAATAGCCCTCATTCCACATAGAAGCAAGATCCTTCTCAAAATTATACAGGAAAGACTGAGATCGGTAGTTGAAGCGGCGCTCCCTTATGCGCAGGCAGGATTCCGGCGAGGACCAAGCACCCACGACCATATTGTAAACCTGCGAAGGACCATGGAAAAAGCTCGAGAATACTAAAAGGATATATACATGTGCTTCATCGACTACATCAAGGCCTTTGACTGCGTTGACCATGACAAGCTATGGCAGGTCCTACAAGAGACGGGCGTATCGGCACATCTAGTCAAGCTGATAAAATCACTTTATACCAAAAAAGAAGCCACTATGGGAACACAGTATAGGGGGACAGATTGGTTTGGGATCTGCAAAGGCTTCCGACAGGGCTGCATCCTCTCACCCTTCTTGTTTAACCGGAAGCGATCATGTGGACCTACATGAACTGGAAAACGGGGTGAAAATAGGTGGAAGAAACATCAACAATCTCTGTTATGCGGATGACACAACTCTGCAGAAAAAGAAACCGGTCTGAAGCAGCCGATATGTAAGATTAAAACTGACGGTGAAAAAATGGGCCTCTACCTGAATTTCAGAGCCTCGTGTGGCGCAGAGTGTTAAGGCCCTCCTGTCCAAGGCCATTGCGGAATATTGCCAGTGATATTCCGCAGGGGGGAGAGCTGTCAGCTCTCGGTGGTGAGCCTATCTGACAGTGCTGTCAGTGTTCAGTGACAAGGTCAATTCCCGCGGGGAATACTGACACGCACCACGGACCTATGGTACACGCCTGTAAAACATAGACATGTGAACACACCATAGGGAACCAATGGTTCTAATAGACGTGCCGTTTTGTGCGCACCTATGTACGCACACACTCGTCTGAAAGCACCCTAAAGCAGCAGAAATGCAGTCCTAAGCTCTCGCTCACGACCTGAGGGTTGACTCAGCCTTTCAGCCTTCTGAAGTTGGTAAAATGAGTACCCAGCATGCTAGGGAAAAGGCAATGGCAAGCGCTGGTGGCAAAAACAGTCTGCCAAGAAAACGTCAAATTATGACAACTGAAAAAAATGGCCAAATTCAAATCAAACGAGGCGTGCAAGACTTCATCTTCCTTGATTCGACCAGGAAGGAGGATCTATGCCAGAGATAAAACGTAGGATAGCATTGGAGCGAAGCATAGACGAAATCTGAAAAAGTAGGGATCTTGGTATAGCAACTGCATGCAGAAATGTGCAAACCACCTTTTTCCCCACAGCCATGTATGGATGTGAGAGCTGGACTGCCAAAAAAGCTGATAGAAGACTAATGCGTTTGAGCTGCGGTGCTGGCGAAAGCTGCTGCGTATATCCTGGACGGCGAGAGTAACAAACAGAGAAGTCCTGAACCGTATAAGACCTGATATATCACTGGAGGGGAAGATGACCGGGCTCAGACTCACGGATTTTGGCCATGTAATGCGAGCAGAATCGCTAGAAAAATCTATAATGCTTGGAGAGACCAGTGGCAAAAGACCCGGCCGCCAAAGAACACAATGACCGATACTGTCAAAGCGGATACTGGCATGGATATCACACAGCTGGAAGAAGCCGTGCAAAACCGAAAAACATGGAGGGAGCTCGTCTTCAGGGCCACCGAGGGTTGTGAATGACTAAACGGCCAACAACAACAATTGCATCTTGACAAAGTGCGATATCGGTCAGTTTCGTGGAGCAACATCGCACTTGCATGAAGTTCGCCCGTGTGAATGTAGCCTAAGGCCACCTTCACGGGCAACAAAACCGCGCAATGCGACAGTGCTACAAATTACATGTATGTGAAGCCCATGTTTTCCAATGGGTTCCTGCACATTGCGATGTTTTGTAGCCCACTATTCGTCCCTAAAGTCCTACTATTTGTCCCTAAAATTTAAAGTAAAAAAAAAAGACACAAAACATTACCCAACAGGCGCTGTCCGCTCTACCACAGTTCTCCTCCGGCAGTTCCGCCACACTTGTTTGTAGTCTTCAGACGCCACTTCCTGGTCAGGGGGTTCATAAATCCCGCCTCCAGGAAGCACTGGCTCTGATTGGTTCTCGAGCGCCAATCACGGCCATCGCAGTGAGAAAACGCAGCGATTTTCTGCCGGTGATAGAGCTGTCATCTGTGTGAAAGAGACCTTAGACTGATATGACAGAAGTTTTGACCACTGGATCCCCAAACATTGCTGAAACCAAGTGGCGGAAGCGCTCAGCTGAGCATTGTACCTCCTCATCTGTGACGGTCTTGGCTCAGCAGAGCAATCTATGGATGCATAGAAAGTTTAGTTGTCCCGTACTTTCTATTCTACTGCTTATTAGAGTTGAGTGAATGTACTCTTCTGATGCTCGTTCGAGTATAAGCATACTCGATGGTGCTTGCTACTCGAGCGAGCATCATGCCGTGTTTGACCCCCCCCTCCCCCCGCAGTTTTGGCCCCTCCCCGATGCTTCAGATTTGACGTCTCCCCGCTGCGACACTGAGCACGTCAACGGTAGTTTGTGGCTGGCTTGGCGGAGGAGAGGGGGAGAGAGAACGAGCGAACACAGGAAAGGAAAAAAAAACAAGGTTCGGCAACCTGCGGGTCCCATACAAAAATGCTCGAGTCTCCCATTGAAGTCAATGGGGTTCGTTACTCGAATAGAGCTCTCGAACCTCGCGGACCTGAGCATTTTGGTGCTCACTCATCTCTACTGCTTATCTCTACTTTTTAGGTCTTTTGGATCTGTTGAGGGAGGGCAGTAGACGTCTTCCCAAAAGCTTATAATAAAGTTGTCCTATGTGAACGAGGTTTTTCTCAAACATGCTTTCTATGGAAAAGAACGCTGTGTAATCTTCTTGCACAATGCAGCGATTCTTGCCGCCCAGGAACACAAAGCTGCACTAACAACATGAGGTCTTGTGTGCGCGGAATTTCTTATCCACCACTTAGAGGTTTTGTGCCATCATACACAACTTCTTTCAGAATGTAGGACATGGGGCGAGCAGCTGATCACCGTAGGTCCCGGGACCCTCAACAAACAGCTGATCTTTCTGGGGAAACCTGCGGCCCGCCAGACATTTATCCTGCAGCCACCCCAGTATCAGGGCTTAATCACACAAGCGCGTTTGCCTGCATTGCCATTTGGTTTTGCATGCGCGTTTCACGTGCGCAAAAAAACCCCAAAAAAACAACCTGCTCTATTTTGCCATCGGATCCCCGTGAACTTGTGCAATAAACTGCACAATTTTGCGGGGAAATCGATAATAGATAACACTAATTAGGCTGCTCTGACTTTTAAATCACTCTGGGGCCAATGTGGACAGACCCTGGCACAGCAGACAGTATAGATAAAAGCACCGATACGAAGACTATAGCGTGACCTTCGCAACACCAAAAGTCATCCTATCATGAGCGTATCTGCGCCTATGCCCGTCTGCAGGAGCCATTAGGCTAACCTCACACTGGCGAGCGTGATATGGGGCTGTGAATCCTTCCCCCATATCGCATTCCCCACTATGTGAATTCCACGAGGATGCGAAGCGTGAAAACCTTAAATCACTTCGGGGGTGCTGGGTTGTTCTCAATGGGAGACATCGCATTGCAAGCACTTTGCACTTGGAGCGACGCTGCCGCTGGCCCCATTGAGAACAATACGCGCTGCGATATGAGATCACGCAGCCAGATAGAACGTGCTGCGATTTGTTTCCCGCATCGTATCGTGGTGCCATGCAGGAAAACACTGCTCATGTGTATGACTCCATTCAAAAGAATGGGGTTTATATTTGTGTGTCTTGCAAGATTTTATCACCCGTTTAAAGCCGGCCTAAGGTTGGACACCCACTTGCGATTCTTTTTTTCTCTGCGATGCGACAGCGATGAATATGAAACCAATGATTTTTCAATGTTTTCATACTCACTTGCAATGTTTCAGCAGAGCTGCGCATCGCAGAGAAGAAAACTGCGATATCGCTCAGTGTTTTCAATGGGGCCAGCGGCAAAAGCGCTAGCCCCATTGAAAACATAAGGTGAATATGACGGACTTCTGCCGCAGCTGTGAGAGATGTGGCAGGAGTTTCCTTCATCCCCGCCGGGACTGCGGGGATGAAGGAATCCTCTGCCACAGCTGTGACAGCTGTTGCAGAAGTCTACCATACTGTTCCATTGCTTTCAATGGGTTCGGCGCTGCTGCCGACCCCATTGAAAGCAGTGGTTTGTGGCAACCCCTGCAGTATGATTTTTCGGGGAAGGGCTTAAAATATAAGCCCTTCCCTGAAAATCATCATGAACTGGTTAAAAAAAAGAAAAAAATAAATTACTCACCTCTTCGCCGCTCAGACGCGTCCTCCGGCTGGCTCCCTGGCACTGCTGTCCAGCACTTTCAGCCTCCTGAAAAAATCCCTGCCTCCTGAAAGGGCTGTGCTGATTGGCTGAGCACTCAGCCAATTACAGGCAGCGCTTAGCTATTCATCAAGCGCTTTTTTTTAACCAGTTCATGAAGATTTTCATGGAAGGGCTTATATTTCAAGACCTTCCCCAAAAATCATACTGCAGGGGTTGCCACAAACCACTGCTTTCAATGGGGGCGGCAGCAGCGCCGACCCCATTGAAAGCAATGTGACAGCATGATAGACTTCTGCCCAGATGTGACAGCTGTGGCAGAGGATTCCTTCATCCCCGCATTCCTTCATCCCCGCATGATTCCTTCAAACCCTGCAAGCATGAACTATTGATCTCACTGGGCAATAAAGTCGATTAATTTAATATGTGCTATTTTCATGCACAATACGCATGATAAAAAAACATGCATTTCAATTGCGTGACCAAAATGCGCAAATTTTGCACATGTAATATGTAGGGCAAGAGCTTTGTGTGAATACGCCCTAAGGCCAGTGTCACACAGATGTCAGCATGTTTACATGCACGTATTCACTATGGCCATCGTGTGTTTGCGGACTCATCTGTATGCTTTACTGTACCTCTTGCACGTGCAAATTGTGCGCATTTGCGCACGCAAAGTATGCTCTCATTCATTGAAATGGGCAGTTAAGTTAATCTGCTCAATAGTCTCTCTCTCTCTCTTTCCCCCAGAGTTCTTATATGACATCATGGGGGACATAGATATATTTTTTTTAAATGATAGAATAAAATAAAAAATATATATAGAAAAAAGAAAATGACCCACTGCCGACGCCAACAAAAACCGTCGCCATATGCGCCCTATAATCTGTGACTATACAAATTTATATAGACGGTTTAAAAAAAATTGTTGTTTTTAGCTTTTCTCCCCTAAAAAAAAGTTGGTGGAATAGGATCTAAAAATAGTCCTTTATGTCACAGGGAAAAAAATCAATCAGTAAAACCACCACATGGGTAAAATCCTGTCCCTAGTCCTTAATGGTTAAAATACACACCGCTAAAAAAAAAACAGTTACCTGTCAGTAAAAGGAAATCAATGGAATTTCAAAATATGGATCAAATGCAAAAAAAAACCCACCCTAAGAGCAGAGGCGCTGGTATAGTATTCTATGGTGTTTCTGGAAGGTTACGTTTCCGCGTGGCGCTGGTATACTATGGTGTATCTGGAAGGTTACGTTTCCGCGTGGCGCTGGTATAGTATTCTATGGTGTTTCTGGAAGGTTACGTTTCCGTGTGGCGCTGGTATACTATGGTGTATCTGGAAGGTTACGTTTCCGCGTGGCGCTGGTATAGTATTCTATGGTGTTTCTGGAAGGTTACGTTTCCGCGTGGCGCTGGTAGAGTATTCTATGGTGTATCTGGAAGGTTACGTTTCCGAGTGGCGCTGGTAGAGTATTCTATGGTGTTTCTGGAAGGTTACGTTTCCGCGTGGTGCTGGTATAGTATTCTATGGTGTTTCTGGAAGGTTACGTTTCCGCGTGGCGCTGGTATAGTATTCTATGGTGTTTCTGGAAGGTTACGTTTCCGCGTGGCGCTGGTATACTATGGTGTATCTGGAAGGTTACGTTTCCGCGTGGCGCTGGTATAGTATTCTATGGTGTTTCTGGAAGGTTACGTTTCCGCGTGGCGCTGGTATACTATGGTGTATCTGGAAGGTTACGTTTCCGCGTGGCGCTGGTATAGTATTCTATGGTGTTTCTGGAAGGTTACGTTTCCGTGTGGCGCTGGTATACTATGGTGTATCTGGAAGGTTACGTTTCCGCGTGGCGCTGGTATAGTATTCTATGGTGTTTCTGGAAGGTTACGTTTCCGCGTGGCGCTGGTAGAGTATTCTATGGTGTATCTGGAAGGTTACGTTTCCGAGTGGCGCTGGTAGAGTATTCTATGGTGTTTCTGGAAGGTTACGTTTCCGCGTGGTGCTGGTATAGTATTCTATGGTGTATCTGGAAGGTTACGTTTCCGAGTGGCGCTGGTATAGTATTCTATGGTGTTTCTGGAAGGTTACGTTTCCGCGTGGCGCTGGTATAGTATTCTATGGTGTATCTGGAAGGTTACGTTTCCGCGTGGCGCTGGTATAGTATTCTATGGTGTATCTGGAAGGTTACGTTTCCGAGTGGCGCTGGTATAGTATTCTATGGTGTTTCTGGAAGGTTACGTTTCCGAGTGGCGCTGGTATAGTATTCTATGGTGTATCTGGAAGGTTATGTTTCCGCGTGGCGCTGGTATAGTATTCTATGGTGTTTCTGGAAGGTTACGTTTCCGCGTGGCGCTCGTATAGTATTCTATGGTGTTTCTGGAAGGTTACGTTTCCGAGTGGCGCTGGTATAGTATTCTATGGTGTATCTGGAAGGTTACGTTTCCGCGTGGCGCTGGTATAGTATTCTATGGTGTTTCTGGAAGGTTACGTTTCCGCGTGGCGCTGGTAGAGTATTCTATGGTGTTTCTGGAAGGTTACGTTTCCGCGTGGCGCTGGTAGAGTATTCTATGGTGTTTCTGGAAGGTTACGTTTCCGCGTGGCACTGGTAGAGTATTCTATGGTGTATCTGGAAGGTTACGTTTCCGCGTGGTGCTGGTATACTATGGTGTATCTGGAAGGTTACGTTTCCGCGTGGCGCTGGTATAGTATTCTATGGCGTATCTGGAAGGTAACGTTTCCGAGTGGCGCTGGTAGAGTATTCTATGGTATATCTGGAAGGTAACGTTTCCCAGTGGCGCTGGTAGAGTATTCTATGGTGTTTCTGGAAGGTTACGTTTCCACGTGGCGCTGGTAGAGTATTCTATGGTGTATCTGGAAGGTTACGTTTCCGCGTGGCGCTGGTAGAGTATTCTATGGTGTTTCTGGAAGGTTACGTTTCCGCGTGGCGCTGGTATACTATGGTGTATCTGGAAGGTTACGTTTCCGTGTGGCGCTGGTAGAGTATTCTATAATGTTTCTGGAAGGTTACGTTTCCGCGTGGCGCTGGTATAGTGTTCTATAATGTTTCTGGAAGGTTACGTTTCCGCATGGCGCTGGTATAGTATTCTATGGTGTATCTGGAAGGTTACGTTTCCGCGTGGCGCTGGTATAGTATACTATGGTGTTTCTGGAAGGTTACGTTTCCGCGTGGCGCTGGTATAGTATTCTATGGTGTTTCTGGAAGGTTACGTTTCCGCGTGGCGCTGGTATAGTATTCTATGGTGTATCTGGAAGGTTACGTTTCCGCGTGGCGCTGGTATAGTATTCTATGGTGTATCTGGAAGGTTACGTTTCCGCGTGGCGCTGGTATAGTATTCTATGGTGTTTCTGGAAGGTTACGTTTCCGCGTGGCGCTGGTAGAGTATTCTATGGTGTTTCTGGAAGGTTACGTTTCCGCGTGGCGCTGGTAGAGTATTCTATGGTGTTTCTGGAAGGTTACGTTTCCGCGTGGCGCTGGTAGAGTATTCTATGGTGTTTCTGGAAGGTTACGTTTCCGCGTGGCACTGGTATAGTATTCTATGGTGTATCTGGAAGGTTACGTTTCCGCGTGGTGCTGGTATACTATGGTGTATCTGGAAGGTTACGTTTCCGCGTGGCGCTGGTATAGTATTCTATGGCGTATCTGGAAGGTAACGTTTCCGAGTGGCGCTGGTAGAGTATTCTATGGTGTATCTGGAAGGTAACGTTTCCGAGTGGCGCTGGTAGAGTATTCTATGGTGTTTCTGGAAGGTTACGTTTCCACGTGGCGCTGGTAGAGTATTCTATGGTGTATCTGGAAGGTTACGTTTCCGCGTGGCGCTGGTAGAGTATTCTATGGTGTTTCTGGAAGGTTACGTTTCCGCGTGGCGCTGGTATACTATGGTGTATCTGGAAGGTTACGTTTCCGTGTGGCGCTGGTAGAGTATTCTATAATGTTTCTGGAAGGTTACGTTTCCGCGTGGCGCTGGTATAGTGTTCTATAATGTTTCTGGAAGGTTACGTTTCCGCGTGGCGCTGGTAGAGTATTCTATGGTGTATCTGGAAGGTTACGTTTCCGCGTGGCGCTGGTAGAGTATTCTATGGTGTATCTGGAAGGTTACGTTTCCGAGTGGTGCTGGTAGAGTATTCTATAATGTTTCTGGAAGGTTACGTTTCCGCGTGGCGCTGGTATAGTATTCTATGGTGTATCTGGAAGGTTACGTTTCCGCGTGGCGCTGGTATAGTATTCTATGGTGTTTCTGGAAGGTTACGTTTCCGCGTGGTGCTGGTATACTATGGTGTATCTGGAAGGTTACGTTTCCGCGTGGCGCTGGTATAGTATTCTATGGTGTTTCTGGAAGGTTACGTTTCCGCGTGGCGCTGGTATACTATGGTGTATCTGGAAGGTTACGTTTCCGCGTGGCGCTGGTATAGTATTCTATGGTGTTTCTGGAAGGTTACGTTTCCGCGTGGCGCTGGTATAGTATTCTATGGTGTATCTGGAAGGTTACGTTTCCGCGTGGCGCTGGTATACTATGGTGTATCTGGAAGGTTACGTTTCCGCGTGGCGCTGGTATACTATGGTGTATCTGGAAGGTTACGTTTCCGAGTGGCGCTGGAAGAGTATTCTATGGTGTATCTGGAAGGTTACGTTTCCGCGTGGCGCTGGTATAGTATTCTATGGTGTTTCTGGAAGGTTACGTTTCCACGTGGCGCTGGTATAGTATTCTATGGTGTTTCTGGAAGGTTACGTTTCCGCGTGGCGCTGGTATAGTATTCTATGGTGTTTCTGGAAGGTTACGTTTCCGCGTGGCGCTGGTAGAGTATTCTATGGTGTTTCTGGAAGGTTACGTTCCCGTGTGGTGCTGGTATAGTATTCTATGGTGTTTCTGGAAGGTTACGTTTCCGCGTGGCGCTGGTAGAGTATTCTATAATGTTTCTGGAAGGTTACGTTTCCGCGTGGCGCTGGTATAGTATTCTATGGTGTATCTGGAAGGTTACGTTTCCGCGTGGTGCTGGTATACTATGGTGTATCTGGAAGGTTACGTTTCCGCGTGGCGCTGGTATAGTATTCTATGGTGTATCTGGAAGGTTACGTTTCCGCGTGGCGCTGGTATAGTATTCTATGGTGTTTCTGGAAGGTTACGTTTCCACGTGGCGCTGGTATAGTATTCTATGGTGTTTCTGGAAGGTTACGTTTCCGCGTGGTGCTGGTATAGTATTCTATGGTGTATCTGGAAGGTTACGTTTTCACGTGGCGCTGGTAGAGTATTCTATGGTGTATCTGGAAGGTTACGTTTCCGCGTGGCGCTGGTATAGTATTCTATGGTGTTTCTGGAAGGTTACGTTTCCGAGTGGCGCTGGTATAGTATTCTATGGTGTTTCTGGACGGTTATGTTTCCGCGTGGCGCTGGTATAGTATTCTATGGTGTTTCTGGAAGGTTACGTTTCCGCGTGGCGCTGGTAGAGTACTCTATAATGTTTCTGGAAGGTTACGTTTCCGCGTGGCGCTGGTAGAGTATTATATGGTGTTTCTGGAAGGTTACGTTTCCACGTGGCGCTGGTATAGTATTCTATGGTGTATCTGGAAGGTTACGTTTCCACGTGGCGCTGGTAGAGTATTCTATGGTGTATCTGGAAGGTTACGTTTCCGCGTGGCGCTGGTATAGTATTCTATGGTGTTTCTGGAAGGTTACGTTTCCGAGTGGCGCTGGTATAGTATTCTATGGTGTTTCTGGACGGTTACGTTTCCGCGTGGCGCTGGTATAGTATTCTTTGGTGTTTCTGGAAGGTTACGTTTCCGCGTGGCGCTGGTAGAGTATTCTATAATGTTTCTGGAAGGTTACGTTTCCGCGTGGCGCTGGTAGAGTATTCTATGGTGTTTCTGGAAGGTTACGTTTCCGCGTGGCGCTGGTATAGTATTCTATGGTGTATCCGGAAGGTTACGTTTCCGAGTGGTGCTGGTCGAGTATTCTATGGTGTTTCTGGACGGTTACGTTTCCGCGTGGCGCTGGTAGAGTATTCTATGGTGTATCTGGAAGGTTACGTTTCCGCGTGGCGCTGGTAGAGTATTCTGTGGTGTTTCTGGAAGGTTACGTTTGCGCGTGGCGCTGGTAGAGTATTCTATAATGTTTCTGGAAGGTTACGTTTCCGCGTGGCGCTGGTATAGTATTCTATGGTGTATCTGGAAGGTTACGTTTCCGCGTGGCGCTGGTAGAGTATTCTATGGTGTATCTGGAAGGTTAAGTTTCCGCGTGGCGCTGGTATAGTATTCTATGGTGTATCTGGAAGGTTACGTTTCCGCGTGGCGCTGGTATAGTATTCTATGGTGTATCTGGAAGGTTACGTTTCCACGTGGTGCTGGTATAGTATTCTATGGTGTATCTGGAAGGTTAAGTTTCCGCGTGGCGCTGGTAGAGTATTCTATGGTGTATCTGGAAGGTTACGTTTCCGCGTGGCGCTGGTAGAGTATTCTATGGTGTATCTGGAAGGTTACGTTTCCGCGTGGCGCTGGTATAGTATTCTATGGTGTATCTGGAAGGTTACGTTTCCGCGTGGCGCTGGTATAGTATTCTATGGTGTATCTGGAAGGTTAAGTTTCCGAGTGGTGCTGGTATAGTATTCTATGGTGTATCTGGAAGGTTACGTTTCCACGTGGTGCTGGTATACTATGGTGTTTCTGGAAGGTTACGTTTCCACGTGGTGCTGGTATACTATGGTGTTTCTGGAAGGTTACGTTTCCACGTGGCGCTGGTAGAGTATTCTATGGTGTTTCTGGAAGGTTACGTTTCCGCGTGGCGCTGGTAGAGTATTCTATAATGTTTCTGGAAGGTTACGTTTCCGCGTGGCGCTGGTATAGTATTCTATGGTGTATCTGGAAGGTTACGTTTCCGCGTGGCGCTGGTATAGTATTCTATGGTGTATCTGGAAGGTTACGTTTCCGCGTGGCGCTGGTATAGTATTCTATGGTGTATCTGGAAGGTTACGTTTCCGCGTGGCGCTGGTATAGTATTCTATGGTGTATCTGGAAGGTTAAGTTTCCGAGTGGTGCTGGTATAGTATTCTATGGTGTATCTGGAAGGTTACGTTTCCACGTGGTGCTGGTATACTATGGTGTTTCTGGAAGGTTATGTTTCCGAGTGGCGCTGGTAGAGTATTCTATGGTGTATCTGGAAGGTTACATTTCCACGTGGCGCTGGTAGAGTATTCTATAATGTTTCTGGAAGGTTACGTTTCCGCGTGGCGCTGGTATAGTATTCTATGGTGTATCTGGAAGGTTACGTTTCCGCGTGGTGCTGGTCTAGTATTCTATGGTGTATCTGGAAGGTTAAGTTTCCGCGTGGCGCTGGTATAGTATTCTATGGTGTATCTGGAAGGTTACGTTTCCGCGTGGCGCTGGTATAGTATTCTATGGTGTTTCTGGAAGGTTACGTTTCTGAGTGGCGCTGGTAGAGTATTCTATAATGTTTCTGGAAGGTTACGTTTCCGTGTGGCGCTGGTATAGTATTCTATGGTGTATCTGGAAGGTTACGTTTCCGCGTGGTGCTGGTATAGTATTCTATGGTGTATCTGGAAGGTTACGTTTCCACGTGGCGCTGGTATAGTATTCTATGGTGTTTCTGGAAGGTTACGTTTCCGCGTGGTGCTGGTATAGTATTCTATGGTGTATCTGGAAGGTTACGTTTCCGAGTGGCGCTGGTAGAGTATTCTATGGTGTATCTGGAAGGTTAAGTTTCCGCGTGGTGCTGGTATAGTATTCTATGGTGTTTCTGGAAGGTTACGTTTCCGAGTGGCGCTGGTATAGTATTCTATGGTGTTTCTGGACGGTTACGTTTCCGCATGGCGCTGGTAGAGTATTCTATGGTGTTTCTGGACGGTTACGTTTCCGCATGGCGCTGGTATAGTATTCTATGGTGTTTCTGGAAGGTTATGTTTCCGCGTGGCGCTGGTAGAGTATTCTATGGTGTTTCTGGAAGGTTACGTTTCCGCGTGGCGCTGGTAGAGTATTCTATGGTGTTTCTGGACGGTTACGTTTCCGCGTGGTGCTGGTAGAGTATTCTATGGTGTATTTGGAAGGTTACGTTTCCGCGTGGTGCTGGTATACTATGGTGTATCTGGAAGGTTACGTTTCCTCGTGGTGCTGGTATAGTATTCTATGGTGTTTCTGGAAGGTTATGTTTCCGCGTGGCGCTCGTAGAGTATTCTATGGTGTTTCTCGAAGGTTACGTTTCCGAGTGGCGCTGGTAGAGTATTCTATGGTGTATCTGGAAGGTTACATTTCCACGTGGCGCTGGTAGAGTATTCTATAATGTTTCTGGAAGGTTACGTTTCCGAGTGGCACTGGTAGAGTATTCTATGGTGTATCTGGAAGGTTACGTTTCCGCGTGGCGCTGGTATAGTATTCTATGGTGTTTCTGGAAGGTTACGTTTCCGAGTGGCGCTGGTAGAGTATTCTATGGTGTTTCTGGAAGGTTACGTTTCCACGTGGCGCTGGTAGAGTATTCTATGGTGTTTCTGGAAGGTTATGTTTCCGCGTGGCGCTCGTAGAGTATTCTATGGTGTATCTGGAAGGTTACGTTTCCACGTGGCGCTGGTAGAGTATTCTATAATGTTTCTCGAAGGTTACGTTTCCGAGTGGCGCTGGTAGAGTATTCTATGGTGTATCTGGAAGGTTACATTTCCACGTGGCGCTGGTATAGTATTCTATGGTGTATCTGGAAGGTTACGTTTCCGCGTGGCGCTGGTTTAGTATTCTATGGTGTTTCTGGAAGGTTACGTTTCCACATGGCGCTGGTAGAGTATTCTATGGTGTATCTGGAAGGTTACGTTTCCACGTGGCGCTGGTAGAGTATTCTATAATGTTTCTGGAAGGTTACGTTTCCGAGTGGCGCTGGTATAGTATTCTATGGTGTATCTGGAAGGTTACGTTTCCGCGTGGTGCTGGTATACTATGATGTATCTGGAAGGTTACGTTTCCGCGTGGCGCTGGTAGAGTATTCTATAATGTTTCTGGAAGGTTACGTTTCCGAGTGGCGCTGGTAGAGTATTCTATGGTGTTTCTGGAAGGTTACGTTTCCACGTGGCGCTGGTAGAGTATTCTATGGTGTATCTGGAAGGTTACATTTCCACGGGGCGCTGGTAGAGTATTCTATAATGTTTCTGGAAGGTTACGTTTCCGAGTGGCGCTGGTAGAGTATTCTATGGTGTTTCTGGAAGGTTACGTTTCCACGTGGCGCTGGTAGAGTATTCTATGGTGTTTCTGGAAGGTTACGTTTCCACGTGGCGCTGGTAGAGTATTCTATGGTGTTTCTGGAAGGTTACGTTTCCACGTGGCGGTGGTAGAGTATTCTATGGTGTTTCTGGAAGGTTACGTTTCCGAGTGGTGCTGGTATTCTATGGTGTATCTGGAAGGTTACGTTTCCGCGTGGCGCTGGTAGAGTATTCTATGGTGTTTCTGGAAGGTTACGTTTCCACGTGGCGCTGGTAGAGTATTCTATAATGTTTCTGGAAGGTTACGTTTCCGAGTGGCGCTGGTAGAGTATTCTATGGTGTATCTGGAAGGTTACATTTCCACGTGGCGCTGGTAGAGTATTCTATAATGTTTCTGGAAGGTTACGTTTCCGAGTGGCGCTGGTATAGTATTCTGTGGTGTATCTGGAAGGTTACGTTTCCGCGTGGTGCTGGTATAGTATTCTATGGTGTATCTGGAAGGTTAAGTTTCCGCGTGGTGCTGGTATAGTATTCTATGGTGTATCTGGAAGGTTACGTTTCCGCGTGGCGCTGGTATAGTATTCTATGGTGTATCTGGAAGGTTACGTTTCCGAGTGGCGCTGGTAGAGTATTCTATAATGTTTCTGGAAGGTTACGTTTCCGCGTGGCGCTGGTATAGTATTCTATGGTGTTTCTGGAAGGTTACGTTTCCGCGTGGCGCTGGTATAGTATTCTATGGTGTATCTGGAAGGTTACGTTTCCGCGTGGCGCTGGTATAGTATTCTATGGTGTATCCGGAAGGTTACGTTTCCGAGTGGTGCTGGTCGAGTATTCTATGGTGTTTCTGGATGGTTACGTTTCCGCGTGGCGCTGGTATACTATGGTGTATCTGGACGGTTACGTTTCCACGTGGCGCTGGTATAGTAATCTATGGTGTTTCTGGAAGGTTACGTTTCCGCGTGGCGCTGGTATAGTATTCTATGGTGTATCTGGAAGGTTACGTTTCCGCGTGGCGCTGGTAGAGTATTCTATGGTGTTTCTGGAAGGTTAAGTTTCCGCGTGGCGCTGGTAGAGTATTCTATGGTGTTTCTGGAAGGTTACGTTTCCGCGTGGCGCTGGTATAGTATTCTATGGTGTATCTGGAAGATTACGTTTCCGCGTGGCGCTGGTATACTATGGTGTATCTGGACGGTTACGTTTCCACGTGGCGCTGGTATAGTAATCTATGGTGTTTCTGGAAGGTTACGTTTCCGCGTGGCGCTGGTATAGTATTCTATGGTGTATCTGGAAGATTACGTTTCCGCGTGGCGCTGGTATAGTATTCTATGGTGTATCTGGAAGGTTACGTTTCCACGTGGTGCTGGTATACTATGGTGTTTCTGGAAGGTTACGTTTCCACGTGGCGCTGGTATAGTATTCTATGGTGTATCCGGAAGGTTACGTTTCCGAGTGGTGCTGGTCGAGTATTCTATGGTGTTTCTGGATGGTTACGTTTCCGCGTGGCGCTGGTATACTATGGTGTATCTGGACGGTTACGTTTCCACGTGGCGCTGGTATAGTAATCTATGGTGTTTCTGGAAGGTTACGTTTCCGCGTGGCGCTGGTATAGTATTCTATGGTGTATCTGGAAGGTTACGTTTCCGCGTGGCGCTGGTAGAGTATTCTATGGTGTATCTGGAAGGTTAAGTTTCCGCGTGGCGCTGGTATAGTATTCTATGGTGTATCTGGAAGGTTACGTTTCCGCGTGGCGCTGGTATAGTATTCTATGGTGTATCTGGAAGGTTACATTTCCGCGTGGCGCTGGTATAGTATTCTATGGTGTATCTGGAAGGTTAAGTTTCCGCGTGGTGCTGGTATACTATGGTGTATCTGGAAGGTTACGTTTCCACGTGGCGCTGGTATAGTATTCTATGGTGTATCTGGACGGTTAAGTTTCCGCGTGGTGCTGGTATACTATGGTGTATCTGGAAGGTTATGTTTCCGAGTGGCGCTGGTAGAGTATTCTATGGTGTATCTGGAAGGTTACGTTTCCACGTGGTGCTGGTATAGTATTCTATGGTGTATCTGGAAGGTTACGTTTCCGCGTGGCGCTGGTATAGTATTCTATGGTGTATCTGGAAGGTTACATTTCCGCGTGGCGCTGGTATAGTATTCTATGGTGTATCTGGAAGGTTAAGTTTCCGCGTGGTGCTGGTATACTATGGTGTATCTGGAAGGTTACGTTTCCACGTGGCGCTGGTATAGTATTCTATGGTGTATCTGGACGGTTAAGTTTCCGCGTGGTGCTGGTATACTATGGTGTATCTGGAAGGTTATGTTTCCGAGTGGCGCTGGTAGAGTATTCTATGGTGTATCTGGAAGGTTACGTTTCCACGTGGTGCTGGTATAGTATTCTATGGTGTATCTGGAAGGTTACGTTTCCGCGTGGCGCTGGTATAGTATTCTATGGTGTATCTGGAAGGTTACATTTCCGCGTGGCGCTGGTATAGTATTCTATGGTGTATCTGGAAGGTTAAGTTTCCGCGTGGTGCTGGTATACTATGGTGTATCTGGAAGGTTACGTTTCCACGTGGCGCTGGTATAGTATTCTATGGTGTATCTGGACGGTTAAGTTTCCGCGTGGTGCTGGTATACTATGGTGTATCTGGAAGGTTATGTTTCCGAGTGGCGCTGGTAGAGTATTCTATGGTGTATCTGGAAGGTTACGTTTCCACGTGGCGCTGGTAGAGTATTCTATGGTGTTTCTGGAAGGTTACATTTCCGCGTGGTGCTGGTATAGTATTCTATGGTGTTTCTGGAAGGTTACATTTCCGCGTGGTGCTGGTATAGTATTCTATGGTGTATCTGGAAGGTTACGTTTCCACGTGGCGCTGGTAGAGTATTCTATAATGTTTCTGGAAGGTTACGTTTCCGCGTGGTGCTGGTATAGTATTCTATGGTGTATCTGGAAGGTTACGTTTCCGAGTGGCGCTGGTATAGTATTCTATGGTGTATCTGGAAGGTTACGTTTCCGCGTGGCGCTGGTATAGTATTCTATGGTGTATCTGGAAGGTTACGTCTCCGCGTGGCGCTGGTATAGTATTCTATAATGTTTCTGGAAGGTTACATTTCCGCGTGGCGCTGGTATAGTATTCTATGGTGTATCTGGAAGGTTACGTTTCCGCGTGGCGCTGGTATAGTATTCTATAATGTTTCTGGAAGGTTACATTTCCGCGTGGCGCTGGTATAGTATTCTATGGTGTATCTGGAAGGTTACATTTCCGCGTGGCGCTGGTATAGTATTCTATGGTGTATCTGGAAGGTTACGTTTCCGCGTGGTCCTGGTCGAGTATTCAATGGTGTATCTGGAAGGTTACGTTTCCGTGTGGTGCTGGTATAGTATTCTATGGTGTATCTGGAAGGTTACGTTTCCACGTGGTGCTGGTATAGTATACTATGGTGTATCTGGAAGGTTACGTTTCCACGTGGTGCTGGTATAGTGTTCTATGGTATAATAGGCTATGATGGGTTTAAAATACACAATAAACAGACATGCTACGTGCGTATGTAACTCTGTGCTGCGTATTACGTCCATAATACGCAGCCCCATATTGCCCGTAGTTGTATTTTTGAATTCTTAATTGATGGGACTCACTGATTCTAAGAACAGGATTGCCCTATTCGTGGAGGATAGCATAGGCACTTCCTGTTACAGTGAATGGGAAATATGGGATGGTCAGGCTAAAGCAATCTGCAACTCCAAGGTGGAAAACACTCTAGACATTTCTGGTACATCAGTCAGCATTTGTCTGTGGATCTGACCAATGTTTTTGCATTTGCAATTTGTCTAGTTGCCCTTTTGTAATGCTTTAAATCATCTGCGTTGGACTGCAGGACTTGGACCAAAGAAAATAATGTTCATGCACCCCTAACCTTAATTGTCTAGTTGATGGAATCTTACTTAGCACAGAAATTAGTCATTTGGTGAAAAAGGATCTCCAATAGCGATGTAGAAATAGTTTATTTCCGCATGTGTCTTCCTAGATACAGGTAGGAGCTTGGAAAGGGAAGGGGCTCTAGAACTGCGCAGCCACATTCTACAATTATTACTTCACTCACCATTTCATCATCTCTAAATTGACTTAAGCTGATTATACTTTAGAAAACCAGACAGGACTGTCCCAAACCAGAATGACCGGACAAGTCACCACATAGCACTGACAAAGCATAAAAATGCTTAATAAAGATTTCCGTCAGCCACAGATTCCAAAGAAATGTCGATATCTGAGATCTGGATGTACGCTCTGTCAAAAAAGAATCCGTCCCCTAGAAGGAGTTATTATCCTGTAAACCCGTCCTGCCGTTCCATCTCAGGCAGATCTGTAAATGACTTGTGGTGATTAGATGAACAGTCTTGTCACTGGAGGCCCTAAAAGTGGTTCCCCCTTGGCCTATAAGAGGCTCTCGGAGGCTCCTTGTGTGTAGTGACCTCTTCTTCCACTTGTGTAGAGCTTGTTGGCCACTAGACGCCTCTACAACGCAGAGAAGAGATGTCACCCCGTTACCAGAGTCTGAGAGGGGCGCATTATTGGGATGGGAGAAGCTGGATGGTCGTATCGATGAATTGTCCCCCACCGGCTGTTCTGACCAGACTGTTAGGAGGTGTTGGGACCAGTGGATGTGTGAGGGCACACAAGGTGACCGGGCTCAGGATGCCCCCTACAGACCACCAGTAGATCGAAGCGCCTGACCAGACTGTTAGGAGATGTTGGGACCAGTGGATGTGTGAGGACACACAAGGTGACCGGGCTCAGGACGCCCCCTACAGACCACCAGTAGATCGAAGCGCCTGACCAGACTGTTAGGAGATGTTGGGATCAGTGGATGTGTGAGGGCACACAAGGTGACCGAGCTCAGGACGCCCCCTACAGACCACCAGTAGACACGATCGTCCGATAAGTTCAACGCTGCCTGCTCTATCTTTGTCCGTTTAGCGCACCTCATCACCCATCACAATGATATGGTGTGCTAAAGCACACTGTCAGCTGCAGGGAGCTGTGTCCGAAAACAAACGTTCAGAGTGGGGATGCATATGTAAATGATGCCCACACAAGGGCTGCGTATGATACGCAGAAAATAGAGCAAGCTGCGATTTATTTCTCCTGTGTTTCAATACACAGGTGTGCATGGATCAATGAAAGTCCATTGACTCCATTCATCGCATGTTGCACACGGAATATTCGCATGTGTTATACGCGGTGATGATACACCCATATGAATGAGCCCTAACCGTGACAGCTGTTGCTGTGAAAGCCTTAGGAACCCCTCACACGGGCTGGGATTGATCCACAGCATGCAGAAGAGTTTCCAACTGCAGTAATCCGTACCAGAATCTGCATGTCTAAAATTGCATTCACACCTCGCTGATTTGCTGCAGATCTGCACCAAAATTTGCAACAAATACCACAATACCTTTATCTTGACCCCAGCCAATAGTATTTTAAGATAGTTATTGGTATTTCTCTATTGCGCTACAGCTACCAATTTCGTACAAACCAGTGATAATCAGACCAATCACCTTATTGTTCGCCACGTTTGCAGTAACTGATATGTTCTTAAATGGGTTTATCAGAACTAAACAAAAATTCTATGGCCAAAGAATGTAAAATAAAGAAATAAGCCTTCCCCACCTCCTGAAAGGGGTTTACCAGAATTTCAAGTTATCCCCTAAAAACACAAAATATGAGATAACTTGCTGATTTCAAGAACAAGAGTCCCTATCCCGTGTCCCCCATCCTCCTCATTGCGGGGTCACTGCACCCCCACCCTCCACAATGAGGAGGAGACTGAATGGAGTGCCAGTCCCACAAGCACACCAGTGCTCCATTCACTTTCAATGGGACTGCTGAGATACCCAAAGAGTACGCATTTGGGTATTTCCATCACTTCCACTGAAATGAATGGAGCGCTCACTGGGCAGCGCTCTATTCTGGTACAACCCCTTCAAATGTCGCCCCCCCCCCCATGCCACACAAGCTCCCAGAAGAGGTTGATAGTGGTCACATGCCATTCATTGGGCACATGCTCACTCAGGCTTCACCCGTTATGTGCAATTTTTGGGATCATCAATGCTGAAGCTGAATTAAAAAAGATAAAAAGCCATAATTTCTGCAAAAAATAGTTGATTAGCAGGCAGACAAATGCACAAATTGATTAGGTTTGACTCTCGCGCTGTTATCTGATTTATTAATCTGTATTTTGCAGTTTGGGTTGAAAATACTATTTAAAGCCAGGGTATGTAGACATTTACATCCAGCTTTTCTAATATAAAGAAGCCTACAGACTTTTCGTGCACCACACTTTGACCCCTCAGTGTGACCTTTGCTGGATGCTTTTGGTCTCATTAGATTTGTGACATTCTCACCACCAACGTAAAATCATAAAACTGGAGTTTGATACATTGAGTGACCTGGCAGGCAAAGTCTAAGTTCCTATGGTAAGTCTAGTGGCGCGGTTGTGCTTCAGCCAACAGCGCCGTTAGGGAGAGTCAGTCCTTCACACTGGTGAGGGCGATATTGGCCTGATATCGCCCTCGCCATCCATGTGGAAACCCCGGGATGTGATGCGCTTTCACATGGAAACAGCCTTGCATTCCTGCAGGGCTGAAGGCATCCCCCGATGTGGCCGTCACAGCCGGGGCAGGGGATCGCAATGTACTCCCATTATTTTCAATGGGGCCGATGGTTGCAAGCTCTTCACTAAAAATGACATGCCACTTTGTGTACACAGCTCACATGCAGATCTGTTTGTCGCTGAGGAAAGAAACTACAAACAAACCCCGAGTAGTCTAATCCTGCAGTCACATGTTAAGGCCCATTTACACGCAACGATCATCACTCAAAATTCGTTCAAACAATTGCATATGAACGATAATCGTTGCATGTAAATGCTGCCATCATTCACTCTTTGGATGAATGATGATTTTAAGATGAGCTTAAAATCCATTCTTCAGCCAGAGAGAGATAACAGGGAGCGCACGCTGTGTTCTGCATGGGAGTTGGAAATTACATTGTATTCAGCCGACAGCCCGTGCAAAAACAATGGTGGTGTGTGCAGAGGTCAGACCACACGCTGTGCTCTGGAAACAGCTGCCAAAGGCCTTTTTACACGCAAATCAAGCTGATAAAGTGTTAATGGACATCAGTGTCCTTTACCACTTTATGTAAAATGGTCACTAAAACTGTCAATCTTTTGAAAGATTGTCTTTGCATGTAAATGGGCCTTTACTCTCTTCCACCTGCTGTCTGTGCTATTGTATGTAATTATCAAGAATATTAGCAAGTGCAAGGGGATAAGATAAACTGCCGATTGAATAGCCGCTCAATAGAACTAATTTAAAAGTGATGCATAGTCCATATAAACATAGTCACCAACTGGGTGATGAGCGAGAATCCATTCACTAGTCACTTTGCTTCAGTTCATATAAAAATAGGATATATGTATAGCCTCATAGGTTATAGTGGGGCCATGTGCTATTCGGGAAATACACAGACAGCACAAAGCCCAAAATTACAGTCATGTGAATTGGCCCTTGGGAAGTTAGGATCCTCCACTGCAGATTGCATCATTATTTATGGGAAAGAAGTAGTGCATGCAGCCCGACTTTTCTCGTCAATATGACAGACTCAAGGAACCAGTCTGATCTGAATGGAGTCTGCCAGGATTGATGGTGTTCATGGCAAGAACCACAACACAGATGTGAAGTGTCTGTTTTAAAGGGGTTGTACCAAGACACAAAGTTATATCCTATGAAGAGGATAGGGGAAAACTTGGATTGTAGGGTTCCGAAAGCTTGGATCCCCACCGATCCCTACAACAGTGTCCCGAAGGTCCCTACATGGTTGAAGTGTGCCGATTAGAGATGAGCGAACGTACTCGGTAAGGGCGATTTCGCAATCGAGCACCGCGATTTTCGAGTACTTCACTACTCGGGTGAAAAGTGCTCGGGTGCGCTGTGGGTGAGCGGGGGGTTGCAGAGGGGAGGGGGGAGAGGGAGAGAGAGAGGGCTCCCCCCCTGTTCCCCGCTGCTACCCCCTGCTCCGCCGCGCCTCCCCCTGCCCCCCGGCGCACCCGAGTACTTTTCACCCGAGTAGTGAAGTACTCGAAAATCGCGGTGCTCGATTGCGAAATCGCCCTTACCGAGTACGTTCGCTCATCTCTAGTGCCGATCCTTTTGTTTGGATGACAGCGCATACTGTGCGATAAATTGGGCTACTGAGTAGCTGTATGTAATATGGCTTATGTAAGCATCATTTCTAGCACTTTGAACTAGTACCGCCATGACGTTGTAGCAATAGTTCTAGTAGTTCAATACAAATAGAAAGTGATGCTTGTGCCATCTGTTACCTGGTAGCCCAACTTGTTTATCTTTATTTTCTGGACTTTCCAGCATGTTTGAGAGTGCTCGCTATTCATGGCTAGATGGAGCCTTATGGAAACTATATATTAAGCAGGAAAGCACGATGACGCATCATTTCCAGTCTGTGCCATACTGTAGAGTGACAAGTGAAGCAACGAATATTAAACAACTTGTACGGCTCTACGTATTTTATTAATGATAGATAAACTTTTTAAAAGTCTGTGCAGAATATTTGGCATCATTGCTGCAACATAGACTTTGCTTTCAGCTTTTGATGATCTTCACTCATTTTGAGTAAAATTATTGCTGATATTAATGTCATGGGGACTTTATATTTTTTGAAAGGGGTTAAGTACAGCTATGGGGGTAGGGAGGGGAGGTCTTGCCAAAAGGTGGGTCACACCTTCAGAAAGTTTCTGAATCTTTGGTACTCAGGTGGGCCAACCATGTAAGAAACATTGTCATATATTAACTTATTGGACCCTTGTGAGTTTGACGAGTGAAATAGGATATTGGGATCAACCGCAGCCAAACCTGAATTTTCAGATTTTGGGGGGAGTTACAAGTAAACTTTAATTGTCATAATCCAGGGGTATCCAACCTTTTGGCATCTCTGGACCACATGGGAAGAACAATTGTCGTGGGTCACACATTAGATACACAAACACTAAGGATGCAGGGCAGCATCCTCCACACAACCCCCATTATCCTCCACAGTCCTCTAAACAACTCCCACTGTGCCCCCAAATATCCCATCATCTTCCACTGTGCCCCTAAATAACCTCCACCACTGCCACCAGGCCATATGGACTCCAGACTGGAGTCGGCGCCTGCTTCTGCATGCAAGTGTAACAAACAAACCTATTCAGGCTTACATGCAGTTCATGACCACGAGCCCATTTTTGACACCAGGAAAGGGACACAGAGTTGGCTGGCCATGATGAGACCACCATCTCTTGTCCTCGCCTCGATACTGGGTAGGAGCAGTCAGAACTCTGGAGGACAAGGAGGAGAATCACCCTTGCAGGCCGCCCACTGGACCTGGAGTCAGACAGTCACAGAGTGGCAAGTGTTGCCCAGTGCCTCGTCATCTGTATGAGCCTGTCCGCTGTCAGTTGGCACCTGCGGCCTCCTCTTCTCCAGATCCAGCCTGCACTGTCCCCTTTCTCTTTGGACCACATTCATTGCCACCCTCAGTGGCATACAGCCCGTGGCCCATGGGTTGGACACCCTCTCATAAACCAAAAAATTGTGCCACTGTGTTAGGGTGAGTTCTAATAGGATGTTTTTTGTATCTTCATTTCTATACACATTCCAGCCTATTTGACAAGCTTTCACATACAAACTCCTGAGTGCGCCTCCCAGGGAAGTCCTGTAGTCAGGCTGAGAGCTCATACAGTAGTTTCCACTGATTCACAGCAGATTTGCAAAAAAATAAAATGCACATTTCCTTAATCACTTGCCTGGCACTACACTTTCCCTTTTCGACTAAAAGGCACTGAAAAAACTTCCTAGTGTGGAGTCTGTCAGTCTGTGTACTAAAGTGCCACCTACTGGCAAATCCCTTGAATTGTAAAATTCTGCATACAGCATCAGGGTTGGCAATCTTTTGAAAAAATAGAACTGAAGTATGCAGTTACTTCACATGGCTTCACAGCTACGGATGGAAGCGGGCTTCACATGTGCGCTGGAACCTCCGGCCGGATCCAGCTCAAACTACCAGGAAAAAACAGCGATGCATGCAGCACTTTTTCTTCCGTCCAAAAGCTGGGCAGCTGGGCTTAAAGCGGACAGACCCCATTATAAAGGAAAAGGCGCTCACCCATTAAAGGGGTTGTCTCGCGGCGAAAGCGTTTTTTTTTTTTTTTAAATGGCCCTGTGAAAAAGAAAGCATGTGTTAGTTTTTAACAAGCACATTGCACTTACCTGCATCAGCGTTCTGCAGCTTCTTCATTTCTTCTTTTAAAGATGGCGCCGCTGGTCTTCTCCCACGGTGCACCGCGGGTCTTCCCATGGTGCACCGTGGAGTTTCTTCTTCTGTCTTCCGCGTTCCACTGCCGATACAGCCACCTCATTGGCTGATCGGCACCACGTGATGGAGGCGGAGCTTCGATGACGATGCGGTGACCAGCTCTCCGGCGCGTGCGGCCCCATTCACCAGGTAGAAGACCGCACAGCGCAAGCGCGTCTAAAAACCCCAGAAGACAGCGAAATTAGACGGAGCCATGGAGACGTGGACGCCAGCAACAGAGCAGGTAAGTGAATAACTTCTGTATGGCTCATATTTAATGCACGATGTATATTACAAAGTGCATTAATATGGCCATACAGAAGTGTATAGACCCACTTGCTGCCACGAGACAACCCCTTTAATGTCTGTGCTGCTCCCAGTATAGTGTCAGGCTCAGGATTCCATCAGGGCAGTTCCGCCATTCAGTCCAATACGGCCATGCACCAGATATATAGAGAGCTGCTGTTCTTGAAGTGGAAATCCAAAAAAGCCTTTATTATAAGAAGTGCTACATAAAAAAGGTCAGATGCTGCACAGACATAGGACGCGTTTCAACTCTGTAAAAAAGAGTCTTGATTAGGGATGAGCGAACGTGTCCGTTACGGACACATCCGCACCCGGACACCGGCTTTGCAGAACACTGCAGTGTTCGCGCGTAAGTGTCCGGGTGCCGCCGGGGGGCGGGGAGATGCGCGGCGGCGCGGGCGGCAGTAGCGGGGAACAGGGGGGAGCCCTCTCTCTCTCCCTCTCCCCCCCACTCCCCGCCGCACCCCCCCGCGCTGCCACGGCGGCCCCCGAACTTTTTCGCCCGAACACTGAAGTGTTCGCAAAGTTCGGTGTTCGGGCGAAAAAGGGGCGGAGCCGAACGTGTTCGCTCATCTAGTCTTGATCACTTGGATTTCCACTTCAAGAACAGCAGCTCTGTACATTTATTTCAGACAACATTATAGTTTATGGGGTCCGCTGGTGCAGTTCGGGTCTGTCTAGCAACGGAACCATTCGGCCACGGGGATTCCCCTTTCTGGCTTCCTAAATGGAGCAGAGAGCGCAAATGTGAAAGCACCTTAGTCACATGTAGATCGCTGTGTAGCAATTACTAGAACACCTGCTCGCTGCATTCTGCTGGATACTTTGTGTCATTTTGTGCTACTTTGTTTCTGGTTATATTGTTATTCTTTGCTGTGAATCGCTTGTTGGGTTTCCGCTGAAAACAGTGTGTTCTTACAACCAGCTATAGATGAACCCATATGACCCACACTCCTAAACCACAAAGAGATTTTTGAGTAGTTTGCTTTTCTATTATTAATTAAGGACCAGACATTTTCGGGTTTTTGTTTTTAGTTTCTTTTTGTTATCATTGCCTTTCAAGGCCCTAATTATTTTTTTCTGACGACAGCTTGCCTTTTCCAGGAAAAGTTGTATTTTCAATGATGGTACCATATAAATGTACTGAAAAACTTAAAAAAAAACTTTTTAAATGGGATGAAGGAGATGGAAAATATGCAATTGTGCCTTTTTTTTTTTTTTTTTTACGGTGTTCAGTGTGGTAACCCAATCCTGTGGTTCAGTACGATTACTGTGATATATTTACGTAATGTTTTTATGCTTTACTACTTAGATTTTCATTTACAAAATTCATTGTATTAAGTCACTAAACTATGACATGCAAGACCTTTATTATTTTTCGGTCTTTGGGGCTGTCTGGGCTTGTTTTTTGCACATTGAGCCTTAGTTTTTTTGGTACTATTTTGGGGTACATATAAATTTTTGATCACTTTTTAGTACATTTTTCTTGGGAGACAGAGTGACAAGAAACCAGTAATTCTGGCATTGTGTTCTTTTATTTTTACAGCGTTCACCATATCGGAGAAAAATTGGATATTTTAATAGATGAGACTTTTACAGATGCGGCAGTATCAATTAATTTGTTTTTATTGTGTAGGTTTTTCATGGGAAACTGGGTTTGTAAATTTATATATATCATATATAATATGATATACAGTGCTTTGACATAGGACTGCAGGGACATCATTATAGCAGCATATATCACAGTGTTATCTGTCCTTTGACATAGGACTGCAGTATTTATTTGCAAATGTTTCTTTACTGTACTCATCTGTACAGTACTTACATTTTTCAGTACAGTGGGGATTCAGGAGGCAGGCAGCGTTCAGCCGGCACTTTGGGGATTCAGCTGCTGTATTGTGTCAGGAGGCAGTCAGACACAGCAACACTCAGCCGGCACTGTGGAGAGGGGAGGGGCAGGAGTAGGCGGGCGCTGATGCAGGAGAAGCAGGAAGCGACCGGCATCAGTGGTGCGCAGGCTCACTGAGCGGTGCCCGGGGTTATGGAGCGGTCGGCGCCCTTATCTGAGGAATGCAACTTTATTTGAGGGACCGTCGCTGCCCTGACACATCGACCTAAGTTGAAAACAGTGTTACTTAAGAGCAATGCTACTCAAGGGTTTACTGTGTGTGGGTGTGTGTGTGTGTGTATATATATATTACACCTTATATCCTTCCGAGGTCAGTAAAATGAGTACCCAGCTTGCTGTGGTGTAATACATAAAGGTATAATTGTATCTTGACGCCACCAGGAAGTCCTGGTGGAGCCAAGATTGACAGGGGGTGACGCCCCCTGTACGTGATTGGCTAGGGAGCTGCTTGGCCTGCAGGTCCTGGAATGCTACTAAGGCGGCCGTCACTGGGCACAGAGGCGGCGGTCGGCACGCAGCTGACAGCCGCCTGCAGCACTGAGGCAGCAGGCATCCACCTTTCCCTGCCACGGACCACAAGCACACAGTGAGCCAGCATTGCCAGCTGTCAGTGGGAGATCAGCCGCCTGCAGCATTGAGGCCGTGGGCGGCTGGCTTTCCCGGCGGCGGACCACAAGCAGTAAGGGCGGCAGCTGTGAGCAGCGGAGCGGCTGGCACGCGGAGCTGACAGTCTCGGCGGTGGAGCAAAAGCAGTGAGGGCGGCAGCTGTGAGCGGGGGAGCGGCCGCCCACAGAGATGACCGTTTCAGCGGCGGAGCACAAGCAGTGAGAGTGGCAGCTGTGAGCAGGGGACCTTAGTGTGAGGTTAATATTGATCCTTTGGCTAACATTATTAGATGTTAATAGTGCCATGTTACAGCGGTAATATGGCAGCATTGACAACTCATAATGTAAGCCTAAGAAGAAATGTTACCCTGACCGTAAGCCTGCAGGGAACGCACAAATCAATCCACACTGTGCTACTAGGACCTGCCAGTGTTGATACAATCGGGAGCTAGGGGTGTGAGAGGGGCGTTCCTCCTGTCAAACCCCTAGCTTCCAGTGGCGTCAAGATACAATTATACCATACATAAATTACCTAAAAGCGCTGCGGAATAAGTTGGTGCTATACAAATAACAAGTCCCTTTCCCTTTCATCATTTTTTTTTTTTTTTTTTAATATGCAATCATTTGTGTAATATACTGCAATACTTCTATATTGCAGTGTATTGTAACTTTTAATATTAGCTACAGGCAGGGCTTAAAGTGCATTAATATATGGTCAGCAAGGCAGATGTTATATATTTACAACTGAAAACCCCCTGGTATAGAACAGGCTACATTCCTGAGTCTACTTCCATGCAGCTTTCCCCTCCCATGAGCTAAGTAAGACCTGTTAACCCCCCCTCCAATCCCCCAAAAAGCTGATCACCTATGTATGGGAACCTGGCAACAAATATACAACTACAGTGCCAGCCAACACAGGGAGAAATACATCTGAAAGTTAACTAAACCTATAACTCTTACAACAAAAAATAAGAAAAAGGTTTGTTCCTTTTGGTATATACTGTTATGTCAGCACTATGGCTACTGGGAGGTTTTATTTTACTTTCACTTAATTATTTTTCTATTTTTGCTTTTACACTCCGGTTACCACATTTTTATGGAACATTTGTGTTTTATGACTGGAACTGTCATGATGGCCACCGGCACATATGAATGCACCTCCTCTCTCCATTCACAGGACATGAGCACTGTAAATAACACCAGCATTGTGCTGATGGCGCCAGGTGGAGTAACTGCTGGAGGCTTCGTTTTCCCAAGGTTGCTCTCCCCTATTACTAAATGTTCTGGCAGAAGTGACTTGGAATTATTGATAATGTAACTTCCTAATATCCAAACAAAGGTGTATACACTGAATGGCCACTTTATTAGAGACTCCGGCCCTTTCATGTTTGGAATTTCCTGTATGGAAATTAGAGCATGATCCCAAAGTGCAGCATAAAATCACATGACAAGTTTTCCATTGATCGGTTTCAGTGTGAATCAACATGAGGTGGGAAAATCTGTCAATCTAAGCATCGCCCAATGATTTCACTGCAAGCCTCATAGGGTTTTCTCGTGCAGCAGTGCGAAGAGTATACCGGGAATAGTGTGAGAAAGGAAAAACATCCAGTGAGAGGGGATCCTATGGACGAAAAAACTTGTCAGCAAAAGAGGAAAGGGGTCAGAGGAGGATGTCAGGAATCATTCCTACCAACAGGAACTGCACCGTCAAGCAAATTGCAGCCAAATGCAGTGCTGGAGCTTCAACTAATGTGTCTGAATGCACAGCTCGTTGTTCCTTAGCATGGATGGGCTATAACAGCAGACGACCAGTGCCAGCACCATTGTGTCCAAGAGAAACAGAAAGTTGAGACTCCAGTGGGCAAAAGCGTTTAAGACCTGTATTACTAAGTAGTGGAAAAACGTCTCCTGGTTGAATGAATCATGATTTCTGTTGCACTGTGTTGACGGGAAGTCAGAATTTGGAGCAAGCAGCATGAATCGATGATCCCTCCTGTCAACTGCTCAGGACCTGTTAGTACCTACATCTAATTGGCAGCACCTACAAGAAGCTTCCTGTCCGCAGGGGCCGATATTCCTGCAGAATGATTTCATCACCCAGTGGAATCTACACCTCAAGGAACTGTTGCAGTTCTGAAGGCGAAAGGAGGTCCAACTCTTTACTAGATGTAATAAAATGGCCACTCAGTGTGTATATTGTATATCCATGCATGCTGGACTTGAACAAACTTGCAGCAGGTAATATCTACAAACAATCCTTTACATTGTGCCATATACACTGTTAATGTTTAGTATGGCTTTCTGGGACTAATATACTGATGTCTAGTGATGAGCGAACATACTCGCTAAGGGCAATTGCTCAAGCGAGCATTGCCATTAGCGAGTACCTGCCCGCTCGGACAAAAGGTTCGGCTGCTGGCGGCGGCGGAGAGCGGGGAGGAACGGAGGGGAGATCTCTCCCCACGCTCACTGCCGCAACTCACCTGTAACCCGCGCTGGCACCCGAACCTTCTCTGCCGAGCGGGAAAATACTCGCTAAGGACAATGCTCGATCGAGTAATTGTCCTTAGCGAGTATGCTTGCTCATCTCTACTGATGACCTATCCTCAGCGGTTTGAAGTGACCGCGGCACTCAGCAATTGTGCCTGGTATTGAAGCTCAGTTCCATTCACCTGATTGAGCTGCTCAGGCCATATGACCAAGGAACGTGATTGTCACAGGCCTGAGTAGAGGCTGCGTCGCGCACCCCGAGTTTCCTCAATCAGCTGTTTGGGAAGAGTCTTGAGAGGCGGCCCCCCTCCTGCTGAGCTGATATTGATGATAGGTCATCAATATGTTAGTCTAATTGTTATGACTTCCATCCTGTAGAGGGCTGTGCCAGTAAGACATGTTTCAATGGAAAGAAAAAGGATTTCAACATCTATTTTTAACAGAAGGGATATAAACGTAGCCCAGCAGAAATCAACTACTTCAATTTTTTGTTTGTTCTTTCCAAGAACTCCTGTTGTGGAGCACAACCCCATCTACCCCAGCCTTATTAAATATTAACATGTTGTTTGCTTTTTTCCTCCAGCTACCATATACAAACGCCAAAATATAATGCATTCAACAAATATATATTCTTTATTATTATTAGAGCTTTCCAATGGTCTCGAAATATTACTAGCGCATCAATGTAAGGCTGGGTTTACACAGGACCGAAATCCCGCGAAAATCTCGTGGAGTGACTGCACGGGAAAACCGTGAGCTTTCCGCAGGATAAGCGCAGCTTCAAAACGCACGGCCTTAGGCCACGGATTTTGGAGCGGCTTCGCCGCCTGCATTCCGCTGCGGCCATCTCTTCCCATAGAGAGGAGAGCGTCCCCTGCGGAAACGGAGAAAGAATTGACATGCTGCATCTTTGATTTCTGCGCCACGTGTCAATTTCAGCGAGGCTTCACCGCAATGGATTGACCAGTGTGTGGACGAGATTTTTTCAAATCTCATCCAGTTTGTTGGCTAATCCCGGGATTGAAAACGCAGGCGGAATTTCCATGCAGAAAGTCTGCACAGACATTCCGTGGCAATTCCGCCCTGTGTGAACCAAGCCTTACGACAACCTCATTGACAAAAACTATAAAAACACTAAATGTATGAAAAACCTCCAGTCTTTCTATAACGTTAAACTACGTTTTAGCCCGGCTCCATTATGGCAGCTTTGATCAGTCATTCCAGCTAAGGGACCGACCACACTGTCTTTTCATTCATCGGTTTCACGTATAGACTTCAGAAGTCTGACTGCGAGTCTCCACAGCCGAACTCAGAGCATCATATGCACGTAACACACTTCTAAAGTCCATATGTGAAACGGATGCGGAGCAGTGTGGTCGGGCCCTTAGCTGCATTATCTAATGGCAGTCTGGGATCCATCTCCTGTATCGCCAAAGCCTCTGGCTGTTGCATTGTCCCATCCCCATGCTTTACACTGCAATTCATACTCACAGCTGTGTATAACACTATAGGAGGAGGAATGTTTAAAGACTAGATAACTGGAGAAGTTGCAGATGGCTACCAAGTAAACAGCAATTTTATTTTCTAACATGCATTGCAAGTAATGAGAGGTAGAAGTTGATCTGTTGCTAAGGTTAACTTCGCAAAGGTGAGGGTGGTATCACCCTTGTCACCCATGTGAAAGCCCCGTGGATGGGACTGTTTTTTATGTAAAAACGGCCTTGCATCACTTCAGGGGTGAAGGAAATTCCCCGCCGCGGTTGTGACAGCCACGACAGAGGATCGCAGAGTTCTCCCATTGCTTTTATTTGGGGCCGGCGCTGCTGCCGCCGACTCTATTGAGAACAATCGGGCTGCGATGTGAGATCACGAAACCAGATAGAACAATTTGTTTCTTCCATAGTATTGCGGTGCTATGCAGGGGGGAAAAAAGGCTCATGTATATGACCCCATTCAAAAGAATGGGGTTCATATTTGTGCTTCTCACAATGCGCACATCTCATGTGATTTTTTTTCAGCCGTGTGAAGCCAGCCTTGGGCTTGTTTTCACGGCCGGACGATATACGCTTCCATCTAAGCAGTCCCCCTCTCCCTCCCCCTCACCAGCTCTCTACCTCTCTCCTCCACTCCTGCGTTTGCAATGGGAGGGGCGGAGCTAAGCTCCACTCTGTCCCGCCCACTCCCATTGCTGGCTATGGAAAAGGGATGGAGAGTTGGCGGGAGCTTGGCAACACCCCCGTCCCGCCCACTCCCATTGCAAACCGCTCGGAGGGGAGGAGAGAAGCAGAGAGCCGGTGAGTGGGAGGGACAGCGTATATCGGAAGGGGCGTGAAAACCTGGCTGATATACACACGTCTGAATAAGTATTACGATGAGCAGGAGAAGTCCCACTGTGTCATTAACTCCTGCTGTCTAAGTTATTGTCAGTGTGTCTAGCTCCTTGGTCTTCTAGTCCTGTTTGTGTTTCCTAGTTTGTCTAATCTTTTGTTTGTTTTGGTCTGGTTTGGATCATTTCAGCACTTACTTTTTTAATCAGGGCCCAGGCCCCCTCCTGTTGTCAGGGATAGTGTTTTAGACATGGTCATCTATAGGACCAATTTGGGGTTATTTAAGGACAATGGGGTCTGGTGTTGAAGGAACGCGTCAAGAAGAGAGCAGGAAGAGACAGAGAGAGAGAGAGAGAGTCTTAGGTCCCCTGTCCACAGGTGTTGCGCCGCGGGAGAATAGGGGAGCGCTGACTGTTCTCAGCAGTGAGCCTATCTGTCAGATAGGCTCACCGTGGAGAATCGCGGCATTCAGCAATTTAGATCCCGTTGGCAGAGAATCGCTATGATTCTCCACTCGTGGGCGCCGCGGCTGCACTTTCCATAGCAACCCTATGGAAAACTTCACACAGCGTGATCTGCCGGTGGACTCATGCCTGTGGACATGCAGCCTTAAAGGGGTTGTCCCGCGGCAGCAAGTGGGTCTATACACTTCTGTATGGCCATATTAATGCACTTTGTAATGTACATTGTGCATTAATTATGAGCCATACAGAAGTTATAAAAAGTTTTTTACTTACCTGCTCCGTTGCTAGCGTCCTCGTTCCCATGGAGCCGACTAATTTTCGCCCTCCGATGGCCAAATTAGCCGCGCTTGCGCAGTCCGGGTCTTCTGCTCTCTTCAATGGAGCCGCTCGTGCAGAATGCCGGCTCCGTGTAGCTCCGCCCCGTCACGTGCCGATTCCAGCCAATCAGGAGGCTGGAATCGGCAATGGACCGCACAGAAGAGCTGCGGTCCATGGAGGGAGCAGACCCCGGCGGCCATCTTCAGCAGGTAAGTATGAAGACGCCGGACCGCCGGGATTCAGGTAAGCGCTGAGCGGTTTGTTTTTTTAACCCCTGCATCGGGGTTGTCTCGCGCCGAACCGGGGGGGGGGGTTAAAAAAAAAAAACCCGTTTCGGCGCGGGACAACCCCTTTAAGGTCAACATTTCTGTGGTTGCTAGTTCAGTTTCATACCATTTATTCCAGTCTCCACTTCCAGTTTCATTATATTCATTATCCTCATCAATTTATCATCATGCCCTGACCCAAGCATCTAATAGTGAATCCCTAGTTTCATTTGTCATTTCACTGTCTTGCTACCTGATTCATATCAGATATTCTTGCAGCAGCCGGCAATACTGTAAATCCTGGGGGTGTCAGAATACTAGGAGACACGGTTTATACCCAGGAAGGGCGACTGCTAAAAGTGAAGCAGAGTTGTTTTGTTCAGTGTTCAATCAGCCTTGTTACAGCCAGTGCCTCTACTGGAGAAATTAAGCCGTACATAGTTCCTATTGAAATCAATGAGCTGTCTGTGAAATGCATGGGTGGGTCGGGTTCTCAACAAGCACATTTTTGTAACTGCTCAGTCCTCAAACAGATGAGGGTCCTTGAATGCAGGATCCTCCATCATTATCACAGAATTCTCTAATGGGGTATCTGAAAGTGGGTTTTCTAACCCAGACAACCATGTACTTGTGTGGACACTTTTCTCTTGTATCCATTGAAAAGCACAGACATATTAAACAGATAGACCAACAGTTCCATCTAATCTGCCCACTGACTTATCTGTGGCAAGAACATTGTGTCAATGTTTGTCCTGAGTGATTCTTAGAATAGTCCGATGTTTATCCCAAACATTCTCACATTCTTGTGCCTTTATATACTATTTATATGGAGAGGATACTCTAACTTTCCACTGTCCCAATTAAGTTTATGCAACTAATAGAATCATGGAAAATCATACCAAAACTAAATTAATTTCATTTGCACTTAGGGTGTGGCTGGACATGAGCACAAAGGTTGCCAGTTTACGAAAAGAGGCTACATTAAACTTATTTAGTTGCAAAATTATCTTTTCATCGTGGTTTCTGTTGACTACTATTCACATTTTCTTAGTTCTTCATTTAGCAACTAAATCTACCAGGGCTAGGAGAAAGGGCTTGTTTTATTTAAAGTGCACTCACAGTTTCAGGAGACGTTCCAGAATAAACTTCTGTGTGTGAGTACTTGAGGAATAACACGTTCTGGTCATTATATGACTTGCATGGAATTCTATGTCCAGTTTTCCCCTCTGCAGACTGCATCTCAAATTCTCAGTTTTCCCTGAGCTGGTGTAAGGAGCCCTCTGCTATGATGTCTTCCTTAGGCCGCCTGCAGACGGCCGGGTCGGATCCCGCTGCGAGAATTCTCGCAGCGGGACCTGACCCGAGCCCCTGCAGAGACCAGCGTGACACTCACCTGCTCCAGCTCTGTGATATGTCAGCTGCCGCCCAGCCGGCGCATGCACAGAGCGGAGCCAGCGGCTAGGGAATGACATGCCGCGGTTTGTTTTCCGCACGAGATTTCGCGCGGACAAATCGCGTCCGTTTGCATAGGATTGCGTTTTATAACGCAATCCTATAGCAGCTTCCACGGGCGGATCACTTCAGGTAAGTAGCGATCCTCTGGTGGGGCTTAATGCCATGCCGGACAATCGGCAAATGTTTTCCACTGTTCTCAATAGAAAACCTTGCATCGCAGTCACGTGCACCTTGCAATGTTTTTGCCAGCCCCATTGAAAACAATGGGCAAGGCGTTTCAAGGGAACGCCCAAAGATGAGCCATGCCGCAATTCGCTCAGTACCCTGTTAGGTCCCATGTTTACACAAGATAACTATCACTCAAAATTGATCATTTAAATGATTTTTCAGCCACTAGTTTACCCACGTTAAGCCACCCTAATTCTCTGTAGCACACACAAAGAATCAGAATCCAGCATCATGCAGGACGATATGCTTCAGTACTGAGGAGTGTAGATGTTATTTCAGCAGCTGTAACACCAAGTCACTATTACCCATAATAGCATGTCTGTGTGATTCTTGTTAGTACATCCCTCTTCCTCCCCCTTCTTCATAGACTTCTATAGGTAGCACGAGACAACACCCAGCCCACCACATCCTGTTACCCATCTTATTACTTCACTTGACAACAGGCAGTAGGAAGCAAGGAAGGAGGGAAGGCCTCTAGCACTTTAGAGCGATTTTTAAGCACATCAGCATAATTTTAGGTAAATAAATTAAGTAATTTGCACTTTTGCTAGTTATTAGAGATGAGCGAACGTACTCGGCCACGCCCCTTTCCCGCCCGAGCTCCGTGATTTTCGAGTACTTCCGTACTCGGGCGAAAAGATTCGGGGGGCGCCGTGGGTGAGTGGGGGGTTGCAGCGGGGAGTGGGGGGGAGAGGGCTCCCCCCTGTTCCCCGCTGCTACCCCCGCTCCGCCACGCCCCCCCCTCGCCCCCGAATCTTTTCACCCGAGTAAAATCGCGGTGCTCGATCGAGTAATTACTCGAAACGAGTACGTTCGCTCATCTCTACTAGTTATCACAATATTGATTCTGATTTTTATTTTTGCATTAACTTGGTAAATAATGTACCTTCCAGAAGGGCATCTATTTGGCACCCCAGCAGTGTGTCACATGAGCTGTGATATTACCTGTTCTACATCCCATATACAAGTCACATGGGCTAAGAGATGATATGCCCAGTACAGTATCTGCAATGTCATTGGTGTCATTACATTTTGGGAAAGCGAGATGGCAGGAGATTAGCTGCAGAGATCATGTGAGTATGCAGAAGCCACGTAAGGGCTGGCAGGGAGAAGGCGGAAGAGAGAGCAGTTTACAAGGTAAGTGATGCCTTTTTCATTTTTTTTTAATTCCACCTTACCCCATTCCCCCCCCCCATCCCTTATAAAGAAAAATTATACAATCCACAGGTAAAACGAATCAAAATTCGAAAGATATTTTGCTAAAATAGAAATCAGTTGTTAGAGCAGCAGCTTGATATTATGCTTGAAATGTACTTTGTGTTTCAGAAGACGCTAAGGCTACCCATGTGTCCGGCTTGTGGCAGGGCTTGAAAGGCAACATCAAAAATCTCTATATACTGCAATACTGAAGTATTGCAGCATATAGTACAAACAATCAAATGACCGCAAGTTCAATTCCCCTGTGTGGACTAAATAAAAGTGTAAAAAAAGATTTAACTCCTTATTGACCAATCCTGTTTGCGTCTTAATGACCAGACTAATGTTTCGAAATCTGACGTATCACTCTCTGTACTACACCGGTGGATAGCGGCTAACGTGTGACCAGGGGTCGCTCCCCACAGCCCCCCATGACAGCTCCAGGATATCGGCTACCTCCAGCTGTTGACAGCATGGAGCTGTCACGTCCACAGCCCACATGGCTTTAATCCCCAGAGCAAGCGTGTTTTTACGACCATGGGGAATAAAGCCCACTTAGCCAAGATGTAAAAAAGGCTATGGGGTGGTAACTAAGGGGTTAATAGTTTAACAGTTAAAAAAATAAATATATATTGACCCCTTAGTAACAGCCTCATGGCCTTTTTTACGTCCTGCTTTAGTGGGCTTTAATCCTCAGGGCCGAAAAACACGCTTGCTCTGAGGAGTAAAGCCACGTGGGCTGTGGGCATGACCGTTCCATGCAGATGGCTGACGGAGGTAGCCGACAACCTGGAGCTGTCATGGGAAGAGGGGCTGGGAATTCTGACCCCCCTATCATGCGATCAGCGCTATCCAATGGAGAACACCAATCGCATGAAAGTAAATACCGGATCGGCGTGGGGGATTTGAAATCTCTTATTAGCCAGGAGCAAGGAGTTTTTAAATTTCCCGGGCCTCTTGGGTTTCTGCGCATGCGCGTGACACAATGACGTGTGGCGTGCATGCACAGAAGACCGGCGTCAGGCCCTGGAGGACCAGAACACCGCAGGAGATTGCGGAGGACGGGGGTGAGTATCCTCAACTTCCCTTACGGATCTGATCTGTAAGGGGAGCTAAAGCTTTAACTTTCTTTTACTTTCCTTTGAGCTTAATGCGATCGCCGGTATCTGGTGGATACCCGCAATCGCGTTCTGCTGGTGGTGGTGGTGAATGGGGGGGACTTCCCACGGCCCCCCATGACAGCTCCAGATTGTCACCTCCCTTCGGTAACCCACAGCATGGAGCTATCATGTCCACAACTTGCAGGGCTTTAATCCCCAGGGAAAGCGTGTTTTTACGGCCCTGGAAATTAAAGCCCAGCAAAGCAGGACATAGAAAGTCTATGGGGTGGCCACTAAAGTCTATGGGGTGGTCACTTTAACCAATTTATTATTGATCAAGTTAAATAAATTGTTTAAAATGGGTTGTCCAGTTGTAAACCTTTAATGGCTTATCAGCAGGATAGGACAACAGTAGTAAATTGGTGGGGGTTTATCGTCCAGGACCCCTGCCGATCAGCTGTTTGCTAGGCTGGTGCACTCATACACTAAGCTGATTTCTGCAGGAAGCAGACTGCTCCGTTCTCACTGCAGTGGCCAGGCTTGGTATTGCAGGCAAAGTTCTCATTAATTTCAGTGGGAACTTTGCCTGTAATACCAAGTCTCACCACTATAGTAAGAACAGAGCTGTTTGCTCCTGCTGAAGTTTGCTGGGCTAGCGTGCTCATATCCTAAGCTAACAGCTGATCAACAGGGGTCCCTGGCCAAAAAGCCCCACCAATCTACTACTGATGGCCTATTCTGAGGATAAGCCATTAAGTGTTTATAATTGGACAAACTTTTTAACCTAAAAAACTTATTTCTATTACTTATTTCTATTATTTTTTATCTTATCATTGACAAGCTATTGATTACTAAATATTTTTAAGAGCAAAATGGCCCCTTTGAAATGCTCTTATCTAAGCCTTTGAGGGACAAGACATGCTCTGTTTGCTTCTAGCCTCAAAAAATAGCTGCCATGTGACAGGATCATGAGACGTCCAGAACACTAGATGTGTATTAAATCTCTTAATCTAAAAGCAAACTTTTAACTTTTTAAACCAAAGCCTCATATGAGGCAAACATTAACGTGCAACTGTTATTTTTCAATGCTGTCTTTTAAATGATGACCGCCCCTGGCATGTGGATATGGTTTTATATGCCCATGTGGGTACTCTTGCTTATGAAAGGAGAATTTGAGTGAAGTCCCCAAAGCATTCCTAGCTCAGAGCAGCTGCTAGAGTTAAATGGGTGCACCCTTTAAAAAGCATGTGTGATCAGAAAATGACCTACTGTATGTTATGATTCGCATCCACCATCTTGCCTAAAGTCCTGTGTGGCGGAAAGTGCTAAGGCAGCAGAAAGCCAGTGCTAAGCTCTCGCTAACGATCTGAAGGTTGAGAGTTCAATGCCCGCATGTTTCAGGTAGCCGGCTCAAGGTTGTCTCAGCCTTCAATCCTTCTGAGAGCTGTAAAATGAGTACCCAGCTTAGTGGGGTGGGGGTGGGGGGGCGGGTAATAAATTACCTGAAACTGCTGCAGACTAAGTTGGCGCTATACAAATAAAAGAGTTATTTTTTGCCTCCTCTCTCTCTGCTGGCAGCCACGGCACGCTCTCTTTCAATGTTTGCAGCAAGCATCCGGCTTCAGCCTCCTACTTGACCGTTTCTGCTGCTTGCATGTTCGCATTCTCTTTGTTCACCCTAATTTTCTGTCCCCTGCCAATCATGGAGCATCTCTGGTTGTATCAGCCACCTTAACCCAAGACTACATATACCTGGGTGAGTGAAATATCAGGCCGTGAAACTCAGCCTAATATTGCACTCGTGAACATGCAAGGTACCTGCAGATGAAAGGCGTTTTTTTTTTTTTTTTTTTAGGCAAAACGCATTGTCATGATCCTCTCGTGCGATAGGGGAAGGGAAGTGTTTCGTCACATCACACGGCATGCAAGGCGTTAAAGCTGTGATTGAAATCAATGGGTGATGTGTTCTGGGGAACGCGAAAAGATAGAACATCCCACAATTTTTTCCAACGCACAAATCTTACACAATTTTCTCGGCCGTGTGAGAGCAGCCTAAGCCAGCTTCCAAAACTTTTATTCCAGCTAAAGATGCTATTCATTTGCGCTGACTTTCTCGTTTCTAACTCTGGCTATACCTGACTTTACTGGGTTTTCGACCCCTGACCTTGGTTTGTTGCCTTGACCATTCTCCTGTCTGCCCTGTCCTCTGGCCTGTCCCTCGTTTTGAAGTTATGCTGCCTATCTCTATCTAGATCTCCCTGACTACACCTCGGTTCACACATTCAGGTACCGCACTCTGGTCCATTGTACGGTCAGTGACCACTTCCAGTGTAATGGCCTGGGGACACCACAGTGAAGGCCACATTATGATTGATGGGATTAAAGGGTGAAGCCCACGGTTCTTCAGGTTTAGCCTCTGGATCTGAGCCAAAGTCAAACCAGTGTGTTGCACTGTGGGTTCACAGCGAAGGATCTTGACAGTACAAATCAAATGTTTGTTGAACAATTTTTGCTTTTTGATTTCACCATCTATATTAAAAAGAATCTATATAAAATCCTGCAGTTTTCACTCTAAATACTGAACATAATAGTCTGACACTTTGTTTGGTAGAGAAAATGTCTCAGCAATTATCACACCTACAGATAACACAAGATCCCCCATTTACAATAGGTAATGGATACAGCTCACCTCTGAGGGGCAACCTTATAACTATGTTTAACTATATCAGGGGTCAATACAGAGATCTCTCACACAATCTATTTATACCAAGGACTAAGACTGTAACAAGAAGGTGTTCTTGGTACTGGTGTATCTTGACACCACCAGAAGTGGTGGGTGTATACAAGTGTTAGGCTGCTTGACAGCCAGCTCACGCCCCCAGTGCCTGATTGGCTGCACTCAGCCGTCCGGCTCCAGGGGACAGTGACCGTCTGTCCTGCCATGGAACAGCTGATAACTGTGCATGGTGCCGCAGATCGGGACACTGCCCCAGTGCCATCCCATCTCAGCTCCCAGCTGGTTATTTTTTTGTGGTCTCTGTGCCCCTATCATGTGGAGTTTCACAGGCGCTGTGAGTGCCCCCCCCCCCCCCCTCCTGCCAGACGATGTATCTGACACCATACAGGGAAGGGGGAGACCAACAGCGGTGCTGGCTTGTGGGGCGTTTGGACGCATTACCTATTCCACGCACACACGGAGGCCGGTGGTAGCAGTCACATCACCGAACAGGAGCTGATGCACAGGTGCTGAGAGACTGACAGCATGGACGCCTGCGACGCATGGAGGCCGCCAGTAGCAGTCACACCACCGAATGGGAAGGCATGCACAGCCAGGTGCACGGCCTCGGACGCCGAGGTTGAGACTGACAGCGGGGAATATTGCTGGGAAGCCGCACACACGGTGGCCCCTGAGACTGACAGCAGGGAACTTTGCTGGGAGGCCACCCGTGCAGCGGCTTCTGACACTGACAGCGGGGAACATCGATGGAAGTCCGGCTGTGACAGTGACAGCGACTTCTGAAGCACAGATCAAGTGCACTACTGCCTGACAAACAGCCAATCAGAAGCTAGGGTCTTGACAGAGGGCGTAAACCCCAGCAAACGCAGGTCAGCCCCAAGCTTCCGGTGGCGTCAAGATACACCAGTACCGGCGCTCTCTATCTCCAGAGGAAATACGATTTCTACACAACATGAAAGGGTTTTTTTTTACTGTAAGATGAGTGAAACTATGGAACTTTCTTCCTGAGGATGTGGTGATGGCAAAATTTAATATTAAAAAAAGAGTACTAGAGGGGCCTGGATGTCTTTCTGGAGTGTAACATTATTACATGTTACATCACTCATTACTTCACAAGTGTCGGTGATCCACGGATTATTCTGATTGCCAGATTGGAGTCGGGGGGAAATTTTTTTCTCTAATAAGAGGAAAATTGGCTTCTACCTCATTGGTTATTTTTTTGCCGCCTTCTGGATAAAATTTGGGGAGTAATAGGCTGAACTGGATGGACATGTGTCTTTTTTCAGCCTTACATACTATGTAATATGCTAATCATAGGGGTTTCCACACATGGTACCGTAAACAAACAGCCATAATTTGTGGAGGGAGCCAACAGTAAGACTAGATTCACATGAAAGTAGTTGAGCATGTAAAGTTTACACACATGATATGCAGAGAACAGAAGCCATTGATTTCTGTTACATCCAAGCAGGCCGTCGGAACAACAACCTACAGAAACGCAACCAAAATAAGGGCTAGAGTGGAGAGAAACAGAAAGAATATGCACTCGACCAGACACCAACATCATACATAAACCGAGCGTGCATGAAAACAACAACAAAGACAACAGACGCCATGCAGGAACCCTAAGTGTTCAATTCTCTTGCAGTGCCTCCACAGGTGAAATAAAGCATTACACAATTCTTATAATCTAATGTCAATTTTGACACTATGAATACAAGACAAAGACGACAATCCAGGGATAAATTAGTGTGTCAGTGTATCTGTGTGTACTGTAGTTGAAAGACAATTTCACTGTCAGGAACTCATAATTACTTTGCTACAGCTACCTATTTGTTACCCATCAACCCATATTGTGTAAGCTTTTCTTCACAAATAGCATAGCCGCACCAGTACAGTCCACAATAGAAAAAAAATAAATTTTTTCTTCCATTGATTAACATTGTATCCCTATGCAGGGACCTGCCGACCGCGCCATTCACTAAGGATACCATTGTACAGGGGAAAACACTGAAGAGGACTCGGTGCTATGCCAGGGCCGCAGCTTCTTAATTTTTAGGATCAGCGAAGGTTCCAGAGGTCGGACCCTACCAATTAAAAAGTGATAACATATCACTGTATGATATGAATACCCCTATAAACAAGAGATCGTTTCAATCAGTTGTAGATTCTCATAGTAAGGCTACATGCACACGAGCACGAAACTTGCGCAAGTGTAAACTCCATTCTTTCGAATGCAGTCATACACGAGAGGTTAAAAAAAAACAAAAAACACTACATGTCCTATTTTTTTGCGTTCCTCAAACGCACCGCCTATTGTTTTTAATGGGACCTGAAAGACATTGCATTGCACTTGCATGAAGTCAATGGGAAACACTTGCAATCCTCTATGGCGTGTGAAAATAGGAATTTCACAAAAGCAAAGCGAGGCGTTTTTGCATGAAAAACATTTTCTATCCGTGGGTAAAATGCACATTGACGCGCGCAATCTCACGCTCACCTGTGTGAATGCAGCCCAAGGCTTCCTTCATACTCTATGTCTGAGCTGCGCATATTCTGCCGTAGAATTTGTTGCTTTTCTGCAGATGGCCAGAATTAATGAGCTTTGCAGAATTTGCTGTGGTTTTTGTTGCAGAATTTGTATCTGTAATTGCGTTTTTATGTGCGGATTTTCTGCTGCGGATTGTGTTACTTTCTTGTGATCTGGCCGCCGTAGTTCCTGCACTTAGTTCACACTGGTAAACTTTAGTTTTCACACATCAACAAATGCGTATTTCCAAGCAGAACCAGTAAGGCTGGGTTCACACTAGGCGTATTCCCGTCGGAAATCTTGCGGTTTGGCCGCAGCAAAAACCGCGAGATTTCCGCCAGGAGAACCGCCACGGTTGAAGCGGCCCGGCCGCTCGCTTTTCCATTGCAGCCGGCGCTCCCATAGAGGAGAGCGCGGCCGCGACGAAAATAAACAAAAAAGGAAAGGTAAATAGACATGCTGCATCTTCTGAAACCGCTGCTGCGGCCGCCGCAGTTTCAGCCGAACTTACCGCAGCGGATTGGCCGTCCTGTGTGGACGAGGTTTCTGAGAAATCTCGTCCACATGGCTGGCTAATCCCGAGATTAGCGGCCGCAGGCGGATTTGCCGCGCGGCAAATCCGCCCTGTGTGAACCCAGCCTAAGTTTCCACAGCAGAAAGGCTTCAAAATCCACAATAAAATTGTATTTGTTTATTTTGGAAAGTTTTTATGTTCTCCTTAGCAAAACTGTGCTGCGTTTCTGTACAGTTTTCACAACACAGTTCAACATGCTGCAGATTTGTAATGCACAGCAGTTTTATATTTGTTGTGTATCCATAGCAGAAAGATTCTGCCACATGTGCAGGAGCGCTTGAAGATCTCATTCACTTGGTTTGTACTGTAAACACTGCAGTATTCCTGCAGCGGATCCTGCGTGTGTGAAGACGGCCTGACCTGACAACATGGCAGCAGATCCGTGATCTCTACACTGCGGGTCCAACACTGCTGTAAAGCAAAAAGTATACTTATGGTTGTTCAAGACCGAGGAATGGCGCCCTCTGGAGCCGCCAGCTCAGCAGGCTCATTGATTGTCTTGTATTTAAGTGAAAAGTTGGAAAATAAACCAAAGTATTCACATGTGACAACATTTCTCCCATTGTGTTCACCTGACAATTTTCTACATACATGTATATTATTTCACACTTTCACAAGGCCCACTGATGCTCCTGTTCCAGGTCACATTCTGCATTTCTGGCATCCCTAGTTTAAAAAAATATAACTTTTTTTTATCTTTCCGGTGATATAGCTACATAAGGGCTTGCTTTTTGCAGGATGACTTGTATTTTTCAATGGTACCATTTAAAGTAATGTATAATATACCACACCTCTTTTGAATGAGGTCATGCACACGAGCGATGTTTTCGGAAATGGCACCGCGGTCCGGGAAACAAATCGCGACATGTTCTGTTTTGCTGCGTGTGTCGCATCGCATCTCCCATTGTTTACAATGGTGCTGGTGGCAGCATCACACTATGTGCTAGGTGCATGCGATGTGAGGTCTCCCACTGAAAACAATAGGAGAAACTCTGCGATCCTCGGCCGCGGGTATCACCCAAGGTGGAGGATCGCTTCCTCCCGAAAGTGATGTGAGACGGTTTTTACATAAAAACGCCTTGCATCTACAGGGAATTCACATGTTAGTGAACGCAATATCAGGCAGTGAATCTTGGCCAGGTATCACGCTCCCCCATGTGAAGTTAGCCAAAGGTGATGGCTAACAAACAGCGCATAATACCAAATATCAGATATCATAATAATGATAATTGTAATGTGTAAGTTAGGAGAGGAAAGGTAATATATTTTTAGGCACATTTTCCAGTATCAGGTGTAGCAAGCGGGGTGCACTTGCCTGCAGATCACCGACCTCTTGCACATGATAATGGCACACCACACGTGTAGAAACTGCTCAGGAGATGTGGGTTTCTTTATCTGGCTCCTGCCAGCCTTTATTTGTCATAACCGCACTCACAAAACACAGCAATATCATCCAATGTCAATGTACACAGTCCATATGCACCCCACTTTGACAACCCTGGTGCAAGTCCAGGGTTGTCGCCCCTGTCGGACTCTGGCCTCTGCTAGGCCACCAGCACCTCAGCTCTGCTTGCACTGGTCCTCTCTCAGCTTGGGTGAGTCCAGGGTTGTCCCCCTGTCGGACTCTGGCCTTTGCTAGACCACCAGCCTGCAGCACCTCAGCTCTGCTGCGCTGGTCCTCTCTCATCTCTAACTTGATTTTGGCAGGAACTGACCCTTTTCTAGTTCCTGCTCCACCCCTTTGCGTTAACCTTTGCACCAGAAGTCCTGTCTGCAGCCCTCTACAGGCCCTTCTGTGTACTGCACTACTACATAGGGTATAAGGTATAAATGCCTAAAAAATTTGGATATATTAAATAACCATGTAAGAGAAATAACAAAATCAATAGCAGCAAACCTGAAGTCTGAGGACAGGTCATCAATAGAAAAAAAGAAAAAGTCCCAGACAACCCCTTTAAGATTTGGTTATCCAAATGGGACAAACCCTTTAAAAAGGATCTATCAGCGGCCTATTTTAGTAAATACTTGCATTGCCCAAAATGTAACACTTCTGGAGCATCTTTTCTCAGCGCTCTACATTGTGCCGCACCGCTGTGATTCCGCCTACAAACGTATGAATAAAGTGACGACTGGGTGTTACCAGCTGGCGGCGTGTCCCTGCACAGCCTGACATCGTCCAATCAGTGATGATGATATAAGGACACATCACTTTGACAATAGGAACACTAACAGCGGTTGTCAATTTATTCGCATATTTCCGACAGGAATAACAGAGGAACAGTACAACGTAGAGAAGATGCAACAGAACTGTAATTATATGTAGAATACAAATAGTTACAAGAAATCGGACATGTGAGGAGAGCGGATGGGACTTGTTTCTGTACATAAATAATGATCTGAGGCTTTTCCAACACAGCCTCTATATGCTGAAAGGACAAACTGATTAAATAACATATTTTGCTAAAAATAGTAAATGTACTGAACACAACGCTCAAAAAGAGAAACATTCCCTCGGCTGAAGAACACGAACTAGGATTCAACAAGCCAGAATTGTTCATATTTTACAGGGCAGGCAGCGGTTAACAGTCATAAGGCATAACTATGAGCAATGTTAAACTAATAGAACAATAATAACCATATTTAAAGGGAACCTGCCACGTCCCCACAGCATTAAAAACTAAAAGGTTATAGTGCGATTAGGGGACGTGACAGGCAGCCAGCTGATGTATTTGTTATACTTACCCACTCCCATGATTTTCCCCCTCGAAACTCATGCGGGGCTTGAAAATCAGACTCTTTTCAGGATCCAGTGCATGCGCTCTCCACAGACTTGTATGGAAGAAAGCGTCCATGGGAGTCTGAAAAGAGTCAGATTTCTGTGCCGCGTGACGACTTTACCGGGTGACGGCGCTGGATCACGGGAGCGGGCGAGTATAAGAAAATACACACCCGGAGCCCCATCACCTTCCCTAACAGCACCATAACTTAGTTTTTGGTGCTGTGGGGACGTGACTGGTTCCCTTTGAAGGGATTGCCTGGATGCTATAATTTTTTTTTAAACAGATCCAAATCTGTGAAAACAATAAAATAGCGGTATTTACCTGTCCTCTGCCAAGGCAATATAGCGCTGCAGCGAATTAGTGACAGCAGCAGACAGGTGCCATTCTGGCATCATCGCTCTGAGAATGGAAGCTACGATGCCAGGATAAGGGCACCTGGCTGCAGCAGCGTCTGATTGGCTACAGCAGTCACGTGGTTTCTGATCTTAATGAAAGATTGAGAAGAAAAGGGCTGCCGCGTTGGATTGCTGGGGCCGAGGACCGGAAAATGCGCTACTTTTACTGTTTTCACACCTGACCAACTACATTTACGGCATATCCCTTCAAATGTTTCTGTAACCCCCGTAGAGTTTATCTTTTGTATATAATGAAGAGAATTGCATATATGTACAGTCAGCCCTTCCTGTTGCTCCTCCTCTTAGCATCCACCTGGTGACTTGTATTGCAAATTTAGGTCAAGGGTCCCCCGATTTCTCGGAAGGTGAAAAAATACCAATGCAAATGCTTTTAACACAAGACATTCATTCAGAGAGGAGCGATGTGTATGTATGTTGGCCATGGCGACCAATCAAGCTACATTTTGTAAAGCCTGTTTCACACGGGCTACAAAACACATGTGAGGCCCATGGTTTCCAATGGGTTCTTTCACATGAGTGATGTTTTATAGCCTGAAAGAACTTATTGGAAACCATGATCCTCACATACACGTGTTTTGTAGCATGTGAAACAGGCTTAAGGCTAATTTCAAATGGGCGAGTGTGATATTGGGCCATGAAAGATGACTCAATATCGTGCTCACCAACATATGACTTCCCCATGGATGCAATGCGTTTTTAACATCTCGGATCACTTCGGAGAAGGAGCAATTCTCCACAATGGCTGTGGATCATGGAGTGTTTTCCACGGTTTTCAATTGGAAACCTTGTATCGCACTCGCATGCATCTAGCACGAGGTGCGATGCTTTGCTGACCCCATTGAAAACAATAGGCAATGCGATGCGAAGGCACGCCCAAAGATAGAACATGCCACAATTTTCTTTATTGCTCAAGTGTATGACCCCATTCAAAAAAAATCGCAACACACCATTCCCGCCGAGATTTTTGGCCGTGTGAAACCGGCCTAAGTGAATGGCAGACTCTGTCCATATTGCGTTTGAGCATTTTCTCAGAGGTATGCGTTATGAGCATTTCCTGACATAGATCTCTGATTGAAGGCTCCATAGCTGAACAGGCTCATAGTGGCACATGTTGCCAATAGCATCCCATGTTAACAAAGGTATACTGCACGGTCTTATTGCTGAGCGAACCAAAATAGTCTAACCCTGTTTTGGCTCGAACTTTACTAAAAGTTCGGCTTGGCGCAAACCTAAACCTCAGGCGGTTCGTCTGGGCCGAATTCTTCTTCCTCCTCTTCTTTTTCCTTCTTTTAAAAAGGAGAAAGAAAAAAACGACGGCAAAGAAGGAAAACAAATATTTTCCTTCTATCATTTTTCTTCTTCATTAACTTTGCTTTAACAACAGCTCAAAAGGACTTAGATACTCTCCTAGGTGACTTAAAGGGGTTGTCTCGCGCCGAAACGGGTTTTTTTTGTTCAATAGGACCCCCGTTCGGCGCGAGACAAACCCAATGCATGTGTTAAAAAAAACAAAACGTTTAGTACTTACCCGAATCCCCGCGCTGCGGCGACTTCTTCCTTACCTTACTAAGATGGCCGCCGGGATCTTCACCCACGATGCACCGCGGGTCTTCTCCCATGGTGCACCGTGGGCTCTGTGCGGTCCATTGCCGATTCCAGCCTCCTGATTGGCTGGAATCGGCACACGTGACGGGGCAGAGCTACGATGACGACGCGGGACCAGCTCTCCGGCATGAGCGGCCCCATTCACCAGGGAGAAGACCGGACTGCGCAAGCGCGTCTAATCGGGCGATTAGACGCTGAAATTAGACGGCACCATGGAGACGAGGACGCTAGCAACGGAGCAGGTAAGTGAATAACTTCTGTATGGCTCATATTTAATGCACGATGTATATTACAAAGTGCATTAATATGGCCATACAGAAGTGTATAACCCACTTGCTTTCGCGGGACAACCCCTTTAACAGTGATAGGGCTTTTTTTTTTTACTTGGGTGACACATGCAGGTGAAAAATACAGGTCTGAATGTCCCAATCAATGGGGTTTTAACACTGCGTATATCGCACGTAATATGCAGCCAAAATGGGATTGTGTGAGTGAGCCCTTAGATGGTGTTATAGACCAGTTTTAGAGGTATTGTTGAAGTTCTGGTTCAGTTTGAACTAATTCGGACCAAACTGAACTTTTAGTACTAACTCGGTGAACCAGACAAACCAAGCTTTTGAAAAGTTCGCCCGTCACTGCACGGTATAGTCGGTTCTTGATGTTCATGTGCTGTAAAAATGAAAAGTGAGCAAGTGTGAGCAACTCTGAGATGGGACAAGTAGTGATGTCTAGACGACTGGGTCAGAGCAGCTGCAAACTGGCAGGTCTTGTGGTCCAAGGTTGGTAGCACCTACCAAAAGTGGTCCAGGGAAGGAAAAAAAAAAAATCGGTGAACCAGCAAAAGGGTGTCGGGTGCCAAACACTCAGGGATGTGTGTAGGGAGCAAAGGCTAACCTGTCTGCTACAATTCCAGAGAAGAGCTACTGGAATACAAATTGCTAAAAAAAAAAGGTACTGTTGGCTAATACAGAGAGATGACAGATCATACAGGGCATCGCAGCTTGCAATGTATGGATTATAGCCAAAGACCAGTCAGAGGGCCCCTTCTGATCCCTGTCCATCCCTGTCTACAATGGCCATGTGAGCAACAGAAGAACGTGGCCTGTTTTGAAGAATAACATCTACTTTTATATCATACGGATGGCCAGGCGAGTATCATTACATCACTAACCTTGGGAAGAAATGAAGCCAGGCATTTATGTGGATGTGCCACCTACCTAGCTAAACATTGTACAGACAAGTACACCCTTAAGGCTGAGTTCACACGGGTGGAAATCCCGCGGAATGTCAGCATCAGGACCTCCAGGAAATTCTGCAAAATTTCTGCAGCCGAAGTCCCGAGACATTTGGCGCGGGTTTTGAAAGCGGTTTATTCTGATGCAGCCATCTCTCCCCCTAGAGAGGAGAGAGCCCACAACGGAAACGGCGACACAATTCACATGTCACGGCTTTGAATTCCGCGAGGCTTGTCCGTTTCAGCGCGGACTGTCCGCCGCGTGTGGATGAGATTTTTGCAAAAATCTCGTCCACTTTGCTGCCTAGTCTTAGGCTTAAGATTCAGGTGGAATTTCCGTGCGGCAATTCCGCCCAGTGTGAACCCAGCCTATAGGGGTTTTTCAAGCAAATACTATTTATTACTTTTTCTGAGGACAGGTCATCAGTAGTTAATCGTCTGGGGTCCACTTGCTTGGGATCCCAGCCAGTCAGCCGATTGCACACTTGCTGTCTGCACCACAATGCAAATGGGTCTGAGCAGAAGCAGTCAGCTCGAACCTCCATATAGTGGCCGGCATTTGTAACAGCAGGCACAGCCCTCATTAAAATCAATAACAGCTGCATCTGCTCTTACAATCGTGGACACACTATAAGAGTTGGAGCGATCAATCCATGTATTGTGGCGCTCACAGCTGGTGCCCGATCAGCTGGGTTTCCAAGCAGTAGACCTCAGTCGATCAACTATTTATGAACTATACTCGGGATACGTCATCAATAGCATTTGCGTGAAAACCCCAGTTAATGCCAGTAGCCTCTTGCACCCGGCTGCACTGCAAATATTGTTCAGCAATTGTTTAAAAAACGCCAAACAGACCGAGGTCCAAGGTGATGACTTGGCCTCTGAATGTCTCAGATCTCAATCCATTTGGGCATCTGTGAGATTTGCTGTAAAAATAAGTCTGATTCATAGAGGCCACAACTTACAGGACTTATAGGATCTGTGGCTAATGTCTAGGAGCCAAGTCTCAAGGGGTCAGTGCTTTTCAGCAGTACACGGGGCCCTACACAACTGCACAATATTATGGCTGGGCAGTCTGTGTGGACATATTTTTTATTTTTGCAGTTTGTTGTTTCACAGCAATATGAGAATGTTGCTCCTGTTCTCCCAAGTTAAATCTTACTGGGTCAGGGTCCTAAAAATACTTTCCAGCCCTGGGAAACAGGCAAGTAGAACACTCCCGGCAGTTACGTATGAGAGTCACTTTATCAAAACAAAAAGATCTCCACCAGCAGCAAAAAGTAAACCGCCCGCTACACCCCACCACGTAGTAACCATTTAAATGGGTTTATTGGTTACAGCCGTATTGCGGTACTGTAAGCTAATTAAAGTTACCTTTACACAGGGCGATTATTGCCTAAATAATAGCTGGAAACAGAGATTTTGGGGCGATAGCCGTCCTGTATAAACACAGCCCCCAAGAGGGTACCGTGCCGCAACTTGCTCAGTAGTAGCTAGTCTCTTTGTTTCGGCTCACTTGGAACCTCAGTGTAAACAGGAGGTGTTCATCTATGAATGACTGACTGCCTGTTTACTGTTCATGGAGGTGGGTGACAGCAGAGGATCTCCAGCAGCTCCGCTCACTGACTATTGCTCCTGTGTGGAAGCACAGGCATGATAGTTGTTGGGATAGATGTCAGGCAGACTGGCGTAACTGCAGGGGATGCGGTTGCACCCGGGCCCAGAAGCCTTAGGGGGCCCATAAGGCCTCTCTTCTCTATATAGGGAACCCAGTACTATGAATAAAGCATTATAGTTGGGGACCCTGTTACAGGTTTTGCATCGGGGCCCAGGAGCCTTAGGGGGCCCATAAGGCCTTTCTTTTCCATATAGGGAGCCCAGTACTATGAATAAAGCATTATAGTTGGGAGCCCTGTTACATGTTTTGCATTGGGGCCCAGGAGCTTCAAGTTACGCCTCTGGGTAGTTGTCCCGTGTGACGGTACCTTAAGGAGGTTCCTCCGAATGGGAGGTGTCCTCTGAAATCAGTAGAAACCCCAAAAAGTTACTTTTCCCTGCTCCCTTTCTTAGGCCACTCTTACACACACCGCTTTTTACTGCAATTAGCGTGTCTGTGCTATTTTTCAGGTTTTTCATGTTTTTTAAACGCACCCCATCACCCGTCACAATGATGGGGTGCGTTAAAAAGCGCCGTCAAACGCTGTTACATGCAGTCAAAAATGCAGCTCGAAATCACGGTGAAATGCTGCAGTTCCGAACGGCGTATAACTGAATGCATGTGTGAGAGTGGCGATAACGTGATGCAGTTGGATAAAGGGAATTAGAAAATATTTGATAATAGAGCTCAGACAAGACAGCATCCAATAATACCAGAACATATAGGGCTCCGTTTCCTCTTATGTCCTGGCGTCTGTTTGTAAGAGGGACGTACAACGTGGTCTGTCAGTTTTACGGTATTTTCGGTGGCATCTTCCATTTCCTATAGAAAAGCCTATACTAAACTGCCAGAAAAAAAACTCTACGGCTTGCTACAATTGCAAAAGTGTCACTGACAAAAAAAAATTCACTGTTTATTAGTTTATTCAGTGCATTTTATAATCACCTATTAACATACAACTAAGAAAAGGCTGAGGTATAAACTCCTGGAAAAGTGACAATAAAAACGTGGGCTTTTCCCCCCAAAAAGCTGTGTGAAAAAACATCCTAAAGTGAAACCTAAGTGTTACAAAACATTATATTCTGATCTTAATTCCCACTCCTAGACCCCTTTCAGATGAGCGTATTTTTACGCTGTATTTGGGCCAGGTTTTACGGACTGTAGTACGAAGGTTGTGTAAATCTATGTGTCTATTCACAAGGCTGCAGCATGTGCTACTTATGGCCCAATGCCCACAGACGGATTATTGCTGCAGAATTTTGCAGCAATGTCCGTCCATAGACGTGCCATGTTAAAAGATTCTTCCCTGCCCATGAGAGGAAATCAAACGCGATTTTCAGCTCGCGGGGGAGAATCGCAGAATGTTCTATTCTGTGCGGAAAATCGTATAGACGGCTTCCATTGCATTCAATGGAAGCCGTCCGTCCCATCGGCAAGTCGCCACGAATCCGCGTAATCGCTGGCGCAACGGCAGCGTCATGCGCTACACTGCACATGTGCGTCAGCCGAGACTCTCACCGCAGATCCTGACAGGTGAGTATAGTGTGTCTCTGGGCGGAAGTAGGTTTGATTCCGCTGCGAAATGTCGCATTCGGAATCTGACCCGGGCCGTGGGCATGAGGCCTGTGTCTGTTTTTGCATTAAATTGTATCATTCTCCACTGTATTTGGCCTGTAGAAATCAAATCAATGACTGCAAATAAAGAGGCAAAAATAGATCAACTACTGATGACATACGGCTGCAATGTTATCTGTAACACGGCTGCAATGTTATCTGTAACACGTCCGTATTATGGAACCGTTTTGCATGCATGTGACAATACATATGTCTGAATCTGGCTTTAGGCTTATTTCACATGAGCATTCTGTTTTCCATTGTTTGGCTCTATTCTCATAGCAGGATAACAGAAGAACAGAAGTGCCAGATTTGGCACATTCTGGACTCAGTCAGTACCGAACGGACCCAATTGGCAATAATGGAGTTTTTCCGGTTTTAGGCATGCAGGCAGAAATTTTCCCCATTAAAATAGTGCAGCATGCTGAACTATTTCGTCCAGGTTTTCATGCCAGATCTGCACACTCTGGCACTTATGTGAACATAGCCTTACGGTCTCGTTACACAGAACGACTGTCGGGCACATTAGTGCCTGACAGCCATCCCAGTGACTATACCACTCCTGTGCCTTTACATAGGAGCAATAGCTGTCCAGTAAATATAGGCGGAGTGCGCCAGAGATCTCTTTTCCGACCGCTTGCCTTCATTCACAGTAAACAAGCAGTCGCTCAAAGATTGAGTGGCTCCTATTTACATAGGCCAACAGTTTTAAGTGATCGCCCTGTGTAAAGGGAGTTGGAGTCCTTTCGTTTTATCTCAACTAAAAACCAAGTGACTGTTGGCCGTGTAAACAGGAACTGCTCAATCTTTGAGCGACTGCCTGTTTATTGTGAATGGAGGCGAGCGGGTCAGAAGAGTTCTCCAGCACACTCTACTTCCATTCACAGAACGATTATCGCTACTGTGTAGAACCACAAGAGCGATAGCCCCCGGGGCGGCCGTCAGGTCTAACGCGCCTGACAGCAGTCCCATGTAAAGAGACCTTTAGAAATGTATTTTCAGGCTCTGGCCATCAGCTTTCTCCTGCACAATGAGATTCTGGGTTATGGTGTAACATCCCATATTGTGCTAATAGTATTACCGCCCATTACATTACAGTTGGAAAAAATGGCCGATAATGTTATTCATGACAATTACACTCCACCTGCAGTTTTTACAATTTGGCAATATCTCTACTATTGTATTATAATCCATTTATTATGTTAGCTATAGCAGACCTCAGGGCTGAACAAATCACACAAGTCAGGTAACTCAGTCCTGACAATATGGGTATTGTTTCCACGTCTGCTCTTCGTAGGTCTAACTACACTTGGCCTTACTGTAGAAATCCTCGTTTGGTCCTGCAGAGCTTAGGTGAATGAAAAGGCTCTGTGTGAAACATTCAGAGAAACAGCTACTGGAATAACTTCTGATTACAGATGTAACAATGAGCGATCCGTGTACATGACTGATCTAAACTGCTTGTATATATTTCCAATGTACACTGAATGGCCCCTTTATTAGAGCCCCCGGCCCTTTCATGATTGGCACTTTTTCTGTCTGTAAATTCTCCCCGTGACCCCGGAGTGCAGCATAAAATCTTGTGACAAGTTTTCCTTGGATCAGTTTTCAGTGTGAATCCACATTAGATGGAAAAATCCAGAAATCCAAGCGACTTCTAACTAGGCCGGGTCATCGGTGCTAGACTAGCCGAGGTCTCACTGCCAACCAGGTGGGGTTTTCCCATGTACTAATGCGAAGAGTATACCAAGAGTCTGTGATGGAGGAAAACATCCAGCGAAAAGGGATCATGCGGATGGAAACAACATGTCACCGAAAGGGGTCAGAGGAGGATGTCAGGAATTGTCCTGATTAATAGGTGCTGCACAGTCAAGTAAATGGCAGCTACATGCAACGCTGGATCTCCAACTAATGTGACTGAACACACAACTCGCCGTTCTTTAGCACAGATGGGCTATAACAGCAGACGACCAGTTACAGCTCTATTGTGTCTAAGAGAAACAGAAAAGCGAGACTCCAGCGGGCAAAAGAGCATAAAAATTGTATCACTGAGCGGCGGAAAAACATCTCCTGGTCAGATGAATCCAGATTTCAGTTGCATGGTGCTGATGGGAGGTCAGAATTTGGCGCAAACAGCATGAATCGATGACCCCTTCCTGTCAGCTGGTCAGAACATGTCAGCACCTCCGTCTAATCTTCGGCAACTACAAAAATCTTCCTGTCCGCAGGGGCCGATATTCCTGCAGAACGATTTCGTCTCCCAGTAGAATCTACACCACAATGATTTGCTGTGCTTCTGAAGACCAAATGAGGGTCAGCACACTACTAGATGGGGTCTCTAATAAAGTGGCCAGTAAAGGGAACTTGTCTTAAACTATAAGCACGATAAACTAAGTTATGGTGCTTATAGTTTAGGTGACAGGCTGTCCAGGGAGTCGTGTCTCATACTCAACCAGTACCCCCTTTCTTGGGGTATTTTCCGGCAAAGTAAAGCACAGTCAGCGTGACTCTGTTCAGATGCATTTCCATTCATCTCCATGGGAGTGCGCACAGTCTTCGGAAGAGTCATGCTGACTTTGGGCACCGCAGGAACGGGGCGCTGAGTGAGTATGAAAAAAGGTTTCCCTGACTCCCCATCGCCTAAATTCTAAGCACCATAACTTGGGCTACGGTGCTAATAGTTAATGCCAGGTTCCCATTAATCGTACAGTATACTGGTCACACAATGACCTTAGACACAGAAATAGTCCCGTCCAAAGGACAACCTCTCTCTAGGATCTGGTCTGACACCTGAAATGCAGGGTGAAATATCCATTCATTAAACACACAGGAAAAACACTGTAATCTTGGAGAGCAGGTAGGTTGGGTGGAGGCCAATGTCATCATCCTGTTACGGCATTGTCTGCCTCTCAAGCCCAGCAAGATAGTTAATAGGACTGGAAATAGAGATTGTTATTCTGTTTCATCCGATGTTGATCATAACCTATACTGGAATTAGGCTCCAATGACAATTTTTTGTTAAATGTACAATAAAAGGTATCATGTAGACTTTCACTTCTACATTAGGGAGCAATTTCCTAATGTATACCTATTTGTCCAATTACTCCAATAGAAGTAGGAGCAATTTACCTGAGATCAAGTGCAAGGAATCAAATTCCCTGTGGCTGCTTTCCCTGGCGCCATCCACAGACTACAGGTGCTATTTTTGGCAGTCGAGAGAGGAGAGGGCTGTCATGATGTTCCACAACATCCCCCTCGTTCCCCCTCTCTATATATTGGAACAGACATCTGACGGGACACGGCTGTTACCATCTTTAGAATTATTCCTTTTATATGTGACTAACGGGATAAAATTACAGACTCTGCCGTCTGATATTTTATAAGACCACAATGTCTAGTTAAAGAGGACCTGTTGGGGTGACAACAGGTACTGAATGTTCTCTGCCTCCTGATAGAGTGGGCCCAATGTACGGGTAATAAAACATTCTCCTCGCTCCACCCTTGCCCCCCACTATTGCCCCACAGGAGGTCTCTGTCCTCCCCGAGCTCGCCTTAGGACACCTGTGTTACAGTTTGACAGGCACTAATACTCACCTAATCCAGCAGGCTTACACGTGGTCTCCGCTTCCAGCGCCAGCAGTCATATGCCTGTCTAAGCATGTGACCACTAAGGCCAATCGCTGGCCTCAATGCATACAAAAGCCGGTGATTGGCCAGAGCACTCACAAGGTTAGATAGACACGTGACTGCAGAACCCGAAAGGGAACAGAGACTGCAAGCACTGGAGCGGTGGGCCACAGGAGAAGGGAGTATAAAATTTGCTTCTCAATACTTTTTTTGTTGTATCCATGTACATGTAAGTTACCAATTCTTTAGAATCGGGGAAACCCATTGGGCGCCTAAACACGGGCGGATTTGTATTGTGGAATCAGGAGTGGTCATCCGCCTCTGGACTTCGCAGCAAATACCACCCATAGCATGCTATGGCGAAGTGCGATTTCCTCTACAGGAGTGGAAATAGATTGCGATTTTCCTGCTCCCAGAGCAGTCAATGGAAGTCGACTGACCCGCGGCCCTTCTGCAATTATCATTGCAGAAAGGTTGCGGGATCCACGCCATCGAGTTTCATATGCGATAGAGGATTGAAAGTGTTTTCCATTGACATCTATGGGAAACCCAACGTCGCACTCCCATGCACATCTCACAGCATGAGAGAGCCATGCAATGCATAAAAGGTCCCATTGAAATCAATGGGTGATGTGTTCCGAGGAACCGGAAGAGATCGGACATGCAAGGATTTTTTTCCCGCACTTCATCACTCATGTGTATGGCTCCATTCAAAAGAATGGGGTTCTTCTTCGTGTGGGATTTGTGCATCTCGCAACGCACAAATCTTACACGAATTTCTCAGGCTTGTGAAACCAGCCTTATACTCGATTAGCGATCAAATGATTGCAAGTTTAAATGAGTAAAAAAAAGTTTTATTAATTGATAAAAAATATAAAACGTACTAAAAGGTTTAAAAACTGCTGTGTCCTATATTTATAATAAAATAAAAAACATTATTTATCTCGCATGGTGAACATCATCAGAAAGAAAAATACACAATGTCAGAATTGCACTCTTTTTGGTCACCCGGTCTCCGAGAAAAAAAAATTAATAAATTCAGATCAAAAAACGTTATAGGAACTACAAAATGGTACCAATAGAAACTACAGGACGTCCCACAAAAAATGCGCCCTCGCACAACTATATCGATGGGAAAGTAAAAAAAGAAAAGTTAGAATTTTTTTATGCTTTTCATTACATTATATGGTACACTAAATACTAACACTAAAAAAATACAACTCATCCCGCAAAAAGAAGCCCTCAAACAGCAACTTCTATGGAAAAGAAAAAAAAAAGAAAATTTTTTGAAAGTGGGGAAAAAAAAACTGAAAAAAGGAAATGGGGGCAGCATAATTAAGGGGTTAAAAATTCAATAGTAAATATTATTTATAATCTATAAGGCCCCCTGTCAACGGATGTGATTTCGTCGGCGAATCACGCCATCTGAAGCTTTCAATAGCGTTGCCATGGAAAGCGCCGGCCCCGTGTCTGCGAACGGAGAATCACTGAGATTCTCCGCTTGCGGCCGGCAATTCGCAGCATGCTGCAAATTGTCCTGATTCTACGCGGTCAGCCTATCTGTCAGATAGGCTGACCAGCGGAGAATTGTCTGCCGGCTCCTGCTCCTGGGCATCAGCTCCCAGAACGCCCGTGGACAGGGGGCCTAAGCTTATGATTCACTTTAACGGTCATCTGTGGGTCGTCAGTCCTCTCTTATTAGGGTTCCACGACAATTAGTTGATAACATAGTGTCCTGCTGCTGGGACCCCTAGACACCAACTGTAATCTGTGATGGAAACCAGCAGCAAGCATTCAGTTCTACGCAGCGCCACCACAGGAAAAAGGAAGCATTACAAGATTCCTACTGAAATCAATGGGCTGTCTGTGTAATGTACAGACGTGATCCCCCAGAGAGGCTCTTTGAAGCTGTTCTCCCTCCTGGCTAATAGATGAGAATGTATTCTGATTGGAGAGACTCTTCATTAACTCCTAATTATTGCGAACGGGCTCCCTAAACCCGACAAACCCTTTGGTGACCATCTTATCATAAACTACAATGCAATGAACAAGAAGCATTGAGTTTCAGTTATGTTTCCGAGTTCAGTCATGGGGAAGGTCTTTTGCCCCACTGATAGACGTCATGTAGAGGTAACTTTTGGCTCCTTGGCAGCTCTAGAACATCCAGTCCTGGGAAGTGATCCAACTTGAATTTTTACTTTCACAGAAGTTCAAGGGCCACAGTTTGTAAGTGTCTATTGTGCTTCTATTGTTCAAATCTCACCTTGCGTAAACCATCTATATATCTGCACCTGGATTAGAGGAATTCTTCACAGGTATCCCTACCTACTCTGTGTTATTGATTCTAGATAGTCTGAGTGAACATGAAACATGAAAAAATACACCTCATCCCGCGAAAAGAAGCCCTCAAACAGCGACGTCTGCAATAGAAATACAAAGATATGTTCCAAATTACATAATAAGCATACAGAAATATGCTAGTAATTAATACCTTAGTGACTACTAGAGACGAGTGAGTAGTGCCTTAGTCGAGTATCACCCGCTCGTGTATAAAGATTCGGCTGCCGGCGCGGGTGACAGGTGAGTTGCGGCGGTGAGCAGGGGGGAGCGAGGGATCTCCCCTTCGTTCCTCCCCGCTCTCCCCCACCGCTCCCCGCCGTCACCCGAATCTTTAGACACGAGCAGGCAGATACTCGACTAAGGCACTACTCACTCGTCTCTAGTGACCACCAATATGCATTTTTTATGCACTTTACTAAAGGGCTTTAACCAGCACATACATCTTTGTAAAGCCGCCTGCACACGAATGGATTTTTGCTGCGGAATCCACAGCGTGGGTCCGTACCGCGGGTCATCAGCACAAATCGTTCATAGCATGCTAAGGGGAAATCGCTTTTTCCTGCACACTCGCGGAAACCAATTGCAGTTTCCACAAGTGAAAAAAAAAAAATCACAGCATGCTCCATTTTTGCTCAGATTCTGCGCGGACGGCTTACACTGAAGTCAATGGAAGCCGTCCGATCCATGGCCCTGCTGTGTGCAGGCGGCCTTAGGCGGTGGCTTCAGTGACTACTGACTGCCAGGCTCCTACTCCAACAGCCAGGAACAGAAAAACCTCAGATCCTGGCAGTTTAATACCCTACATGCCGCAATCAATAGCAATGGCTGCAAGTAAGCCGTTCACTAATCAGAAACCCTGTAGTGTGATCACAAGGTACCGATGGCTTCCCAAGGCAAAGGCCTACATGTCTGCTATGTGACTAAGCCCCGCCTCCCACAAAGTCTAATAAGCTGTTGTCATAGGCTTAGTAGACTTTAAATACGAGTTTTGCAGTCGCATGTTTTATTTTTGTTAGATGCAAGTATTTTGCGCGTTTAAGATTCCTTCATGTGAACGCTTCTATAGGAAACCATTGTCTCTAATAGATGTGATCTTTTCCCGTGCCTATAATGCGCTAAAAGCACGCTCGTGTGAAAGAGGCCTAAGGACCATTATGGCATCCTCATGTCACTTTGTAAACGGACCCAGTTTAGGTCATAGGAACAGTATACAGCACGTGCCGTTAAATCGCGTGAATGAAGAAATGACGTGATCAAGTCATGAGCTTAATTAGTGTTTTCTCGTCCATTCACACAGCTGGGTGCGATGTATTCGCGAAAAAATACGCCGCAGCCCGGAATACCCTCGCTCGGCATAAATCCTCGGAATGACTTCAAATGCCTAAATAGAAGCACCTGTAAGCGTTTCCCTGCTTTGGACACAGCTAAACTGCCTCCCCCTCCCTATTTTTCCAGCTCCCATAGGAGTCTATGGAAGCCGCCGGCGTACATCGGTCAAAAGATACAGCCAGAGCTACCGGAGTCGGCAGCATATGCGCTATTTTGCCCAACGGGGCGATTGTTTGGAATCCAATACCTCAGATGGTCGCGATTTTCGGCTGGCGTGAAAACACGGCTAAATAGCCACGTAAAATTTGTCTATAAAATATGAGGCATAGTCATAGTTTCTGCCACGGCTGTGGAGGCAGAATCCATGTGTGAAATTCCACTTCGGATTCCGCCATGTGAACATATCCTTACTGAGATCCTTTTTTTCATGTTACATTGGCTCATGCAATATTTTTTTTCTCCCACTTTAAAGGGCTTTTCCAGAACTTCAATACTGATGACCTAACCTCATGACCCCTAGCACTCAAGATCCCCAAGTGGCCGTGGAACTCTGGTGATTGGCTCTGTCACTTCATTGATACAAGGTGCAGCGCTGTACATTTCATAGCGGCTATGCCTGGTACTGCAGCTCAATCCCAATCATCTGAATGGGATTGGATTGTTCTCAGGCCCATGTGACCAATGAGAGTGACATCACAAGCCTGAGAAGAGAGGACAGTGCTCACCCTCTGATGCAGCCTCTTCAGTCAGCTGATCGCTAGGGGTAATGAATTGGGGATCGCCACTGATCAGATATTGAAACCTATCCTGAGGATCAATCCTTCCCCCTTCCTTCTTTTCATCCATGTCTGTTCCCCTGCTTGAACTTGATGACCATGTATAGTTTTTTATAACCCCAAGTTAGGCTCAGTTTACATCAGCGTTATATTTTCCATTGTTCTGTTCCATTTTCAGACCAGAAAAATAGAAATAAATGGATCCACCTTAAGGCCCCCTGAGGTGGAATATCATTAGCAGTGAGCCTATCTAATAGGCTCACCGCAGAGAATTGTGGCAATTGCCGTGATTTAAATCCCGCGAGTGGAGAATATGCTTTCCATATTAATCCTATGAAAAGCTTCACAGAGTGTGATAAATTGCCCGCGGATCATCACCCGTAAACAGGCAGCCTAAGGCCTCATGTCCACTTGAAAAATACAATCCGCGCAGAATCTGCCGCGGATTTCTGCGGCAGATTCCGCGCGTATTTGCTTTAAATGGTATTTTTTTGCATGCAGATATCCGCACACATTGCTATCAATGTGATAGCAAAGTTGCTGATCCGCGCGGAATCCGCAGCAGAATAGAGCATGCCGAGTTTTTTCTCCCGTGTGTGAAAGACGCAATTCTTTTAAAATGCCATCCACGGGTGCAAAAATCAATTTAATGGACCGCGGATGGCCAATGATCCCCTATGGGCAAAATCTGCTGCAATTCCATTTAGCTAGTGGACATGAGGCCTAAGTCCAACTGATGTCAACGGGGGGGAAAAAAATCATCTCTGTTCCCTTCAGTTTGTTTCAGTTTCGCCATTTTGTGGATGGAGAAAATAATACATTCTGCAGCGCTATTTCTACTATTCAAAACAATAGAACCGCGACTAAAGGGACAATTTAATCTTTTTTTAACACTGAAGTTAATGGGAAACGGATGCAAACGGGATGGTTTCTGTTCCTATTCATATTTATTCCATTTAACAGATCAGTTTTCTCATCTGAACATGTGCAGAATATAAGCGACGGATCCCCCAAAAACTGATGAGAAACAGAAGCTTCACGAAAGAAAAGGGAGATCAAAGTGTCCATTTTTTTTTAAGGGACCGTCAAACGTTTCTGTTAAAAATGGAGACATTGTTTCTGTTATGTTTCAGCTTCTAATCAGTTTACTTTAATTTTATAATGGATCTGTTAAAAACTGATAGATAACGCTGATGTTAATGGAGTCCAACTATAAACAGTGCGGGTTAGTAAAACTTTTAAAGATATTTTCAACTCCCCAATCCTGCACGAGCAGTGCATGCCACAGTACACTCGCTGTACTACAGTACCTGCAGATAGGCATATTCACAAGCTACTTTGTTTCCAGGTACAGACTGGACCTCAGGGGAACAGGTGAATCCCCTGGTGGAGCCTATGCCAGAGAGGGCTCCAACTCCCCAATCCTGCACGAGCAGTGCATGCCACAGTACACTCGCTGTACTACAGTACCTGCAGATAGGCATATTCACAAGCTACTTTGTTAAAGGGAACCTGTTATCACCTTTAGCCTTATAAACTACGTTATGGGGCCGAAAGATGATGGAACAAGGAGTCCAGGGAGTGGTGTTTCATACTCGCTAGGCGCCCATTCCAGCAGTGTTTCCCTGCAACATTGCACACGCACAGCATGACTCTTTTCAGCTGGTTCTGTGTATGTGCTCTCCCATATAGATGAATGGGACAGAACATGCACAGAGTCACGCTGTGTGCGTGCAGCAGCTTTGCGGGGACACAACACTGTAACGGGGTACCCTGTGAGTATGAAACACCCCTCCGCAGACTCCTTGCTTCATCATCTTTGTGCCCAATAACCTAGTTTATGAGGATAAAAGAGGATGACAGGTTCCCTTTAAGGGTGGGGTCACACAAATATCACATTGGTATCCAGTTTTAGCGCAAATTGACATGGTTTTCAAATTTATTGCTAGTGGCCATATGGTTAAATAGGTAAAACTGCTTTTCACCTGCAAAAGCATGCAACCATTAAAAATCTATTTAAAAACTGACATTTTATGATAAAACGTCATGCTGGCCCAGTTTCCGGTCGTACTGTGGCTATTCTGTGTGACCTTGTCCTTTAAAGGATATGCCATGAATGCAACCTCTGGGAATGAATGGGAGTCAACTGATTCCCACTTAGGGTGAATGCACACCGGCGGATTTGAATCGCGGAATCCGGAGCCGGCGACCGCCTCTGGATTCCTGCAGCATATACTGCCCATAACATGCTATGCCAAAGTGATTCTTCATGCACATGAGCAGAAAGCAATTGCGGTTTCCGCTCGTATATGATGCTTTATTGTCCTGTGGTGCCCGCAGGAAAAGCAGGAGTTTAAAAATAAAATAACTGTACTGCGCATGTCTGAGAGCCAGACGTGTGGAACATCCGCAGTCCAGATGAGGATCAAGAAAGCAGGTACGCGCAGACGCCTCTGCTACCAGGGCCGGAACGCGTCAGCTGCACATTTGCTAACCACACAAACTATAATATTTACATGTAGCTATATAGTGGGTCCCATGAATACGTTTTACTGGTGGTTCCTGGGCACCCCATTCTAGTAGTGCAACACTTTATTGTGGAATTTAGGTGCAGATCCGTGCCATTCATTCACAGCGGAATAAAGCCACAACAGATTCTCCACATTTCATTCACTGCAATGAGCTGCATGAAATCCACAGCTATTTAGTCCTCCTGCACACTGCAGAGCCGGATTCTGCATGCAGAATCCCGCAGCGGAATCCGGCTCTGGCAGCAGCGGCTTCCCCACGTACCTGCTCTGTCGCACACCCGGCGGCTTGCTTTTGCATATGCACAGTACAAGTTTCTTTTTTCCAACACTTCTTTCCCACGCCGTCGCTAGGCATCAACACGGAATCCGCAACCAGTTCGCAATAGCTGTGGGTCGGATGTCTTCCATTGACTTCAATAGAAGTTGTCCGTGCAGAATCCACGTAAAAATGGAGCATGCTGCGATTTTTCCGCCGCAAGCGGAAATCGCAATTGATTTCCACTCGTTTGGAGGAAGCAGCGGATCTCCATAGTAAGTAATGGGCAGTATTTGCTGCAGATTCACAGTGCAGACGCCGACTGCGGATTCCGCAGCACATATACTGCTGTGAGCAGGAGCCCTAACACACTAAAATTTGTAACAAAGTCATGCGTGAATTTTATTGCAGGTTTTGGTGCCAGATTTGAGTACAAATAATATATAACTTACACTGTGTGAAAGGGGCTTTATGGAGCAAAAGATTTTCATCTTGCCCAGAAATTCACTGACCACAAGCAAAAGAGGTAAAAACTGACAGCCAACCACTATAATAATATGGCACATAGATACGACACCTCCTGCTGTCTCTTCAAGAAATTACCGATTGTACAAATCAACTTTTTATATTAAAGGGGTTGTCTTGCGAAATCAAGTGGGGTTATACACTTCTGTATGGCCATATTAATGCACTTTGTAATATACATCGTGCATTAAATATGAGCCATACAGAAGTTATTTACTTACCTGCTCCGTTGCTATCGTCCCTGTCGCCATGGATCCGTCTAAATTCGCCGGCAGCTTGCTTTTTTAGACGCGCTTGCGCAGTCCGTTCTTCTCCTTTCAGCACGAGCCGCTTCAGTGTGCTCCCAGCTACAGCTCTTCTGCGCATGCGCAGACGAGCTGTCACTGCTCGGGAGCGCGCTGGAGCGGCCATTCTGTACCATCCTCTGTTAGAGGAAGGTGCAGAAACTGGAGCCGCCCAGCTGTCCCGCCGTCCAGCTGTCCTGAGAAGCCGCCCAGGTAAGTGATGGGTCGGGGGTGATGTGTCACTAACAGGTGAAGGTCCCGGGCCACAGCGGTAGGCCCCGGAGCCCAGCGCTAGGTTCCGGAGCCCAGCGCTGGGCTCCGGGGCCTACCGCTGGGCCGAGGGGCCTTCGTCTGTTGTCAGGGTCTAGCGCGGGGGGGGCCGGGGCGTAGCGCTGGGGAGCCGGGGGCTAGCGCTGGGGAGCCGGGGGCTAGCACCGGTTACCTGCTGCCTGGCGGTGGGTGACTGGTCGGCGGCGTTCAATCCCGGGGTCCGGTCGGCGGCTGCGGGGCGTCTGGTTGTCAGGGAGACACAGCTGGTAGCGTCTCGGGAGCGCGCACGTCGGGCTACAGCAAGCGACGGGAAAAGAGCCGGCGGCCATCTTGGGGAAACTTTTATAAGTTGCTGAAACGCTGGAACGGTAAGTACAAACCAGCTAGAAAAGTCATTTACAGGGGGGCTTAGTAATGTTTGCTTAATTAGGGGGACTGGGCAAAAAAAAAAAAATCACTGCTTCCTCGAGACAACCCTTTTAAGCTTTTAAAGAATTTTGGTTGATTTTAATTTTTGAACTATACTTTAAACAAACCCTAAAATCTCCCACACTGAGCCTTCTGCAATGATTGTCAGTGTTTATTATGCTTGATAAAGGCGTTTGTTAATGCCGTAACGCGTTGCATATGGAGTTTGGATGTTTTTTTATTTATTTATTTTTGTTTTTTTAAAAGAGACGTTGATCACCTCTTATTTCTATATGTAAATAAAATTCCCTTCTTGGACTTGGTTTATCCGGAGTTTGTGGAGAACGAGACAATTCCTAAAGTAGCGCAGAAAAAGTTTTTTTTTTACTTTTTTCACTACACTAAGCCTTATAATAGTCTTATAACTTCCTGTTCTGTAGAGAAAACTTCCCAGGATTACACTCAAAGGTGACACATATTATATATACGGCGTATAAGACGACTTTTGAACCCCGAAAAATCTGCTCTGCAGTCGGGGGTCGTCTTATGCGCCGGTAATACAAAAAAAAAAAAAGTGTAAAAAAAAAAAAATTTATTACTCACCTCCCACGGCGTTCTGTCGCGCTCCGGCAGGATGTCGCTCGCTCCGGCAGGCTGTCGCTCGCTCCTCGTCCCCGGCGCAGCATAGCTTTCTGAATGCGGGGCTTGAAATCCCCGCTTCCAGAAAGCTAATACACACGCCGGCAGCCATGACAGCATTGAATGGCTGTGATTGGCTAAAGCACACGTGGCTTCAGCCAATCACACTATTCAATGACATCATTGAATGGCTGTGATTGGCTGAAGGCGCACGTGTTAGCAATCACACCCATTCAATGATGTCATTGAATAGTGTGATTGGCTGAAGCCACGTGTGCTTTAGCCAATCACAGCCATTCAATGATGTCATGGCTGCCGGCGTGTGTATTAGCTTTCTGGAAGCGGGGATTTCAAGCCCCGCATTCAGAAAGCTATGCTGCGCCGGGGACGAGGAGCGAGCGACAGCCTGCCGGAGCGAGCGACATCCTGCCGGAGCGCGACAGAACGCCGTGGGAGGTGAGTAATGAATTTTTTTTTTTTCTCCACTGTATACCGGCGTATAAGGTGACAGTTGGGGGGTCGTCTTATACGCCCCGTCGCCTTATACGCCGGTATATACGGTATATATTATATATATATATATATCAGTCAAAAGAAATATGGCCGCTCCCGTAGTCACATACAGATAATGAAATTTTTTAAAAAATCTACTATCAGAAAATAAATATGGTTTAAATCAGTAAGAAAATCTAAGTGATACATTCACTTTAATGCCATTCGCAGCAATTTTTATAGCTTTTCCGTGCACTTTGTGAGTTGACATGTGGATAAATACATGTCTGCTGCCCTGGCTTAGCCCCTTAGTGACCAGGCTTTTTTGCTTTTTCCCATTTTTGTTTTTTCCTACTCCCTTATCCATCGACGTCGCTGTATGAGGGCTTGTCTTTTGCGGGACGAGTTGTATTTTTCAATGGCACTATTTATTGTACCATATAATGTACTGAAAAACTTTTTAAAAATTCTTAGCGGAGAGAAATGGAAAAAAAAAACGACATTCCACCATCTTTCGGTGCGTCCTGTTTCTACGGTGCACAAACTGCAACAAAAACGACCTGATATTTTTATTCTATGGGTCAGTACGATTACTATGATACCAAACCTGTATAGTTTTTTTTTGCTGTAGTACTTGTATTTTTTTTTTAAGATATTTAATTTTTTTCAGTTATTTTCTGCTGTCATTTTGTGCGCGCAATAACTTTTTTATTTTCGTAGTTGTGCAAGGACTCAATTTTTGCGGGATGTCCTGTAGTTTCCGATAGTATCAATTTGAAATACATACAACTTTTTGATCACTTTTTATTGCATTTTTTCTGGAAGACAGGGTAACTAAAAAAGTGTATTTCTGGCGTTCTTTATTTTTTTTTTCGGACGACGTTCACCGTGTAGGAAAAATAATGCACTACTTTAATAGATCTGACTTTTACGGACGCGGCGATATCAAATACATATTTTTATTTTATGTTTTAGATTTTTTAATAAGATATGGCAAAAGGGGGGCGATTTAAACTTTTAGAACTTTTTTTTTTTAACTTTACTTTGAAGTCCCCCTGGGGGACTTTAACATGCGATGCTTTGATCGCTCCTGCAGTATGACGTAATGCTATAGCATTACGTCATACTGCTTTTTTACAGGCAGTCTATGAAGCCACCCTGTGTGGATGGCTTGATAGGCAGTCTGCTAAGGCAGCCCTGGGGCCATTCATTAGACCCCTGGCTGCCATGACACCTGCACGGATCCCCCGATCTCACCGCGGGGGGCCATGCGGGACCCCCAAACAGCGTTCGGGGCATTTAAAGGTTTAATAGCCGCGATCGGCCGATCGCGGCTATTGCCCGCGGGTGTCAGCTGTAATAGCGGCGCTACCTCCCTCCATACACGTCCTGCAGCTGCAGGACGTAAAAACACTATAGGGTGGTCACTAAGGGGTTAAAGACTACCTGCACTTTCACTTCGGAGCACTCCTTTTCCATCAGCTGTTTTCCTCTCCTTCCAGTAGCTGAAGACGACCCCATACAGTGCTACATAAGCGCTATATGGGATTGTCTTCAGCTGCTAGAAGGAGACAAAAACAGCCAGCGGAGCAGGAGCACTCCGAGGTGCAGGTTTTACTTAGGATGTCTTCACATGAGCGTATATACACAGCTATATACCTGTGTAAATACAATGGCCATCAGAATGAATGCATTGGATTTACGCAGGTATATAACTGCGTATATACGCTCATCTGAATAAAGCCTTAAGCTTTAAACCCCAATGCTTTTATGTAGGACTGCTTTGTTGCCACTCACTCAAACGCTTATCAATCCTGTAGAAGCAGGGTTTGGGTGGTAGTCCATGGGATGGCTGTCAGGTGCCCATGCGCTCGATAGTCGCCCCATATAAAGGCACCTTAAGGATCAGTGTCCCATATACTAACGGTAGGACAATCCCAGCCCAGATAGGACATGTTTAGACGTTACCAATACAATCTGTCTTTCGTGTTGGTGACGATTGTAAGACAAGAGCTGTAAGAACTGGGGAAGGAACCTGGTTGAGACACAACTGAGCGCTCTTTGTGACCTTGTACAAGTCACTTTTGCTTCTACCATCCAGACAACGAAATGCTGTAAGCTCGACGGAGCAGGTATATATTAGGATAATTATGGTTAGTAATAATAATCTCTCTGCGGTTTTAGCTGATACAATCAGAGAACATTAACTGACATTCTTCGGTCATGAAGCTTGCAATTTACAAGATTACATCACGGTACAAATGACAAAGGCATAAATTAATGACTTAGACGTTTCCTCTACCGATGAGTGAACTTATGCTGACACGTCCATTGCATTGCACTAGCTAAGCTGTTTTTTCTCAGCTTTTACAAAAGACAAGATGGTTGGGTTTTCTGGGATCGGTAGTAAAATGTCTGAAAAGAGTCACAGGTTGCCTAGACCCAACTACAAAGACCAGGGACAAACTTTTAGCACACTTTCACAAACTCATTACAAAGTTAAAGTGGCCTTCTGGTTTCAAGACACATTTCTGTCCCAGGACCGGACGGTTGATAGAATATATTACCTGTACTTGTTCCTTTCGGCTGTCCCTCCGTTCTCCAGTTCCGAGTCCCATTTTCTGACCGCCAAGGTGACTGCCACCATTTTCTAACTACACTATGCACTGCTCTGTGATTGGCCAGTACTGATCCCACAAGCTGCACTGACCAATTCCAGAGCAGGTATAGTGCAGCTGGTAATCCTAACACTACCAGTGCGACTACAGGGGATTACGTAGTATAAAGATGGCAGCGGCCATGTTGGCCACAAGAATACTGGTGGAAAGGAGGTACAGGCGAGAAAAGTACAGGTAATATAGCCCCTCCACAATCTGGTCCCAGGACAGAATTTTGTCCAGAAAACAGAGGGTTATTTTAAAGGTGTATTTAAAGTTCTAATAAAAAATTTGGTAAGAGCTGCAAATTGTTAAAATAACAAACTATGGTATAGCTACCGCTCTGATTGCCACTGATCCGGCACCACCGCCTCCATCCTTACCATCGGTCTTTTTTTTTTTTTTTTTAATAAAACACCGGTGGTGACAAGTGTGTATCCACACTTGACCGCTTCAGCCAATCAATAGCCTAGTGGTACCGAGCGGTAAACTGCTGAGGCCGGTAACTGTGTATACGGAATGTGACTGTAAACACAGACTGGCAGTGAGGACAGGAGGGGCGCTGCAGGACTGTCGAGGGATCAGAGTAGCAAGTATACTGCAGTTTCTCATTATTAACTATTTGTTGCCATGTCCAAAATTTCTTTAGAACTTGGAAAACCCCTTTAAAAACTATGCAGTAACACCGACAAATGTAGATAATGACATTCACAACTCTTCCTAGGCTATGGCTTACAAATAACACCTGCCCCCATATATTCTAGTAGGACGGGATGTTGCTTCTTTGTAATGAATCCAGGTGTATGGCAACAAAGTTGCATATTTTTACATATGTCAGTGTCCACTCACCCAGGAGTAGCAGTCGGTGTATCTGTTTGTATGCCCTTTTCTCTGCCTTTAACATGTCGTCAATAATTCTGCTCCTTTTCTTATCCGCCTTCTGCTGGTTTCGCAGTTTGGAAGCATCTGTGTCAGTATTACATCCATCATCGTTACCTCCAGTCCCAGTATCGCTCGTACAGGAAAGTGCATGGTCTCCTAACAGCCTGGGCCTGAGGCTGGAACACATCCCCATAATGATGCAGCTGAGGGACAGAGTTGTGGAAGAAAAAGTTTTAATATCCAATAGCCAACATAATCCCAATAAGAGAGCGTGCACCCCAGAGGTAGCAGTGTGCAGTTCTCCTTGTCCCACTCCCTTACCGTATTCCAGTGCTTTCCTGCTCTCAGCCTCCCGGACACACTGTCCCTCTCCCTCCCTCCCTATTTCTCTCTCTCTCACTGTTAATTTGTTTGAGAAGCAAAGGAGAAACATACTCTTTAGTGCCACGTGACTAGAGAGCACCCTGTTTACCGTAATGTTTAGAAACTCAGGTCCCAGCAAGGGAATCCAGGTGATCAAACGTACAGAACGAAGTGGAAACTTTGCGCTTCACCTTTCTGATCCCACAAGAAATACAGCAAGGAAGATTGATGTCCAATATCAGGTAAACACTAATGAGAGCGGAGCAACAAGATCAAAGCACTGCCTTGAAATTATTATAACGCCCGTAAGGGGCCTTAAATATGTGGTGATTATAATGTAAACAGAAAAAAAACAGCAAATGTTTCCAATCATTGTCCAATGCAACATATGCAGCGATTGTATGAGCTTGTGTGTCGTTGATCAAACCTTTTAGAATGACCTAAATGTTATCATTAGAGATGAGCGAGCGTACTCGGAAAAGCACTACTCGCTCGAGTAATTGGCTTTATCCGAGTATCGCTGTGCTCGGGTCTGAAGATTCGGGTGCCGGCACGGAGCGGGGAGCTGCAGGGGAGAGCGGGGAGGAACGGAGGGGAGATCTTTCTCTCCCTCTCTCCCACCCGCTCTGCCCTGCTCCCCGCTGCGACTCACCTGTCAGCCGCAGCGGCACCCGAATCTTCAGACCCGAGCACAGCGATACTCGGATAAAGCAAATTACTCGAGCGAGTAGTGCTTTTCCGAGTACGCTCGCTCATCTCTAGTTATCATTTGTCGCCGTTATAACTCCTCGTGTAAAAAGGCATCTAATAGTCGTTAGCAATGGAGACAGACGGTAAGACAAGCAATCATAAAAGCGATCGAAATTACGGGGGGAAAAAACCCACATACAATTAGTGTTAAATACACTGAATGGCCACTTTATTAGAGTCGCCAGTCCTTTCCCAATTGGCATTTCTTTGTGTGGAAATGATCCCTGTGACCCCGGAGTGCAGCATAAAATTACGTGACAAGTTTTCCTTGGATTAACTTCAGTGTGAATCCACATTAGGCCCCCTGCACACTGAAGAGCCAGGTTCCGCATGTAGAATCCCACAGCAGAATCCGGCTTTGCCAGCAGCGGCATCCGTGTGTACCTGGTCTGTCACTGGGTAATCTGTACTGCAAATGGACCCGGCGACTGACCGTCGCACATGCATAATACAGGTTTTTTTAAAAATTTTCCCACGCCACCGTGGATGGTCCCTGGAACGTACAGCTTCTATTTACTTCGATGGAAGCTGTCTGCACGAAATCTGCGGAAAAATGCACAACTTGGCATTCCTTAGCATGGATGGGGTATAATAGCAGATGACCAGTTCCAGCTCCCTTGTGAAAGAGAAAGGCGAAATGCACAAGAGCATAAAAATTGTATCACTGAGTAGTGGAAAAAACATCACCTGCTCAGATGAATCCAGATTTCTGTTGCACCATGATGATGGGACGGTAAAAATTTGGCACGAGTAGCAAGAATTGATGATCCTGTCCTGTCAGCCTGGTGGAGCTGGAATAACACACTAGGTAGTCCGATAACTGTCAGTGGATGCCATGATGAATTGCTGTTCCTACGGAGGTACAACACACTATTAGATGGTTGTCTTTAATAAAGTGGCCATGCAATGTATAAATTCATGTTTTTTGAATGTTAAAACCCGCTTTTACCAACTGGCGCTCGTTTTTACAAAATTTATATTCACGTGTAAAAGGACCCAAACAAGGAAGAACTGTGGGTCTTCTAGTTCGCCTGATTTCTTTGCACTCTAGAAAGTTGGCAGGAGGAGTTAAATCTGTTTACCTGGGGCAAACATTACATTGCACATACTTGCAGCAAGGGTGGACAAATTATATAGAACTTTGCAGCTTGTCAGACAGATTAATTAGATAGTCTGTGAGATATGAGATACATGGAAATCGCCCTATAAATTTCTAAATCTGCACAATATGTACCTAAAGAACACGAGGAATGAGAGGAGTACACAGTTAGCCAAAAAAGAAGTGATTTATAATACACAAAAGCATACACAAAACACGCAAGTAATCAAAGTCTTACCGAGGAGACAGGAAAACAATCCTCAGATGTAACCCATAGAAACCTAAATCAATACATAAAAAGACAGGTTGTTGTTATAACGAGGGTTAAATGAAACACATTACACACAATTTACAAAAAAAGAACAAAAATGCTTTACCATGGCAGACAGAACACTGGTGATGGTAATTATGATACAACTTTGTATGAAGCTATGAACAAAGCTGATCAGATAGGTGACAACAGACAAACAGTAAATGACAAACTCACAAATTATACCAACTATTATAAGATACGTTGACATGACTGACTTGGGGAAGGTGGTGCCAGATAAAAAAAAGTCAACTGCATATGCTATATATCTATTATGGAATACAGACAGTGTGATTCAAAAGTCCAGGCCATCTGGATCATCTACTGAAGGAAAAAAGATAAAAGTAGAGAACTTTGCAGAACATTTAGATGAGTGGAAGAAACATTTTGGCACTATGGTGGTTCCAGTCAGCAGTCTTGAATTTAGGGCTTATTCACACGAGAGTATATCGGCCGCTGTTTTCAGGGCTGGCCGATATATGCTACCATCTGATGCATTGGATTCCAATGCATCAGATCACACAGGTGTATTATCTTTCCTGTCCGGCAAAAAACCCCCGGAGCTATATTGGCCGGCCCGGGCGCTTTTACGCCGGACAGGAAAGATAATCCTGGATCTATCTTTCCCGGCCGGAATACGGCTGCTGCCATAGACTCCTATGGGAACCAATGACAGCTGCTGGAGAGGGAAGGTGGGAGGGAGCTTAGCAGCGTGACTGCTAAACCCCCTCTCCCTTCTCTCCGCACCTTTGCAATGGCAGGGGGCGCGACGGCCGACAAGGGGCGAAGATGCGGCGGGAGCTTAGCACACTAGCTCCTGCCCCATCACGCCTCCTCCCCTTGCAGAGAGTCGGCGAGGGGGAGAAAAGAAGGAGAACAGCTTAGCAGAGTTAAACTGTCCCCCCACCCGCCGAAAGGCTTTGCAGGCTCGGCGTATATGTGCCTAGTCCATGCCGTCTGAACGGCCGCACAAATGTTAGATTTGTGAGCCTGTTCACACATTGTAACGGCACCGGCGGGCGTACATATAAACACCAATGGCCATGTGAATCCAACTTTAGCCTTTGAAACTTCAATGCAAAGGTGGTCATGGGATGCATGACTAAAAGGGGGTTTGTCAGCTTTAACATGATGTCCAAACTGCAGTCAGCATGTTATGGAGCAGGAGAAGCTGAGCAGACTGATATATAGTTTTATGGGAAAACATTCAGCATTTTATTCATTTCCATCTCTGAACAGTCCAGTGGGCGGGCCTAGAGGTGATGGACAACAATTTGTGTATTAGTCTACATACAGGGAAGGCTGTCGATCACTGATAGAACCACCTGTCGGAATAATCAGAAATATAAAAATAAAGTACAAGTTATACAGAATCTTTTCCCAAAAGCTACGTATGAATCCGCTCAGCTTCTCCAGCTTTATAACATGATGCCTGCAGTTTGGACAGCATGTTCAAGGTGACAGGTTCCCTTTAAAGGGATTTTCAAGGACATTAAAAAATAGGAATACATGATGTAAGGGTAGAATCTCATCAGTAGTGCAGTCATTTTTTTCAATACCTGCAACCATTTTCAAGTTATGGCATGCTAAGTAGAAGAAGCACTGCTGAAGCTTGTGAATGGCTCAGCCATCAGATGTACAATGGATGACACGTGACGGCCTGACATGGATTCCAAGTAATGGGCACCAGGGCTACAGCACTGGATAGAGAGCCGTCCGGATGGGTGAGTATTCAATTGTTCTTCATTTTAACCCCTTGTAATTTTTTTAATGCCCCACAAAACACCTTTTAGGATAGAATTTAATCAGAAATTGATTGGTGCAGTCACTTTTTCAATTCATGCTACCATTTACAAGTTATGGATGAGGTCATGTTGACTATTAAAGGGCTTATCCGGGGACATAGTCTCCAGTCTGCGGTAGTAAAATAACAGAGCTCTTTCTCACCTCCCATGCTCCCCCACTGCTGCCATTTCATCGGCTCCCGAAGGTCTTCACTTCCCGATGCAGGTAGCCGTTGATGACGTTTCTGACAAAAAGGCAATGTGAACACCGCAGCCGAACTCTGGCTCCCTTTAGCCTATGAAAAGCCACTGTGCTCCCGTAACCAGGTGTTGGGTCATTAGGACTCCCCTCCAGGAGGTGAAGTTTAGCGGGTACCTAAGGCCGCCTGCACACGACCAAGTCGGATTCTGCATGCAAATTCGACCCGGTGCCCGTCCGGTGACCCCTGTGTACCTGTCCGGATTCTTCTATTTTGTATTACGGATGCTCCAGCTGGTACGTCGACACATATGTGCAGTACATATAATGCCGCGTTGTTGCTAGGCGGGCGATGACGTGGATCCCGCAACCTTTCCACAATGATGATTGAGAAAGGGCCGTGGGTCGGATAGCTTCTATTGACTTCAATGGAAGCCGTCCACACTGAATCCGCCATAAAATAGAGCATGCTGCAGCTTTTTCTCCGCGAGCAGAAAATCGCAAGTGATTTCTGCTTGTGGGCAGGAAAAAGCGGTTTTCCATAGCATGCTATGGCAGGTATTTGCTCCAGAATCCAGAGGCGGACGGCCACTCCGGATTCCGCAATGCAAATCCGGCTGTGTGCAGGCGGCCTAAGAGCCAGCGAAATGGCAGTAGCGAAGGGGGCCTGGAAGAAGTGTAAGGGTTCTGTCACTGTACTATGGCAGACTGAAGATGTTTTTTAACAGAGCTATGTCCCTGGGTAACCCCTTTAATAAATTTTTGTTTCATTATGTCAAAGATATAAGTAATTCATTAAAACCAGGCGTTTATTTTAAAAGGGTTTAAAGACCAGTAAACAATTCACATGGAGACAAATTCAGTTGACGCGTTTCGGATGCAACATCCTTCGTCATAATATCTCATAACATCACGATTTCCCTTTTCGTTAAACCTACAGCTACAAATTCCGTTTTGTCAGCTTCATCATGCCATCCAAATCATGTTACAAAAAGTCATACCAGCGGGAGAGTTCGTAAGAATAAAGATAAATTGCACACAGGATGACGTTTATTCACAGGAAATTAAAAAAGCACGCAATAAATTACAGAAGCGGAATTATCCTAAATGGATGTTAGATCGAGCGGAAGTTACTGTAGCTGAGTTGCTTGTGGATAAGGAGCCCCCTAGAGGTCACAATAATGCCAATTCCAAAGTTATTACCTTTTTCACCACATTCTGTCACCAAATTCTCATGTTATTTAATTGATAGAAAACATATATTCCCATTTTACATCAAGATAAAACTGCATGAAATATTAAAAAATCTAATTCATTTTGTTTGCTCCCGCTCTCCGTAACTTGTTATCACCTAGCACTTCTGTTAGTACCACAAGACCCAGCATGGCAGCTGTTATGGTTGTGGTCATAATGTATGTAAGGTGTGCACATTTGTGGACAGATCTACTACTTTTGCTTCTAGCATTACTTATAAAACCTATAATATCAGACATTTTCTTAACTGCACCAGCAACTATGTAGTTTATTTATGGAACATACAATATGTCGGATGCACCACAGGTCCACCTAAAATCAGAATACGTAGGCATCTCTCTGAGGTTAGATATCGTAATGCATTAAATATGTCTAAAGTGTCCTAGCATTTTTGGAAATGCCATAATGGCAACTAAGATTCTTTTGCATTGAGAAGGTAACCAAACCCCTAAGGTGGGGAGATTACAAACATGAGCTTTTAAATCAAGAGGCATTCTAGATTGTGTTATTACATACCCTTATTCCAAAGGGCATGAACATTGGACTGGACACCCTCTATCACTACCGATACACTTTTATTTACATATTGAGATTTTAATTAGTGTAATTATGCATTGGTCGGTTTCAGATCGGGCGATCATTTTCATGCGATAGTGTGAGAATGTTTTATGTGTCATGTTTTGTTTAAGGGCTCTTTCACACGGACGTTGTGATTTTTGGCCATCCGCATCGCACGTCGCAGCTGAATCTCCCGTTTTCTCGACCGTTCACATGGGCGGACAGTGGTGTATATAGGCCACAACCCGGAATTCCGTGGGCCGGGGGGGAGAGACCTTAGCGCTGCTAAAGTTTCTCCCACTCCCTTCCCTTGTCAGCTGATCGTGGCAATAGAAGCTCCCATAGAAGCCAATTGGAGCTGCCATAAAGGGGAGGTGGAGGAACTTTAGCAGCACTTGTCACACTAAATTTCCTCCTCAGGGTATGGGAGCTGCCGGCAAGGGGGAAGCTTTAGCAATGCAAGCCGCTGCTAAACTCCCTCCCCCTTGCCTTTTCTGATGGCTCTCATAGAAGTTTATGGGAACGGCCGGCGTATTCTAGCAAAAGATGCGAGAAGTCCTTCGAGGGGCAATAAAAACGCTCGTGTGAAAGCGGCCTAAGGATGTTCCATCCGAAACACATGAACTGAATTTGTCTCCATGTGAACTGCTTGCTGGTGTTTAACCTCATGAAATAAACGCTTGGTTTTAATGAAGTTCCCTGCTGCTAGATTACTTCCATCTTTGCCATTTGGTGAAGCCTCCTCTGGGAACATCCGCACACGGAGTGTTAGAACATACCTGGATGTTGACTATATACAGGTGAGCTGGCTGAAGCTTTTCTCCTGTTGAGTTATGTGGTATAGAAAACACTCATAGCATATCTGTTCAGGTATCAGCAGATGCCGATAACAATCCAGGACAGAGCAGAGATCATCCTGGTTAGAGAAGTTCACGTCAGATGGCTGAGGCTTTCAATCAGAAGCAACCAGGAAGATAGCCAGTGAGTGCATGACTGTCTGGAAAGTGATTAAGAAGAAACTGGTAGTGTCCAGGACAAACCAAGAACTGGAGAACCCGACTTGCACCATGCTCCAATGCTAGTCTACTGATGCTTTTCTGTGGACAGCTACCGTGTTTCCCCAAAAGTAAGACCTACCCCTAAAAGGCATGATGCTTGAAATATAAGCCATACCCTGAAAATAAGCCCTAGCTACACTACATACAAAAAAAAAAACAATACTTAGCAGGCGGCGTCCAGGTCCCTCCTGCTGGTCTCCGCAGTTCCGACAGGCTTCCTTGCAGTTCTCAGCGCCGACAGAACATCGCTTGCTGGTAATAGGGTTTGTAAACCCCGCCTCCAGCGAGCGATTGCTCCGACTGGTTCTCGAGCGCCGTGGCTCAGCCAATTATTGCAACACTTGATGGACCAATCACAGCATCGCACTGAATAGCTGTGATTGATTCGTCGAGCGTCACGGCTCAGCCAATCACTGTGGAGAACCAATTAGAGCAATCACTTGCTGGAGGCGGGTTTACATACCAATAGACATCCCCCCCAAAATAAGACCCTGTGCCTATTTGGTGGGAAATTTTAATTTAAGACTGGGGGAAACACAGTAGCACAACTGCAGACACCTGAGGATCAGATACACTTCTCAACCAGTTCTTGAAGAGTCCTGGACAGTGGACACTATGCCCATTTCTCTGACCTTCTGAATACATTTCCTGACAGTAAATACACTTATTGTCTGTCTTCCTGGGTGTGCTTAATTGAAGGCCAAGGCCACCTAACAAGACCTTCTGTTAGAGTCCATCAAGATAATCTCAATTCTGTCCTTGTTTGTTAACGGCATCTTCTGGTACCTGAAAAAATATGCGATTAGTGTTTTCCATACCACAAAATTCAACATAACAACTTTATTAATACGGAACACGACATCATCCATAACTCAAAAATGGTTGCAGATATTCAAAAAATTGCAGCTGTCTTTTCTGATGAAATTTTACCCTTAAATTCTGTATCCCATGTCTCCCCTCTTTTCATTAAAGTTTCTTGGGATAAATCCAGGATAGCTGCCAAGATGCCAACAGGCACCACCATAGTGCCAAAATGTTTTCACCCAACCATCTAATTGTTCTACAAAGTTTCCTACATGTAACGCCTTTCATTCATTCGCTGATGGTCATGCGCAGTACAAGGTTTTTCTTTGAATTTCCCACGCTGTCGCTTAGTCATTATGCAGATTCTGCGCAGAATAAAGCATGCTGCGCTTTTTCTTCCGGACAATTAGTGTTTGCGAGTGTGAATGAAAAAGCAAAAATGCATGTCTTTCAATGCCCACGTTTTACCACAGATAGTCCGTGCAGATGATGATCAAGGAATACAAAATCCAAATTCGTCGCCTTACTCTATTCCAGTGGTGGCGAACCTATGGTACATGTGCAAGAGGTGGCACGCAGAGCCCTCTCTGCTGGCATGCAGAGCCATCGGCCGCTCACCACTTACTAAATACCGGCAGGGGCAGGAAGGACCAATGGCCCTGGCAGGTGAGACTTGTCCTCGGCGTACTCTCTTACCTTTCCCTGATGGTCTTCCCTCTCTGCCTTGTCAGTGGCCCTGGCGCGTTCACTTCTTCACTGCAGTGGCAGCCCAGCATCTTCATTGGCTGGTGCACAGTGAGAGGAGGTCTCCAGAGTGTGAAAGAGCTGGGCCCAGCACTGGCACAGAGTTAGTTTACATAGTGCTGTGATATTTCATAGTTGGCTTATGAGCACATGAGCCAGACAGATTGTACAATTATAAAAAAAATGAGTGAACTAGTGGTTATACATGGTATTACAATTATTTGCAGCGCTCTTTTGCCAGGATTTTTGTGGGGGCTTGAAATATAAGCCCTACCCGGAAAATAAGCCTGGCTGCAGTAACAGGCGCTGTCTGCTCCACCGCACGTCTCCTTCAGAAACTACGGCACTTGTCTGTACTCTTCTGTCAGCACTTCCCGGTGAAGGAGTTTAAAAAACCCGCCTCCAGGAAGCGCTGGCTCTGATTGGTTCTCCAGCACCGCAGCTCAGCCACTCACTGTAACCCTCGATGAACCAATCACAGCCATTCAATGCGAACACATAGGAAGGCTCCATAAGGAAACATGGGAAATAGGAAGAAAAAAAAGAACGCACATTGCAGAAAGATAGAGCATGCTGAGATTTTTTGTTATGTTGCTGGCTCCGAACAATCGGCAGGGAGGGGGTGGGATCTTAGCTCCGCCCCCATCCAATTGCTAACAGCCGTAAGGCAGGAGAGAGGCAGGGAGCCAGCAAGGGGAATACAGCTCAAATGGTAGCATATATCGGCCGGCCGTGGACACAGCGGCCAATATATGCTCCTGTGAATAAGCCCTCATTGTTAAATTTTATCTGATGATTGCTCTTTATGGTTAAAACCGTCCGTTTTCAAGACCCATTTGCATGGGTGTATTTTCTGTGCGTGTGCGGTCTGTATTTTTTCCTGACTCTGTATGGACAGCACATGGATCCATTAAAGTAAAATAGTGCATCCAGACATCACTGCGACCGTCCGCTCTAAAGTTCTACTCACTTCCTCATAGAGAAGAGGCAAATTAGTTTTGCATTAACGATCTGTTAAACAGTGTTGATCCTAGTGATAATATTGTAGCCTAAAATTAGCACGTCGATATGATCTTTAAATAGTTGCTTGAAGAACTTCCCCTTTGTAAATGCAAAATAGAGCCTTTCATCAAGACAGGGCAGCTCTGTACCGACATCAGCTGTGGAAAATTTCAAGAGCAATGATAGCGACCCAGTAATTAAAGAAAGGAGCACTGACAAAGAAAGCAAAGTAAGAGCCCTTTTAGGGACCTTTCACACAGACGCAAATTGTTCCACAGGATGCAGCGGAACTTGCCATCCCTGAAATCCACACCAAAACCTGCATGTCTGAATGCAGTTTTTGATGTGGAACTGCAGACAGAAGGAAGCCATGTTCATTAGGCATGCAAATTTTAGTGCAAAATTTCTTGCAGAATAGCGAATTCCACTGCGTCCTGCGTAACAGTGCTGCTCCTGTAAAAGGTCCCTTACACAGGATGATACCAACATGAAGCGAGTAATGATCATTGAGATTGGTGCTGGTTTGATTGGCATTTTATATGAGCAAATATGCTGGGGGAACGATTGTCCGGCCACCATTCAGCTCTGCAATTATCCCGCAATTGACATATACAACCTATTCATAGGATAGTTGATAAAAGTCTGATCATTGTGGGCCCACCAATCATTAGAAAGGGGGTCTTAAACTCCCTGTTCCACTTCCCTGACTTCGGCCACTTTCACACGGGCGACAAAATCGTGCGATTGCAACAGCGCTATTAATCCCATATATGTGAAGCCCCTGCTTTCCTATGGGTTCTTTCACATTAGTGATGTTTTGTCTGATGCGATGTTGCTAGAGAACAATATCGTGGCATGCTTTATACTGCCGCGATTTGCAATGTTCTGTAGCTCATGTTTCCCTCTGGAGCCTCCTTGTTTATCGCATAGCATCTCTCGAACTAGCGATGTTCGTGAGATGCAATGCGTTTCCCTACTCCTAAAATAAGCCCTAGCAGCATTCCCAAGAAACAAAGGAATACTTACCTAGCAGGCTTAGTCCGGGCCCTCTCCCTGATACCGGAGCTCTGCCGGGCATCCTGCAGTCCTCATTCACTCACATTACATCACTTCCTGGTTGCAGGATTCAAAAATCCCACCTCCAGGAAGCGATGGCTCTGATTGGTTTATCCAGCGCTACTCAGCCAATTAATGCGAAAGCTGTGATTGGTTCATCCAACTCTGCATTGATTGGTTCTTCAAACTCTGCTCAGCCAATCACATTCTGCAGGAGGGATTTATGAATTGGCCAATCAATACCACGGCTCAGTCAATTCATAAATCCTGCCTCCACAGCATGATTGGTTCTTCAAACTCTGCTCAGCTAATCAATGCAGAGCTGGATGAACCAATCACAGTTGATAGGGCGCTGCATTGATTGGCTGAGTAGCGTTGGATGAACTAATTAGAGCCATCGCTTCCTTGGGGTGGGATTTTGGAATCCAACAACCTGGAAGTGATCTTCTGTGGGCGAATGAGGATTGCAGGACGCCCGGCAAAGCTTCGGAGAGCAGCGGGAAACCCGCACCAAGCCTTTTAGGTAAGTATTTCGCTTTTTTTCCAGGGAATTCAGCTAGGTCTTATTTTAGGGGGAGGGTTTAACTGTTAAGAAAATTGTTGAATACTGTATCAGTTAATTGTTTTTCTATTATATTCTAGACTAGAAAGATATAGCATGATGCTAGTATAAGTAGTGAAGGGGTTAAAAGAAACCTTTTCTATACCAGTGAATGTTACGGATAGAGACAGACAGAAGATAAGACAGTTTCCCAGACCCCCTTGCAATTCTTTTCACTGAATTCATAACGGTTTCTTTGTATGTTATAGTTACACCTTAAAAGGTGTAACTTATGTTAAACATTTTAGTTGTACTCTATCATGTATTCTTATTAATCTTGGAGGTATGTACTTTTCCTGTGATGTTATTTATGGTATAAAAACCAAATACACCTTAGAATAAATTAGAAATCATTTGATACAGCAACAAGGCTGGTGTGATTTGTATTTCTCCTATGGGCTCAGACTTCTACACGAGATCTGGGATTGTCTTCTCCTTGATAAACACATAAATTCTCCTTACATTAACCTTCTTGCGACAAAATCATGGGAACACAGCTGCGATATTGCCGTGATTTTTGCAGTGCCGATATTGCTGTCGCCCGTATGAAAGAGGCCTAATAGTAAGGTGGAGTTGGTATGGGACTGAAAGAGAAAGCCAAGTACAACACTCGGGGTGGAGAACCCAGAGATCAGACATTTATCAACTATCCATTTATTATACAAATCACATTTTTGTGTTAAACATATTTTAAAACAATTTTTGGCGATTTTTTTAACCTTCAGTCACAATCTATATTTTTAAAAGAATTATAAAATCCTGCTTCGTTGACACTGGGCACAGAGCCTAAAAACGGTCTGATAGTACCTGATCTGTAGAGAAGGCTTTGCAGCAGTCATCTCACCAACATGACAAGCAGGATTACACAGAGAAGTGACACCTATGTGTAGATAACTCAGGATCCACCATTCATAATAGGTATAAGCTGTAACTATCTACCTTCCTCCCTGCAAAATGACCCCCGCACAGGACACAGAGCATGTCTAGAACAGTCTCCCATACAGGTCAGTGGGTCCCTCCTATCCACTGTGTAAATGTTCCATGAAGCTGCAGTAAAGCTTATTTCTAAATCTAATATAAAAAAGCCTAGAGGCTTTTTCTTGCACCAAACTTTGACCCTTTTGCGTGACCTTTGGTGGATGATTTTGGTGTTGGTGATGAATTAGATTTGTGACATCCTCACCACCGCCGTAAAATCATAAGATTTGAGTTTGATACATTGAGTGACCTGTCAGGCAAAGTCAAAGTTCCTATGGTAAGGCCCAATGCACACGGGCGGATTTTTGCTGCGGAATCGGGACCATCAGCAGAACAGAGAAGTCGAAAGAAAAGAGGTCCGCGCAGACACCGCCTGCACACACTGGAACGCAGGGTTAACCGCTGCGGTCGGTGTCAGATTCTGCGCGGAAATCCGCAGGCGGAATGTCTAGCGGTGCTGTTGTGCTTCAGCCAACATCGCCGCTTGGGAGAGTCAAGTGGTGCTAATGAACGTTCATATAAAGTGCTTACCAGATTGACTGTTGCCATGTCCACAAAACATGGAAGACCAAGCCGTGGCCAGTGAACAGTTTAAGACGAATCCTCAGTTCCACAGTTCTCAAAACATCTACAACAATCTCTCCAAACATCGGGTCCATCTAGTGCTCTAAATACTGTTAAATGTAGCTCAGGCTAGATGGCTGCCCCCACAGTCAAGTATAGATAATCTACAATCAGAAAATAAAAACAGATTAGAAAAATATAATATATATGTTTCTCTATTTGGATTTAATTTTTAAAACTTTGGTTGGTGAAATATTCCCTTTTAACCCCTTAATGCTCCTGCAGCGTCAGGGTATGTATAAAGAGAGATTTGCGAGGCGACCTCTCTTCATATAGAGCAGGCGTCAGCTGTTTATTACAGCTGACACCCGCGGGCAATAGCTGCAATCAGCCGCGCGGCTGACTGGCACTGTTAACCCTTTAAATGCCGCTGTCAATTCTGATGAGATCGCAGAGAGTCGTGCTGGTGTCATAGCAGCCGGGGGCCTACTGAAAGGCCCCAGGGCTGCCTTAGTAGACTGCCTATCAAGCCATCCCCGTGGGGTGGCTTGATAGACTGTCTGTCAGATTGCAGTATGATGTAATGCTACGGCATTACATCATACTGCAGGAGCGACCAAAGCATAGTTAGTTGTGGTCCCCTAAGGGGGCTAAAAAAAAAAGTAAAAAAAAGATCAATAAAGTTTTACTAATTGCAAAAAAAAAATGTAAAAAGGTAATAAAAGTTTAAATCACCCCCCTTTTGCCATATCTATAATAATCAAGTCTAAATCATAAAACAAAAATACATATTTGGTATTGCTGCGTCCGTAAAAGTCTGATCTATCAAAGTAACACATTATTTACCCCGCACAGTGAACGTCGTCCAAAAAAAAAAAAAAGAACGCCAGGAATGCGCTTTTCGGTCACCCTGTCTCCCAGAAAAAATGAAATAAAAAGCGATCAAAAAGTCGTATGTATTCTGAAATGGTACCAAGGTAAACTACAGGATGTCTTGCAAAAATGAGCCCTTGCTCAACTACGTTGATGGAAACTAAAAAAGTTATTGTGCACATGAAATGGCGGCAGAAAATAATTAAAAGTAGTACAGCAAAAAAAAACTATACAAATTTGGTATCGCAGTAATCGTACTGACCCACAGAATAAAGTTAACGTGTCATTTGTGTTGCAGTTTGTGCGCCGTAAAAACAAGACGCACTGAAAGATGGCGGAATGTTTTTTTTTTTTTTCATTTTACTCCACTCAAAACTTTTGCAAAGTTTTTCAGTACATTATATGGTGCATTAAATAGCACCATTAAAAAATACAACTCGTCCCACAAAAAACAATAAGCTATCATACAGCTAGATTGATGGATAAATAAAGGAGTTATGATTTTTTAAAAGAAAGAGGGGAAACGAAAATGGAAAAAAAAAGGTCGTGTCTTTCAGGGGTTAAAAGCGATGTACACTTATGCAACCAAACTTTTATATAGGTTCAATTTATCTAAAACAATCAATGAAGCAACTTTGCGAATAATCTTGACAAAAAAAAAAAATCAGTTTTTATGGTAACTAAAAACAAATCTGATCTTGCAGTCATACTCCTGTCTATCTGCACCCTGTTCTTGCTGGCATACTGAATCTATGTTAGCAGGACTTGGAGCACACAGCTGCTGGAAAGAATAGTTCTCGCTCTGGCTGGCACAGTATGGCCATGTGTTTCATTTGAATGGGCACAATGTAAGACCACATTTCCCCCTCGTGTTGCCATCTACAGAGCACGCTAGCAATATTACCAGATCATGTCTGGTGCACAACATGAAGGGCCTGAAAAGCCATTCTATTTAGCCCAGGCTTGTAGAACAGATATACTTAGAATAGAATTTTATAGGGTCTAAGTAAAGACAGATTGGGTCAAGTCCTTTTAATAAACTTGGTGAATATCTGGCCACTTCATGCACCAGACTGAAACCTACACCAGCAAAGAGCTACTGGCGTAAAGGGTTTGTAAATTTCCCCATAGTATGCATGGTCCACATCGTTCCCTATTGGTAAAACCCCCAACTGCATAGGAACCAAGGGCACCACTATATGTAGTTGCCAACATTTGTATCGCAAATCATGCAGCATTTATAAGTTTGCTACCATTTCGCCCCCAAAAATTACAAATGCTAAATTTGCATAAACTAGCATCTGGTTTACAAGCCAGTTGGCAACAACACACAGGACTGTTGGAAAGTGTGGACTATATCCAAAGCCAGGGTGCCAAACGATACAATAAACATAAGAAGGTACTCATGGTTTATATGAATGATGAGCCTGAGGGCGATCAGATAGTCAGCACTACCACGAATAGTTCTTCGAGGAATCATCCCCTTATTTGGTCTTTGATGTGTTCTGGGTTAGACTCTTTTCACACCTGTGTTGGGGCTCAGTTCAGGGTTTCCATCGTTCTGCTCCGTTTTTGGAGGTGAGAAACTGAAATAAATGGAAAAAAATAGATAGGATTTTTTTCCCCATTGACTTTAGTGAGGTTTTAAAAAAATGGAAAGGAAGCAGAAAGGCTTGGTCCCTGATTGTACTTCAGTATACAATAAAAAGATCTGACTATAAAATCTAAAATACTTAAAGGGGTTGTCCCGCGCCGAAACGGGTTTTTTTTTTTTTCAACCCCCCCCCCCCCGGTCGGCGCGAGACAACCCCGATGCAGGGAGGTAAAGAAAGCTTACCGGAGCGCTTACCTTAATCCCCGCGCTCCGGTGACTTCAATACTTACCGCTGAAGATGGCCGCCGGGATCCTCTGTCTCCGTGGACCGCAGCTCTTCTGTGCGGTCCATTGCCGATTCCAGCCTCCTGATTGGCTGGAATCGGCACGTGACGGGGCGGAGCTACACGGAGCCTGCATTCTGCACGAGCGGCTCCATAGAAGACTGCAGAAGACCCGGACTGCGCAAGCGCGGCTAATTTGGCCATCGGAGGGCGAAAATTAGTCGGCACCATGGAGACGAGGACGCCAGCAACGGAGCAGGTAAGTATAAAACTTTTTATAACTTCTGTATGGCTCATAATTAATGCACAATGTACATTACAAAGTGCATTAATATGGCCATACAGAAGTGTATAGACCCACTTGCTGCCGCGGGACAACCCCTTTAAGCAGCTAACTTTGTGAAAACCAAAAATTGTGTCAGTCTCAAAACTTTTGGCAATGACTGTATTTTTAAGCTGTTGTTCCACAACCCACATTAACCACCTATCTACAAGATAGGTGATAAATGATGACTCGGGATCTTACCGCTGGGAACTCCACTAATCACTGCAACAAAATTCCTGTGCCCTCCATTCCAACTCACTACATGACCACTGTAAGGAGTTTGAATGGAGCAGCTCATATAGACTTTGAATGGACCAGCAGTGTATATGGTCAATTGTCGTTCCGCTCAATCTTCTCCTCAATGTGATCATTGGAGTGTAAGGGAGATACTAAACTCAACTTTAGTCAGGTAAATGCTATAATTAATGTTTATTGCATAACTGCTAATGTGAACTATGTATGTGTGGTCTGGTTGATGTATCAGACACTGTCGTGGCCCCATGAACATTGTATGAGTGGTCTCAATTCCAGTCACAGTGGCCTTTCTGGAGGGATACAAAACCAACCACCGTACTGTGCAGGGCACATGTGTCTTTTGAACAAATACTAGGGCACATATAGTCAGTCTTGGAGGCTGGTGATGTGTTTGGTATAAATGGCGGGAGAGGGCATGCAAAAGGAGTTTCATTGCTGCGATGGTGGTGGAAAAAGCCTGCAAGGTTGGGTGCAGCCTGAGCCACGAGAGAAGCCCTGGAGCCTGCTGAGGTTGGATGCAGCCTGAGGCCGCGGTCAGACAAGCTTGTTTTTTTGCACACCTTTAGAATTAAGAATTAGCGCAAAACGTAGCAAAGTTTGATATGCACAGCGCATGAGACTTTGCCTGTTCACTGGAGTAGCTGCGCTTGGAGAAGCACAGCTGCTCCACAAAGGTCCCCTCATCACTGAACACTGTGACAGAACTGTGACAGTGTTCAGTGATGAGGGGACTGTAGTGGGGACGAAAGAACCCCCTGCCACAGCTGTCACAGAAGACCGCGATGCTATCCCATTGCTTTCAAAAATAATACATCACCTCTCTTGCTGAGCGCCGCCTCTGATTGGTCAAAGCGCTCAGTGAATCAGAAGCAGCGCTTTCAAAAGGCGGGGATTTTTAAGTCCCCTGCCATAAGAAAATTCTTTAGAACAGTGCATGGGAGCCGGGGAGAAGACGCACCGAAGCCCTGACAGCGCTGCTAGGTGATGTATTATTATGTTTTGGGTTTTTTTTCAAGCAGCTAGGGATTATTTTCAGGGAAGGGCTTATATTTCAAGGCCTTCTCCAAAAATCCATGCGGGGGTTGCCTTCATCCCATTGCTTTCAATGGGGCGGCAGCAGCGCCGGCCCCATTGAAAGCAATGGTACAGCATCACGCTCCTCTGACACAGCTGTGGCAGGGGATTCTTTCGTCCCCGCTGCAGTTCCCTCATCACTAAACACTGTGACAGGGCTGTCACAGTGTTCAGTGAGGATGGGACTCCCTGCGGAGATTAACGGAAGCCTCGGGGAGTCCCCTCATACTCGCAGGGACTAAGGGGTTAACAGCGGGACATTTAAAAAGTGCTTCTGGCCAGAAGCACCTTTTAAATGGCCTACTGTAAACAGCAGGGAAGCTATTCCCTGCGCAAGAGTTTCCATTAACTCCTGCTCCCATAGAAGTCAATGGAAACTCCTGCAAAAGCCGCACCTATGTCCTATCTTCTTTAGGTGAGCTATGTTTTGCACTTCAAATTCCGCGCATATGACCAGTTCTATAGGAACCCATTGGTTATTTTATAAGCATGCATCATGCACACGCAAAACAAACGCTCATCTGACCGAGCCCTGAAGGTGTGTACTGCAGGTGAGCCCTGATCGGAGCTGAGAGCACGCGGTCAGTCTGCACTGTCGAGCTGAGGAAGCTCCAATAGTGACATGCTATATTGTTTGTAGAGAAAGAAAGTCATCTATAGAGACTGTGAGTGCAAAGTATTGTAATGTGCTGAACAGGTGTGACCATGTACAAGACCGAACAGGTGTGACCATGTACAAGACCGAACAGGTGTGACCATGTACAAGACCGAACAGGTGTGACCATGTACAAGACCGAACAGGCGTGACCATATACAAGACCGAACAAGTGTGACCATGTACAAGACTGAACGAGTGCAACCATGTACAAGACTGAACGAGTGCGACCAGGTTACAAGACTGAACGAGTACGACCAGGTTACAAGACTGAACAAGTGCGACCAGGTTACAAGACTGAACAGGTGTGACCATCTACAAGACTGAACAGGTGTGACCATGTACGAGACCGAACAGGTGTGACCATGTACGAGACCGAACAGGTGTGACCATGTACAAGACCATGTGACCATGTATGAGACCGAACAGGTGTGACCATGTACGAGACCGAACAGGTGTGACCATGTACGAGACCGAACAGGTGTGACCATGTACGAGACCGAACAGGTGTGACCATGTACGAGACCAACAGGTGTGACCATGTACGAGACCAACAGGTGTGACCATGTACAAGACCAACAGGTGTGACCATGTACAAGACCAACAGGTGTGACCATGTACAAGACTGAACAGGCGTGACCATGTACTAGACCAAACAGGTGTGACCATGTACAAGACCGAACAGGTGTGACCATGTACGAGACCGAACAGGTGTGACCATGTACGAGACCGAACAGGTGTGACCATGTACAAGACCGAACAGGTGTGACCATGTACGAGACCGAACAGGTGTGACCATGTACGAGACTGAACAGGTGTGACCATGTACGAGACCGAACAGGTGTGACCATGTACAAGACCGAACAGGTGTGAGCATGTACAAGACCGAACAGGTGTGAGCATGTACAAGACCGAACAGGTGTGACCATGCACAAGACCGAACAAATGTGACCATGTACAAGACCGAACAAATGTGACCATGTACAAGACCGAACAGGTGTGAGCATGTACAAGACCGAACAGGTGTGAGCATGTACAAGACCGAACAGGTGTGAGCATGTACAAGACCGAACAGGTGTGACCATGTACAAGACTGAACAGGTGTGGCCATGTACTAGACTGAACAGGTGTGGTCATGTACAAGACTGAACAGGTGTGGTCATGTACAAGACTGAACAGGTGTGGTCATGTACAAGACTGAACAGGTGTGGTCATGTACAAGACCGAACGAGTGCGACCATGTAGAAGACTGACTGTGTGACCATGTAGAAGACTGAACGAGTGTGACCATGTACAAGACTGAACGAGTGTGACCATGTACAAGACCGAACAGGTGTAACAATGGACAAAACTAAGCATGTATAAGTATGTCAGAATATTTACTGAAGAGAGCTCTTAACTGTTCAATAGAAACAGCAGGTGGCACTATTCTAACATCAGTCCTGGAATATCTGGGGATAGAAACACTTAACACATGTAAATACAAAAAGAATTATAATTATGGGCTGGATTTAACTATAGACAATATTCTTCGTCGGACACCCCCTTTTAAAATGTATTCTGACATCAGATTCATGCTGCCCGAACTACGGACAGCATAGACCTGAGACAGAGAAGCCTATTGCCCCGTGAGTATCTTATTGTGAAATGGTGCACTTTGCACTTTGAAATAAATGCACTTTGAAGTTTGAGCTGAGCTCAGAGTCACAGGGTGGGCCGTCCTGGCCTCCATGCCCGCTGCATGAAGACCCACAGCTCTATCCCTATTCACAAATAGGGAGATGAGCTTTCAGTTTTCATGCAGCAGGCAGGGAGAATTGGCACGGCACACCCTGTGACTCTGAGCTAAGCTCAAAGTCAAACCTCATGGCCACACTTACGGGGCAATAGGCATGTCTGTCTTGAGTTCATGCTGCATGACAGAATCCCTTTAACCCTTTTGAATCCACTGTCTGACGTCTAAAGACATTCTGATTGAAGGCTGTACAGCTCCGATATTGGAAGACGTCCGGCAGGGTATTCTTACTGTAGATTACTGGCAGCTCTATTGTCGGGGGCCTTTCCAGCATGTCACATACTGCAGTACTGGCTCTGGCCAGCAGATGGCGCCATTGTATAATGGCAGAAAGAGAAAGCCCCCTAGGAAAAACCCTGAATCCAAAATTGGATTGCAAAGGGTTAATATAGTAGTTGAAGGCTCCAGGCTTCATTATAAGGCCTCTTTCACACGAGCGTTGCGTTTTTCCACTTGGCAGATTGCGACTGAAATTCGTGCGAATGGACGATTTTCCGCGAGCAAGTCCCGTGCTTAATTAGCTTTTTTTCATCCATTTATACAGCTGGGTGCGAAGTATTGCTGAAAAAATGCGCTGCTGATGGGAATTCCCTCCATCGGCAGAAATCCTAATGACTTCATAATGACCTAAATAGAGGCACCTGTCGTCTTTTCCCAGCGTTGCACGCAGCCAAACTCCCTCCCCCTTTCTTTTTTTTTTACAGCTCCCATAGGAGTCTATGCAGGCTCCTGCATTTTTTTTTGTCAAAAGATAGGACAAGGGCTCCTGCACACTTGCGTTTTTCTTGCGCGTTTTTTTCACACGATATCGCTGCGTTTTTTTTTCACACGATTGTCAATGGGACTTTCTAATGTTAAAAAACGTATCGCATTTTGGTGCTTTGCAGTTTTTGTGTGATGCGTTTTTAACACTAGAAAGTCCCATTGACAATTGCGTGAAACAAATGCAGCGATATTGCGTGAAAAAAACACGCATGAAAAATGCAAGTGTGCAGGAGCCCTAAGATATATATTTTTCAGCAGCAAGAAAAATCGTGCGTCTGTATAAATACATTGGAAACCAATGCTTCAGATGGTCACAATTCTCTTGCGCAGCTAAACTGCGTAAAAACATTCCTGTGAATCAGGCCTAAGTCTGTTGATCCTTTCCTGCCTTTTTTTAATATGGAATTGGACGCTGCATGGAAGAATTTGGGTAGATTTATCAGTACTCAGAATTGTTTTAGGCCTCTTTAACACAGGCGACAGCAATATATCGCCGCTACAAAATTGCAGTGATATCGCAGCTGTGTACCCGTGGTTTTGTAGCGTCAGTGATGAGTTTTTCTTGTGAAAAATGGTGCATTGCTACGTATAGAATCGTGGGATAAACTCATGTAATTTTATCACAAGAAGGTTAAGCCCTACCCCTAAAATAAGCCCTGAAAGAAAAGGGAATACTTATCTAGCAGGCGCGGCCCGGGTCCTCCTGCTGCTCTCCGGAGCTCTGCCAGGCGTCCCGCAGTTCTTGTTCGCCCACAGGAGATCAATTTCTGGTCACGAGATTCATAAATCGTGCCTCCAGGAAGCAATGGTTCTGATTGGTTCATTCAGCGCTACTCAGCCAATTAATGCAGCGCTCTATGAACCAATGCACAAGGGTTGTGATTGGCTTAGCAAACTTTGAAGAACCAAATACATTGTGGAGGTGGGATTTATGAATTGGCCAATCAATGCTCAGCCAATTCATAAATCCCACATCCACAACGTGATTGGGAACCTAGCCTGCTTGCTAAGGATTCCTTTTTTTTCTGGGAATGCAGCTAGGGCCTATTTTAGGGGTAGGGAAATGTATCACATTGCACAAAAATCGCTAGTTTGTAAGATGAGATAAACAAGGAGGCTCCATAGGGAAACATGGGCTACAAAAACAATCAAATATTGAGCCATTTGCATTTTTTTTTCTCGCAACATAGTGAAAACATCACTAATGTTAAGGAACCCATTGGAAAGCATGAGCTTCACATATATGCGATTTTTAGCACTGTTGCATTGCGAGAAAATTGCGCGATTTTGGCGCCCATGTGAAAGCAGCCTTAATTGCACTTTTCAGCAGGTTGATAAATATGGCTGACATGGGTTTTCAGGACCCTCTGACAACAAGGAAGTAAATGCACCCTGTTTTCGGTCTTCGATCCCTAGGTTTTGGGGTTTCTTTTGCACTCTGATCTATCCTATGTATTCTGATATTATCCATGCTCCAGGAGAGCAGAGTATTGTGCGTGCTAATGTCTGACAATACAATGAGATTACGTTATCAGGGCAGTCAGCAGTCGGTGGCCCCATTTTGAATCTGAAACATGAAAAGAACTGATAAAACTTACACAGATTAACCAAGACTTAATTCACAAAACAAACACACATAATCACTCACACTCCTCTGTTATCCCGCAGCACAGTTTCCATGCTAGAACATTAAAGGGAAATAGACATTTGACCTTTGCTTGTTTTTTGGCACTTTAGGTTATATACATTATTTTTCTAACACTTTAGGCTCCATTACAGTCCTAGACCGCATCAAATCAAAGTTTTCACTAGAGGCCAAAATTATAAAACAGAGAATCTCATAATGTGAGCTAATCAAACTACCAACGACGACCTGTTCGTCCGTGCGTGAGTGGGTTTGTGAGTGACTTACATGCTCCGCCCCTGATCACATGACGGTGAGGTACGCAAAGGTCCTTCATTCCCAGTGAGGGAGTTACATGCTCCGCCCCCCATTACTGTCATGTGATCAGGGGTGGAGCATGTAAGTCATTTACTCGGGATGAGCATCACCGGAATGTGTTCTGGGGCGGACCATAATGGTGACGTCATCACAGGTCCTACATCTCCACTGCTGTGCTGCTTCTGATCCCTGTTGTATGGGATGAACAATGTATGTAGCAGTGCTGTGTGTGTGACGTGCATGTAGCATAAGTGTGTGGCACATTGTGCCACCAGAAACACTGGTACTATCATTTCCTAATAATTATTAATTAGAAACATTGATAAGGCTTGGAGTAGTCAGTGGCAAAAGAAGACCTGGCGAAAAAAAGAACACGCTGGTTGATTCTATGACAGCAACATGTAAATGATCGACCTGAAAAAAGCCGTACAAAATAGAACCGCTTAAAAAAAGGGCGAATCCATAAAGTGTCCGAAAGTTGTCCCCAACTAAATGGATAAAGATAGGCTTTTTTTTCACAAAACACAATTATAACAACTGTTTATCTGAAAATGTTGGTGGTGTCTTGACAACAAGCACAGGGGGCCTTGAGATTCTTTACAGGGGTTATCTGAGATATGCTTTTTTTTTTCAAAAGGAAATGTTCTAAAACAAAAAAAATTATACTTGCCGGTTCAATCCCCAGTCAGGCTTCTTGTACATGGCTGCAGCAATTATATCCAGTATGTGACTGTTGCAGCCAATTACTGGCCTCAGCATAAAACTGCTGAGGCCAGTAATTGGCTGCAGCAGTCACATATGTAAATGAGCACGTCATTGCTGCAGTCAGGTCCACAAAGCATGGCTTGGGATTGAACCGGTAAAGTAGGACAACTTTTTTACTTTATGATATTTCCTAAGGGCTTATGTCTATGGCCATGCTTTCATTGCATATTACGTGTGTGTTGCACAAACGCACGATAGTTAATAGTAAGGTAAATTAGAAAACGAGCCTGGCGAGGGCCAAACATCTAATAAACAAAAGGGGTTTGGGAGTCTGGGGGTTTGGGTGGGAGCTGGGGGAGGTACCTGAGACAGGGGAGCTTCTCCCGCAGGGTTGTTGTCAGGAAAGGAACTACAGGGTTTAGAGAGGCATTATTATCATAGGGAGGCTAGGTGGCCTATTATCATTTGGGGGTAGAACATAATTTAACCACAGGGTGCAGACCCTCAAAAATTTCTCATGCCTATCCTCCAGTATTGACATCAATTTTTCATGTATTAGGTACTAATTCCTTTGGCGTTTAACCTCAGAGGAGTCCAGGGAGGCTTTGCACTATGAATTGGCAATAGTCTGTTTTGTAGCTAGACATAGGAAGGAGATTAGATTCCTGGCATCAGAAGGAATATTATCAATGCATTTATTTAATAGGGCCTCCCAAGGGTTTTTGCGCACATTGCAATTAGTTACTGAATATATTAAAGCGTATACTCTAATCCAAAATCACTATATCCAGGGGCATGACCACTATATGTGGAGCATGTCGCCCGCGGTCAAACAACCCCGGAAACAATTGGGGGAGTAACCTGGTACTGAATGAGCTACTCAAGTGGGTGTTAGGTACCAATGTAATAAGATTTTATATGATGTTTCGAGCATTAGTATATTACAGGTGCTACTGTTGGTAGATTATCAGATCTGGCACCAGTCCTCCTCCGGATAAAGCTTCACCCAGATCTTTCTTCCATCGTGAAACATAGGTTAACTGTGTTCGGTAGGGAGAATGGACCAGTCTAGAGTAAATTTGGTAGATAAGGCCTTTTGCATGTGGGTATTTAAGACAGTAAAATTCAAAAGGGAGTTAAAGTAAATGGGAAATTTATATTCTTAAAAAGAGAGGATATGAAGTGTTCAAGTTGCAAGTTATGAAATATTTCAGTGTGTGGCAAGTCAAAGTTCTTTTGTAAGGAGGAGGATGGGGAGATACTTTCTAATTTCTAATGAGAGTAAGTGGTATTGTTACGGCACTCTGACCCCCTGAGCGCCAGGTGGGGTGCCCTGAACTTCCCGCACCCCCACTGTCCCTGCCTACTTGCCTCGGCCCTGGCTAACCCCAGGCGGACAACTGGACGGCGGTCCCTACCCTAGGCTAGGGACCTGGCGACTACAAAGAAGAACCTAACTAGCGGGGGACAGAGTGCCGACAGAAAAGGCAGATGGAATAACCAAACAGGAATTACAGACCAAGGCAAGGCTTGGGAAAGGAAAATGACAAACAAGCTAGGGAACTGACTGAGCAGAACTGCAGACAGGACTGACTAGTGGCTGACAGAACCAATAACTGGCAGTGAGCTCAGATCACTGCCAGTCTTTTAACTACAAGGCTCCGCCCAGGGGCGGAGAGTGGGAGGAGGCAACTCCTCCCACTGCTGCATAAGAAGGATGGAGGCGTGCGGGCGGCACCCTACGGGTGGACACGCCCACGCCGCCGCCCACCCCAAGCCGCCGGGAGAGCCCCACCCCAGAGCTCCAGGACGCCGGCGACGGGGCGACGCGCGCCGACCGCGGGACCCCGCGCCACCCTGCATGGTAACAGGTATACTTTGATGAGACCTTAAGGCCCCCTGTCTATGGAAATGATCACGCCATCTGAAGCTTTCCATAGCATTGCTATGGAAAGCGCCGGCCCTGTGTCCATGAGCAGAGAATCATTGCGACTCTCCGCTCGCGGCCGGCAATTCGCAGCATGCTGCGAATTGCCCCAATTCTCCGCGGTCAGCCTCTCTATCAGATTAGGCTGACCGGCTGAGATTCGTCTGCGGCCTCTGCTCCCAGGCGGCAGCTTCCGCAGCAGAGCTCTGCCGCAGGATACCGCAACGCCTGTGGACAGAGGGCCTTAGGCTGGGTTCACACAGGGCGGATTTGCCGTGGCAAATCCGCCCGCGGCCGCTAATCTCGGGATTAGCCAGCCATGTGGACGAGATTTCTCAGAAATCTCGTCCATACGGGACGGCCAATCCGCTGCAGTAAGTCCAGCTGAAACCACGGCTGCGGCCGCCGCAGCCACGGTTTCAGAAGATGCAGCATGTCTATTTACTTTTCTTTTTTGTTTATTTTCGTCGCGGCCGCGCTCTCCTCTATGAAGCGCCGGCCGCAACGGAAAAGCGAGCGGCCGGGCCGCTTCAAGGCCGCCGCGGCTTAAACCGCGGCGGAAATCTCGCGGTTTTTGCTGCGGACAAACCGCGAGATTTCCGATGGGAATACGCCCCGTGTGAACCCAGCCTTAGTTGTCCAGTTTTTGAAGGATTGGAGTGAGTCAGCGTCCGGGAGGACCAGGGGCCTCTTAGGAATGGCAGAAGGGGTAGGTGATAAGAGATCAGTTTTCTAGAATATTTTATGGAGTCCCAAATCCTAAGGGAATGGTTCAATATAGGGTTAGTGATAGAGGGTCTATGACTAGGCGGGGTCCATAAAATCGAATCAATAGTGAGAGGGTGTATCTCAGTTGTCTCTAGGAACTACCAGAGGGGAGTGTTCGTTATGGAGTGGAAAAGGGTAGCTGGGCTTCCTGATGGTATTTCGGATAGTTTGGTACTACTAATTCCCCTTTCCCTCTGTGCCTATATAAAGTGGAACGTGAAACTCTAGGGATACAGTTATTCCAGACAAAGAGAAGAGATATCTGCTGGAGTGTTTTCAGCATAGGTCCCGCTACATGGACCGGAAGGACTCTAAAATAGTATAGAAGTTTGGGGAGGAATGTCATCTTTAAAGCATTTACTCTCCCGATCCAAGAGCACCTGGAGCAATTTCCCGACTTCTTTTCTGGTGACCAAAAGGCATTTTTTGCTTTCCATGAAGGATGTAGATTATACTTTAGCTTGCATCCACACTCTTCTGGGCCGGATAACCAGAAGGTGGGTATTGTTATCTCTCGTTTAGGGGTGATCCACAAAATTGGGCCTTTTCATTGCCACCTGAATCACCCTCTCGTCAGACCATGGATGCTTTCTTCGCAGCTTTGGGTCAGATATATGATGAACCAGACTGAGCAGGCTATGCTGTGTCCAAGTTGTTAAGTCCCCGTCAGGGTAAGAGCTCAGCCGAAGATTTTTGTTCTCAGTTCCGACAGTTCTGTGTAGATTCTTGGTGGAATGACCAGGCCTTAAAGATTTATTTCTCACCGGGTCGTCTGAGGAAGTAAAGGACCTGTTGTTGTCTCACCCTGAGCCTAAGACATTAGAGACTCCCATGACTTTAGCAGTTAGGGCTGACCGTTGTCTTAGGGCCAGACTTAACCCTAGATCTACTAGTTCCTCCCAGGCACTGAAGGAGCAGAATTCCGTTCTACCCAGCAACCATACTGAAGCCATTGAACTGGGGTACATATCCTCTCCAGATCGTAAGGCATTCCGCCTTAAGAACGGGCTGTGTTTCTACTGCGGGGATCCTGGACATTGAGTCGCCACCTGTGACAAGAGACATCTGCAGGATAATTCCGCTCCTAGGCGATGTCCGGTGGGATCGCCTAGGACAGTGATGGTGAACCTTTCAGAGACCGAGTGCCCAAACTGCAACCCAAAGCCAACTTATTTATCGCAAAGTGCCAACACATCAGGGGGCGGGGCTTATCACGACGTATGATTTTTACCTCCGTCGTTATAAAGAGGACAGGGCCACTTCAAAATAGACAGCGTGCAGATTTTGACTGCTTTTTGGATGAGGAAATCCTGCAGAATTTGCCACGGAAATTTCCGCATAGGACATTCTGCAACATTTCTGCCATGTGTAAACATACCCCAGCGGTAATAGTGAGCCCCCACGGCAGTCCTAACGGTGACAGCGACACCCCACAGCGGCCCCAGTAGTAAAAGTGACATCCCACAGCGGCACCAAGTAGTAATAGTGACATCCCACAGCGGACCCAAGTAGTAATAGTGACATCCCACAGTGGCCCCAGTAGTGATAGTGCCCCCTGAGACCCTTATACTTATCCCCTCCTCCTCGTGGAAGCGCCGCCGCTGCTGGCGCTGATCCCAGGTGCACACTGTGATGTCATTGTGCTGACGGACACCTCCTCCCCCTGCTCTTGCGGACCCTAAGAGGAGACGTCAGGGGAGGGGGGAGGAGGATCCTGGCTGCACACTGACGTCACAGTGTGTGCCGGGATCAGCGCCGCTAGCAGTGCAGCTGAGTGAATGCTATCAGGGGAGCCGCGGCCCCTGCCCGTATTCACTAACGTGGTGAGCAGCCAATGGTGGTGCGTGCCTGCAGGGAGGGCTCCGAGTGCCGCCTCTGGCATGCATGCCATAGGTTCGCCACCACTGGCATAGGAGCTCAGGTACTTCCGGGTATTTCTAAGTTGCTTCTTCCTTGCTCTATTACGTTTGGTTCCTGTCAGATGTATGGCCATGCATTTATTGACTCTGGGTTGGCTGCCAATTTTGTGAATTTGGAGTTTGTCAAGTCCTTTGCCTTTGACTTGCGGGACCCGAGTCCTCCCATACAGGTCTCTGGAATTGACTTCACCCCATTGACTGCAGGGCTAGTTAAGAAGATTACACCCAAACTAATGTGCTTAGTGGGAGCCCTACATACAGAGACCTGTACTTTTCTAGTCATGGAGAGTTTATCAGTTGATATTGTTTTGGGCTTACCGTGGTTACGTCTTCACAACCCCGTTATTGATTGGGCAGCCTCTGAGTTGATACAGTGGGGAGCGGGCTGTGGAGATCATTTAACATCTGTCCAACTACATTCTTTCAGCTGTGAGGTTCCTGTCCTGCCTAAATACTTAGAGGAGTTTGCTGATGTATTTTCTAAGCGACTCTCAGAAGTGTTGCCCCCTTATAAAGAATGGGATTGCAAAATTGACCTTGTTCCTGGGGGTAAGATTGGCAAGGGGGGAATTTACAATGTTACAGTTCCCGAACGAGAGGCCATGAAGGAGTATGTAACCGAAAGTTTGGCCAAGGGGCATATATGTCCTTCTGAGTCTCCTGCAGGGGCTGGGCTCTTTTTTGTGGAAAAGAAGGATGGTAGTCTCCGGCCTTGTATTGATTATCGAGCATTAAACAAGATTACTGTGAAAAATCAATACTCACTTCCGCTGATCCCGGATCTCCTTAATCAGGTTGTGGGAGCTAGATGGTTCTCCAAACTCGACCTTAGGGGAGCATACAACCTGATTAGAATTAGAAAAGGGGATGACTGGAAGACTGCATTTAATACTCCTTTCGGCCATTTTGAGTGTTTAGTGATGCCGTTTGGATTATGCAATGCCCCGGACGTCTTTCAGGGATTCATGAACGCTATTTTTCATGATATTCTGGGTACTATTGTGGTGGTGTATTTAGATGATATTTTAATCTTTTCCCCCGATTGGGAGACGCATCTGAGTCATTTACATGTTGTGTTCTTCCGTCTTCGAGAGCATTATTTGTTCGCCAAGCTGGAGAAATGCAAATTTGGGGTCCAAGAGATCTCTTTTTTGGGAGTTTGTCATAACGCCTTCTGCTATTCAGATGGATTCAGACAAGGTCCGGGCCATCACTGAATGTTGTCAACCCACTAATTTAAAAGCTTTGCAACGCTTTCTAGGCTTTGCAAATTTGTACTGTAAATTCATCAGGAATTTTTCAGTTGTGGCCAAACCTCTGACGGACCTTACCAAGAAGGGCGCTGAGGTAAACGTCTGGTCACCTGAGGCTAAGGAAGCCTTTGCACGCCTAAAGAAGGCGTTTTCTACTGCCCGGTACTGGTACAACCTAATCTCAATTGTCCATTTGTTGTGGAGGGATCTGCCTCTCCAATCTTCAGCCTTGTGCCTTCTTCTCTAGGAAGTTTAGTCCGGCTGAGCGGAATTATGATATTGGCAATAGAGAATTGCTGGCTATCAAATGGGCATTTGAGGAGCGGAGGCATTTCCTGGAGGGGGCCAGACATCAGATTACTGTTTTCACGGATCATAAGAATTTGATTTATCTAGAGTCCGCTAAGCGCCTAAACACCCGACAAGCCCGGTGGGCTTTATTTTTTTCACATTTTAATTTTGTAGTTGCGTATGTACCAGGGTTGAAGAACGTCAGGGACGATGCTCTATCCCGCAGTTTTGGGGCGCCTGAACAAGAGGAATCTCAACCCGAGAGTATCCTATCTCCTAGGGTGGTGGTGGTGGTGGCGGCTTTGTTGTCAGACATCTCGGGCCAAATTCTTGCAGCCCAACCGGGTGCTCCTGAAGGGAGGGTGTTTGTACCCAGTGCCTTGCGCTTACTTGTCCTAGAGGAGGTTTATGCAACTGTTTTGGCGGGCCACCCTGGTATTTTTGGCACGTTGGAATTATGCAGACGTCTGTACTGGTGGCCACAGATGGCCCAGGATGTCAGAAATTTTGTTGAATCCTGTTCAGTTTGTGCTCGAGAGAAGAATGTCAGGAGACGACCCGAGGGGGCCCATTCTGCCACTCCCGGTTCCATCCAGACCATGGTCGCATTTGTCCATGGATTTTGTCACGGACCTCCCTTTGTCTCAGGGACACTCGGTCATATGGGTGGTAGTTGACCGGTTCTCTAAGCTGGCACATTTTGTCACACTAAAGTTACCGTCGGCTCCCAAATTAGCTTCCATTTTCATCAAGGAAGTAGTGCTTTTACATGGCATCCCTGACAATGTAGTGTCGGACTGTGGGGTTCAGTTTGTTGCCCGGTTTTGGCGTGCATTTTGTAAAAACATTGGTGTTGGGTTGTTTTTCTCCACGGCTTTTCACCCTGAATCTAATGGGCAGACTGAGCGCATGAACCAAGAACTTATTCAGTACCTCAGGCTATATGTCAGCGATCGTCAGAATCAGTGGGCAGATTTTTTAGCGTTGGCAGAGTTTGTCATTAATAATCACTGTAATTCTGCTTCTGGAACTTCGCCGTTTTTCTGCAATGCTGGCTATCATCCTCGGTGTTCCTTTTCTGTTTCTCCTGCTTCCGAGAATCCTTCGACGAATTCTATGGTCAAGAGGCTTCAAGAGATTTGGGGTGAGGTGCGTCGTAATTTGGAACATTCTCAGAGGGTCATGCTAAGGAATAACATGAACAGAAGCACTGTCTCTGACACATTTTCTGTTGGTCAGTTGGTTTATTTATCTTCTAAGAATTTGAAATTAAAGGTTCCTGCATTTAAATTAGCTCCGCGATTTGTGGGACCTTTCCCGGTCACTAGAATTGTCAATCCTGTGGCTTATGAATTGGCATAGAGTTTTTCATAAATCTCTGTTGAAAAGATACGTCAGTCCTAAAGGCTTTAGGGGAAGCGTATAATATTCGCAACCATGTAAGGAATTTGTTTGGAAACTTCCAATGTTCAAGAACTGAGAATAGGAATGACCAACTAAGGATATCAACAGCCTTATGTATATCCAGAGATAACACAGCAGGGATGCCTCTAGTTTGGCAAAGGCGTGTAAGGTGGGTCACTCTACGGATACTGTCTGGGGCCTGTCGGCCAGGGGCATATACAACCTGGTCTTTATCGATTAGTAATGGTAAAGCTATATTTAAGCAAGCTGCTTAAATTTTAGTGAGAAGTTCCATGTCCACATTTATAAGGGAGATAGGACGGTAGTCTAGCTTATCTAGTGGGTCTCTTTCTGGTTTAGGGCTCATGGATATAGAAGCTAGGAGGGAAGTTTGCCCCGCTTGGAGTCAGTCTCGCATAGCGGTAAAGTAGTTTGCTAGATGCACACTCTAAGGCTTCTTTCACACGAGCAGATATTGGCCGGCCGTGAAAACGGCCAGCCGATATAAGTTACGTCTGTTGAGAAAAATTTGGTGAACGGGCGCATAAATCAAACATTTGTGCGCCCGTTCAGATGGCCTGGTGAGCCCGGCGCAAATGCGCTGAGGTCACCAGGCCATCGCCCATTTCTCCTCCCTCCCCATTTCAGGCTCATCTCTCTTCCTCTCCACTCGTTTTGTGCAAGTTACGTCTGTTGAGAAAAATTTGGTGAATGGGCGCACAAATCAAACGTTTGTGCACTCGTTTAGATGGCCTGGTAAACCCGGCGCAAATGCGCCGAGCTCACTAGGCCATCGCCCATTTCCCCTCCCTTCCCATCGTAGGCTCATCTCTCTTCCTCTCCACTCGTTCTGTGCAATGGGAGGGGGCAGAGCTAAGCACCAGTCCATGCTGCCTCCTCCCATTGATAGCTATAGACAGGGGGCGGGGAAAGGGCTGATACTTAGCTCCGCCCCATCCTGCCCCTTGCCCATTGCACCAATGGGAGGAGGAGGGGGCGGTCCGGCACTTGGCCCTGCCCCCATCCCATTGCACCGAACAAGCGGAGAGGAAGAGAGGTGAGCCTTCACGGGGGAAGAAGAACAGAGGGAGGGAGTTAAGCAGCCACGCTGCTAAACTCCCACCCACTTACGGCCGCTGCCATTTCTTACACAGCTAATAAAAGCTGCTCTGTGATTGGTAAGTATCTCCAATACTGCCGAGGTAATATTAAAGCTGCGCTGTGATTGGTTGCTATTTGTTAAACTGCTGAGGTAAAAGAAAAGTTGTTCTTTAAAATCGCAATCCATGCTAATGTGTCTTTCATTCAAGTTTTAATCCCGGGCATTGACGGGTATCCCTGCTAGATTAATAATTGCACACGTGTGGTAACGACGTCTGCCCTCACATTTCCACCCGTTTCCCCTCCACAAGGCACTGCAATGGAGCGGAGGTGCTCCTGTGCATCACCGAATAAATATGTCTTGTCATGCTCCCAGAGAACTTTATACATTTTCAGGATAAAATGTAGCTTATGTCTTTCCACCAGATGAAGGCTATCTCCCTGCCAAATTTCATCAAAATCGCTTCAGCGTTTTAGCAGTTAAAGGTATCAGAGTTACTTTCGTATTTATAATATTAGTATCGATATATATATATTATATACACACACACTCAATATATATATATATATATATATATACACACACACACTCAATATATATATATATATATATATATATATATATATATATATATATATACACACACACACAAAAAAAATTAATAATTAAATATACAATAAAATAATATAATAGGTATAGAGGGAGAGTAGACCAAGCACAGAAATAGCAACTTAGTAACTATACAACATTAAAACATTAAAGGGGTTGTCTCGCGGCAGCAAGTGGGTCTATACACTTCTGTATGGCCATATAAATGCACTTTGTAATGTACATTGTGCATTAATTATGAGCCATACAGAAGTTATTCACTTACCTGCTCCGTTGCTGGCGTCCCCGTCTCCATGGCTCCGTCTAATTCTGATGTCTTCTGGTGTTTTTAGACACGCTTGCGCAGTCCGTGCTTCTGCCTGGTGAATGGGGCCGCTCGTGCCGGAGAGCTGGTCACCGCGTCGTCATCGTAGCTCCGCCCCGTCACGTGTGCCGATTCCAGCCAATCAGGAGGCTGGAATCGGCAATGGACTGCACAGAGCCCATGGTGCACCGTGGGAGAAGACCCGCGGTGCACCATGGGAGAAATACCGCGGTGCATTCCTGGGAAAGGACCGGCGGCCATCTTGGGGAGAAGATTTTTATAACTTCATATTTCGTCAGATCGGTGAGTAGCAAGCGGTTTAAAAACCGCTTTAAATTGCTATTTTATGCCAGGGGGGTGACAGGGGGAATGGGCTAATGTAAAATTTTGATGTTTGCCTCGGGACAACCCCTTTAAGGCCTTATGTCCACTAGAAAAATACAATCTGCGCAGAATCTGCACGGATTTGCTTTAAATTGTATTTTTTTTGCATGCAGATATCCTCACACATTGCTATCAATGTGATAGCAATGTTGCCGATGCGCGGCAAAATGGAGCATGCCGCATTTTTTCTCCCGCACGTGAAAAACGCAATTCTTTTAAAATGCCATCCGCGGGTGCAAAAATCAATTTAATGGACCGCGGATGGCCAATGATTCCCTATGGGCAAAATCCGCTGTGGAATCCGCAATTCCATTTAGCTAGTGGACATGAGGCCTTAAGGTACTTTTGAGTGATCTATAACTGATGAGATTTCAAAACTGTACAGTGCTGTTTTCTTCTCCCTTCCCTTGGTAAGATACAATTCTGTCAAGTTTCTTGATGGTGACTCCTTGTAATCGTATTGAATCATATCTGATGCCTAATATTGGGAATCATGAATTCTTTAGCTGCTCTGGGGGTAGGTTTCCAATCCAATGCCGGGCCTGCCCCGACATCATCATTTCCCTCCACAGCTCCGATGTCGGGACAGGCCTGACACTGCAGTGCAGGAGTGCATCTGCACCCGATCATCAGACACATCAGGTGCAAATGCACTCCTGCACTGATCTTCATCGAGGACCCCCGAAAAGAAGGCAGAAAGGGTTTGACGCCGGACAGGTAAACAGGTCCCCCCACGGTGCAGTGAGCACCTGCACCCTCCTGAACTCTGCCAGATCAGGAGGGTGCAGGAAAAATGTATTTTTTCTCATCCATCCAATTTATTTGGAGCTGGGGAGAATGGATGAGAAAAAATAAATGGATTGGAAAGGGTTAAGAGTTGGTGGGGCAGCTGGTGAAGGCGAGGGGACCGGGGAACCCAATTGGAATGATGGCTGTTGGAATTGTAGGTCTTCAAAGCATTGATTGGCGTCATCGGGAGAAAGAATAGTGCGCAGCTTATCTTGGTAAGTGAAGATCAATTTGAACGGGAAGCCCCAGCGGTACTGGATCTTTTTTTGCTGTAGTATTTCTAGGTAAGGCTTAAGAGCCATTCTCTTGAATAATATAGACAGGGCCAAATCATGGAACACCTGGTAGTCATGCCCTTGAATGATAATTTCGGGAAGGAACGGGCTGCACGCAGCAACTATTCTTTCATGCAGTGGAAGTGTAGTTTCAATACAGTATCCCTAGAAGGACCATTAGGTTTACGTGCTCGCAGGGCTCTGTGGTCTCTGTCTAGTTCCAACCTTTCTATAGGCACAATTCTATTTGTCAAAGGCAAAAAATACCCGTAGGTAATATCCCCTAAAATATAAACTAAATAGTGTATTATTCAAAAAGACAAAAACAACATTTAATAATATTTAAAATAAAGGGGTACATGGTGGTAGCTATAGCCCTGGTTGTTGCTCCCCCTGAGGACATTGCAAGGCGAAACATGTCAGGATGGTGTGATAGACATGATGATTAGTCAGTGTAAAATGTCTATTGATTTGTACTAAACTAGATGTATTACGCAGCTGTAGTGACTTTAACTCTTAGAGGCTAACGACTGCATAATTTCATTATAGTAATTGCTGGACAATGGCATGGTGAAAAGATGTGTGTTTTGTGACTTCAACCTAATGTGGAACTCTGCTGCATAAGGAAAGAGTTAAATCACAGTGCTATATGTATTGCTTGTGTTCATCTTGGATGTTTCCCCAGCCCTGCCCCCCACACAGAAACTTCTTAAATAACGCAGAAACTTCTCCAACAAAGAGATACTTGACCACATGTTGTTAAGACAAAAGGCTCCTATGTAGACGGGACTTGAGAGAGGTGGGGAGAGGGGGAGGCGGGGGATTCTATATGATCCGACAAATGAGAATCCTATATGTTACTGATGTAATCTGTTGCACGCCCATTAAAGGGCAGGTGTTATGTCTTTCAATAAAAGAGGCTGTTTGGACGTTCCTGCCCAGAGAGCCATTTTGGACATGAGACTGATAACTTGTGTCTGATCTGGTCGATGATGTGTGCACACTATACAATTTGGAAGCTACAGAATACCCCGAAACCTGCTGGAGGAAAATATGATCCAGTTCAATGGCTATAGATTAGGTTTTAATAGGGTTTTGTTGGTACTGCTTTACTAATCTCTATATATAGGTTTTTGGAAGTTGGCCATCCAGGCCTATTTTTAAGGGCTCTTTTCCACGAGCGTATATACGACGACTGCGTTTTTACGTGTTCACGCCCGCTCCGTATAAGAGCCTGAATGGGCGTTTTTCCGCGATCACGGCCAGCGTTTTCTCATCCATTCACACGACCGACGTTTTTAGTGAAAAAAATACGCCGCACTCCCGAAAATCCACCCACTGCCAAAATCCTCTGGATGCCTTCCAGTGTCTATATAGAGGCACCTGTAAGATTTTCGCAGCGTTGGATGCTGCAAAAATGCCTCCCCCTCCCTTCTCTTTTCCTGCTCCCATGGAAGTCTATAGGACCCGCCAGCGTATATTGGTCAAAACATAGTTCCAGAAATATGTTTTGGCTGAGCGTATATGTTCTTTTTTTTTGCACTGCCGGCGTATTTAAGCGCCGTATATTCACCCACGTGAACAGGTGTGAAAACGTATATGCGCTCGTGGGAATGAAGCCTTAGTGCATATATGCACAATTACACACATAATACTAACTGATGACTACTAGTCACATCTCATTTGCTACCACCATTGGCCCCTTTATTTTAAATATTATTTGGTGTTGTCTTTTTGAATAATACAGTACTTAGATTATATTTTAGGGGATATTGCCTATGGGTATTTTTTGCCTTTGGCAATTACAATCATACTTGCATAACCCGGAGTAGTCCTAGGGCATTTTCATAACATATAACCTTTCTGTAGGAATATTAGGGCATAGTTCCTGGAATAAAGCCTTCACAGTAGATTGCAAATCCTTAAGAGATTCAGGGAGGCCTCGTATACAAGGGTTATCACTTCGGGCCCTGTTTTCTGCGTTTTCTAGTTTATCGTGATGAAATTGTATCTCTTTGTGAAGGTTTCTACTTCCTTCTCATGGGATTCTAGGACTAGGGAGGTATTGTCCATTCGCTCCTCCAAAGCTGATGTCCTATGGTCAAGCTCCTGGATTCTCTTAGTCAGCTTGGTCGTGATGTCGGTAGAGGTTTTGGTTAATTCTTTCTTTAACAGGATTTGTATTTGAGACAGATTTTCTGGGTGTAGGGCAGCTGCCTTGTCTTAGGGAGCAGGGCTCGATGGAGTGTAAAGAAGGTTGTGGGTCCCCGGATGACGAGCGAGAAGAGTCGCCTGAGGGAATAGGCGCTGGTTGCAATTTGGATGTTCTCTTGGTTGTTACTTGCGAACCTTGCCTATTTTTTCCCTACTTTAGACTGAATGGGGCTCATGGTTAATATTTTAGAAATTGTTAAGTTTGAGTTTAAAAAAAAAAAGGAAAAGTTTCAAAGATCAGGTGGGGAATAGGGTCTTTCTAAAATGATTTCCTCTTCAAGGCGCCATGTGTGGGTGTGGTTGCTTCAAGGCTTCATTGTCCTATGTATAGTACTAGGTAGTCTGCTTGTTAGTGTTGGATTTGAGCATTGAGAAGTGTTTGATGTATAGAAAAGTAGATGGGCTGCAGTTGTGTTTGAAACTGGCTATCATACCACTAGGTGGCAGCAGAGTTTGTTTTCTATCGTTTTCTTGAGCAGTATTGCTGCTTGCACTCAGGGCTTGAAGATGCGACAGACCCCGTGCTACATACAGAGACCGATGGAGGTGAGAAGGTTGTACAATAACTGTGTTTTAGCAGGATTTTTGTTAGCAAGGTGTTTCCTGGTTGGAGAGGGCCAAAGGAAATTTTACAAAATGTGTGTGTGAAGTAAGCCTTAAAGGGGTTGTTCCGCCGCCCAAAGTGAATTTTTTTCCCCATTAATGCCCTGTAGAGTAAAAGCATTATACAATACGGCATTACACATAAAAAGCGATATTCTGTTAACCTTTTTATTCTTTATCTTCTTGTAAAGCTGACCTGAAGAATTTTTCAAAGATGGCGCCGCCCAAGTAGTTCCCATGATGCACTGTTGTCTCTCTGTCCTCAGCATGCGCGCTCCCGATGACGCAGGTCACATGACTGGAAGACCGGCGTCATTATGGGAGAGCGATATTGTGCTGTGAGTGACGGCCTGATATAGCTCTTTCCCTCCGTGCGAGTCCCCTGATCTCACTACTTTCAATGGAGCCGGGGAGCCGCCTGGCCCCAATCAAAGCAATGAGACAGAAGTGCGATCCTCTGCCATTGAAAGTAATTAAGAGTGAAAGTAACACCAAACATGCTCCCACACACATGTCCCCCCCACAATGACAGCACCCCTTGCCCCTCCCCCACACAAGTACAATGACAGCATCCCCTGCCCCTCCCCCACACAAGTACAATGACAGCACCCCCTGCCCCTCCCCCAAAGCACCCACAGCAACCCACTGTGACAAGTCCATGTGACAGCACACACCTACTCCCCCCCCCCCCCCGGCGACAAGTCTATGTGAGAAGCCCCCCTCCACCCCCCTCAGCAACAAGTCTATGTGACTGCACCCCCACAGCAACAAGCAAACCCCCCCCCCCAGCGACAAGTCTATGTGATAGAACCCCCACCCCCGGGGACAAGTCTATGTGACAGAACACCCCCCCCCCTTCCCGCGACAAGTCTATGTGACAGAACCCCCCCTCAGTGACAAGTCTGTGTGACAGAACCCCACAGCGACAAGCACACCTACCCCCTATATGTGACAGCACACACACACACACCCGGGGACAAGTCTATGTGACAGAACACCACCAAATCCTCCCCCCCCAGCGACAAGTCTATGCAAGTCTATGTGACAGCACCCCACAGCGTCACACCCCCCCCCCCCCACCTATGTGATAGCGCACATACCTCCCCGGCGACAAGTATATATGATAGAACCCCCCCTCAGCGACAAGTCTATGTGACAGGACCCCACAGTGACAAGTTTATGTGACAGAACCCCCACCCCCGGCGACAAGTCTATGTGACTGCACCCCACAGCAACAAGTCTATGTGACAGGACCCCCAGAACACCCCCCCACCCCAGCGACAAGTCTATGTGACAGCACCCACAGCGACAAGTCTATGAGACAGCACCCCACAGCGACAAGTCTATGTGGCAGCACCCTACAGTGACAAGTCTATGCGACCCCCCCCCCCCCCCCGCGCGCGCGCGCGACAAGTCTATTTGACAGAACCCCCACCCCCGGCGACCAGTCTATGCGACAGAGCACCCCCACAGTGACAAGTCTATGTGGCGGTACCCCACAGTGACGAATCTATGTGGCAGCACCCTACAGTGACAAGTCTATGTGGCAGCACCCCTCCCCTTCCCCCGGCGACAAGTCAATTTGTCAGAACCCCCACCCCCGGTGACCAGTCTATGCGACGGAGCACCCCCACAGTGACAAGTCTATGTGGCAGTACCCCACAGTGACGAATTTATGTGGCAGCACCCCACAGTGACAAGTCTGTGACAGAATCCCCGGCGATAAGTCTATGTGACAGCACCCCCACCCCTGGCGACAAGTCTATGTGACAACACTCCATGGCGACAAGTCTATTTGACAGCACCCCACAGCGACAAGTCTATGTGACAGCACCCTACATCGAACCAGTTTGGCCAGAACCCGATCACGAGGCCTTGTTGGCCTTTCTCACTGAGGAACTATCGGTGGTTTTATATGTAACAATTATTGATCAAAAAATCGTTCAAACGAGCGAAAGTGAACGATAATAGTTTACTTTTCACTCGTCCATTTTAGGGCTCATGTCCACAATTGTGTTTTCACTGCTTATTACACCCGTATCACATCTTGTATCCAAGCTGGAAGCGGTACAACTGGGTACCAGAGCCTCCATGCCCGCCCGTATCACATCTTGTATCCAAGCTAGAGGCGCTACATCAGGGTACTAGAGCCTCCATGCCCACCGTATCACATCTTGTATCCAAGCTAGAGGTGGTACAACAGGGTACTAGAGCCTCCATGCCCACCCGTATCACATCTTGTATCCAAGCTAGAGGCGGTACAACAGGGTACTAGAGCCTCCGTGCCAGCCCATATCACATCTTGCATCCAAGGTAGAGGCGGTACAACAGGGTACTAGAGCCTCCATGCCCGCCTGTATCACATCTTGTATCCAAGCTAGAGGCAGTACAACAGGATACTAGAGCCTCCATGCCCTCCCGTATAACATCTTGTATCCAGAGCCTTCATGCCCGCCCATATTACATCTTGCATCCCAGCTAGAGATGGTACAGCAGGGTACTAGAGCCTCCATGCCCGCTCATATCACATATTGTATCCAAGCTAGAGGCCGTACAACAGGGTACTAGAGCCTTCCTACAAGGGGTCGGTTCTCCACAATAAATGATCCTTTTGCTCTGATATTGTAATCACTTACTTATATCAATATTACAATCAAACAGATAAATTTTCATTTGATTCCAACCCCTTCTAGGCGCTTGATTTTTTTGACAATGATTGTACAGTATTTTACAATGTCTTCAGGTATAAATCCACTAGAGGGCACTTTAACACAACGTATTAAAAATGTGCTTTTCTGTTCACAAGAATAAGTAATCTTTTTCATTAACTCCCTCATCAAATAGAAGACAACCTTGTAGCAGGTGGCTGCAGACTTCCCCAGCAGTGATGCTGCTGGTCATTAAGCATACACAAGCGATCTGTCCTTATTATCTGAGAAAAGGCAGGTATACCCTACGTGGCCAAATCCCCGTTCACATAGCTCCCAAGTGTCCTTCCTTTGGAGGGAGAGTCCCTACTCTTGAATCAAACCCCTCTGTCATTCTTTGCCCCTTAAATTTCCCTCTTTTTGAACTGGGAATTAGATAATTCAATTTACAAAACTGCTACAAACACCAGACGTATAGTTCCTACTTGTATATTAGACCCCAATTTGTATATTAATCCATCATAATGTGCAATTTAAACTTTGGATCTTTAGCATTTCTATATGCTCATGATTTTTGCACTAGTATTTTAATAAAAACTATTCAAGCAGACAAATCTGCAAGGAGAAATGGATCTTCTACACAAAGAACCATAATGGTGCTTTCACACACACTCTGCAAGACGTTGTGAAAAATTCCACCAGGACAGGTTCTCAATAGTTGATCAGCTGGGGTCTGTCGCTTGGGACCCCAAACAAACAGCTGATTGTGCACCCACTAAAAGCACTGCAATTACACAGGAAGTCTCTGCTCCAACCTCTGTGTAGTGGCCGGCACCTGTAACTGCAAGCACGGCTCTCTGCTCCGACCCCTGCATAATTGCAGCGCTGACAGCGGGTGCACAACCAGCTGATCAGTCGGTGTCCAAAGCGACGGACCCCAGCCAATCAACTATTGATAACCTACCCTGAGGATAAGGCCTCATGCCCATGGGAAAATTATATTTAGCAAATCCGCATCCCACAGGAAAGCATTGACCATCCGCTGTTAATTAAATAGCCGCGGATGGTATTTTAAACGATTTGCGGATTTTACACGGGGGGAAAAGAAACGCGACATGCTTCATTTTCGTGTGGATCATGCGTGCGGGAGCTCATAGAGCTTATATCTCAATTGATCTCCTGCATGTAAAAAAGACAATTATAGTGCATCCGCAGCAGAAATCCGCAGCGGGCCTGATTTTCCTTGTGCACATGAGGCCTAAGTCATCAATAGCATTTTCCCCAGAAAACCCCATTAAGCCATTTTAAAATCTGCATTAAATTCCGCATATTAGACAAGCAGATTTTGGTACAGATGTTTTCACAAGATGGAATATTGTGCAGCGAACACTCTGCAGTTGGAAGTCTACATCAAAACCCACAGTATTTGGTGCAAATTTTGACGTGGTTGTTAACGTAGATTTTGGTGCAAAATTTATCCCCTCATTTAGAATAGGTGGATTCCACAGCATATTCAGTGCTAGAATTGACATGCTGCAGATTTTAATTCCACTTTGTGTGAACATGCCCCTAGTGTTCCTCTTTAACTGTCCAAAAAGTTGGGAGGTATGCGTTCCCCCTACGTTACACATCAACCACACACACTTGATCTGACAGATCCATGAAAAATGCCCAAAGAAAAAAGCCCACGGCCATAAATATCCACAGAAAAATTTGCCCACACAGAAAAACTGCTCGCACATATTTTTGAATCATTGCAGCACCACAAAGTTATGGATCTGTGATCTTTAAGGTGCAAGATGAGGATGTTCACATGATATGTGAGCTGATCTTGAGTATTCATGCTTTGCAAGTGTGTACCATTCTGTCATTATCATCAATGAATATACAGTCTGATCTCATCACCCACTGCTCCTGCTTGTGCCTCCCCAAAGCCCAGCACACACTGAACTGAGGGAAAAGCAGCAAGCAGTGTGATCCAGAGGGTATCTATTAACCCTTTCCAATCCACTGTCTGACGTCTGAAGACATTCTGATTGAAGACTGTACAGCTGCAATGTCGGAAGACGTCCGGCAGGGTATTCTTACTGTATATTTCTGGCCGTTCTGTTGTCGGGGGCGTCTCCGGCATGTCCCATACCGCAGTACTGGCTCTAGCCAGCAGATGGTGCCATTGTATAATGTCAGAAAGAAAAAAACCCCTAGGAAACCCTGAATCTAAAATTGGATTGCAAAGGGTTAAAGGGGTTGTCCCGCGCCGAAACGTTTTTGTTTTTTTTCCAATAGCCCCCCCGTTCGGCGCGAGACAAACCCGATGCAGGGGTAAAAAAAATAAAAAACGTCCAGTACTTACCCGAATCTCCGCGCTCCCGCAACTTCTTACTTACCTTAGTAAGATGGCTGCCGGGATCTTCACCCACGATGCACCGCGGGTCTTCTCCCATGGTGCACCGTGGGCTCTGTGCGCTCCATTGCCAATTCCAGCCTCCTGATTGGCTGGAATCGGCACACGTGACGGGGCGGAGCTACAAGGAGCAGCTCTCCGGCACGAGCGGCCCCATTCGGAAGGGAGAAGACCGGACTGTGCAAGCGCGTCTAATCGGGCGATTAGACGCTGAAATTAGATGGCACCATGGAGACGGGGACGCTAGCAACGGAACAGGTAAGTGAATAACTTCTGTATGGCTCATAATTAATGCACGATGTACATTACAAAGTGCATTAATATGGCCATACAGAAGTGTATACCCCCACTTGCTTTCGCGGGACAACCCCTTTAAGTCTATCTGTACTCACAGAATTATTACTTTGTTGCCTGTGGGGTTACATAGGTCTGCAAGGAACATTTACTACATTATCTGTACTCAAGAAATTATCTGTGGGGTAAGGGTATTTTTACACACGATGGCCTGTCGGGCACAGATGCCTGACAGGTTGTCCCAGCAATGATTGTTCCTGTGCATTTACAAAGGAACGATCATTCCTAGTGAATGGAAGTGGAGTTGGCCAGGGATCATTCAGGCCCACCCGCCTCCATCTGCAGTAAACAGGCAGTTGTTCACAGATGAAAAACTGCCTGTTTACACGGGCCGATCCGTTGTTCAGTTTTTATGCATGTAGAAACTGAATGACGAATTAATTTATTGTTTGTCGTTCAGTCATGCATGCATTTAGACTGAACGATAATTGTTCACATTCTCGCTGATCGCAGGTGTCTGAACTATTTTGCATCCCGAGTAAAAGGGCCTTTACATAAGGGTGCATTCAGACGACCGTATATCGACTGGGTTTTCACGCCCAGCCGATATACGGCGTCTCTCTCTGCAGGGGGAGGAGGCTGGAAGAGCCGGGAGCAGTGCTCTGAGCTCCCGCCCCCTCTCCACCCCCCTGCACTATTTTCAATGAGAGGCGGGACAAGGGCGGGGCTAATGCCCGACACTTAGCCCCACCCCATCCCGCCTCCTATCATTGCAAATAGTGCAGAGGAGCGAAGAGGGGGCAGGAGCTCGGAGCACTGCTCCCGGCTCTTCCAGCCTCCACCCTCTGCAGAGACATGTATATCGGCTGGGCGTGAAAACCCGGCCGATATACGGTCGTCTGAATGCAGCCTAAGACTGCAAGTATCACCTACTACATTATGTGTCCTCAGAGAGTTATCATTGTGTTATCTGTGGGGTTATCTATAGGTAAGAACAAGAAAACCTCCATGAGGACCTGTGCCTAGGGCATCCAGCCATAAGGGGTCAGCCCTAGGAGCAGGCAGAATTTTTTTTCCAATTTTTTTTATTTCAAGCTCCCTTTCCCCAACACCTTCCTCTTGCCAAACAGGCGTACAGGAGAAGGCTTATGCGAAGTACAGCCTCAGGGGTTCGCTGGGCGGGAGCCAACAGCTACCAATGCCCAGAGGATTATTGCGCCACCAGCTGAGAGAACTTCAAAACGTATTTTGATTTGAGATTAGTATATATTTAAAAACAGAGCTAATAAACAAAATCTAACATCATATTCGTGTTTCTCGGCCCAAAATTAGGGTAGTTTAACTATTTTGAGAAATGCAAAAATTTCTAAGTACATTTTTTGTTGTCCAGTGTTAGTGTATTAGTTGGGGGGGGGGGCATTCTATATGTATCAAGCAGCTGGTAGAGATCCTCAGTTTCCTATAATATGGAATCATCATGATACAGCCCTGGAACAATCAGCAAAAACTACAAGCTGTTGGGAGAGATTTCACAATGCCCTTGATTCTCAGTCATCCCAGTGTGTGGTTTCTGTTTGATGGATAGCACAGCGATCTGGCTTGCCACAAATTAACACTGGCTAATGCACAGGCGGGTTGTCTTGAGATAAAAAAGAGGAAGTGAGAAGCATTGTATCATATAGTTGCCACTTCTTTACAGGACCATAGGTGCTTTTACATGGAACTATTATTGTTTGGATTCCCACGATCCAGCGAGAATCTGAACGATTATCGTTCAGTCTAAATGCATGTAGCGACTGAACAACGAATGTCCTTCCGTTTCTACTTAGAAAAAAATTGAATGACATATTGTTCTGTGTAAACAGGTGGTCGTTCACTTATGAAGGATGGCCTGCTTATTGTGAATGGAGTCGGGCATTCCCGAACAATCCCCAGCCGCTCAGCCTCCATTCTGTCAGTGATGCTCGTTCCTGTGTAACCTGTGTAATCCTGTGATTATCGCTGGGATGGCTTATCATTAGAGATGAGCGAGCGTACTCGGAAAAGCACTACTCGCTCGAGTAATTGGCTTTATCCAAGTACCGCTGTGCTCGGGTCTGAAGATTTGGGTGCCGGCACGGAGCGGGGAGCTGCAGGGGAGAGCGGGGAGGAACGGAGGGGAGATCTTTCTCTCCCTCTCTCCCGCCCGCTCTCCCCTGCTCCCCGCTGCAACTCACCTGTCAGCCGCAGCGGCACCCGAATCTTCAGACCCGAGCACAGCGATACTCGGATAAAGCACATTACTCAGCAAGTAGTGCTTTTCCGAGTATGCTCGCTCATCTCTACTTATCATGCATCTATTGCCAAACAGATCGTCCCGTGTAAAAGCACTCTATCAGCAAGTGGGGTTCTGTCAAACAAATCAATACTTACCTATTCCTCCCCATTGGTCTTCTTACCGCATCTTCTCCTGGCTCCTCCAATCCCTCCCCCAGGTCATGTCACCTCGATATCCAGATATAGTGAGCACTTGAGAAAGGCCATTGCAAAGGCCGAAACGTTGCAGATTTTACTGATGGAATAAAGAAAATTCTTTTTATTGCACTTGGATTTGAGCTGCTGTCACCATATCTGGATATCACGTTGCATCTAGGAAGATATTGGTCCATCTTCTGTTTGTGACTGTGCAGCCCCAAAGCCTCCCCTTGAGAGGGTATTTTTCCCATTTTAGTGCTGTTGGTTATCTACTACAACATACGGTCATGTCACCTCCAGATGGCTGAATCCTCTTCATCCTGTGAAGCGTAAATTCGCGGCACTCTGCTTCCTGCAGGTCAGTGTATGCTGCATCACTAGTGCCCAATCCTATGCCAGGCTATTGTCGTGACTGCGCATGCGTAGTGTCTCGCCGCAAGTGTTCATATACGTTTGCCGCGAGATGCACATACGCAGTCATGGCAATAGCCCGGCATAGGATTCATCATTTCCTGCTAGGCAGAGAACGGTACGTCACTAGTGACGTATCATACATTGAGGTGCAGAAAGCAGAATGTCGAGAATGTATGCTTCACAGGATAAAGAGGATCCAGCTGGCTGGAGGTGAGGTGACCCGGAGGACTGCAGAAGCCGGGAGAAGATCGGGGAGGGGAAGATGTGATAAGAAGACTGATGGGTAAGGAATAGGCAAGTATAGAATTTTTATTTTCAAATGATAGAACCCCTTTAAGTATTTAATAAGATTGGCTAATTTGCAGTAAAGAATTGTCTTTCTTCATGTGTGCACTGATTGCTTAATGAACTGGAGTTTTTGTTGTTATTAGACTTCTTTGCATTTTTAATATTAGAAAGTCCCATTACCATTCACATAAAAAAACACAGCATTAAAAAAACGCAAGTGTGTGGGAGCCCTTAGGCCGGCTTCACACTGGCGATAGGCTTTCTTGCGATTTAAGAGTAAGTGAAAACGCATGATTATAAAAACAACGATTTTCAATGGTTTCATTCTCATTTGCAATGTCTTTTCTCAACCCTCGCAGCACTAAGAAAAATCTGTGCTATAGCCCATTATTTTCAATGGGTCGGCGGCAGCACTGCCAGCCCCATTGAAAACATAGGGAGTGCATCGCGCTCTCCTGACACAGTTGTGACAGTTATGGCAGGGGATTCCTTCATCCTCGCAGGGACCGCAGCGATGAAGAAATCCTCTGCCACAGCTGTAACAACTATGGCAGAGGTCTGTGATGCTATCTCATTGTTTTCAATGGGGCCGGCGCTGCTGCAATGATTTTCGGGGAAGGGCTTGAAATATAAGCCCTTCCCTTAAAATCATCCCAAGCTGTAAAAAAAAAAAAGGAAAAAAAATAAATTTTACTCACCTAGACGAGAGTTTAGGCTTTTCTCTCAGTCCCCAGAAGTCGTCTTCTCTTCTTGAGGCCAGAGATTTAAAAAAACCCGCCTCCAGAAAGTGCTGCCTCTGACTGGCGCTGTGACCAATCAGAGGCAGCGCTCAGCTGTCATTGAATAACAGCTGAGCACTGCCTATGATTGGTCACAGTGCTTAGCCAATCACAGGCAGCGTTCAGTCATTCATTGAATTCAAGAGTCAATTAAAATGCAGATTAAAAAACCAATGATTTGCAATGCTTTCCTCCCCATTAGCGAAATTTTTCACTCATGTGATGTTGCGAGAGCTAAAAATCGTGGCATGCTCAATCTTTTTGCGAAGTGAGCTTTTTATTTCCCATGTTTCCCTAAGTAGCCTTCTTTTTAGTGCATCACAATGCAACAAACGTGCGTTGCGATTTTAACATTAGAACGTCCTATTGACTTTCCCAAAAAATATCACGGCAAAATTGTGCGATAAAAAACGCACAAGAAAATCGCGGGAAAAATAAGAGATTTTGCCACGTTTTTCTCGCGGCATAATCGCGATCACCCATGTGAAACTAGCTGCGGTATTCCGCTTGCGGAACCCGTCACGGCCGTGGGCATTAGGCCTAAGGGGCCTTTCAAACATTGGAATATTTCCGTCAGGATGTAGCAGAATTTAAGGCCGTGAAATCCCACATCAGAACCCGCAGGGCTAACTGCAGATTTTGATGCAGAACTGCAGGCTGATTTAAGCCATTTTCATTCCATATCAAAATCTGTACAAAACTGTTTGGATTTTGATGTGGGAATTACCGTGACTTGCAGCACAGAATGCTGAAAATTTTGCTCTTGTGAAAGATTCCTAACTTTTCAAAGATTAGCCAAGCAGAGCAAAATACAACCATAGGGGTAAATCAATCAGCTGAATAGTTCTGCTCCTCTGTTTCAGTGTTCAGTGGGGGTCTCAGCACTTGAGAACCCTGACTGATCAAAAATGTTGACGTCATTATGACATATCAAAAGTTTTTTAAAATAAGTGAAAGGATTCAGGTATTACACAAGGAAATATAGACTTGTGACTACTACTTCATACACCTAAACAGACCCACGGTGTATCTGTGGTTCGACTGCTCTCGATTTATCAGCCGCTGTCAGGAAGAGGCCTGTGGGAACCCTGCTCCCTTTCTAGATCACTAATCATTGTGTTCATAAGATCTCTTAGTGGGTCCCCAGACATTACAATGCTAGATATAATGTAACAAGCAGTGAATATTCTAAGACTAACTATTCAGCATAAAGCATGAAAGGCATAACAGCAATGTACTCAGTCCCAGCGGGTCTCTTGGGCCCCATTACTGATGTCTACTGTCAGTATCTTATACTCTAACCATTAAATGCTAAACACAAAAGTCTTGTATTGTATTGATGACACATACCTGAAATCTCGATTTCGCTTTAGAAAGAATGGACAGCTAATAAATAAAAAAAACATGTCCGTTTTACTACCAGCACTCTAATACATGAATTGCGTTTTCGCTGTACAGTAATAGCGGTACAGCAGGGAGGAACAGAGCAATATCACCCTCAAAAAGTAGGTTGGGAGGGGTAACATTACTCCTTAAGGAGAGCACCAAGAAGTTTAGTGAGGAGACTGAAGGCCCATTTAGATTGGCCGAATGTCAGGCAAACGATGCCCGGCACTCGTCCCTGCACATACTCGCTCTTGAGCTGCTGCACAGGAGCTAGTATCGCTGGCTCACAGTGGGGTGGCTCGAGGAGATTTCTCTCCCCGCGCTCCCCTGCCCCTCTCCATTGACTTAACATAGCAGCCGTTCATCATTTATGCAGCATAAACGATGGACAATGAGCTTAACGATGATCGTTCAGTGTAAATAGCAGCCGTTCAATATTTAACGCCGCTATGTTAAGTTAATGGAGAGGGGCGGGGGAGAGCGAAGAGTGAAATCTCCTGCAGCCTCCCCGCCCCCCTTCCTGCTGACCGCCCTTTGAGCGAGCCAGCGATACTAGATCCCGTGCAATAGCACGGGAGCGAGGACACACAGGGACGAGTGTCGGGCATCGTTTGCCCGACATTCGTTTAGGTCTAAATGGGCCTTTATAAGGCCATCCATGCTCCTCTGGGTAATATGCAAATAAGGGAAATGGTGGCGCTGCAAAGCTATTGTTCTATCGCCCTCAAAAAGTAGTAATGTACTTGTAGGCTGGAGCTACACAGACTTCTTGTAGTGTGACAGCTCTAATTATAACTTTTATAGCTTATACAAAACAGCTTTGAGGGCTCTCCGCGTGACAAAGCACCTCTGGGCAATGTAAGGTGCCCTGGAGAAGTCTCACTTAGCAAAAGACGGCAGGTAAATAAGGCTGAAGACATCAGGTCAAGGTACTAAGGCAGCGGACAGGAATTCTAGTTAGATGGAGCATCGGTCAAGATGGGCAAAGTCCGATCGTGAGCGGAGACAAGCAGAGGTCATTCCGGGCAGCAGACAAGAAGATAAAGACTCAAGTGGGATCTTTACCGGACAGAACTGGAACAAATATACCACTGCAGACTCAGGAACCAAAAGTATATACTGCTCAGGCACAGAGTGATGGAGAATGGGACCGTAAAGGAGTTTTCCAAGTATTTAACCCCTTGCAGTACTGACTACCTATCCTTAAAGGGGTTGTCTCACGAAAGCAAGTGGGGTTAAGCACTTCTGTATGGCCATATTAATGCACTTTGTAATATACATCGTGCATTAAATATGAGTCATACAGAAGTTATTCACTTACCTTCCCTGCGCTTCTCTGACTACCTGATGTGCACTGTGTGTTACCCTGTTTCCCCGAAAATAAGGCCTACCCCGATTTTTCAGGATTTTCAGGGAGGCTTGAAATATACGCAGCATATTCACAGGCAGAAACACTGTGTATTTCGTATGAATGGTTGCGGGTTTTTTTGCATACGTAATCACGGCGTACAATAAAAAAAATATGCCCAAATACACAATCAATACGCAATTATCACTTCCTTTATGGCTCCTTCACACAAACGTATTGTTACAGCCATCCGACTGATGCGGGCGGCACGTAGTGAATTACTTATGTGAAGCCGCCCTTAGGGCTCAAACCCATTGGTGATAGATTTTTCTGCTATGTGAGAGTGAGCGAAAACGCATGATTATGAAACCAATGATTTTAAATGGTTTCATACTCATTTGCAATGTGTTCACTTAAGCCTCGCAGTGCTAAGAAAAATCTTCGCCAGCGCCAGCCCCATTGAAAACATAGTGAGTACATCGCGCTCCCCTGACACAGTTGTGACAGCTATGGCAGGGGATTCCTTCATCCCCGCAGTCGGAATCCTCTGCCACAGTCTGCGATGCTATTCCATTGTTTTCAATGGGGCCGATGCTGCTGCAGCCCTATTGAAAGCAATGGGATGAAGGTCACCACCACAGTGAGAATTTTCAGGGAACAGCTTAAAAATATACACCCTTCCTTGAAAATCAGCCGCATTTGTAAAAAAAAGTTTAAAAAAATTTACTCACCTAGAAGAGCAGTCCAGCTCTTCTCTGCGGCCCCGGCAGTTGTCTTCTGGAGGCTGAGGATTAAAAAATCCCCGCCTCCAGAAAGCGTTGCCTCTGATTGGCTGAGCGCTCAACAACACTGAATTCAATGAATGGCTGAGCACTGCCTGTGATTGGCTAAGCGCTGTGACCAATCACAGGCAGCACTTTCTGGAGGCGGGGATTAAAAAAAAATTGTTCGGTCCTGCCCTATCTTTTCTCCCATGTAGAAAAAAAATATGTGCGAGAAAGGTGGGGTCTAATAATATCTCGCAAGAATCACGCTGGTGAAAAGGAAACCATTGAAATCAGTTTTCGTTTCGCCACGTTTTGCGGCCTGTGTAAAACGATATGAAATCACGGTCATGTGTTTAACCCCATAGGGCTAAAACAGACGGACGTGACTTCCTCATGATTTTCACGGTCGCAAAACATGATGAAACCATTCATTTCAATGGTTTCTTTTTGACAGGCGGGATTCTTTTCTTGCGCGTTACCGTAGTACTATGTACGAGAAAAGATGGGAACTTCCTTTTTTTTTTTTTAAACCTGTGCAAAACCTGAATGGTAAAAAAAAAAATATTATACCTGGTTCATGCACTAATACGTTCTGTAACGACGAGCGAATCCGCGCATGCGCCAGTGTGTTTAAGCCGGCAGGAAATACCTCTGGGGGTCCTCAGAGCAGAAGTGGGCAGACATTACCTTCAATGTACAACACCCTCATACCAAGCTCTGAAATGACTGATAACAGTGAGCAATAGTTGACAATTTCGTTTAACAACCAACAATTTTAATGTAATAAAGTCACATTTAGGGTTATCTGCCTTTAATATAATGTTTTTACCTCACACCTCCCTGCTTCACAGATATAAGCGTCCATACTGCGCCTCACAGGCTGCTGGTTGTCATTATATTACATCATTACAGGGCAGGCTAGTTCTTTCCTCTCTGACGACGTCCATTTCGGCCACTTTCTCCTCAGCTTCGTGCTCACCGAAACGCTCGCCGTCCCCTCAGGTGTTTCCCGCCTCTTCTGCGGCGCCGCGGGGGATTGTGGGAAGAAGGAGCCTGCGGCCGCCGCTGACTGGAAAGCGCGGGAGTGAGCAGCTGAGGAGAGAACAGTGTCGTCGTACTGCTCTCCTCTGCTTCTCTGGCCCGCCATAGTTATCGTGTGGTCAGGGGGCATGACAGCGAGTCCGTAGTGCATGGAAAGAAGAGGAGAGACTGGACTATTAGACATAAGATGGCACAGACGGTATATGGAGTAGAAAATGGCGCTAGGCAGCAGCTGTGTGAGGCTGCCATTTCTGCTCTGGTCTCCTTGTAGGCTAAAAATGGGACGTTTATAAAAAAAAACATTTACTATGTTAAAAAAAAAATAAAAAAATTTAAGTCAGCCGGTTGTTATCACCAAAGATGTACATTACTGTCAAGGATTGTTTTGTAAGCGTGCGCCGTTGTTTAATGACGCTTTTCCAAGTTTGGGCGCCTCCACGTGAGCGTATATGCTGACGCAATACGCGCAGAATAGAACCCATTGATTTTCAATGTGTTCATTCGCATTCCTTTTTTTTTGAGCGCACATTTCACGCACGCCAAAACAGACGCAGCATGCGCCGTGCGCACCAAAGGTCCCCATAAACAGTTATGGGAGGCGCGCGCGCGATACGCTGCGTAATTCAGCGGGGGAAAAGAAGACATCTAGAACTCATTAGACTAAATAGCCTTTACAATCAGGTGTGTCCCGCGCCAATGTGAACTGGCCCTGCGAGTGCAGAAAGCACAGAACCGCTAATTTCACGTGGGCGATCGCGATATTGCTGTGAGAAAATTACGCTTCCGTTCACGCAATTTTTTAAGCATTTTTTTCTGCAAAAACATGGCTGCTGCTTGCGATTTTCTTATAAGACAATAGGACTTTCTAACGCATCGCACAAGAATCCCAAGTTCTTGCGTTGCCATGCAATAAAACGAAGGCTCCATAGGAAAACATGGGCAATAAAAAAAAAGAGCAATGCGTAGAAAGAAAGGCGGGCAGCCATTTTTTTTTTCTTTTTCCCACAACATCGCATGAGTGAAAAGTTTGCAAATGTGAAGGAGAGCGTGGGCTTCAGAGTTCAGGGTTTTCATGCGCTCTCGCATCAGGTGAAAATAGCGCGATTTCATCACCCATGTGAAACTGGACTAATATGTACAAAAAAAATCATCATTCACGGCGTAAAGTTTTTTTTAGGTATACGCTCGTGTGAAGAGGCCCTTATGGTGTAGTTAACCCCTTAAGGACACGGCCTATTTTGGCGTTGAGGATGAAGCGATTTTTGGTATTTTTTCATCTCCATTTTTCAAAAGCCATAACTTTTTGATTTTTCCGTTGACGCGTTTTTTTGCGTGGCGAACTGTAGTTTTTATTGGTACCATTTTTGGGTACGTAGACTATATTGTACAACTTTTATTACTTTTTTTATGATCGTAGGGAGAGAAAACGCATCAATTCTGCCAGAGATTTCTTTTTTTAAAGCGTTAATCATGCAGCATAAATGACACAATACATTTTTTTCTGCGGGTCGGTACGATTACAACGTCACCAAAATTCTTATATTTTTTTTTAGTTTTTTTTTCACTTTTCCACAATGAAAACCCTTTTTTGGAAATTATTATTTTTTTCTAAATTCGCTGCAATCAAAGTCCTATAACTTTTTTATTTTTCCATGGGCGGAGCTTTGTGAGGGCTTATTTTTTGCGAGACGTATTTTTTATTGGTACCATTTTGGGGTACACACGGTTTTTTGATCACTTTTATTGCGTTTTTTTGGGAATGCTAAAAATGTGCATTTTGCCTCAGTTTTTTAGCAATTTTTTTAACGCTTTTTGCCGTGCAGGATAATAAGCTCGTTCAATGTATTGTACGCGTCATTACCAAATGTGGGATTTTTAATTTAAAAAAAAAAAATTATGCTAATATGAGTAAAAGCATCAAAAATGTTTTTTAACATTTTTTTTAACTTTTTTATTTTTTGTATTTTACACCATTTGTGTCCCTCTGAGGGACTTTTACTGCAGCACTGCAGATCGCTACGATAAGGCATGGCAGGACTTCTCTCCTGCCATGCCTTATCGCTTACTATAGCGATCACGGACTATGGCAATACAGGACACCGGTATCTGGGGTCCTGTTGCCATAGCAACCACCCGGGCTCTCGTGATGTTATCGCAAGTGCCGGCTGGAGTCACAGAGGGAGCGCGCTCACTCTGCGAACCCTTTCCCTGCCGCGATCGCGGCAGGGAAGGGGTTAACAGCGTGGGGGGGGGGGGGGGGGCGCATCTCCGATACCCCCGCTGTTGCAGCGGGATGCCGGCTATGACTCACAGCCGGCTCCCACTCCGGGATAGCGCAAGATCTGCTATGATCTCGCGCTATACCCAGGACGTAAGGGTACGTCATTTTGCGGGAAGTACCCTGCTCCCATGACGTACCCTTACGTCATGGGGCGGGAAGGGGTTAAAGGGGTTTTCCAGAGAAATACTATTGGTGACCTGTCCTCAGGATAGGTCATCAATAGTTGATCGGTCGGGGTCCGTTGCTTGGGACCCCAACAGATCAGCTGAGCGGGTGCATGCTGTCAGCGCCGCAAATACATAGAGGTCAGAGCGGAAGTCTCCAAACTGACCTCCGTGTAGCGGCCGTTACTTTTAACTGCAGACACGGCTCTCGTTGATGTCAATGGGAGCCATGCCTGCAGTTACCAGCGTCGGCCACTATAAGGAGGCCGACACAGAGGCTTCCGCGCTGACCTCTGTGAATTTGCGGCGCTGACAGCTTGTGCCAGCTCAGCTGATCGGTCGGAGTCCCGAGCAACAAACCCCAGCTGATCAACTATTGATGACCTATCCCAAGGACAGGTCATCTATAGCAGTGTTCCCCAACTCCAGTCCTCGGGGACCCCCAACAGGTCATGTTTTCAGGATTTCCTTAGTGTTGCACAGGTGATGTCATCATTGTCGGTGCCTCAGACATTGCCCCAGGTGTACTCATCATAGGATATCCTGAAAACATGACCTGTTGGTGGTCCCTGAGGACTGTAGTTGGGGACCCCTGATCTATAGTATTCTCCCTGGAAAACCCCTTTAAGTCTGTAGAGAATTATGCATCAAAAATTGCCAGCAAGTTTCAATGTGGTTGCAACCATATAAAAGAAACGCAACAAATCGCAGAAACCCTGCATGGGAGCTTAGTATTTTTTATGCGGTTTTACCTGCACTGTCTGAATACACTGTTAACACATTCAGGCCCCCTGTCCACGACAGTGATTTTGCCGTCGGTAAACCGCCGTCGAATTACGCCGTATGAAGCTTTCCACAGCGTTGCTATGGAAAGCGCCGGCCCCTGTCCTCAAGTGGAGAATCATTGCGATTCTCCGCTCACGGCCAGCAATTCGCAGCATGCTGCGAATTGCCCCGATTCTTCGCGGTCAGCCTATCTATCAGATTAGGCTGACTGGCTGAGATTCGTCTGCGGCTTCTGCTCCTGGGCGGCGGCTCCCGCGGCGGAGCTCTGCCCAGGATACCGCACTGCTTGTAGACAGTGGGCCTTACAAGACCCCTGCAACGTTACTTTCAAAGCAAACGCCATATTGTTCCATGTATTTGCACCAGCTCACCACATGGGGGCATTACATTTGGAAATCTGACCTCATTTCTATTTTCTATTGTGTTATTAAATGTAAAATTCTAAGAAAAAAATATTCACGTGTCGCAGTAAAGGCCTCCTGCACACTGTGGAATCCGGCTCTGCTAGCAGTGGCATCCGCGCGTACCTGGTCTGTCGTCGGGTAATCTGTACTCTGGATGGACCCGGCGGCTCGCCGTCACACATGCGCAGTTCAGATTTTTTCCCCGCACCGCCGCGTGAGTCACGCAGGGTTTTACCGCTCACTACGCATGGCAGCGATATTGTTCTGCGCATTAAAGCATATCATGTGCAGTTCAACTTTTTTATTTTACATTTCCCGTTCTGTGGCTTCACAACGTAATGGAATTGCGTATGGACAGCGCTGATTATGCGCCAATAGAAAGAAATGGGCTATCTTGCGTGTAATACACAGCAAAATAGAATATGCTGCGTTTTTTTTGTGCCTGTGTATTACCCAGCGTAGGGCAATGTATTTGATTTGCTAATTACCGCATATCACGCGCACCAACATCGCGGGTGTAATACGTGGTAATCTTACACTCATATGATCCGCTAGAAAGCGCGTTTTTTCATTTTAGGGGATTAGGTACAATCGTGGGTTACATGATCACTCATTTGTGCGCTGTATGAGGGTAACTTTACACGAGTGAGGGCGATATCAGGCCGTGAATTATGGCATGAGGGAAATGGAATATTATTTGCATATTACCCAGAGGAGCATGAATGGCCTTTTGAGTCTCCTCACTCACCGTCTAGGTGCTCTCCCTAAGGAGAAAAGATAGCATTTCATGGCATGATATCGCAGTCGGCATCCATGTGAATTCCTCGCAGATGTCTGGCGTTTTTATGTCAAAACTGCATCACATCACTTTGGGCATGTAGCGTTCATCGTCCGCTTCTGACAGCCGCGACGGAGGATTGCAGAGTTTCCCCTACGCTTTTCAATGGGAGACCTAGCATCACTTTCACCTAGTACATGGTGCGATGCTGCCGCCCACTCCTTTAAAAACAATGAGCGCTGCAATGTGAGAGCACGCAAAAAAGATAGACAATGCCGCGATTTGTTTCCTGCATCACGGGAAAACATCGCTCATGTGTATGACCAAATTCAAAGGAATGGGGTTCTGTGATAGACATGATGATTAGTCAGTGTAAAATGTCTATTGATTTGTACTAAACTAGATGTATTACGCAGCTGTAGTGACTTTAACTCTTAGAGGCTAATGACTGCATAATTTCATTATAGTAATTGCCGGACAATGGCATGGTGAAAAGATATGTGTTTTGTGACTTCAGCCTAATGTGGAACTCTGCTGCATAAGGAAAGAGTTAAATCACAGTGTTATATGTTATTGCTTGTGTTCATCTTGAGTGTTTTCCCAGTCCTTCCCCATCCCCCCACACAGAATCTTCTTCAACAAAGAGATACTTACTTTCAGTTTCAGGTTTGAGCACATGTTTGTAAGACAAAGACTTGCTTATACATTGGACTTGAGAGAAGGTGGGCAGGAAGGAGGGGGGATTCTATATGATCCGACAAATGAGAATCCTATATGTTACTGATGTAATCTGTTGCACGCCCATTAAAGGGCAGGTGTTATGCTTTACAATAAAAGGGGCTGTCTGGGTGTTTCTGCCAGAGAGCCATTTTGGATATGAGACTGATAGCTTGTGTCTGATCTGGTCGATGATGTGTGCACACTATACAATTAGGAAGCTACAAAATACCCCGAAAACTGCTGGAGAAAATTAATGTCCAGCTCAGTGGCGTCCCTGGGTGGGCGGGTGGATCTGTGAAGTCAGAGCCTGGAACGTATAGAGACCGGCAGATAGCATGCGGAACTCAGGGGCCCAAAAATCTACAGAACACAGTAAGATTGCTTTATTTTAATCTACCTGTGTCAAGCTGATTTCCAACTGCTAATCTGCCTGTATCTGATCCAGACTAGACCTTCACTGAAAGGCAGGTAATAACTCTAGTTCTGTCCACCCGATTATCACCATGTTACCTGTCTAGGGGTATTCTGTATGCTGGGTATGATATGTCTGAGACGGTTAAAGATTGTGTATACAAGACCAAGAGATAAATTCTGTGAGGGTTAATGTGTCAGAAGGGCGGACTTGGCTGTTTAAGTCTGAGGGAACACGCCAGAGAGAGACACTTACTCCTAGGTAACTAGTGTGAGGTTAGGAAAATTTATGATATGCGTATGCACATGTATGATTGAGCGTGTTATGTTCTCATATGTGGAAAGGTATATACGCGGGAATTATAGCCGTGGTGTGACGGCAGAAGTCTCCGGATATTGTTGAGGTCTTGGTCATTGAAAATAATCGTCAGTCTCTGTGTATAGGTAATGTCCTGTTCAGATTGTGTGCAGGGAGTGCTGTTGGGGATTACTAGTAGAGGGTGGGTTGTTGCAAAGGTAGGTGAGATATATACCTTGAGCCGTTGTGGGTATTCTCCAGTAATCCTGTCTGTTCGGTATTATAGAATTAATGTGCAGTTTTTATTATTGGGGGAGGGTTACTGATAAGAGAGTGGACTGAAGTTAAGCCACTGAAAGCTTTTCCCAGTTAACCCGTTTGTTCCCTTTGCCTATAGTGTTAATGTGAAGAGGTGGAATTTGGTAAAGGAGTTTTACTGTGTCCAGAAATTTCAAATAGGATAGAATAAGCAGGCAGAATAGAATACGGGATCAGTGCAGGATGTTTTGGAATATGCAAAACATTGTAGAAACGTTTTACAAAGAAAAGGATCAGGAAAAGTTGCAGAAAGAAATGTCAGGTTATGGACAGATAAGCAGAAAGAAAAGAAATGAGTATGGTAAGATAGACTATAGAAAGTTTTCAGAAGATGAGCAGGAAGCCCAGCAGAAAGAAAGGTGTTTTAGCTAGTTTTTGCTAGGAGGTGGTATAATGTAGGAAAGAGATTCAAGAGGGGAAAGCATGTAGTGGGGGATGTGTATTGCTTATGAACAATGTAATGCCTTTGTGTTGACTACAGCCCCTTCCTGTAATGGCGGCCGCACTTGCAATGTTTAAAACCCCACATAGTGTGACTTTGCAGCAAATGTGGTGAGCCCTGCCCCCACCCTGAAGTTACTTCCCCCCATGTGCTCACTTTCAGTGTGTGTGATGTTACTTCCGGCCATTCCAATCTGGGATAGGACTAAGCCCCACCCCTTCCTCCTCCAGCAGCCATCTTGCCTCACCTGGGAGATTTGTAGCCCCGCCCCTTTCTGCCTCTGGCGGCCATTTTGCTGCACTTGGGAGGCCTACATTCCCCAATGCCACTGTATCCAGTGCTAACCTCATGATTGTCTGAAGTAAGGTTTTGTTTGACCGGACTTTGTTACACTCCAAGATGTGGCCACTTTGGATGTGTGATAAGTTCAGGGAAACAAACCTTTGTGAAGATGCAGCTTGGGACATAGTAGATGACTAAGCTGGTTTATAGTGCATGGAAGATTGGAGTTGATGCATGGGGGACAGAGGCCAGGAATCCATGACAGGGGACGCTCTCTCATGTTCCCAGGGGCTCTGTTTTCCACTGCCTGCTTCTCCAATGGATGTTCAGACAGATGATGTTACGGAAGGCTCCTACAGATGGAATAATTTCCCTATAGTCACCCAGCAAACTTTTTCACGCAATTTGATGAAGTAATTTTTATGTGAGAAAGAGGGACTAAATTGCCCAGAGTAGGATGTTAATTTATGCGTATTTAGTTTTTTCCTTAAGTCTTTTGTATATTCTAGTGTCAGTCTACACTGAAGCTATAATTATATTCTGACAGGAGAGTGAAAGTTAAACGCTGGACATTCCCTGAAATACTATTACACTGGGTGACGTAAAATTTTACCAATGTTGCGCCCCCTTGTGTTAAAAAATGCTAACTGTGACCTGGAAAAAAAAATTTTTTAAGGAGATTTTCGCTCAGGCTTCGCTGCGTACAATGTCACGTTGACCTACAAAGTGCTTGTTTTTGTGCCTCTTGGTTTCCTTTTTCAACGTTGTACTAGTTTGAACGCGATTACTTTTTTTCCATTGAGTATTCTGGTTCAAAAGGGGGGAGGCATAGGTGATCTGGGTCATAGATGATCTAGGTGTTGTAGATCAGCTATTGGGTTTAAAAAAAAAAATAAGATAAAAAGGAAATAAATGATTTTGTGCTACAAGATTCCATGCCATGTGAAATAGAACATCAACACGATTCTTTAGTACTAATACAGTAAGAAACTGCAGGTATGCAAACAGTTACCGGAACCTCTGTTGATAATGCATATGTTGAGCTTTTTGCAGATGGTACCAGGGTGAGGATTGATGACTCCACATCGGATATGCAGTGGTCACACAACAAGATGTCCTAGAAGCAGAAACTCTGCATCCGCATGTCTCAGCACAAGAAGCGGAACTGAAGGCCCTCACTGAGGCAAGTAGAGTGGCGAGAGCTAAGACGGCAATCCTTTACACTGACTCCTGGTATGCATTTGGCATAGCTCATGATTACGGCCCAATATGGAAGGCCAGACAGTTTTTACCTTAACAGGACAACCAATTGAGAATGGTGCAGCGGTGCAGAGTCTCATGGAGGCCCTACTTCTACCTGACAAAGTTGAGAGCTCGCACCGATTCCTACACTGGAGAAGCGAGAGACGACACCCTCGCCAACAGCACAGCAAAGGCAGCGGCCCTCAAGCCGTGGAAGAAAGATGAAAGATACTGACAGCATGAGTCAGTGGTAAAAACTTTGGACATTGACAAAATTTGGACTTTGATATGCTAAAGACTTTTACAGTTACAAGCCAGCAAGGAAGGAAAGGATAAATGGACTAATATGGGAGCAGCAGAAACAGGACAGCGTGTGGTGAACAGTCAACAGCACTTGCCCACCACAGTTCCTGTATCCTATGATGGCCCAGCTGATGGACGGAAAGACCCACCTAGTAAAGCAGCAATGACGTCGACGCTTGAAATAGGACGGGCGACTTCTGGGTTTTCTGTAGCTGCTGCATCATTTGTCCAGTTTAGCATGATCTATGCCATAGGTGAGTCAGGGCAGAAGTAAATTTGCCACATCACACTTGCCGGGACCACTCTACCCATTTCAGGGATTGCAAATTGACTACGTTCAGCTCCCACTTGTTGGGAAGTATGAATACGTGCTTGTTGTTGTTGATGTCTTTGCAGGTTGGAGGCCGACCCTGTTACCAAGGCAAACAAGTAGGTAACCGCAAAGAAGCTCATGAACGAGGTAAATTGTGAATATGGGGTACCAGAAGGGATTCAGAGTCAGACAGAGGTACAAACTTTGCAGGTTAATGTAACATGTCATGTCTGCTCTGGGTGTATCCCAGGCCTTTTATATACTCTACCACCTTTAGAGTAGTGGAAAGGCGGAGAGACGTAGTGGCACGCTAAAAAGTAAGATACTTAAAAATGACGCCACTTTGGAAAGACTGTCATCCAATAGCCCTAGTCAGTGTTAGATATGAACCCAGGGGGGATCATGCATTATCTCCCTACGAGATTGTTTGGGCTAGCCCCAAGGCTAGGTCGTTACTATCCTCAGTAGTTACAATTACAATCTGATGTGTTGACTAAAGTATGTGATTTCCGTTGTTAAAGCACTAATCAAAGCCTATGCACAGGTGTTCTCTTCCAGACTCAGAGGCAGACACTGGGACACATATCTTACAGCCTGGGGATTGGGTGTGTGTCAAGAAGTTCCTCAGGAAACACCCTCTTGAGCCCCGATTTGATGGCCCCTACCAGGTGCTTCTGACTACTGCCATAGCTGTGAAACTAGCCGAAAGACTTACATGGATCCATGCTTCATACTGTAAGAAAGCTTCAGATCCGGGAGACCAGTCTTAGTTGTGCCAAGGACATTACTCTGGTTAGGGCTAGTGAGAGAGGAGGGTGGCAACTGGAATCCTTAGTCGGAAGAATATGAGGGTATGGTTACCTTCTAGTATAACTCGTCCAATGCACAAGTAGACGCATATTCCTTCGACTATTGTACTGTGGTCCCGTGTCTAGGCGCAAGATCTCACCGCAGGCCACTTTTAGCCCAGCTCAGCTGGTTATACGACTTATATACCCGGGGACATTGTTGTGCCAAGGACATTACTCTGGTTAGGGCTAGTGAGAGAGGAGGGTGGCAACTGGAATCCTTAGTCGGAAGAATATGAGGGTATGGTTACCTTCTAGTATAACTCGTCCAATGCACAAGTAGACGCATATTCCTTCGACTATTGTACTGTGGTCCCGTGTCTAGGCGCAAGATCTCACCGCAGGCCACTTTTAGCCCAGCTCAGCTGGTTATACGACTTATATACCCGGGGAATACAATATGTTTGCGCCACTGATAACGTCTGGGGAGAAGACTGCCGTTATTGGGGATTAGTGGGATGGAACGCAGGAACAGACTAGTCCTATAAATCGCGAAGTGCCTTAAATAAGAAAGATAAGAGCGGGAAATCCCTAATTAGTCGTATAACCCTCCTTGAGAATAATGACAGCAGGTATTGGAAGGCTGAACTTAGTATGTTGTTTGGTTTTAATGCAGTTTTTACACTAACCATGGGAGATCCAAGACCGGGGGACGGGAGGACAAATCCCTTAGGGAAGTTTAAAAAATAAGGGATATGGTAGATGCACCCGAATGGAAGCCACACTTAGTCCCGTGCCCATAATTAACCCCCTCCGCTGTAAGATAAAGACCTTGACGAACATGATGATCATAGCCGACCCTACCTTTGAGGACACCTTGACAATAGCGACTGGCTACTCTGACCAGAATCTCTGGTTGGAGTTGATGAGGTACAATGCTAACAGGAGCAACAAGTCTAACTGTTGCGTGTGCGGTAGTGCCCGACTACACTCGGGGATGGTCCCCCTAAATCTCCCTGTAGATGCTGAAGAGTGGTTTATTAGTCTCTTCATGAACATTTCCGCTAATTACACTGTCCGTGAGAAGTGGAAGAAGGAATACTCTATAACTTCTTAAGTGTTTTGCACCGGAGAGAGTATTACTGACTACCTTGGAAACTACACCTGCCAGGCAAATGGGCAGGGTGGAGGGAGATTTTTGGGGAACTCACTAATGGGGATTGCTCCTCCTACGGTACGATAGGAGGGGAATGGATGCAGAATCAGGTCCAGTCCTTAGGAGACGTTTACTGGCTTTGTGGAGACATGAGGTAGAGGACCCGCCTGGAGGGTAATTGGACAGGGGAGTGTGCCTTAGTAAAGCCCTTATGCTCCTCCACATCCTGTCAGACAGCATTGAGGATAATGAGGTTACCCCCAATAGTTAATTTATCTCGATCCAACTCTGCTGTGTTTTGTGGTTATCCTGTCATGTTGGTCTATCCTTGTTTTCCGCATAGGTACGGCGGTTCCTTCCAGTCTTGTCACTAGGTAGTGTAGGGTCAGTGTCGGCGGCCTGGACGTGTCCACCATCTGGGCTATCTCCAGGAGGGACATTGGTGTGGGTGAAGATTAGGGAGTCCCACGCCGTGCGTACCTGTGCACACTACTAGTATTGTAACATTATACTAGAGCGAGAAGGGAGACTCCTGGTGGTAGTTTTGATCTACACGTGTACATTGACGTCATAGGACAGCCAAGGGGGGTACCTGACGAGTTTTAAAAATTAGAGACCAAGTTAAAACTAGATTCGAGTCCATTTTCCTGATCATTAGGGTAAATAAAATGTTAACTGGATTAATTATGTTTATTATAATTAGCAGCGGTTTATAAATTATACTAGAGACGCCTAGGGACTAGTCGACCAATAGGACCTACCTCGACTATGACTTTTCAAAATAGAATGGCCTTAGATATGATTTTAGCTAAAAAAGGGAGTGTCTGTAAGATGATAGGGGAGACTTGTTGTATCTACATTCCAGACAACACGTGACCCGCGGGTAAAGACGCAGTTGCCATTAGAGAAGCTGACCGCACTAACTAAAAAGAGCTAACCTTTGGGACCAGTACTCGCCATGGATGAGCGGGTCGTAAAGGATTCTGGCACAGACGGGCGTCGCTGTTGTATGTGAACTGATTACCTTTTCCGTTCTAGTCTGCTGTGTTATCCCCTGTGTCAGAGAGAAATGTGAAACGGATGCTGGAAAAGCCGCTCCCACAATGAGTTTGCTGGATGCATCCCCAGAAGGAGTGGACAAGTCCTACACCCCCTTGAAGACCCTAAATCGAACCTTCAACGCGCTCCGATTATAGGCTCACACGCAGAGAACTGTGAAAATTTGACGGGAAGAGTTAGAGGATAGACATCTTAAGGGGGGATTGTGATAGACATGATGATTAGTCAGTGTAAAATGTCTATTGATTTGTACTAAACTAGATGTATTACGCAGCTGTAGTGACTTTAACTCTTAGAGGCTAATGACTGCATAATTTCAGCCTAATGTGGAACTCTGCTGCATAAGGAAAGAGTTAAATCACAGTGTTATATGTTATTGCTTGTGTTCATCTTGAGTGTTTTCCCAGTCCTTCCCCATCCCCCCACACAGAATCTTCTTCAACAAAGAGATACTTACTTTCAGTTTCAGGTTTGAGCACATGTTTGTAAGACAAAGACTTGCTTATACATTGGACTTGAGAGAAGGTGGGCAGGAAGGAGGGGGGATTCTATATGATCCGACAAATGAGAATCCTATATGTTACTGATGTAATCTGTTGCACGCCCATTAAAGGGCAGGTGTTATGCTTTACAATAAAAGGGGCTGTCTGGGTGTTTCTGCCCAGAGAGCCATTTTGGATATGAGACTGATAACTTGTGTCTGATCTGGTCGATGATGTGTGCACACTATACAATTTGGAAGCTACAAAATACCACGAAACCTGCTGGAGAAAACCAATGTCCAGCTCAGTTCATGTTTGTTCGTCCCACAACGCACAAATTTCACACGATTTTCTCGCTAGTGTAAAGGCAGCCTGAGCGTATATCCACACGGTGTGGTGAAAACGTGGTTTATTGCTGCTGTTACCATTAAATTGCGTCAAAGCGGTCTTATCTCCACATACAAAGTACGTTCAGTCTTTCTTATTCCTATTCTATAATAATGCTAAGACTTCATGACTTGCAGTAGATTACAGTGGTAATACAGCTACAGTTATTTCTTATGGCAGTTTATATTACTGTTATTTTCTGCCATAATGTAGTGACTGACATCGCCTAGAAGTATCCACCTTTTATATATCTGTCAGCGTTTCATCCGCTGAATATTATAGATAACTAACGATCCATGACTGATATACTGGATGCTAAGAGATGAAGTAATATGATAGTTGCGTTACTTACAGTAAGCCAATGTTTCCCATCAGTCTCCATGGACAGTAAATAAGAGATATTCAATATACAAGCATCGTAACAGGGATGTCTCTCCTTATCGGTCAGTAGAAATGTTATCTTGTCATTTCTGAAATGTTTAAGGCCCAATGCCCACGGCTGTATTTGCACTGGGGGATCCGGAGCGAGAGTTTGCCTCCGGATCCTGCAGCAAATACTCCCCATAGGACATGGTATGGAATACGCTTTTCCATGTCCACGAGCGGAAATCAACTGCGATTTTCCACTCGCGGGGGAAAATCGCAGCATGTTCTATTCTAGTACGAGCCTCACACGGATGGCTTCCATTGCAGTTAATGGAAGCCGTCTGCCTCGTGGCAAGTCGCAGCGGATTTGCGACATTGCCAGCGCGACTCTCTGCACTGGAAGGCACTCTGAGCCGATTTGGTTATGAATCGATTTTACAGATCACGTACACCCATGCATGCATACAGGCTGTTTGTCTTCCCTGAGGCAGATGGGATCTTCCAGCAAAACAATGCAACTAGAAATATCTGATAGTGGTTGGAAGAGCACGACCAAGAACTTCAAGTATTTTGCTGGTCCCTAATTTCAAAGGCTTCAACCCAATTGAGCATCTGTGGGACCACCTCGGTCCTTGTGTTCACCCTATGGACCCTCCAGCAACTGTAGGATGCACTGCAGTCAGCATGGCTCTAGATACCTGAGACCATCTACTAGTAGCACCTTACTGAGTCAGCCCGTGGATATTAGCCGGTGGCCAAAATAATGTGACTTGATTGTGTAGTACATTTTATATCACATGATAGACTGCTAAATATTATTTTGCTGCAGCATTGTAAAGGAAATATGAAACCTCAAACACGCTGTCCAAACTGCAGGCAGCATGTTGTAGAGCAGGAGGAGCTGAGCAAACTGATATATAGTTTATGGGGAAAGATTCAGTAGAACTTCTGAGCTGAACAGTCCAGTGGGCGGTCCTATCAGTGATGGAGAGCTCTCTGTATATGACTGTACATAAAGGCTGTCAATCACTGATAGGACCACCCATTGGACTGTTCAGAATGAGCAGAGCTATAAATGAATAAAATACAAGTTATACTGAATCTTTCCCCATAAAATTATATATCAATCTGCTCAGCTCCTCCTGCTCTACAACACGCTGTCTGGACACCATGTTGGAGCTGACAGATTCTCTTTTAAGTTGAAAGAAAAAACGCTGCTAAAAATGCTGTGAATGTATCCAGCCTAAGCCCATTTTCATAGCATTGTAATGTCGTATTTTAGCACTACCAGGCCTCCTGCAGTTCAACTGAACCAGACTTGGATCACCATAAGGTTCTATGGTAGGATAACTTCTGTTCACTGGAAATGTGGTAGGTCCCAGTCCTGTGGCTGTAATGCATAAATCTTATTTGTATTTTTAATTATATGGCTTTATTCCAAATTTAGAATTCTGCTAGATTCCTGTTACCAGCGAGCAGTGCATTATGGGAGTTCAGATGACAGATACAACCTATTGGATCATGCAGATGTCTGCAGAGTGCAGGTAAGCACCAACGAGAACATGGAAACATTTTACTACTAGAATTTTGGTGTTAAAAGGGTTATTCCAAAATTGACTATTATCACCTATTTTACTTAGTGATGTCACACATGGATGTGATTACATTGCTTTCCTGAAACTAACTGAAACCAATTGTTGACCACATCTTTAAAAGTTAATGTTACGTTTGTGTGGGCAAGTGAGCATCGGGCCCACACAGACGTTACCAGGAATTGGGAACACCAGATGAAACTACCACTGATTAACACCTCTCCCTATTTTCTAATAAGGAAGATAACCAAGAACCTATTTGAGTGGGGACAACGCCCCAATAGGCGGCAGCCCAGCGGTGTTCGGATCTGGGCCCTTGCTGCCCATAGGAACCCACACACCCAGGCTAGGATACATACACATGCCACCACCAACAGCGACAACTGGACATAATAAGAAGACACACAGAGCCATAAAAAACACCATACAGCAACCACTACGCAAATGTTAGCAGCAGATGCCAGATATTTGTTGACATTTTGGACAAAATATGGAAGCTAGGGGGCCACGTCACGGCTCCTGGCAATGCTGCTAGCCCCTACACTAACCAGGAGTCCAGTGACATAACCAAACAAAACCACAAGACACAAACCTTTCTTGCAGCTACCACACATAGAACCTGCTTACACCACACAGAGAGAGAGAATGAGAGCAGAGAACACACCCACACCTGGGAAGGAAAGCTCCAGACAACCTGTAGTACAACAGATCTCAGGAGACAGATGTGACAGTTAACTGTTAGAACGGCAGAGTGATTGTTACAGACTGCTTTTATGCACGGCATAAGTTTTTGTTCAGTTTTTACAGACTGAATAATGGCACTTCCGACGACGACGTGAACCTCAGAGGTTGCAGTAGCGTCCTGTTATAGTCTCCGAATCATGACATGTGCATGTTAAGTAAAAAAGTTCCAACGCTCCAGAAGTTTAGTAAAAACACTGTTTCAGATAAAGCCCAATAATGCTCACACTTTTGTTCGGGTGCAACGCGTTTCAAAGGTTATGCCTCCTTTATCAAGTACAAATACTTAGGGGGTAAGAGCAATCCATATGTAATATACAATATAATTATTCTCCCTATTGTACTCAGCCAAGGTGAGTTTCACCTACGGAGTTCTCACAGACGCTCTCTACCGATGGATGTTCTGGAAGAATGAGGGGCTCCTGCCAATGGAAAAGCAATACAATTTCAACGCTAACCTGGACCAAGCTTTGACAGCTGGCCATTCATAGGGTAGGCTGTTTGACCAGGTGAGTCGTCTCCTGTTAGGTGCGTTTTTTCTTTGGTTGTCACTTTTGAATCTTTGGAGCGCTGCCTTTGTTTTAATTGTATTTCAGTGCATGTGGCCGTAACGTAAAGGTTTAGTCTCCCCATCCCTCTCCTGACATTTTGAGATGTATCTCACATTAACATAAGGCTGTGTCATCACATCCAGCTTGCCGCTGGCTCACATTAAACACACTTATATATTGTGCAATAAAATGGTCTCATTACTCCACTTGTCATCTCCGATGATGAGAAAGACCTGAGTTTCCTTTCCATTTTAAAATCTGCTGTATCTGGTAGCTTGTCAATTATATCTAGACATCCCATTGCTGATCATCGGCAATTTCTACTCTGCTGATTACATTTGTCCAGGGTCTGTTATTACAGCTATACAGACATCTGGAGCCAGCAAAAAAAATGTTCACTTAAAGCATTTTCCAATGCATTATATCAAAATATTAAATCCCATACCTGCTAGTATGTTCCACTAGAAAATTCACAGGGACTTCATAAATCAAAAGAACAAAGAATTACCAGTACGTACTGCTGCAGACCAACTAGATAAAACGTGTTTGCTGAGTGCGCTGTCTGCTCTTCCACTCTCTTCCCAGCACATAATTGTTAGTTTCTTTTGAGGACACTAATAGCAAAATTGGTAATTAAAATGTCAAGGGGTCCATAACATTGTCAAGAGTGACGGTTACGAGGTGTGTTCATTAAAGATTTCCACTGACCTCGTATGTAGAAACTACAAACTTCCTCACCAAACTTGTTGGATTTCAGTTAAAAAAAAATTAAATTTGTGAGTACAATGTCATTTTCTTTTCACCTTACTTGGTCTCCCTTTGTATTGATTTACTAGGAGTCCATTGAATTCCCCGATAATTTATTTTTGCAAGCATCGTAATTATATCATACGGTTGCCCAGCTGCATTTTCTGTAGTAAAAAGGTGACTACGCCAGATCTCCATGTTTTTGGGAGGCTAATGTTGTAACTAGAGATGAGCGAATATACTCGTTTCGAGTAATTACTCGATCGAGCACCGCGATTTTCGAGTACTTCCGTACTCGGGTGAAAAGATTCGGGGGGCGGCGGGGGAGGCGTGGCAGAGCGGGTGGTAGCAGCGGGAAACAGGGGGGAGCCCTCTCTCTCTCCCTCTCCCCCCCCACTCCCCGCTGCAACCCCCCACTCACCCACGGCGCCCCCCGAATCTTTTCACCCGAGTACGGAAGTACTCGAAAATCGCGGCGCTCAGGCGAAAAAGGGGCGTGGCCGAGTAGGTTCGCTCATCTTTAGTTGTAACACAATATTCTACACAATCCTTTAAAGAGGCACGTAAGATAAAACATATGTGATAACCAGCCACACAGGTTCTGTTACTCATTTTTCATTCTGCATGGTTGATGCGAGTGCCCATTTATGTCTGACGCTCGCATTCTCTAGTCTGGGATACCAGTATCATACTAACTACACATCTTACTATACTTCAGAATCTAAACATTCTATATGGAACTTATTAGATGACTGAACTCCCAGCATCGTTGGGCTTTTAAACCACATTTTTGCCTGTTAGTTCATTTTATACTGTTTATAATAAAGATTGATGTTTTATGCTAGGGCAGACATAATCCTGGGCATTTGTTGCCTTGTAGGCAAGTTTGGTAGAACCTAGTGGAGCCTCGTCTGCCTCCTTTTTCCTTGTTGTATGATAGTAAAAAAAGCATGACCAATGGCACTACTGGACGGGACCATCACTAGAAGCTCCCGACACCAGGGTTATGTCCAAAGGTATTTTCTAGACCTTATAGTTGTATACAGTACAACAATTTCAACCCTCTCTGGGGTCTTCATCATGGACATATCTCTTGGTATTTGGAGCTTCCAGTTACAGTCCCATTGGTAATGGATTTCTGCTTATATATCATTGTGCAAAAATTAGAAAGTTTTTGCTCTTTTTCTGCCATTCTCATGACTTTTCTAACAAATGGACTGGGTTTTGGTATAAGGAGTCAGGACAACTCACGGCCCTACTAATTTACTAAATTATATTACAAATCTATACCAGGTTATAGCTGGTCTAAATTAGAACTTTTTGTGCACGGGACAGCTAGAGATTAATTTATTTACTGTATTAAGATGCATTCTCTTCTTAATAAATTTGTTGCATCTTCATCTGGTAGGCACTGTGTATGCAATGCGAGTCCTAGTACAGATGTCCATAAATGCGGTTGGCCCTTGTGACTAAGTCCAGTTGTAGCCTGGGGATATTTATACACACATATACTGCTAGTTGCATAGTCACCTACTTTACCCATAACTGAGCCATAGAGATCACTATGCATAGGTCCTATGAGGAGATGAGTGGAGCCAAATTATGTACCAGCTTACAGCTGCATTGCTTGCATCCAAGGTTTATGGACCTTAGGCCTCATGCATACTACCTACTTAGGTGAACATTGTAGATTGACCAAAACCTGTAGAAAATAAAAGTTATTTAAACTTATACAAAGTTATGAAAAGTTACACAACTTCCCAATAGCCTATCTGTATCAGAAGATCGGAGCTCGGAACACAATAAAGATACATTATGAAAGTAATCTGTGCAGAATTCTGGACCTATTTAGATAAAAAAAAATAGGCATTTGAAACAGGAGGTCTATTTTAGGTGATGTAAAATACACTAGCCCCATACTACAGAGAAATGAACCAAAGTAGACAGTCGGTCCTTGGTCACCGTCTGCAGCTTGTAAGAAGATAATTAGAGATGAGCGAGCATACTCGGAAAAGCACTACTCGCTCGAGTAATTTGCTTTATCCGAGTATCGCTGTGCTCGTCCCTGAAGATTCGGGTGCCGGCACGGAGCGGGGAGCTGCAGGGGAGAGCGGGGAGGAACGGAGGGGAGATCTTTCTCTCCCTCTCTCCCGCCCGCTCTCCCCTGCTCCCCGCTGCGACTCACCTGTCAGCCGCAGCGGCACCCGAATCTTCAGGGATGAGCACAGCGATACTCGGATAAAGCAAATTACTCGAGCGAGTAGTGCTTTTCCGAGTACGCTCGCTCATCTCTAAAGATAATGTGTTGCTTAAGAGCAATATTCTTCTCACATTTTCCTCAAAGAGAATGTTAACATCTGACCTATAACTGCGTAAATGGATTTTGGAAAGTGGAAACTGAGCATCGGAAGTTGCTAACCCTTATAAGAAAATCAGGTAGTGCGCCATGCAGGGGAATGAAGATGGTTGTTCCTCTCATCGTCAATGAATGTTTTATTATTTAATTGTTATTTAAAAGCATTTTGAGGTCAGTACAAGCGCTGGCACGTTCCTGAGTCTCTCCTTTCCAGTGTCTGAGGAAAGTGTGCAGATAACTATCGCCTTCCATTCGCTATGTAGTCCGGATGATGCACAGACAACAGCATGCTAAATCTCGCCCCTTTCTTTTACAGGTTTCAATGGTTTGCCCATAACCAGGTAAAGAATAACGCTCCCTGTGTTATTTTATGCATGGCTCACAAATAACTGTGTTTCACTGCACCCTTTATTATGTTGGAATATATACAGTGTATATATGGCTTTCTTTGTTTCGTGCTTTTGCTTTATTAAATTACAACTGTGGAGGGAAGGATGAGGATTCCGTTATTGACTAAATGGTGTAATGTCCCTTTGGTGGATTTTCTGTGGTTGCCAAGAATCGCAGTGTCTTGTATGGAAATAAAAAAGACTCTATGTGTAAAAAGTAGTACAGAGTAAATGTGAGGGAGTTTCCTGCAGCAACCACTTGCGTTAACGCTGGTAGGGATCTTTCACGTGGGCAGAATTGTTCCACGGGGCACAGAGCAGTGGCTGATTTTATCAAATAATGCTGACTTTGGAGCGTTTTTTGTTGTTGTTTGTTTGTTTTTAAATTGCGGATTGCATTTTGAGAAATGTTTGGCAGAATTTCTTGCCTTTCTTTTTCCACAAATTTTAATTGCAGGATTATATATGCAATGTTAGAAATCTGCAACAAGTCCTCAGCGCTTTGTTAATTCTGAGCAGTAGCCTTTTTTTGCAGCGGAAAAAAAACATGCAGATTTGAAATAAAGGCGCACAGATTTCAAATGATGCAGATTTCAAGCCCCAGAGGATAACATGAGGCTGCAGAATTGGCTTCAAGGACAAATTCCATCCTGTCAAGGGTTGCTTACGCTCCAAATAGCCTCCAAGAAGTTAATTAAAAATTTGCTATGTTCCATGTTTTCCATGCAATAATTTTACTTGGGCCCCCTTCACACGGGTGTAGTTGCAGAACTCCGACTAATTAGCCATTTGAACTGTTTGTTTGCTGTGCGCAAATGAATGTTTCTTGCAAGTGCAAAAGTATGCCAATGCACATGCAAAAAAATCATCATTTAGTGTGCAAAAAAGCTGCGCTGAGGCGCACGCAAATGCACATGTGCTTATGTGAAGGGTGCTTTAGGCTGCCTGTCCACAGGCGGGTTTTCATTGCGTTCCCCGCGGTGATAATCTGGCCGTGGGGAACGCATTGATAGCTCTCCATAGCGTTGCTATGGAGAGCGCTTCCCCCCTGTCCTTGAGCGGAGAATCATTGCGATTCTCCGCTCACGGCCGGCAAATCGCAGAATGCTGCGATTTGCTGCAATTCTCCGGGGCTCCCTGCAGTCAGCCTATCTGTCAGATAGGCTGACCGGCGTAGATCCGTCTGCTGGCTCCTGCTGCCAGGCGGTGGCTCCCGCGACGGAGATCCGCCGCAGTATACCGCAACGCCCGTGGACAGGCAGCCTTAGGCCCCCTGTCCACGGCAGTGATTTCGCCGGCTGATGCTTACCATCCTTGGCATTGCTATGGAAAGCGCCGGCACCTGTCCACGAGCAGAGAATCATTGCGATTCTCCGGCAGCATGCTGCGTATTGCCCCGATTCTCCACGGTCAGCCTATCTATCTGACCGGCGGAGATTTGGCGGCAGCTCCTGTTCCTGGGCAGCAGCTCCACTGCGGGATACCGCATCGCCTGTGAACAGCCGGCCTTCAGGTAGTTATCCCACCAAGAATATTGTTTATAGTTAAATCCAGTCCATAATTATTTATGACTGTTTTTGTATTTGCTCTTATTAAAAATATGTTTATATCCTCAGATATTCCAGGACTAATGTTAGAATAGTGCCACCTGCTGTTTGTACTGTGTCCACTCTTACAGGGTGGTCACACATGCTCCGTCTTGTATCACATACACGTGTCCCTCTCAACTTGGGGACATGCACCTTTCAATGGTCAACAGTTCTGGGAATTAGAACATTCTCACTATGTCCATGGGGGCCATAACAAAGCCTGTTACAAAATAGTAAGTGCTGGTCCTACACAATCATTAGTGGTTATTACATTTTCCTAATAAACCAACATTTGTATAATGCACATTAGCCATGCACACTAAACCTTAGCAGCTGTGCAACAATCAGCTATCATTGCAACATGACTTCTAATAAACTTAAGCGTTTGCATCATAGACACTATTCACTATAGTATTTCTTCTCATGCACTAGCCACAGCTAAGCATACTTGTCAATACCAGAGCATTTATCCCATCAATCATTAGCATTTATATAGCTCTTCTCCAATGAACATTTGCATACCGAGTCACGTTTCTAACCGAATATTGGCTCTCTGCTGTACGTCATGTCTCTAACTAAACCCTACAAGTATAACATCCATCTGACCTGACTTGATTAACCATTTCTTATCCCCCTACTGTGGCATACTTCATTGGATTCTGTATTACGAAGGTATGCTATTAGGGGAGAATACCTTTGTAGTATGGTGCGGTACAGAGGCACCAGGAGTATGGAGACAACCACTGTGTGGCCGTATAGGCTCTGTGCAAACACACAACTCTTCTATATGCATGAGACCTAAAGTTCAGACTTACCTTTTTCTGGTGTTCTTGGCTGTCAGCTGGTGCACTTTCATATATTAAGACTGCCCGTACATGTGCTTGTTTTTGTCAATAGGCGCAGCACCTGCGACTCCCATAGAGTCCTAAACAGACGCAAAAAGTGAAGAAACAAAACTAGTGGGATTCTCATGCGTTAATACTACGGGCGAGAAAAGATAGGGCAGGACCTATCTTCCCGCTTTTCTTACCTGCGTGGAATAGTAGTGTATTAAGTGTAGGATCATACCTTGAGGGCTTAAACAGATGGGCATGTTTTAGCACCCTTTTGCGGTCATGAAAATCATGGCCACAAAACTGGACTAAACAAAATCATTGATTTCAATACTTTCATTTCCACTATTGGGATTCCCGCATGACTTACCCTATCTTTCTCGTACGTAGTTAATACTACCTCCAAGAAAGATAGGGCAGGACCTATCTACCCGCTTTTTTTTTTGCAAATTAGCATGAAGTTTGAATAGGTTTGTGCACTAATAAGCTTCGTAGCGGCGAGCCTTGATAGTTGATCATTTTCTGCAAGTTGGTCACCTCCATAGGACCACACTACGCATTGTTAAGGCCAATCTACTCTTCCTACTACTCACTTGTCTTTATATAAACTATGAAACTATTTTTTTATGAAAGAGAACACCCCCCCTCCCAGGATATCGAATGTAGTTCTGTATCGGTATCATTAACAATGGAGATGTCCTTCTACAAGTCCATGAGCAAAGCCTTCATAAAAGCAAAAGAGCTAGCTTTTTTTTTCCTTGTGGAGTTGCATTTGAGTTTCCCCTGACCTAAGCTTTGCCTGAAGACTTAATCTATATGCAATATTCCACTGTGAGCAGCTTGTTTGTGTACAGCAGACTGGAGAAGGTAAGGAGTGAGATTTAATAGCAGCGTGAATTGCCCAGAGCACAGTGGAATATGAGGGCATCTGGATCAATATGTTCCTTCCCCCTGCTTGCAGGCACCTCCTCTCACCACCCTGAAGACCTCTCACTCCCGGCTGTTCGCTGACCAGTGTGGACACTCAGGTGGGTCTCTTCTCTTTATTTACACTTCTGAATCCTCAAACTTATCCGTCATGAAATGTAAATACCGACGTACTACTTTTCTAGGCATTCAAGATGTCTACCCTACTGTGACCATACTGCTTGGCCGTTCCTAACCTGCCTCTACTGATTGGCATAGAGAATGGCAAATGAACTATTATGCGGGCTCGTCTTCCGTTTCCTCCTTCCCGGCTGCTTACTGGCAGGTAGGTATCAAGATTCACAACGCCACCATAGTCTCAGACGATTGATACAATCTTTCTTCTAGGACGTAATTTTGTATATACGGTAGCACTGTGTATTCTGTGATATTAACTATGTTGCCGAAGCAGATCTCTATCATTTTCCAATCTGCAAGATATATGAATACTCTCTAAATGTCTGGATATGATTTGACACTTGCAATTTCGTAATCAAAATGTTATAAACTATTCTTTATCATTTTAGTATTATCCCCTAAACAATCTAATATCACTATTTTGCATCCTGAAGCCATTTGCATCCGTTTCAATGGATTCTCCGTCATCTATTTTGCTTACCTGATGCTTATCCCTCTTCTGTCAAAACCAACATATGCTACGATGAAAGGTAGACTTCTCTGCATGTTTTTGATACTGTTTTTCAATTCCAACTACCATGAAGGTTTGCTATAAAGTGTTGAATTGCATATTTGAGAGAAAAAAATGTAAACCTCCAAACAAATATTTTTAGAACTTATTTTTAGTTAACAAAGTTTTTATTAGTTTTTTGGAAAGGTCAAAACATGTTAAACAGGACTTTCAATATTACATTCATTTAAATAGTCAGGGGGTTACAAAGTTGGGCGAAATGCCCAAAATTACATATCCGGTATTACTTCTTACAGAGTAAAATAAAGTTTTATTGCTTTATTACCGTGTTTCCCCGAAAATAAGACAGTGTCTTATATTAATTTTTGTTCAAAAAGGTTTAACTTTTTTATATGTATAGCTACCTGGACACTATTTAAATGGACTTTTTTTAATTACCTGTTAGCAGGGCTTAATTCTGGAGTAGGGCTTATATTTCAAGCATCCTCAAAAAGACTGAAGAATCATTTTGCATCCTCAAAATTCTGGAAAATCATGCTACGTCTTATTTTCAGGGTATGTCTTATTTTCAGGGAAACAGGGTAGATAAACCTCTACTGAAACAAAATATAATCGGCCTGAAGAGACCTGAACCAAGAGTAACATTAGGGGTGAAACTAGTAAAGACAGTAAGGAAAACACATAAGGGGAGGATGAAAACTTTTTTTTAAACTAAGTTTATGTTTATAGAGTATACGTTACTTAAATGATGATATATTAACATTTCTGGCCCTTTGGATGATGGAGTAAAAAAATAATTTTATTTATGTTTTCATTTTTGTCTGATTTTTTTTCTAATTTTTGGTTTATTTTTCTGTTTTTAGGACACACTGGAAAATTTTTAAAGTCTATATACTACACCAGCTTCTTACTACTCCTCATACAGTCGTCTTTCCAAATTGCATTTAATTATGTTCCTCCTCAAGGTAACGTACCTGTGAGCTAGGATTTAATAAAAGTGTGCATTGTGAGGCATAATCTTTAGGCAAGGCTTTCATGGCGACAGAGCAACACCTGTGCATTGCAGTGTGAAATGACAAGATTACTGTAAGGATTCATTCAGCCAAAAACCAGGAGCCGCTGCAAAATATGGAACAGATGGAAATCTTTCTATTACAATTTGTATCTATAGTTTCCATTCTTTGTTTCAGCTTCTAAATACAGAGGCAAAAACACTGACCAAATACTGTTGTCTGAATGAACCTAACGCGGCCGTCACACACCGTCATTTTTTCAAAAACAGGACATTTATTGTCATTTTTGACATAGTTGCATTTTTTTTTTGCTGCAAAAAACTCTGCATCCAGATGTTAGCTGTAGGTCAATAGTAAGATATGAAATGCCCTATAAAAATTGTGGTGTTTTTGTTTTCCCTTTCTTATCACTTTTCCTTCATTTTTGGATCCTTGGTGTGGTTTTTCTTGTTTTGTTTTGTTTTTTTTTCAACATACTCAGGATTTGGAGGCTGTTTTGGTGGTTTCCCATTGGCTCTCTATGGAAAAAAATGGCAGGAAAAAATGTATGTGTGACCATAAAATAATACCCACATAATGGCACTAAAAATGTAAGCATGATTTTTTTTTTTTAAATGCCAGAAAAAATGACTATGCCTGAAGGAAGCCTAAAGGCGTTTAAACACATGGGTGAGTATTTATCCCATTAGGATTATCACTGGACAAAAACTAAACTATTGGTTTCAATAGTTTTGTTTTCATTAACAGTATTTTCGCCCGTTAATAGTGCAGGCAAAAAAAGAAAGGACTAGCCGTGTTTCTCCCTACGTAGTATTAACTACTATGTGTAGGAAAGATAGGGCAGGACTTATCTTCTTGCTGTTCTTTTTTTCAAACTCCTGCACTATGGCGCGAAGTTTGAGTGGCCCAAGAAGGAAAATAAAACCCTGTTCATGCGCAACTGCGCTTTGTATCAGCAAGCGTAGTCGTATATACGGCTGTCTGTTTTTTCCTTAAAGAGAACCTCTCAGGTCCCATGATAAACTAAGTTTATGGCCTCGTAGGTCTGAGCCGCTGAGTCCTGCGGTGGTTTTTTGTTATCTTCACCTGCTTACCTGTTCCACCATGTGAATATATACATAGATTAACCTTCGCTGCATATAGTGGTCTGCAAAACATGGACCAACTATGGAGCTCAAATCCGTGTGTCTGAAAGCAGCTTCCAGGTAGTTTCACACACCTTTGTTTTGGCAGTATTTAATACATTTATTTGAAGCAAAGCCAGAAGTGGATCCAGCAGGACAGAGAAGTAGAAGTGTTTTGTTTATATTTCCCATTCATTTCAATCCACTTTTGACTTGTTCTCAAAAAACTTCAGCAAAAAAACGTATTTTTATTGTATTAAAAAGAGCAAATATATTTGGCAGCAGACAAAAAATAAAAGCTGATCAGAATACTTAGGGCGTTTTACCAAAGGATGGAATATTCCACTGGATGCTGCAAAATATTGCAGCAAGCGTCCAACAGGTGGATTTGGATGTGGAATTAAAAATGGCAGAATTCTGCTGGTAATTCTGCGCCAAATGCGCATTTATTCTCACCGATTTTCAGAGCAGAATATTCTCCAGCATCCTGTGGAATATTTCACCCCATGTAAAGGCACGCTTATAATGAATGTCTATGTGGGCAATGCAGAAACTGCTAGCTATTATCATGTATGTGCAGTGAGATTCCTACAATGACTGTGTTATTTGCTACTGACTACTCAGATTACCTCTGGGAAGAAATCCTGAAACACTTTGGAATTATGAGGTAAGAAGGATATTGCAGTAAGTGATTTATGGAACATTTCATTTGTAGATTTTGTGAACATTTGCAAAGCGTCATTCTGGAATAACTGAAAAAGTACTTTTGCGTCCTCAAGCATTTGTGTATATTCAGATAAAGCAGTTATGTCACATCCTTCTACTGTGACTATTGCAAACCCATGGCAAAATTCATTTAGCTGTGGTTTTAGAAAAACAAAAACAACATGGCTGCTGCGTATGAATACACTGTAAGGCTAAGGGCTCGGTCAGACGAGCGAATTTTTAGCATATGAATAGCCGCGCTAAAAAAATCGCAGATTGCGTGTAGAAAAATCGCGTGACTGGGTGCATTTGCACTCGCATGTCCTATCTTTTGCAGGTGAGATTATTTAGCGCCTCTAAAAAAACGGACATGTGACCGCTTTCATTGAAAAGCATTGGTTCTAATAGAGCCCATTTTTAAGCGCGCCTATTCATGCACTAAAAAATCACTCATCTGACGCGGCCTAAATGAGCAGCCTTCCACCTTCAATTTTTATCAATGTGTCAAACAATTTACCAGTAAATGCTTGAACCGTAGAGATAGTGGAAGGTATTTAGTATCGGGGGTGGGAGGAGGGGTTTGATGACACTTTTCTAGCAGTTTTTCTTCTTTTCTTCCATTTAAAATGTGAATAATCCCTGGATCAAACCCCTCTGAAGTTATCAGTGACTATAACATGTAATATTGTATCGCTAAAGAAAGGCGTCCAGACCCCTCTTGTACTCTGAGAGTTCCATAGTCTTACTGCTTTTACAGTAAAGAACCCCCTTCTATATTGTGTAGAAACTTTCTTTCCTCTAGACGTAGAGGACGCCCTTTTGGTATAGTCCTGGGTATGAACAGATCCTGCTAGAGATGTCTGTATTGTCCCCTGATATATTTATACATAGTTATTAAGTCGCCCCTCAGCCATCTTTTTTCTAAACTAAATAACCTCAATCCTGATAACCTCTCTGGGTATTGTAGTCCACCCATTCAATTTATTACTTTAGTTGCCGCCTTTGTATCCGCTCAAGCTCTGATATGTCCTTCTTGAGTACCGGTGCCCAAAACGGGGCTGATTTCCAGCGGAATACCTGCCTCCCAACCTGCACCATTTGGTGCGGGTCTCATTGAGAGGGAGTGAATTTCGCAGCGCAGCCGGTGACATAATCGACATGTCACGGATTTGAATTCCGTGCTGCGAGTACGTTTCCGCACAGGTTTTGTCTGGGTTGTTTCTGCAGCTTGTGGATGAGATTTTCAAAATCTACTCTAAATGCAACTAAATTTCTGTGAGGGTCCGCATGGAACTTTCGCTGCAATTCCGCTCCGTGTGAACCCAGCCTTACATTTGTACTCCGTGTATATTATCATCATCTTGGTTATTTTGCTTTGTTTAGATTGAGTATGGTCGATGTTTGGAACATAATCCGTCTGTTGGCCTCGGATATCGGCATGCTTTTTGGTGGATTTTTCATTCGGAGGGCCTGTAAAAAACTAGTAAGATCAGGAGCTCCCAAAATTAGTGTTCGTGTGAGCAGCAAGGAGGAAGAAGAAGATGAGGTAAGCTCGTGTTGGAGGTGCTAGACATAAGTGTTTCTATGAGGCATAATTTTAATTTATGTGTTTTGAATGGATTTAACTGTAGTTACTCTGAGACTTTTAGTAGCGCGACTTTCCAATTGTAAGAATTTTTTAAAAACACTGCAGATTCTGAATCCACTTCATGTCTGTTAATGCTGCAGAATTCAACCCTTGAAATACAATAAATCCTCACCCGTTTAGGTGCAGATTTGGCCACTGCGGATTTCCAGTGGAATTGCTGCGTGTATTCAGGTGTGGAATGGCCGCATCTATTTCATCGCGTCAATTCCGGTTTTCAGAAGTATTATGAGGGCAATATTGGGCCGCGATTCACCCGTGTGAAACTAGCCTAACTCTGCTGAGTGATAAATCTGTTGAATTTTGAGACTGTCTGGTGTAACTTTATTCTGCCTTTATTTCGCTTAGTTTGCAACAAAAATTGCAGCATTTTATTGGCGCCCAGACTTAAATTAGGCCACACACCATTTAAACAAAAGAATGCCCCTTTGTTAGATACAGTACAAGAAAGTGTCCAAAAGTGTCATAATAAATGTGACGCAAAGCATGTCTGGCAGAAAGCTGATGAATTTTCAATAGTAAATAAACCTCATTGCTTTATGGAAGCAATGCTCTGCTGATCTGTTTGTGCTGGTCACAGGATGAATGCAGCTTTGGGCTACAAGACGAGCTGTAACTCTGCTACATGATAAGTAGTTCATTGAATATCTGTGGGATTATGATTACTGCTACTCAACTTTTTCTGTTGTTTTGATCAACATATAAAATAAATTCATGTTGAAAGATGAATAATTAGAGCAACCAATGTATACTCCTGCCCTGCTAGTTGTACTTGTACTTCTCCACTAGGTGTCAGTATAATGCTGCCTCAGCAATGTAGGTGTATATTACTTAATGCAGGGCTGCAATTCTGTAATTGGAATTTGCTGTCTTCACCAAATATGCACCATTCCAGCTGAGATAGATCCATCATGGCTCCTTATGGGGTCAACAAGTTGCATATTGTACATCTGCAGCAGATTATTACTAAAGTGCTGTGTTCTTTTTCTATTTTGGATTTTGATTCATAGTGTATCTTTGTCTGGTTGTTCATAACAACTATGATTTTACACATACATTTTGCTGTTAGGACGATCGTTACACGTAAATATGATTGTTTAGTTATTTTATATTACTTTAATGGAATTATCTAGCTGCTCTTTCCGCTTGATCTGACATTGGGCATGGGGAGACGCTGCTGCATGCTAGGCAGGGCAGTAGCCAAGGAAGCTCAGCAAATATCAGGCATGTGTTCTATTAGATCATTTTCACACGAGCATATTGTAACATATGTATAATATGGACGTGTAATAGTTGACACTGCAACAGTATGTCATCATTATTTGATCTGCATTTGCTGTCATTGGTTTAACCCCTTAGTGTACAACCCTGTAAAGGTTTTGCGTATCCAAGTAATTCTGACATTGTTTTTTCGCCACATATTGTATTTCATTTAGGCCTCACTCAGACGAGTGTGTTTACGCGTGCATAAAACCGCGCGTCTATTTGGAACCATTCTTTTCCTATGATGTGTTCACATGTCTGTGTTTTACAGGCGTGCAAACACGAGCAGCTGCAAAAGATAGGACATGCGTGCACCATAGATCTGTGCTGCGCATCAATATTTCCCGTGGGGAGTCCCCTTATCACTGAACACTGTGACAGCACTGTCACAGTGTTCAGTAATGATGGCACTCCCCGCAGGGAGTAAAGAATCCCCTGCCACAGCTGTGGCATAGGATCGCGATGTTCTCCCATTGCTTTCAATGGGGCCGCCGCTGCTGTCAGCGGCCCCATTAAAATCATTGGGCTGCCGGCAACCCCTGCAGTGATTTTCGAAGAAGGGCTTTAAATATAAGCCCTTCCCTGAAAATGTTCCCTAGCTTGTGTAAAAAAATAAAAGTATATACTCACCTATCCGATGCTGTGGGGCTCAAGCGTGCCTAGCCGCTTGCCTCCCTGCACTGCTCTGAAGCTCTTACAGCAGACAGGGATTTAAAATCCAATGAATGACTGAACGCTGCTTGTGATTGGCTGAGAGCTGTGACCAATCACAGGCTGTGCTCAGCTGTCGTTCAATGAACGACTGAGTGCTGCCTGTGATTGGCTGAATGCTCAGCCAATCAGATACAGCCCTTTCAGCAGGCGGGGATTTTAAATCCCCGCTTGCTGAAAGAACTTCAGAGCAGTGAAGGGAGACAAGCAGCTAGATGCACCTAGAGTCCCACAGCGGCGGAAAGGTGAGTATATATATTTTTTTAACTTTTTTACTACAGCCAGGGATGATTTTTCGGGGAAGGGCTTATATTTAAAGCCCTTCCCCGAAAATCACTGCGGAGGTTGCAGTGAATGAAGACTTGCAACCTCCGCAGCACCCAACAACATTGCAACATTGCACCCAAAATGGATCTCCCTGTTTGTCCTGTGTTCACAAACATACCCATTGTGGCCCTAATATTATATCTATATGCACAACGGGGCCCAAACCGAAAGGAGCAGCCTTCAGAACAGAAATTTTCCTTGAAGGGGATTTAAGCCCCATTGCCCACTTGTAGAGCCCTTGAGCTGCCAAAACAATAGAGAACCCCCACAAATTACCTTATTTGAAAAGCATGTGAAAAATAAATAAATAAATTTTTTTTCATAAGTGTCTGTCACTTTCATGACAGTTTCCTGTGTTTTCAGCAGGAAAAACTGGGGAGACGCACCCCAAATTTTATAGTACTAGTTCTGTGTTCAGCAATAACACCCATTGTAGCCCCAATCTGCATACAGGACACATGGCTAGGCTTATAATGGAGGGAACACCCTTTGTCTTTCAGGGCAAAACTGACTACATTCCAGGCTCCATTGATCACTTGTGCGGGTATTTCCTGACCTTAGTGGCAGTGATGGGGTGTAAAAAATGGCGCTCTGTGAGGCTTCGTAATCTTGCTGAGGTGCGGCGGTCTCACACAGAAGACACTTAACAAGCTGCTCCTGGATGTGCAGGAAGGCGAGCGTTCCCGGGGCTTCTTGTAAATTACGTTGGCATTACAGTTGGCAATCTGAATAATGCCGGGCTCAGACGGCCGGGTGTGGAATCTGCTTGCAGAGGCACGCAGCGTATCACAGCTGTGAGCCCGGCCGTGGCCCTACGTACAGCCGCGTAATGTTCTGCGCATAACTGCACACTCACACAGGCGGTCATGCGCAGTACACCTTTTTTTGTTTGTTTATATTTCACGTGCTGTCACTTAGCGATGATGCGGGTATCCACAGCCTGTACACAGTGTAATTGTGTATGGGCTGCAAGTATATCTGCAACCATAGAGCACAATAGGCTTTATGTCGCGGATATCCACAATAAACTAGAACATGGTGCATTCTGTTTTCTGAGAGTGTATTATGTCACTCCAACCTGCTAATGTGAGCGGAATTGTATAATCCAATGCATTTGATTGATCCGCGTATAACGGCGGATAAAACGCATGCAGAATCCGCAATTCCTATCCGGTCGTGTGACATTGGCCAAATGGTAGCACGCTACCTTTTTATAACATTTGATAAGGGCGATCATGTGACGGGACCGCTCAACGAGGCCTCCAGTCACCACAACAGGCTCTCTGCTAACTTTGTTACGCAGGAGCAAGGAGATTTCCACCATCTTGCTGATGGGCAAATGCGCAGAAATCGGATAAAGATCCTGTCAGGGGACAAATCCAGGTGCCTTATCTACATAATTTCATCTCCCCCTCACGAATATAATCCGTGAGGGGAGATGAAACTTTAACTTTTTAAAATTTTACATGATCGCCGTAATCAATTGGGTAACGGCGATCACGTGACCAGCGACTGCATGCCACGGCCCCCCGTGACATCTTCTTGCTCTCTGCTATCTTTGTTAGCCAGGAGCAGGGAGATTTTAAATTTCCCAGGCTCTCCAGGCCCTCTGTGCATGCGTCTGACACCTTGCCGTTGGAGCGCATGTGCAAAAGCCGACGGCGGGTCCTTTAAGCAACAGATAGTGAGCCAGTATACTGAGGGGGAGAAGATGAGAAAAGTGCGGGAACAAGACAGGAAGTGAAGGAGAAGTTAGAGGGGAGTCTGCTTTGGGAGTCATCGGAGGAGGACGTATAGGAGGAGGCCAGCAGAGCGAGCAGCTACAACACGAGATTTTCCAACAGGGAAAATCTTTATCCCAGTAACTGCATCAACAACTTCCAGTAAGCCCAACAGATAACTAAGCCTGTGGGAACTTCTACTGTGTCTCTTCTAGAGATAGAGCGTTGTTCTGTAACCCTGTTATTCTGTCAGGTCTGTTGTATAATACTAATTCTAAAATAGCCGTCCCTCTAGTTGGGTCCTGTACAAGTTGTGTAACGTAATTGACAAAAACTTGTTATCTTTATGAGATCTGCAGGTTTCAGTTTCCCAGTTAATATCCGAATAGTTAAAGTCCGCCATAATAATGACCTCATTGTGATTTGCTGCCTCATCTATTTGCCGCAGTAATAGATTTTCAGTGGCTTCTGTTATATTTGGGGGTCTTTAGAGGATTTTATTGTCGTTTTTCCCTCTATGTATCTCTACCCATTGAGACTCCACGTGTTCATCTCCCTCTTATATATCATCCTGTAATGTGGGTTTTAAACAGCTTCTGGTGTGGCACGTGGTACAGGTAGTATTTTAGAAAATACTACTTTGGAGGTCCTTGCCCTAAGCTTATATCCTATTTCCTTGAAATCTTTTTTAAGGACCCTCCACGTACCCCTATCTTTGTCTTTGGTGCCAATGTGTCCCATGAATGCTGGATCCTCACCAGCCCCTCCAGTAATCTATCAACCTGATCCGTGATGTGTCAATCTCGAGCACCAGATAGACAACACACCGTTCAACAATCCTGGTCTTTTTGGCAGATTGCCCTGTCTGTCATCCTAATAATTGAGTCTCTCACTACCAGGACCTGTCTAGCCTGGCCTGCGCTCCTATTCCCCTTCTTACTGGAGCAGACATCCCCCTGGTGGTCAGAGGCCATGTCGTGCTGCAGCAGGGCTAACCCTGTAATGACATCCCCCTCATCTGCCAACTTTTCAAACTTATTGGGGTGTGCCAGGTCAGAACTCGCCTCCCTGGTTCTCTTCCCTCTACCCCTTCTTACTGTCACCCAGCTAGCTGTGTGCTTGTCCTTCTCTCCCAAACTACCTTCCACCCCCACATTTACCCAAGCGAGTGCCCGCTCAGTGAGCAGCAAACTCCTTTCCATGTGGCCAGTGGATCTCAGTGTCACAAGCTGCTCATTTAGATCCAGGTTTTGGGCTTCCAAATGTGCAACACGTTCACATACAGCAGTATGCACGCTCGAAGGCCTGTTCAAGGACTGCATACATGGCACTAGATGTACACTGGACGGCATTGTCAATCATGGACACATTCTAAATGGGGATCATACAGGTAGATTAGATAAAAGTAATTTATGCAGGAATTCAAATAGATAAGCAGCAAATAAATACAAGTGACTCCTCCAAAGTCCCTGAATCCAAAGTCACTAATCCCAAGTCACAGACTTAGGGTTTATGCAGACGACCGTATATCGGCTCGGCGTGAAAATTCAGGGGGGGGGGGAGGATGGAAAAGCCAGGATCAGGAACTGAGCTCCCGCCCCTCGCCATTATTTGCAATGGGAGAGGCGGGATGGGGCGGAGCTAAGCTCCAGGACTTAGCTCTGCCCCGCCCCGCCCCTCCCATTGTAAATAATGGCAAGGGGTGGAGAGGGGGCGGGAGCTCAGTTCCTGCTCCTGGCTCTTCCATCCTCCTCCCCCTGCAGAGGAGGACACCGTATATATCGGCCTATATAAGCCCTTAAGAAACCACACACTTTAGAATACAGCCATGCACACTCACTCAGCTCACATGCTCACTTATGTTTGCTTTATATAGTACTTATCTGTAATACTTCTGCTCCTACTGTGTTTTAACATGGCAACTAAAAAAATGGTCGCGCATAGAACCTAAAAAAAAAGAAATAAGTAACTGAAGAAAGAGAAAAGTTTATAAGTGGTGATTTCTGGATTCTTGGTAGAAACAATTCCCAGATGTCTAATACTGAGCAATAATTGCTATTCCATCCACTGGAATCTGGTAAAAAATAGTATATGGCGCGGTATACATTTTTTTTTTTAACATCGTAGCCTGTGGGTGATGGATGCCAGTGTATAGTATGTGTTATAGGCATCTATTAAACATATATGCCATGAGCTTTTTATGACGTATCGATTAAATGGATGCCATAATAGGCTATGGGTGATGGATATCTTGCAGAGACATCTGTCACAAATAGGCTATAATGGTATCCCTTTAATGGATATGTCATGAAAAGCTCATGAACAGTTCATGACGTATACAATAAGCAGATGTTGTTATAGCCTATGAATGACGAATGCCACTACTAGACATCTGTGACAACCTCTGTTTGACATGTATGTTGCAAGGGTTTCCCAGCTTATAATAGAGACCGAAAAGGCAATGTGAATATAGCCATACTGACGAGAGAACAAGCAGGAACGTTTCTAATATGTTTATTTTTAGTCATGTGATTTTTTTCTTTTCCTTAGGAATCAGAGACAGAAAGTGAAACGGAAGAAAGCGAGAACGAGACTGACTTTTCCACAGAGGAAGACACCCTGGATGGGGACGCCAATGACACTCGAGCAAAACTCATTGAGAAGATTACAACCTTCGTTTCTGCAATGAAGATTTTGTTTGAGGCTCTGTTTACGACAGCCGGAAAAGTGGTTGTCACTCTTCTACTAGGCCTGTCAGGTAGTTGCAACTCAAAATTCCACATGTGCTTCTTTTTTGGGGACACATGCAGTGAGCCCCTCCCTGTAGCATTGCAGTGTATTATCATTAGGGCTTATTCACATGGCCATATTTTTGGTTTGTGTGCTGTCTGTGTATTTCACGGACAGAACACAGACCCAATATAGCCAATTAGATTATACACACAACTGCTTTTTGACACGGACCACTGGAGATGTGTTTGTGCTCTTTCCAATGTGAGTTGTGCCCAAGAATCTCAGGCGCAACTTACAAATGTGTGAATCTGATCTTATCTACACACGTTTGCTGATTTCAAGGCCCATTATATCACCCAATTGGGTCTTGTAAAGAGGCCAATGATCAACTAATAAACGAGCAAACACTCATTCACCAGCTGATCGTGCTTTATTGGAAGTATAAAATTGCTTAGTTATCAGCTGTGTGAACAGGAAAATGTACAACCAACCAATGATAGCTGTATAAGGACAAACGATTGTAGAAACAGACAGGCAGTTATCTGCCATGCATAAGTGGGCACTGATTAATGGCCCTTTTACACGGGCCGACAGTCATTTAAAGCGACTGCAGGACTGTGGTCGTCAGCGCTCATGCACAGCGTTTAGACTAAAGGACTTCTCACTGGGTTCTCTATGGCTTCTCGCTGAGTGGGGAGCATTTACGCGGAACGAGAAGCCAGCGATGTTCCGTCCCATGTACAAGCACTTTGCACAGGCAGAAAACGCTGCAGAATTTCCACTGGCGGAATTGCTGTGGAATTTCCAGTACAAGCCAAGTGGAGGAGAATTTACAAATTTCCTTCACATGGTGCAGAAATTTTCAGCAGCAAATCTGCAGCGTTTTTAAAAAATGCTACAGATTCGAAATCCTCAGAATATGTATTTATGCTGGGGATTTCTACCGCACAATTCAGCCCTTGAAATACAACAGTTAGATTCCGCAGCTGAGCCGCAATTTAAAACGCGGTCAAATCTGCACTATTTAGTGGAATCGTAGCGCAATACTGACAGTGATTTCATCCGGTGTGAAGATGCTCTTAGGCCACTCACACCTGCGCTCTTTACTGCGATTACCGTGGCGTTTTGTACGCCATGGTAATCGTGTTCTAACATTCCCATTGCTTTCAATGGGGCGTCATAGACAAGCGCTCAAATGCAGCGTTTTTTTTAACGCCGCACTTTCCAAGTGCTGCCTGCTCTACTTTACAGCGTTTTCGTGCTTTTTTAAATGCACCTCATCACCCATCACAATGATGGGGTGCGTTGAAAACCGCGGCCCGGACGCAGGTCAAAACGGCGGTAAAATCGCTGCGTTCTGCCGATGCTATCTGTGATAGTGGCCTTACTGTTTGTTTATTATTGGAATTACTTCAACTCCTGTATGATGATGGAGCTAAAAACTGTTCCAATAAATGCCAGACGGGAGAAATGCATGTCCATTCAATTCGCACGTTATTTTGCTGAAGATTTCGGGTTTATTGTTGCCCTGATCCACTCTGTTCTTATTATTGTAACTCGCTACTGATTGTGTTCCCCTCCCTAAACTCTTCCCTCTCCAATCCATCCCGATTGCAGCAGTTAGAGTCACTTTTCTGTCCATCCACTACCTTGGTGCCTCCACCCTGCACCTGTCACTGCAACTGTGCCAGTAGCTGTACTTATGCCTCTACCCTGTGCCAGTCACTACACTGATGTCTCTATATTGTACCTGTCGCTGCACTGGTTGCCTGTTCACTATAGATAACAATTTATATTAATCATTTTGATGTGTACAGGTCTCCACAGTGCTTCACCGCCCTTCCAGTCCTTCACCTCCCTCCCTCATCTCTGCTTACCACCCTACCTGTGCCTCCGTTCTGCTTTTGACCTCAGACTAACATCCTTCATAATCCGAACCTCCCACTCCTGTCTCTAAGACTTTTTCTGAGCACCGGTCAAGTTAATCACCAATATCCACAGTTTTAAGCGTACCCTAAATACACATATCTTCAGGAGGGTCTGTCACATTCCCTAATATAACTCTTCTCTGTTTACCCCATGTCCATGACAAAGGATAGCGCCATTACCCTAGTCAGATCTGGAGGTCAGTTACCCCCTCCTCCTATCTATTTTGGGGTTGGGTACCCAACATTAGTAAATTTCTTCACTCAGGACCTGCGGCTCAGGCTGACCGGTCCCAAAACTAGAGGTGCAAGCTCACCTCTTTGACAGCTTCTCGACAGAATAGTCATACTTATGCTTACTGTGTTTTTGTCGGTGATGCAAGGACCTCCTTTGGGATACAGGTACGCCTGTACTTAACATGGTGGAGAAGCTACTACGAGTACACTTTCCCCTCCCCCTTAGGAGGAGTAATTGTTGTACATTGCGACTGCACATGACTCCAGGTACGGGCAAGCATGTACCACCTCATTACCCCCTTCCATAGGAGGAGTAATTATTGTACTGTGATAGATTGTAAGCTCTTGTGTCACTCCCATTTCCTCATAGATTGTAAGCTCTTGTGACACTCCCATTTCCTCATAGACTGTAAGCTCTTGTATCGCTCCCATTTCCTCATAGATTGTAAGCTCTTGTGTCACTCCCATTTCCTCATAGATTGTAAGCTCTTGTGTCGCTCCCATTTCCTCATAGATTGTAAGCTCTTGTGTCACTCCCATTTCCTCATAGATTGTAAGCTCTTGTATCACTCCCATTTCCTCATAGACTGTAAGCTCTTGTGTCACTCCCATTTCCTCATAGACTGTAAGCTCTTGTGTCTCTCCCATTTCCTCATAGATTGTAAGCTCTTGTGTCACTCCCATTTCCTCATAGATTGTAAGCTCTTGTGACACTCCCATTTCCTCATAGATTGTAAGCTCTTGTATCGCTCCCATTTCCTCATAGACTGTAAGCTCTTGTGACACTCCCATTTCCTCATAGATTGTAAACTCTTGTATCGCTCCCATTTCCTCATAGACTGTAAGCTCTTGTGTCACTCCCATTTCCTCATAGATTGTAAGCTCTTGTGTCACTCCCATTTCCTCATAGATTGTAAGCTCTTGTGTCACTCCCATTTCCTCATAGATTGTAAGCTCTTGTATCGCTCCCATTTCCTCATAGATTGTAAACTCTTGTGTCACTCCCATTTCCTCATAGATTGTAAGCTCTTGTGTCACTCCCATTTCCTCATAGATTGTAAACTCTTGTGTCACTCCCATTTCCTCATAGATTGTAAGCTCTTGTATCACTCCCATTTCCTCATAGACTGTAAGCTCTTGTGTCACTCCCATTTCCTCATAGATTGTAAGCTCTTGTATCACTCCCATTTCCTCATAGATTGTAAGCTCTTTTATCGCTCCCATTTCCTCATAGACTGTAAGTTCTTGTATCACTCCCATTTCCTCATAGATTGTAAGCTCTTGTGTCACTCCCATTTCCTTATAGATTGTAAGCTCTTGTAGCACTCCCATTTCCTCATAGATTGTAAACTCTTGTGTCACTCCCATTTCCTCATAGATTGTAAGCTCTTGTATCACTCCCATTTCCTCATAGACTGTAAGTTCTTGTATCACTCCCATTTCCTCATAGATTGTAAGCTCTTGTGTCACTCCCATTTCCTCATAGATTGTAAGCTCTTGTGTCACTCCCATTTCCTCATAGATTGTAAGCTCTTGTATCGCTCCCATTTCCTCATAGATTGTAAGCTCTTGTGTCACTCCCATTTCCTCATAGACTGTAAACTCTTGTGTCACTCCCATTTCCTCATAGATTGTAAGCTCTTGTGTCACTCCCATTTCCTCATAGATTGTAAGCTCTTGTGTCACTCCCATTTCCTTATAGATTGTAAGCTCTTGTATCGCTCCCATTTCCTCATAGATTGTAAGCTCTTGTGTCACTCCCATTTCCTCATAGACTGTAAGCTCTTGTATCACTCCCATTTCCTCATAGACTGTAAGCTCTTGTGTCACTCCCATTTCCTCATAGATTGTAAGCTCTTGTATCACTCCCATTTCCTCATAGATTGTAAACTCTTGTGTCACTCCCATTTCCTCATAGACTGTAAGCTCTTGTGTCACTCCCATTCCTCATAGATTGTAAGCTCTTGTATCACTCCCATTTCCTCATAGACTGTAAGCTCTTGTGTCACTCCCATTTCCTCATAGATTGTAAGCTCTTGTGTCACTCCCATTTCCTCATAGACTGTAAGTTCTTGTATCACTCCCATTTCCTCATAGACTGTAAGCTCTTGTGTCACTCCCATTTCCTCATAGACTGTAAGTTCTTGTATCACTCCCATTTCCTCATAGACTGTAAGCTCTTGTGTCACTCCCATTTCCTCATAGACTGTAAGCTCTTGTGTCACTCCCATTTCCTCATAGATTGTTAGCTCTTGTGTCACTCCCATTTCCTCATAGATTGTAAACTCTTGTATCACTCCCATTTCCTCATAGATTGTAAGCTCTTGTGTCACTCCCATTTCCTCATAGATTGTAAACTCTTGTATCGCTCCCATTTCCTCATAGATTGTAAGCTCTTGTGACACTCTCATTTCCTTATAGATTGTAAGCTCTTGTAGCACTCCCATTTCCTCATAGATTGTAAGCTCTTGTGTCACTCCCATTTCCTCATAGATTGTAAGCTCTTGTGACACTCCCATTTCCTCATAGATTGTAAGCTCTTGTGTCACTCCCATTTCCTCATAGATTGTAAGCTCTTGTATCACTCCCATTTCCTCATAGATTGTAAGCTCTTGTGACACTCTCATTTCCTTATAGATTGTAAGCTCTTGTGTCACTCCCATTTCCTCATAGATTGTAAGCTCTTGTATCACTCCCATTTCCTCATAGATTGTAAACTCTTGTATCACTCCCATTTCCTCATAGATTGTAAGCTCTTGTGTCACTGCCATTTCCTCATAGATTGTAAGCTCTTGTGTCACTCCCATTTCCTCATAGATTGTAAGCTCTTGTATCACTCCCATTTCCTCATAGATTGTAAGCTCTTGTGTCACTCCCATTTCCTCATAGATTGTAAGCTCTTGTGTCACTCCCATTTCCTCATAGATTGTAAGCTCTTGTGTCTCTCCCATTTCCTCATAGACTGTAAGCTCTTGTGTCTCTCCCATTTCCTAATAGATTGTAAGCTCTTGTGTCTCTCCCATTTCCTCATAAATTGTAAGCTCTTGTGTCACTCCCATTTCCTCATAGATTGTAAGCTCTTGTATCACTCCCATTTCCTCATAGATTGTAAACTCTTGTATCACTCCCATTTCCTCATAGATTGTAAGCTCTTGTGTCACTGCCATTTCCTCATAGATTGTAAGCTCTTGTGTCACTCCCATTTCCTCATAGATTGTAAACTCTTGTGTCACTCCCATTTCCTCATAGATTGTAAGCTCTTGTGTCACTCCCATTTCCTCATAGATTGTAAGCTCTTGTGGCACTCCCATTTCCTCATAGATTGTAAGCTCTTGTGTCACTCCCATTTCCTCATAGATTGTAAACTCTTCTGTCACTCCCATTTCCTCATAGATTGTAAGCTCTTGTGTCACTCCCATTTCCTCATAGATTGTAAGCTCTTGTGTCACTCCCATTTTCTCATAGATTGTAAGCTCTTGTGGCACTCCCATTTCCTCATAGATTGTAAGCTCTTGTGTCACTCCCATTTCCTCATAGATTGTAAACTCTTGTGTCACTCCCATTTCCTCATAGATTGTAAGCTCTTGTGGCACTCCCATTTCCTCATAGATTGTAAGCTCTTGTGTCACTCCCATTTCCTCATAGACTGTAAGCTCTTGTGTCACTCCCATTTCCTCATAGATTGTAAGCTCTTGTGTCACTCCCATTTCCTCATAGACTGTAAGCTCTTGTGGCACTCCCATTTCCTCATAGATTGTAAACTCTTGTATCACTCCCATTTCCTCATAGATTGTAAGCTCTTGTGTCACTCCCATTTCCTCATAGACTGTAAGCTCTTGTGTCTCTCCCATTTCCTAATAGACTGTAAGCTCTTGTAGCACTCCCATTTCCTCATAGATTGTAAACTCTTGTGTCACTCCCATTTCCTCATAGATTGTAAGCTCTTGTGGCACTCCCATTTCCTCATAGATTGTAAGCTCTTGTGTCACTCCCATTTCCTCATAGACTGTAAGCTCTTGTGTCACTCCCATTTCCTCATAGATTGTAAGCTCTTGTGTCACTCCCATTTCCTCATAGACTGTAAGCTCTTGTGTCACTCCCATTTCCTCATAGATTGTAAACTCTTGTATCACTCCCATTTCCTCATAGACTGTAAGCTCTTGTGTCACTCCCATTTCCTCATAGACTGTAAGCTCTTGTGTCACTCCCATTTCCTCATAGATTGTAAACTCTTGTGTCACTCCTATTTCCTCATAGACTGTAAGCTCTTGTCACTCCCATTTCCTCATAGACTGTAAGCTCTTGTGTCACTCCTATTTCCTCATAGATTGTAAGCTCTTGTGTCACTCCCATTTCCTCATAGATTGTAAGCTCTTGTGTCACTCCCATTTCCTCATAGATTGTAAACTCTTGTGTCACTCCCATTTCCTCATAGATTGTAAGCTCTTGTGTCACTCCCATTTCCTCATAGATTGTAAGCTCTTGTGTCACTCCCATTTCCTCATAGACTGTAAGCTCTTGTGTCACTCCCATTTCCTCATAGACTCTAAGCTCTTGTATCACTCCCATTTCCTCATAGACTGTAAGCTCTTGTGTCACTCCCATTTCCTCATAGACTGTAAGCTCTTGTGTCACTCCCATTTCCTCATAGACTGTAAGCTCTTGTGTCACTCCCATTTCCTCATAGACTGTAAGCTCTTGTGTCACTCCCATTTCCTCATAGACTGTAAGCTCTTGTCACTCCCATTTCCTCATAGATTGTAAGCTCTTGTGTCACTCCCATTTCCTCATAGATTGTAAGCTCTTGTGTCACTCCCATTTCCTCATAGACTGTAAGCTCTTGTGTCACTCCTATTTCCTCATAGATTGTAAGCTCTTGTGTCACTCCCATTTCCTCATAGACTGTAAGCTCTTGTGTCACTCCCATTTCCTCATAGACTGTAAGCTCTTGTGTCACTCCCATTTTCCATAGATTGTAAGCTCTTGTGTCACTCCCATTTCCTCATAGACTGTAAGCTCTTGTGTCACTCCCATTTCCTCATAGATTGTAAGCTCTTGTGTCACTCCCATTTCCTCATAGACTGTAAGCTCTTGTAGCACTCCCATTTCCTCATAGATTGTAAGCTCTTGTGTCACTCCCAATTCCTCATAGATTGTAAGCTCTTGTGTCACTCCCATTTCCTCATAGACTGTAAGCTCTTGTGTCACTCCCATTTCCTCATAGACTGTAAGCTCTTGTGTCACTCCCATTTCCTCATAGATTGTAAGCTCTTGTGTCACTCCCATTTCCTCATAGACTGTAAGCTCTTGTGTCACTCCCATTTCCTCATAGACTGTAAGCTCTTGTGTCACTCCCATTTCCTCTTAGATTGTAAACTCTTGTGTCACTCCCATTTCCTCATAGATTGTAAGCTCTTGTGTCACTCCCATTTCCTCATAGACTGTAAGCTCTTGTGTCACTCCCATTTCCTCATAGATTGTAAGCTCTTGTGTCACTCCCATTTCCTCAGAGATTGTAAACTCTTGTGTCACTGCCATTTCCTCATAGATTGTAAGCTCTTGTGTCACTCCCATTTCCTCATAGATTGTAAACTCTTGTGTCACTGCCATTTCCTCATAGATTGTAAGCTCTTGTGTCACTCCCATTTCCTCATAGATTGTAAGCTCTTGTGTCACTCCTATTTCCTCATAGATTGTAAGCTCTTGTGTCACTCCCATTTCCTCATAGACTGTAAGCTCTTGTGTCACTCCCATTTCCTCATAGACTGTAAGCTCTTGTGTCACTCCCATTTCCTCATAGATTGTAAGCTCTTATGTCACTCCCATTTCCTCATAGATTGTAAGCTCTTGTGTCACTCCCATTTCCTCATAGACTGTAAGCTCTTGTGTCACTCCCATTTCCTCATAGATTGTAAGCTCTTGTAGCACTCCCATTTCCTCATAGATTGTAAGCTCTTGTGTCACTCCCATTTCCTCATAGATTGTAAGCTCTTGTGTCACTCCCATTTCCTCATAGACTGTAAGCTCTTGTATCACTCCCATTTCCTCATAGATTGTAAGCTCTTGTGTCACTCCCATTTCCTCATAGATTGTAAGCTCTTGTGTCACTCCCATTTCCTCATAGATTGTAAGCTCTAGTGTCACTCCCATTTCCTCATAGATTGTAAGCTCTTGTGTCACTCCCATTTCCTCATAGATTGTAAGCTCTTGTGTCACTCCCATTTCCTCATAGATTGTAAGCTCTTGTGTCACTCCCATTTCCTCATAGACTGTAAGCTCTTGTGTCACTCCTATTTCCTCATAGACTGTAAGCTCTTGTGTCACTCCCATTTCCTCATAGATTGTAAGCTCTTGTGTCACTCCCATTTCCTCATAGACTGTAAGCTCTTGTGTCACTCCCATTTCCTCATAGACTGTAAACTCTTGTGTCACTCCCATTTCCTCATAGACTGTAAGCTCTTGTATCACTCCCATTTCCTCATAGATTGTAAGCTCTTGTGTCACTCCCATTTCCTCATAGATTGTAAGCTCTTGTGTCACTCCCATTTCCTCATAGATTGTAAGCTCTTGTGTCACTCCCATTTCCTCATAGACTGTAAGCTCTTGTGTCACTCCCATTTCCTCATAGACTGTAAGCTCTTGTGTCACTCCCATTTCCTCATAGATTGTAAGCTCTTGTGTCACTCCCATTTCCTCATAGACTGTAAGCTCTTGTGTCACTCCTATTTCCTCATAGACTGTAAGCTCTTGTGTCACTCCCATTTCCTCATAGACTGTAAGCTCTTGTGTCACTCCCATTTCCTCATAGACTGTAAGCTCTTGTGTCACTCCCATTTCCTCATAGACTGTAAGCTCTTGTGTCACTCCCATTTCCTCATAGACTGTAAGCTCTTGTGTCACTCCTATTTCCTCATAGACTGTAAGCTCTTGTCACTCCCATTTCCTCATAGACTGTAAGCTCTTGTGTCACTCCTATTTCCTCATAGATTGTAAACTCTTGTGTCACTCCCATTTCCTCATAGATTGTAAGCTCTTGTGTCACTCCCATTTCCTCATAGATTGTAAGCTCTTGTGTCACTCCCATTTCCTCATAGACTGTAAGCTCTTGTGTCACTCCCATTTCCTCATAGACTCTAAGCTCTTGTATCACTCCCATTTCCTCATAGACTGTAAGCTCTTGTGTCACTCCCATTTCCTCATAGACTGTAAGCTCTTGTGTCACTCCCATTTCCTCATAGACTGTAAGCTCTTGTGTCACTCCCATTTCCTCATAGACTCTAAGCTCTTGTATCACTCCCATTTCCTCATAGACTGTAAGCTCTTGTGTCACTCCCATTTCCTCATAGACTGTAAGCTCTTGTGTCACTCCCATTTCCTCATAGACTGTAAGCTCTTGTGTCACTCCCATTTCCTCATAGACTGTAAGGTCTTGTGTCACTCCTATTTCCTCATAGACTGTAAGCTCTTGTCACTCCCATTTCCTCATAGATTGTAAGCTCTTGTGTCACTCCCATTTCCTCATAGATTGTAAGCTCTTGTGTCACTCCCATTTCCTCATAGACTGTAAGCTCTTGTGTCACTCCTATTTCCTCATAGATTGTAAGCTCTTGTGTCACTCCCATTTCCTCATAGACTGTAAGCTCTTGTGTCACTCCCATTTCCTCATAGACTGTAAGCTCTTGTGTCACTCCCATTTTCCATAGATTGTAAGCTCTTGTGTCACTCCCATTTCCTCATAGACTGTAAGCTCTTGTGTCACTCCCATTTCCTCATAGATTGTAAGCTCTTGTGTCACTCCCATTTCCTCATAGACTGTAAGCTCTTGTAGCACTCCCATTTCCTCATAGATTGTAAGCTCTTGTGTCACTCCCAATTCCTCATAGATTGTAAGCTCTTGTGTCACTCCCATTTCCTCATAGACTGTAAGCTCTTGTGTCACTCCCATTTCCTCATAGACTGTAAGCTCTTGTGTCACTCCCATTTCCTCATAGATTGTAAGCTCTTGTGTCACTCCTATTTCCTCATAGACTGTAAGCTCTTGTGTCACTCCCATTTCCTCATAGATTGTAAGCTCTTGTGTCACTCCCATTTCCTCATAGAGTGTAAGCTCTTGTGTCACTCCCATTTCCTCATAGACTGTAAGCTCTTGTGTCACTCCTATTTCCTCATAGACTGTAAGCTCTTGTGTCACTCCCATTTCCTCATAGATTGTAAGCTCTTGTGTCACTCCCATTTCCTCATAGACTGTAAGCTCTTGTGTCACTCCCATTTCCTCATAGATTGTAAGCTCTTGTGTCACTCCCATTTCCTCATAGACTGTAAGCTCTTGTGTCACTCCCATTTCCTCATAGACTGTAAGCTCTTGTGTCATTCCTATTTCCTCATAGACTGTAAGCTCTTGTGTCACTCCCATTTCCTCATAGATTGTAAGCTCTTGTGTCACTCCCATTTACTCATAGACTGTAAGCTCTTGTGTCACTCCCATTTCCTCATAGATTGTAAGCTCTTGTGTCACTCCCATTTCCTCATAGATTGTAAGCTCTTGTATCACTCCCATTTCCTCATAGATTATAAGCTCTTGTGTCACTCCTATTTCGTCATAGATTGTAAGCTCTTGTGTCACTCCCATTTCCTCATAGACTGTAAGCTCTTGTGTCACTCCTATTTCCTCATAGACTGTAAGCTCTTGTGTCACTCCCATTTCCTCATAGATTGTAAGCTCTTGTGTCACTCCCATTTCCTCATAGATTGTAAGCTCTTGTGTCACTCCCATTTCCTCATAGACTGTAAGCTCTTGTGTCACTCCCATTTCCTCATAGATTGTAAGCTCTTGTGTCACTCCCATTTCCTCATAGACTGTAAGCTCTTGTGTCACTCCCATTTCCTCATAGATTGTAAGCTCTTGTGTCACTCCCATTTCCTCATAGACTGTAAGCTCTTGTGTCACTCCCATTTCCTCATAGATTGTAAGCTCTTGTGTCACTCCCATTTCCTCATAGACTGTAAGCTCTTGTGTCACTCCCATTTCCTCTTAGATTGTAAGCTCTTGTGTCACTCCCATTTCCCCATAGATTGTAAGCTCTTGTGTCACTCCCATTTCCTCATAGATTGTAAGCTCTTGTGTCACTCCCATTTCCTCATAGATTGTAAGCTCTGTTGAGCAGGGTTCTCACCCCTGTTGCTCAGTTTGGTTATGTTTGCTCCTGTATGTAATGTCTGATTCTATCTGTCATGTTCCCTCAGAGTTTGTTGGTTCTATAGAAATAAAGGTTATTGTTATTGCTACATTGTGAGCCGAACTGACGAAATACTTATAATCGCAGAGCTAGGAAAATATATTGGCGCTGTTAGTAGAAAATAATCGACAATTATTAGTATATCATTTTGGTTTGGAGGGATGAGTATACAGTGTGAGCCTATAATCCATGTTATGTATATGGCAGAAACCTCCTGTGTGTCTTCTGCAGGTATAGTTTTACCCTCTGTGACCTCGGCCCTGTATTTCTTCATCTTCCTGTTTCTGTGTTCGTGGTGGGCATGTAACCGGAGTGTGAGCCTCGTGGTTTTCAGCAGTCTCTGTGTCCTGGCTGCAATCTTTAGTGCTGGTCACTTGACGGCCATCTATCTGTATCAGCTGCCATACTTTCAAGAAGTAATTCCAACCCAGGATTTGTATGCCAGGTAAGATGGTTAATTATAATTCCGTGCGTCATTTCTACATCTTTTTGGGTAACTTTACTAATACTGTATAATAGACAGTGCAAAGTAGACTGGACAGACTTAAAATGTGCCAGGTTATCATACTGAATTATAAATGTGATGCAGCTTCAGGGTGCGTTCACACGAGCGCAGCGTATAATCGCCGGAAAGAACGTTTTTCGCCGATCACGACCAGAGCTAGAAAGCGTATTTTCGTTTGTTCCTACTTTTCAAACGGTCTTTTCGGCCATCGAATATTCGCCGGCACGTATTTCGGTCGCGTATGTCCGTTTTTCCGCGGGTTGCCGTTTTTACGCGCCGTAAAATCGCCCATGTGAATGAATACATTCGAAACCATTGCCTCAGATGGTCACGTATATACGTTTGGCCACAAAAACGCGCCGTTTATGCGCTCGTGTGAACGTACCCTCAGACTGTCTATACCACCTAGTAGGACAATTTTGGTGCAGTTTTTGACACACAATAGTGAATTTAGATTGCACCCTCTTTTCCCCAAAATTATGCCCATTTTTAGATGCCACAAAAAAGTGTCTAAGGGCTAATGCCCACAGACGGATTTCTGCCGCTTTTTACAGATGGACAATTCTGTAATCATTAATGCAATGTCCGGATATCTAAATTACATTTCCAGAAAATAATGCAACTCCAGACCCTTTTTAATGCCAGTCTATAGAGTCCAGTGATACTCATTACAACGCGTTTCATGTTACCATTTGACATGTCCAAGTGATTATTGCAAATCTATTTATTTGTTTGAAATAGGCTTTTTGGTATGACAGCGATTATCAGGAGCAATCAGACAGAATTATGGGTGCTCCATCTTCACCAAGATCTACACTGGCCAGTTTTCACAAACCCATTTATGCTGCTTGTTCTGTATTATACATTGGTTATGTTGGTGCAGCAGTGGTCTAAACATCCAATGGTAGGTCATGAAATGGTCCCAGTACTCTATGCTACTACCGTAGTCATATATTGGAGAGATCTATAATTCTGCAGTTATCTGTTGAAGGAGGAACCTGAAATTTGCAAAGAAGATGGCCCTAAAGACGATCACCATATGGATGGGATGCTTTGGACCTCAAATGCCGATCTCATACAAGTGAGTGTGTCCACGCAATTGTCTCCTGCATTTATGAACAAATCTATTTTTATTGTTCAAATAAATTTTATTATATTTTCAATAAGCAAACAAACTCAAGACATCATTTGGGCTTAATTTTTCTATATGCTCACATTAACTAGTAAAACAATAGCATATTTTTTCAACATCATCTGCCGTCCCCGTAAAGAGGGTCCCAAACATATATTACTATCACTGCATTTTTTAATGCAAATATCAATGGGGACAAATTTGACTTTTAATTTGCAGGAGGCCAAAACATAACAAAATGTAGAAAAAGTGAAAGGGTCTGAAGACTTTCCAAATGCACTGTATATGCAGATAACACAGGATCCACCATACACAATAGATCAGTAGCTGTGACTATCTACTCCCCTCCCTGCAAAATGACCACTGAACACATCACAGAGAATGTCTAGAACAGTTTCCCATACAAGTTCCCATACAATGGTCTCCTTCTGTCCAATGTATGAATGGCCCATGAGGCTGCTGTAAAACATATCTCTTAATGCTGTAAATGTAGCTCAGGTAAGTTGGCCACCCCCATAATCTTGTATAAACAGACAGACAGAAGTTGCTCCAAGGGTGAACTTTCTGAGTCTCATTTGGACTCCGATCTGAATGAGAAACAGGCCTGTGAACGCTCCTCTCTAGTTGATAGCCTGATAGTGGAGGTGAAAGAGACCATCAGTTGAATAATCAGCTACTGACTGCATCTCGTTTAGGTGTCTGAAACATTTTCCGAAAGTCTTCCCTGCCCATATGGAATTTGAAGACGTTTTAGTCCGGGAATGGAACCTTCCCAACAAACGCTTTATCCGGCTAAGCATTTGGATTTCATGTATCCCTTTCTAGGGGATTTGGTGAAGAAGTGATCCTCTTCACCAGTAATGGATCCCCCAGTGTAAAGAACATACTGTCTTGCCTATGCTTAACGCTTCGTCCCTTAAGGAAGTACAGGACACAAAGCTAGAATCACTTGCTAAGTTTCCTTTGAGGCTGTGGGTTTGGCACTTTGGCCTGTGTTTGCCTCTACCTGGGTCAGTAGCATCACTACTGAATGGGCTAAGCAACTATGTCAGAGCATTCTTTCTGGCTCGCCTCAAGACGAATTAGACAACATTGCCCAGCAGATCGACCTAGTGGAAAAGTTTCTCTGCAAAATTCTTTAGATATGGCTAGACTATTGGTTCTCTCCTCAGCTGCTTCAGTAACTTCTCAACAAACACTTGTGGTTCAAATCTTGGGCTGCAGATGCCATCTCTAAGCAGTCATTTACTCACCTTAACTTTGTTGGCTCATGTGTTTGTGGCTCCAGACTTGACAGAGATTATTTATCAGGCCACTATGGGGGAAGAGTTTGCATGTTCCACAACATAAAGCCTTCCATGCAAGCTCTGTACAAAAGAAACGGCCTCCGTTTTGTTGGTCTCATTGCTCCAGCCCCAGGTGTTTGGATATCAAGAAATCCTTGCAGGACCAAAAGAAAGAAGATGAGATTGTCAGACCTGTTCTGGATCTGAAAAACTTGAACCACTTTGTCAGGGTTCACCACTTCCGCATGGAGTCATTGAGGTCAGTCACAGCATCCGTGGAACTGGGAGAGTTCCTATCTTCTATAGACATCAAGGACACTTATCTTCATGTACCCATATGTTGAGCGCACCAGCAATTCCTCCGCTTTGCCATCCACTCGGATCATTACTAATTCATGGCTCTGCCATTCGGGTTGGCCATACCCCCCAAAATTTTCACAAAGGTTCTAGTGTCAGTGGTGGCTCTCCCCCACTCCAAGAGAATAGTAGCCATTCTCTACCTCAGCGACATTTTGGTGAAAGTTCCGACAATCTGTACTTTCATGCATGGCCTTTCCAGTGGGCCATTCTCTCCCGATGGAACAAATCGTCAAGTTCTCTCGGTTTGAAGATCCGACTACCTTGATACCTTTAGCATGATCTTCTCTGGTGGCTGGACTCCCCACAGATTATTCTGGGCCGCTTCTTTCAAACACTGCACTGCCTCTTTCTCGCAACGGATGCCAGTCTACTTAGTATGTTGCAGAAACTCATTGCACAGGGCACTTGGACAGTACAGGAGTCCACCCCTCTAATTAAATGTCTTAGAACTTTGGGCCATTCTTCTTTCAATTCAACGCTTCACACCCAAGGTAAGAGGCCTCCCCGTCCAGGTCCAAAATGAAAATATGACAGCCGTCGCGTACATAAATCACCAAGGCGGGACTCACAGCTCGACGGCCAGGGCAGAAGCATCACTCTGTCAGGTGAGGTCATCTGGACGTCGATTTGATGGCTTCCAGATTTAACTAAAACTTCCAGTCTATGTGTTTAGGTCTCAGGACCCTCAAGTTCGAGCAGTGGATGCTCTAGTAAATCCTTGGGCAGAATTCCAGTTCCCGTTAAACTTCCCTCCCTTTCCTCTCATACCTCGACTTTTCAAGAAGGTCAAGATTGAGGGCCTGCCCGTGCTACTTATTGCACCAGTCTGACCTCATCACACATGGTCTACGGACCTCGTCAACCTGCTTTATTTCCAATTGGAAATTGGAATAATCCCTGGATCACCAACGCTTCTGAAGTAATTAGTGACTATAACCTGTAGTAATGTAACGCTCAAGAAAGGCATCCAGGCCCCTCTTAAACTATTTTATCCAATTCGCCATCACCATTTCCCCAGGCAGAGAGTTCCATAGTCTCACTGCTTGTACAGTAAAGAACCCCCTTCTATGTTGTGTAGAAACCTTCTTTCCTTTAGACGTAGAGGGCGCACCCTTGTTACAGTCACAGTCCTTGGTGCAACTAGATCGTGGGAGAGATCTCTGTATTGACCCCTGATATATTATACATTATTAGGTCAACCCTGAGCTGTCTTTTTTTTTTAAGCTAAATAACCCAAATTTTGATAACCTCTCTGGGTATTGTAGTTTGCCCATTCCATTTTACTTTAGTTGCCCACTTTTGTACCCGCTCACTGATATGTCCTTTTTGAGTACTGATGCGCAGAACTGTCCACAATATTCCATGTGTGGTCTAATCAGTGACTTGTAAAAAGGAAGAACAATATTCTTGTCATAAGCCCCTAGAACTCTTTTGATGCACCCCATGATCCTATTTGCCTTGGCAGCAGCTGCCTGACACTGGTTGCTCCACTTAAATTTACACTTAACTAAGAATCTTCAAGTCCTTTTCCATGTCAGTGTCCCCCAGTGGTTTCCCATTTAGTTTGTTAGGGCTCCTGTCCACGAGCGACTGTGCATTGCGTTACTCGCGGCGATAATCTGGCCGCGAGTAACGCAGTGCACGCTTTCCATAGCGTTGCTATGGAAAACGCAGCCACTTGTCCACAAGCGGAGAATCGCTAAATCGTGGCATGCTGCGATTCTCCGCGGTGAGTCTATCTGTCAGATCCCCAATTTATCCAGATCGATTTGCAACCGAATTCTGTCCTCTCTTGTGTTAATTACTTTTTATAGTTTTGTATCATCTACAAATATTGATATTTTACTGCACAATTCTTCTACCAGGTCATTAATAAATATATTAAAAAAGAATGCTATGCATTCCTCTTCTTCATATCTTAATTACATGTAGAACCACATCGCACAACACAAGAATAGTAAAGGCCCTTTTACACACAAAGATGATCGCTCAAAACTTGGCTGTTGAGTGATCATTTTGCATAGTCTACTAATTGGTACTAATGCAAATTAGTAGCTTATTAATGCGTGCGAGCTGCCAGGAGCTGTATTCAGAGAACAGCAGGTGGTCTGTTCTCTGAATACAATCCCTTTATTCTGCCAAGGGTCTGACAGCCGAGACAGTGTTATCAGCGATCCACGTGGAGAACACAGCGCGAAATCCTTGCTACCAGCTCTTCTGCCGAACATTGGATTTTATGCCAAACATAAAATCATCGTTCGGCAGAAAAGTAAAAGATGGGCACATTTACACGCAACGATTATTGCTCAAAAGATTCGTTGTTGAGCCATAATTGTTGTGTGTAAAAGGGCTTTAACTCCATTCCTTCTATTACTGACATAATCAAATTACTTAATAGCAATTGTTGGTTTGAAAGTATGCACACAAGTGCTTTAATTAGAAAAGAAAAATTTAGAAGAGATTGGACGGCCGGGATCCAAAGCTGCTTTTGCTATTTGCCTTAATAATTTAATATAATTTAATTGTCTATTTACTTTTATCTGCCCTACTTTATTTTGCTATTTATTTACAGTAAGAAGTCATATACCGATAATCTGTTAATTTATGTTTTTATGCTATTATTTACCTTTTTAAATATATTGTTATATTTGTCAAAGTGCCTACGAAGATTTTAATTCGTATATCAATGTTTGCATTTTGTCTTGCATCTGTTGAAAAATGTTCACAATAAGGCCTTAGTCAGACGGGCGTTTTTTCGCGCGATTTGCGGATCGCATGACGGATGCGCATCCGCAAATCGCGTGACCGGTGCGCGCAAGTTGCCTGAAAATCTGCTCCTAGCCGCGTTTCATTAGAAACGGGCCGGAGCTGTCCAGCGCATTGCATTCAATGGAGACGGCAATAGAGCCGTCTCCATTGAAAGCAATGCGCTGCGGGCGAGCCCGGGATGAATTGTCGGTAACGGCTTAAATATATAAGCCCTTCCCTGCAATTCATCCTAAAATGTGTTAAAATTAAAAAAAATTGTATACTCACCTTCTCCCGGCAGCCAGAGCTCCGCGCGGCCGTCCTGCAGTGGGTGTGAAGGGGGTGTGAGTCAGACCTGCCCCCTGATTGGCTCAGCGCTGAGCCAATCAGAGGCATGCCTCACTCACACCCATTCATGAATTCATGAATGGATGTGAGTCAGACCTGCCCCTGATTGGCACAGCGCTGAGAGGCAGCAGTCACTCACCCATTCATGAATTCATGAATGGGTGTGTGAGTGAAACCGGCCTCTGATTGGTCAGGGCTGTGACCAATCAGAGGCAGATCATTCAGCAGGCGGGGATTTTAAAGCCCCGCCGGCTGAATAGTGCCGAGAAGCAGTTCAGGAGAACTGACAGCGGCCGCGGCTGGACTCAGGCTGCAGCGGAAAGGTGAGTATACAATTTTTTTTTTATTTTAACACATTTTAGGATGAATTGCAGGGAAGGGCTTATATATTTAACCCCTTCCCGACAATTCACCCCGCGCACGCCGGCAGCCCATTGCTTTCAATGGAGCGGCTGTATTGCCGCTCCATTGAATTCAATGGGCAAACATCGTTCTTCTCTGCCACAGCTGTTACAGCTGTGGCAGAGAAGAATGATTTGTCTTCTTTATGTTCTCAATGGGGTCGGCGCTGCTGCCGCCGGCCCCATTGAGCGCATATACAGAAGAGAACAGGAATCGCAGATAGGTGCGATCTGCGATTTTTTGTTCTATAATTTATCGGACGAAAAAGCGCTCATGTGTCCGATACCATTGCAAAGCAATGGTTTTATAAAATCGCCGGACGCATGCGCATGCGCAAATCGCGGCTAAAAACGCCCGTCTGACTAAGGCCTTACAATAAAAACCTATTGTTCAAGAAAAAAAAAAAAAGAACAAGGCCAATGCTGCCCTATGTGGTACCCCAATAGTAACGGTTACCTCTCCAATATTGACCGTTGTGGTACCCCATTAGTAACCCATTCAGATTATGTACCATTAACCCCTTAACCCTTTCCAATCCACTGTCTGACCTCTGAAGACATTATGATTTAAGGCTGTACAGCTCCGATGTTGGAAGACGTCTGTCGGGGTTCTCTTACTGTATATTGCCAGCCTCTCTGCTGTCGGGGGCCTATCCAACGTGTCACCTCATGCAGTACTTGCTTTAGCCAGCATATAGCGCCATTGTATAACAGCAGGAAAAGAGTAAGCCCCCTAGTGACGCAGCCCCCTTTTTTTTTTTTCAATTTTCATTTTTTCCTCTCTGCTTTTAAAAAATCGTAACTCTTTATTTATTCATTGACGTCGCTGTATGAGGGCTTGTTTTTTTCGGGACGAGTTGTATTTTTCAATGGCGCTATTTAGTGCACCATATAATGTACTGAAAAACTTTTAAAGACATTTAATTTTTTTAAATTATTTTCTGCCGCCATCTTCTGCGCGCAATAGCTTTTTAATTTTTTCGTCGAAGTAGTTGTGCAAGGGCTCATTTTTTGCGTGATGTCCTGTAGTTTATGTTAAAACAAACGGTCTTTTTGATCGCTTTTATTGCATTTTTTCTGGGAGATAGGGTGACTGAAAAAGTGCATTTCTGGCGTTCTTTATTATTTTTTTCGGACGACGTTCACCGTGCGGGGTAAATAATGCACAACTTTGATAGATCGGATTTTTACGGACACAGCGATGCCAAAAATGTAGTTTATTTTATGATCTAGATTTTTTTATTATAGATATGGCAAAAAGAGGGTGATTTAAACTTTTATAGATTTTTTTTTTTACAATTAATAAAACTGTATTGATCTTATTTTAACTTTTTTTTAACCCACATGGGAGACTACAACTAGTGATGCTTTGATCGCTCCTGCAGTATGACGTAATGCATTACGTCATACTGTGATTTGACAGGCAGTCTATCAAGCCAACCCACAGGGATAGCTTGATAGACAGTCTGCTAAGACAGCCCTGGGGCCTTTCAGAAGAACCCTGGCTGCCAAGACACTTATACGGCTCCCTGCAATCTCACGCATGGGGGGCCATAGGGGACCCCTAAATATCATGCTGGGGATTTAAATGCCGCTGTCAGAATTCTGACAGCGGCATTTAAAAGGTTAATAGCCACGATCGACTGCGCAGCCGATTGCAGCTATTGCCCATGGGTGTCAGCTGACGCCCGCACTGTATAAAGAGAGCTCGCGCCGCAGTCTCTCTTCATACATACCCCAACGCTGCAGGACGTAAATGTACGTCCCGGAGCCATAAGGGGCTAATAATCACCCTCTGCTTACTATCACTGACCAATTATTTACACATTTACACATATTCTCTCCCAGATCAAGCAATCTCACTTTGTATACCATCCTTTTATGCGGCACAGTATCAAACGCTTTGGAAAAGTCCAGATTACATTGCGAGGTGCTGATGGCTGACGGGCAGAGTTACCTCCTCCTGTTACCCTCTTACATGCTGTGATCGCTATTAATCGTGATATGTAAGGGGTTAAACGGTCGGGAACAGAGGTTTCTCTGCTCCCAGCCCTTAGTTGACAGCTCTGGCTGTAATCTCACATTCAGGACCCAGCTCCTCTCTGCATGGGATTCCCGTGCTGTTCTTAGAATAGGCAGCTCTAAACACATGGCAGCCTAGTCTAAGTAAGGCCCCATAGTGGCCGCCTTAAAAACACTTACGGCTGCTCACTAATGGGTTAATGCATTTCGGCTTGAGGAGTCAGCTCATTGACTGCCTCCGTAATGCTTAATTTAATGTATGAATTATTGAGCATCATATTTAAGTACATTTTGACTTTGGTAGTAATTGCCTGTTTTACCCATATTTTGTAGCCTGAATATGTAATGCATAATGGGTGGCAAGAATTACCCCTGCTGAAGTGTGAGGTGCCACAAGTAAATACTGAATTCTCTGTGCCCATATACATTGAAGATGAAGAGAAAACTATGGAGACAGGTCAGTTTGCCACAAAAAAGCCTTAGACCACTTTCATGGATCAGTATTTTGCATCAGTATTTGTATACAATAGCCAGGAGTGGAATCTACCAAGAAAAAAATACAATGAGGCCTACTTATAATGCCTTGGATGCTAGAATTCTTGTGTCCACAAGTCGCAGTTTTGTCATACACGCCAAAACTCAGGTTTTTAAGGTATTAATGCTATGTGCCATCACTTTTAGAAAAGTGGGCAGAGCCCAGCTTTAGGGGCGTTACTGCACACAGAATAAGGTAGCTATCTTCAGTAGGTGCTACTACAGTGAGAGTTTTCTGGGGGGAAGCTAATTTGCATAATTTTTCCCATCAAGCATTGTCCTATCAGGACCCCTATCAGCTGAGTCTCTTCAATGAGAACCAGCACCTCCCATGAGAAACACTGATGCAAACTATTTAGCAAAATGTTGCCATGTGAAAGTGACCTTATGGTTAATTCTCTGATTAACACCTTGTGTGCACACTGATAGATATCATTGATGCTGCACTAAACAGAGATCATATAGAGTCAATATCTCATGCTTTTGGTCTATATGTATGCTCAGATTTGTTAAAGTCTGTTATCTAATAATAATCTTTAATAATTATAATCTTTATTTGTATTTCGCCAACTTATTCCGCAGCGCTTTCAAAGCATAGGGGAGCTCAATCAGGACGGGTGGGGTGGTACAGGGGGTATTGGGGTAGGGAATGTATATGATAAGTCTGGAGAGTTGGTGTACTTCTTTGAAGAGGTAAGTCTTTAGGGCACGTCTGAAATTCTGTGCATCGGGGATTGTCTGGTTGTCTTTGGGTAAAGCGTTTCATAGGGTCAGTGCTGCTCTGGTGAAATCCTTGATCCGAGCATGTGAGGTTCGTATTAGAGGGACATCTAGTCTGAGTGTGTTGGCAGAGCAGAGAGCGCGGGTTGGGTGATGTATGGACAGGAGTAGAGTTGAGCGAACATACTCTGCCGAGCTTGATGCTCGTTAGAGTATTAGCGTACTCGATGGTGCTCGTTACTCGAACGAGCATCAAGCCGTGTTCGGCTCTGCCCCAGTTTTTGGCTCCTCCAAGCTGTGACGTGCCTGTTTTGGCCCCTCCCTGCCGCGACGCAGCGCACGTCATTGGCAAATTTTTTGAGAGAGAGACGCACCCGGCGTCCCACATACAAAAATGCTCGAGCCTCCCATTGTAGTCAATGGGGTTCGTTACTTGAGTAGAGCTCTCGAATTTTACGAAAAGTTCGGCTCGAATAACGCGGACTCGAGCATTTGGATGCTCACTTATCTCTAGACAGGAGAGAGGTGATGTATGATGGTCGGGCGCCATGGAGAGCTCTGTGGGTGAGGTTGAGGAGTTTAAATTGAGTTCTGTAATACATGGGCAGCCATTGCAGTGACTGGCATAGTTCAGAGGGGTCTGAGAAGTGGCTGGACAGGAGTAAGTCTAGCTGCGGCATTTAGTATGGATTGGAGAGGGGAAAGTCTTGTGCAGGAAAGGCCAATTAACAGTGAGTTACAGTAATCAAGTCTGGAATGGATGAGGGCGACAATGAGTGTCTTTAGCATGTCCGTGGTCAGAAACTGAGGGATTTTTGCAATGTTCCTGAGGAGCAGGTGTGATTGTTTTCAGTGAGAGAAACCAAGTAATCTCGTAGATATGATACCTTTTAATGGCTAACAAAAATGCATGATGTTACAGCGAGCTTTCGGGGATATCTCGCCCCCTTCGTCAGGCTATAGAATGAAACTGGTTTGGATGGCACATAATTATAACATACAGATAAGTTGCAGGGGGCATGTTCTTGTCAGAGATTGGATGTGGGGGTTGAAGGAGAGGTCCGAGTCCAGTGTGACCCACAAGGCAGCGGGTGTGCTGTCTGGGGGATATGCAGGAGATAGCAGTGTCCTTTAGGCCGATAGAGCGAAGCATAGCAAGGAGGAGGTTATGGTCGACAGTGTCAAATGCAGTGGACAAGTCAAGGAGGATTAGTAGGGTGTAGTCGCCCCTCGACTTAGCCATCATCAGGTCATTTGACACTTTTATGAGGGCGGTATTGGTCGAGTGGAGGGGGCGGAAGCCGGACTGGAGGGGGGTCAAGGAGAGAGTTGTCAGAGAGAAAGCTAGTAAGGCGGGAATAGACCAGGCATTCAAGTAGTTTGGAGATGAACGGGAGGTTAGAAATAGGTTGGTAGTTGATAGCATCAGTAGGGTCAAGGGTTGGTTTCGTTAGAAGAGGGGATATGATGGAATGCTTGAATGAGCAGGGGAAAATGCCAGAGGACAGGGAGAGGTTAAAAATGGTGGTGAGGTGGGTAATGACAGCTGGGGACAGGGACCAGATGAGGTGTGAGGGCAGAGGGTCACTAGCACAGGTGGTGGGGCCAGCAGCGGAAAGCAGTCTGGAGACTTCTTCCACTGTCGTTGGTTCGAGTACAGATAGTGAGTGAGTAAGTGAGTGATGGATGCAGTGCTAAAGAGACCGGATTAGGGCTAGCTGTGCATTGTTTGGGGAATTTTTTACAGCTAATTTCAATTTTTTCTTTGAAATGTGCGGCTAACTCTCCAACACTGAGGTCTGTCACATGGGCCTGTTTTTTGGTGCTAAGGAGGGAGTGGAAACTGTTGAAGAGTCATTTGGGGTCGTGGGTTAGTGAGGAGACAAGGGAGGTAAGATAAACTTGTTCGGTGTGGTGGATGGCGGGATTCTAAGTTTTAAGCATAAATTTAAAGTGGATGAGGTCCGCAGGCTGTTTGGATTTACACCACAGCCGTTTCATCCGGCAGTGCTCCAGGTGTTCCAAACGCATTTGGGGAGTGAGCCATGGTTATCGTGGGCTGTGGTGGATGGCTTGGGTCAAGGGGGGTGCTGCTTTATCCAGGACGCGTCTGAAGGTGGTGGAGCTATGTTCGGCTGCCAGGTTGGGTCATGGAAGGAGAGAGATGGGGGACAGGGAGGACTGTAGGCTCTTGGCGAACAGTTTGGTGGGGACGGTCTGGAGGTTCCTGGAGGTGAAATAGATGGGAGGGTCTGAGGAGGTGTTAGGGTGCCTAATAGAGAGGAAGAGCGGGTTGTGATCCAAGAGTGGGAGGGGGAAGTTAGTAAAGTGCGAGGCGGAGGAAAATTAGGTTGAGAGTGTTACCATCTCTGTGAGTGGGGGAGTCGGAGAATTGTGATAGGCTGAGCTTCCACCTTGCCAATGCAAGCAAGAGGGGTGTCATTATACCTGTGTCTATCACTTTATTTGAAGTAGCAGTGATAGCAATAACCTTTAATTGTTGGAGTTCAAGTGCCATGAGCGCTTCTTTGTGAAGTATCCTCAGTGTACTCCATTTCTGATTGATGGATACCGATGGCATCCAACTCAGAGTATAGCTGTCGATCAGAACTGTGTAGGAGATCAAAGCACAAAGCAGAGGGCACTTCTTAGAATGGGACTTGTGGCAACGATATAAATTCATAGACACAGGTAGGATAACATTCATCTTCACTGCCCCTACTTAGCACCATCAGCAGAAGATAAACTCCTTATAAACACAAACATTTTTTCAGCAAAAACTCACCACGTCTGTTTTTAATGATGTATGAAACATTTTTGCTTAATGCATTCACTGATATTTCAATTTCACAGGTTTTGCTAACTATATTTTTAGAGAATAAATGTTGTGTTTCATGTCACTCAGAGAAGGAGGAAACAGAGAAGACTGCTCCAGCGGAGTCAAAACCTGGTGGGATGGCTTTCCTTGGGCAGTTTATCATGAGGCAGAGTTACGTCAGTGCCTTAATTGTCATGATGGTAAGATGATGTATCGGGATTGATGCAGATTCTCATGCAGTAATACAAGGTGCAGATAAAAATTATTAGATGATAGAGAACTGATCACATTAAATTTATCATTCCCCATCGAAAATCAAGAGGCCCTTTAGTGTAAATTTAAGAATGTAAAAACCTTTTATTTTGCAGTCTACATCTTATATTGATTGTGCAGCATTCTCACATTCTGGGTTTGAAGTGTACAAAAAATTAAGAAAGAGAGCACAACATAAAAAGTCCAGGGCTCCTCTGTATCTTCTCTCCGGTCCCCGCCACCGGTCTTCAGCATCTCTTCTGGACGGAGATTGGAAAATCCCCGCATCCAGGAAGCGCTCGCTGTGATTGGCGGAGGGCCTCAGCTCAGCCAAACAGAGCTAGCGCTCAATGAACCAATCACAGCCATACATTGTATTCATTGAATGGCTGTGATTGGTTCAACATTGCTGTCTTGGATTGACTGAGCTGAGGCCCCCAGCCAATCACAGCCAGTGCTTCCTGGAGGCGGTGATTTTCTAATCACTGTCCAGAAGAGATGCTGAAGACCAATGGCGGGGACTGGAGAGAAGATACAGCGGAGCCCCAGACAGCGTCAAGGGGTTAATAAGGTATCAGGAATTACCATGAGTTTGATTTATCATTATTAGCATGCATATTTTCAATGTCATGAAATATCTTTTTCACCTAGATTTGGAGCATCACACACAACAGCTGGCTGACATTTGTCCTGCTGATATGGTCATGCATAATCTGGATGACACGGGATCGGCGTCGTTACGCCATGTTAAGTGCCCCATTTTTGGCTTTTTATGCAAACATTCTAGTGATCCAGAATTTTTTTGTTGGCCTCAATATCGCCCAAGAAGAGCTGTTCCCCGGAATACCCACCCCTGTCCTTATAGATTTTGACCTGAAGCCATATTCTCTACCTTGTGTGCATCTCGGGCTAAAGGTGAGACAAAAAAGATAGCTTTTTTGTTTTGATCAGTGAATGAAATGAAGATGCATTCATATGTTCGATATTCTAGTGCGGGTTCTGTCCATAACTCTAGTAGAATATATCCCATCCACTACATTCTAGTACAGTTCATTAAGGCCTCATGTCCACGGGGAAAATCAGGCCCGCCGCGGATTCTTCATGTAGAATCTGTAGCAGGTCCCTCCTGCCCCGCGGACATGAAGCCTAAAATTCAGAATAAACTCACCTGCTCCGGACGATGCGGATCTTCCTTCCTTAGCGGTCGGATCTTCTTTCTTCGGGCCGGCGGATGTGCTCGGCACGCCGGCAGCGTACCGCGCGCATGCGCCGGGCACATCCGCTGGGCCGAAGAAAGAAGATCCGGCCGTGAAGGAAGGAAGATCTGCATCGTCTGGAGCAGGTGAGTTTAATTCAGGTATGGGTGTTCCGCGGATCCGGGCGGCTTCCATAGGCTTCAATAGAAGCCTGCGGGAGCCGTCCCCGCGGGTGACCCGCACGAAAATGGAGCATGTCCATTTTTTTCCCGCACGCGGATCCGCACCGGACGGGAAAAAGGACATCCGCAGGTATTTAACTACCTGCGGGTGTCCAATGCATCCGTATGCGGGAAAAACGCTGCGGATTTAAAATAAAAATTATCCCGTGGACATGAGGCCTTATTAGGATAGTATTCCCTTTTATATGTTGCTCCAGCACTGAAAATCATGCCTCTCAATTAAACAATTGTTTTTCAGTCAGTTATTGATCATTTTATTTAGCTGATAATAATGATTTATTTTTTTATTCAGTTAGTTACCAATTAACTTTATCTGGCCTGTTATTAATATTCAGTTTTTTTAATATTTTTATCTATAATCTATAATTTTTTTATATTGATATTTTTATTTTGGTTTATAGGCAATTTTTTAAATACACATAGTATGATGAAATGAATGGAGCATAATTAATAGATCATTGAATTCTGCATTTTTCTGTTCTAGTTCCAGTATGTCTTGAATAACTTATTTTATATTAATTGTTGTACATCATGCTTGTGTTATTTAGACATATAATATATTTACTCCGCCTGCATCACTTTATTTATCCACTCCTCTATGAGTATCTGTTTTTATCACATTTTGAGGCATTTACATTGTGCCCTGCAGGTTTATCAATTGTTATGTTATAAACACCAATCATGTTTGCTGTCTTTTCTAATGGTCTTTTTTATAATGGTGATATGCATCTGTATATATATTTACATGTATATTTTATGTATTATTTTTTATTCATTTTGTTTCCTTCCTCTCTTTTACTATTACATCATATCCTATTTTTATTTGTATGACCATATCTAGGACTCTTTACAGTAATTTCCAAAGAAGGGGCTGCATCCCTGAAACGCGTTAATATTGACCATTTGTTTTTAATTTCTTAATAAAGACGAATCGGGTTTACAACCAGTTGGAATCATTTTTGTGTGAGGGTTGCACTTTCTAGGTCCACATTTTTTACATTTCCTTATGGCCTATACGTTATGCTCTGTAGTATCTGGTTGGCATTAGTGGACAGGCAGCACCTCACCCTATTTCCTAAAAGTCAAATCAGTCCTATATCTGAAGGAGCTCCCCTGTCTTTTCTTGGTCTTATTGTTAAACTGATATTTTATTTTTCAGATCTTCTATGCCTTTGTCTTCTGGACTTTGTTAAGGCAGCATCTAAAAGAGCGACAAGAAGAAGGAGAAAAGGAATCACTAAAAGAAGTTCTGGTGGAGGAAGGTGGTTAGTAGGCAACGATGGATGGAGGGAATGGATATCCTCACTAGAGTCATTGTATTAAAAATCATAGCTCAAAATAATTCTTTACACCAAGTCACAAAATCTGCCGTAAAATTACTATCCATTAATCTTTTTTTAGTAATTTTTTTATTATCTATGCCTGTTGCCTATTTTTCTCACAAAGGAGAAATTTGGAATATTAGATCCAGGAGTGTGTAAGGCTAAAGATAGGCTCCTGCAGTAAGGTACACTGACATGCCAAAAGTCTTGGGTGCTCATGGCAAGACAATGCAAATTATGCATATTTGAATTAGGTCCGACAATGAGTGCCAGACGGATGGGACATTCCATTTCTGAAGTTGTGCAGGCATTTAATATTTTATGATCCACAGTGTCATGTGTGTACCGGTAATACATCATAATAGGCATTTCCACCAACAGTGGGTAGCACCAGTCACAGGTGCTTAATGTTCATGACCAACATCAACTGGCTCGAATTGTCGTTGCAAACAGACAAGTGACTGTGGCTGAAATCTCATCCACATTCAGTGAAGGGCCCCCACACATCCGGGGTTCTTTAGCTTGCATTGGCTATGGGAACAGAAGTCCTGCGTTAACACCATGAAGCTGAACATAGTGCCTCACCTGGGCTCAAGAGGTTGATAACTGGACCATAGAGGACTGCCAACACGCAGCATGGTCCAATGAATTATGGTACCAATTGTTTCAGGTTTGTAATAGGGTTCGTATGTGGTGCAGACCCCATGAAGCCATAGACCCCAGTTGTCACTGTGCATGCTAGTGGCGGCTCCATACTGGTGTGGGGTGTGTTCTTATGGCATGAGTTGAGTACAGTGGACTGTCTAAACTCGTCATTAACTGTTGCCTACTATTTTCAGCCTTTAGTAGACTTCATATACCCCCAAATGATGGGATATTTCAGCAGAATAGTGCATTGTGCCATAAATGGCTTCCTATGAATGGTGTGACCTACATGTTCACCCTATATCAGCCCAAGCTTTTATGGGATGTGGTGGAGAGGTCGATTTGCACTCGAGATCCTGTACCAATCCCATGGAGCTGTGGTTGGCTATCTAGACTTCATGACTCAGCATCCCTCCAGATGTCTTCTGTCCACTTTTGGAATGTATGCCACATTGAGTTGCTACACTTTGCCAGGCTGAAGGGCATTCTACATGATAGTTCCTGTCCAATGACTTTTGGCATGTCAGTGTATGGTGGTAGTCATCAGAAAGTAGGACGAACGATGTAAATAAGAGTTCTCTTTACTGATGAAAACTTTAGACAAAACACTGGTGGTACATTCAGGAGTGGTGGAAACAAACCATTAGGTTCACTTAGGCCTATTACTTTTGGCTATGGCTCTGAGGTGCCGATATTCACTCAATGCTTATCCCCAATTAATTCTTCTTCTCATGGGTCAGCTTTTACTCCTCTAACTGTCTTAATGGGTATGTCCTAGCTTGTTGGCACCTCTCACTGCTTGCAGTGCTGTATCACACATACTCGCCCACGTGGAACAAGGCTTAAGTTCCGCCTCTCTCCAGGGCCCATATTCCTCAGACATCATTACAACTCCAGCCATACTCCACCCAATTGTTTGATCTGCCATTATAATGCCAAGTATAAAAGGTATATCAACAAATAAAGAATAACAAGTCATAAAACGCAAACAATTAAATACTTGCACACCTTTTCAAGTGGATTAAGTCACTAAAAAAATCCTTTGGTGGGCTTAGATTTAGACATTATATAGGGGGTCTAAATGTGGCCATCCACTCATACAAGAAATATTCCACAGGGAAATCAAAGCATGCTAAGGCTGGGTTCACACGGGACAGATTTGCCGTAGATATTCCATGCAGAATTTCTGTGCGGCAAATCCGCCCACGGCTCCTAATACCAGGATTAGCCAGCCAGATGGTGGAGATTTAGCAAAAGTCTCGTCCATACGGGGTGGCGAATCTGTCGCTGCAAAGCTGTGCGTAACTGGCGATGCGGCACGGAATTGACGGCTGCAGCATGTCAAACCTTTTTTTCCTCTCACTCCTCTCTATTGGGAGAGAAAGCCGTAACGGAATACCGGTGGCCGAACTGCTCCAAAGCCCACGGCGAAATGCCACGGGTTTTGAAGCTGCGGCTCTCCTGCGAAAATCACGCGACTTTTCAGTATGGCCAAGCCGCGGGATTTCTGTCCCGTGGGACTCAGGCTAAAGATGTTGAAATCCACAATCTGCTCATTGTGTTATGGAAATGTACTGGAGATTTGCACTGTGGATTTTAACTTTTTGCAAAATATGAATTTTTTCCAGCAAGTAAAGCCAAGTAATTTTTGCAATGTATGTGTTGAAAACCTCTGCAAATTATGCCTAAATTTGCATGTAATGCATGTAAATTTTTCTAAAAATTTGCAATGGATTCACAGCAAAATTTACAGTGGAAATTATTCCTCTGGACTCTTCCGAAAAAAGCCTAGCTACACAGGGTCCATACAATTTAGCATGGAGTGAAACTCACAGTGTATTGCTCTTGGCTATTTCAAGTATAACTTATCAATCATACATAAAATTAGCATAAACCATGAGTTATGTTTATAGACAGCAGGCGCCTCGTAGATTCCTGTAACTTTATAGATGCTTTTTCATTTTTATTTTGCTTTCTGCAGAAACTGAGGAACCTCCAAACGCATTCATGGAAATGGTCGGCTCCGTGGTGCGGGGGACACTGGTGAAGTACTGGATTTACTTTTGCTGCGCCATGTTTTTTGTCGTCAGTTTTAGTGGAAAGGTTGTGGTGTATAAGATCCTCTACATTGTGCTTTTCCTCTTCTGCGTGGCTTTGTATAAGGTGAGAGCAACTTTTGATCCACAGCAGATATGTAGCTAAGCTCTAAGAGGGCAGCTTCTCATTTTACTGATCTCAGGAATAAAAAATCAAAGTTACATTTTCACAAGTTTTGGGTTTACTAGCCCTTGTACAACATTGGACTGTGTACCAGTAAAGGAGCAGTTTTTATGTTTTTTCCAAATGTTGCTTGCATAATTTGCAGATTAATTATGAATGGTGGAGAAGAATCCTAAAATATTTCTGGGTCGCAGTGGTAGCCTACTCGATGGTGGTTCTCATTGCTGTCTATGTCTACCAGTTCAAGACCATCTCTGGATTTTTTCTACAGATCCTGGGAATGTCAGAGGAGGGGTGAGAAAACAGAACTTTACCTGGCATGGTAATATGAATTAAGTTCAAAGAGTTCATCGCTTGACTCACATGGGACAAGATGCTATTGCTTTTGGTAAAGCATCAAACCAAAGCACATGCAGGGTGGTCCAAAGGTATGGACCACCCTGAATAAATGGAAAACGGTTATTGGAAATGCAATACTGTGTGTGGCGTTTTGCTTAGAGGAAGGGAGCAAATGTGTGGAGCGCTGTCTAACATAGCCGCCATTTTGAAAGCCACCATTTTGGAAACAAGTCAGTTTTTTTAAATGGGTTGGGGCACATCTGATGTATGTATATGGCAGGGATTTTGATTGGGAACCCAAATCTATTCTTAAATGTGACATACCTTTATTTCCGCTAAAGTTATCAGTTTTCTCTTTATTACAGGCACAGATATGGCTATAAGATTGAAGGCTTAAACAGATGGGTGTATGCTCAACAAGGTAAAAATCTTTTTTCTTTACCTTTCAAACTCTGCGCTATTCCGTGTGAGTTTGAAAAAAAGCGGGAAGATAGGGCAAGTCCTATCTTTTCTCGGGCATACTATAAACGCCCGAGAATACTGCAAGTGAAAATGAAACCATTGAAATCAATAGTTTCGTTTCATCCCGTTATGCAGCCGTGATTTTCACGGCCGTTTAACGGGACTAAATCACACCCATCTGTTTAAGCCCTAAAGGTAAATCATTTGCTCACTAAATCGTTCAGTCGTTCACTGTACCAGTGAATGAGTGGGGCATTAAGATAGTGGACTCATTCTTCATTGACTATACCTTGCTGCTGCCAAGTATCTGCAATTGTTATGTGACAAGGTGCTCCCGTCACTGTGCAACAAAGATGGCACATTCCCAGTGTTCTTCCAGCAGGATGGTTCCCACTCCCCATGTTATGAACCTGATGTCCGTGAGTTTTTGGAACAACAGTTTGTGGGGAAGTGGATTAGGCCTTCGTGGCCTGGAGAAGTATTCACCACACTCGTTGGATCTCACACCCTTGGACTTCTACCTGTGGGGTGATGTCAAGACAGGGTTTAAACAGTGATTTGGATTCCTCGTGAAATTCTCTATCAGATACATATGTCACATACACCTCTTCCCATTTGAAAATATTGACTTGGTTCCAAGATAGTGGCTTTCAAAATGACCGCCGTGTTGGGCACTGCCTCTCACAGATTTCCCCTCTTCCCTTTAGCAGCATGCCACACAGAATGGTGTTCCCAACCACTGTTTTCCATTTATTCAGCTGTCTCCCTACCTTTGGACCATCCTGTATTCATACAGGACCCAATTTTTTATTGCACTTCAGAAGAAGTAAATACATGGTATACAGTGTAGAACAAGGCTGTATATCTTATTAGTGATAAACTCTTCTCTCCAACTCATTCCTTATGGTCAGACTGAGAGACCTGGGTTTGGAGCAGTACAGCACCGTGGAGCTGTTTGCCGGCATACTTCTTCCATCTTCGTTCCTCCTGGCTTGTATTCTTCAGCTTTACTACTTCAATGAGGACTTCTTAAAGCTAACGGATCTCAATAACATCCCAGTCAATGAAGGAGGCGTTCTTGACAGGTCTGTATGTAAAGCGCAGTCTGCAATGGTGATAGCACAATAAAAGTATCCAAGTATTTTATATTGTATTCCTCATGTTTCCTCATGAAAACAGCAAGAAGAAACTGGAGAGCCGTGTCCTCATTTTGGCCAAGATGTGAGTAACACAATTATATATGCAAATATATATAGTGTGTATCATGATAAATGGGCCATATGTGCTTTTTGTCGCCTTTTCAATTTGTGCATATTGCAGGTTCTTTAATTTCTTAGCCTTAAGGGCTTTTTACATGATGCCTATGATGAGCACCGATTGACATGAGCCGATGCAAACTGGGGACAAATGGTCAATAATTCACTTTCATTGTTATTGACATCTTCTGTTTATGTGGGGAAATGTGCTGCCAACAACGATTTTTGTGGCCGCGTAAAAGATGCAAACGGCAGGCGGCTGATTTATGCCCTATTTACAAGGGGCAAGCGTTGTACCAAAAGGGAGCCTGCATCTTTTAATTTTTGTCACTGTTAGACTATGTCCACAGCAGATTGTGGTGCAGATCTTCATGTAACACGTGGATTTTGATGTGGATTTCACCCTTTAATTTCAAGAGGTGAAACACATGCTAAATATTTGCTGCATAACTTGACACGCTATGGAGTTATAATCCGCTTTGCGGGTCAGGTAATGCTGTAGATTTTTCCACAGTGTATGGATGAGATTTCTTGAAACCTCATCTACAACGTTTGTACAATAAACTGTTGTGGATTTCCGCTATGCAACATTTCCATTATAAGTGAACATACCCATAAATATGGACAAAAATAGGGAAAAGGAATCCTTTTTTTTGTCTTGTCAAACATGAAATACCAGCAGAGTTGGGCTACATTCACATGGGCAAGCGTGATATTGGGCGGAGAGACTCGTCCCGATATTGCGCTTGCCAATGTGCATTTTTCTCGCAGATGTGAGGTGCTTTTCATTCAAAAACACCTCATATCGCTTTTGTGAAATTGTGATCCTCACGTGTGTTTCTCAGGTGCGTCAGAGGATCACAAGTGTTTCCTATTGTTTTCAAAAGAATGGACTTCTTATTTGTGCGGGTTTTCTACATCTTACAATGCAAAAAAACCGCGTGAGATTCTCGCTTGTGTACATGTAGCCTAAGGACTTCTTCAGTTAAGCGTATGCGCTGCTACGGAGCGTAGTTGCACATGAACAGATTTTTTTTCAGACTATTCAAACTCCACGCTTCTGCGCGCGACTTTGAAAAAAAAAAAGCGGGAAGTTAGGTCCTATTCTATCGCTCTCGTACGTAGTATTGACTACATGCAAAAAAGATAGGGCAAGTCCTATCTTTTCAAGTCCATCAACCTCTTAACGCTATAGGACGTACATTTACATTCTGCAGCATCGGGGTAAGTATGAAAGGAGATCGAAGGCGATCTTCCTCCAAATAACGCAGGCGCCCAGCTGTTTCTTACAGCGGACACCCGCCAGCAACAGCTCCGATAAGCCACGTGGCTCATCAGAGCTGTTGATCCTTTAAATACCGCAGTCGATTCTGACAGTGGCATTTAAATCCCCTGGCCGATGTTCTGGGGTTGTTGCAATTTGTGCACCGTAAAAACAAGACGCACCCAAAAATGGCGGAATTTCGTGTTTTTTTTTTTTTCATTTTACTCCACTTAGAATTTTTAAAAAGTTTTTTAGTACTTTATATGGTACTTTAAATTGCACCATTGAAAAATGCAACTCATCTCGCAAAAAACAATCCTTTAGACATCCATGTCGATGAATAAATAAAACAATTACGATTTTTAAAAAGGGGGGAGATAAAACCGAAAATTGGGGAAAAAAAGGGCCATGTCCTTAAGGGGTTAATGGGTGAGAATACTGCTTGTGCTATTTAAGGGCTTTAACACATGGGCCTGATTCAGTCCCTTTATGTGGCCGTGATAATCAAGATCGCGTAACAGGACGAAACAAAACCATTGATTTCAATGGTTTCGTTTTCACTATTGGTATTCTCGACCATTAATTGTATGGGCGAGAAAAGATAGAGTAGGACCTATCTTCCAACTTTTTTTCCAACTCGCGCGGAATAGTGCAGAGTTTGAAAGGTAAGAAAAAAGATTTTTACCTCGTTTATGTGCAACTGCGCTCCATAGCAGCGAGCGTACTTGCACATACGCTCATGTGAGGAAGCCCTAAAGCTGCTTTTTTTGCACCACTATTATGAGCGAGTGTTCAGGTCTGATGGCGGGTCTACAGACATGATCACGCAGTATCATAGGGGATCTCTGATCTTGGGAATTTAAGTCAGTTGACCCACAATCAGGGCAGGCACAGGCCCATAATACAGGCACAGAAATACTCCAGCATTACACTCATGTAAAAGTGGCCTTAGGCTACTTTTACACTGGCCAATAGTTGCCTGAGTAATCACTCAGAAGAGTGATAGGTTACTATTGTCCCATGTAAATGCAGAACCCAACAGGGCAAGGGAGTGAGAATCGCTGAGTTGTTGGTGTCACTTGATTTTTAGCTTACCTAAAAATCAAGCGACTTTCGGCCCGTGTAAACAGGCAGCCATTCATCTATGAATCTGCCTGTTTACTGTGAATGGAGGTCGGCGGATGGACGAGATCTCCAGAACGCTCTACTTCCATTCAGTCAGCGATCATCACTCCTGTGTAAATGAAGAGGAACAGTAATAATCATCGGGATGGCCGTCAGGCACTTAAAGGGGTATTTTAGGCACAGACTAACATTTTACAATCTACATCATCACAATAAGTCATTCTATTCTCGACCTGAAAAATATCTGCACTTCCTCTGACATCTTGTCCGCATTTGCTACTTCCTCCTCCGTCCATAGCCTCCAGCATCCTGTGAGCAGTTGCTGATGGAAGGACAGGGATGGAAGTACTGCGCTGTATTGCTCATGTGCAGTTCAGAGTGCCAAAAGGTCTTGTCTGTCTGCTTTAGCAGCTTTCTCTGGCACTCTCAGTAAGAGGGGGGTTGGTAGTGGTAAATTGCAGGACCTGTGATCTGGGGGCGGAGCTACAGCACTGGCCAGTAAACAAGTTCTATGCATGCTGGGAGTTGTAGGTAACAGTCTGTCGGGTTAACTGCAGAAGTGCTGAATGTAAACACAGCGGGAGAGCACAGCTGCACGGGACAAAAAAGAGGGTCCAGAGTGATAGATAAAAGGCACAGGTTGCCGCTACTTAGCTGTACCTCCTAGATTTCAGCATTTGCAAAATTTCCATTTTGTGCCTGGAAAACCCCTTTAAGCGCCCAAGCGTTGTCCCATGTAAAAGTACACTTTGCGGGAGTTCTCTTCCTTGGCTATCCTTTGTTCTTTACCTATTTACCTAATTCTCTATGGTAGAAATCTATTTCTGAGTTTTCTCTTTGCAGGATAAAAGACAACCTTGGCAATCTGAAGACAACGTAAGGAACACCACTAGTTTTCTCATCAGGAAACTCTTGCATCAAAAATTCAATGTCTAGGCTTCCATAGTTTTATGCTTTCCATGGAACGGGTGATAGAAATAGTTCAAATAAGTGTTGTTTGTGTACCATATTAAAGGGGTTGTCTCGGTACTGTTGTATCTTGTCTCCACCAGAATGATGGGTGGAGACAACGGATAGTCTGCTTGACAGCCAGGTGACGCCCCCGGTTCCTGATTGGCTGCAGAAGCCTCTCACTGTACCCGATGGCCTTTCATGCTGCTGCTGGGCTGCCAGCGTGTCCTCTGCTACTCTGCGCCATGCGATGAGTGCTGCCAACTCCTCACTCACTTAACCCTCCGCCGCGTGGGCAGCCGTGGTGCAGAGTGAGAGCGCCGCTGGGTACAGTAGTGTCCTCAATGCTATGCATTGGAGGGGCTGTGGCGGGGAACAGAGTGCTGAGGCCGCCGGGGACACTCACCACGTGCAAGTCAGCACAGCATGCCATTCAGCACAGCTCTCACAGTGCGGCAGCAGAACCTGAGATCGCAGGCTGAATGCTCCTGTCACAGCCGAGCAATGATTACAGCCCGCCGGGCATGCTGTTGGTCCATAGCCACCGAGGGGGTCACACCGGAAAACCCCTGAGCACAGCCACTGCTGAAGTCTCCCAGCCGTAGCAGATCAATCGCCTTAGCGGGTACACTGACAGCAGGGTTGTCTAGGATTAGAAAAACTTGGCTGCTCTCTTCCAGAAACAATGCCACATCTGTCCATGTGTTGTCTCTGGTATCACAGCTCATCTCCGTTGAAGGGAATGGGGCTGGACTGCAATGCCACACACATCCATGGACAAAAGAGTGGCACTGTTCTTGAAAGAGAGCAGACATGTTTTATGATCCTGAACAGTCCCTTTATTCTATTATGCCTAGAATGCAAATGTTAAATATTCTGATGTGTGTTTGCTGTACTTTTAAAGGTGTAGCCTGGTTTAGAAAACCGATTTTCAAATACTGTATTAGGACATTAGTTAATAGTGGAGGGTCCCCTGCTTAGGATTCTCAACTTATAGTTCAGCTTTGAAGAAGTGTGTAGCACTAATGTTTCCAGCAAAAGGACGGATACCTTAGTGGAAACTGAGAGATTGCAATGTAAAGGTGCATTAACACACACAGATGATCCCTCAAAATTCATTAAAAAACTGACAGTTTTGAGCGATCATTTTGCATAGGTACTAATTGGCTAATCAGCCCTTTAGTACTTCATTTGCATGTATTTAGAGAACAGTGAGTAGTCTGTTTTCTAAATACATTGCTATTGTTCTCCAGCGAAACAGCAGCTGTTAACAGCTGTTAAAGAATATTATCAGCGCTGCCTGCGGAGAACTCAGCATGCCGTCCCTCTTATCAGGGACGATGGATTTCATGCTGACCTGAACTCAGCGATGGACGAAAAGTGCACGGTAAGTGCACGATGGGCACACATTTTAACACAACGATTATCGCTCAAAAGATGGCTTTTGAGCGAATTTTGAGTGATAATCTTTTTGTGTAAAAGGGCCTTTAGTCATCGGACATCTCTGGTGATCTGGTATTGTGTGGTGGTTTCCTTTTATAACTGAAAGCACAAGTCGAATGTGAAGAGAGTTTTAAGGATTAACATTGACTTGTTATAAAGCCAACTATACGTGAAAGTATGGCGACCGTAAATCCCTTGTAGAGCCATGGTTGTATGAACCTAGAATATTTCATTTACGCCAAACCGTGTACTGTCTCATGTATGTACTTATATACCTGTAATGTTGATTTGTGCATGGTTTCTGTAGTTTGGGTACCGATAAAAGCAAAAGTGCAAGTCAGAGCACATTGGAAAAAGTTGATACTATAACAGAGGATGGATACACGACTGAGGATGATTTGCAGTCTCCTGGTAATGTACTGACCTTTATTATTATAATATTCATGATATGCTTGTGCATAAAATTCAAGTGGCTATTTTCATGTTGTGTGGACTGAATCAGAAATGTGTTTCTTCGCCATATTTCATTAATGTCCCAGTTCAGCACCTATTAACCCTTTCCAATCCAATTTTGTTCAGTGTAAACAGCAATCGTTGACTTTTGAACGACTGTCTGCTTACTGTCAATGGAGGTGGATGGGGGAAGAACGCTCCCCAGCTCGCTCCGCCTCCAATACGTTTGTCAATATAGTGTACTGTATATTTGTTATTCGTTGGGTCTAAGGAGATGTCTATGTGTTTCCTGTATAACTTAATGCAATCATGTTTGGTTAGTGAGAATCTTCAGGTTGCAAGGAGCTAAAATATTTTGTATAATTCCAGATAAAAACCCCTGGGTGCCGGTGATAGATAAGCTAATGTCCTTACTGCTGACTCTGCTCAATGCTATTCATGATGTCCAAGTGCTCTTGTGGAGACTGCTGGAACTGCACATCATCAAGATCGTCTCCACCATAGTCATCTGGATCACACTGCAAGAGGTATTCACCCCTTGACAACTGGCCTATTTTGGGCTTTCAGGACAAAGCAGTTTTCATTTTTTAATCAACCCATTACAAGGGTATTACATATTACTATAAAATATTCCAAAGCATTATTGCTGGTCAGTGGAAAACTAACAGGCGAACTCAGGGGCATAACTAAAGGCTCAGGGGCCCTGATGCAAAAGGTGAGCTGGCCCCCCCCCCATCTGTATCTGTACCCGTACCCATACCTAAACCATGCTGCACAGAGGCATAACTTGAAGCTTCTGGGCCCCAATGCAAAACCTGAAACAGGGCCCCCAACTATAATGCTTTATTCATAGTACTGGGCTCCCTATATGGAGAAGAGAGGCCTTATGGGCCCCCTAAAGCTCCTGGGCCCGGGTGCAACCGCATCCCCTGCACCCTCTATAGTTACGCCCCTGGGCGAACTATTTGGCTGCACCTCCTAATGTGACCTTGTAGCTTGATGTAAAAGGGAGACCGATAGTGATGGTTGTCTGAAGTTGTATATCTGCACATATAGAACAGTTTCAGGCTCTGTTACTGTAGAATGTATCTATTGTTCCAAGTTATTCTCAAATGTTTTTGTGATGGCCATTAGATAGCATTGCTTCAATGGCTGTCTATGTTTTATTATTAAATCGGTGTTAATTTTCACTGTCATTCCATGTTCCCAGGTGTCTTTAATGAACTGCTTTTTCTACATGCCCTGGGTGTTTGCATTGCCGTACTCACACCTCCGTCCACACGCATCCAAGATCTCCACTGTGTGGTCCTGCGTGATGGTCATCTGCAAAATGATGTACCAGCTGAAGTTTGTTAAACCGCTAGAGTTTTCTTCGAATTGCACCGAGGTCTGTCTGATTTTGCTGACTGATATTTTCCCATTTCAATGGTTCACACCTGTTTCTTTAGAAAAAGATATTCCCTTTATTTCAGGGTTTGTATTTCAATGGAAGTCTCTACAGTCCAATCTCAGACGAGTTACTACAGAAATCTATACTGTATATTGCCCCGGTAGACCCAGCTCTGTGGTGTGGAGGACTGATCAAATGTGCAGACAGTGTTCTACCCTGCCTCCAGGTAACTCCTGCTTCCTTATGTTTCCAGATCCACTTACAGTCCTTATTATACCTCTCTTATGTATGAGTGAAGGGAGAGATGTTATCCTTATGTATTCATCATAAGGAGTAGCTGAGGTATATACACTGAATGGCCACTTTACTAGAGGCGCCCATCTAGCAGCACATTGTAACTCCTCTCTCCTTCAAAACCACAGTAAGTTGTCGTGGCGTAGATTCCACTAGGTGATGAAATCGTTCTGCAGACATATCGGCCCCTGCGGACAGGAAGCTTCTTGTAGTGAGTGCAGATTAGATGGGACATGATCTGACCAGCTGACAGGAAGGGATCACAGATTCATGCTGCTTGTTCAAATTTGCCCCTTCCATCAGCACCGTGAAACAGAAATCTGGATTGATCTGACCAGTCGATGTTTTGTTTTTTTCTATAACAATAGTTTTTATTGAATTTTCAATTATACATACAAGGGCATAGCAGTATCAAAATATTTCCAGTCATAACATAAGTGATGTTTTTTTTTACTGCTCAATCATCCAATTTTCATGCTGTTTTGCCCACTGGAATCCTGCCATTCTATTTCTTTTAGACACAATTGTACTGGAACTGGTGGTCTGCTGTTATAGCCCATCTCTACTAAGGAACAATGAGTTGCACTTTTAGACACATTCATTGAAGCAACAGCATTGCATTTGGCTTCAATTTGCTTGACTGTGAACTGCCTGTTCATTAGAACGGTTCCTGACATCCTCTTCTGACCCCTTTTGATGATGAGTTATTTCTAGAGATGAGCGAGTATACTCGCTAAGGCACATTACACGAGCGAGTAGTGCCTTAGCCGAGTATCTCCCCGCTCGTCTCTAAAGATTCGGGGGGGCCGGCGCCGGTGACAGGTGAGTTGCTGCCCCCCGCCGACCCCCGAATCTTTAGAGACGAGCGGGGAGATACTCGGCTAAGGCACTACTCGCTCGAGTAATGTGCCTTAGCGAGTATACTCGCTCATCTCTAGTTATTTCCATTCACAGGATCCTCCTTCGCTGGATGTTTTTCCGCGATCACTCTATTTTCGGTATTTTCTCTACACTGTCACACGAGAAAATCCCACACAGTTTGCAGTGAAATCCTGGCCACGGCTAGTCTAGCACCGATGACAAGGCCTCTGTGGAAAGTGTTCAGATCACATCTAATGTGGATTCACACTATAATTAATCCACAGAACATCTGTCATGTAATTTTATGCTGCACTCCGGGGTCACAGCAGTAATTTCGATACATGAAAGCGTCAATCATGAAAGTGCCGTTGTCTCTTTTAAAGTGGCCATTCATTGTATATGTAGGTGACTAGTACTGAATGGAAGATTGCTACACTAATATCTGACTACTTGTTTTTATCTATAGAACCATTTGACTATTCTGGCACTGATGGCCATCGAGTCTACCGTGTATCGACACCAGCTGTATTACCGTGTACACAACAAGCTCGCTACGCCCATCACTGGCAGCATTTTCGATGATATTACCCGCCAGAATCTTGATGATGGTCTTGTCAGCTGCTTTAAATATTATGTCAATTATTCCTTCTACAAATTTGGTCTTGAGGTTAGTTGTGGGACTAATACCATTTAGAGAGAGATGACATTGTTCTTAAGGTATACAGGGACTTATGTATGAAAGCTTGTACAAAGTAGATCTGAAAATGTTGTCAGTATCGAGGACACACATTACTGCTGCCATCTTCTAATGCAGGTCAGCTCTCTGGTTGCTGTGAGCAGCGTCTACTTAGTTGTCATAATCATTCTTTTAGATTCATTCATTTGTATTGAAATCCAAGTTCGCTTGTTCAACTTTCCTAAACTTTATGTCGAAAAATACAATTATATCATAAACTTTTTTTTCCTCTTAGGTTTGTTTTGTGATCGCAGTAAATGTTATTGGCCAGCGGATGGATTTCTATGCAGCCTTGCATGCTGGTTGGTTGATGTATTTGCTTTATTTGCGTCGTAGAAAAACGATTGCAGAAGTCTGGCCGCGGTACTGCTGCTTCACGGCTAGTTTTATGACTCTCCAGTATCTACTCTGCATTGGCATTCCTCCAGCATTCTGCATAGGTAATGCTGAATTCTTTTACAATGTCACTGTTACATGTAAGTAAAAAAAGATAAAAAAGGAGGGTGGAGCAAGACCCAGTGAGAGCGGGGAAATAGTTCTGGAGTACAAAGTATTTTCAAATGATGGAAGTGCTGCATATAATGCTATTAGAGATGAGCGAGCATACTCGCTAAGGGCAATTGCTCGAGTGACCATTGCCCTTAGCGAGTACCTGCCCGCTCTAGAAAAAGGTTCGGGTGCCGGCGCGGGGGAGCGGTGAGTTGCGGCAGTCAGCAGGGGGGAGCGGGGGGGAGAGAGAGATCTCCCCTCCGTTCCTCTCCGCTCTCTCCCGCAGCTCCCTGCCCGCCATCGGCACCCGAACCTTTTCTCTCGAGCGGGCAGGTACTCGCTAAGGGCAATGCTCGCTCGAGCAATTGCCCTTAGCGAGTATGATCGCTCATCACTAAATGCTATCAGTGCTGCCCGCAGAGAACGCAGCATGTCACCCCTCTTATCGGGGATGACGGCTTTTATGCTGAGCTGAAGTCAGCGATGGACGAAAAGTCCACAGTAACTGCATGATGGGCAATGCTATCAGAGCTGCCCTCGGAGAACACAGCATGTCATCCCTCTTATCAGGGACGATGACTTGTATGCTGAGCTGAAGTCAGCGATGGACGAAAGGTGCACAGTAAGTGTACAATAGGCACACATTTACACGCAACGACTATCGCTCAAAAGCCGTCGTTTGGACAAATTTTGAGCGATAAGCGTTGCGTGTAAAACAGCCTTTATAAATGACTGTATTATAGTACTACTCACATATAGTTATCGTTCTGATCACACACCATGTAGTCTGCTAGATTCATGTAAATAATGGTTTCATTGTTTCCTGGTACAGATTACCCATGGAGGACACTGCAACTTAAACCCAACTCAAACCTAATCAAGTGGCTGTATCTTCCTGACTTTGCTAAAAGCCCCGATCCAGTTTTTCTGCTTTGTACGTGAATTAGCCGTGCACTCCTGCTCCGTGCTTGTAATATGTATAAGATAAGTTAATATTATGCTTATGATTTTTGTGTTTTTCCTGGATAGTAATTTGCATTTATACAAAGACATTAGACAATATGATGATGTTTAATGGTTTGTGCAATTAAATCATTAGTAAATAACTAGATTTTAGGAGAGTAAACCACCACCCTGCTGTTATACAGCTAGGCAATATCTTTTTATTAGAGATGAGCGAGTATACTCGCTAAGGCACTACTCGCTCAAGTAATGTGCCTTAGCCGAGTATCTCCCCGCTCGTCCCGAAAGATTCGGGGGCCGCCGCAGCTGACAGGTGAGTTGCGGCGGGGAGCGGGGGAGAGCGGGCGGGAGAGAGGGAGAGAAAGATCTCCCCTCCGTTCCTCCCTGCTCTCCCCCGCAGCTCCCCGCCCCGTGGCGGCACCCGAATCTTTCGGGACGAGCGGGGAGATACTCGGCTAAGGCACATTACTCGAGCGAGTAGTGCCTTAGCGAGTATACTCGCTCATCTCTTTTTATACATACCAATCTCAACATTTTATTATTATTCAGCGTGGTCCACGGGAAAGTAGCCTGCCTCTAACAATACTGCGATGGGAAGAACAAGCAAGTGGAATTTTTTCTCCAGAGCTTTATTGATTTACCCATGTTACAACAGATGCTGGAAGTGGTCCCCATTCACTTCTATGCACTTGTGGGCATGTCGCAACATGTTGGCTGATATTGCCTGCAGCTCTTCAACGGTGATGCTGCAAATAGTGTTCATCATGTTTTCCTTGAGTTTCTCCAAGGTATGCGGATTATTGGCACACACATTCTGCTTTAAGTTTCCCCACAGATAAAAATTACACGTTGACAAGCCTGGTGAACATGGTGGTTCATAACCCCTTGCTCACAGTTTGCGCATCCGTAAATAGTTCATGAACCCATGACAGTAAGTCGCAGGAGGTGTAGCATGTTGCCCCATTTTGTTGGAAAAGCAATACATTCTTTTTTCTGGTGTTAGTTGGTCCTAAAACTGTTCAAATGTCCATGGTATTCACAGTTGATTCAAAGAAAATTAGCACCAAACGACAATTTTCTGGTTGCACAGTGGTTTGTGCAATTTTCCTGTGGCCCACCCTATATATGAGGAGTTATAACACAGGGTACTATATGTAAATTGATCACCAAATGTCATCTGGTTGGTGCCAGTGCAGTGAAGAGTCATGTAATCCTGACTGTAATCATGCCAATTTTCTTTTATTAGCCCTCCTGTTGGGCATGTAACATCAACTCTAGCCGTGGATTCAACAAGGGAGTCCGCAAAATGATGCCCATCAGCTGACTGCCAGCGCTTTGTAGTCATCTGCCTTTGTTGCGCTTGATAACATCTTCATTATAGAGAAAATAAGCATTATTCCATATACAAATGAGCTGGCAAGTGCCTCGAGGGCGGTCACATTTCCAGGATGTACTCCGGTTCTCGCTTGCTACCTTCCTCCAGTATCTCCCCTTTTGCTCTCATTGACAGCACCAACTTTTGTTGTTGTTACTGTTTTTGGCTTTCATATCTTACGCATGCAGTGCTTGTTCCTGTTGAAGCTCTACCTGTTCTTCCACGTGTAGTGAAGGCGGCACTACCTTTGCGAGTACGCTGTCTGCAGTAAGGAGTATACAGCGCATGCACCAGAGAACTAATGGAGCATGCATGTATTTTCACATCCAAACATTGTAACAACTACAAAGGTTGGTGATGTCAATCAGGGCATAGAGTGAGTTGCTGGGTGGTGCTACCAAGTGAGAACCGGAGCACTTGCCCGAATTCGGGCCACCACCCAGACACTTGCTGACTAATTTGCATGTGGAATAAAATGTACCAGGGGATGCCCAAAAGAAGCAGGAATCTTCTTCTGGTTGGCCAGGCATTACTAGTACAGGCTTCTTCTGTCTGCGGAACCCTTCTGAGGCGGTCTACCAGACAATGTTGTTGGGGAAGGTTGTATTCGGCTCCAGTGATTTATTTTTTCAACAGTTTGTTCAGTTTTTTGCCTATTTTGTGAGTGCTGATTCATACAAACAACATATGAACAATGTTAATTTGTATCTTTGATGTGAGAAGGAGAGTGCACTCAGAATTTGTAACACTGGGTCAAACAGTTAACCAAAGTCTTTATTTGAAAGGATTGAAAAGGTTGCGTCATGATGTACCGCGAAAACGTTCCTATTTGTGGCAAACAGGTGACTGGCTCTCCCATCATGCTCACACAGTGCTGAGTATTAAGCAATTTTTGACAGCCTTGCCTCACCCTCCGAATTCACCCGATCTCGCTCAATGCAACTTTTTTTACTTCCTCGGGTTAAAATAAACCTCAAAAGAAAATGTTGGCTGATGTTGAATAAGTGAAACAAAAACCATACAAGTACTTAAAGACATCAATAACGATGAGTTTAACAAATGCTTTGAGCAGTAGAAGAAATGTTTGGATAAATGTGTTGCTTCAAATGGAGAGGACTCTGAAGAATACTCAAGTGTCAAAATGTACAAATAAATAGATTATTTTTAATAAATTAATTCTTGTTTCTTTTGAGTACCCTCTTGTATTTGCTCCGCAATGAAGACGTTGTGAAGGAAAACAATGGTATGTGTCAATCTGTGGCTAGGTATCCTACTAAGCGCTGGCAGTCATTTGGTGTGTATAGTTTTACTGATAGACTTCCTTTATTATTCAGTGACTTGTGCTGTGCTGCATTCTGGTAGAGTTAGTTTTCCTACATTACATTACCATACAGTGCCTAGTATATGATATAAGGCTGGGGTGCGCAACATGCGGCCCACAATGCTATTCTCTGCAGCCCTGGTTATCTGGACACTGAAATTTCTATGTGTGGCTGCTCGGGGTGAAGAGATGTGACACATAGCAGGGCAACAGAAATGGACAAGTGCTAAGGGTGCACTGTGTAGTCATGTTTGACTCCCCAATATATTATTACAAGTACTAGGGATACACTGTGTAGCCATGTCTGGGTCCGCTATATATTAGGACAAGTACTAAGGATACACTGTGTAGCCATGTCTGGACCCCCTATATATTAGGACAAGTACTAAGGGTGGACTGTGTAGCCATGTCTGGGTCCCCTCTATATTAGGACAAGTACTAAGGGTGCCCTGTGTAGTCACGTCTGGTCCCCTATATATTAGTACAAGTACTAAGGATACACTGTGTAGCCATGTCTGGACCCCCTATATATTAGGACAAGTACTAAGGGTGCACTGTGTAGCCATGTCTGGGTCCCCTCTATATTAGGACAAGTACTAAGGGTGCACTGTGTAGCCATGTTTGACTCCCCAATATATTAGGACAAGTACTAGGGATACACTGTGTAGCCATGTCTGGGCCCCATATATATTAGGACAAGTACTAAGGGTGCACTGTGTACCCATGTTTGACTCCCCAATATATTAGGTCTCGGTCTCCTATATATTAGGAGAATAAAGTCTCTTGACCTGTTTGGCACTATAGGAGTTAGAGGCATCGTATATGCATGTAGCTCTCTAGATTGTAATTTTTAGGCCATTACCTCAACATCCATTGAGTACAATGCAGAGAGCCGCATGTATTGTCTCCTCCTCTCTGGAGTGCTGATTTGGAAGGAAGGTGACCCCCATTCTCCCAAAAGATGGGAGTCCTGGAAGCGGATCTTACTTTGATTTATTATGGCATATACTTAGGATATACCATAAATGTCTCAGATGGGAATACCATTGTGGCCCTTGGAAGTGATTCAGTATGGTAATGTGGACCCCTGATATAAGGACTAACAGAGCAGCTCTGTATAGACAGTGAGCAAGCAGGAACAGCTGGGAGATACTATATAAGCGTATACAATTTAGGATGAGATTGGGCTATAGGGCATGTTGTGAGATAGTAACTGTACTGTTATTATAATTTTTTTTTCTTCCTTTATATCTCTCAGTTAACTGTAAAGCGTAACCTGTCCCTTGATAACATTATTCTCTTCTCCATTCTTGTCCAGATGATGCCATGCTGCTGCTCTTTGCTTCTCTGCAGTGGCAGGTATTTGAGGATGAGAACTTGACTTGTGTACGGATGCTTGCGGGCGATAACATTGAGATTAGTAAGGACTTGGATCCTGCAGATTTGAGCCAGTATAGTCCTGTACCCAACTTCTTGCACTGCAGGTGAGTGCTGACCGGCACATGCGGCTTCTAAAAGCTCAATCTCAAGTTAGGTTTTTGCTTCTTCAATATATTATCCATTGCAGATAGCGGACACATGGCTCCTAAAGTGAGGAAGTGTTTCATGCTGCTACATTTGGACCTTTCAAATAATTATATTCATAGCCCAGCAACAGAGATATATAGCAACGTGTGTGAACACTTTTATCTTGTACTCATTTTTCTTGCAGCAGAACACACATGGTCCAGAAGAATGGAGCACTTGGTATCATGCAGTATTAGTTTCCCAGAAGGGGATGTTCTTGGAAGGCAACATGAAAAGACAAAATCAGACATTACATACAGCACTGAACTACTGAAGGCACTGCTCACAAGAGCTTACGATCTATGAGGAAATAGGAGGGGTGAAGGGGATCAGTTTGTGAGAGAGAATGTAGAAGAGGGGTAAATGGATAAAAATTAGATTAGGGAAATGTGATAGGCTTCCTTAAAGAGATTTAAGGTGCACCTAAAACTATGGGTATTGCTGATTAACCTGATTGTCTGGGGTAATGTATTCCAGAGAACTTGTGCACATCCGGAAAAAGTCTTGAAGGCGGAAGTGTGAGGGTCAGATTATAGATGATATTAGCCCTGGCACAGGGTGGGGGCATCAGTGTAGTGACTGGCACAGGGTGAAGGCTTCGATATAGTGACTGGCTCAGGGTGGAAGCATAAGTGCAGTGACTAGCACAGGGTAGAAATATCAATGCAGTGATTTGCACATGGAGGAGGCAGCAATGGAATGACTAATATATGGTGGAGAAATTGATGCAGTGACTGACACAGGATGGAGACATTGGTGAAGTGACTGGCACAGGGTAGAAGCTTCGGTATAGTGACTGGCACAGGGTGGACATTAGTGCAGTTGATGGCACCACCTGGAGACATTGATGCAGTGACTGACACAAGGTTAGAGGCATTGGTGTAATAATTGGCACAAGGTGTTGACCTCGATGCATTGACTAACGCAGTGTGGAGGTATCGATGCAGTGAATAGCGCAGTGTGCAGGCATCAGTGCAGTGACTAAAACAGGGTGGAGGCATCGGTATAGTGATTGCCACTGGGTGGAGACAGCAGCACAGTGACTGGCAGAAAGTGGAGGCATTGGTATAGTGAGTGCCAAAGGGTGGAGACAGCAGCACAGAGACTGACACAAGGTGGAGGCATTGGTGCAGTGATTGGCACAGGGCGGAGGTGTCGGTATAGCAATTGGGCAGAATGATGGGCTGAGCTGCTGCATTCAGGATATATTGTATAGGGGGGACTTTAGTGAATGAAAAACCAATTTACTCTCTTATTCCCTGTGTGTTGTCAGAGTTCTCCAAGTGTGTTGGTTTTGTATGTCATAAAATGAGCAGATATCAGAAAACTGAGTCACTAAGGCAGAAGGATCAAGAAAAATAAAGATCCTAAACTATTCACTGTGTTGATCCTTTTGAGATGCAAAAATATAACTTTTATTCTGTATCTTTAAAATAAAGAGCCTCTAGAATAATAGGGACAGACAATGAACATATATAGAACAACACAAAACGTGGGACCAGCTTTCGGAAAACTGGGATTGGAAACATGAGTTATATTTGAATATCATGCCAACATTTTATAATTAGATCTGTAATTTTTTTTCTAAATCAAACTGCAAAGTTTACTAACATCTCAACATTATGTTCTTTCTGTACAGGTCCTACCTGGATATGGCTAAAGTGGTGGTATTCAGTTACCACTTCTGGTTTGTGCTGTGCTTGATTTTCATCACTGGTACAACCCGCATAAATATATTGTGTATGGGATACCTGATGGCCTGTTTCCATTTCATGCTGTTTGGTGGTAGCCTTCTTTTGAAGCCAGTGCGTCACGTTCTGAAGCTGTGGGACTATCTTATTGCCTACACGACATTTGTGATTACCATGAAAAACCTACTTTCGGTCAGTGTGAAAAAATTAATTCTTGGTAACACAAACTATTATGGAAATATTAGTTAATATCCCCGTATATTTCATTTATTTGCAAAATGAATAATTAAATTTTCTTTTTTCTTGCAGATTGGAGCATGTGCCTATCTAGATAAGCTGATGAAGAATAACTGTTGGCTCATCCAGACATTTAGTATGTTTTGTACTATCAAAGGCTATGACCTGAGTAAGTTGGAGTTCTACTACGGTACATAACTGATACTTATTAAAGGGATTGTTCCATCAGAGACAACCATTTCAGGCCAAACAGCTAATCACTCCAGATCCCGCTACTGCCTCAACAGCCAACCAGACATTTTCCCTACAGTGGCCACTGCTGGGGAAATGTAGTATTACATGACGGCCATTAAAATGAAAGGTCATCCTGTAATACAAAGCCAGCTCAATGGGAGCTGCTGTTACAAGAGCAGCTGTCTTTTCTAGGTCGTAGAGGTCCCAAATGGGGTCTTCGTTCTGTAACATTCATATGCCCTAATAAAACATATGAATAGGAGTTGGGATCTTGATACATCTCCTTTAAATCCTTCTTGAAACTTCATCACCTTCCATACCTTGTCTTATAGACATCCCATCCGATGAGACGTGTGAACTTCCAGAAAATGAAGCAGGAATTGTGTGGGACGCGATTTGTTTTACATTCCTTTTGATCCAGCGTCGGGTCTTCTGCAGCTATTACTTCCTCTATATGGTGGCTGATCTGAAAGCCTCCAAACTCCTGGCTTCTAGGTATGACTTCTCTGTCACATGGATCCTGCTTCCTTAAATTATTTCTTAAATCAATTTATTTCTAACAATTGGCAAAATCTTTTAATTTTACTTCCAAGTGAAAATGGTTATTCATACTGCATTCTGCAGTGTTCGTGGGAGGTACATGTCAGCATGCTTTCTCAACATATATCTCGGATGGATGCCATGGCATAGGTGTACAGTTGCATCCATTGTCTATAGGCTCCTATTGTAAAAAAAAAAAAAAAAAAGGATACCCAATGGTATATACAAATATATAAAAATAATTACCTTACTACCACAGGATTGAACCAGTCCTCATATGAATAAAAAATAGAGGTGCAGGGAAATAAAACACTTACATCAGCAGCGAAACGACAGTTCACAGAAAAAGCAGGAATACCAGCACACTCTAAAAAGGAATGCAGTGGTAAGCAGAAAACAGAAATGCTGACCTGTTTCAAGCCATATAACCCTGCCTCTTTGTCATAAAAGCCATGATAATATGGCTTGAAACTTGTAAGCATTCCTGTTTTTATCTCCTGCTTCCCACTACATTGCCTTTTAGAAGATGCAATAAAAGCTATGTTTTATTTATGAGAGGACTAGAAGTTCTGCTGCTCCTATACCTTCTATTTTAATTTTTTTTGGGAGGCAGCTGTATGGAATAGCATAGCTGAATAGTAGACTACTACGCCATACAAACAAAAATGTATACTAACATATGCCAGCCAATAGAGGCCAAATTCTTTTTAGCCTCTGTTGATTAATGGGGCTTATGGATACCATTGACACATATATATAACAGGAGCTTTTCTGGCACACACAGCAAACAGACCCTGCAAAACTGGACATGGCAGATGGGTGCATATGTTTTGTTCAAAATATGTACCAAGCAGGGGCGTAACTAAAGGCTCAGGGGCCCTGATGCAAAATGTGAGCTGGGGCCCCCCCTCTATCTCTATCTGTACCCGTACCCATACCTAAACCATGCTGCACAGAGGCATAACTTGAAGCTTCTGGGCCCCAATGCAAAGCCTGTAACAGGGCCCCCAACTATAATGCTTTATTCATAGTACTGGGCTCCCTATATGGAGAAGAGAGGCCTTATGGGCCCCCTAAGGCTCCTGGGCCCGGGTGCAACCGCATCCCCTGCACCCTCTATAGTTACGCCCCTGGTACCAAGAATCTTGGCTTTTTATGCTGTTAGTATATAAAGCAGTTTTATTAAGATATTAATCGTGTATGAGTGCTGAGGCAAATGTTTCAGTTACTGCAGCCATGGCTTACGTACGCTGGTGCATTTATTTTATTTGTTGAAAGTGCGGATTTTGTTTTTTGTTGCAGCTGCAAAACTCAATGTAAAAGCAACCCCTGCTTATAATGAGGCCACTCCGCCAGTCCGCTGATACTTTTAGTAAATGGGGTTGGACTGGGATGTACCTGGCCAGTTGCCTCCTCTCCGTCCAGCTATGCGCCTCTGGTGCTGGGTGTAGGGGGATGCTAACAAGCCACTTTGCATTTGCTAGGTATTCAGCTAACTATGTTTTTTTGTGAACTATCATCAGCTATCAGCAGAATTTATATATTTTTTAATTCTCTCTCCTTTTCTTTGTTAAAACGCTTAGAGGAGCCGAGCTGTTCGAAGAAAAGGTTAAAAAAGTAGTGGCTGTCCGTCTGGAAGAGGAAAAGAAATGTGCCCAAGCGATGAAAAAACAGTAAGTGCTATATAATATACAGGGGTGTTTTTTGTCTGTATCTTCCTGATGTTTCTGCTAGAGATACGTCCTCACCTGCAGGTGGAATAAGAGACGGCACACCGTGTCTGATAACCAAGAAAAAGCTTGACTTTACTTGGCAGCTGAATCAGTGGTGCATTCACTTTAAAAAGACACTAGTTAAGAACCTTGCAATAAACTTTCGGAACACTTTGGCGATGCTGACTATATTCTTTAGCAACAATACCTCTTACCTCTGTTACATGGGCTGTACAGGAACAAGTCCTAATATAAGGCCACAAACTTCTCATATATGCACAGTCAATTAATTATGTTGCAGGCCACTCTAGTTATATACAGTCTCTTAATGATTACCAGCCTCTTTAAGTTACTCAAGTTTCTTAGTTAAACTCAGACCTCTCATGTCTCTGTGAACATTCAACACGTTGCACAGTGTTTTAACACTCACAGTCCTTGTTTTCAGCGTTCTCTCAATCTCTTAGTAAAATAATGGAAAATGACCAGAGCTACCTCAGATTCTATGGTCCATTGTTCATGCACTCTCTTCCGGACAGGAGGCTCCAGGGATTCTTTCACAGCTCACACCACTTGGCTGCTACCAACCTCTTGCACAGGCTGTGAGGGTTTCACACGTGAAACTAGACTTGGCCATACGTAACCTTGGAGCAGCCACCCATGATTGCTCATGCTCCTTACCACCGTAGCAACAGAGCAACTTGCATACCACAACCTTTTTTTATACCTCACTCAGCATATCCTGTGAGGCACAACATGTCTTCCGATTTACTCAGTCACGCACAAGCCTAACCCAATATCTTCGTACCACACATCCTTCAATGAAACTGCAAAAACCACCATAAATCTTGGACTCTGTATGTGCATGAACCCTTATCATCATTGGACTGCTCTGTTTCATTGATACATCTCATCTGTGTATGTCTTAAAAACCATCAGGATGGAACAAATCAAGTTGAAACAGAAGGCGCAAGAGGAGGCTAAAAAGCGAAAGGAGAGTGGAGGAGGAGAGGAGACGTCTGAATCATCAAAGGACAAAGGTAAAAGAGAAGTTTGCAAAGCAGAACATATATCATAATCATATGTACATGACTATGGGGCGGCTATCTTGCCTGAGCTGTAGTTAACAACATTTAGAGATATGCTTTACAGCAGCCTCATGGGTCACAGACACAATGGAAGAGAGGGGACCCATTGATTTCTATTGGAGAGTGTTGTGGGCATGCTCTGTGATCTGTGCAGGGAGGAAGAGGAGATGAGTTTTGACATCACCTATTGTAAATGGTGGCTACTGTCTTAGCTATAGATATGTGTCACCTTTCAGTGTCGCCCTGTCTGCGATGATGATGAGATGACAGCTGCGAATTTTTCTCTACAGAACAAGAAGTGTCAGACTATTATTTGGCTTAGTGGAGAGTGTGGGAACTGCAGGATTTTAGGATTTTAAGCAATAGGAATATGTTCTTTTTATGTCTCTTCTGGTAAGCCCCTCTTTTAATATTTTATTTTTTGAACATGCAGATCATTCATTTTATTTTTAACCCACTTTACACCCCAGTGTTAATGTTAATGAAATCTACCTAGTTAAAAGGATAATCCATGGGCTACAATAATTCACTCTGCGTTTGCAACATTGAAATGATTGCCGGCTGAGGAGCAACAATATTTTTAGTGCTGGTTTGTTATACTATTAATAGTTGTGATTTTACTGCTACTATCATAGTAGACAATAAAGTTCTCAGCATCGGATTGCAGCATCTTATTTGCAACTTAATTGCCCCATGTAAATGGGCCTTGATCTGTGCAAGCTGTATTTTTGCTTTTAAGACATTTCTGTATGACCATCGGTTCTGATGTGTGTTTTCTTCATTTATATAATTACAGATGACAGTGAAAAAAAAGACAAGGATGGGAAAAAGAAGTGGTGGCAGCCCTGGGTGACTCACACAACAAGTGAGAAACATAGATTTCTTTAATTTTCAAGGGTTACCTCCGGATATTTTTGCAAACTCTTTTCGGCTGTAAAACGTGAAGTGACATTAGTTCTCACTTTTAGAAGTTCATCTCATTCAGTTACATAATACTTTTGGTTGAAGCAGAACACCACGAGTCTGTTAAGGTCATCTCCTCAATTCCCACAACTTCCTCTCATTTCAGAAGTGAAACTCCTTTAATTTCTTCATAAGTATACATATATAAACTTAGGGGAAGTCGGTCACATGTGTTCTGCATATCCAGTTTCTTATTATATATAATGTGCCACTAAAAGATGAATCCAACGTTCCGTTTCTCATATTCCTCAGTCCTGCAATTTTCCAAAAATCTGTGTTTTTTCGCTCTTTCCAAGTGGTATGTAAATGACTTTTTGCCGTCCGATAGGTGGTTGTACTGTCAGACTCGTCCAGTACTTGCTTCCCCCTCCAAATACTAATCATACCCCCCAGACTGTTGATTGAAGTCTCCAGCTCAGGATAGCTGGAGACGCCATGCGTCAGTGATGCACTTCTGCTCTGGTGCATGTGCAGTAACAACCATACATCTCTCCTGACTGTCATCACTGCGCATGTGCTGAAGAAGAGGTGCTAGACAAGCACAGTCCATCAGTTACACACAACGCAACCAACAGCCTGGAGGTCATGGTTGGGCATTGGAATTCCCCATCAATTAGTCCAGAAGTAATTTACATACTACATAGGAAGCACAAAAATCTGAAACAGTAGTGTTGAATTAATCTGTTATGGCACATTATGTGTATATGTTAATGCAAATGAATGTACAGCTGAGAACATATGACAAAGGGGGTAATTCACCCCAATAGCGGAACTCATTACATCGAGTAAAAGAGAAGGAGTTTAGACATATTATCAGTAGGCTTAGGGTTCCCGAAATGAAGGATGAGAGTAGGCGTGGAGGGTAGGACGTGAGTGGGAAACCGCACCACTGACCCCATACCTTGTCAAATTTTCCTTGGCATCTACGCCCTTTATAAACTATATAATTATGTGGAATAACGAAATTGACCAATTTCCACCACATTGCCACTGAGGGATTTCTATAATTCATCCAACGTAGTGCTATTACTTTCCTAGCTAAGAAAAGTACCTTTGTTCTGTCTTCTTACACTTTCACACAGTGTGCAGTCCGACATTCAGTTTAACCATTTCTGTCTTCCAAATAAACAAACTGTTCTTCTTAATCTGACAGGTTTATTGGTTAACAGATCATAGCATACAAGTGTGCATTCGATGCGATTGATGCTTGTGATTGTGTGATTGGTAAAACTATAAGAATACAGATAATTGACATAAGTATGATGCATAGGAAGCATGCATAACATTACATAACAGTAACATGAAGATACATGGTAAAATGGCTGCTACATATAGTGCTGCATGGCTAACTAAACAGTTCAACTCCCTGAGTAACAACACAACTGACCACTGAATAACTCTGCATAACATACTGTCTCAGAAACAAAGGTAGCTTTCTTACCAGATATACTTTTACAAGGATAGTGGAACTTGAAGTGGAGGGTGCAAAGGCAAGTCTGAACTCTGTCTGTCTCTGGCTGAAAGTTCCTTCTTCCCACAATGCCTTGCAAACTAACCATAATGCATCAGTCTTTATGATAGAAAAACAAGGTGTCATACATTTTTAACACAGCTAGATCGTGCTGTAACCACTAAACACCTAAAATGGGCTATTACGTTACTTCGATTTCTGCTGGGCAGAATAACCTTTCTCAAAAATATTCTAAAATGGTGCTACCAAATCTCCTCATCGAGTATCCCGAAGAGGCATATTTCAGGGCTTGTAGGGACAGGGATTTCCAAAACCTCCGAGAGGAGGTCTGTTACCTCTCCCCAGAAGCCTCGAATAACGGGACACTCCCAAATCATGTCCCAAAAATCAACAGCATCATACGGAAATCTAATACACTTAGATGATGAAGTAGTAGTAGATCTTGAAAGGAGTTGTCTGTCAGAGTTTGTATCAGTGTTTTCCATTTCAGCAGGGCCCGGGGAGTATTGTTGGAGGTCTTTGATGCGATTAGATGGGAGTATAACGTGGATATGAGGCCCTGTGGACCTTGGAAGCATAGTATACCTATCAAGGGGTAGTGTGATATAGAGGGTCCAGGAGATGAGAATTGTGTCTGTAGTGCATGTCTGATTTGTAGGAATCTGAAGAAATGGGTACGAGAGGGTTCGTATTGAGCTTGTAGTTGTTCGAAGGAGGAGAAAGTGTTAGATGTGTACAGATCACCCAGGGTTCGTATTACATAGTTTTCCCATCCAGAGACGTCCTGCATGGGAAGCAGCTCTGTCAGACCAAGGTTATGCCATAAGGGAGTGTCAGCCACAATATCTGTATATTTATTAATTGATTTAGATTGTCTCCATATATTACAGGTCAGTTTATGTATTGGGAGTGTTGTACAGGTTAGTGAGGAGGGGGACTCCAGCACCGGCCATAGATTGGGGAATTTAGGAAATGAGCCAAACGTGACTCCAAATTAGGGAGCGGGTCATCTACCAGCCAGCATCTTAACCCTTTGCAATCAAATTTTGGATTCAGGGTTTCCTACGGGGTTCTTTCTTTCTGTCATTATACAACGGCGCCATCTGCTGGCTAGAGCCAGTACTGCGGAATAGGACAAGCTGGAGAGGCCCCCGACAACAGAGCGGCCAGTAATACACAGTAAGAATACCCTGTTGGACGTCTTCTGACATCGGAGCTGTACAGCCTTCAATCAGAATGTCTTCAGACGTCAGACAGTGGATTGGAAAGGGTTAAGTGGGCGAGTTAGCTAGCAATGTAATATAGGAGTAAATCTGGGAGAGCGGCCTCAGCCTCCAGCCTCGCTCTCTGAAGAGTGGAAATTTTTTGTTTCGGACGGGAGCTTCCCTTTATGTAAGATGTCCTAACCGAGTTCATTGACCTGAAAAATCGGGAAGGTATTACTATTGAGGTGTGTTGTAGGATATAGAGGCATTTTGGCAAGACTATCATCTTTATCAAATTGATGCGCCCAGCCACTGAAATTGCCAAGGATCCCCAGGTTTTGAATTTAGTTTTGAATGTCTATCAGAGGATATACATTCAAATCTAAGGACCATCCTGAGTTATTAGAGATCTGAACTTTCAGATATTTAAAGGCATCTGTAATATGGAAACCATATAGCGAGTCAGTTACACAGCGGGGGTCGTTCTGGATAGAGGCATTAAGGCAGATTTCGCTCAGTTAATATGGAGGCTCTAAAAGCCTCCATATTGCTTCAGACGTTTTATGGCATACGTAAGAGATGTTTCTGGGTTCGATATGAATACCATGAGGTCGTTGGCATATAACTAGAGATGAGCGAACGTACTCGGATAAGCACTACTCGTCCGAGTAATGTGCTTTATCCGAGTATCGCTGTGCTCGTCTTGAAAGATTCGGGGAGCGCCGCTGCTGACAGGTGAGTTGCGGCGGGGAGCAGGGGAGAGCGGACGGGAGAGAAGGAGAGAAAGATCTCCCCTCCGTTCCTCCCCGCTCTCCCCTGCAGCTCCCCGCTCCGCGGCGCTCCCCGAATCTTTCAAGACGAGTACAGCGATACTCGAATAAAGCACATTACTCGGACGAGTAGTGCTTATCCGAGTACGTTCGCTCATCTCTACATATAACGCAACTTGATCCTTTCACTCCCCTATGACCACACCCTCAAGAAATGGGCTCCTCCGAAGCATAATGGACAGAGGTTATATAGCCAGGGCAAAAAGGATGGGGGACAGAGAACAGCTCTGTCTCCTACCCCTATGTAGTTGGAAATATGGAGAGCAGGAACTTTTCACTGAGCTATATGCCGGGGCGATTTATAGAGCATTGAAACCCAACTAACAAAAACCTCTCCATAACCAAACCTCCATAATACTTGGAATAGGAGATTTGACCCCCTAGCTGGGGCCAGGATTTCACTACCAGCCTTGTGGGGTTTTCTCATGCAGCGGTGTGGAGAATATACCGAGAATGGTATACTCCAGCAAAAGGCGATCCTGTGGATGGAAACCACTTGTCACCAAAAGGGGTCTAGGGTGGATGTCAAGAATCGTTATGGCGAACAGGCGCTGCACAGCCAAGCAAATTATAGTTAAATACAATGCTGGTGCTCCAACTAATGTGTCCGAACACACAATGTCTTGTTCCTTAGACTGTAAATAACAGACGACCAGTTCCAGCGCTACTGCTGCGTAAGAGAAACAGAAAGTCGAGACTCCTGCAGGCAAAAGAGCACAAAACTTGTATCACTGAGCAGTGGAAAAACACTGTCTAGTCAGATGGATCCAGATTTCTGTTGCCCCGTGCTGATGGGAGGTCAGAATTTGGCACAAGCAGCAGGAATCGATAAGCCCTTCCTGTCAGCTGGTCAGAACATGTCAGCACCTCCGTCTAATCTGCAGAAAATACAAGAAGCTTCCTGCATATATGGGCCGATATTCATGGAGAACAATTTCTTAGTGGAGTCTACGCCACAACTAATTGCTGCAGTTCTGAAGGCCAAAGGAGGCCCAACGTGCTACTAGATGGGGTCTATTATAAAGTAGCCATTCAGTGTATAGCAATAGTAGGGAGAAACTTCTAGCTTATGCAATCATCTGCAAATTTTTCTCTTAATGCATGTAACCAGTGCCTCACCTAAGGTATATGCACACAGCCTAAGCTATGGTCTCCTTGTTCCGCTGATTTGTGCTTGTAGGACCCTCACCAATATATTGTTCAGGGCCCATCCTAAGGGTCAGCATCAATGTTATATTTCAGTAACCCGCTTTAAAAATGACATAATCTGATAGCCTTCCAGGCTTCCTCTCTAAATTTACATTTGTATTCTTCAGTGGTTCGCGGTGGTAGCTATAGCCTATTTGATACAGACAGCGAAGATGAAGAAGAGGAAACTGGAGAAGAAAAAAAGGAAGAAGAGCTGCCCAAAAAGAAAACAGCATTTCAGGTAAATTATTTGGGATTATAGTTTTGCCCTAGGCTCTAATAAGCACTGGTCCATAATTCTTAGACCTGATTGTAACCTTATGTAACCTTTTGCAGTTGCCATGTGGCCTTATCCTTGAAGTATAACCCTATCCGCTGTCCTATATACTTGATCTACTGGTGCTGTTCATACTTAATATTGCGTATATTACAGTTATTAAAGCCAAGCACTAATGTTCTAGAATGAATAATGTATGACCAATCTGTTATTGATGTGTGTAAATGAACGTAAAATACACAGATGTTATATGTGTCACATTGTCTCCAGCTAGCATATGAAGCGTGGACCACAAGCTCCAAATCTGCATTGAAACTACGGCAGAACGATGAGCTGACCATCCGAGAGCAGATCCGCAGAGAGATGGAGAAACAGCAGCCAGATGGTACATTGTGATCAGCATCATCAGTCTGTCTGTTGTGAAGCATTTTAATGGTTGTAAATGAACAATTGTGATAGACCTTTTAGTTGGCTAATCATTGTGTAGCAAGTTTATGTTACTTTCATACTACATATTCACATTTTTATAACTTACATGTACAATTAGCAATTTTGAAAATTATTATTGCCTTATTTATTTTGTACTGATCTAGAATTGCATTCTGTATCTAGAGCTGCACTCGCTATTCTGCTATTGGATCCACTGTGTACATGCATTACTTATCCTGTACTGATCCTGAGTTACATCCAGTATTATACTCCAGAGCTGCACTCACTGTTCTGCTGGTGTACATTCACTGTGTACATACATTACTTATCTTGTACTGACCCTCAGTTACATCCTGTATTATACTCCAGAGCTGCACTCACTATTCTGCTGGTGGGGTCACTGTGTACATACATTACTTATCCTGTACTGATCCTGACTTACATCCAGTATTCTACTCCAGAGCTGCACTCACTGTTCTGCTGGTAGAGTCACTGTGTATATACATTACTTATGCTGTACTGATCCTGAGTTATATCCTGTATTATACTGCAGAGCTGCACTCACTGTTCTGCTGGTAGAGTCACTGTGTATATACATTACTTATGCTGTACTGATCCTGAGTTACATGTTGTATTATACTCCAGAGCTGCACTCTCTGTTCTGCTGGTGTACGTTCACTGTGTACATACATTACTTATCCTGTACTGATCCTGAGTTGCATGCTGTATTATACTCCAGAGCTGCACTCACTATTCTGCTGGTGGAGTAACTGTGTGCATACATTACTTATCCTGTACTGATCCTAAGTTACATGCTGTATTATACTCCAGAGCTGCACTCACTATTCTGCTGCTGGAGTCACTGTGTGCATGTACATACTGTGCGTTGATGCAAACAAGAAATAGATCGCAGCATGCTCTATTTCTCTGTGTACCACGCAACGTGAGTCCTATATATTTGTATAGGCAGCGTATGCAAATGTTGCTCATCCGCGATGCATGTGGGCGGTGTTTTCATAATCAACCCTGCTATGAAACAGAGCGAGGAAGTTAAAAAATATATACACAAAATACGCAGACATGCGCAGTGCACTCGTAGCCATACACTGTCCCTGCCGGCAGAGCCGGTATTTACAAACATCGGTAAAGCACTGCGGAGACATCCGCAGCATTTTACCTATACATTTGTGGACATGAGGCCTAAAGCCATTTGATATTTGTTTGGCAAATAGGAAATCAAGAGAAACCAGAGGAACCGCCACAAGAGGAATCACAGACTGAAAGTCAGGAGGATACAATAGATGAGCCAGGTACGCTGGGGCAATGGAGTGATCCTTCATGTTTCTTATACCCACCATTGGCTCACACTGTTCTTATGTTCCCACCTGACAGAAAATATCATTCAGAGGATCATCAATATCGTCAAGTTTTCCTGGGTCTTCATCCAAGCTCTCACCGATGACACCATTGAAACTCTCAACTCTTTCTGTAAAAACAGCGTGGACATCGCCACCGTTTTGAGGATGGAGTGCTGCATGTTACAGAGGAACCTGGACAGGGTAAAATGCCAAATGATTTATATCATACATGGGCCCTTATTTATGAAGATTGGCATATATTGTGGAAGTTCTTTTTAGAATTCGAAAGTCTTAAATTGCACCAAATTTACAAAAGTGGCACAATCTGCGCTTGACCAAAAATAGGAAGATGAGCCAAAATGGCTCAAGTTTTCAAATAGCAGTGCTGCAGGCGCCACAAAATGCGCTACTTTTTGAGTAACACTATTATGTGCGACAAAATTGTGCCAGTTTACACTCGGAAATATGTTTTGCGCCAAATATTTTATTTTGCATCATCTACTAATATTAAATAATTAGTGGAACCAAACCATTAACCTCCCTTCCTAACTTGCTGACACTCCTTGAAAAATTTAGTTTGATCTCAGGCCTTAAAATTAATCAATCAAAATGGTAAATCCTCTTCTGTAACACTCCCTCCCATACGCAAAAGCTGATTGAGCTTAATTTTCAGTTTAAAACTCGGCACTACTATCTTTCTTATCTGGGAATTAAACTTACATACACATTAGGAACCCTTTATAAATGGAATTATGAGCCAATTAACCAGATGGGAATGCCCATACCTTTCATGGTTGGATCGTATCTAGAGATGAGCGAGCACGCTCGTCGAGCGAGCATCGCTCTTCTTGAGTATCTACCTACTCGTCTGAGCAAATGCGGGGGGGGGGGGGCAGCGGAGGAGAGCGGGGGGGAGAGTGAGAGAGATCTCTCCCCCCCCTTCCGCTCATCCCCTGCCGCCCCCGCGCATTTGCTCGAACGAGTAGGCAGAGAAGAGCGATGCTCGCTCGAGTATCTGCCTTAACTGAGCGTGCTCGCTCATCTCTAGTCGGATCCATAGTGTAAAAATCACCTTGCTACCAAAACTGCTTTACCTCTTCAGAACACCTCCCATTCCTGTACCTGCAGCGGATCTCCAACTATTTCAAAGAAAAATCTTAACGTTTATCTTGGCACATAAATGCCCCAGAATATCCAAATCCATAATGTAACCGCATAAGAAATTTGGGGGTCTCTCCATCCCATGTATTTTTAAGTATTATAAAGCAGCCCACTTGGCACAGATTCCACCCATCTATGCTGGCTCCCAGCCCCCATTATGGCTCCCAGGCCCCAACCTAAATTGAGGCAATGCAATTCTCTCCTTGTAACTGGCCGTCCCTACTCTGGACTAAGCTACCCTTTCCACCTAACTTTAGAAGCATAGCGCCATTTTCATTTTTCTCTATTTTATTGTGGGGACAGGTTAGGTTCAAATGGTCCCCCAGTAATATCCCATCCACTCACACCCCACTGCTGTATAATCCGGCCTTTTCACCTGGCTTAGTTGCTGAACACTTTAAGTGGTGGCAAACAAATAAGCTTACCTCTTTATATGATTTTCTCATAGATGGTAAATTGATCTTGTTATCATCCTTTAATAGCCAATATAAACCCCCTCTGGAAGAATGGTGGAGAACAATGCAGGTCTTCCATTTTTGGTCCTCTATTATGCTATCATCGACAAAAGTAGAGATGAACCACATGGAAGCCATATGCAAATTTTGCCCCATACATCCAGGCACCTTATCTCACTTCTATAATATCCTGATTGAGACTTCCAAGCTTCCCTTCATGCTTCAGTGGGAGTCAGAATTACACTCCTCATTGACATTAGAGCATTGGCACCACTGCTGTGAGACTATGAGCAAAAACAGCTGGCAGGTCTCCCTGACCGAGACATCCTTAAAGGTGCTGCACAGAGCTTATCTTGTTCCCACGAGGCTTCATGATATTTACCCGGAGGTCTCCAGTTTATGTTTCCGTGGCTGTGATGACGAGGGGTCCCACCACCACATTTGGTGGACCTGCCCAATTGCACAGACTTACTGGAAAAGAGTCTCTCACCTCATAGCCTCTGTTTCTGGGATAGAGTCCTGGGCTCAACCCCTTTGGCTTATTACTAGGAGACTTACCTGCGGGTATTCACAATGCCCCCTTTAAACTTCTGCAGTACATTACAATGGCAGCACGTATCTTGATAGCACAACAGTGGCGAAAACCAACACTCCCATTTGAGCCACTTATATCTTGCATGAACAAAATTCTGTTAACCCTTTCCAGTCCAATTTGTATCCTGGTTTTCCTAAGGGGCTTACTTTTTTTCTGCTGTTATACAATGGCGCTATATGCTGGCTAAAGCCAGTACTGCATGAGGTGACACGTTGGATACGCCTTGACAGCAGAGAGGCTGGCAATATACAGTAAAAGAACCCCTACGGATGTCTTCCAACATCGGAGCTGTACAGCCTTAAATCATAATGTCTTCGCAGGTCAGACAGTGGATTGGAAAGGCTTAAAGGGGTTGTCTCGCGGAAGCAGTGAATTTTTTTTTTTGCCCAGTCCCCCTTATTAAGCATACATTACTAAGCCCCCCTGTAAATGACTTTTCTAGCTGGTTTGTACTTACAGTTCCAGCGTTTCAGCAACTTATAAAAAGTTTCCCCAAGATGGCCGCCGGCTCTTTTCCCGTCGCTTGCTGTAGCCCGACGTGCACGCTTCCGAGACGCTACCAGCTGTGTCTCCCTGACAACCAGACGCCCCGCAGCCGCCGACCGGACCCCGGGATTGAACGCGGCCGACCAGTCACCCACCGCCAGGCAGCAGGTAACCGGCGCTAGGCCCCGGCTTCCCTGCGCTAGCCCCGGCTCCCAGCGCTACGCCCCGGCTCCCCAGGGGTAGGCCCCGGCTCCCCCGCGCTACGCCCCGGCTCCCCAGCGGTAGGCCCCGGCTCCCCAGCGGTAGGCCCCGGCTCCCCAGCGGTAGGCTCCGGGGCCACAGCGGTAGGCTCCGGGGCCACAGCGGTAGGCCCCGGGGCCCAGCGGTAGGCCCCGGGGCCCAGCGGTAGGCTCCGGGGGCCACAGCGGTAGGCTCCGGGGCCACAGCGGCAGTCCGTCACGCGTCACCCCCGTCAGTCCGTCACCCATCACTTACCTGGGCGGCTGGGCTGGGCGGCTCTGCTGGGCGGCTCTGCTGGGTGGCTCTGCACCTTCCTCTAAGAGAGGATGGTAGCAGAATGGCCGCTCCAGCGCGCTCCCGAGAAGATACAGCTCTTCTGCGCATGCGCAGAAGAGCTGTAGCGTCGAGCACACTGATGCGGCTCGTGCTCAGAGCAGAAGACCGGACTGCGCAAGCGCGTCTAAAAAAGAAAGCCGCCAGCGAATTTAGACGGAACCATGGAGACGAGGATGCCAGCAACGGAACAGGTAAGTGAATAACTTCTGTATGGCTCATAATTAATGCAGAATGTATATTACAAAGTGCATTAATATGGCCATACAGAAGTGTATACCCCCACTTGATTTCGTGAGACAACCCCTTTAAATGAAAACTGTCTTCTCCCCCTGCGTGGGGTCTTTGCGGCAGAGTGTTGCCATCTTACTAGTTAAATCTCAATAAATTCTTTTGAAACATAAAATAATTAGTGAACAGCCGAAATAGTCATAATAAAACAAAACATTGGGGCAAAATCAAGAAAAACTATCCAGCTAATTGGATCAGAAAATGCGGTAAAACGAGCGTGGGCAAAAAGCTGCACCAATTGCCTTTTCATGTACACCAACTTTTATTAGATTTTATTAGCACCACTTTTTACGGACATTTTCTTGTAATAACACTTCATAAATGCGTCAAAGATAGACAGAAGCTCGCTACGCCCGCTTTCAGAGAAAAAAAGAAAAATTGACGAGCTTGTCGGATCTTTTTCTTTTTCTTGGCACAAACTTTTTGTACACTTTTCTAAAACTCTGTGCGCCTTAATTCTCACGCAATTTTAGATACAAATCTGTCATTAACACATTCATAAATATGGGCCATGCTTTTTGGAATAATTGTGTGTTCCCCATGTGTGTAAACATTAAAACAGAGTTTTGCTTTCAGGGTAAAGTAGCCTCTCAGGAAAGCATATCTGAGTATTACAAAGCCAAGCAGCTGTCCAGGACTCAAACCTTGTCCAGTGAGGAGAACGATGACCATGTTACTTGTACACAAGAAGACACTGTTCAGTCCAAGAGGCTGGAAATCTGTAAGATCCTCAGCGTTGAATCACAGCAGTCTCAGGACAGTTTTGTCTCCAGGTAAAAATAAGAGCGTAGAGCTAAAGGGGATGTCCAGGGTTAGAAAAACATGGCTTTTTTCTTCCAAACACAGCGCTACCCTTGTCAGTAGGGTTGTGCGTGGTATAGCAGCTCGTCTCTTAATTGACGTGAAGGGGAGCTGAGCTGCCATACCAGACACAACCCACGGACAAGGGTGGTGAAGTGTCTAAAAGAAAGAAATCATGTTTTGCTAACCCTGGACATCTCCTTTAACCTTGTACATTCAGAGAACTGAATCCCTGAATTAGCTCTAGTACCCTAATGGCCACTTTATTAGAGCTCCCCATGTAGTAGTGTGTTGGACCTCCTTTGGCCTACAAGACCACAGCAATTCATTGTGGCATAGATCCCACTAAGTGTTGAAGTCGTTCTGCAGGATTGTCGGCCCCTGCGAACAGGAAGCTTCTTTTAGTTTCCGGAAATTAGATGGAGATACTAACATGCTCTGACCAGCTGACGGAAGGGGTCATCGATTCATGTTGCTTGCACCAAATTCTGACCATCAGCACGGTGCAACAGAAATCTAGATTTATCTGACCAGGCGAAGTGTTTCCACTGCTCAGTGATACAATTTTTGCACTTTTTTGCCTGCAGGAGTCTTCCCTTTCAAATTCTCTTAGACAGCAATGGCTGGAACTGGTCATCTGCTGGTATAGCCCATCCGTGCTAAAGGAACAACGATTTAAGTTGCCTGTACACAGCAGAGGCGGATTCCACAAGCGGATTTCCACCACGGAAGACCTTCGTTGCAGAAATGAATTTAAAATGCTTGCGAACGATCGCAGATTGAGTGGTTTTTCTGCACAGATGTAAGCGGATGCACAGCGAATTGTCCATGCGGAAATGGCCACTGCACTTGTTTGTTCAAAGAAGCCCTGCCTTCCCCCACCTTTCTGCCTGGTCTCCAAGCTACCTGAGAAGTATCCGCCTACAAACCCACAATGCATCCGCAATGTAGCTGCAGATGCATTGCGGATCGAACGCTTCCATTGAGGTCAATAGAGCCCGTCCGCACGGAATCCGTGCTAAAAATGAAGCATGCTGTGTGTTATTTTCCGCTCGTGGAATCCGCAATTCAAATTTGCATGTGTGCACGGAGCTGCAGAACCTCATGCTTTCATATGGGTAACTTTAACAGTGGATCAGCCGCGCGGGTGTGATTGTGGATTCCGCAATTCAAATCCACCCATGTGCAGGCAGCCTTAGTTAGAGCACCAGCATTGTATTCAGCTGCAATTTCATTGTCTATGTTGCACTTGTTCATCAGAACAATTTTTGACATCCTCCTCTGACCCCTTTGAGCAAGGAGTTGTTTCTGTCTTCAGGATCCCCTTTTGCTGGATGTTTCCGCTCGATCACGCCATTTTTGGTACACCCTCTATACTACTTAGATAGTCTAGCATGGATGATGAGACCTCATTGGAAGTCACTCAGATCGCTGGATTTTCCCTTCTAATTTGGATTCACACAGAAACTGATCCACGGAAAACTTGTCCCGTGATTTTATGCTGCTCTCCGGGGTCACGGGGAGAATTATTTTCACATGAAGGTTCCCATCGTGAAAGGGCCAGGGCTCTAGTAAAGTGGCTATGCAGTATATATGTATGGGGAGACTTATAAGTATCACCATATAATGATGATTTTGTTTTGGCAGCTGTGTTACAGAAGATTTGGTTTTGTCCTATGAAGACCTTGCTGGTCCCGTTGAAACCCCAAAAGACCGAAAACCCCATCGTATGCTTGCCTTTGATTCAACTTCGGTTGAAAGTTTGGATTCAAGGTAAATGTAAAGTGGATGACAACCACAATGGGGTCACATAACCGACCAAACTACATTACTAATAGAGGATTTTCAACTCCTGGAAATTTTCTTTTAACTCTCTATGAAGTGAAATTAAAGCTCAGTATCAGAACAACAGTGCAAAGCATTTGATGAAGGCTCACTTAGAGCTGTACATTATTTATTACAGCCTAAAGGGAACCTCTTACCTGCCTAAAGTACTATAAACAATATTATGGTGCTGTTAGGCGAGGTGACGGGGGGCTGGATGATGTATTTTTTATACTCATCCGCTTCCCGGGTACATACGGTGCCCGCTGCTGGAGTCTGCGGGTCGGATAAGAATCTGACTGTTTTCAGAGACTCATACATGCGCTCTACTATACAAGTCTATGGGATAGAGTGCACACTGGATTCTGAAGAGAGTCACATTTTTGTGCAAATAAGTAAGATGGAACAGTACCTCTGCAGCGCCACCTATTGGATGACAGCATTCCTTCAAATCAATGTATAACTCTTTAACAAGTCTGTAAAACAATGAATTCCTATTCCCAATCATTGTTTTACAGACTTGTTAAAGAGTCGTACATTGATTTGAAGGAATGCTGCCATCCAACAGGTAGCGCTGCAGAAGTATTGTTCCATCTTCCTTATTTGCATAAATTACCCAGCAGAGCGTGCATGGCCTTATAAGTCTCACCTCTCAGGTCTCTACCATTCTGGGTGCTCTCCTTGGGGAGAGATGCTTCCCCATCCCAACCCACTCACCCCTTAGGTGTCTCCACACAGTTTTTGGGTGCTCTCCTTAAGGAGAGACGACACCCCTCTTGACCCACATTCTAGTTCTAGCTCTAGTTTACGGCTGCACAGATGCAGATGTATTAAATATCCAGTAAATGAAAGAATAAACAGATAAAAATGGAATAATTTCCTTTTTTGGCCATTCTGCATTAAGAGCAATGGACAAAAAAAAGCCTTGCAGTTCACTCTTTTTTTCTATTAAAAAATCGGAAACCAAGCAGAACGGAGGCAAAATGAAGTGAACTGAAAAGAAAAAAAGATCCATTGAAATCAATGGGGAGTTTACAAGATGTGTTTTTCCCCCCATTTTTCTGCTTTCAGGACAGAACTATTAAACGGACAACTGAACGCTGATGTGAACATAGGCTTAAGGGAATCCTGTCACGTCCCCAAAGCATTATAAACTAAGTTATGGTGCTGTTAGGGGATGTGACAAGGTGATGTTTGTTTTTACTCACTCCCCGGATTCTGCAATGTCCCCTTCTGAAGTGGCTGCACAGCACAGAATTCTGACTCTTTTCAGAGTCTCCTACAAGTCTATAGGAGAGCATGTGCATGGGACTCTGAAAACAGTCATGTTTCTGTGCCGTGTGCCTACTTCAGATGGGGACACCGTGAAATCCAGGGAACAGGTTAGTATAAAATATACATCACGCGGTGCCCGGTCACATCCCCTAACCTGTCACATTACCTGTGGGGATCTGACAGGTTCCCTTTAAAGTAAAGTGAAAAAGGATGTGAAAAGAACTGGTATGGTGGCGCAACCCTCTAAGCTACTAGAAGATGTAGATCAAAGTCCAATGTGTGATGGTGAAAGCATTTCTTTTTTATTATTTTTTCACAAATTAAAAACCAGCAATAGAATACGCGTTTCGGGGAAGAACCCCTTCGTCAGTTCGGCTGGATAGGACAACAGGATGCCTGGGGGTGACACGACTCCAAAGCACTTTTTTTCTCCCCTGCCCTCCTGCACACAGGACCTCCGACACATCCAATACATCTTTGGAGTCGTGTCACCCCCAGGCATCCTGTTGTCCTATCCAGCCGAACTGACGAAGGGGTTCTTCCCCGAAATGCGTATTCTAATGCTGGTTTTTAATTTGTGAAAAAATAATAAAAAAGAAGTGCTTTCACCATCACACATTGGACTTTGATCTACATCTTCTAGTAGCTTAGAGGGTTGCGCCACCATACCAGTTCTTTTCACCTCCTTTTTCGCTACACTCACGCCCACACTGGTGGAGCGTCATCTGGTTGGCAGCACCTCCACCATTCAAAATACTCCATCATTGAAAGCTCTTTGTACTCCATAAATATTCCACCACGCTCACTGGGCCTTGCTCCACCCTCCTTTTTCATTTCATTTAAAGTAAAGTGATATTTCTGTCTTTATTATTCTCTTTGCACATTGTTCCTCTAAATCCCATCTCCCTTAGTCACGGCCTACATGAAGATGGTAAATTGGAGCTGGGTCAGGAAGATGAGGACTACGAGGCAGATGCAGAAATGACAGAAACAAGAACAGATCTTCCACCGTCATATAGCACAATTGTTCTAAAGGAAGATCAGCAGTCCTCCGAAGCTGATGAGACAACCCAAGGTCTGGATGAGGGCAGCAGGCCATTGGTGGAGGTTCCAGAGTTATTAACTGCCAGCGAACTGCTGCTGAACAAGTAAGATGGGCAAAAACCATCATTGATTATGTAACTAGTCCCCCAGTATGTATGGTCGGCTAGTATTACCTGGTTTAGTTAGTCTTTTCCATCTGAAAACTCCTGGAATCCTTCTCATTGAAACCACTTGGGAATTACTTGCCTCTCTGTTCTCTCAAGCAGTCATCAGAACTACCTGTTTGATGAAACTGCATGGGCTGTATCACACAGCTTCTGCCTCTTCACAGGGGGGGGGGGCAGAGACTCCTATCACAGTTCCTGCTGATTATTAGAGGCTCCTGTCACACAGTGAGAATCAAACAGATGATAGTTCAGCCTCCTGACTGTTTACTTATGTCTGTAACTTATTTAGAAGAGGACAGTGATAATCACACTGTCTTCCCAGCAGACAGAGATGGTACGGGCCCTAGCACATCATGTGATGCTGTGCAGATGTCTCATGGGATTGCTAGCACAGAATAGAAGATGGAAAAGCAGGGAAAAATCGTAAAATTAAAATAGTGTTTTATAAACATCAAACAGGACGCTGTACAGCATGGGTGTGAGTGCAGTATACATAGGAGACGTCCAGAGGGTGACATCACGTGAGTGGTGCAGGGATGGGAAAAAAAGTGTTTTCGCTGGAGTGACCTCAATTATATAACTTCAGAAGTTAGGACATGTTTTTCTAAGGTTCCTTTTCCATGGCTCAATTTGAGCCAGATGACAAGCGTTGATTGATAATATCAGTGCTTGTTTAAAGGACCTGCACACAGGTTAATGCAGACTGTATGGGGGGTGAACAATCGTTAATATGACTGTTCAGCTCCCATACACTTTCATCATTGTCTGCAGCCCATCCCCATTTTATGCGGATATATATGCTACCGACTGATGATTTTTGGTACAGCACAAGTACCTGACAACCAGGAGTTTGTCATCATGTGAAGGCATCTTCACATGGGGCAATGATCAGGTTTATGAACATCCAGACAAATGTTGATTCCCAATTGTTGACCCATGCAAAAGGACCTTAAAGAGAAGGACCTGTCATTCATTTGGGCCAGTGGGGCCAACTGCATAGCTTTGCATCCATGACCCTTTTAACTCTAGTGCAGCTTTTACTTTGTGTTCTCCCCTGTTTTTCGGCACCGACCTCCATTACTTTTGGCTCCTGGTGCTATGAATCTGTCAAAAGGGGAGTTTCCTCTGTTCACTGTCAGTCGGTGACATCAGGTTTTCTCTGCCCACTGATATCACCCATTGACTGTGAACAAAGGAGATCATCCACTTGCCATATTTACAGTGCCAGGAGTTGAAACTAACGGAGGTCGGTACCGGAGAATAGGGGGAATTACAGACATAAGAAGCTATATGCCCAGCTCTGCTGACTCCAGCAGAGCTGGGCATATAGCCAGACAACACTATTATATCTACAGTATGTAGCAATCATTATATTGTCATGAACCTATGTGAATGTTTCAGACAAGATTGGTACATCGTTAGCCAGTAGAACAAAATGTGATTATTCTCAGTAAGCGTAACAAAGTAATCTTGTAGATATGATACCTGATAATAACTGACAGATAGACATGATGTTACAGGAAAGCTTTCAAAACTTCACCTGGCATCCTCAAGTTTCATTGGTGTTTTAGGGTTTAAATGTTGATCTGCGCTCATTCACCATCACCCCTAGACGAAGGCTGAGACCCAAAACATACATCGGGGCCTTTGGCCATATAGACACCTTTTATGGGTTAAGTATATTCAATATATGGTTATATGGTATTGTAATCCTTTGCTATATGGGGTCGTATTTACTTTGTATAGCTCTCTGACTGAAATTTCTTGTGACACCTCATCGTTTATAATCTTTTACATTTGTTTACTCAATAAGGAATCATATTTTTTATTTAAATTTGGCATTTTTGCACGTTTTTTTCTTTTGAATACTTCTTCATCACTATTCTAATAGATACAGATATTTCCTATTAGAAACCTGATGATGAAACAAGAGTAATTTCGAAAGATTGCTGCAACAACATTTTTTTGTTATCCATTAACCCCTTAAGGACATGGCCTATTTTGGGCTTAAGGACGCAACGATTTTTGGCGGATTTTTTGGCGGGAGGTAAATGTACGCTCTGGAGCGGGAAGGGGTTAAAATATATCATATCTACAAGATTACTTTGTTTCTCTTATAGAGAACCATCAATTTAGTTGCTAAGTGTTCACATAGTCTTAATTGATTTGCTGCACTAGTCAAGTATGCATATTTAAGTCAGTTATACAAATCCCAATGTATTATGACAATTGCTCTTCTGCGATGGATGTAATTGAACATTTCCTATTCTTGGCATGTATAATGTGTCCTTAGCAATCCGTCACTCTAAATATAAAGACAAATGAAATCTATGCATTATTTATAACATTGATAGTTTTTCATCCTACAATCATGCCCTATCTGCTCTCTCCTGTCCCGCAGGATGTATTATGATGAAGAGCTGGAAGAGTCAGACAGGTTTTATCAGATGCTCCCCCGCCCCCTGCGCCTCGGCTTCGCTCTCTATAATACTATTGTATCAAAGTCTGAAATGCTTTGTTACTTTGTCATCATTCTTAACCACATGGTATCTGCTTCTATTCTGTCCTTGATTCTACCTATTCTCATTTTCCTCTGGGCAATGCTGTCTGTGCCTAGACCCACAAAGCGCTTTTGGATGACGGCCATCATCTATACGGAGGTATGAGCTCCGGCCATTTACTTACAGTATTCTAGAGATGAATCATTTGTGCAGCTTAATGTGACTGATGGTAGTCACACTCTCATTACTTATAAAGGGTAACTGCATTTTCGTAATATTTGGCTATGTCAAAGTGAGGTGTGACAACATTTGATCAGTGGGGACCTGGTGTTGATTATTACATAAGTATCTCTTATTTTCCCGATTGTCTTCTTAGATTACTGTTGTCCTCAAGTATTCTTTCCAGTTTGGCTTTTTTCCATGGACATCTACAGTATATCGGAGCATGAATGCAGATAAACCCTTCCGACTCCCCAACATAATTGGCATTGAGAAGAAAGACGGCTATGTACATTTTGACCTAATTCAGCTTCTTGCTCTGTTTTTGCATCGCTCTATCCTGAAAGTAAGTTTAACACATATACATCTGTTAGCCATAAAATTGACTTTTTATCCGAGCTGTCAATTTACAGATATACCTGTCTACCTGTGGTCATACAATGCAAGGCAGAGGCTGTATGTAGCATTGTAGTAATGATAACCCTTGTGTGTAGTGCCACGGTCTGTGGGACAATAAGGAGGTCTGTCTACCAGAGTCCAAAAAGAAGAAGAAGAGTAAGAAGCAAAAGAAAAGAGGGAGTAAAGGAGAGGATGATACCAACTCCGGGCTGGTTCCATGGAATCTATTTAAGCATCAGAATGCTTCAAAGAACGTCTTCAGAAAGAGGAGAGCATCACAGAAACCGGTGGTTGAAGGTACCAGAGCATCAAATGGTGTGTTTTTTAAAGGGAGACTATAAATATATGTATTCTTTCCATTTGTCCCCTATTTTTACCAACTTGCTTTCAGTGCGTTAGCAAGACTTATGAGACAATGGAAGAGAATATGCTTTATAATAATTATTATATCTGGATTTTTCACATGGAATTTCTACAAAGAAAATCCACAGTATTTACAGCAGCTGCAAAATGCATGAGATATTGACGACCTGCGGTGCAGATCTGACATCTGCAGAGAGTCCATGCTGTGGCTTTTCACGGATGGTTTTCACCTTTTGCAATGCAAAGAGGGAAATCTGTGGCAATTCTGTAGTATTTCTGCAACAAAAACAGCACCATGTGTTGTTGTTTTAGGTATTGCAGATTTTCATCAGACTCGCTGTGTATTTTCTGTTATGGAAAATTCAAAGCAGACCATTATAATAGTACTAAGGGCTTGTATTTTCAGTCGGATTAAGTTGTTTTTAGGGGTCTGGATTAGTTGAACTTGGAACAGGACAATTGCGGGACAATTGTTGAGCGCAAACGCGTGTGACAGTTATCCAATAACAGTTATCCAATCGACTATCGCTCCTGAGCAACTAATCAGTGGTTTGTCACTCAGTACCCTATTGGATCCTTTGTTTACACAGGCAACCATCATTCAAAATCACATGTTTGAGTTATTTTCCAGCCGATAATTGTCCCATGCACAGCCACTCTTGTATGGATACTGTTAGAAAAGCTAGCAGCATTCAGCTTCATGTGAATGGGACTAAGATGCTGTCCCGGGCACACCAACTACAAAATATATGGAGCTGTGCCTGGTAGACAATGAAGGGGACCAGCTCTTGCTGGAGTGCTGCAGCCCCTTGAATAAGGCCATCAGTATCAAAGTTCTAGAAAGTTCTTTAAGTGCAAGGCAACAGATAGAAAGGCCTGTTTTTACATATGTTGGTACAGTGGGCTATGTGCAGGCAATTTTATACATAATCTGGAAAGAACATAGAAGTCAAAAATACAAAGCAAATTCTTCAGCCGCCTCTTTGTTCTCCCCTCAGGTACGCCTCAGAAGAAAGACAATAAAAGGAAGTGGAATTGTTTCAGACGTAACCCAAAAAAGAAACGTCAGTCAATAAAGCAGAGGCTGAAGCAGCAGTGGATCAAACTGAAGAAACTGACAGTGAAAATGTAACGTTTTACAATTGTCTTTGTAGGAACAAACTAGCAAAGTATCTAGATCAGAGTCATTCCAAGATCTTATGTAGCGTTTCACTTCTGTCTTGTGGTTGGATTATATGGAGCTGGTCTGCTTGTCTTTTCACAGAGCTCTGCAGATCTACTTGCCAATCAGACAGTTCTTCTATGACATTATACACCCGGAGTACAGCCCAGTGTGTGACGTCTATGCCATTATGTTCCTGGTTGATGTCATCAATTTTATCATTGTCATTTTTGGATACTGGGCATTTGGGGTAGGTGCTCTTTCAGGAGAAGTGTTTTCTTCTCTTGATGAGGTTTTTCGCTTCTAACAAAAAAAACTAAAAAGAGCTTGTAAAATTTAATAAAAAATAAATAAAAGGACTTTTCTCCACCCCACCATCCTACACACCAGCAATCCCTTAAGTCTTTGATGCAGGCGGCTGTTACATGACCTCTGCAGCCAATCGGTGGCCTCAGCCGTCACATTCTGTAGTACTGGCATCATCACTCCGTACAGCACATGACTGCTAAGGTCACATGCCGGCCGCTGCAAACAAAGACTGGGGGACTTCTGGTGCATCAGCGCTAGAATGGCTGGGGGTGGAGGTGGTGACACCTTTTAACTTCTTGATGTCATATGTTTATATAAAAAGATAAACTTAAAGGGGTTGTCCCGCGCCAAAACGGGTTTTTTTTTTTTTCAATAGCCCCCCCGTTCGGCGCGAGACAAACCCGATGCAGGAATAAAAAAAAACAAACGGCCAGTACTTACCCGAATCCCCGCGCTCCGGCGACTTCTTACTTACCTAAGTAAGATGGCCGCCGGGATCTTCACCCACGGTGCACCATGCGGTGCACCGTGCGGTCCATTGCCGATTCCAGCCTCCTGATTGGCTGGAATCGGCACACGTGACGGGGCGGAGCTACGAGGAGCCGCTCTCCGGCACGAGCGGCCCCATTCAGAAAGGAAGAAGACCGGACTGCGCAAGCGCATCTAATCGGGCGATTAGACGCTGAAGATTAGACGGCACCATGGAGACGAGGACGCCAGCAACGGAACAGGTAAGTGAATAACTTCTGTATGGCTCATAATTAATGCACGATGTACATTACAAAGTGCATTAATATGGCCATACAGAAGTGTATACCCCCACTTTGTTTCGCGGGACAACCCCTTTAAAGTGTACCTGCAGCAGTACATGTAGTCATTATATTGTATTCTGCATTTATCACCGGATTACTGCTCTGTTGGCTCCATCTCTAAGGCCTAATTCATTGGAGCATAAGCAATTTTGGTTTGTGAAAAACTCATCATTTTCACTTATGCGCACTTTTTATGTCCGTTTTACATCGGCATTCACTAGGTTTTTCCCTTGTGCAGCAAAAAGAAACACAAGGAGGCTCAATTGATGAGACTTTTTTAACTGTCTCCTGGCACCATGCATAATGAAAAAATGCAGTGTATATGCATGTAACACCCGTTTTCACTGTGATTTTTTTACATTCCCATAGATTTCCATGAGTGATTTTGGTCCTTGATTCAGGCCAAAAAGACATGCTGGAATTTTTTTTACATACTTCTGAATACACAAATTTAATTCATTGGGTCTGTATTCAGTCAGTAAAAATACAGACTGAACACTGACAGTGATTGGGCCCTAATTCTCAGCCTTTCTCGAACTGTTGGGTGAAACAGTCTCTGTATGATTTCTCCATACATTGCAGAAATAGAGAAGAGGAGATCTCTCTCCCCTTTTTCTATCTCTCCCATACATTGCGTACATACAATGGAGGAGCGCGTGCTCCACTATTACTGTCTCGCATATTCAGAGAAGCAGCAGTACTGAGCAGTGTAGATGTGATTCCAATAGCTGTGAGACAGTGAAACACTACTAGCTGCAGCAGCATTTCTGTATGTGTGTCTCTCTGCTTCTTTCTTTCTTGACATCTTCCTTTTCTCTCCATGGACGTCTATGGGCAGCTTAGAATCTGACCTGTCAGTGTGCTGTTGGTCCATTTTATCGAGCAAGATGGATTTTAGCAGTATTTTAGAGTGGGTAAATGGTTTAGGAGGGGGTAAGTGGAGAAAGAGAAGCATTTTTCTCTTATCAGTCTCCTCAATCACCTCCTAGGTGCTCACCCTAAGGAGTGATGCTATCCCTCCCGAGTCACATCATAGGCCTCTTACTAGCCAGAATCCTACTGCACACTGATAAGGGGCAAACCCACGGAAACAGCTGTCTGTGTATGGATTCTGGCTTTGTTTTCAGTTCCCAATCATTGCTCTAAAGACCTGTCTAATGGGTCGGACATTGATTTGCAGGAAGGCTGCCATCTTATAGGTGGCGCTGCAGAGGCATTGTTCCATCTCTCTGGCAAAATACATTGCAAAGTTTCTTCTACTCGCCTGTAGTATTGATTTATGCAAAGTCTATTGAAATAACAGTACCTATTCAAGCGCAGATATTGAAAGCCTAAAATTTTCATTGACAGAAACATTCAGCGGCAGCAGATATAACAGAATCTCTGTCTGAGGATCAGGTTCCAGAGGCCTTTCTGGTTATGCTTCTACTACAGTTTGGCACCATGATTGTCGACAGAGCCATCTACCTGCGAAAGACAATGTTTGGAAAGTGCGTCTTCCAGGTTGTCCTCGTGTTTGGAATCCATTTCTGGATGTTTTTCATCCTTCCTGGAGTTACTGAAAGGTACAGCACTTGGCTAGCAGTAAAACAAGCCATAAGTACAACCTGTTCTGCTGTTATAGTGAGTTGTACCTGTTATACAAATCTCCAATTGTTGTTCCATTGTCCATTTCTATAACTGCACAGTAATTTCTAGTCAGTAGCAAAGTTGTAAGTCTTATTCTCGTTCCGTTATCACCAATATTATTACCTCCTGACAGTTTAAATGCAGTCTGAATTCACTTTATTAAATGTGTATTAACCTTCTCTGAAGCTTGTGGTTGACCTAATAACTGTGCCGTGTTGACTTGCTTAAAGGGGTTGTCCCGCGCCGAAACGGGTTTTTTTTTTTTTTCAATAGCCCCCCCGTTCGGCGCGAGACAAACCCGATGCAGGGATAAAAAAAACCAAACCAGATAGTACTTACCCGAATCCCCGCGGTCCGGCGTCTTCATACTTACCTTGTGAAGATGGCCGCCGGGATCTTCACCCTCGGTGGACCGCAGGGCTTCTGTGCGGTCCATTGCCGATTCCAGCCTCCTGATTGACTGGAATCGGCACATGTGACAGGGCGGAGCTACGAGGAGCCGCTCTCCGGCACGAGCAGCCCCATTCAGCAAAGGAGAAGACCGGACTGCGCAAGCGCGTCTAATCGGGCGATTAGACGCTGAAGATTAGACGGCACCATGGAGACGAGGACGCTAGCAACGGAACAGGTAAGTGAATAACTTCTGTATGGCTCATAATTAATGCACGATGTATATTACAAAGTGCATTAATATGGCCATACAGAAGTGCTTACCCCCACTTTGTTTCGCGGGACAACCCCTTTAATTACATTTTTCTTCTCCATAACACGATTGTCCTGGGAATTATCTAGTCGACTTTATTGACCAAATGCTCATTCTCCACTATTGTCTGTTTTGCAGGAGATTTAACACCAATTCCGTAGCACAGCTGTGGTACTTTGTAAAGTGTCTGTACTTTGGTCTGTCGGCTTACCAGATTAAGTGTGGCTACCCTAACCGAGTCCTGGGAAACTTTTTAACAAAGAGTTACAACTGCATCAACCTTTTCTTATTCCAGGGGTGAGAAGTTACATTCATACTTGTAGACCACGTGGTGTAAGGGTGATTTTACATTGGACAACTATCATCCGAATAGTCGCTCGATAGAGAACAACAGCTGTTCAGTGTAAACACAAACCAGGTGACAAGCGAGAATTCGTTTACTAGATGCTTTTTCAGTTCACCTAAAAATAGTTGCTGGTTGATTATCGTCTGGGGTAAACAAGTAGTCGTTGTTTTTCAACAACTAGCCAACAATTTTGCAGAGTGGTGTGCTCTTGTTTGGTGTGCACCTCCCACCAAATGCTGATTGGCCCTTGCCTTTTTTTTTTTACATTCTGCCCTCTCTCTTAATGCTGATTGGTTCCCAAAGCACATAAGTACATGCAAGTGATCCTTGACTTAACAGTCTCTACTGGTCTTTGAAAGAACACTTGCCCCTGCAATTTCAGTCTGGTTTTGCTCTTTGAAAATACACTCGCTGCGGCTCCGACTGTTCAGTTAAACCAGTGAGACATCGCAACAGCAAGTGCTTACTCACAGACTGCTTGCTTATGTTTATGCGCTTTCAATGGACTTTGCAGCCAGTGAGCGTGCATTGAGGAGTGGTTAAAATTTAAAATATATGCCTGCTAAAGAACCTCATGCCCCCTAACTAGTCAATGAATGAAGTTTTAGCCCATGTAAGTGCTCCCTACATTCAGCGATTGCGAAATTGAACAGCAAATGAGCAACAATTGCTTTGTGTAAAAGCACACAAACAGTCATTTTAGTGACTACTTAGATCAACTATACAGATAACAGTTGTCCCATGTATAGCCACTCTTGGCTACGTTACTTGGTATGTCATGAATCTTACGATTTTTTTTACTCTTCTCCCATAGTTTCCGTATGGTACCTTTCCTGACAGAGATGAGGGCGGTCATGGATTGGATTTGGACAGACACTACACTCAGTTTGTCAAGTTGGATATGTGTGGAAGACCTTTATGCTAATATTTTCATTATGAAGTGCTGGCGGGAGTCTGAGAAGGTAAAACCTACGTTTGCATAACTTGTCCATATCGCATTCAGTGTGTATCTTGGTGCGGTTGCAAGTTAATTGTCCTCAATGTCTTGTGAGTCACTATACTAACAAATTGTATTTTGTACCTTTGCAATATCCCTATTTAACATTGTTGCTTGTCTGCATGCTCCTGGGAACTAGTGTTTAAACTTTTCATTTTCTACATATGTCCGTTTTCTATGATTGCAGAAAAGGAACTCCAATTGGGAGCTAAAGGTCCTTTTACACATAACGATTATCGCTCAACATTCGCTCAAAAGCCATTTTTTTAGTGATAATCATTGCTTGTAAATGTATGCCTGTCGTGCACTTTGCATCCCTCGACGAGTTCAGCTCAGCTTAAAATCCATTGTCCCTGATAAGAGGGACCGCATGCTGAGTTCTCCACTGGCAGCGCTGATAACATTCTTTTAGCTGAAGTCCTGCTGGAGAATAATAGCGATGTATTTAGAAAACAGACCGCCCGCTGTTCTCTAAATACATGCAAATGAGGCTAGTTAGCGCTGATGCAAAAGGATCACTCAAAACTGTCAGTTTCTGACGAACTGTGAGCGATCATCTGTGTATAAATGGGGCTTTAGACTTCTAAAGACCAATACAGAAAAGGCTTTATACACACTAAATCCTAGTAATTGTGCAGGGCATTGTGTCATCTGTATTTTCAGACTTATTTCCCATTTCTGTTTCCTGTAGAAATACCCAGAGCCCCCAGGCCAAAAGAAGAAGAAGATTGTGAAATACGGAATGGGTGGAGTCATTATTTTTGCTTTGATCTGCATTGTCTGGTTCCCATTACTCTTCATGTCATTGGTTAAGTCTGTGGCCGGCGTTACCAATCAACCACTGGATGTTTCTATTCGGATCAGCATTAGTGGCTATGAGGTACAAGAACATTGCAAATGAACTTTTCTTAACTATATACCAAATCTTCAAAACACTGACAGAAGCTAACCTAAATATCACAAAGGTCCAATACGCATACAAAATGCTACACCAACTAAGATAACATGCTGGACATCATTAATAATCCTAAAAATCCAACAGTTTTATTAAAATCCATAAAAAAATTAATATAGTACAACCAAGAACACACAGAATTATCAGATAAAAAGTCAGGCGATCCCTCTGATGTACATTTCATAAGCAAAAGCAAGTTGATCAATACCAAATAAGGATCCCAAAAAGTGCATAAAGCTATAATAAAAGTTGATAGACCATAAATATATATACTAAAGTGCCAATGCTTATACAGCAAATAAACATAATAGGATATAACTACTTTAACCGCTTAGACCTCCCTCACACAGACATTTTCTTCAGCACTTAGAGCACAGCACTAAACGCTCTCAGCGGCTCCTATTGTTTTCAGTGGAGTCTCTCAGACAGCTGCTCAATCGTGGTGCTTTTTAGCGGAATCTGTTCTATTTTAGGGTTTTAGCCATCTTCATCGATAACGAAGAGTGGTAGAAGCCGGCGTCGGCCGCAGCAGCGAAAGTTAAACACGCAAAGCGTCGCAATTTAATTTGTGGCGCTTTGCCACGTTCGTGTGTGAGGGAGCCCTCATAGTGACCAAGCCTGTTTGCACCTTAATGACCAGGCCAAATTTTGGAAATCTGACATGTGTCACTTTAACATACAATAACTCCGTTAAGGTTTTGCATATCCAAGTGATTCTGACATTGTTTTTTCGCCACATATTGTACTTCGTTTAGACGGTAAAAATAGAACAATAGAATTTGTGTATATTTATGTGCCAAAATTGGGAACATTTTGAAAAAATTGTCACTTTTTCACATTTTCAATTGCAATATGTCACATATGTCAAATATGTGCAGATATTTTGTACACATTTTTCATAAGATATATATTTCCATCTGTTTACTTTATTCTGGAAGCACATTTGAAAAACTTTTTCCCCCTTTTTTTTTCTTTTAACCATTTAGGAGACGTACAAATTTAACATTAATTATTAACATTTTGAGGAACATTTTGTTTTCCAACACCAAGCCAAGATTGCAAAGGCTCATAGGTGTCAGAATGATAGATACCCCCACAAATGAATGTATTTTCAAAAATACACTTCTCAATGTATTCACTGAGGGGGTCAGGAGTATTTTGACCGAACAGCTTTTTTTTCAGGTGTTAATGCAATTTAAAGGAGATTAAATGAAATTTCATATTTTTGCAAATATGTCATTTTAAAGACAGAGTTTTTTTTCCACAGTGCACTAAAAGCAACCCACAAATGACCCCCATTTTGAAAACTAGAGCCCTTAATGAATTCATCAAGGGTTGTACTGCATATTTTAATTCCACAGTTTTTGAATGAATCTAAGTAAAGCAGAAGGAAACAAATTAACATTTTTTTTTTTTGGCAATTGTGTCATTTTAAAAACAGTTTTTTGTACAGCACACATATGAATGACGACTTTCACCCCAAAATGGATAATTCTGTTTGTCCTGTGTTCAGAAACATACCCATCGTAGCCCCAATCTGCTGACTGGACACATGGCTAGGCCTATAATGCAGGGAACACCCATTGGCTTTCAGGGCACAACTGAATAAATTCCAGTCTCCATTTCACACTTGTGCAGAAAAAAAATTGACTCCCTAAAAAGAATTCCCCCTTCCCAAGGGGTAATTACGGAGGCCTGACTGGGATGGTACACAGGGCAATAAAACCGGGTATTTCTCCTCCCTTGCTTGCTGCAAACCCATCACTTTTTTGGGGGGAATTTCTTGACCTCAGGCAGGGATGGGGTGTAAAATGTGGCACTCTGTGAGGCTTCATAAGCTTGCTGAGGTGCGGCGTTCTCACACAGAAGGCGCTCAACAAGCTGCTCCTGGAAGTGCAGGAAGGCGAGCGTTCCCGGGGCTTCTTGTAAATTACGTATTAGAGGTAGCGGTCTGAATAATGCCGGGCTCACACGGCCAGATGTGGAATCTGATTACGGAGGCCCACAGTGGATCTCAGTCCGGTCGTGGCCCTGCGTACAGCTGCGTAACGTACTGCGCATAACTGCATAATCACGCAAGCGTGCGCAGTGCTCCTTTTCTTTGTTTATATATCCCCCGCCGTCGCTTAGCGATGACAAAGGTACCAGCAGCCCGTATACATTGTAGTTGCTTATGGGCTGCGGGTATATCCGTGACCATAGAGCACAATGGGCTTTATGTCGCGGGTATCCGCAGTAAACTAGGACATGCTGCGTTCTGTTTTCTGCGAGTGGATTATGTAATTCCGACCTGCTAAGCGGAATTGTGTAATCCATTGCATTTGATTGATCCGCATATTACCACAGATCAAACACATGCGGAATCTGCAATTCCTATCCTGTCGCGTGAGACCAAAGTAAGGTAGATCGCTACCTTTTTATTACGTGACTAGTGACCACTCAGGGAGGCCACTAGTCACTGCTACAGGTTCCCGGGTGCCGTTGGTAGCCAGGAGCAAGGAGTTTTTTAATTTTCCGAGCCCCTCCCTGGCTTCTGCATGTGTCTGTCAGTTTGCCGGCGGGCGTGGAGGATGATTGCTTTGGAATTCAAATACCGAGGCCTCAACTTCAACAATTTTTTTTTTCAACTTTTACGTGATCGCCAGTATCTATTAGATAACAGGGATCATGTGACCACTCTCTGTGGCCCTTGGTCACTGCTCCAGGCTCTTGGCTATCGTTAGTAGCCGGGAGCAAGGAGATTTTAAATTTACCTGGCCGTCCCTAGCTTCTTTGCTTTTGTCTGGACATTTTGTCGACCGGCACTTGTGCAGAAACTGGGGAAAGGTCCACGGATAAAGATCCATAGAATTGCAGAGTTGGAAGGGACCTCCAGGGTCATCGGGTCCGGCGCCCTGCTCAGTGCAGGATTCACTAAGTCATCCCAGACAGATATTTGTCCAGCGTTTGTTTGAACACTCCCATTGAAGGAGAACTCACCACCTCCCGTGGTAACCTGTTCCACTCATTGACCCCCCTCACTGTCTAATATCTAATTTGTGTCTCCTCCCTTTCAGTTTCATCCCATTGCTTCTAGTCTTTCCTTCTGCAGATGAGAATAGGGCTAATCCCTCGGCACTGTGACAGCCCTTCAGATATTTGTAGACAGCTATTAAGTCTCCTCTCAGCCTTCTTTTTTGCAAGCTAAACATTCCCAGATCCTTTAACCGTTCTTCATAGGACATGATTTGCAGACTGCTCACCATCTTGGTAACTCTTCTCTGAACCTGCTCCAGTTTGTCTATACATTTTTTAAAGTGGGGTGCCCAGAACTGGACACAGTATTCCAGATGAGGTCTGACTAAGGAAGAGTAGAGGGGGATAATGACCTCACGTGATCTAGACTCTATGCTTCTCTTAATACATTGCAGAATTGTGTTTGCCTTTTTTGCTGCTGCATCACACTGTTGACTCATGTTCAATCTATGATCTATTAGTATACCCAAGTCTTTTTCACATGTGCTGCTGCTTAGCTCAATTCCTCCCATTTTATATGTGCTTTCTTCATTTTTCTTGCCCAGATGTAGGACTTTGCATTGCTCCTTGTTAAATACTATTCTGTAAGTCGCCGCTCACTGTTCAAGCTTTTCTAGATCTTTTTGAATCCTCTCTCTCTTCTCTAGTGTTAGCTATCCCTCCTAGCTTTGTGTCATCAGCAAATTTGATTAGTTTCCCATCAGTTCCCTTCTCCAGATCATTTATAAAAATGTTGAACAATACCGGGCCTAGGACAGAGCCTTGTGGTACCCCACTTGATACATTCTTCCACTTGGATGTGCAGCCATTTATGACCACTCTTTGAGTACGATCACTCAGCCAGTTGTGAATCCACCTAACAGTTGCCTTGTTATTCCCATATTTGGTCATTTTTTCAATAAGTATGGTATGAGATACTTTGTCATATCCCATTGGGGGACATCGCCGGAGGACTTAGTTAAATAATTTCACCTTCCCTCATGGAACCGATCTGTGAGGGGAGATGAAACTTTTATAACTTTTTTTAAGCTTTTATTTTAAACTTTACATGATACCGCGGCCCCCTGGTGACATCTCAGTGCTCTTGGCTATCTTTGTGAGCCGGGAGCAGGGAGATTTTAAATTTCCTGGGCTCTCTGACCTTTTATGCATGCGCCCCACATTTTACGTCTGGTGTGCATGTGTAGAAGACGGCGTCAGGTCCTTGCAGGACCAAACTGCTGCAGGCCATCACGGTCCTGGAAGTGAGTAGTTTCAGCTTTCCTCACGGATCTGATCTGTGAGGGGAGATGAAGCTTTGACTTTAACTTTTTAAAAACTTTTCTGCGATCGCCATTATGAATTGGATAACAGCAATCGCGGCCCCCAAAGACAGCTCCAGGCTAGCGGCTACCTCCGGCAGCCGGTAGGAGGGAGCTGTCATACAAACCACGCAGCTTTAATCTACATAGCCTGCGTGTTTTTTTACGGCCCTGGAGATTAAAGCACAGACACCCAGGACATGAAAACATGTATGGATGGTCACTAAGGGGTTAATCTGTAATTGTCATAGGCTGCAAGTGCATGTAACATAATAAGAGGGAGAACCCACCACTTTTGTGAAGTCTGTGGCCGGTGTTACCAATCAACCCCTGGATGTTTCTATTCAGATCAGCATTAGTGGCTATGAGGTACAAGAACATTGGAAATGTACTGTGTTTACTATATACCAAATCCTATAAACTAGCATGCTGCCAAACATCAATCTGTTTTCCGGTATGACTTCCATGTTATAGGGATTTTTCACTCAGTAGTAAAATACCTTAAAACACAGCAAATGTTTTCAGCCCATGACTTCCATTCTGCATCCTCTGAAGACTCCCAGCTGCCAAAGACTTCTTCTGTTTTAAGTCAAAATGTGTTTTTTATTAGAGACCTTTACAAAACTTACAAGGCCGACATAGCCTGGAAACTGTGCAACATCAATACAAAAAGAACATTTCCGGAGGTAGGCTACACTCTAAGTAAGCATTTTACTGCGGTCTCTATGTTTTATGTAATTAACACCTAACTGACTGTTAACGCCAGGTCAACAGCTGGGGAAACAGCAGAGAAATTATTACTAAACATTATTAACCTGTAAGGGAGGTATGTAAACCAGTTTCAATCCCTGTGGACTGGTATTCCTGCCTGGAGATCTCTGCATAGGGGCAGGAACAAGGGAAGGAGCCGGTGGAAGGGGTATTGGGGGAATACACGAGCCCTCAGGTACGCTGGGGAAGAAAGGGATGAGAGGGATAAGAGAAAGGAAGAGAAGTACAAGAGGGGAAAGAAGAAAGGAAGAGAAAGAGAGAGATTGAGAAGTCACCTTAGTTCGACTGTAGTAACATAGACCCTATTCTTCTATTAGCTGGGTAAAACCCCATTCATCAACCACTGGTCATAACCATTAGACGTGCGAAACGTCATCCAGACCTCCCATGTTGTATAAAACACCATTCATTTATTATGGATTTTGTCCAAGGCTGTCTCCCAACTCATTTGGGTCAGAGAGGCCCGCGACTTCCAAAGCCGTGGAATCACCGTCCTCATGGCCAGGAGAAAGAATCTAAGGATGTCTCTATTACTGGTCTTGATGGAGCCCGGAAGAATTGACAAAAGGGCCATTTCTGGAGTGAGCACTAATGAGCCCCATCTCAGGGTCTTATACAGGGCTGATATTTCCGACCGCAGTCCAGCAATAAGTGAACAGAAACACTAAATATGTGTGAACGTGCCCACCCCTTCCAAACACCTCCAGCATCTGTCAATCGATCTGGGATACATTCTCGCCAAGCTGGCTGGAGTGCGATACCATCTAGTTAGGAATTTATAGTTCAGCTTATGGTGCTTACCTGAAACCGACATTTTATGGGTTAGGGTTAGAGCTTTTGTCCAGTCATTGTTTGGCAGAAGCAGGCTCAATTCACTTTCCCAATGATCCCTGAGCCTGGGGTTAGTGTCCTGCACCACCCCGGCCACTAGAATTCCATTAACTGTGGAGATCTCACCTCTCAGGCCCCAAGGCACCAAGCATAAATTCTTGGAAGAAGTGGATGGGACGGTCAATTCTGGAAGTGATCCCTGGGCTTGGATAAAATAGCATAACTGTGAATATTGGAACCACGCACCCAGTATGGGTCCGCCGTCGCCTAGTAATGCAGCTAGCGGCCTAATGCCATCCTCCCGGACAATATCTCGGATTCTAGGCATGTGAGTTTCCAGTCTGTCAAAGAGTGGCAAACCTAAGTCTCCCAGTGGGAAGTCTGGATTCCACACCAGGGGAGTCCATGGTCCAGGGGCAGTTATACCGCTCCTCTGTGCAAAGTCATCCCATATCCTCAGGATAGAGTTGAGGAAAGGTGAGACTCTCATGCCCTGTCGTCCCAACCCAGTGAAACAGTGTCTAAAAAGACTGAGACCTCCGGGTGTGTTCACACATTACGTAAATGCTGTAGACTTCCCAGATGGAATTTCTGCACAGAAAATCTGTATCACTAGCAGTACAAGCATGTGGATTTGACAGGCAGCGCAGACTTTAAGGATATGATCGCACATCATGGAGTCAATTAAATCTATATGTGGATTTTCCCCACGTAATTGACTTATTCTATTGCAATGAATGAATTCTGCAGTGAAAATCTGCAGCATTTCTGCAACACATATAGCACATGCTGAGGATTTGAGAATATGCAGCATGACTGTCGTCCTCTGCAATTTTTACATTCTGCAGCTATTCCACTGTGTGTGAACCCACCCTAAGTAAGCAGCATATTAATTTAGGCTGAGAATTTGCAGCGCGGGTTCTACCTCTTCATATAATCCACATCAAAATTTCTCTGTAACGGATGTGGATTGTGATGCTGATCCACACCAAGATCTGCTGTGTGTTAATATACCCTATTAGACGCCCTATTATCTGTGCAACATGATGCCTGGTCGTTTAATAAGGCGGGAGGACAGGACAACAAATGTACGTGGAGGTTCATCTGATGGTGAAGGTTCAGTGTATAAGTGGAACTGGGCTTTAAAGGGGTTGTACCAAGTGGGCAATGGCTTCTAAATAGGAGTAAATCCCCACACTATTACCTCCTACAGTCAATCTAACAATTTTTGCAATATTCTCCTAATTTCATTGCATTATTCACAATCTACAGTTTAGGGGAGAAGAGATCTCAGTAACGAGGTGGATTATTTCTCTTGTTTTACCCTTCAGCCCTTATTCACCATGAGCGCTCAACAACAGAACCTGGTCCCCTATTCTCAGGCAGGATATGATGAACTGACGTATAGATACGCATTACATCCTGTGAGTATACATGGATTTGATGGGATTAACATGGGATGTTTTACTTTTTTCTATGCTCTCCAGCATTCATACTAGCCATAGCTGTAAGTATCACTATTGGATCATTCAGAGTTTTCAGGTAAGTACCAGGCCCACTTAAAGGGAACCTGTCACCATTATTTTTCAGCCCTCCCCGAGAACAGCACAAAGTAGTGACAGTCACAGGAAGTAGTCCTCGATATTCGTGAGCTGCATTATGGTTCCACCCACCTTTGGTCAGCTGTTTCTCTATGCACAGTAATAGGCAGACAGCAATTAGTGGTTGGAGGGCCAGGGGGTGGAGCTATCCTGCAGCTCATGAATATCTAGGTGTAAGTATTGTCCTCTGGGTCAGGCTGCTACTAATAAAATGCAAGTTTCACCCAAACTACTGCACAGATACATACAGCACTGTAAGCAGCGTGTCCGTCACTACTTTGCGCTGCTCTGAGGGCTCTTTCACATGGGTGTTGTGATTTTGCAGCAAAAATCACACGAACAAGAGATAACTGTGACCAAGTCGCGGCTAAATCTCCCATTTTTCGCCCATTCAGACGGCCAGGCTGCGGTGTATATACGTTGCAGCCTGGAATTCCGTTGGCTGTGGGAAGAGACCTTAGCGCTGCTAAAGTCTCTGCCCTTGCTGGCTGATCACGGCAATAGCAGCTCACATACAAGCCTATAAGAGCCGTCAGGAAGGGAAGGGACTTTAGAAACGCTTGCTAAATTCCCTCCTCCTCTCTCCCCAGCCTATGGTAGCTGCCAGCAAGGGGAGGGGGAAGGACTTTAGCAACACGAGCTGCTGCTGCTGCTAAACTCCCTCCACCTTCCCTTTTCTGACGGCTCTCATAGAAGTTTTTGGGAACAGCCGCCGTATTTTCCGGCCACGCAGCGCACTTGATGCGCTTTTCCATCCAGCTGATTTCCCGTGCCGAAAAATCACCCATCTGAATAGTTGCATTGGAATCCAATGCTTCAGACGGTCGCGATTTTTGGCTGGTGTTGTATTGTGACCAAAAAACCATGATAAAACACTTGTATGAAAAAGGCCTAAGAGAAGCTGTAAAAAAGATTCCCTTTAATCCTGACTATGGATAAGATATGGTATGTTTGCACAGACTGACTCGCTGTATGGCCAGTATCATTGGACTATTGAATTACTTTGCTTTCTACCCCAACTTCATACGCAGTCTGCAATGCAGTTCATTGTTAATTACATGCCGGAGGATATTGTAATCGCCAAGATAAAGAGCAATGCCAGCCTGCTGTGGACCATAAGCCCAGCCAGCCGTGATGCAATGATAGAGGAACTGTCACAGTCTTCTCAGATATACTTTGACATTCACTGGAGTATCCTCAGGTAAGTCCGCATATGTAGACAACAGCTGTCATACTGGTGAAACAGGCCAATCAGTCAATCCTGATGCTCAGAACTTCTTGTGTTCCAGGAATGCCTCTATTGTAAAGAGCGCAGAGACTATTGGGAAGCACACCGTATGCTACGAGGATGCAGAAACCCGCGACCAAATAGTCCAGATGCTGAAAGGAGAAAGGAAAGAGCCAATGTATGTATTTCATAGGAGACCTGCGGTTACTGCACTACAGTGCAAAGCATGGACTTGGCCTAATATTTAGATCATAAGAAAATTATCTTACTAACCCTTTCCAATCCACTGTCTGACCTCTGAAGACATTATGATTTAGGGCTGTATAGCTCTGATGTTTGAAGACATCCGTCAGGGTTCTCTTACTGTATATTGCCAGCCTCTCTGCTGTCGCAGCCTATCCAACATGTCACCTCATGCAGTACTGGCTTTAGCCAGCATATAGCGCCGTGGTATAACGGCAGAAAAAGAGTAAGCCCCGTAGGAAAACCAGGATACAAATTGGATTGGAAAGGGTTAAAGGGTATGTTCACCATTTCTGCATTCTGTCAGTGGAAGCTATAATGTTAAAAAAAGGTTTGCAAAATCTTAAAGGGGTTATCCAGACACTGAAATACTTACCCGATCCAGCAATGCCAGCGGCCATCATTCCATTCATACCAAAAGATCGGTTAGTGACAACTTGGCAACATGGAAGGGAGGCTACAAGGAATAGTCTGTAACCATGGAGATGCAGCGGAGCCGGATACGCAAAACAGTGTTTTTTAAATTCAAGGCTAGTGGCGGTTTTGTGGCGATTTTATTTACCATAAAGACATAAATGGCTGGAAAAAAATGCATGCTTTACTGCTAGGTGGTAAATCTACAAACAGGGAACCAGGGTTAATTAAAATAACACGTCTAAAAGTCTCCGCTATTGTATTTTCATCAGCATGCTAAAGAATATTTTGCCGAAACACCTCAGAGCAAACGCTGGGGCTGAAGCAAAAATCGCTCACCGGCTTCAGACAGGTAAGTTCAGGCAATCGCCGAGTGCGGCCGTCAAGCATCTTAATATAAAAGATTTAATTTTCTTCCTTTACTCAATTTTCAGAATATTCAGATAAGGCAGAAGATGTCCAGAAATATGCTTTCTTCCGGAATTTAACCCTTAAACTGCAGCAGCTATCTGTGAACACCTCAACAAGCCAAGTGACAGAGTGGTGGCTGATTCAGGAGTGGAATCCAGCATGTGGCCCGAGCGGCTGCAGCAAGAACATTGAGCTGATGATCTACAATGATAAAGCCAGTCCTCAGAGCCTGGGATTCCTCGCTGGATACGGGTGAGAGGTCTTCGTATTTGACTATGCAAAGAGGTGGTCTCAATCATGTCTGCCATGTCCAAATATATGTCAAACATGCCATTTAACTAAAGCCTTATTGGCACAAGAATGTTTGATTTGAGTGCATGAAAAACTAAACGTTACAATTAGTAGATGTTGCTCCTCATATATACTTTTCTCATGCGCAAAAAAAAAAAAAAAAAAAATAAAATAAAAAGGAGGCTAAATTTCTTATTCTACAATTAGCAGTAATTATTGAAAAACTGTACACACTGGGGTCCTGGTTTTTCTTTGTTGCACACCCATTGACTTGAATAGGCGCCGATCGTGTGGGAAGAATAGGGCATTGTAATTTTTTTTAAATTTATGGTCAGTAAATGAAAAAAAAAAAATGCATGTGAAGTCAGCTGCATAGATGTGAAAATCGACAGTGTGAATGCGCCCTAAAACTACATTTAGAGAGCTTGTGGATAAATGCCAGTTCTCAGAAAACCCTTTTAAATTATGTAAAGTCAGTTTCCTAGAGTACATTTGTTAAGACATTACCCATTCATCAGTGGTCTCAGCCCCTAGGACACTCCCCAATCATGAGAAGAATGGTCCTGTGCCCCCCTGGAGTGAGGAAGGGCTTGAATGGAGCAGCAGCCAAGCTTGCACAGTGTCATTTCAACTGAGACTGTTGCAGATGGAGTACAAGCACGTGGCCTTCTCTAGCAGTCCCATAGAGAGGAATGGTGCAGCAGCACACATGGTCGGTCAGCTGCAGCTCCATTCAAGCTGACAGGTGTTTTAAAATGCCCATGCTCCATGAGAGTATCACCATTTGTATAGCTGTATATGCAATTCGCTACGAATATTTACCAGCTAGCTGTAGGATACTTGATGAATGCGAGTCCTCTGTGCCTGCTTTTCTATAAGACCAGGGTGGAACGGAGTTGTATGGACCAATGGCTGACAATGGTCACAGTCCACTACATCCAAGGCTACATGAAATGTGGAAACAAACAGTTGTGTACTCCACTGGTTTCACATCACCTATAGACTTGGCTGAACATAGTATATTCCCCTATATACATTTCCTTACCAACCCAGCAGTCCGTAGGAAGAGGACCAATGGTCCCTTGTTGTGGCAAGTGGCAGAGGTTTCATACACCTCACTGATCTAACATGTAAACTGCACCGACCTAAGGCTCTGTTCACAGCTGTAGCATGGGCTCTGTTATAAACTGAAACCATGATACATTCAACAGTGCCCCAGATCCGCACTGACTTATGGCTTCTGTCATGTCGATGAGAAAACTACTACTACATGCTGTGCCATTCTTCCCGTCAAAGATGATGTGATCTGCAATGGAGACGCCTGTCAGAGAATGAGCATGCTCTAAGCAGCTATGTAAATAGGGCGGTGTTCAGAATTTAACCGTTTTTGAGCTACTACCCACTCTCTACATTGTACAGTTATAAAGAGACCAGTCAATTCTACAACTAATGCATTATGTATCTAATGGCTTGTTAATTATTTGCAGCATCGTGGGCCTTTATATGTCAGTCGTCTTGGTTATTGGCAAATTCATCCGAGAATTCTTCAACGGCATCTCCCGGTCCATCATGTTTGAGGAGTTACCCAACGTTGACCGCATTCTGAAGCTCTGCACTGACATCTTTCTGGTTAGAGAAACTGGAGACCTAGATCTGGAGGAGCAACTGTTTGCTAAACTAATCTTCCTCTATCGCTCTCCTGAAACCATGATAAAATGGACAAGAGAACGGCATGATGAGTGACATGCAGATGTAAACGGGCAATGGATGATGCTGTCATTCACATAACTTTGTAGAAGACTGAAAATTTGTCATATCTTTTATAAACTAGTATTTATAGTGAAAACCTAAAGCCGACATCAGGTTTGTATGTCACCAACGTGTAAAAGGACTTCACAAGTGCTGCCAAGTCAATATTAAAAGCTACTAAAACCAGATTACGAGTGAATAGTGTATGTAGATCTGCACTAACAGACATATTAAATGCAAAAATCAAGTCCTGGATGTGGATAGTTTTAATAAAAACAGCAAGTTATGTAGAAAGACAGACACTAGTACATCCCATGGGGGAGGAGTTGGCCAAATACAAAGAAGAGGAGTGCTACCTAGAGAGGGGATACCAGCCTGTAACTTCCAAGCCTCCTGTAATCAACAGTACTAAAAAGTATCAGGAAATCAACTACAGGGGCCGTGTACATCAAAATGAAATTCGGATAAGGGAAGTCCATTCACATCCACATATACCATTAACAAGTGCCAGGAATACAAATGGGTCAGATCAGAGACAGGAAATCCCCTGTGCCCAAATCAGACCAGCGATTCTTTAGTGGTCAAGGATAAGGCGGTCACACCAGACGTCTCCTTTTGGTATCTCTCTCAGGAGTCTCATCTACTTCATCCTCTCCCAGAGGAGAAACCATGTTTAGTAAAGGGTCCTTCGAAGCACGGCCAAACAGAGAAAGAAGTAATGCAACACCAAAGCCGGTGGCTCGTTCACCCTGCAGACAGACACAGAATCACAAAAGTTGTCAGAAAATACACCATACAAAGAAGTGTCCGAATAATAGATGACCTTAAAAAGGGTTTTCTGGGCAAATTCTACTAATGACTTAACCTCAGGTAGATCATCAATAGCATTTGCCTGGAAAACCCCTTTAACCCCTTCTGGCTTATGTCCTGGGTGGGAAGGCGTTTCCACAATGTAACTTTAGTAGTGTCACAATCGTACAAACCTGCAGAAAAAAATATAAAGCAACGGCATTTATAGCCAAGTTTCAATTCACTTCTGTGGCACGGAGGATTGCTGAGCACATTACTCTCTTTCTGTCCCACAGAAATGAATGGAGCCATTTTGGGGATTTTAATCTCCACTTTTCAAAAGCCATAACTTATTTTTCTATTGACGCGGCCGTATGAGGGCTTGGTTTTTGTGTGGCAAACTAGTTTTTATTGGTACCATTTTTTTTGATTACATATAGTGGATTACATCAAAAAAAGAAAAAAAAAAAAAAAGGTTGGACAGGAGGAGAAAAACAACAAAAAAAAGGCAGAATTTAAGAACATTAAAGCAGTAATAACAATGTTTTTTCTGCGGGTCGGTAGGATTATAGGGATACCAAAGTTTTTTTTTTCCCCCATGGGCTTGTGAGGGCTTGCTTTTTGCATGATGAGCTGTCGTTTATTGATACCATTTTGCCTCTAAGTATTTTTGTGATGCAGAAAAATATATATATATATATATATACACACACTACCGTTCAAAAGTTTGGGGTCACCCAAACAATTTTGTGTTTTCCATGAAAAGTCACACTTATTCACCACCATGCGTTGTGAAATGAATAGAAAATAGAGTCAAGACATTGACAAGGTTAGAAATAATGATTTGTATTTGAAATAACATTGTTTTTACATCAAACTTTGCTTTCGTCAAAGAATCCTCCTTTTGCAGCAATTCCAGCATTGCACACCTTTGACATTCTAGCTGTTAATTTGTTGAGGTAAGCTTGTGAAATTGCACCCCACGCTTCTAGAAGCATCTCCCACAAGTTGGATTGGTTGGATGGGCACTTCTGGCGTACCATACGGTCAAGCTGCTCCCACAACAGCTCAATGGGGTTCAGATCTGGTGACTGCGCTGGCCACTCCATTACCGATAGAATACCAGCTGCCTGCTTCTGCTGTAAATAGTTCTTGCACAATTTGGAGGTGTGTTTAGGGTCATTGTCCTGTTGTAGGATGAAATTGGTTCCAATCAAGCGCTGTCCACTGGGTATGGCATGGCGTTGCAAAATGGAGTGATAGCCTTCCTTATTCAGAATCCCTTTTACCCTGTACAAATCTCCCACCTTACCAGCACCAAAGCAACCCCAGACCATCACATTACCTCCACCATGCTTAACAGATGGCGTCAGGCATTCTTCCAGCATCTTTTCATTTGTTCTGCGTCTCACAAACGTTCTTCTTTGTGATCCAAACACCTCAAACTTGGATTCATCCGTCCACAACACTTTTTTCCAGTCTTCCTCTGTCCAATGTCTGTGTTCTTTTGCCCATCTTAATCTTTTTCTTTTATTGGCCAGTCTCAGATATGGCTTTTTCTTTGCCACTCTGCCCTGAAGCCCAAAATCCCGCAGCCGCCTCTTCACTGTAGATGTTGACACTGGTGTTTTGCGGGTACTATTTAATGAAGATGCCAGTTGGGTACCTGTGAGGCGTCTGTTTCTCAAACTAGAGACTCTAATGTGCTTATCTTCTTGCTTAGTTGTGCAACGCGGCCTCCCACTTCTTTTTCTACTCTGGTTAGAGCCTGTTTGTGCTGTCCTCTGAAGGGAGTAGTACACACCGTTGTAGGAAATCTTCAATTTCTTAGCAATTTCTCGCATGGAATAGCCTTCATTTCTAAGAAGAAGAATAGACTGTCGAGTTTCAGATGAAAGTTCTCTTTTTCTGGCCATTTTGAGCGTTTAATTGACCCCACAAATGTGATGCTCCAGAAACTCAATATGCTCACAGGAAGGTCAGTTTTGTAGCTTCTGTAAAGAGCTAGACTGTTTTCAGATGTGTGAACATGATTGCACAAGGGTTTTCTAATCATCAATTTGCCTTCTGAGCCAATGAGCAAACACATTGTACCATTAGAACACTGGAGTGATAGTTGCTGGAAATGGGCCTCTATTCACCTTTGTGGATTTTGCACAAAAAAACAGGCATTTGCAGCTAGAATAGTCATTTACCACATTAGCAATGTATAGAGTGCATTTGTTTAAAGTTAGGACTAGTTTAAAGTTATCTTCATTGAAAAGTACAGTGCTTTTCCTTCAAAAATAAGGACATTTCAATGTGACCCCAAACTTTTGAACGGTAGTGTATATAGTGCATTCAATGGATTGTTCGTATCCGTAAAAAACTGTACAACCTGCAAACTGACTCCTTTACATGCTGCGATGTACACAGATTGTGGCATGTAGTGGATTGCTATTCTTATCGATCACTGCTGTTGCAGCGGGAGGCCGACTATCAGTCAGCCTGCTCTTGTTGTGGGATGGCACAGGCTCACTTTTGATCACGTGCCATCCACAGGGTGTAAGTCTACATCCTGTAGCATTATGGGGTTAAAGTGTAACAGCCCTTTAAATTTAAAACACACACACACACACACACACACACACACACACACAGTTATTCTAAGCATTCATTTTTTTATTACCTGTTTTGCAGATTTTTTTCCTTCAAAACCCCTCTTCTGCTATGCAGCTAGGAGAATACGTTGATAGGGCAATCCGTATTCACCTCACTGAATAGCAGAAGAGGCAGTAGAGGGTGCTCCAGCTGCGTCTGCATCTAGTACAGCAACAGCTGTATCCATTATAACACTTAGGCTGGGGTCACACAGGACATATTGCCGGCGGAAATCTTGTAGATTGGCAGCAGCGAAAAACTGCAAGATTTCCGCTGGGAAAGTGCCGCTTCAAACCCCTCAGCATTTAGCTGTGGGTTTTGGAGCAGCTTGGCCACACGCTTTTCCATTGCGGACGGCGCTCCCATAGAGGAGAGCGCGGTCACAACGGGGGGGGGGGGGGGGAATTGACATGCTACAGCCGGAGAACCCGCACTGCAGCGCTGGCCAATCCCGGGATTAGACGCCACAGGTGGATTTGCAACAGTGAAATTCCGGACGGAATTTCCATGGCAAATCCACTCTGTGTGAACCCAGCCCTAATGTATAAAACGGCCTTTATGAATAGAGTTACACACAATTCTTGCTGTGCCCACATTGGTCCCCAGCGCTCTTATTTCTTCTGTCTCTGCTGCTCTTCCCCCAGGCAGCCCATAGTGTATGGAGAATCTGTTCTAGCCAATGGCTTCTGCATTTCACAGCATTCGTTCCAAGGTGGGCCCAATGCACTATCAGGGCTCTCCGTGCATCAGGTGTACAGTACTATATGTCACCACCCGATGCACCAACACCCTGACAATGCAGAATCGTGTTCCATTAAAGTGATAAATTAAACTATTCTCATTCATTTCTCTACTTTCAGTGCGCATTTTGTATGAACTCTTAAAATGTGCTGCACTTTGAGGAAGATTGAGTAAAATTGGTAAATACTCACCGCATGAACAGGAGACGCTATATCAACGTGCACCCAGACTCCCGGCCAGTCAAAGCCAATGTGAGAAGCAATAAAGAGACCGGCACAAGAACTCTGCGCATTCTCCCGATCCTAGAGAGGTTACAAACATATCAGTCTACACCACTTAATACCGCACAGGTCTGAGGCCTTCATTGCCACACCATTTTTTTTTGCGATTTTCTACTCATGCCAATTGAATGGCCATAACTTACTTTTATGCTATAAAATGCTAAATGTTTTTATAGGGACAGATTCTCCCCCGTATAGATTTCTGTCTGATACGATCTAACATTTAGTTGGATACATAACATGCCCTAGTCATTAGAATTGCATCATGGCATATGTAGAATAAAGCCCCTTAGCAGTTGCAGTTAAGTACACACATGGCCAGTTTTTAAAGCGACTCTCCCAGTTCAGACAAAGCAAGATGGCCGCACCACTTTTCTGACTACCTGATGCACATTGACTAATGGTGCGGCATCGGTAGTCTGCAGCAGTGTTTCTCAGGGACCCCAAACAGGTCATGTTCTTAGGATATCCTATAGTAAGAAAACCTGTGGCAATGTCTGAGGCACTGGCAATAATTACATCACCTGCGCAATACTGAGGAAATCCTGAACACATGACCTGTTGGGGGTCCCCGAGGACTGGAGTTGAGAAACACTGATCTAAGGCACTACATACATGCTGCTTGATTGGTCAATGCTGCTTATGTGAACACCACTGGCCAATCAGAGCAGCGTTTGGGGTCTTGCATTAGTCTTATCAGGTAGTCAGAGAAGCTGTTCAGTCATCTTGGTTTGCCTGGGACTGAAGGGTCACTTCTAGAGGCTAAATGACAATGAACCCTAAAAGTGTGCAACTTCACACGCACTGAATTATAGTAGACAACGGTTTAATGTGAAGACCTGAAATGCAAGCAGTCAGAAATACGAGGAGCAGGAATAGGAATCTGTAATTAATGAGGATACCAGAGAAACCTGAGCTATGGGTATGGCTTAGAATGGATTCAACTAGTTATACAGTACTACTCACTGCCACAGAGTTCTTCATATCAGCCACAGCAGAAGTAAACTCGCTAAAGTGCAGCTCTGGACAGTAAACCAGTGGTTGAACCAGGTCTCCGCACTTCCGTCCAGCCTTCACACAGGCCATCTCCCACTCCTCACTATTGGTCAGTACTGCAGCATGGTACTTGCCGGTTGCAATGCCCTGAAAATTAAAGAATCAATAAGAGAGACGACCCCACAAGACTCAATCTATCTCGCCATTCAAAAGGGTATTCCCATCTCATATATGCCATCACTTTATGAGAAGAGAATACCCCTTTAAAACCAGAAGTTACGGAGATCACAGCCAGAATATAAATGTATAGATCAGTCACATATAACCTGCACCCGTCTCACCTGAGCACCTGTCAAAGTCGCCATATCCAGAATGATATCTGCATTTAGGTCCTTGCAGGCGTAGGACACCCCATCAGCCAGCACCAGCCTCCCCTCCGCATCAGTGTTATTAATTTCAACCGTTCTAGGTAAAGAGAACATTTCAACGTTGGTACGGGATAACAGAAGAATATTCTGCCACTCATAGTGCTAGTAATGATAAACACAGAAATTGTGGTAATTAGCATTTAAGTGGAAAAAACCATTGTCCCAAAGGTGTCCATAGTCTTTAAAGCGACTTTTCGGACATCTTTGTGACTCCAGGCTCAAATGGCTTCATTGACTACCAATGCACACGGTGCATAGCATGCATTGTTAGTCTAAGCCACTGCATGCTCTGACGGGCTAGCACTGCTCTTGTGGGCACCATTGGTTAGTCTATGCTGTCAGTGTAGTGTCTTAGTCCAATGATGCCAACTAATACACAGCGTCAACGAGCTGCTGTGGCCATCTTTGTCTCTCCAGGCCTGAAAATTCACTTCAATGATCGAACCTGTATCAGCTGAATATGATTAAGACAGAATTCTGACCATTAACTATAAGCAGTGTATTTCTCCATTTACCAACAGCTAGCAGAGATCCTTCTTGCTTTGCCTTAAGGGATCTCACAAGAAAAGTAGTAAAAAAAACTGCTTCATAGAAACCCAAGTCTCCAGTTAAAGTATCCTGCCAATGCAAGAAAACTTCTGTCAGGTGTAGCCTTACCGCGCCGCAGATCTTGCTGCAATCCACAGTGACACTGGGAAAAATCAGTGGCACGTCTGCAACAAAGCGAGCATGCTGTGGATGTGAAAATAGAGCATGCCCGTTTTTCAACACGGAAAGGTTTCCCTTACATGTGGATGGTGTTTTCAAACCCTGAGCCGCAGCTATTGTGCTGTAATTGGCTGCATACCACAAAATCACCACGCCTGAACTCGTTACTTTCCTGCCCAATCTGAGTGTTGGCTATAGATAACAACCAGCAGATATTGGGCACAAATCTTACCTAGAAAGTACCTGTGCACAATACTTACTGGGCGGCATACACTAGTGCCTCTCTACACCCAATCTGCAGATTTGGCAGGAAAGTAAAATTAGAGGGACACTTCTGTGACAAGACAGAAACCCCATTAGTGCGCTAACACCACATTGTTTCCATGGGGCCTCAGTCTAATTCCATCCAAAAGTGACAGAAGACCAAGCAGATTCCTTACTTTCCAGAGTACAGCAGGTGGATGTCATCCGGTCGAGTTGCATTTGGTCCAACGGAGTTCTCTGCCAGGCAGAACAAAGCGTGCAGGTTGTCTTTAAAACCCTGAAAATAGAAGATGAGAATCCACAGTTCGATCCTGGCTACACCGTCCTCTATTTCATCATGGCACGACTCGTCATCCGTCGCTAAGGAATGGACTATGCATTCTAGCACACTGCTTGTCAAACAGGGCAGCCGTTATAGATGCTATACAGTCTTCAACCCTTTAAAGAGACCGTCACCTTCTTTTAGCCCTATAAGCTAAGCTCATTGGCTGAAAGTAGGTGACCCACTGAACCCGGGGATGTAAGTGTTAGTTATACTGTCAGTGTTGTTCCCCTGGTGACACCACTGAAAGACGCCGCTCAATGCACTGAGCGGAACGCTAAATGGTCGGCACTAATTTTATAAAGGCCGGACTACTTAGCAGCACCGCTCAATACACTAGTGGTGGCTTCCCTCGCTCACATCGGGGGAACAATGAGGGAATTAAGTATAATATCTGCGGACTCAGCGGGTCACCTACTTTTAGTGCATAGGCTCATCTTATAGGACTAAAGGTAGGCGATGGTCTCTTTAAGAGGTAGAGGTGGCTTAAAATAGATAAAAGCACGATCATCACTGTGTATCTATTACATGTGGGGGCCAGAAACCTGTGAGGCATTAATTGCAAGTTACTGCTGCCAGTGTCGGGATACGATCGGCCACCATCTAGAGTCACAGGCGGCTTAAAGGGGTTGTCTCGTGAAATCAAGTGGGGTTCAGCACTTCTGTATGGCCATATTAATGCACTTTGTAATGTACATTGTGCATTAATTATGAGCCATACAGAAGTTATTCACTTACCTGCTCCGTTGCTAGCGTCCCCGTCGCCATGGTGCCGTCTAAATTCGCTGTCTTCTGGCGTTTTTAGACGCGCTTGCGCAGTCCGGTCTTCTCCCTGGTGAATGGGGCCACTCGTGCCGGAGAGCTGGTCCTCGTAGCTCCGCCCCGTCACGTGTGCCGATTCCAGCCAATCAGGAGGCTGGAATCGGCAATGGACCGCACAGAGCCCACGGTGCACCATGGGAGAAGACCCGCGGTGCATCGTGGGTGAAGATCCCGGCGGCCATCTTGGTAAAGGAAGAAAGAAGTCGCTGCAGCGCGGGGATTCGGGTAAGTAATAGAGATGAGCGAACGTACTCGTTTCGAGTAATTACTCGATCGAGTACCGCCATTTTCGAGTACTTCAGTACTCGAGTGAAAAGTACTCGGGGGTCGCTGGGGGGCGCCGTGGGTGAGTGGGGGGTAGCAGCGGGGAACAGGGGGGAGCCCTCTCTCTCTCCCCCTCTCCCCGCTGCAACCCCCCCCACTCACCCACGGCGCCCCTCGAATTTTTTCGCCCGAGTACGGAAGTACTCGAAAATCGCGGTATTCGGGCGGAAAAGGGGCGTGGCCGAGCACATTCGCTCATCTCTAGTAAGTAATAAACTTTTTTTTTTTTTTTTTTTTTTAACCCATCCCTTGGGTTTGTGTCGCGCCGAACGGGGGGCCTATTGAATACGTTTCGGCGTGAGACAACCCCTTTAACTAAAGGTTATTGAGTTGCATTCACTCTATTTTATGGCCAGGATGATTCTTCGGTCCACAGTCGGCGTTTTAGGCAAACTCAGCACCAAACAAGTATGCTTTGTGTGTAACTCTGCTTCTAACCTGTTTCACAGCAGCTTTAAATGCTCCGAGGACGGCGGCTGCGCCTCCACAATCTCTCTTCATACCCGGCATCGTAGTCTGTTAATAAAAGAGAAATCCATCAGAGAACTTTCTGTCCACCTCCGTGTAATATGAGATTATAGGGCAGCTGCCACCTCCAGGACCCGTCCCAACCCGCTGGTACTAGTGAGTTACAGTAATACCAACACTACGCCTGTACAACGTCCCCATGTAGGGAGACTGGTTCCAACAAGAGGGCAGTGAAGAGGTTTTCTCATTATATAGGTTACAGGCAATTTGTGAAATAAGTCATTGTATGGAATGCAAAGCATGAATAGGTCACACATTTCCTAGGTAGTCTATGCCATGCCAAAAAGGCAAACTGGCAGAGTATAAAATACTCCCACAAGCGGTGGACTGGCCCCACACCACAGACACCCCATTTTTTCCCCCTACACCAAAAGATAGGATTCCACCCTTTGTACCATCATCTTCATCCTTTTCCAAGTTGCGGTCAGTTGCCAGCCAGGCCTCCTGCTGTCTCGCTCCTCTACTGCACTCCGTGACAGACAGTCCAGACTTTAGAGCCTGCAGGCTGGCTCCGTTTGTCACCGTGATGCTACTGCCCGTATGCTGTCGGGATGCGGGTGCTCTTCGGCTCCCCTCACTCAGTGCCCCATGCGCTGCCACCCGTTCTGCCAGCACAGGGACCTGTGTCTCCAGCAGTGATGCTTCAGCTGTCGGGAACTCTTTGGATAGGTGTCAAGACCCATCCACCTCCTCACCTTCCCCGGCCACCATCACTTTGGACCCTTTCAAGTGCAGATGCCCAACACATAGGTCGTCCCAGCGCTAATCGTTCCTCTGCATTTACACCAGCCTCCATGCACAATAAACAGGCAGTTGATCATAAGTGAAGGACTGCCTGCTTACAGGGGCCGATCCGCTCTAAATGACAAATGAAGTCTCCTTCAGTTGAGGCATGCATTAACAGGGAACGATTCATCGCCTCGTGTAAAATGGCCCTCGGAAAATCTGACTTTGGGCCCTTTTACATGGAACAATTATCATTCAAAATTGGACTGTGCAAATTTGGAGGATAATCGTTCCGTGTAAACATGGCCGACGAATGAATTCATTCACTTATCGTACATCGTTCGCTTTATGCAGGCATACAAATCATTGTTGGCTCGTTCGCATCTCGTTACGTGTAAATGGTGAGCCTTCAGTCCTTTACATCCACTGGTACAACATCTAAACGCTATTCTATAATTGCCAATTGCCTCCTCTTGTGGATTTGAACACAGGCCAGGCTGACCCTTTAACCCTCTCAATGCCATGAAAATATTTACACAGCATTGAAAGGTCTCCCCTGCACATAAGCAAAGTGTTTCACGGCTCCGAATACATCTCTGTTAGGAGGCGGCTGCGACGATTATTGGCCGTTATAAACCACATGGCTTGGTTTTACAGTTTTGATTGGCTGGGTATAGTTTTATCGCTCCTTGGTTTCACTTTCACTATTGCTGTGACTAAGTGGTAATGCGTAAGAGGGTCAGTATATTATGTCAGTGAAACTTAATTAACCATGTATCTAATATAGTTTATATTGGTATTTTGGCGTTTGATATCACATTTATCTCTAAAAATCCTTCTCTCTGGGTCATTCACTGGGAATCCGTGCCCCTCACCCCCCGACACCATACACCAGTGAAGGCATTGCCCGGATAAGGGTGCGTTCACACAATGCTGATTTGGTGTAGATTTTGGTGCAGATGTGAAGCAGATTTCACCCTTTGAATTTATAGTCAATCGAAAGGGTGAAGTCCGTTGTGCATCTGCACCAAGTCAGCTCCACGTGCACGCTCCCTATCTACAGATGGGTGAACGGACTGCATAGTCATATTTCTCTCTGAGACTGCAGACTGATGCAGCAGCAGCAATCTGTGTTTAGCTTCCAGAGCATGGTCTATACTGGACATAATGGCATCTACTAAGACCAGGACTAGATATGTACAGGTTTACTGCCAGGTAAGGTATGCAAGAATGTTCTCATTCACTGACTGCAAACTAAGAGCTTGACAATGGTCAGGAATTGAAATAAAAGTATTTTAGAACTAGTCATTGAAAAAAATACATCAATCCAGAAAACCTATCTAAAGGTTTAGACCTGAACTAAACCACCCAGTCTGGTATCCTATTAGGGAGCATTCAGCTTACAGAGTTGGGCTGCTCCAGTCTCGGCACCTCATTATGACACAGTGGTATTTGATGTATGCAACGTTCTAATTGCAGCTGCAGATCATGAAAGCCGAAGGATACTAAGGCCTTATGTCCACGGGCGAATTTTCACTGCGTTCCCCACGGCGATAATCCAGCCGTGGGGAACGCAGTGAACACTTTCCATGGCGTTGCTATGGAAAGAGCAGCCCCCCCTGTCCACGAGTGGAGAATCGTAGTGATTCTCCACCCGCGGACGGCAAACCGCAGCATGCTGTGAATTGCTGTGATTCTCCGCAATGAGCCTGTCAGCTTCTGCTCCCCGGCGGCGGCTCCCGCGGTGGAGATAAATAAGACCACAGCGGTTGGTTTCTTGCAGTGGAAGCCACCAAGCAAACAAGATGGAGTACAAATCTCACCACCCCCATACAGTCACACAGCTCGCTCCAGACGATGAATAGCTACCTTTCCCTTAATGCTGAGCCCTCCAGTATCGTACACAATGCCCTTCCCGACCCAGGCAATGGTCTGTGTGGCACCTTCTGGGGTATGGCTCAGGATGACCATGGCAGGAGGATGTTCTGCTGCTTTGCCAACACCATAAATACCTACAAGACACCGAGAGACTCATCAAAGCACATTCATTATTGCTGCGAAGCCAGCCGTCACGTTCCCATCACTAAAGTACGATATCTACAAGGTGGAAGAATACGTGTAACCAGATAACTCCTCGCTTTACTCACCTCCAAAGCCTCTCTCCTTTAGCTCTTCATCTCGAATAATCGTCGGAGTAATGCCAAGCTCCTTCCCAACCGCTGCAATCTCCTGCAAAATTAGAAGAAAACTCATTGCATACCGGGAAGCGTTAACTGGGCAACAACCAATGACGTACATGTAAATCACTGATCTATGATGAGAGTATGGAATGGGTTCAAGAGCCAAGCACACCGATACCCGGTAGCAGCCGATTAAACACTTAGATCCGTAGTCTATACTTGCAGTGTCCAACCAGCTAACTGGCAGGAGAAGGGGAGGCGCCATGATGCAATTTTGGGTAACAGACGAGTAGTTATGGCAGCCTCGGGTCTAGTAAAGGCTCCCAGACCTACCATTGAACTTAGCCTATTAAGCCTTGTGGAAAGGCTTAATAGGCTGCTGTCAATTGTCAATATACTGCAATACTAAAATATTGCAGTATATTGTACAAGTGATCAAACGATCATGAGTTCAAAGTCCTCTATGGGGGGAAAAAAGAAAAAAAAAAATCGTTTAAATATTGCAAAAAGTTTAAAAAAATAATTTTAAAAATGTTCAAAACCCCTTTTTCCCCCCCTTCACATATAAAAAAAAAATCATAATAAAGTAAATATAAAATTGGTATTGTCACAGACGTAAAAGTATGATTAAAGTATTGCATTACTAATCTGCGAGGTGAAAAAAAAAGGCTGTAATGCCAGAATTGCAGTTTTTTAGTCATCCCGCCACTCAAAAAAAAAATGTAAGAATGATCAACAAGTTGTACACACTCCATAAAAACACCAAAAAAAGCTACAGCTCACCCCACAAAAGACAGGCTTATAGATGGAAAATAGTGAAGGAGCTGGCATGAGGCTAGTGGTTTACTGCCTTGAAGCGACCCTTGAGTTTTCAGACAACATCTTGTCCCGGGACAAGAGGGGGGTGTATTACCTGCAGTTCTTCTCCGCTATCCCCGGGCCCGGTTTTCGACCATTCAAGACAGTTGCAGGAACTTTCTAACTATAATGCGCACTGTGCACTGCTCTGATTGGCCAGCACTGATCACTTGATCAACGCTGGCCAATCACAGAGCAGCTATAGTGCATTGTTAGTCTGACACTACTAATGCACTGTGGGGATTAAGTAGTCTGAAGATCGTGACAACCGTCTGATAACTGAAAGCAGGACCTGGAAATGGCAGATCAGACAGACGGCAGAGAACAACTGCAGGTGAGCCACCTCCGGCCCTCTCCGATCCTAGTACAGAATTGTGTCCTGAAACCAGAGAGGCGGTTTAATCCTCACTGGTAGAGGATTTCATGACATACACAGTTGTGCCACTAGATGCTGTGCATGCTGATAACTGTCTGCTCATCTCATAGCGGGTACAACCTCTCGGGCTCGTGTGCCCGTCCCATCCAGAATTACACACTAGACCTGTAGATTATCAGTCTTCTCCATCACGTACCTCAATGAAGTGGTCCGTGTTCATCTCATTGCAGGGAGTATCCACAATACGTGCTGCCAGTCTCACCCCTTCAGTGGCACTTTCCAGGCACTAGTATGAGAGAACCAGACTGGTATGAGAGGACATAAAACCCTACAAAGGAAGAAGCAGCTAGGGAAGGGGTTCATACTATACCTTTAGGGTGGTCACTTCCATGGGTCCATTGTTCTGTCCAACGAGCAGAAATTCAATGGCAATGCTTTTTTTCTCAGCGTGGCGGGATGCACTAGAGCGGCGGGTGAACAGCGGGAAGGTTCGAGCAATGGCACAAGCACTGGCAAACACCTCTGATCGCTCGCATACCATCTGCGGGAGGTCATCATACCGTTATACATTGGCAGAATTATAAAATAGAAACATACATACCCCGTTACATCAAAAATAAGATCTACCGTGATTTTTCGGGGAGGCTTGAAATACAAGTCCTATGCCAAAAATAAGCCCTAGCTGCATTAGATTTTAAAAAAGGAATACATTACCTAGCAGGCTGGGTCCAGGTACCTTCCGCTGCTCTCCAGAGCTCCAACGTGCTTCTTACGGTCCTCGGCTGCCCACAGAAGATCACTTCCTGGTTATAGGACTCATAAATCCCACTTCCAGGAAGCGATGGCATGATTGGTTCGTCAAGCGCTGCATTGTTTGGCTGAGCAGCGGTCGAAGAACCAATCACAGCCATCTTGTTGTGGAGGCGGGATTTATGAATTGGTCAATCAATGGCGTGGCCAATTTTTAAATCCTGCCTCAACAACGTGATGGCTGTGATTGGTTCTTCGACCGCTGCTCAGCCAATCAATGCAGCGTTTGATGAACCAATCACAGCCAGAGAGTTCTCCTTCAATGGAAGTGTTCAAACAGAGGCTGGACAGACATCTGTCTGGGATGATTTAGTGAATCCTGCACTGAGCTGGGGGTTGGACCAGATGACCCTGGAGGTTCCTTCCAACTCTACCATTCTAGGATTCTATAATCGAGCACTGCATTGATTGGTTTATGAGTGCTGCTCAGCCAATCAGAGCCATTGTTTCCTGGTGGTGAGATTTATGAATCCCCTAACCAGGAAGTGATCTGTGGGCGGCTGAGGATTGCAAGAAGCGCGTTGGAGCTCCAGAGAGCAGTGGGAGGGACCTGGACTGAGCCAGCTAGGTAAGTATAATAAGACAATCCCCGAAAATAAGACACAGCGCTTCTTTTGGGGCAAAAATTAATATAAGACAGTGTTGTGTTTTCGGGGAAACAGCATATACATAGGTGTGCAGCACAGACACCCCAGAAGTACCTCAATGGCTTACGCTTGGGATTATGGAAGGGAGTGTAGTAGCGCAGCAGTCTGCAGCCATCAGCTGTGGTGAACCTACAATTCCCAGCATGCCACATCAGCCGCTGGACCTTGTAGTTTCTCCACAGGTTGCAGACTGCTTTCACAAGATTACATTGAGGTGTAAGCTCCTGAGAACAGTATTCCATCATCAACCGGATGCACAATCTCAGCACATCTCCATTGTTACTTCCAAGGACTGCCTAGAGAGCTCTACTCACCACTCCCCTGTTCAGGCGCCGTAGTAATGATCACTAAGCCGCCATTTTTTATTTGCGACCGCCACCACATCACACAAAAATCGGTATTTTTATAATTCCAATTAAATAGCTAGCCTACATCTCGCTGGCCCGGGGTCCAGCATCCTAAAACCCTGCCGTCTGCATGACGGCGCAGAATGCCGAAATCTTGGCCTGTGCCTTGGACCTGCACCTATGTGTATAAAGAATTATCTGCTTTCTTCATTTTTCTGGATGTGCAGGAAGATGCTGGTGGTGCACAGTGATTGACGTCATGTGGCACGGCAGGGCATTCCAGCGCACGCACCCCGGGTACAAGACGATATCAGGGGTAAACGAGGATATTTATGCACTGGTGCAGCAGCAACGTATCACAGCACCCGCGCGGGATTTCAGCAGCGCCAGGAGATCAATCACACTGTCAATCATAACCCTGGAGGCTTCGGCAGCTTGTCGCTCCATGACTTAACATATAGTGTGGGAAGTAATCTGGACTGATCTACTAATGTAAATGGGCATGTTTAGGTACGAGAAGTGTCGGATCAGATTATTTCCATTTCCCCTTCTCTCGGTTTACATATAAAATCAGGACAGGTTCCCTTTAAAGGGGATGTCCAGTTTAGAAAACCCGTATTTAACTGGGTATGCTGGGTTAATAGCAGGCGGTCCTGTGGTCCGGACACTCATCTTCTGGCCAGAGCGCCCCTCACTCTGGAGGACTGTATTACACAGACAACCCACTGATATGAATAGACACTGTGTAACACTTCATGCGCCCAGTGGAGGTGCTGCAGGGAAAGTGAACCCTTACTGCCAGGTTTCCCCACCGATCACAGGAGTCCCAGTAGAGTAGACACTTTATGATGGGGAACCCCTTAAGCAGCAGCATAATTCCCCGTGGCAGATGCTGCGCGACTTACCAGGATGCATCTGGATGTTCCCGCTGGGAGGCAGCTGCGGATCAGACGTGTGATAAAGTGGGCAGCGGAAGGGCTGTTATGGCGGCTGACGCGTGAAGGCAGAGCAGCGACCGTGGCCAGCTTCAGGTAGAGAGGGCAGCAGTCTGTGGGGTTGGGGTTTAAGGTGCAGAGAGCGTTCTTCCATACCTGGAACGACAGACAGAAAAGTATAAATGACCTCATGTATAAAAGGTAAAGCAAGCAACAAGCCAATACCGAAAACAGCCAGCAGGGCGCCTCAGGACAGCAGAGGTAAGTAAAGAGTCGCGGCGCTTTAATAAAAACTTCTGACATGTCAGCGTAACGTGCCAGTATGTTGGATCAGTGGGGTCCGGGTGCTGCGAGCCCACTGACCGCGGAGATCAAGCACTGTCCACTGACTTTACGCCGCCGGAAGGAGGCGGCAAGCAATGTTGACAAAGGGGACCCTGAGCTCAGGTGAGCGCTGCAGCCCCGCATGTCTGCAATCAGCTGGGGTCTCAGCAGCCAGACCCCCACTGATCAAAACTTCTTACCTATGGCTTTGACATGACAAATTGTAGCTATTCTTTAAACAGGGGTTATATGAGACGAGTACATTGCTGGTCACATCCAAAAACAGCGCCACTCCTGGCCATATGGGTCCATTTAAAGTTCGCTCTTTTTGTTTGTTTAGTCGAACTCCACAGAGATGGGGGGGCGCTAGTGGGCCGGAGGCCTAAGGGTTAATATAAATGAGGCTCTTATAGCAGAGCTCTAATGTCTCTTCTGAATATATTACTGTGGCCCCTTACACTCTGAGAGGGCCCCATACAATGCCTGGCAGACAGGGGGCGCTGGTCCTCCCCCTTGCAGATCTATGTAAACACCTGGAGCAATAAAAGCAAAGTCTAATCCAGACAAGAGGGGTAAAGTCTAACCTCACCCCAGTCCCTGGACCCAAGTACAAAGGCCTCTGGCTGCCATCCTACTACAACTCCCAGCATGCTCCCACACAGGCATGCTGGGCTTTGTGGTCCTACGCCTACTATAGCGACTAGCAGTATAACGCGGCCGTCTCTGCTCAGGAACAGGGGGAGAAAAATCAGATCAAAGCTTGTAATCTGCAGCTGCTGCAAAACTACAACTCCCAGCATGCCCTGACCGCTGAGCAATGTGAGGCCATGCTGGGAGTTGTAGTTATGCAGCAGCCACAGGTTGCAAACTCCAGTCATGTACTGTGGGAACCAGTTAGACCAGTTCAGGAAATGCCAAACCACTAGACTCCAGGGCTGCACTGTGGACAAGAATTGTTCAAATGGCGGCAAGACTTTTCACTCTTGTCGCCATTTGCAACCAAACTGTAAGCAAGGTGCTGCGCCGTCACGGGGGGCTAAAAACACACTAAAAGCCCGGCTTTGTGGCCAAACCACAGATGGGCGGAGGGGGACGCGAGGAGTAACATCACTGCACTGCAGGGGGCGCTCTGGATGTGGTGTACAGCCCACTAAGGCTTCTCCATTGACCGGGCTCACACCACGAGTTGAATTCCGTAGCGAACGCCCGCGATCATTCACAGAACGGAACTGCGGATGCGAGAGTTCCGCCCCGCGGTATGTCTGCTGAGCACCGCGCATCGTCCGCACGGAATGTGGAACTCACAGCCTCTCTACTTCTTCTTATTATTGGTCCTTCCTAAGTGGGCGGAGTTCAACAATATCCCACCCCCTCCGGACGACTCTTCCATTCTCCTCTAATATTCGTATGAGCGGCGTTGCTGCCGCTCATACGCGATATTAACGGGCGACAGCAGACTCGCAGCCTCTGACATCGCCGGGGGCCGTCCGCGTGGGATCTGCGCTAAAATATCACACGCCGCGATTTTTCTTCCTCTCGCTGAATCCGCAATTAGTATCCGCGAGTGTGAAGGAGGAAGCGAGAGCACGCGCCTTACAATGCGGATCGTCCGCACAAATGGCGGCCGCGGAATCCGCCCGTGTGAGACGCTTTTATTCGAGGTTTCCCGGGTTACCAAGCCTGCTGGCACTTGTAGTGCAGTGACCACCGCAGGAGCGCCCACACCCTATTTGTAAACAAAGGGCAGGAAGGTCGCAGCTGTGAGGGGCGCCGATCACTTCCGGCCCGCGGAACATCTCCTCACCTCCTCGGTGACCCTGGACTGCAGCTTCCCCTTCACATCGCTCCACAGCGCCCTCTGCAGGTTGGGCAGCTGCCCCAGGATGAGCACAGGCCTGCTCTGCGGGTCCGCATCCCCAGCGCTCACTGTGAACTCCAGCCGAACATTGGCCATATCACAGCCTTCTACCGCCTGAGTAGCGGCGCGCCAGACCTGACAGAGACCTCAAGTCCCGCCCTTCCGTACAGCAGCCAATCACAACACTGAATAGAAAGGTTCCGCCTCCAGCCGACTGGTAAACTGCTCGTTATTTGCTATTCTTGAACTCCGCCCACTTAAGAAAGACCAATGAAAAGAAGTAGAGAGGCTGTGCGTTCCACGTTCCGTCCTAATAACATTCCCGTCGAAACAAGACCCGGTCTTTGTGTTCCTACTTGATGGTTTCCTGCTGGGCACAATTGGAAGTCAGAATAAACCCGGAGCCCAGATGTGATCCCAGCTACAAACTGCGGCCTATGGGGATCCCGGCTATCCGTGTTACAGGGGCATCCCCAGAGTGTGATGGGGGCTCCATGCTTCAGTAGGTTTACAGGGGGGCAGCATCTCCATTCACTTATATTATGGTGATCTGAGGGCAGTGAGGAGAGTTCAGGCCGCACCGCAGCGAAAACATTCCCACGTTATAGCCGTCTGAGCACCGTGTAATACATGTTGACTGTGCAAAATATACAGAACGTACACAGTGACTCCACCAGCAGAATAGTGAGTGCAGCTCTGGAGTATAATACAGGATGTAACTCAGGATCAGTACAGGATAAGTAATGTATGTACACAGTGACTCCACCAGCAGAATAGTGAGTGCAGCTCTGGGGTATAATACAAGATGTAACTCCGGATCAGTACAGGATAAGTAATGTATGTACACAGTGACTTTACCAGCAGAATAGTGAGTGCAGCTCTGGAGTATAATACAGGATGTAACTCAGGATCAGTACAGGATAAGTAATGTATGTACACAGTGACTCCACCAGCAGAATAGTGAGTGCAGCTCTGGAGTATAATACAGGATGTAACTCAGGATCAGCACAGGATAAGTAATGTATGTACACAGTGACTCCACCAGCAGAATAGTGAGTGCAGCTCTGGAGTATAATACAGGATGTAACTCAGGATCAGTACAGGATAAGTAATGTATGTACACAGTGACTCCACCAGCAGAATAGTGAGTGCAGCTCTGGAGTATAATACATGATGTAACTCCGGATCAGTACAGGATAAGTAATGTATGTACACAGTGACTGCACCAGCAGAATAGTGAGTGCAGCTCTGGAGTATAATACAGGATGTAACTCAGGATCAGTACAGGATAAGTAATGCATGTACACAGTGACTCCACCAGCAGAATAGTGAGTGCAGCTCTGGAGTATAATACAAGATGTAACTCGGGATCAGTACAGGATAAGTAATGTATGTACACAGTGACTTTACCAGCAGAATAGTGAGTGCAGCTCTGAAGTATAGTACAGGATGTAATTCAGGATCAGTACAGAATAAGTAATGTATGTACACAGTGATTCCACCAGTAGAATAGTGAGTGCAGCTCTGGAGTATAATACAGGATGTAACTCGGGATCAGTACAGGATAAGTAATGTATGTACACAGTGACTTTACCAGCAGAATAGTGAGTGCAGCTCTGAAGTATAGTACAGGATGTAATTCAGGATCAGTACAGAATAAGTAATGTATGTACACAGTGATTCCACCAGCAGAATAGTGAGTGCAGCTCTGGAGTATAATACAGGATGTAACTCAGGATCAGTACAGGATAAGTAATGTATGTACACAGTGACTCCACCAGCAGAGTAGTGAGTGCAGCTCTGGGGTATAATACAGGATGTAACTCAGGATCAGTACAGGATAAGTAATGTATGTACACAGAGACTCCACCAGCAGAATAGTGAGTGCAGCTCTGGAGTATAATACAGAATGTAACTCAGTACAGGATAAGTAATGTATGTACACAGTGACTCCCCCAGCAGAATAGTGAGTGCAGCTCTGGAGTATAATACAGAATGTAACCCAGGATCAGTACAGGATAAGTAATGTATGTACACAGTGACTCCACCAGCAGAATAGTGAGTGCAGCTCTGGAGTATAATACAGGATATAACTCAGGATCAGTACAGGATAAGTAATGTATGTACACAGTGACTCCACCAGCAGAATAGTGAGTGCAGCTCTGGAGTATAATACAGGTTGTAACTCAGGTTCAGTACAGGATAAGTAATATATGTAAACAGTGACTCCACCAGCAGAATAGTGAGTGCAGCTCTGGGGTATAATACAGGATGTAACTCAGGATCAGTACAGGGTAAGTAATGTATGTACACAGTGACTCCTCTATCAAAAGTATTACAATTTATCAATATTTCTAGGATGCCTTGCATGCACAGCCCTTTTCAATTCATGGTACAGCATCTCCATAGGGTTAAGGTGAAGACTGTGACTTGGGCACTCCAAAACATATCTTTTTCCACCATTCTTTAAAGGGGTTTTCCAGTGAAATACTATTGATGATCTATCATCAGTATAGGGCATCAGTAGTTGATCGGCTGGGGTCCGTTGCTCGGAACCCCCACCGATCAGCTGGCGGGCGCATGCTGTCAGCGCCGCAAATACACAGAGTTTGGAGCGGAAGCCTCACTGCTGACCTCCGTGTAGTGGCCGTTGCTTGTAACTGCAGGCACAGATATTTAAATCAACACGAGCCATCCCTGCAGTTACAAGTGTTGGCTACTACATGGGAGGTCGGCGCAGAGGCTTCCGCTCTGACCTCTGTGTATTTGTGGCGCTGACAGCGTGTGCCCGCTCAGCTGATAGGTTGGGGTCCCGAGCAACTATTGATGACCCATCCTGATGATAGATCATCAATAGTATTTCCCTGGAAACCCCCTTTAATGACGTCTAGGCTTTGGCTCTTTGTCTGGTGGCATCACCCAACGTCTCTTCAGAAGATGTTCTGATCCACCTTAGAATTCATTATTCCCTCAATGATCACCAGTTGTAAAGGCCCCGAGGAGCAAAACAGCCCCAAACCATGTGATGCTCCCTCCACTAGGCTTCACAGTTGGAATGAGGTTTTGGTGACAGTGATCTTTTTCTTCTATAGAATTGTGCATTTGGAATAAAATAAAATTCCTCTTCCGTCTCATCTGTCCATAGAACGTTTCCCAGAAGCATTATGGACCATCCAGGAGGTTTTTGGCAAACTTGAGAGATGCTGCGACAACTTTTTTTTTCACAGCAGCGTTTTCCTTTGTAGCATCCTTCTATGGATAGGGAAGGGTATAATCTCCCCTTAAGGAGAGCACCTAGAACAGTGATGGCAAACCTTTTAGAGGCCAAGTGCCCAAACTGCAACCTAAAGCTCACTTATTTATTGCAAAGTGCCAACATGTCAGGGGGCGGGGCTTATCACAACGTATGATTTTACCTCCGTCATTATAAAAAGGACAGGGCTGTTTCGAAAAAGGTTGCAGATTTTGACTGCTTTTTGGATGCAGAATTTGCCACAGAAATTTCTGCTGAGGACATATTGCAGCATTTCCACCACGTGTAAACATACCCTAGTAGTAATAGTGTACCCCAAAGTGGCCTCAATAGTAATAGTGACCCCCACTGTGGACTCAGCAGTAATAGTGACCCCTACAGCGGCCCTAGTAGTAATAGTGTTCCCCACAGTGGTCTCCGTAGAAATAGTGACCCCCTCCCACACACACACACAGTGCCCTCAGCAGTAATAGTGACATTAAAGATATATTTGGAGTTGAGAGTTGAAAACTCAGTTCACAACCCCATGATGCAAACTTATTTCATACTTTGTGTTGATAGTATTTTTCCTACTAGACAGTAAAGTTTGGATCACCCTCTCTGAGAGACCCTTCTCTAAGAATATGTTTTTTTCAGAATCCACACTAAAAGATGAAAGTTTAATACATTGTGATAGGTTAATGGACCCTAGGTCAATAAATCTGGAAGGGTTGGAAGATACACTGGTTCCTGGATACTCAGGCTTTTTAGAAGGGAGAACCAGCTTCTCCAAGCCTAGTCTATTACTAGAACAAATCTGCAATTTATTAGTTAAGCCTTATCCGTTTTAAAATGAATCATAAACTCCGAAGATTGTGTTCATAATTCATAGTCTGGTTCCCAGCTTCCCTTAACAGCTGGTGGTGGCAGCATGTGCATGTGAGCGGCATTGTAGTGTGCTGGAGCGCGTTAGGCTCAATCAGCTAGTGCTTTGTGTTTTCGGGCTGCAGGTGGCAAGACCCCGTGAAAGCTGGTTACAAATCCACCTGTAGTCTGGCGACTCCACACTCGCAATCCCACTAGGATGATTAATCTAGGCTCTGCTGCGATATGTGGTCATAGCGGCGAAGCACTCGGAACAGTCGATCTGTGACAAATTAGTGATAGAGGTGGGATCTGTCGGGGTCTCCCCTCTCCTATCCGTGATAAATTGGTGGTAGTGGTGGGATACTTCAAACGTCTGTGCCAGAATTACGCAATTAATTCTTGTGCCAAAAAAAAAAAACTTAGAGGACTCTTTGCGAAGATCGCCGCAGAACTTTTATAAGGCTTTGACTCAGTGTTAATATATAATCATTTTTTGTTTGGGAGTAAGGCTATATTGTGTGTACCCTCAGGCAGTCCAGTCCAGCCCCCCCCCCCTTTTTTTCTTTATACTACTATTTGTCAAGCAAAACGCAGAGATGGCAACTAGGAGCAAGACGGCCGCTAAGCTAAAGGGGCAGATGACCAAGTTGCTGGAGAAAGACTATGTCCAGCACCAGCCCATTGTGGACCCAGAGCCAAATATGGATGACCCCATAGGAGAGCAGATTATGGGTCAGAATCGAGGAGATCCTGGCAGCAAAGGCCCTCAGGTGGACTCTCTCTGGGACTTGCCTATACAGAGGGCCCTAGAGCAGTTGGCCACAACAGACCCTTGAGCGGCACCTGCAGATGGAAAAGTATGAAGCTGCAGACTGCAAGGCAGAGCGAGAAGCTGCAGAATGTTGTGCAGAGAATGAAAACCAGCTGCAGATGGCAGAGTTCCAGGCTCAGAATCCAACACTACCATTAAGTGAGGCCAGCGGTACAAGAACCAAGCGACCCCAGCAGGAACACTTCTATATCTTAGCAAAGGACAGGGACCTAGACACTTTTCTGAGGCAATTCAAAAGACGTGTCGCTGGTATTGGCTACCCCCGAGCAATGGGCTAAGTACTTAACTCTAGGACTTACAGGCAAAACCATGGAGGCATATGTAGCTCTCCCCAGGGAGCAGGATGGGGACTACGAGGCCATCAAGGCAGAATTGATCTGCAAGTACAACCTCACTCCAGAGGTGTACTGTCAAAGGTTCCGGACCCTGCATCTCGGATCCCCGGACAGCTACATCGACCGGGGAGATGGCTTGACTGCTACCTTCCAGCAGTAGACCCAGGAACTGTCCATCACCATCTACGATGGGCTGAGCGATCTGATGAAGCCACCTCTGTTATTTCCCATAAACCATCCGACTCCAAGGCAGATTATTGGGAAAATATTTTAATAAGGGTTATTAGCCATGCAAAGGTCCTATCCCAATATGGGATATATTTTTGGAATCGGATCGGCCCGCTGAATGAAACACATCTACCCATGTTGCAGTTCAAGCTCAGTATCACCCCTGAATGGTGTATCTGCATACCTGGTTATAATTTACGTGTCATGCTTGATGTCACTGAATAGATAAAATCATGACCAGAAATATGCCAGGCCTATATATTCCCGATCGGAGGGCCTCACGCCGAGAAATAGCTAAAATAGGGAATTATGATTTTTCCACAAGGGACGCATGCCCACACCCAACCTACGCAATGACATAAGAGGGGGCAGGGGAAGGGGTTTTCTAAGGAATCCTTTAAAATTCGGGGCTCTACAGACCCTTGTGGTCAGACTACAGATAGGCCTTGGCATAAGGCTGCTGCCATTGCTTCAGTGACTCTGCATGGATCAGAATCTGGGGTATGACAAATCTCAAATCTGGTATCTTTTGTGTATATATAAATATATGCACTCCTTGTCTTTTTCTATAATAAATTAGAAATTTATTAGTTAAGCCTTGTTCATCTTAAAACGAACCATAAACTCCGAAGATAGTCTTCATAATTTGTAGTCTGGGTCCCAGCTTCCCTTAACAGCTGGCGGTGGCAGCGTGTGTATGTGAGCATTATTGTAGCGTGCTGCAGTGCGTTAAGCTGGATCAGCGGGTGATTTGTGCTTTCGGTCTGCATGTGGCAGAACCCTGTGAAAGCTGGTTACAAATGGACCTGTAGTCTGGCGCCTCCACACCCGCAATCTCGCTAGAGTGATCATAGCAGCAAGGCACTCGGAACAGTTGATCTGTGACAAGTCGGGGATAGAGGCAGCATCTGTCAAGGTCTCCCCTCTCCCATCCATGACAACCCCAATTCTGTGTTAATGCATCTACTGCTGCCGGATGGTCTCATTGATTGAGACCTGTGGAAGAGACCATTCTCCAGGATCCAGTATTTGGCGACTGAGAAAGTCCATCTTTTTGTTTAGAGTTCCTTTCAGGTGAATTGCGGAGATAGAACGAACATGTCGCTCCGCCCAACTGAATATCTTTTGCGCAAGGCTCTGTAGGGAAGTATGCCTTGTCCCCCCTTGATGACTAACAAAGGCTACTGCTGTGGTGTTGTCCAAGAATATTTTCATGTGATGATTCCTGGTTATGTCTGCCGACTGCAGAAGAGCCTTCCATATTGCGTCAATTTCTCTGAAATTCGAGGATTGACACTTGATGCTTTAAGAGCAAGTTCCTTGATAATAAAAAGGTTTTCTATCTGAGCCCCACCAACTAAAACTACTGGCATCTTTTGTAATCTGAATTCTGGGGTCCTGAAACCAACTGACCCACCCACTTAGTCAGATTGTGATTCGATTACCACCAACGTAGAGAAGCTTTTCCAGTATTCCCTATTACCATCTTCTTGTCTAAGGAAGTCTGCTTCTTGGCCCAGACACAATGAATTGGGAGAAGATACACTGGTTCCTGGATACTCAGGCTTTTTAGAAGGGAGAACCAGCTTCTCCAAGCCTAGTCTATTACTAGAACAAATCTGCAATTTATTAGTTAAGCCTTATCCGTTTTGAATCATAAACTCCGAAGATTGTGTTCATAATTCATAGTCTGGTTCCCAGCTTCCCTTAACAGCTGGTGGTGGCAGCGTGTGTATGTGAGCGGCATTGTAGTGTGCTGGAGCGCGTTAGGCTCAATCAGTTAGTGGGAGAGTTCTTGTATAAAACTGGTTTCATGTTACTGCAGGGATGCAAAAGGTTACTAGCCCTAGAAGGGACATAGCTGACCTGATAGAACAAGTCCTTAGTTTTAGAAAAAAAACTTGATCTGAAGTTGAAGGTTTTGCATTTTTTTTGTGGGGAAAAAATAACATTGTTTCTCCAAGTCCAGGATGATCCCGAGAAAGGTCTTTCTTTGACTGGGAGTAGTTTCCGATTTTTCACAATTGATTATCCAGCCCATAGATTGAAGAAGCTAGATGCTTATTACTAGATGAGAATTTAAGAGCTCCTTGGTTTTGGCTACAATACGGAATTATTAAAATTGATTTTTTTTTCCTTCGGATGACAACTAGTTCCACCATTATCTTTGTAAAGGTACGGAGGTCAGAAGATGTCCCGGAAGGTAGACATTCGAACTGAAAATGACAGATCTCTCTCCCCATATGGGGACGAGGGGGCAAGACAATATTGTGAAATTTTGAGGCGGGTGAGAAAGAAGTTCTATACGGTCTCCCTCTTTTATGTTTGAGATCCAGGCACTCTCGCAGATCTAAACCCACTTCCTTGAAAAGAATAAAAAATCTATAGTCTTGCCCCTACCGGGATGGTGTCATTGTTTTGGTCTTTGATCATTCTTTTGATTAGGGTTAAAGAGGAAGCTTCTCCCTCTATCCACTTTTGCGTAACTCTAGCCAGTATCCTGTTTTGCCTTTACCTCTCCTTGTCTCTTGATTCTACCCTGAGGTATGAGAATAGGACTTCTTTTTCTGTAGTCTTTCCTCAGGAAACCCTCTTTTCCTGTCTGAAGCCTTCGTCAGGATTTTATCTACATCTGGTTCAAATAGAAATGGACCGTGAAAGGACAAAGAATGCCGCTTATTTTTTGATGCCATATCCCCTGACCAAGATTTAAGCCATAAAAGCCTTCTAGTGGAATTAGATAAGACTTCGGTACCTACTGATAGTTTCTCTGACTCTCCCGTCACATCTGCCAAGTAGCTTGTGGCCATCTTAAGAATCGATAGTGAATCGGCGGTGGTTCTGTTCTGAATATATAGTTCTAATTGGTTTAGCCAGATATGAAGAGTCCTAACCACACTTGTAGCTGCCCCTTCTGGTTTAAGTAAGGTTGACGCCACCTCCCATGTCCTTTTGAGAAGACTCTGGGCTTTCCAATCCCTGGGATCTTTTAACTGCGTAGCATCCTCAAAGGGTAAGGAAATACATTTGGCAACTTTAGCTACTGGGACATCTACTCTTGGTATGGCCTCCCAGTCTGCACAATCCTCCACTGAGAAGGGGTAATCCCTCTTGTAATAAAAGAACGCATTTCAGGCTTGTTTCATTGTATCTCGTGGAGTGTGAACGTAGGTTTAGGTCTTTCTCCCAGGCCACCAAAGTTTTTGTCTTGGCTGGCTCTCAGCCTTTTTTGCTCATCTATCTTAAGAGTAGCTCCAATTGCCCTAATTTGTCTATATCATATGGATTTAAAATACGTTTTTTGTAGTCATCAATTATCTGAGGAATCGTTAGAACGTTCACCTTCCTTAGCCGCAGAGATTATACTTTTAAGAATGCATAATTACCAAACCTACTTGTTATCTACTTGTTGTAGATTGTATCAAATTTTGAGATGCTAAAGCTGAGCGGCCTTAATCTCTAATCAACATTTTAATATCATTCATAAAGTCCCCAGACTCCTCCTTTTTGACTTTGACTATTAACATTCTTCATAACAATTTAGTTTATACTGGAGATAATGTTTTCGTTCGTGATTCACATCTTCTCGGCCAGGTTTTAGCAGCCCTGGCCAAGTTCTTGTCCCCCTGACAAAGAGCAGTAGAGAAAAGGAACAATACACATACTAAGAGCATGGCTTATAGGACGCACCCAACAGGTCACTTCGAGTACCAGGAAGTGTAGCCGGTTCTGGTGTGTCGGGTGCTGGAGTGCTTATCTGCAGGTAGCACTACGGGCACACTGGGTAATTCAGATGAGGCTTTGTTGTTCTCTGCCTCTTATTTTTACATTAGCTAAACCAAGTTCCAACTTGGCGCCATCACCGCCGCCCCCACGGTAGACTCCGCTCTGTGAGATCAGCAGCACATAACGCTGCGTCAGAGAGCTGCGCCCGTACAGTGGGGACAACGTGTGCTCCAAGTCCAGGCAGCTCTTAAAGAGGGAAGCTGGAGCACGGCTTCCAGGTTCTGCACATGAAGCTGCCCTCGTCTGCGGTGAAGAAACTTTCAGCACGGGAAAAACTGCCCCCACAGCACCCCAGGTAACCAGCTCTGGGGAAAAGAGAAACCACAGCCCCCGCGGCCTCCGATCCACTAGGGTGTGAGGAGAAAAAGAAAGCAAAAAAAAAAAAAAAGGGGGGGGGGGGTAACCTTGGCAGGAACTCCAGGGAGCTCCCACAACACCTCTCTGGATCCCTGCCTACTGACAGGACAGGAATAACACTGAGGAGAGTGGGCGTTTTTAACCTCTCTCAGGTACGGAGGCAAGCGCAGGAGGTGCTGTTGTGGAGTCACCTAGGGAAAAAGTTTTTACTTTTTTTTTTTACTGTAAAAACGTTTATATGCCACGGTCAGCAATGACTGCGGCAGCTGTGGGGTTAAACCGTGTAGAGGAGTGATTAGATTCACTCCTTACCTGGAAAAAAAAAAAAAAAGACTTGTGACAAAGAACAAATATGACCCCATTGATTGGGTAGGGGAAGAGAACATGAACAAAAATTCATGTCACCACTCTCCTGAAAAAGGGGGAGAAACAGGAGAATGGCCGGTCTTCTCTGTTGCTGCTGGTTCCTTCACCTCTCCTCTGCATGCACTGACTTGAAACGACAGCTGTAAAATTCAGTATTCCCAACCCCACTTCAAACAGCTGTAGCTCCAGTTCTTTAAGAACTATGAACATGCTTTTGGTGTCATTTTGAAGCCCTAAGAATCTTAGTTTTAAAATGAGACCAAAAGCAGAACTGACGCTTCAGCCATTTAACCCTTTCCAATCCAGTGTCTGACATCTAAAGACATTCTGATTGAAGGCTTCACAGCTCCGATGTCAGAAGACGTCCGGCAGGGTATTCTTACTGTAGATTACTTGCAGCTCTGTTGTCGGGGGGCCTCGCAGTATGTCACATACCGCAGTACTGGCTCTAACCAGCAGATGGCGCCATTCTTTAAGGGCAGAAAGAGAAAGCCCCCTAGGAAACCCTAAATCCAAAATTGGAGTGCAAAGGGTTGTGAAATAGCAATATGAGACGGGGTACAAGAAGGGATGTTCTAAAAATAACAGAAAAATAGTCAGATAATAGACAATCACTGCAACAGTTTAATGACAAAAATAAACAGGACGACAAGAGAAGAGTCTCTGAGAATGATCCCACCGACGGGAGACATGCACCCCACGGGCACAACGCCCACAATGAACGGAGGATTCCCTCATCGTGAGCAGATAGCGGCAGCTTCTCCCATAAAATACATTTATCCCCCCAAATACTTACAGTCTTATAAATTACAAATATACACAAATCTTGTCATCGTCTTCACGGGTCACAAACTCATCCGATGGGAGTCGCAATTTTTTTTTTTTGGTTTATGATTTGCAGCCATAAAAGATGTAAAAAAAATGACAGCGAAGTGCAATAATTTATCCAACGTAATAACGGTAAATCGCGTCATCTGTCCGGGGCGGTGGTCGTCCTGCTCATGATAACTACTACAACTCTATTAGAATATGGGCAGGGTACATGAGATAACGAAGATATGAAATTCCAGCATCCAAGTAACAGAATCACACGCGTCATAAAACCCACCACAACTCTGCAGCTTACACGTTTCACGCACCGGTGGCCCTTAGAAAGGGTTAACCTACCTTTTAAAACTGATGGCCTCTCCTCAGGATAGATCCTCCATATCCGATGGGTGGGGTCCGCTGCTTGAGATCTCCACCGATCAGCTGATTGAAGGGGCTGCAGTGCTCCTCTTCAAGGTTTACATCGTGGCACGATCATGGTCGTACTGCAGAATATCGTATAAAGGGCGATTCACACGGGTGATTTTCTGTGCTTTGTGAGATCCACGCGGAAAGAAGCCATTGTTTTTAATGGGAATTTCCATGTGTGATTTCTCTCTTGCAGCGCAGTGAGAAGCAGCAATGCAAGAGAAAAGTTGCAGCATGTCCTGTTTTGGGGCAATATCGCCCATCCTACTCTATAGGAGCTAAAAGAAAAAAAAATTGCACTTTTTTCTTGGTCCCATAGGGCATAAGTGCAGTTTTTCACGAGCGCTGCTGTTTTTTTTCTTGCAAAAACGTATCGCACTCGCATGAAAGCTGCATCTTTGTAAGTACAATATCAGTTTGGGTTTCTCTGCCCGATGCCTCATTCGCATGAAACTTGGCAGTGTAAATGCACCCTAATTAATAGCAGCCGGTCTGAGTAATACAGAACCCATTCACTTCCATAGGACAAGCTTGTAGCACTCAGAATGGTCACAACAATAATGCGGCGTTCTGCAGTACAAGAACGATCGTGCTCAGATGTTAAGAGTGAAGAGGCTGCGGCGCTCACAGGAGGGCCGGGGATCGCCGGGCGCTCACAGGAGGGCCGGGGATCGCCGGGCGCTCACAGGAGGGCCGGGGATCGCCGGGCGCTCACAGGAGGGCCGGGGATCGCCGGGCGCTCACAGGAGGGCCGGGGATCGCCGGGCGCTCACAGGAGGGCCGGGGATCGCCGGGCGCTCACAGGAGGGCCGGGGATCGCCGGGCGCTCACAGGAGGGCCGGGGATCGCCGGGCGCTCACAGGAGGGCCGGGGATCGCCGGGCGCTCACAGGAGGGCCGGGGATCGCCGGGCGCTCACAGGAGGGCCGGGGATCGCCGGGCGCTCACAGGAGGGCCGGGGATCGCCGGGCGCTCACAGGAGGGCCGGGGATCGCCGGGCGCTCACAGGAGGGCCGGGGATCGCCGGGCGCTCACAGGAGGGCCGGGGATCGCCGGGCGCTCACAGGAGGGCCGGGGATCGCCGGGCGCTCACAGGAGGGCCGGGGATCGCCGGGCAGCTGAACCCACTGATGAGTCTGATGGCTAATGCTGAGAACAGGCAATCAAGTTTGAAAAGTTGGCTGACCCTTTTAAGGGCCACTTGTGCCTGAAAAGCGTAAGCCGCAGATTTGGGGTAGCTCCTGTCCGGATTTTACGGAGCCTGGAATTCTGTTACTTGGATGCTGGCATTTGGTATCTGCGTTATCTCGCACGCCGTACAGTTCGGTGCATCTATTATACGCGGTGAGCAGGACTGTCATTATATAGCATGCACAATGTATCAGAATCGTCACCATTTCCACTAATTCTAAAGTGAAGATGGCAAAGTGCAGGTGACCGCTCTGGGAAAGGGGCGGCAGTCCGCACTACTACAGTGCCAGCTACCTGGGCACATCCCGAACACTAGTGCCAAAGAAGGAATGAGCGGTCAGGCTTGCTAATCCATACTGGAAGGGGAGGGTGCGTTAGATGGGTTTTTGGTTTTCAGGAATCATTTAACCATTAAAGAAAAGTTCTGCAACTTCCCCAATACTTAGTATTTTCCTTCTTCATCACTTTCAGTACCTCTGCTTCATGTTAGTGAATTGGAACATGCTAACACACCTTATACCACCTTCAACTCTGACAGGCATAAGAAAACATGTGCGCCAAAGTGGTCAAAGCCACAACAAAGCAACCATTCAGGTTGCCTTAATTAGCAAATGATGCACACTTTCTAGAAGGTGCTCTAAAAGGGAACGGTATTTTCTGAGAAACAAATGAGTAGGTGGTTTGCCTCTGGCACGGCACCCCCACCAATCAGGTGTTTGAAGGCACCACAGGTACACAGGTGAGTGTTGCAACCTCTTCACTGAATACTAGGCACAGCACTGTACATTGTATAGTGGCAGCGCCTGGTATTGCAGCTCAGTCCTAATCACTTGAAGTCATCTGGCCAATGAAGAGGCCGCAGTGCTCACCAGGCGCCGCAACCTCCTGAAAAAGCTGATCGGTGTGCGTGTCGGCTCCCCGGTAATCTGATATCGATATCCCATCAATAACGGATAGGTCATCAAACCCAGACAAAAAAAAAAAAAGGGGAAAAAGTGATGTGAAAGTGAGGAACTGAAACAAAGTATATTAGAAAGTTGCAAAAACTTTTCAGAGGTGAATTAAACTTTAGTTACATAAACCCAGAAGACCCCTTTAATATGAATCTGTCTAGTAGTCTTTATATGTGATAGAGATTTGCTCGTGACTTGGAAGTTGCAGTTTCTGTAACTGGCACAGGGGGCAGTACAGTACAGACGTTTTAATCACCACAGGGCCCGGAAGCCCCCAGATCTCTCACTAGGCTATAAGATCCAGAGGAGGGCTTATAAAGCCATTACTCAGCACCTCCTACAGGCCAGACCTCAGATTGCACCCACTGATACCAGTGAAGCTCCGATCCCCGTGTGAAGCATTAGTGTTCTCTTTTTCATGCAATGCAATATTTTAGTCCAATGCTGCTTTGGTCCAAATATGAAAACCCCACAAATGATCATAAATCACAGCAACCGAGTAAAACGCCCGCGTAATAAACAGAAATTGGGCTTCTTCAGTGTTAAAAGGACTTCAGCTGCTCAAGAGGAAAATAAAATGGTGACGCTGATGGACACGTGGGAAGGCACGAGGGAAGGAAAATAACCCTCAGAATTCGCAGGAGTGTCCAAGCCGAACAGTCCGAAGTAATACGAATGATCTTAGAATGACCTACTTAAGACTTTACACCGATGAGCACGACGATTAGAATAATCACAAGGACAAACAGAATTAAAATGGCCAGCATCTTGCGGTTCTTTTTCTGATACTGCTCCGCCTGCAAGACAAAAACAAGACCACGTGGAACAAAGGTAGACTAAGCCATACAAGGGTACGACCCAACAATGTGGAAACCGCATGCGGACGGTACCCTGCTCACCTATAACAGCCGATGGCCACATGAACTTAAGGTCGTGCATCTATTGGCTGTTACAGGTGGGCGGGGTTTGAAATGCTTGCAGTTACCGCATCCTTTGACTATACCCTATTAAAAGCTGGACAAGGATGGGTGGGGCGGGGCTTCTCTCACCTCAAAGAAAAGGCTTTTTAAGCCCTTAAGGACCAGGCTGTTTTGTACCCAAAGAACCGGACACTTTTTAGGGATTTTACCCATGTGGTGGTTTTACGGTCCTATTTTTTTTTCCTTAAGCGGTGTTTTTTTTTCTTGTGACATAGAGGGATATGTTTTTTTAATATCTTTTTCGCTGACTTTTTTTTACTCCGGTTTTTAGTTTTATTGGGGAGTAAAAGGCTTAAAAAAAAAAAGTTGTTTTTTTTACATTTATGGCTTTTTTTTTTTAAATTAGCAAATTTACGCTAAAAAAGTGTGGGAACGGGTTCCTCATTTTGTTTCAGACGTTTTGATATCACATGCATGGTTTCGGATTACAGGGCGCTTACAGCGATGGTTTTGGTTGGCGTCGGCTTTGGGCCATTTTCTTTTTTTATGCATATATGTAATTCTGTAATTATTTTTTACTCATTTATGTAACATTTTTATTACCATCTGTGTCCCCCCTGATGTCATACAATAACTCTGCGGGTCATTCATCTTTTTCTTTTACACACTTTTCCCCTGTAGCATCCATAGGAGCCCCAGTTAAAGGAAAAACATCAGCTTGTAGTGACAATAGTCACTGGCAGAGCTGATCGGGATCTGCTAAGACCCTGCAGCTCTGCTCTAACAGGGAACACCCAGCGGTCACATGATCTCTGGGTCGCATAGTTGAACAAACACTTTAACCTCTTAGTACATGGCGCTTATTGAGCGTCACGTAGACTGGAAAGGAAAAGGCAGAAGTGGCTAAAAACCGCTACTCCCTTCTCCTCCAGGTTCTCAGCTGTGACTAACAGCTGAGGACCCGACCTACTCCTGATTGATTGCAGGAGCAGAGGCTTTAATCCCGCACTGTATTTTTGATAACAGCCAGGATTAAAGCCCAGGACCAAGCGCCGTAAATTTACAACGCTTGGTCCTTAAGAGGTTAAAGAGAAACGGTCACCTCGGAACAGCACTATAAACGAAGTTACAGCGCTGTTTGGTTGAACTCCATACAATGCACTGCCTCTCCATATTGCACAGACTTCCTTGTGACAATGATTTGTTCTCATGATGAAACCCGACAAGGTGCGGCTTGCCTGAATACTGAGGGGCAGGTTACAAGTTACTGTATAGTCACTTACCTTCTGCAAATGTTTCAACCCCTCCTCGGTCTTAACGCAAGACTGCTCAACATTGTAGTCAATCCGGTCGAGAACTGTGCCCTACGACAAAACAGAGACGTGCTGAGGAGCGGATGGGAGGTGGCGGTAATAAGACGGTAGGGAGGGCTGACAGTACCTGCTCCACCACCATGGTCGACAGCTCCCGGAAGATCTCATTCAGGTCGGAAATGGACTGTACAATCTGCCGGATCTCCCGTTCCCGCTCCTCCACAATTAGCGTATTCTGCTGCACTAGAACCAGCTGGTCATCTGAGAAACCCTGGGTACCAAGAAGACGACACGTCTCAAGACTCTGCCTGCAGTGTAGCAAAACCAGAGGTCCTCAAACAACTAAAGCAGCGGTTGAGAAAAGCCCGCTACCGCTCCATTTATTTCAATTAGACTACCGGAGGTAAGCAGAGTTCAAACACTTGGCTACCTCTGGCAGTCCCATAGAGATGAACGGAGTGACAGGGCGCACGCTCAACCATCGCTCGACTCGTACCGTGGGGGGGGGGGGGGGGAGACATAGCACCACTGTTCTAGAGTCGGTCTCAGTGGTCAGACCCCTCACAGATCAGCTAGTCATCCCCTGTCCTGTGGAGAGGGGGTAACCCTTTCATGACCAGCGTGTGTTTTGGCTCTAAAATGACTAGAAAATTTGTAGTGATTTTATAAATGTGCTGGTTTAATGACTATTTTCTGCTGTTTTTTTAAGACTTTTTTCACAGATTTTCCCCCTTTATCAGGCATAATCTGTGCAAAAAGTTATTAAAGGGAAAAAAAAGTTATTCGAAATTTTTAAAGTAAGCACATCAGCGCTAAAATAAAGTACAGGAACGGGTTCCCATGTTGTTTTGATCAATAATTTGTATAATAACATAACATAGTATGTTAGGCTGAAAGAAAACAATGCCCATCCAGTTCAGCCTGTTTCCACCCCCCTTGTTGATCCAGAGGAAGGCAAAAAATTAAAAAAAATGAGGCAGAAGCCAATTTTTCCCCATTTTGTGGGAAAAAAAATCCTTCCCAACTGGCAGCCAGAATAATTCCTGAATCAATACTTGAAGAGTTTCCACCGGACTCCAAGACCGGATGTTCCCCATGACCACATATAAGACCTCTGGGGAATATTTACAATGTCAATAGTTTTCCTTATTTTGCAGTTTCCACTGTAGCTGCAGCATCCATAAGAGCCCCAAGAAGTTAAAGGAAAAAAAACTTCGCCCTTATGTGACATTAGTCACTGGCAGAGCTGATCTGGGTCTGCTAACACCTAGCAGCTATGCCATGGGGTCATGTGATCACTGGACCAAATAGAGGAAATGGCACTACAGACACCTCCATTTACTACATAGTGTTCACTAAGCATTATGTAGGCTGGGAAAGACACACAAATGGCTATAAACTGCTTCCGTCTTTTCCGGGTTCTGGCTGTCTCTGACAGCCGAGCACCCGACTTGCTCCTTTAAACCCATGCCATACAGTTATGAGGGTTTGGACAAAGAGCCGTACATGTACAGCCTATGGTTCTTAACCTGATTCAGACCATGTATGTACAGCATGCGTTTAGAGCTCCTGCAATCAAAAAGGAGCAGGTCAATATTGTGCTACTTATCCTGTATTCTATATAGAAGATTAGGACAACAGAAGACCCGCTTTTCTTTTTGCTTTTTCATATAAAAAAAACAAAACAAAAACACACAAAAAAACAGGCAGCATTAGCCAATCAGAGAGCAGCATGTCGAGTCTCACTACTGATGCACAGAGTAAAGAGAGGCATATTGGCAGGAGCAAAGAGGGCACTCCTATTCTTACCCTATCATATAACGTATTGTCCTCTCCATCATCCATGAGCGGAACGGAGGTGTCAAAGAAATGCTTAGATCTTTCTTCTCGGTTCTTCATTCCTGCGGGAGATACAAGATTAGTCCTGAGCCACATCAATACTCTACATGGAGCTCAGATCCCCACGGCAGCTCTTACTTTTCAGATAATCAGACTGGGCATGTCTGAAGTTTATGGAGAGATCCTGGAGAGACTGCGCCAGCGAGGAGACCACGTTACGCAACACTCGCTCCTCCTGCTCCGTGCAGTTCCGCGCGCGGCTCTGTATAGTCTGTACGGCCCGCTGACACCGATGGAACATCTACAAGACGACGTGCCCCGTTATAGCAGGAGACGTATTGGTGACTATACACCTGTGTGTGATAACCGTGCACGTTACCTGTGTGACCTCCTGGGTGGTGATCTCGATGGCGTGCTCCTCCTCTGTGCTGTCGTCTAATGTTGGGCGGTTTAAGTGCTTGTCATGTAAGCTGGCCAGTTCCTTCATCTTCTGCTTAATACGTGTAACATCGTACTGGATCTGGAAGACATGTGCAAATGTGTGGCATCAGCTCGCTGCATGCAGATCATACACTGAACACAATAACCCCTTTCAAACCTCTGTTGTACATAAACGTCAAAAGACAGTATGGAGTGGGCTACCACCTGCCAGCGGTGGGCAAGACTGGAGCTAGTTCCAAACCCAGCCGTCTAACCTCTTAGATGCCATGGTCAATGCTGAGCGCAGCATCTAAGTGGTTGGACAAAGGGAGAAGATTTCCTCTGTCCCTCGATCAGCTCCCCAGGAATGCGATAGCAGGATGCCAAATAGTTGCAGAAAGGTGTAATAGGACCACAGCCAGAGACCATACAAAGCAAGACTGTAGATCTAAGATCCCATGTTAAAAAATTCACTTTGCTGGGATAGAGCGATAATGCCACACCGGGCCAATGCCCTGCAGATGGGGATCTGAGCATTCCAGCTATCCATAGAAAGCAGCTTCACATCAGCAGATCGGTGGGGGTCGCAATTGAGGGGCTACCACCAATCTGCTATTGATGATGTATCCTAAGGATAGGTTATCAATAGCTTCCCCCTGGAAAACCCCTTTAAGCCACACCCTTCTCCATTAAGCCATGCCCCCTTTGCAATAAGCTACATCTCTTGATCAAGCAAGGTGCTGTGGATTATTCTTTTTGGTGCATTTACTTCACAAATATGTCTAAGGGCACAGTCACCTCTACCCTCACGGTTCCCTTCTATTTCCATCGTTTGGCTCGTCCTCGGAGCTAAACAATAATACCGGGACCACCAGATCTGACCCATGCCGGACCCAAACAAACCCCACTGACTATAATGGGGTCCGTCCAGCTTCTAGCATTCCAACTAGCATTTTCCTGGGTAAAATAGCGCAACATGCTGCACTGATTAGTCTGGGATGTTATGCCGTATCTACACCAGAGGCTCCAAATGAAACAGTCGATGCAGACGTGAACCCGGCCTAATACTTGATGCTACGTTATGCGCCAGAAGTGTACCACATTTTTGTGCATTTTACAAAGTCTAAGCGCAGTCTCATTAGTAAATCTGCCCCAATGAGGTGTTATTTTTTTGCACATTCTCCTTCCACTCGTATCTTACTTCTTGCACTCCATCCACCCATTTTGGAGACAGTCGCCTGGTGACTCCGATGGCGGCTTCTGGGTCCAGACTAATGTCCGACACCAAGGCCATACGATCATCGGCCAGCTGTAAGACAAGAGGATGTGGTCAAACATGGAGAGCAGTGCGGAAAACATTACAGCTTACTAACAGACGTCAGATCCATATAGGCTGCCCAATATACGGGGTAAGACTATGCATGCCGACCTTATATTGCACTGGTCCACCTAGTAAAAACTAGTTAGTGGGATCTGAAGACATAATATATACATGCAAGAGATTACATTACTAGCATTACTCTACATAAATAGCGCCGTCATGTCCTCGGATCAGCATGCCTGGCTCTACGACCACATTGACCATCACTCGCTTTACTCTTCCCCCTGTTCCTCTGTACCGAGTCCTGTTAGATTCGGTCTCCTGGTGCTTTGAGTCCGTCAATCAGCCAATCCCCACAGCTCACCGTCAATGGGCGACATCAGGTCTGATTAACGGCGAGTGGTGGAAACTGCCAACACGACAGAATCGGGACTCGGTACGGGGGGGGGGGGGGGGGGGGTTATAAGAGAAAAAGGAAAGCTGAGACAGAGTCAGTGGGCCGCAACGGCAAAAGTATAGAGCAGACGCTGCTGACTCAAGGACATGATGGGCCCCTTTAATGGGTATGTGCACTTTGTACAATTTGTGAAGGCTTAAATGCATCTAAAAAACAAAAAAATTAATTAGATGAGTCGGCATCGCTGTAGTCTTAAGACAACCCAGGCTGATCTGACTGGCAAGCAGGTGTAGCGCCTTATACCAATGATATATAGTGTGCATCAGGCAGTCACATAAGCAGATGCGGCCATCTTCATTTTTCCAGGCCCAGAGTCTCCCTTTAAGGGGTTTTCGGAATTTGCCAAAAAAAACCCCAAAAACTAAATGTTTACTCCCCTTTCCAATAGCCCTTAGGCCAATCAGGTCCTGTCTGTCCACACCCAGAGGTGACTGTAGCAGTCAAATGCCAATCATGTACAGGTGCCCACTAAGGCCAGTGATTGGCCAAGTGGTCAGGTGAGTAAAGGATGTCACATGACCACTGCAATCACTTCTGGGATCAGACTAGGGTGGCAGCACTGGACGGGGAGGCCATTGAAAAAGGGAATACAGATATTTTTTCTATTTTAAATCATTATCTGCCGCCTTTCAGTTTGTTTTTACTAAAGTAGGAAAATCTATTTAAAAGGTTTTATTTTTGAAAAGTCTACCGTTTTATTTATACAGCACCTGTACAGGCCTATGTGTTACCGTGGTTACAGACTACAAACAACCACCATGTAGTCTGAGGTATATCAGATTCAATAATTGACAATGCAAAATCAAAACACCCAACAAAAAATAAGCTAAGCGGACAGGAACGGAGGGGAGGGACTGTACCTCATCAAGCTCCTGGTGGGACATTCGGCGGGCGCAGGCAGAGGGGCGAGAGAGAGAGACAGAACACAGATCATCAACGCTGATTAAGAGAGATTACAGTCACTACTGATTCACAAGGAGAGGTAGAGATCTGGGATTGCACATGCAGAATGATCAGACAGAGCGCCCCCCCCCTAGTCTGTAATAAGCTGGGTGACAACTACCATCCCTACAGAAGTGTCACCCATCTTCCCTCCAGTCCTGAATGGCACAGACCATGTTTTCTGTATTTCTTGTATAGCATCTACATGGTCCATATCGACGATTTTCTCTGGACATCCCGCGCATGCGCAGCCAGAGTGCTGCCCCGTCTCCTGTGGCTTCATTATTATATTGCGCATGCGCCAGGGACATGGAACTGCGTACCAGGATCAGTGCCATACGAGGTTACCTTATCAGAGCCAGATGCATCCGCAACAAAATGAAGCCACAGTGGACCTCGACCCCCGGAGCGGGCAGCACAACTTCTGCGCATGCGCGAGATTTCTACTGCAGGAAAGACACATAGGTGCGGTTAGTTCCGGGTGTTACCCTCGTCTATAGCGAATAGTGGTCCACACTAGCACTGCTGTCTACACATCCTTGTAATAATATCCCAGAGGACACAGCAGATGGAGGAAGAAACAAGAAGTGCATTAGTCAGTATATGTCGTGTATCATCGGCCTCCAGACTAGAAGCTCTGCGGGTCAGCAGCAGATAGAAGGGGGAAACAGCCAGAGCAGCAGATTAGGGTGCAGACATGATACCTGGGCCTAATTATGTCTAATGCAAAGGAGACAGGAAGAACTGGAGCTACAGGCGGGGATGATACATTACTGTATATATAACCCCTCAGGCCGTATACTCTACATGTAATATCACAGGGCACACGCTGGATACACTGCATGTTGCAACCACATCACATGCAGAAGGTCATATACAGCTTCACCCCGGTATGAACTATAAAGAATTCCCCTCTAATAATATTACACAGGCGATATACATCATGCAGTTATAGATGACAGCTCCCTGTATAGAAGTGAAGCATTATATACAGCAGTGTGAGATAACATCTTCCTATAAACAGGTAATATATACTACAGTATAGGCAGATAACACATTATACACAGTGTATTATATGACAGGTCCTTGTATAGAGATTATGCAAGTAGTATAGCTGATACATATTATATGCAGTATATTAATGACAGATATTACATACAGGTGATACACATGATATGTCACATCCTCCCTGTATACAGGTGATTATATATAGTGTATTATACAACATTTCCTGTGTACGGGTGATATAAATTAGATGACAGCTGCCCATATAGAGGCGATATACAGAGTTGAGTCACATTATTATGGCCACCGGCTAATATCCAGAGTGAGCCGCACGGACAGCAGCTAGAAGGGCTGGGAGTGCCTCAGTAAGGTGCTAGTAGATGGTCTCAGGTATCTAGAGCCATGCTGACTGCAGTGCATCCTACAGTTGCTGGAGGGTCCATAGGGTGAACACGAAGACCGAGGTGGTCCCACAGATGCGCAATTGGGTTCATGTCTGGGGAATTAGGGGACAGTTCTTGGTCGTGCTCTTCCAACCACTATCAGATATTTCTAGTTGCATTGTTTTGCTAGAAGATCCCATCTGCCTCAGCTAAGACAAACAGCCTGTATGCATGCATGGGTGTACGTGATCTGTAAGGATCGATGCATAACCAAATGGGATCAGAGTGCCTTCCACATGGATGAGCGTCCAGAGAATGCCATAAACTTCCCAGACCATAACACTGCCGCCACCGGCTTGTGTTCTTCCAGTGGTGGTTGCAGGATGTTTGTCATTTGACATTTCTCACCCGCCTCGCCAACATCCATTCATTGGGTGAAGCAGAAGACGTGACTCATCGGAGAAGGAAACCCTTTGCCAATCAGCGGTGGTCCGATTCTGGTACTGCTGGGCAACTTGAAGCCTTTTCTTTCTAAGCACTTTGCTGGCATCAGTGCTGTGACCATCCGTCTGCTCCGGAGCCCCGCACATAGTAGGGTTCACTCAACTGTTCTAGACTCATCTGGTGGCCCCCTGGTTCATTTTCATGGCGAGCTGCTCTACCGTAGGGTATCGGTCGGCTCTGGCGCACCTTGGTAGCAGACGTTCACCTCTCACCTCAATGGCACACAGTGCGCCGCAGTTTCCACGTCAGTTAGTCCTGATGATGCCATTTGTCTACTCACCATACACTTCCACCACAGCAGCATGTGAACGACTCACAAACTGCGCTGTTGAAGAAACACCGCAACCTTCGGCCAATAAACCAATAATCCTCCCTTTTTACCCAGGACAACAATGAGTGATATGTGAGCAGTCAGCATATCACACACCTTTATACCCACCATGCGTCACCTCTTCATGGGCTGCACGCTGCCAATGTCGGAAGTAGGAGGTGGTCATAATAATGTGACTGGACTGTGTATACACAGAAGATACATATATTTGTAGGGTTGGATATGTCGGGGCTATATAAATATTATTACATATATACAGTGTATTAGATGACAGCTCCCTCTAGAGATGTACAGTAACGGTCAAAGGTTTTAGAACACCTCAATGTTTCCAGCTTTTATTGATATTTACAGTTTATTGTCTCCAATGTTGGTTAAAATGAAGACAAATAACGGCTTACCTTTTGTCTCACCAAGTTAAATCTACATTTTTGGCTCTTCGCAGTCGCCCCTCCGGCTGATATAACCGCTTTACCCCATCGAGGCTTCCTTTCTACAGTTACATTCAGATTTTGTTCAGCAGTTTCTTCCCCATGTTGTTGCAGAAGTTCCCACAAATCTGCTGCACTTGTAGTTGCTTTACTTCCTCCCTTCTGTCCACTTCATTCTAAACAAGCCCAATGGGGTTTACGTCTGGAGACTGTGCAGCCGTTCCATTCTTGAAGCCTACTGACATCTTCTTAAGTAGTTCTGACATTACATGGAAGTATACTTTGGATCATTGACTTGCTGTAACATGAACCCCTGACCAACTAGGCGCACACCAGAGGGTATTGCATGGCGTATCAGAATGCTGTGGTGGCCCTTTCTGTCCAGTGTGCCAGCCAGCCTGTGCAAGTTGCCAGTTCTGCATCCAGCCCCAGACCATCAGGCTTCCTCCTCCATGTTTGACAGTTGGTATCACACTCGGGAACCATCCTTTCACCTATACAAACCCTGCGTGATTTACCAAAGATGTCACCTTTTAATTCATCAGTCCATAAGACCTCCTTCCGCTCTTCAGTAGCCCACTGGAGGTGCCGCTTGGCCCAGGCAGGTCTTATCTGCGGTTTTCTTCCTGATACTGCAGTTGAAGATTCTGTGCTGCGAGACGCCGATAACGCGGAGTGTGGCTCTCAGATACGGGTCATCCCATTCTGGAGTGGCCTTTGGTCGGCCGGGCCCCTTCCTGCCAAGCTGTTAGTACAGGGTCAGCTCTACTCACCGGCATCTTGGCATTCTGGGCAATTCCTCTGTAGCACAGACCTCCACTTCTACGGGTTATAATCGTCTGTCTTCTTTGATCGCCTTGTTCTTGCCATTATGATCCCAATGTACTTTGTCCTGAGGAGCAAAACTGCCCATTTTCTGCCCCGGAGGATGTAATGCCGTCTGTTCCACCACTAGTTATAGAGACTCACAGGGTTTGAAAGTAATCTACAAATATTGACACACCTGTAGGAATAGTTTGCATCCAACTTCAAACCATAATTTGCTTTCTGTGCAGCGGAGCCGCCGTCCTCGATGAGGTCCCTGAAGAAAGCCCTTGGGCTGAAATCCTAAATTCAGACTATTTTCAGGTTAAAATGTCATATTATTATGTTTTCGCTTACTTTCATACCATTTCACATTTGCTGGACTTGAACTGTTGTTAATGTCAAAAATAGCTGGAAGAGTTAAGGTGCTCTAAAGCGTTTGACCGGTGGTGTATATACAGGCGGTGCGTACTATATATGGCATATTAGATGAAAGCCTCCCTGTATACAGGTCAGACAGATATATAGAGGACATCGGCCTGCATACTAGCGTTATACATTATATACAGGTGATAGAAGTGAGATATATAAAGTCACCTCTGTATATACTGTATACAAGCAGCTGTCATATATATACTGTCAATGAAAAAAAAGCACCAGTGTATAAATATATCTCATCCCCTGCATATATCACATACAGGCAGCTGTCATCTGATACAATGTATCACCTGATAAGACACAGATGGTTACATATTATATACAGTGTATCAGACGTCACGTGATATATGCAGTGATATACAAGGTCACATGCTCCCTGTATACAGGTGATTGTATAGACAGTATATACCCCCTCCCCCCGTATACAGGTGATTATAAGTACAGTATATACAGGGGACACACATGACACCGGCTCCTCTCTGCGGTCACCCCGGAGACTCACCGCTCCGCGGCTCTGCGCGCTCCCCGGGCGGCCGGGATTACTCACTTGCTCGGCCAGAATGTGCCGGTTATGGGCCGCATTGTTCCGCAATAATAAGAAGGCGTCGGTGAGGCGGCGAGTGGCCATGATCCCGGCCGGCCCGACGCCCGTCCCCTCCCCGCTACCCGCCGCTCACACACCCCGGCCACACGGCCTGCTACACCCGCTAACGGACACCGTGGCACCGACAGCCCGCATCCCAGCACTTCCGCCAGGAACCTAAACCGGAGAAGCACTTCCGCCAGAACCGGGGTGTGACTGAGAATAATGTCCCCCAACTTCCGGCAGCGGGTGACAGAGAATAGAGGATAATGTGCACTGCGGGCGCCATTTTATTGAAGACCCTCCTATGTGTGAGCAGTGGCGGCCGTTCTATTATACTGATCGGAGACAATCTAGAGGAGATACAGTTTGACCTCTTGTGCTTAGAAGGGTAAACCATAATGCTAATCCCTGATTGGCTGATGAAAGGTGACCCGTCTCAGACAGAGGCTGCAATGATGACGTACACGTAACACGTGGTCTATGTACGCAAGGCATGCTGGGACTTGTAGTTTGACAATAGCCCTTCTGTCACCGACGAGATTTTACTCTGTTAACAGGAATAGTATATATTTTTTGCAGACATAATCGGATCCTCATCTATTTTCACCATTTCCTGATTATGTTTGGCCAGTGCCCCCATAACGGGGCTCACATCCTCCAACCAGACTTGGGTTATTTTCACATTTGCGCTGCGGCGCAAATCTGGCGTAAAGTTCTGATGAAATCCGCGGCTATTTCATCCCGAAAAATGCTGTGTGACATGGCAGAAGCCAGACGGACCCGTTATAGTGAATTAGGCCTTTTTGGTGCGACTCGGGTTCAGAATTTGCTGGATCCAGCGAATACGGTTTTTATATTATTTGAATCCTAGGATGAACCACGGCAAACTGTAGCGCCGGCGTAAAGCCCGCCAAAGGGGGAATTAACGAGGGCGATTTTCCTGCACAATTTCTGTGTGTTGCGAGATGCGCAGAAATCGCACGGAAGAAAGACCCCATTGTTATTGATGGTTTTATTTACATGCGCCATTCTTCTCTCGTAGTGATGCAAGAGAAACATTGCAGCATCTCCAATTCAACGAATCACCCATTCTTCTCTGGAAGCAAAAAAAATAAATAAAATTGCGTCTTACTCGCATGTATGTGCAAACGCTGTTGAGAGCGCCGCCATACGTTTTTGGAATAATGGCGATGTTCACGAGTGTGAAAATCACAAGCAATTCTATCACAAAACACATTTTACATAGAAATCCAGGGTTTGTAAGTGGACTCGCCGGTGGACATGCACCCTAAGGCTCAAGCGGCTGCCATTCGCTGTGTGGCGCTCACAAGAGATGCACATGCGGCACACAGCAAGCATGCAATGACGCTGCGTCAGAGGCGTAACTTGAAGCTTCTGGGCCCCAATGCAAAACCTGTAACAGGGCCCCCAACTATAATGCTTTATTCATAGTACTGGGCTCGCTATATGGAAGAGAGAGGCCTTATGGGCCCCCTAAGGCTCCTGGGCCCGGGTGCGACCGCATCCCCTGCACCCTCTATAGTTACGCCCCTGCACTGCGTACTTGCTGCGTGCCGCCATTTGCCATGCACTATCTTGGCGTAGATGCACATGTAATATGCGCTAAGATAGAACATGTTGCGATATTTCTTGCATGTGTATTTCGTGCAATTTATGTGAGCAGCAACATGGCGCCTGTGAGAGATTGGCGCAGCGTAATGCGCGCGCAGGTTCCGTCGTAACAATACGTGCAGCTGAGAGGGTCTCACCACTGACACCCCTGCTGATCCTGAGAACGGGGGTCCCATGTCCTCTTTCACGAAGATAAGGGGATAACTTGTCATTCTGGGACATTCCCTTTAAGAAAAATAATAGCCGTAGACCGCTGAGGCCAGTGATTGGCTGCGCAGGTCATGTATGGGATACAGGTATGTAAACAAATCCCAGAGGGGCGGAGCCAGAGCAAAAAAGGGTCCTCCTGGTGATCATTGTGAAAGATGACATCATCGGAAGTCACTCTACTGCTGCAGCCAATCAGTCGGCACGGTCGCCGCCAGCTCTCCTGGCATCAGCACTCACATCCGTGGGGGGGGGGGGTGCTATGACACCAGAAGTTCAGAATGAAGACGATGCAGCCTCTGATTGGCTGCAGTGGTCAGGTGACTTCTGCTGACTTTATCTTCCACAACAATCACTGGGAGGACAGCGAGGCTATGGCGCTGGATCCCCGCGGCAGAGAAGGGGTAAGTATTGCTCTGTTTGTTATTTTTAGGCAGTTGGAGTTATTGCAGAAATATTGTCGGGCAACTGGACAACCCCTTTAAGTACCAGAATGCATCTCATGGGCCTGACGGGAAAAAAAACCCTTTCTGCGCCATTTTGTTGCACGCACAAAGCTGTAAAGCTATCCAGCAAATGTAAATTCAGAGGAAAGTTACAGATGATTCATTTTTCTGCATCCTCTCTCCATTGCTTGCACTCCCACAGATGTCCTGTAGGTGGCGGCACCAGGTAGTGTATTCCTTATATCACTTTAACATTTCGCATTGTAATGATTAATTAGAGAATATTTCAGACATTCTAATTGTGTCTTCTATACGCCATAATGTGTAGATGGCGTCCGAGAAGGGCAATAAACCTAGAAGGGAATGAGAAAAACGTAGACAGCAAATCCCGGCCCATCGGTTTGTCGCCATCTGCAAGGTCCGGTAACAAGCAGCCCTGTAGACCATTGTAACTTACGAGGGCGGCTTCCACACTTTGGCGCTGTTCATGTTTTAGTCAGTGGGACTTAAAGCGACCCTCCGGTCTGAGGACAAACACTTGTCTTGGGACCGGAGGAGGTCGGTATACCACCTGCTATTGGTCTTCTGTGCTGATATCCCTCCGTTCCTGCAGATACACTACTCGTTTTTGGTCATCCAAGATGTCCGACATAATCTTCAGACTATCTAATCTTCATAGTGTATTAATAGTGTTAGACTACCAATGCACTATATCTGCTCTCTGATTGGTCAGCACTGCTCACATGATCACCACTGGCCAATCAGAGGGCAGCGCACAGTGTGCATGAGATAGCTAGAAAATTGCAGCTGCCATCTTGGATGGCTGAAGACAGGACCCTGAAGCAGCAGATCGGAGGGACTGCAGCAGAAGGCATTATACTCCTCACCTCCGCTCTCGGGACAGCAATTTGTTCCAAAACTGGAGGGTTGCTTTAACTCTTTCCAATCCAATTTGTATCCTGGTTTTCCTAGGGGCTTACTCTTTTTCTGCCATTATACAACGGCGCTATCTGCTGGTTAAAGCCAGTACTGCATGAGATGACACTTTGAATAGGCTCTGACAGCAGAGAGGCTGGCAATATACAGTAAGAGAACCCCGACGGACGTCTTCTAACATCAGAGCTGTACAACCTTAAATCATAATGTCTTCAGAGGTCAGACAGTGGATTACAAATGGTTAAAAGGGTGGAGCGTATCTAAAGGGGTATGGTTTAGTTTAGCTTTCCAGTTGCAGTCTGAGTAGTAGGAGAAAATTCCTTTTTTTGTCCCGCATAAGCCCCGCCTCCTTCCTTCAAACCTAATGTTCAAATAGTCTAAGATCAGGAGGGAGAAAGAGTGTGGGATAAAATGAATGCACCCTGAAAATGGATCCAGATTTGGTGCACACTTCCTCTCCCCTTGCGCCATTTCCTGGCTGTTCTGTCGTACATGCTTGCCAGTATATGTCTTTCCAGTTTGTAAGGAGGGTAATTCTAATATTCCCCCTTATGATAAATTATGTGTGTTCCCCTTTAAATGTTTACTGTTGCCCTGTTTGTATGTAATTGCCACGCTGTAGTGTGTGCTGTGTGTTTGGCGTAACTACTAGCTGGTGCGTCGCTGAACCACCAGATCCCAACAGTGTCATTGGGCAGCAGGAAACATTGTTTCTCGACTACCTGCTCACAAGAGGAGAAGATGCTATGTGTAAATGTGGGCCCACGCAGCGCCCGACATCGATGTACGGTCAAGTGTTGAGATGCTGTTAGGGGGGTGTCAGGAGAAGTTATAGAGAGTAGCATTTGGCGCCAGGAGTGAGAGTGTGGAGTAACCACGTGTAGTGCTAGAGGGTCTTGCTGCGAAGGTGCTCAACAAGTTGGCCTGGGTGCATCCACTGTGAGGTGGGCCAGTGGGCTGCCAATAAAGGCAAAGAGACGTGGAGAGCCTGAGAGGAGTTGTTCAACAAAGGCCCAGTACAGCCATTGTGAGGAACGTCTGAGAGTACGTGCCGGGAGATGAGCTGCTAAGCTGGTAAAGAGACTGCGTGACCCTGGGAGACATGGCCGGGTCAGTATAGGCCATGGAGGTGTTCACCAGGAGTTGAAGTGACTATCAGCATGTCTGTCTCTATACCCTCCTTCCTACAGCCTGGGCGGCTTAGGGAACCCGAGAGGCTTCCTTTAAGTGGTGCCTTAAAGGGATGGTATCTCTTTTTTGACAAGGACTGCAACTGTGTTAGCCATACTGTAGCTTAGGGACCAAACTCTTAGAATGTGCTCAGAGTACTTTGCGACATGCTCTTTGAATACGTGATTAGTCCTTAAGTAGTTGCGTGGCAGCCATGAGGACCCACGGAGACATGGAGCAGCATCCATACTCATGAAAGGCTGTGGCAAAGAGTAGCCTCCCAGAGAGCCACATTGGCACAGCAGGACAGGCAAAGGCACTTTGGTGCAACCAGACTCTGGTGGTGAGGTTGCCAACTCTCATTGAATTGGTTGCGCCCCTTGAGAAAAAATAAATTGTTCAACCCCCATGGCCTGCCATTCAAGAGCCAGCGATAATGTCACCAACCCCACGGTCGTGTGATCTCTGATGTCAATCACCGGCTCATTAGTGGAAACATTTTTTAGTCCCTAGATAACCCCTTTAACAAGTCTTAACAACCTGTACAAGGATGTGAATTCTACAGGTGCTGCAATGTGCTCAGGCAATGAAGTAGAAAGTCCTACACAGAGATAATACTTCTGTGCCGGGGGGTTAGGCGTAGGGTGGTGTCAAGTGCACTCTAAAGGAAACCCTTATTTCGGCTTGCAGTTTGTGTAGAACTATACTTCTTTTCAGGAGTCTAGTGGTTATTGACGACTCATGTCCTGCTTCCCTCCACAGGGGTATTGTTTATCGATGGACAGCACCGGAGGCCCAGTGCCATCTGCAAGGTTTTCTCACTGCTGATAGTGCAGGTTACTTGGAGTATTCTACGGAAGAGCGTGGTTTTCTGGTAAGCACATGCTGGGTGACCGCTTGTTCGAGGAGTGCCAGCTGCAATTTTGGGCAAAGTTTTGAGGTTACCCAACAAGACAGCCATTTGGTGATGAACAAACTGGAAACGACAGGAACCTTGTTGGATGCACATTAGACAGGGCTGCCAAAATTGTCAGCGACCACAGTCCAGGATGTAAGCATATGTTTACTCCAGTCCTCACAAAAGTCTCTTTGTCATTTGTCACAAGAAACTAGTAAGTCCTTGGCAACATGTCAGAGAGTTGCTAAGAAATCAAAGTTGAAAACCACATCATGTTTGGTGAGGAACTGCAGCCACCTGATACGGTGAAGTGTATGTTGTATGGAACTGTGTACAACGAAATTTAGGCCAACATTAGGAACTGTTGGACATCGAGTGGTTCATAGACGAAGTGTGGTTTCATCTGTGTAGACATGAATAGTCAAAACTCAGAGATTAAGGCCACAAGTCACCATAGCCTCCTGTAAAAGTTAGTATGTGGTGCGCATTGTCTAGTTGCCGCATCGGCTCTATCTTCTTTAATGACACCACCAACAACGAATGTTACCTGACAATATTCACAGAATTCGTGATCTAACTGGATGTTGAGGAGCCGCAGGATGGTTGCTTCCCGTAAGACAGGCTGACTCGTGACACGCCCAACAAGAGCATGACCCACGTTAGTTCTTTCTTCGGGGTCAGGATCATCTCAAAGTGTCTGTGGCCACCGAGATCAGTGGACCTTACACCAGAAGACTTTTTCCTGTGGAGCTACTTAAAGAGTCAAGTGTTGACTACAACATGGAGCACCAAGTTCAGAAGTGCTTGGAGGTTGGTGGTGGCCACTTTCATCATCTTCTGTGAGGGCTCTGAGCTCACCCATAACCAAGGTAGATGTCAGCTTTCACTCTTGTGAGATATCATTGTCCCAAACTCAAACATTGTGGAATTGCTGTATTGCTCTTCGAGTGAAACACCCTGTAGCTTCTGAAAGGCACCACATTTTTGTTTTTGCTATGGAGCTCCCCCATGTAAGGAGCCGTAATATTAACATGTGCATTATACTCTTCATCTAAATGTGATTGTTCGCCACAAGAGAAACCCTGTAATCTTGTAGACATGATACATTTTAATGGCTAACAAAAATACATGATGTTACAGCGAGCTTTCAAGCCTCTCAGGATTCTTTCTTCCTCAGGCGTCCTGAGAGGTTTAAAAGCTCGCTGTAACATCATGTATTTTTGTTAGATATTAAAAGGTATCATATCTACAAGATTACTTGGTTTCTCTTGCTGGGAACAATCACATTTGGCTCTACTGGCTAACACGGAACCACATTTTTTTCACTCTTCATTTAGTACCAGAAGTTAGCAACTTCACAGTGATTTTTGTCCACACACACACAAAAAAAGAAGACGGCTCTTGAAGGAGTATTCAAGATATCAACAGTTCTCAGTAGAATCCGTTGCTGTAGTGACTTTGTCACCGCCGAATATGGGAAGTATAATTCTCAGTTGTGCAAAGCACCTCCACAAATCACAAGGTTGGAGAAAGGTTAGAACCTGCAGCCAAGAGGCCCGACCTTCTCCAACTCACAGAATTTCTCTTCCCCGTGCCAGGGTGGAATAAACACCTTTCGGAGAGTAACCTGTGACTTTACGGTCCTATAAAAATCCCCTGAAAGGCAAAGTTCTCTAACAATAATGACTTTTAGAATAACAGGCTGCGAGTCGTGTCAAGGATTTGCAGGAAGCTAAAAAATAAATATTTGACCAAGTTAAAAGAAAACCAAACCTATGAGCAAAGTTTTTTGGCACCTCGGAGAGCCTTAAGCCCTAGATTGTCACTCTTGGTACCAGAGCACTTTGTAAGTTCTTGCTAATCTGGGGCATCTGTTGATAGGCGAGCACTATCCAGGAAATGAAAGGAAGGGAAAGCCAGTGTTTTCTTTGTAATTACTGGATATGTTTTATGATCGGTCGGCTATTGTAGTGTCTACGTCATGTGAGTTATGTGCTGGTGTAAAGTAAGCTGACATCATGGCTGGAAGATGAAAGGTCGCTTGATGAAACGTTCCAGGTTCTCTTCGCGCCTAGTGTGATATTTTCCTATCTGAAGTCTCTAATAACACGGATGGTCCGGCCTTTCTGCGGAGCTAAATATAAAAACTGTGCAGGAACAAGCACCCCCTGGGAGAGTAAAAAAAACTGATGGAAAAAATCCAGACTATGAGACGAGAGATGAATACTTCCTGCTCGATTATTCAGAAGACTGTCCCGGGCAGACAGTGAAATGACTAATGTGCTTCTGATCTCAATTTTATATTAGATATCAGACATCCTGTTGTTAATATATCCTTGTACATGGGGGCGGTATTATAAAAGTTGTAGTCTTGTACATAGGGGGCAGTATTATAGTAGTTATATTCTTGTACATAGGAGCAGTATTATAGTAGTTATATTCTTGTACATAGGAGCAGTATTATAGTAGTTATATTCTTGTACATAGGGGGCAGTATTATAGTAGTTATATTCTTGTACACAGGGGGCAGTATTATAGTAGTTATATTCTTGTATATAGGAGCAGTATTATAGTAGTTATATTCTTGTACATAGGAGGCAGTATTATAGTAGTTATATTCTTGTACATAGGGGGCAGTATTATAGTAGTTATATTATTGTACATAGGGGACAGTATTATAGTAGTTATATTCTTGTACATAGGGGGCAGTATTAGAGTAGTTATATTCTTGTACATAGGGGGCAGTATTATAGTAGTTATATTATTGTACATAGGGGCAGTATTAGAGTAGATATATTCTTGTATATAGGGGGCAGAATTATAGTAGTTATATTCTTGTACATAGGAGGCAGTATTATAGTAGTTATATTCTTGTACATAGGGGGCAGTATTATAGTAATTATATTCTTGTACATATGGGGCAGTATTAGAGTAGTTATATTCTTGTACATAGGAGGCAGTATTATAGTAGTTATATACTTGTACATAGGGGGCAGTATTATAATAGTTATGTTCTTGTACATAGGGGGCAGTATTATAGTAGTTATGTTCTTGTACATAGGGGGCAGTATTATAATAGTTATGTTCTTGTACATAGGGAGCAGTATTATAGTAGTTATATTCTTGTACATAGGGGCAGTATTATAGTAGTTATATTCTTGTACATAGAGGGCAGTATTATAGTAGTTATATTCTTGTACATAGAGGGCAGTATTATAGTAGTTATATTCTTGTACATAGGAGGCAGTATTATAGTAGTTATATGCTTGTACATAGGAGGCAGTATTATAGTAGTTATATTCTTGTACATAGGGGGCAGTATTATAGTAGTTATATTCTTGTACATAGAGGGCAGTATTATAGTAGTTATATTCTTGTACATAGGAGGCAGTATTATAGTAGTTATATGCTTGTACATAGGGGGCAGTATTATAGTAGTTATATTCTTGTACATAGATGGCAGTATTATAGTAGTTATATTCTTGTACATAGGAGGCAGTATTATAGTAGTTATATTCTTGTACATAGGAGCAGTATTATAGTAGTTATATTCTTGTACATAGAGGGCAGTATTATAGTAGTTATATTCTTGTACCCTGGACCCGACTAATGCTGCCAACTACCGACCCGTCTCAAACCTCCCCTTTATCTCCAAATTACTGGAACGCCTGGTCTACTCCTGCCTTACTCGCTTTCTCTCTGACAACTCACTCCTCGACCCCCTCCAGTCTGGCTTCCGCTCTCTACACTCGACCGAAACTGCCCTTACAAAAGTAACAAATGACCTGATGACTGCAAAGTCGAGAGGTGATTACTCCCTACTAATCCTCCTTGACCTGTCTGCTGCATTTGACACTGTCGACCATAATCTCCTTCTCACTATGCTCCACTCTATTGGTCTAAAGGATACTGCTCTCTCATGGTTCTCCTCCTACCTCTCTGACCGCTCTTTCAGTGTTTCCTTTGCTGGTTCTATCTCTGCTCCGCTTCCTCTCGCTGTCGGGGTACCCCAGGGCTCGGTCCTTGGTCCCCTTCTTTTCTCTATCTATACTGCCCCAATTGGACAAACCATCCACAGATTCGGCCTCCAATACCATCTCTATGCTGACGACACCCAACTATACACCTCCTCTCGTGAGATCTCTGGACCATTCCTCCAAAATATCACCGACTGTCTGTCCGCTGTCTCTAACACTATGTCCTCCCTTTTTCTCAAACTAAACCTCTCTAAAACTGACCTCCTTGTCTTTCCACCTTCTAACCGACCTCCCCTCAACATCTCCATTCCAGTGTCTGGCACCATCATAACCCCCAGACGGCATGCCCGATGCCTTGGGGTCACACTGGACTCTGACCTCTCCTTTGCCCCCCATATCCAATCTCTGGCCCAAACATGCCACATGCACCTCAGAAATATTGCTAAAATACGTCCGTTCCTAACCACGGACACGCTAAAGACGCTCGTGGTTGCCCTCATCCACTCCCAGCTTGACTACTGCAACTCGCTACTCATTGGCCTCCCCCGCACTAGACTCGCTCCACTCCAATCTATAATAAATGCAGCAGCTAGACTCATTTTTCTATCCAGTCGTTACTCGGACGCCTCTGCATTATGCCAGTCGCTGCATTGGCTGCCCATCCACTGCAGAACTAAATTTAAACTCCTCTACCTCACTCACAAAGCTCTGCATGGCGCTGCACCACCATACATCGCCTCCCTACTGTCAGTACACCACCCAGCCCGCTCACTCCGATCGGCTAACACACTCAGACTAAACACCCCTGTAATACGAACCTCTCATGCTCGCCTACAGGACTTCACTAGAGCAGCACCCATCCTCTGGAATGCTCTACCCCAAGGCATCCGGACAATTCCCGATGCACGAAATTTCAGACGTGCCTTAAAAACGCACCTCTTCAGGGAAGCATACCAAATCTCCTGACCTAGTCCCTCGCCCCTCCCTATGGTGCTCCACCCTGTTTGCCTTCTGATAAATGATCTGTACATAAAATTTCCTATTGCCTGTGTTCCCCACCCCCTGCACCTCCTGTACCACCCCCAACCCATTTGTGTCTAACCCAATCTATCTCACATTGTAATTGTTGTATTGTTTTGCATTTATCCATGCCTGAAAGCGCTGCGGAATACGTTGGCGCTATACAAATAAAGATTATTATTATTATATTATTTCTTGTACATAGGGGGCAGTATTATAGTAGTCATAGTCTTGTACATAGGAGCAGTATTATAGTAGTTATTTTCTTGTACATAGGAGGCAGTATTATAGTAGTTATATTCTTGTACATAGGGGCCAGTATTATAGTAGTTATATTCTTGTACATAGGGAGCAGTATTATAGTAGTTATATTCTTGTACATAGGGGGGCAGTATTATAGTAGTTATATTCTTGTACATAGGGACAGTATTATAGTAGTTATATTCTTGTACATGGGGGCAGTATTATAGTAGTTATATTCTTGTACACAGGGGGCAGTATTATAGTAGTTATATTCTTGTACATAGGAGACAGTATTATAGTAGTTATTATCTTGTACATAGGGGGCAGTATTATAGTAGTTATAGTCGTGTACATAGGGGGCAGTATTATAGTAGTTATATTCTTGTACATAGGGGCAGTATTATAGTAGTTATATTCTTGTACATAGGGGGCAGTATTATAGTAGTTATATTCTTGTACATAGGAGGCAGTATTATAGCAGTTATATCCTTGTACATGGGAGGCAGTATTATAGTAATTATATTTTTGTACATAGGAGCAGTATTATAGTAGTTATATTCTTGTACATAGGGGGCAGTATTATAGTAGTTATATTCTTGTACATAGGAGGCAGTATTATAGTAGTTATATTCCTGTACATAGGGAGCAGTATTATAGTAGTTATATTCTTGTACATAGGGGGCAGTATTATAGTAGTTATATTCTTGTACATAGGGCAGTATTATAGTAGTTATATTCTTGTATATGGGAGGCAGTATTATAGTAGTTATATTCTTGTACATAGGGGCAGTATTATAGTAGTTATATTCTTGTACATAGGGGGCAGTATTATAGTAGTTATATTCTTGTACATAGGGGGCAGTATTATAGTAGTTATATTCTTGTACATAGGAGGCAGTATTATAGTAGTTATATTCTTGTACATAGGAGGCAGTATTATAATAGTTGTATTCTTGTGCATCGGAGGCAGTATTATACTATTTATATTGTTGTACATAGGAGGCAGTATTATAGTAGTTATATTCTTGTACATATGAGGTAGTATTATAGTAGTTATATTCTTGTACATAGGAGGCAGTATTATACTACTTATATTCTTGTGCATCGGAGGCAGTATTATACTATTTATATTGTTGTACATAGGAGGCAGTATTATAGTAGTTATATTCTTGTACATAAGGGGCAGTATTATAGTAGGTATATTCTTGTACATACGGGGCAGTATTATACTATTTATATTGTTGTACATAGGTGGCAGTATTATATTGGCTATATTCTTGTACATAGTAGGCAGTATTATAGTAGTTATATTCTTGTACATAGGAGGCAGTATTATAGTAGTTATATTCTTGTACATAGGAGGCAGTATTATAGTAGTTATAGTCTTGTACATAGGAGGCAGTATTATAGTAGTTATATTCTTGTACATAGGGGGTAGTATTATAGTAGTTATATTCTTGTACATAGGAGGCAGTATTATAGTAGTTATATTCTTGTACATAGGGGCCAGTATTATAGTAGTATTCTTGTACATAGGGGACAGTATTGTGGTAGTTATATTCTTGTACATAGGGAGCAGTATTATAGTATTTATATTTTTGTTCATTTGATTGTACTCTACTTGTTATATTGCTATTTAAAAAGAGTAGTATTAAAAAAAGCTGTAGGATGGTAAATATAAAGTATATACCCCCTGCAATTAGTAATAGTGTACTACTTGCCACAAGTTTCCACAAGAGTCTCATAAATTATGGTGCTCTATGTTACAGGAACTTATATACTGATGATATACGCTTGTTTTAACTTGAATTCCGCCTTGTAGAGTTTTCTCATGCATGATTTGTGGCAACTTTGTGAGTACAAGAATGAAAATCACATTACTATATATCATGTTAAATCGGCTTCTCTCATTGTTAGCTATACAGTTTTCTGCTTCATGGCAGCCAGCTGTATATATTTCCCTGCTTTTATAAGACTGAAAGACAAATTTTGCGTTGCCGCCAGACATGCAAATTAACGCAAAGTATGGGAATTTCAACTTTGCGTTTGTATAATTTTGCAGTGGAAAGACGAAATAGAAAATGTCATGTCCGGTATCATTACTAGACTCGCTGCTAACTCCCTCAGGAAATACAAAATTGAAAGTTATTTGCTTGAATTTATAGCGAAACCGTATTCAGAAAAACAATGCTGTTCTAAGAATCATATTATCGTGACTTATTATCAAGTTTCCCAGTAGAATAGAAAAGAGAAAGTTGGAATTAATCCAGACGTCTACCAGCCTTAATGTCCATGAAGAGCAGTTAATCACGGCTCTGGCATCTGAAGCTACAACTTCATGTGATTGTGGCGGCCATTATGCCTTGCTTAGCTATCCAGTCACTGCTGCTTGTTATCAGGCAGACATCTCCAAAATGTCTAGAATTCAGCAGGACAGTCCTGGATTTTTTGGGGCTGTGCCAGGAGGCAGAAGAAATGTCCTGCATGGGTGATCAAGAAAGGAGGAAACTAAAAACTAGCCCATACCCACCCCTTTACCTCCTCCCATTGCTCCGTTCTGCGCCACTCCGGTCTCCCACTCAACTCTGGGTGGCATGATCACATGATGTCTAGCACATGATTGCTGTGGCTAATCACTAACCTCATCTATACCAATGCTGAGGCTGGGGAATGGCCACATCGATCACATGAATATGCTACCCAGAGGGAGCGAGAGAATGGAGTGAAGTGGACCAGAGCAGCAGAAGGCGCGAAAGAGGGGGCATTATTGGGGGGGGGGGGAGTATTATTACTGAGCAGGAGCATGCAATGGTATTATTACTGAGGGGGACATGCACTAGCACTATTACTATGAGGGAACAGAAAGAGGGTGGCTTAACATGAAAGGGGTGTGGCCTCATGTGAAAAGTTTGCACTACACAAGCTGCATTGTTCATAAGTTGGGAGGTATAGGTGTAGCATATACTTATATATAGTATTGGAATCAGTTCTCTATTTCCTTCTCCCTGTCCTTTGTCTCTTAGTTTATACACTGAATGGTCACTGAATTAGGTACACCTTTTCAATAACTGGTTGGTCCATCTTTTTGGGCAATCACGGCTTATAGAAGCCGTAGAAACAGATTCCACAAGGTGGTCAACATTCTCCATACTCAACACAACCCAAGCCCACTGCAGCAGTTCCGTCAGTTGGTGCACATTGTGTGGATAAGTGGGAGGAGATCTCACAGACGTTTCTAGCATATCCCAAACATGTTCAATGGGGTTACAGTCCGGTGGGTTTCGAAGCCAAGACAGTGTGCAGGATTCATTATCGTGTTCCTCCAACCTCTCCCTAGTGATCCGAGCTCGATGACACAGAGCGTTGTACTGTTGAAAGATGGCACTGTGGTCAAGGAAGACTTCCTGAAGATATGGGTACAGATGGTCAGCTAACAGGTCTGTAGCATTCACCATTCAAGGATTGTGGTATGGTGACCAATGGTCTTAGGCCATGCCAAGAAAATCCTCCCCAAACCATGTCACCACTGCCCAGCTGAACCCCAATGGTACATCCTTAGGATACGGCTTCATGCTGTTTACACCAAATGTGGACCCAGCCATCCCTATGGTTTGGCAGGAAATGGGACTCGCCACTCCAGACAACCTTCTGCCAAGTATCCAAGGTCCGTTGATATCTTTCCTGGGCTCATGCGAGGCGTTGTGGATGACACAGGGTCCTCAGAGGCACCCTTGTTGGTCTTCGGCTATTGAACCCCAGTTGATGTAAGGTATGCCATATGGTCATTGTGGAAATTTGTCTAACATACCAGCTGTTGAACTGCTGAGTTAGTTGGTCCACTGTAGCACATTGTTGCTGAGATACCAGACATGACATCAGATGCTCACCACTAGGATCAAACACACTTGGCCTGCCACTATGTGATCTTCTGTCAGATGTCTGTCCGTGGGTCAACCATTCTTGATACACTCTTGATACAGGAACAGCCAACAAGTACAACTGTTTCAGAAATACTGGCACCAACACCTCTGGGCACCAGCAATCTACCCACGGTCAAAGTCACTCAAGTCTCCATGTTTACCCATGACCACAAAATGTTGACCTCTGCTGCACAGAGGAGGGGTCAACACATTATCTACGAGTAGTTCGTGATTCGACCATCATATAGCACCATGTTACTGATCACAAGGTGTCACACGCCAGCTGTTCCTAATGCAGTGATCTTTCAGTGTACAATGTGAGTTACTCAGCAGGGGGCACCACTGAACACAAGAGAAAAAGCTGCAACCACAATAAAAAGAGCCTGTACGTTACCCAGAGGCACTTCCTGTGCTGCCATGTGGTGCCTACATACGGCAAAGTATTATGGAGGTCTTTCCCACAAGGGAACATGCCACAAAATCAGAGGCGTGTGGCGGTACAGCAGGGTCTTGTAGACTTCTTACTACAACTCTGCCCTCCTCTGCTTTGTTCATGATATTGAGATTACACTTGTAACATCACATACGAGGTTTTGTCTTGCATTACCAGTAAATGTAGTCGTATTCGGCACACTATTTAAAAGAAGCTATCCATGGACTGCGCCAATGAACACAAATCAGGCAGCCCATGTAACCAATGATTTGTTTCTCGAAAAGGGAACTAAGAAAGAAAGGTCCCAATATTCGGAAAAATTACAAAGGGTCATAATAATTTCCTGGAGCAGCCGCCGGCCCGGGGGCCCACCCAGACTGAAGCGGCATCGACATCTGGCTACAGCGAACGGCAAGTGAAAATAAACTGAGCCGCTTCTGTCTGTCTTGTCTGGAAAACCCACGTATAAAATAACACACCTGTATCGCGCGTTATACCATGGCAGGACAGCAGAAGACTGTATTCCACCAGAGAGCAGGAAGAAACGCAAATATCAACAAGAGGGAACGTGTTTCACCGTTACTATGGCGATCTTGATGCCGTAAATCGTAATCCAAGGAGTTACTGAAGTTTAGCCATAGAGGTAAGAGACCGGTCTGGAAAGAAATGCTGGAAGGACGGCTGCAGGTTGATAACTGGGTTCCCCATGCGGCACTTTATCTTTTAGCTCGCTACAAAAACAATTACTGATTTTTGGTTCATCTTTGCTATTTTATATATAGGTAACTTCCCTGTATGGAAATTCTCCCCGTGACCCCGGCGGCAGCATAAAGTCACGTGACAAGTTTTCCGTGGATCAGTTCAGGGTGAATCCACATTAGATGGGAAAATCCAGCCATCTGAGCAACTTCCAACTAGGCCGGGTCATCGGTGCTAGACTAGCCGGGGCCGGGATGTCACTGCCAACCACGTGGGGTTTTCTTATGTAACAGTGTGCAGAGTATACAGAGAATGGCGTGATCGAGGAAAAACATCCAGCGATCCTGGGGATCCTGCGGATGTAAATAGCTCATTAACATAAAGGGTCAGAGGTGGATGTCAGGATTCGTTCTAATGAGCAGATGCAGCAGTCAGATACAACACTGGTGCTCCAGCTAACATGTCCGAACACACAGCTCCTCGTTCCTTAGCACCGATGGGCTCTGACGGCAGTTCCAGCGCCATTCCTGTCTAAAAGATGCAGAAAGGTGAAACTTTGATGGACAAAAGAGAGGAAAAATTGTATCACTGGGCAGTGGAAAAACATTACCTGGGCAGACGAATCCAGATTTCTGTTACACCGTAATGATGGGAGGTCAGAATTCGGCACAAGCAGCATGAATCGGTGACCCCTTCCTGTCAGGCTGGTGGAGGTAGAGTAATGTGGTGAGGAATATCTTCTTGGCACATCCTGATCCTCTGATACCTGTGGATGGACGCTACTATGAACTGATGCTGTTCAAAGAAAGTCCAATACACCACTAGATGGGGGTCTCTAACAAAGTGACATTCAGTGGAACCAGACAAAAGAACAATAAGAAATGTACTATATTTCTCAAAGAAGTATCAATATAATTCTTCATTCCAAATGAAACCGATAAGTCAGGGTAAATGAAATATGAATGTAGGTTTGACCATCAGATATGTTGGCACATATGCCCGTGGTGCCAGCATCATAACGGCCCTTATATTATGGCATTGTAATAGTGCCCATTGTGTCAGCCTCACAGTAAAGTACAAAACACTATGGCCCAATTTCCACTGGTGGGTCGGATTCCATGTGGGCAATCCCGCACGGAATCCAGCCCTGCCCACGGCCAGTGACCCATGCTTACTTGTATGTTCCCGGCAGTGGAATCCACTGTACTGTGCATGGTCCTCACGGCACACTGTTGGACATGCGCAGGCCAGTTTTCCTTTTAAATCTCCTGCTTTTCCACGGGATCCGCAGCACGTCCTCAGTGTCAGTTGATGCTCACCACTAAAGTTGTGCCATCATCTCAAAGTTGCCCACAACTTTTATAGGAAAATATCGAGAGGTGCAACCTTCACAACAACTTAACACTGTAGATCCCTAGACTTTTAGGGATCTACAGTGTTAAGTTCTTGTGCAGGTTGCACCTCTCAATATTTCCCCATAAAAGTTGTGGGCAACTTTGAGATGATGGCACAACTTTTCTCCTTATGGGTGAACACTGATATCCCACAATAGCCACGTTTGTTGTCAAACAGCTGCTGAGTAGATATAAGAGGACGTCTCTACGGCTTGTATAATCTTGTGATGGTTTTAGGTGGAACTTCTGTTTAAGTCTACAAGAGAAGAAATGAAGAGAGGGTTGTTTATCATGGACTGGGCCTGTCCGCCTCTACAAGTGGTGAGCATCAAAGTGTGGTCTTGTACATGATTAATATCTAGTGCACATCAAACCGCAACCTCTCCATTAACATGAGACTCCTCTGGTTTCATGCTCTACTTATCGGAGGCTCCATTAACCCCTGGAACACAGCTGGTTTCTATTAAGGGCTCGCAGTGTCATTTTTTTCATTCCTTAAAAATCACATGCACCGAATTTTACCAGAGTGCGCTAACGAATTTATGTATGGTTTTAACCACTTAATAGCCATGGTGGCGGTTTTCTTTTCTATCTATCTATCTATCTATCTATCTATCTATCTATCTATCTATCTATCTATCTATCTATCTATCTATCTCATATCTATCTATCTATCTATCTCATATCTATCTCCTATCTATCTATCTATCTATCTATCTCATATCTATCTATCTATCTATCTATCTATCTATCTATCTATCTATCTATCTATCTATCTATCTATCTATCTATCTCATATCTATCTATCTATCTATCTCATATCTATCTATCTATCTATCTATCTCATATCTATCTATCTTATATCTATCTATCTATCTATCTATCTATCTATCTATCTATCTATCTATCTATCTATCTATCTATCTGTCTCATATCTATCTATCAATCTATCTATCTATCTATCTATCATATCTCATATCTATCTATCTATCTATCTATCTGTCTCATATCTATCTATCTATCTATCTATCTATCATATCTCATATCTATCTATCTATCTCATATCTATCTATCTATCTCATATCTATCTAATATCTATCTATCTCCTATCTATTCTATCTATCTATCTCATATCTATCTATCTATCTATCTATCTATCTATCTATCTATCTATCTATCTATCTATCTATCTATCATATCTCATATCTATCTATCTATCTATCTATCTATCTATCTATCTATCTATCTATCTCATATCTATCTATCTATCCATCTATCTCATATCTATCTATCTATCTATCTCATATCTATCTATCTATCTATCTATCTATCTATCTATCTATCTATCTATCTATCTATCTATCTATCTATCTATCTATCTATCTATCTATCTATCTATCTATCTATCATTTTAGTTTTGCAATCTACAAGTGCTGTAACAGATCTAGGGAGATAATCACATGTTGAGGTCATAACATGCTGTTTGCTGCAATATTGCAGAAAAAGAATTGCGAAAATTGCAGCCAAAAACTCAATATGACCGCATCATGTAAATACATTTTAAGGGCTTATTAACATCAACGTATATCGGCCGCTGTTTTCACGGCCGGCTGATATACGCTTCCATCCAAGCACTCCCCCCTTCACTCCCCTTCACCAGCTCTCTGCCACTCTCCTCCACTCCTGCATTTGCAATGGGAGGGGATGGGATGGGGGCAGAGCTAAGCTCTCTGTCCCGTCCACTCCCATTGCTAGCTATGGACAAGGGGCAGGGGGAGCTTAGCTCCACCCTCATCCCGCCCACTCCCATTGCAAACTGCTTGGAGGGGAGGAGAGAAGCAGAGAGCCGGTGAGTGGGAGGGACAGCGTATATCGGACGGGCGTGAAAACCCGGCCGATATACGCACGTCTGAATAAGCCCTCAGCCCCACTATGATCTGTAGAGGATCCAGCTGAAAAACAAAGTGGAAATATATTTTCTTATGCAAATTTTCAAAGGCCCATCTTGAGCTTATATTTTGAGGGGAGCCCAAACAAGTTACCTCCTCTGTTAATTACATACGCCCCAGTGGGGTTTTTTATGCAACAAATAAAGAATGGGATGCAAAACTTTAAAGCTGCTGGCTTCAGTGCAGAATCTCTATGGGACTGTAAGCCAATTGTAGGTTCACCAGATGGGCCATGGAGGACCAGACCGCGGCTCCAACCACATCCGGATTACCCACTGCTCCGGACGGAGAACCAGCCTTCATAGGTCCATATGGGTTCTCAATAACAAAATACAGGCAGCATCTGTTTGGTGGCAGTGGGGTATAACAAATGGCACCCGGTTGGCTTAACTGGTCTGTTTGGCACAAAGACAACACGAATTCAGGCTCACTCACAGGTGGATGGCAGAATGGAACTGTAAGCGGGTGAGTGGTGCCCTGCAGCCACCCTTACACTATGCAGCGGCCTGAGAGCAACAGGAGTTAAGAGTCATACCCTCTGGCCAGGAGGTAGATGTGGATCATTGAAGCGCAGTGTAAAGGCCCCTCTGACGGCCATATGCCACGGCCAGGGAGAAAGAGAAGAGAGGCACCTGGAGCGCCAATAAAGTACCAGCTGGGTGTGGGCCCACCCTCTGACTGTAACGAGGCCAGGCTGTAAGCGCTGTGAGAGCATGCTCTGCCCTCTCTAGTTACGCGGAAGCTGGCGTGCAAGCAAACCAGTTACCCTAAAGACTCTGCCTCTTGGTAGGGCAATGACTAGAGGGCTGAAGCCCTGCCCTCCCATGATGCAGCTAGGACACTGCACACTGCTTTCATTGGCCAGTGCTGCCCACGTGACCAGTGCTGGCCAGTCAGAGTAACATGCAGTGACTTAGATTACCACTGCCTGCTAATGCACAGTGTGTATCAGGCAGTCAGAAAAGTGGTGCAGCCATCTTTGTTTGTCCAGGACCGGAGGGTCACTTTAGGAAGAACATTGCAGAAATAAACTCTGTTTGGCTTTTTTTATTTTCCAGAGAGATCCCACTGCAAGGAAGTGCAGAACAGCAATGCCCCAAAACAAGAATTTGGGGATTTTTTTGGTTGCACTATCCTTCACTGGGTTAACAAATAGTTTGTATTCCCAATTGTTAGATAACCTCACCGAAACCGAGAATGCGGTTATTAGACGCTGGCCCTTTAAGCATTCAGGTATTTCTCGATAAGCGGGGTTAGACGTATGTATTACATTAGAGCTTCATTTTGTACTTGTTAGCTGACTGAAGAAAGGCAAGAAAGAGAATGCAAGGAGAATCCTACAGTGAGATCCAACATCCAGGCTGGAGAGTCATGGGAGATCCCCGTGAAGGACCCGGACTGATATTCCTGCAGTTATGTGACTGGGGAGCATCTGGACTCTCACAATATAGCCATAGATTATACAGAGAACAGGGGTCAGACGACTGAGGAGGCCTGGAGAGAATCACCCGACCCGTCGGTATGATGCTTCATTCCCGTTATCACAGGATTGTGCAAATATGGATGGATCGTTAATAAAGCGAGAAATACCAAATATAGGAAAATTCTCCTAGTCGCTCGAAACTGCATTGTTTCCAGTAGGGGACAGTTGTAGTCAAACTATATCATCAGTCTGGATGTGTATTCTGGAGCGCCCCCTATATCATCAGTCTGGATGTGTATACTGGAGCTCCCCCTATATCATCAGCCTGGATGTGTATTCTGGAGCGCCCCATATAATAGCAGTCTGCAACACCTCTACTAACGGCCTGGATGCGTAGTCCAGAGCGCCCCCTATAACACCAGTCTGGATGCATAGTGTGTAGCACCCTCTATAACAGCAGTCTGCATGTGTAGTTTGGAGTGTCTTCTATTACAGCAGTCTAGAGCGCCCTTATAATAGCAATATAGATATGCAGTCTAAAGAACCCCCTATAATAGTAGTCTGCATGTGCAACCTGGAGCTCCCTCTATAACAGTAGTCTGGCTGTGTAGTCTGGAGCGCCCCCTATAATAGCAGTCTAGGTGTGGAGTCTGGAATACTTCCTCTAACAGAAGACTGGAACACCCCATGTAACAGCAGTTTAGATGTGTATTCAACCCCACCCCCTATAAAAAAATCTATGATATCCGTATGCCATACTGGCCAAACATCTTGGAATTTCCAGGACGTTCCCCAAAAAAGCGATGACCACCTGGATTCCTGGAAAAGCTATCAGGTTACCTCATAAATCTGGAGAGTTGCTGCCCTGGCACTGGGTCTGTCTTCCTGTAGACATCATTAGGTTCAGCTCTAGCATTAGGACATATTCTGGGTGGTACCCCTGTGCCAAAAAGGCATATTCTAGTCATATAGGTGGCAATAGTCTGTCTGAGGCTTGGTTGTTATATGCCATACAGTTTGATCTGAGACTGGGGTCTGCAAGAGTTTAGGATCTGAGCCCCAAGTCTAAAAGAAAATTGGGGTGTGAGCCTGGGGTGCAAAAGCATCTGAGCTTCTGGTCTAATGAACTTTGAGGTCTGAATATGAGGTTCATGGGTCTGAAACACTTTGGCGGTCTAAGTCTGTGGTCTAAAACACTAGTGTCTGAAAGAGATCCCAGTCTCAATCTTGGGACTGGGGAGAAGGGGTAATGTTTGTCCTTGTGGAGAGGAACGCAAATGTGTAAGAAATCTTATAGGCCATGCAATGCTCACTGGGAAAAAGCTATGCAAATGAGTGATGGATTAATTTTCCATAGCATCCCCTACCTTCCAATAGGTGGCGCCTATTATTCCATTACTTATTAGCATAACCTGGGGTCTGAAGCACCTTGGGTCTGAGTCTTTGGTCTAAGTACGAAACCCCTTAGGGTCTGAGTCAGGAGGTCTATAACATTTTAGGATCTGGGGAGCCAATAAAAGGAACTGGGAAGTGCTGCTCATGAGTTGAGGACATACGATTGGGGTGCAGCCATATCGAAAAGGACAGGACATACAATATGGCGGAAAAGTTGTGTGTAGTCCGTCTGAAGACGAACCGCATGTCCTGAAGTTCTTTAGGGGACCTCAACAAAGCAAATAAAGAAGGGGGGGAAAAAAAATCGCCTCTGTACTCCTTACTGTAGCATCACTGCTAGGTTGATCTTAAAAGCTTTTAAAGACGTCTTCCAAGGAATGCTGAGACTTTGAAACTGATATCAGAATTAGGGAATCATTTTCAGGCCCTGAGTGGGGGGATCAGTCCTGCCCAGGTGGTCTTACTAATGGCTTTGCATTGAAGGAGCACAGGCTATACGGAAGGCATAGGATAAATGCGGGCATGGGAACTACGGCAGTAGTCGTGCCCTGTGCACGGTGTCCTCATCCATCAAGGAGACATCTTCTTGTCATAACAGACTGAGGAGTTGGCAGCGCCAGCAAATGGCTGCCAGTATCAGCTATTAACGTCAAGTGCTTCACAAAGTATTTTACTCTCGGTCTAATCTGTGCTGCCGGAGATACTGAGCAGTTACCCAGAAAGTCATTTTTCATGCGCTGTATAAACAGTCCTATCCCTGCTGTTATACTCGCTGCCAAGATGGGTTAAGATGCAACACGATGTGCAGCCAGTTGTCCTGGCAGAAGCAGGAGAAGTTTAATTAGCCCCTTGGCACACGATGATTTAACTCCCTGCGCCTGGCATAGACACATCGCATCATAGCAAATGGTGATCATTCCTAATAAATATGCAATTTCAAGTTTCGACAAACATGTAAAGACGACGTTTAACCCTTTCCAATCCACTGTCTGATGTCTAAAGACAATTTGATTGAAGGCTGTACAGCTTCCGATGTCAGAAGACGTCCGTCAGGGTATTCTTACTGTATATTACTGGCCGCTCTGTTGTCGGGGGCCTCTCTGGCATGTCACATACCGCAGTACTGGCTCTAGCCAGCAGATGGTGCCATTGTAAAATGGGAGAAAGAGAAAGCCCCCTAGGAAACCCTGAATCCAAAATTAGATTGCAGAGGGTTATTGCCGTCCAGTCAACAATTCTGCACTTCGTATCGTTGCTTTTCAAATTGTAAGATTTCTGCAACCATCAGTGAATGAAAAAAAAACTATATACATTTAGAACCTGCAAACCCATTCTGGATTTCTCCCGCTAAGGGCGGCTTTACACAGGACAACTATCAGCCAAAAAATTGCGTAAATAATTGTCCCATGGGACCCAACAAGATGCTGAGCGAGAAATTGCTCGTTAGTCACTAGTCCCATCGCTTCAGCTCAGTGACACCAAGCAACTAGTGAGAGACTTCTTGCTCGGTGTAAACAGGTAGTCGTTCAACTTTGATTGACTGCCTGACAGTGAATGGAGGTGGGTCGGCTGGAAGAGATCTCTGGCGCACCAATCCGCCTACATTTACTGAAGGACTATCGCTCTTGTATGAGAGCACAGGAGCCATAAGTCATTGGGACGACTGTTGGGTGCTTATGTGCCTGACAGGTGACCCATGTAAAGCCACCTTGAGGGTATGCTAACATGGAACAGTAATGCAGAATGGTCGAAGCGGAAATTCAGCTGCAAATTCCGCAGCATTACCACATCCAAAAAGAGTCAAAATCCGCACCACTTGTGTGGCTTTTGACTCGAAATCAGTTGCTCAGCTTTAGCTGATATCAGAAGTTCCAGCGCTCACCTCTGAAGTTTTCGTCAGTGAGTGCACTCCTTCACCCGGTACTCAGCAGCCTGTAGAGAGTGCAGTGCCACTGGTCAGGGGATGGCATTACCTGACTAGTAGCTGAGTAGAGACTGCCGGGCACCGGGTGAAGGAGTTCACTGACAGTTGAATTTCAAGTCAAAATCTGCACCAATGGTGCAGATTTTGACTCTGTTTTGGATGTGGATGCTGCAGAATTTGTGCTGCGGCCATGCCGCAGTACATTTACACGAGGTGGGCAGTTGACAGGGCCCACTGTGTCTGGGGGTGCACAAGGGCTGTGGCGTCAGCACAGCAGTCAGATACCCAATTTTAATTGTATTTAGTCTGGTTAGTAAAATAAAAAAACTACATACTCACTTCCACTCTGGCTCCCCACCGCTATCCCTGCTGACTTCCGGATTGTGTGATCATGTGACACACACATGATAACTACAGACATTCCCCAGTCTTAGCGATCGTCACATGATCACACAACCCAGAAGTCAGTGGGGACAGCGGCGCTGACTACAGCTGCCGGCAAGCAACAGGGAAGGTGAATATGTAGGCTTTTTTATATTAATAATCAGACTAAATACATGTGATGATGTCACCATCATGTGATCAGTTATCGGGGCTCTAAAATCCGCCCCTGATCACATGACGGTGACATCATCACAGGTCCTAAAACATGCAGAGCCTGACAGCAGCCATGTGCTTACAGGACCTGTGATGATGTCACTGTCATGTGATCAAGGGCGGAGCTCAGAGCCCGCGGAGACTGATCCCATGATGGTGACAGCATCACATGTCCTGTAAGCACACGGCTGCTGTCCAGGTCTGCTGGTTTAGCACCTGTGACCAAGTCCAATCCCTTCCACTATATTGTATTAGTAAGGCGTGCATTGCACCACCAGTAACACTGGTACTAGTTTTAGTTTATATTTATAAGGGAACACTGTATATAAAAGGGGACAAATGGTGGCATCTGTATGTTAGATACCCCTTAAAATGTGACATACCTAACACATCTCAGTGCTTAAAGGATGCACAGGAGTAACGTATAAAAAGGAAGGACAGTGTCCATAAATACAGCAAACAAGTAAATGTACAGGAACAGACTCATCTGGTGTGGTGGGGTCACCCCTACATATGCAGGGTGCACCACAACATCTGACAGCCTGTATAGACTTTTGTATGAAATCTCAGTTGGTAGCAGAAGATCCTCATCCAATGTGGACGTCCACCATTGAGAGCGCCAGTTATAGCCATCGGATCCTATCTAGTGGCCTGGGATAGCAGGTAGAGTGGAGAGGCATAGAGCAATCAAGGACAATCCTCCATAGAATAGAATGATCAGCAGGTGAAAAGACTAAAAGATGGGTTATTTACTTCAGCATGGAGGTGCGTAGGCCTGTGGGGACCTTCGTCAACCCCCTGTGTGCAGAACCACTGTAATCCAAGTGAGGTAGTTTAAATGAAAAAAAGGGGGGGTTGGTACTGTGTTAGCCAGTAGAGCAAAGTGTGATTGGTCTCACTGAGAGAAATCAAGTAATCTTGTAGATATGATACCTTTTAATGGCTAATATAAATACATGATGTTACAGGAAGCTTTTGGGTCTTCTATCGACCCTTCATCAGGCTAAAATGAAACTTGTTTGGATGGGGCATATATGTAATATGCAAGTGCATAGAGGACACCCCTCTTGATTGAAATACCAATGTTCACACAGAAATTTGAGACTGTTTTGCACTCAAAACTTAAAACAACAGACAAACTGAGCTGAGAGATAAATACTTAATCAGTCCACTGAGCTCAGGAATGTGACAATTTTATGATGTGTCTTATCTCTCCTTCAACCTGCACATGGAGGGAGATGCAACACCACCTATTGGATGGCAACATTCTTACAAGTCAAGTTCTGAATTTTATGAAGTTTTTATGAAAAAAAAATGATTGGAAAGAGGACATCCCTCTTGACTTCCTTTAGACCTTTCATATTATCCACTTGTGCAAGAATCCCGGACCGAGCCTGGTTCCATTCTTGAGGGTATCAAACATGGCCATAAATTTGTACTCCCAAATTCTTCTTTGAAATTGCCCTTCAGTATGATAAGTCTGATCTGCTCTATGCTGTGTCGCTCTCTGAGTGGCTCCCAGTTTTTTCCAGTTTCCCCGATATAAAGCCCCCCAACAGGACATTCACTGCACCAGATCAGGTACACAACATTGGAGGTGGAACATGTGAATGTCGCAGGAAACCTATAGTCCTGCTGTGTGTTGGGGATCCATATCCATATCCTGTCCATAGTCAGTACATGTAAGTAGGTCTTGCAGCTCCTTACCTTACAGGGTAAGGTCATCCTTGTGTAGGGTATGATGGAGTTTCTTTGCAGTGTTCCTTAGTACCTCCAGCCGTAAATTGTAGGTCACTACTAGAGGCACATGTCCATTTTTTTCTTTCTCTTTGTATTGTAGTAGTTGACTTCTGGGTATCCTGGTGGCTCTGGTGATTTGGTCATCAACTGAGGTGGGATGGTAGCCCTGATTTAAAAATGTGTTTTTGAGATTGTGTAAAAGTTCTTCTCTGTCTGTTGGGTTAGAGCAGATCCGGTTGTATCTGAAGGCCTGGCTGTAGACAATGGACTTTTTGATGTGTTTAGGATGGGGACTGTCCCATCTGAGGTATGGGGGTCGATCAATCGATTTGCGATAAAGGGATGTCTGTATTGAGTTGTTCAAAATTTTTATGGTGATGTCCAAAAAGTTGATTTCTGTATACCATATTCTGCAGACCCTTCTCAATTTTCTCACATATTTTTGAGTCGGGCCTTGATCCAGTTTGGTGTAGTATCTGGTGTCCGTCAGCCGTCTTTCTGCTTCTTACGTGTAGTCTGATGTATTCATGAGGACTATAGCACCACCTTTATCCGCAGGCTTCATGGTGATCTCCTTGTTGTTTTTGAGTGCATAGATGGCCCTTCTTTCCTGCCTATTGATATTAAATACTTCCCTTTTCTGCTTGTCCAATATAGTAGATTGCACCTCATGCCTAAAGGGGGTAGTTTAAACAAACAGGAACTGACACTTCAAGTGACAAAGTACTAACAGCGTGTTTAATCGGAAGGCATCTAGGGTGGCAGACACCCACTGTTTTACTATTGATTATATTGTTTATATTGAGGACAAACTATTAATAGTTTATAACGGGACAACCCCTTTAAGAGGGTTGTACCAAGATGATATTTCCTGTTCATGTGCCCTATTAGGGAATAAACATTTTAGAATGGGGACCTTCAATTGGGACTTTCCCCCATTTCCCAGAATGGAGAGCTACTCAATAGAAGCCGCTCCCGGTCAGGTGGGCTTTCTGCCATCCTGCTATTGCAGAACGATCATTCATGTGAATGGCCGCCCTGTAATACTACATTTCCCCAGCAGTAGCTACTGCAGGAGAAATAATTGAACAGCTTCCCAAGAAAAAAAATCAGCAAATTGTTGGGGGTGCCAAGAGAGGGACCCAGGACGAACAGATGTTTCCCCATCGCCGTATCCCAGGACACTTTTAAAGAGAATTCTGAGGGGGTTGAGGTGGTTTCTTGGTAGCAAAAAGGTAATATTCAGCGTATGTCCACACGTGCTAGATTTTTCTGGAGTAAGGCCGGTTTGCACACGACTGGGTCGGATTCTGCACGTGAGATTCCAGCTGTGAAGCCGGCTGGCAACCCTGCGTACCTGTGATTTTTGTATTGCGGATGATCTTAGCAGTTAGCCATCGGTCATGCGCAGTACACATTATTTTTTTTTCAATATTTGTATTTCCCACACCGAGGCTTAGCGATTCCATAGGTACCTACAGCCCATACGCAATGTTAATGCTAATAGGTGGCACTACACTTATAAGTCTCCTCACTCACTCACCTTCTAGGTTCTCTCCCTAAGGAGAAAAGATAGCGTTCCTGATCCACGCCACAAGCCTCTTGCTAGCAAAGCCAGAAACCTACTCTATACTGATAAAGGGAAAACACCCCCCGAAACAGCTGTCTGTGTGTAGATTCTGGCCTGGCTTTAAATTCCCAGTCATTGTTACAAGGCTTGTATAAAGAGACTAACATTGACTTGCAGTGATGGTGCCTTCTAATAGGTGGCGCTGCAGAGTTATTGTTCCATCACCCTTATTTGCATATTACCCAGTGGAGCATGAATAGCCTTATAGGTCTCCTCACTCACCTTCTAGGTGCTCTCCCTAAGGAGAAAAGATAGTGTTCCTGGCCCATGAGATTTGTAAGATGTCATTCTCTTGCTGCTTCTGCCGTGCCTTTTACTTGCACAAAATAAGCCACTGCGTTCCTGTATTAAATAATGATGTTTTTGCCCAGTAACTTCCTGTCTGAAGTGACCCCGCTCTCAGCCACCATTACGTTCAGACTTGGGTGAGATAAAGACAGAGAGTCTAAACACGGCGGAGATGTTTGGATGAAGTTCAAGAGCATCAAATGGTTTCAGAATCAAACAGAGACTGTGCGCCCCCCTGATAGCGAGACCCGTACAGCGTGGAATGTACTAAGTAAACGCTCTGTATTTAGCCCACCAGATAAATCTTACGTCTTGAGCAGCCCTCGCTATGATGAAATATATCACAGCAAGCATTAAAGGGCCAGTTCGGCCACGGCTGAAATTAGCATGAATGGCGCCATAACTCTTCCTAAATAAATAATAAAGACATTATAAAGAATATTGTTTCCAAAACGGATTATTTTATATTCGGAATAAAGCTCGACTTTGTATGAACTGCAACAGTGACCAAAGCAAGATAAGTGACAACTGCTCTCAGCACATTTCTGGCTCTCAGTTGCAGTGGTGTGCCGCCAATGTAGACAGATCATGCAACTGCTACAGAGGCCATGGAACAAGGGGGCCCAGGGCCAAATGACTTCCTGTATCCGACAGTATTATATATTTAGAGAGCAGCATCTGGACCAGCAAGACTGTAAGCTACAAAGAGACGTGTGCTCTTGTGACTTCAGGGAAGGGGAAAGCACAGAGGGGGCAATATAGATTTCAGGAGCCGTGAAGAAGGCACTAAAGGTTTCAGGTAGCATAAAAGGGGCAGTATTATTTTGTGGAGCCACAGAGGGGGCAATATTACTCAGTGGGGGCACAGAAGGGGTATACGTATATTGGGTGCAGCAGCAGGGTGTGGAGAGTGTACAGAGGAGAGTTGTGGCTGGAAGACATCTTCATAGTGGTCTGGGCCCAGATAAGAAGAAAAAAATCGACGTCACCTGTGATCACTGGAGGTATCTGCACTGTAATTACTCTGTTGAGCTTCTACCTACCGTATGTTAGCTGATTGCATTATTTAGATGTATACTAAAGCTGATCTGATATATCTAAGCCCATGTTGTCTTTTTTGGGGGGGAGGTGGCAATTCTGAGTTTTGCTATTGGGCCCTATGACTTCTATGTACGCCCCTGCTCAGTCGATGTCACTGTCCATAATATATAGTCACTGGTTTAGGAAACAAAGTAGAATACCCAAAGGAAATAGAAGAGTTCAGTCTAAAGTGGACAGAAAACAGAAATATTCTTTAGACTGTATATTAAAGAGGTTGTCCAAATAAAGCAACATTGGTTGTGGCTGGGGGGGGGGGGGGGGGGGGAGGGAATCAGTTTAAAATATTTATATTTCCCTCACACGCTGCCACAACTGTCCTCCCAGTGTTTACATTGGCTGCAGCAGTGACGTTGTTGTCAGCCAATGTCAGGCTCAAAAGCAGAAGCATGAGTGATGTCCTGTATACAGGCCTAGGACAATCAGCTGCAAGTCCAAGTGACCTGTATATGGGACAACAGAAGACCCAGTGATGTGCAGCGTCCGAGGAGCAGGCCTTCAGCCGAGGAGACAGCGGGGTAGAGAAATAACCTTGTCATGGGGCTCTACTGTCTCCTTATTATGGGTGGCTAGGAACTCAACCTCATTACTACTGTGGCAGATCACTATTAGTAACCAAGGTTACTTTAAGTCCTCTTTGTCACCGTGACGCCAACGTTCCTTCTTCTGCAGCGGATCACCCAGATAGAATAAAGTAGTTCACACACAGAGAATATTTTCTTAATGAGAAGCAGGAACGTTCGGTCCTGTCCGTTTACTTGCACGCGACAATTTGCATAGTGTTGAAGCAGTGAGGGTTCCCAGGGCATTATGCATCCACAGTCCTAGTTATCTGCAGGATTTTTCGTCCCAGTTAAACTCTTTCTCTCTCTACTGCCAAACACTCACTTTTTCTCGCACACTTATGGTTTCTCTCTGTCTCCGGTTACATGTGGTTCTTGTGCTGTACTCTCACTCAGTTCTGGCATGTCCGGGCTTTCATACTCTCTCAGAGTAACTGCTAGAAGGAGGGTGCTTGGTATGGCTGGGCTCTGGCATGAGCGGCAGACCATCTCTCCGTTTCCTCCATCTTTCCTTCTCCTCTCTCAACTATCAATTCACTTCTCTCCAACCTCCAACTCAACTTCTCTCTTTAGACACCTCTCACTAAACTCAACACATCACGTGGACACAGACCAATAGACAGCTAGACAGTTGGATACATTTTCCAGACAATACCAGACATGACCAGATATTAACCCTTTTATGCCTGCAAACTCCAATACACATAAATCTGATGCATTCCACATTTAAGACAGTAATACAAGACAAAATAAGACATGTATTCTGAGGTGCTGGAGGGGAGCCCAAATGCTGGGCCACTACAGATGTTACAGGTGACATAACCTTCCACCAGATAAATGAATAGCAGCATGGTGGCTCAGTTGTTAGCACTGGGTCTTACAGCATTGGGGTCCTAGGTTCAAATCCCACCAGTCTGCATGGAGTTTGTATCTTCTCCCCATGTTTGCAAGGGTTTTCCCTAGTGCTCCAGTTTCCTCACACACTCAAAAATCATACAGATAAGTGAATATAGATTGTGAGCCCCAATAGGGACAAAATTCAATATCAAGTAATATGCATGCACTAGATACATATAGAGGTAATACACTATATACAGGTAATTTTTTAAACAGCTGCATTTTTGACCCAGAGAGTCAATTTATAAAGTTAATTCTAGGACATGACCAAGTAAATAATAAAAACAATATAGAAAACCCCTTTAAGGAGCTTGTCCAAGATCAGAAAAACAGAAACAGCTCTAGTCCTGTCTATTTTGAAGTGAATGGTGCTGAGTTACAGGATCACACACAACCAATACAAGGGTGAGCGCTGTTTTTGGAAGAAAGCAGCCAAGTTTTTCAAACCCTGGACAACCCCTTTACATGTCTGGCCTTAACTATATGCGACCCGTGAGGTTGCACAAGACGCTGACCACCAACGTGTGTAGGGGTCGGGAACCAGGTAGATTTGGGCTGGAAGTAATAGCCTCCCTGAGGTCTGCCTGGCCAGCTGTTTTTCCTCCATATGGCAGTGCCTTGTGGAACTACATGAATCATCTGACTCCTGGCTCAGTCTCCTCCCTACTGATGTTCCAAGGGGCCACTGTCAGTCCATCGGCTCCCACACAACCTAATCGCTTAGTTCTGTTACTTTATTTATGTTATGAGTCTGGATCTAGTGCTGTATGAATGTACCAAGGTTGGTTATGGTGCTGTATGTATGTTATGAGCTTGAGCCTGGTATTGTATCTATGTACTGAGGTGGTGTTAGGTTGTGCTGCTGGGACCTGTTGTTCTACGGGTTTCCAGGAGCACACCTTCACAGGTGTGGGATAATTGAGCTGGCTGGGTGTGGATTTCTCCAGCCAATCAATCCCCACTGGTCTGCTGCACATAAATACCAGCCACTCTGGCTAGAGGAAGCTGGTTTCCCAACACCCTGGTGTTTACTTTCATGAATGTCATTCTGTATGTGTGAACAGTGATGCGTTCTGTGGGTCTGCGCAGGTGGCCAGACATGTTGTGTGAATAGCCCTATTCTGTGCTGTATGCAATCCCTGGTGTGTTGGTGTGAACTGTGTCCTGTTCTGCTTTGAATTGTTTACCATCTTTGGGCGAGTTAGGTCCTTAGGTTCCAGTGTGGGGCCATCCCTATTGGGACGTTCACTCCGCATGCAGCCAGGATTCATGTGGAAGTTCTGTGAGTAGGGACCCAAGAGACAACGAGGACCCTTGTCGAGGGCTCGTGGGCTTAAGTGTCTTGGCCAAAATACACACCAATACCTTGTACAGTATCTATTTCATCTGTTTATGTGTGTAGGTATGCTAGGTAAGTGTTTTGGGCATTTGTCAGTAAGTGTGTTTATATCTGTTTTCGAGTCCAGTCCACAATTCACTTTCTCTTGGTGCTTAGTGTGTGTGAAGATTTCAGATTACAGTGCCAGGGCATCCCTGGGCGAATGTGCCAGGTGGTTTGTGCTGTGTTTATGTACTGAGCATGGTACAGTATTTATGTTGTGTCATGCTTGGTTCTGGTGCTGTATGTATGTTATGAGTTTGCTTCTGGTACTGTACGTATGTTCTGAGGTTAGTTTTTACTGTATTTATCTTATGAGCTTGACTCTGGGATGGTATTTGTTATTTGCTTAGATCTGGTACCACATTTATTCACTAATTTGTTCTGGTGTGAGTATGCTGCTAATTTGCTGCTTTCTGCACAAGCAAAATACAGTCCGAGTGCCTATCAGCGTATTATATATGGTTTTTGCCTTATGATGGGGTAGGGGCACAAAATTCTGGACAGGGTGCTAACATAAGGCCGGAACTGCCCATTTATAAGATCCACTTTGGATCCTTTTAGCCCTTTAATCTGATTGTTGAAGGTCCAGAATGGAAGATCCTCCATTATATGACTGAAAACAAAATCCCAATATACGGTAACTTCTAATCCGAAGGAAAGACTAACTTGTGTGATCTTCAGCAAACTGTAATAAGCCGCTAAATGCCCTTATGAAATAATTATATTTATGAATATTGAACTTCCTGTTGGAAAATGGAAATATGGCAGCTGTAGTGATTCAGAGTCGTTGATGAAGTGTTAACTTGTAGGGGGTCTCACGACATCTCTGCCTTAGGTCCCATTTTATTTGAGGTTGGCTTTTGTAAGCCTCGCCGAGGACTTACCCGTTAAAAGAAGAATTTTTATGAATCAATTGGCAGTTTAGAGCATAGTTTATGGATCATAAAGAGCGAATGTAATACTCTGCATGGAACATATTGTGCTAGTTCTTCACTTACAGTAATGATGCATGCATATAGGGCAGATTGGCTGTGATGCAGCAATCCATCAATTTAATAAGAGTCCACTAGGGAAAGATGACCTAGCCTTTTCCGTGGTCACTTCCAGACCTTCACGAGGAAACTTATACTATCAAACCAAAAGAAGCCTGGACGCCACCGAGCAATCAAACCTTGTGCAGCCAGAATGATTAGGAGCCGCTCCAAATACAACCACAAGCCATGGAACCTCGAAAGACCTGCAGTAGCTACTAATCCATCATCAAAACTCAATGTAAATACACTTTAGTTTTCGAGTTTAACACTTAGGGTTTGAGATGGAAGACCTACAGCAATAATGGAGCAGTGTGACGAGGTCCAACTAGAACGAAAGGGCAACCTACTACGACATCAGTCTTAAAGCCAGGGCTCATCTTTGCTGCAAGCTACTCAATATACTAGTAATTGCATAGAACATTCCCTCATCTATACTTATTACCTAAATTTCTTCCTTTTCCAGAAGGAGCGTTTCATTATGTGGGAAAAGTTAGTTCAGGGACTAGATTCCTCACTTCTGCCCTCCTTGGAGCAGTCAGAAGAATACTGTATATACTGAAAGGCCCCTTTATTATGGCCCCGGCCCTTTCACGATTGGAGTTTCCATCTATGGAAATTCCCCCCATGACCCCGGAGATCAGCATAAAATCACGTGACAAGTTTTCCAGTGTGAAAATCCAGCGATCTGAGCCAGAGGCGTAACTTGAAGCTCCTGGGCCCCAATGCAAAACCTGTAACAGGGCCCGAACTATAATGCTTTACTCATAGTACTGGGTTCCCTATATGGAGAAGAGGGGCCTTATTGGCCCCCCTAAGGCTCCTGGGCCCGGGTGCAACCGCATCCTCTAAAGTTACGCCCCTGATCTGAGCAACTTCCAACAAGATCTGGTCATTGGTGCTGGACTAGCCGGGGTCTCACTGCCAACCAGGTGGGGTTTTCTCGTGTAATGGTGTGGAGAGTATATCGAGAAGGGTGTGATTGAGGAAAACATTCAGCGAAAGGGGTCAGAGGAGGATGTCAGGAAGTGTTCTTATAACAGGCACTGCACAGTGAAGCAAATTTCAGCTGAATACAAGGCTGATGCTCCAACTAACGTGTCTGATTGCACAACTTGTCATTGCCCGCGAGACTCCGTTGGGCAAAAGAGTGCAAAAATCGTATCACTAAGGGCCAATTGCACCAACCATGATGATGATCCTGGTACAAGTAAACTGCGATCAGCCATTGAACTTGGTTTAAGCAAAATACTTTGCAGTAGCACCTTTTGAGCTAAGGTTTGTGAAAGTAAGTTCCAGTGACTTGTGATCAAAGGGTCAACCTAGAAAAAATGTATTGCGCATGGTGATTGGTTACTGTAGTCAGGTGATCTTCCCAGCTTTCATAGCGATAGTAAAAACATAGCTGCTACCAACAGCAAATGTGGATGTAATTTCACCACCCAAAAAAGCCTATCTGGCTATCAGCCTAGTCTGCCAACTTGGATTTCGTCACTTGAGCTTAGATAAACAAATTTGATCTGCCAAAATCGGGGGATCAAATTGATCTGTGATTTGAACCCCAATCACGGCCTAAACAGCTTTGGTAAATGTTTCTCTACTCGATCAGAGATCACCTCTTGCTGATTTCAGAAAACGTTCGTCCCTAAGCAGTGGAAAAACAGCGCCATTTCCGATGACTCCAGTTTTTTGTTGCACTGTGGTGATGGGAGGTCAGAATTTGGCGCAAGCAGCTAGAATTGGTGACCCCTTCTTGTCATCTGGTCCGGTACCTGAAAAAGAGTGCAAAAATTGTATCACTGAGTAGAAAAAACATCACTCAGCCAATCACAGGATTCCGCAGCCATGGAAAAATCCCAAATGAAGCCTGTGATTGGCTGAGCAGTCAGATGCACAATAAACGGCACACAACCACCAGCTGGTTTGCCTGCTACTTCCAGATACCGATAAGGGGGCGCCCCGGCTGCAGTGCTGTACGGGGAGCAGTTGGAACAGTTGAGTATGTCTGTTTTCTGTATTTTACACAATTCTGAGCCTGAGAATTTTTTTAAGTCCTGGAAAACCCTGTAACCCATTAAGGACCAAGCGCAGTAAATATGCGGCGCTTGGTCCTGGGCTTTAGGCGTCCTTCCCACGAACGGATTTACGCCGCGTAATTCGCGGCGAAAATACGCTACGTTGCCCGCTGCTATTAGGTTCTATTGAACCTAATAGCTCAGTGCTCACAATGCGGAATTCCACCGTGGAATTCCGCACCGTGAAATCTCCCGTCCTCACCCGCAGCATGCTCTATTTGCCGCGGGTGTACGCGCTGACGGCTTCCATTGCAGTCAATGGAAGCCGTCTGTTCACGCTATCTCCCGCTGTAACACAGTGGAAGATAGCATGAAAACGCTTTCCCTCCTACCGTGTCACATGACGCGGCGGCGGTGGGCGGGGAAGCGTCTTCACGCTATCTTCCGCTGGTAAGTATGGGGTCTCTGGGGGGCGCCGTGATGGGCTTCGCCGCGGAATATTCCGTGGCGGAGCCCGTCACGCTCGTGTGAAGCCGGCCTTAATGTGATAGCACAAGTATGGCACGGGATTAAAGCCTCTGCTCCTGCAAGAAAGCAGGGTAAGGTCGGGTCCTCGGCTGTGAGACACAGCCGAGGACCTGGAGAAGGGAGAAGCGTTTTTTAACTGCTTTTGCCTTCTCCTTTTCAAACTACATAGTGCCAAACGAGCGCTATGTACTAAAGAGTGAAAGTGGAAGTGTTTCTTCCACTATGCGACCCAGCCATCACGTGACCGCCGGGCCCCTCTGTTACCGCAGAGCTGCAGGGTCCTAGCAGACCCTGATCAGCTCTGTTAGTGACTATTGTCACCACAGGAGGATGTTTTTCCCTGTAACTGGGGTTCCTATGCATGCGGCTTCAATGGATGCCCCAGCTGCAGTGGAAAGGTATGAAATAACCATGTGAATGACCCCCAGGGGTCTTATATGACATCATGAGGGACATAGATGATAGAAAAGATAGTTACAAAAGTAAGTTTTAAAAAATTACAGAATAAAATAAAAATAAATACATAAAAGGTAAAATGACTCAAAGCCAACGCCAACCAAAACCATCGCCGTATGCGCCCTGTAGTCCAAAACTATACATATTATATATAAAAACATCCGAAACAAAATGAGGAACCCGTTCCCATACTTTATCTTAGTGTAAATATACTAATTTTAAAAATAAACAACTATAAATGAAATAATTTTTGTAGCTTTTTACCCCCAATAAAACTAAAAAACTGGGGAAAAAAACTGTGAAACAATATATAAAATAATAGCCCTAATAATAGCCCTATATGTCATGTGTAAAAAAATAATAATTTTGGTTTCTGAAGAAAAAAAAACACCACATGGGTAAAATCCCTAAAAAGTGTCTGGTCCTCTAGGACCATAACACTCTGGTACTTAAGGGGTTAAGGTGAGGTCAGTATCGCAGGGTGGTCATCCTTGACTTAGAGTAAAGTCCTTAGTACTTCCCATGTCAAGAGAAGATCTCCGTGTCAAGTGATGTATAGCAGGGTCCAATACCAGTGACATATATGATAGCGGTAATAATATTGTAAGCAGCATAAAGTGGTCCAAATGGCAAAGTGATGTTATATTAGGACCCCATTAACTCTCCGCTAATGTAAACTTTACATCTAATACGTATTTTACAGCTCTCAGTATAATAAAAGGGTACTTAAGGTGGCATGTAGGGGATTTATGACAATTGTAAAAACCCTTAGATAGTCGGGTAAGTTTAGGACATAAAGAGCCTTTTTTCATTATGCAAAGTGCAAAAAAGTAACTATAATAAGTGTAACTGATACGGGAAATGCTCTTATACTATACCTCGGGGAACGTAGTGTGTCGGAATGGGTTTGGTGAATGGTCACAGCCAAAGGATAAGACCCTTCCCTTTAGGCTCGGTGGACATCTGCATCGGAGCCTCCGGCACAGATCCGGCATGAAGTCATGGATGAAATAGTGCATTTCTTCCCGCATGCTGGAAGCCGAAGAGACCCCATTAAGTCAATGAGGTCCATTTGGCACTGTCCAAATCCTGCATATGCCAGACCCAGCAATTCCGTTTTTTCTGTTGCTCGGCTTCAAGGATTGAGCTGAACAATGGAAACAAACGTCGTTAGTCCCCTCTACAGACATTTAGTGTTTCACAAGTATGATGTGTGTGTGGATAATACTGTCCAGGCATGGAGGTTGTAGTGGGCGGTCTATTGAGAGGTGGAAGTGCTTTCTGGTGCCAGTGTGATGAGTATATTGGACTGAGATCAACACTGCATTGCTGGTCCCCAGTGATAGCGCAGGCCTCAGATACACTATTAAAGGGAGATTTGGGCGTTTTTGTAAAGTTTTCGCCCATTCACTGGATGCGTGAAAACAAATAGATCGGTGGAGGTCTGATCACTGGGACCTTCACAGATCCCGCGAATGGGAGACCCGTGTCCCTCCTATTTCACAGTTCGTTATATTCTCCCATTTCTGCAGTGCAGTAGGGAATAGAGCCGCAGGTCGCACTGATCTATTGGTTTTTACCCACCCACTGGAAACTGAAAAATACGCCCCATTGCTTGAATTCCCCTTTTAAGGACTCAACTGTCCAACCCAGGTCTCCTGAATTCTGCAGTGAGAAAGATATGAAAGTTTCGGTTACTTCGGTATACAAATCATGTGTAATCGCTCCAGTTACGTAATTGCATTGAACTGTATATCCCCTTTACATTAAAAGTTCTTGCAGCATCAAAATGTGGCGCAGTGATGCTCCTTATTCCAGCCTATGGAGAGGACAAGTTGGGATTTTGGCTAGAGAGTTGCTCCAGGTTGGGGTTCTGCCTCCCAAGGGCAGCTGTGATCTCCAACAAAGCCTCCTGTGGTCCCGGCCTGAGTCCTGGGAACCCCTTCCCTCTATTCCAGCCCATCAACACCACCTTGAATTGGGGCCATCCCTCTCAAAGAGCCAATGACAGCTATCGAGACTGCCTTCATGGCAAGGGTTTATTGAGGACTTAGGGCCCAGAGCCAGAAGGCATGCTGCTAACTTGGCTCTATTGCATTATGTGTATGGTGATAAGTAAGGGTCCCATGATCATTGGAGCAGTAACAAAACGGAGCCAAGTGCCTACTTACCCTGTCCAACTCTCTTGCAGCAACTGCGCAAACTCTCTTCTCCTGTCAGTGGTCATCTTTCCAATGCCAGAGCTCCATGTAGTGCCCGATGTATCACACTAAACTCCAAAGCTCCATTTAGTAGCCAACACATGGTACTACATGCCAGGGCCTCCTCTAGTGGCTAATACTTGGTACTACATACTGCAGCTCCCTCTAGTGGCTGGCACATGGTACTATATGCCAGAGCTCCCTCTAGTGGCTGGCACATGGTACTACATGCTGGAGCTTCCTCTAGTGGTCAGCATACTATACTACATACTGGAGCTTCCTCTAGTGACTACAAATCGCAGCTCCCTCTAGTGCAGTGTTTCTCAACTCCAGTCCTCAGGACCCCCCAACAGGTCATGTTTTCAGGATCTCCTATAGTAAGAACACCTGTGGCAATGTCTGAGGCACTGACAATAATTACATCACCTGTGCAATACTGAGGAAATCCTGAAAACCTGACCTGTTGGGGGGTCCTGAGGACTGGAGTTGAGAAACACTGCTCTAGTGGCTTGCACGTGATACTATATCCCGTAGCTTCCTCTAGTGGCTGGCACACTATACTATATACTAGAGCTTCTTCTAGTGGCTGGCACGTGGTACTACATATCTAGTGGCCGAAGTCCAGTACTACCTCCAATTTGGATAATTTCTCTTTGAATTCACATGGGACCAAATCTAGTAAGACTGCCCATAAACCTCATTATGAGCCCCAACAGGTGCCAGAGTATTAGGTCTCATCCAGATTCCACTAGAAGTGTCCTGTTCACGTATCTGACCTTCGCCTACGATCCTGACCCATGTCTGTTTTTCGTATTTAAACCTGAGCCTGTGACCCTGATTTAGGCCTTATTTGACTGCTCCCTTGGATCTCAATTTGGGGCAGCCTATTCTCCAATCTCCAACTAGCCACATTAAAGGGGCATTTATAGGGCCACGACCTGCAGCTGTAGGTCCTCAACAGCTAAATCCAAACTTGTGGAAATCCTGGTGAATACCGGGGGTTTATTAGACTCTGCAATCGACTTTGCCAGCACTAACCCTAAACTAGCAAAAGGGAATCCAGTCCATCCTAATAGGGGCTCGGACCCCTCAAAGTCCACCCCTGCTTTTTTGGTATGTATTCTGGTGGCCATGAAGGTCTCAGTGTTGGCCGGGCCCAAGAGCTGGTGCTATAATCCACTAGAGAATCCACATGAAGCCCTTAGAAATGAGGGGGATGGAAATATGGTGGGCATATGTGTGGGGTCCTAGGATAGAAGGGATAGGGCATTATGTCAGGACTTTGGACAATCCATTAAAATTTTTTATCATATCCCATAAACCCGGGATAAAAGGAACATAAGGATGAGATGTTCACAGTGGAAAGTTCATGGCAAAAATGCTTATATTGTATGGACAGCGGTGAGACGAGTAACTGATACATGGAATGATCATCAATTAGCAGATGTGCTCACTAAATACCGGAAAACCATGAGACAAACAGCAGACGTACATTGATTGCAAGAGAATACAGCGCTGTTCAAAAGTCTTCACGCCCCGTCCAGATGTCTCTTATTGTTGGATATTTTTCACACTTAATGGTTTCTGCAAACACGAAAAAAATGCAGCAGCCCTCCGCGAGCGCCAAGATGTGCGCAAACACCGAATGTGAGGATTACTGCTATATTTACTGTACTTATAAATAGGAGATTTTTAGTGCACATTTTGATCAGCTTGTCAGATCTCACCTGCCATAACGAGGCGACCTCATGGCGATGGGTCTCTACACTGAAGAGATCCTCCGTGCCCGGGCCTACCCTACTAACTAACGGCCTTGGACAAGTAGGAGAACTTCACAATAGTTTTTAAAAAAGAACCTCACAGTCATAAATATAGTAGCAATGGGATCTAATAACCCATATAGTCAGTGTTTGTGTATATCGTAGCCCTCATAGGGTGCTGCCGCATATATTGCTTGTTTGCTTTTGCATGACAGTCATAGCAGACGTACACCTGCACATTTATTGCTTCGTTTGGATGTGTTGAGTTAGGGTGATGGCCGGACTTAGTTACCTACAGCCCGTACACAGAACAGTGGGCACAAGGAGGGCACCAGATGGATGTAGCCTGGGAGGGGGGGCCCTCACTCTCCTTAAGTTCGCATCAGCAGACAAAAGTTTTTCCTCTATGTGGTAGCATCTTTTGGAACTACGTAAAGCATGTCAGCCCATTGGGGTCCCCGTAACAAAATCACTTTTGTTATTGTACTTATGTCATGAGCCTGGTTCTGGTACCATTTTTATGTACTGGGGGGAGTTTGTGCTATACTTACATTATGAGTTTGTTTCTGGTTCTGTATTTATGTCATAAGCTTGGTTCTGGAACTGTATTTATATTCTGAGCTTGGTTCTGGTGCTGTATACATGTCAGGATCTTGATTCTGGTTCTGTTCTTAGTTCTGGTGCACTATTTATTATATGAGTTTAGCTCTAGTGTTGTATTGATGTACCTGGGCTGCTTTTGGTACTGCATTTATGTACTCAGCTTGGTTCTAGTGCTATATTTATGTTATGAATTTGATTGTTGCTCTTTATTTATGTTATGAGCTTGGTTCTGGTGCTGTATTTGTGTACTGAGCTTGGTTCTGTTTCTGCATTTATGTTATGAGTTTGGGTCTGGTATAGTATTTATATGCTGAGCTTGGTTCTGGTACTGTATTTATGTAGTGAGCTTGACCCTGGTGCCCTTCTTATGTTACAAGCTTAGTTCTGATTTGCAATGGATGTGTTGCAAAATTTGCAGGTTGATTTACAGTGGACTTTTCTACCACATGTGTATGGCCTTTGTGTCAGGAGAGGCCTTGGACAGGTTTGACAATCTACCTACCGCAGGGAAGACCGCTGGACCCGTTGGGATGACATCATTTGTACTGGAAATCACAGGGCGAACACCTGATCACAGGCCTTGCTGGGCACCTTGCAGTGTGGGTGCATTGCAGAATGGGAAGATGACATCATGCTTCCTTGCTCAAACGACCAACTTTTATTCCTCAAGAATGTATTGGACACATCCTCTTAACCAATAGAGCATACTTTGATATTTACTTCCAGGTGTCGAGTCTTGGGCATAGAAATGCAAGGAGCCTTTAGCTTGAACAACGCTGCTTTTTAAGTTGTTTACATGCTTCTTGGTGACCCCACTGAGGGCCAATGCTCTAATTTCCATAAGTTGACTCAGCAATCCCAGTACTCATGAAGGAGATTCTGCTCATACTTTTCTCTCTTAGCTCTGCCTGATGTACCCTTATGTATGGATTGTCTTTCTCTTTTGCTATAGGGGGGCTACCCTGCTGCAACATGTGAAAATGTACAAATAATAGTTGTAGCTAGCAAACCTTTAAGGATTAATGTAGAACTTAGTGTTACAGTTGCATCTCGTGGCCAATTTGTATAGCAACAACTTTAGGCCGCTTTGCCCCAGACAATTTGCTGATTGGTGTGTTCGAACCACGTGGTTGGAGAGGGGCTGAATGGAGAGAGCACACTCAGACAGGACTGATGATGCAGGACGATTTGCGGTGTGGAGGGAGCGAGCGTGGACCCTCCAAGCCAACCCTGCTGAAAGTTAGAGGTGGCCATGTAAACTGAGAAAGTGATGTGCAGTGAGAGGAGCTTACAGCAATGGGTTATCAGTGGCTTCTGTGAGGACGAATCAGTGATGGAGCGAAAGGAAGCAGCTACACCATACGCCACTCTCGGAAACCTGTAGGTGAACATTGGTAAACTTTGATTACTAAGCTGTGGCCAAACTTAAGCAACAATTCTAAGCAGAGACCGGTCTCCAAGACAGGAGTTCAGTGTGTATACTTAAAGGGGTTGTCCCGCGGCAGCAAGTGGGGGTATACACTTCTGTATGGCCATATTAATGCACTTTGTAATGTACATTGTGCATTAATTATGAGCCATACAGAAGTTATAAGAAGTTATTCACTTACCTGTTCCGTTGCTGGCGTCCTCGTCTCCATGGTTGCCGTCTAATTTTCGCTGTCTAATGGCCAAATTAGACGCGCTTGCGCAGTCCGGGTCTTCTGCTCTTCTCAATGGGGCTCGGTGTAGCTCCGTGTAGCTCCGCCCCGTCACGTGCCGATTCCAGCCAATCAGGAGGCTGGAATCGGCAATGGACCGCACAGAAGAGCTGCGGTCCACGGAGGTAGAAGATCCCGGCGGCCATCTTCACCGGGTAAGTAAGAAGTCACCGGAGCACGGGGATTAAGGTAAGCGCTGTCCGGTGTTCTTTTTTAACCCCTGCATCGGGGTTGTCCCGCGCCGAACGGGGGGGGGGGTTGAAAAAAAAAAAAACCTGTTTCGGCGCGGGACAACCCCTTTAAGAACTAGAGATGAGCGAGTATACTCGCTAAGGCACATTACTCGAGCGAGTAGTACCTTAGCTGAGTATCTCCCCGCTCGTCTATAAAGATTCAGGGGCTGGGGGGGGCGGGGAGAGCGGGGAGGAACAGAGGGGAGATCTCTCTCTCCCCCCCGGCTCCCCGCCGCAACTCACCTGTCACCCCCACCGGCCCCCGAATCTTTAGAGACGAGCGGGGAGATACTCGGCTAAGGTACTACTCGCTCGAGTAATGTGCCTTAGTGAGTATACTCGCTCATCTCTATTAAGAGCCATTAGGACTAAACTTTAATTTCGAAGTGGTCAAATACCATTATTTTGATTCCAGGACTTTTCTGCCACTGGTCATCCTGTTGTGTAGTGGAGAGTACTCTCCAAGAACTGTAGGGTACCTGAACCGTAATAGAAGCCATATATTAGTAAGATTGAAAGGACTCAGATTTGTTTACCATGTTAATTATAAAGTGGAAGGACTATTCAAAGAGAACTTATACAGTCTTGGTTAAGTAGTGCCACGTTAAATCATTACAGCCAATAGAGTGTAGTGTTCGCTTCCACCGAGGGCAGACTCTAGTTGTGATAGAATTTCAGATTCAATCACACATTTCATATAACCCTGCTAATTGTTTCTTTGTTCATCCCATTTGTTTCAAATCTATTTAGTATTTATTAGTAAATGCTACAAATTGTGTCTTCGTGCCTCCGTGTTCTCTGTCAAATTAATAGGCATATGCTTCTTAGGCCCTCCAGGCCCTTATTACACATGTGACCACCCTTATACTATTTTTATGTGGCAGAGGGGTCATTGCTTCAGTAACTAGTTCCAATTATAACCACATGTAAACATCACACCATAATGCGGGTAACTATGTAAATGGACAAGTAATAGAAGAGACCTTCAGTGACCTTGCCAGATCTGACACAAGCGTTATATGATTCCCATTACACAACCTGTTTATATTACATCATGTTTCTCTTAACTCTTACAGGACCACCCAGGTGAAGGCCTCTTGTGTTTGATTATAGAGGAATGAGGAATGAGATTATTTTTGCATGAGTTCTACAATACCCAGGGCATGAATGTGACATCCACATGGTTTGCTGTGTCATTGGATTTTAACATGTTTTTCAATCTCATTAAAAGGGGTACGATGTGTTCTCTCTGGGGATATATAAGTCATTGGTGATTGAGGAGTAGGCTCCAATCAGTCATTGAAGTTCAAAACTGGAATCTTGGAGAAATGGGGTCAGGGGTTAGGAGAAGCACAACTGTCAATGTTAACTGGGGAAAAAAACACACTTCTAACTCATCCAACCAAACATTGCTTCAAAAAAGCCATGATCTTGGGGAGTACTGTTTCTCCTTGTGGAGACTTCTAGGCCAGGCAATGCTCCCTGGGAAAATGTATGCAAATTATCTGTCCTTCAGAAGGAGTGAAACTGTCACTCTAGTGTCATATCATGGAGGTTAGTATCCTATAAGTCCATTATAGAGCCTTGAATCAGAGATTTTAGTCAGTTTCCTGGTAACTATCTATATATTCCTTTGGCATACATAGAATAGAGGGGGCCCCATAGCAAAGATCAAAATTAATCCCATTATGGTGCTGGATTTAGGACAATGGGCCTGGTGTTTGTCTACTCCACCACACTTTGTCCATAACCACTGGGCCAATTCCATAATCCTATGTTTGCTAACAATGCAGTTCCTCTGTAGTGGTGTCATGGAAGCATTCATGGATCTGCTGTCTCTCTAACCAATTCGATTTGGGCTGCACCTGTGGGTTCCCATTTTGCACCTTTTAACCCCACCATTTGGGATCTGGTCTTTGCTGCAGGGAACCCCAGACCACTTCCCCAGAAATAGTCTCAGTTTAGGGACGCTGGCATTTTGTGGTCAGGAACACCATAATGCAGTAACGGAGGGTGTAGACAGAGACAAAGATGAACACTTGCTGTCTCACCGCAAGTGTTTATATACTATTGCAGAGAGACACCATGCATGCGCAGTCTCAGCATTCCCTGCAAGGTGGTGAACGCTACATCACTAGTAACATTGTATGTTAGGCTGAAGAGAGGAAATGTCCATCTAGTTCAGCCTGTTTCCACCTCCCCCCTTGTTGATCCAGAGGAAGGCAAAAAAAAAACAATGACGCAAAAGCCAATTAGCCCCCTTGGGGGAAAAATTAATTCCCGACTCCATAATGGCGGTCAGAATAATCCCTGGATCAACATTTCACAGTTCCTACCTGACTACAAGACCCGAATCAACAACCCACTGGTCACCTAATGTCTATATCCTGTAATATCGTAGCACTCTAGAAACGCATCTAGTCCCCTCTTATACTCCTCTATCGATTTTGCCATCACCACGTCCTCAGGCAGAGAGTTCCACAGTCTCACTGCTCCTACAGTAAAAAAAACCCTTCTATGTGGGTAATAAAACCTTCATTCCTTTAAACATAGTGGATGCCCCCTTGTTACCATCGCAGTCCTGGGTATAAACAGATCATGGGAGAGATCCTTGTATCGTCCCCTCATGTATTTATACATGGTTATTTGATCACCCCTTAGCCGTCTTTTTTCCTGGGTGAATAATCCCAGTTTTGATGCCTCTCTGGGTATTCCAGTCCTTCCATTCCGTTTATTAGTTTAGTTGCCCGTCTTTGAACCCCCTCAAGCACTGCAATGTCTGTCCTGACAAGCGGTGTCCAGAACTGTGCACAATATTCCATGTGAGGCCTGACAAGTGCCTTATATAGTGGAAGGATAATGTTCTCGTCCTTCGCCCCTATACCTCTTTTAATGCACCCCAAGACTTTATTTGCTTTTGCAGCAGCTGACTGGCATTGATTGCTCCAGTTAAGTCAACAATCCACTAGTACCCCCAGGGCTTTTTCCATGTCACTTTTCCCTAGCAGTACCCCATTTAGTGTATATTGGTGACATCCATTTCTCCTGCCCATGTGCAGAACCTTACATTTATCAATATTGAACTTCATTTGCCATTTTTCTGCCCAAGCCCCCAGCTTATCTCGGTCCATTTGCAGCCGTATATTGTCCTCCATTGTATTACTTGTCTTGTATAATTTAGTATCGTCTGCAAATATCAATATTTTACTGTGCAGCCCCTCTATCAGGTCATGGATAAATATATTAAACACAATGGAGCCTAATACTGAACCCTGTGGCACCCACTAGCGACGGTGGCCCAATCAGAGTACGAACCATTTATTACCACCCTCTGCTTTCTATCTCTGAGCCAATTCTTTACCCAGATACACACGTTTTCGCCCAGTCCGAGCTGCCTCATATTATATATCAGCCTATTATGCAGCACAGTGTCAAATGCTTTTGAAAAATCCAGATATATGAGATCAATTTACTCTTCCAGGTCCAGCCTAGAACTTACTTCATTATAGAAGCTGATCAAATTGGTCTGACATGATCACCCACTCATGAACCCATGCTGATTAGGAGTTATACCGTTGTTTTCCTTGAGGGATTCCAGGATGACGTCTCTCAAAAACCCCTAGAATATTTTTCCAATTTTTGAAGTGAGACTTACTGGCCTGTAGTTACCAGGCTCCATTCTTGACCCCTTTTTGTATATTGGAACCACATTGGCAATATGACAATCCAGTGGTATAACCCCGGTCTTAATAGTGTCCCTAAATATAAGAAATAGCGGGCTGTCGATCACGTCAATTAGTTCCCATAGAACCCTTTGGTGTATTCCATCCGGGCCCGGTAATTTGTCGATTTTAATTTTCTTTAACCGGCTCTGCACTTGCTCCTGTATTAGGCAGGTGATAGTTTGTGAGGGGTTCATTTTATCCCACTGTATCTTGTGTGGCATTTCTTTTTCCTGAATACACTTGAGAAAAAAACTATTTAATAGATTTGGCTTTCCACCATCATCTTCTATGGTTTCTCCTGCATCATTTGTTAAAGGGCCAGTGCTCTCATTGCAAATCCTTATACTGTTTTTATAATTAGTTTGGGGGTATTTTTGGCAATTAATTTTTCTGCCTTCTCCTTTGCAGTTTTTATCTTTTCCTTACATATTTTGTTTTTTCCCCTGTATGTTTTTAGTGCTTCTTCACTGCCCTCTTGTTTTAATAATATAAACGCTTTCTTTTTCTCGCCTATTGCCCCCCTTACAGTCTTGTCAAGCCACATTAATTTCCTTCTACTTGTAGTTTTTTATATTTTTTAGGGGAATGAACTGCTCACATAAGGAATTTTAGGATGTTTTTAAACTTCTCCCATTTGCCGTCTGCACTGTTATTTTTGAGGACGTTGTTCCAATTAATGTCGCCAATAGTAATTCTGAGCTGATCAAATTTTGCTTTACTAAAGTTTAGTTTTTCTGTCGCTCTCTAATAAGGCTTCCTATTGAATGACAGTTGGAAATTAACTATATTGTGGTCATTATTTCTCAAGTGTCCCTCAACCTGCACCCCCATGATTCTGTCCGGTTTGTTAGTTAATAGTAAGTCCAGAGTGGCCCTCCTTCTAGTTGGCTACCGTACAAGTTGGGTAAGGTAGTTATCTTTAATTGCTCTTAAGAACTTATCACCCTTGTGAGATTCACAGGTTTCGTCTTCCCATATTATATCTGGATAATTGAAGTCTCCCATAAAAATGACTTCACTGTAGTTTGACACCTCTTCTATTTGCCTTATTAGTAAGTTTTCAGTTTCTTCTTTTATTTTTGGGGTTATATAGAAAACCGGATTTTGTAATTTTTCCCTCCCTGTATTTCTACCCACGAAGATTCCGTGTGTTCATCTCCTACACCTATATCTTCCCGTAGCTTCGTCATTAAGTAGGATTTAACATACAGACATACCCCTCCCCCTTTCTGTTCACCATGGTCTCTTCTGAAGCAATTGTAATCCTGTAAATTCACTGCCCAATCGCACTTATCATCGAGCCATTGCCCTGCAGGAAGGAGAATGCCGGCAATGTACGTAACATCACAGGAAGAAGAGGATCCGGCCGGCTTGCGGTGAGGTGCCCCCAGGGGCTGCAGGAGACAGGAGAAGATTGGTGAGAAGCAGATGCGGTAAGAAGACTGACGGGGAAGGAATAGGTAAGTATTGAATTTTATTTTCTAATAACAGAATCCCTTTAAGCTGATTCTGAAGGGTTCCTTAAAGTCTTTCTGTATGCTGTTTGCTCCCTATTATATACACTGAATGACCCCTTTATTACATCCCCTGGCCCTTTCACAATTGGAGCTTCCCTGTATGGAAATTAGAGTCGTGACCCCGGAGTGCAGCATAAAATTACGTGTGAAGTTTTCCGTGGATCAGTTTCAGTGGAAATCCACATTATATGGGAAAATCCAGCAATCTCAGTGACTTCCAAAGAGGCCTCGCCATCGGTGCTAGACTAGCCGGTCCAGAATTCACTGCCAACCGCATGGGGTTTTCTCATATTATAGTGTGGAACGTATACTGAGAATCGTGTGATGGAGACAAAAAATCCAGCAAAAGGGGATCCTGTGGACGTGAACACCTCACAACCTAAAGGGGTCAGAGGAGGATGTCAGGAATCATTCTGCTAAACAGGTGGTACAAAATCACGAAAGTTGCAGCTGAATACAATGCTGGTGAGCCAACTAACATGTTCAAATGCCAACTGGTTGTTCCTTAGCATGGATGAGCTTAAACAGCACACGACTAATTCCAGAACTTTTATGTCTAGGAGAAACAGAAAGGCGACTCGGGTGGCCAAAAGAGTGCAAAAATTGTATCACTGAGCAGCGGAAAAACGTCTCCTGGTTCCAGATTTCTGTTGCCCCGTGCTGATGGGAGGTGAGAATTTGGTGCAAGCAGCATGAATCAATCCTGCAGAATGGTTTCATCGCCTAGTGAAATCTACGCCACGACAAATTGCTGTGGTTCCAAAGGCCAATGGAGGACCAACGCGCTACTACGTGGGGGTCTCTAATAAAGTGGGCATTCATTGTACCTGTTATTACGACATTTCTATGTTATGCGTAGACAGGTGCAATGCTTTAATAACCCTTAGCTTACATGTGCCGCGTGTGGAAAAGCCTCGCTCTGTAGTCTATTGTTCCTCAGTCAGCCACCCAATTTATAGGGGTGTCCTAAAAATTTCAGAACCTCTTATGAGAAAACTGGCATGTATAGGGCAGGGATGGGTCTGGCACGTGTCCACCGATTCATAGTATGTGAAGAGGAGGGTGTTAGGGCTGGTGGAGGTACACATGTGAGACTGGAAAGTCTGACCGAAATCCAAACACTAGACTCCAAGAAGAGCAATCTGGTAAAAGGAGGTTATGTGCTGGTAATTTACTGGATGAACGAAAATAACTCGACATTCATTTTTAACGATGTTCTGCTTATGGGAAGCTTAGTTCTCCACTGCACAGAAAATCCAGATGTGAAATGTAGAAACTGCTCAGTATTTTTGTTAGAGACGCTTCCAGGTCTGTGACCTCTTATTCTGCCTGAACTCTTCGCTGGATGTTGTCTGTCGCTGCAAGACCCCCAGGGAGAGCGTCCTATAGAACAAGGGGTCAGACGGTCAACAAGAGGCTTATTTTGTCCTGGTGAGGGTCAATACAAGAGCTGTTGTGTCGATGGAAAATAGCCTAGAAGAAAGGAAAACAATAGCAAGAATAAGGTTAAAGTATGTGCTTGAACAGATGAGAAAAAAGTGTAGTAGTAGTCTACCCTTAAAGGAAAGGCCCACCATAAAGCATCTTCTGATAAACCCAGAAGATTATATTAAGACCCTGTAGAGGTCAAGAATAACATAAACCAACATAGTGATCACCATACAGACAGCTCTGAGGCCAACTTACACTGAACGCCCACTTTATTGGAGACCCCCACATAGTAGAGTGTTGGACCTCCTTGGGCCTTCAGAACTCAAGCAAATCGTCATGATGTAGATTCCACTCGGTGATTAAATTGTTCTGCAGGAATATCGGCCCCTGCGGACAGGAAGCTTCTTGTAGTTGCTGCATATTTGATGGACGTGCTGACAGGAAGGGGTCATCCATTGATGCTGCTTGTGCTAAATTTTGACTTCCCATTAGCACGGTGCAACAGAAATCTGGATTCATCTGCCCAGGAGATGTTTTTCTTCTGCTCATTGATACATGTTATACGCTCATTTGCCCCCTGGAGTCTCATCTTTCTGTTTCGGCGCTGGAACTGGTCGTCTGCTGTTATAACCCATCTGTGCTAAAGAACAGTACGTTTTGCATTCAGACATGTTAGTAGGAGCACCAATGTTGTATTCTAATGCAGTTTACTTGACTGTTCATCAGAACTATTTCTGACATCCTCCTCTGACCCCTTTTGATGAGGAGTTATTTCCATCCATAGGATCCCCTTTCGTTTTTCCTCGATCATGCCATTCTTGGTATACTCTCCAAGACTGTTATATGAGAAAACCCCACGTGGTCGGCAGTGACATCCTGGCCCCGGCTAGTCTAGCACCGATGACTTCGCTCAGATCACTGGATTTTCATATCTATTGTGGATTCACACTGAAACTGATCCACGAAAAACTTGTCACGTGATTTTATTCTGCACTCGGGGGTCACGGGGAGAATTTCCAACAGGAAAATGCCAATCATGACAGGGGCAGGGGGCTCTAATAAGGGGGTCATTCAGTGAGCAAAATTATCCACTATTTCCTCCAATGAACCAGTGATTTACTGTTGGTGCAAATGTCCAGATCAAGTAATAGCCATCAAACGGGTCACATTAGTATACTAACTTTTATTACCCTCTGGGTGTTGGGGGCAAGATGAGTAAGGATGATGGAAATTGTTTCATAGGGGTGTACCTATTGGAGGGGGCAACTAGGGCATATGCCCAGGGTGCTGAATGTTGAAGTGGAGGCAGTGGCATACTTAGAGCTGATAGGGCCCCATAGCAAAATCTTAAATGGGCCCCCATTATGGCATCTGGTTTTTCAACCCAGGACTGGAGAGCCTGTGTTTGTTTCACTTTCCATGCCTTCTGAAATTACCCTGCTGGACTAATTCTACAACTCATTGGAGGAAGTTTCTGCATATGTTCTCACTATCCAGTAGAAAAAGGGATGATGAAATCAGAGCTTGGGCCCCCTCTCTCCAAGGGCCCCATAGTAGTCACATTGTCTGCCTCTATGGTACGGATGCCCATAAGTGGGGAGGCACCAACAAGCCATTTTGCCTTGGCCCAGGTACCTAGATACAGAACTAGGGCTCTGGATCCTATTAGCTTCAAAGTCACACATTCAAAGGTCACACGCCAGAAAAGCTAACCCTTCCCATAATCCTCGGGCTCTAACGAGGCAAAGAGGCCTTTGGTTTCCCTTGTAATCAAGGTCATTTGCAACCACAAATCCTGTATCCCCTATGTATATGTAAGGAGGAGTAGTAGAAAAAAAAACTGGTGGAGCAACCCCAGTAGATAATGGAGATATACAACTGGAAACAATTTTGAAAGGTGGTAAGGTAGGGATGGGTTACACAGACACAGAGAGGGGGTCCCTACATATAGAAGATGCAGCTCACCCCAAGTAACATTATACCCAACTGGGGTTTCAACGTTTTGATCATATAGACAAGGAAAATAAAATATTTTTGGTGTGTGGCACAAGATACACCATCAGCATCCAGATGTGTACCCCAAGCAAGTTCTGAGGAAGAGGTTCACCAACTTCGAAATTCGTAGACATGCTGGTTTTAATCAATAAATACAAAAGTTTGGCAATATACAATCTCATGTAATTATATTACGCCTGGAGGTCATGCCACACATCAAAAAACTTTTTGGATTTTCTTTGTCTATATGTAAGGAGGAAACATTGCCTGCTCTACCCATTACTGAATAGAGCGGCATACAGCCACTATCAGAATGGTTGATGGCTGCTAATTCGGGTCTCACTCCCTCCGATCTGGTATCCAGACGGGAAGGCGTAGTGAGAAGACAGGAGCTTGCCAGCACTGGTCTGAAAGGCGTTGCCGTGCTGCTACAGAAGCTCCCCGCTACAGCTTGGGACGGGGAGAGTTTGGGCACTTTAGGCGCCATGTTGAAGAGCGCCGGATGGCACCATAGTATAGTAGCTTTTTAGCCTCATTGCCATGCCGCGGACCTTCGGATGTACGGAATACAAAAAAGAGTGTGGAATAATACAAAGACATTGGTTGATAATGTGAGGTTTGAAGTTCCTTGTCCCACAGAGAAAGTTAAAGTTGCGTAAAGTTCGAGTTCGCTATATGTGTTGCTTCTGGTCTATGTAATGTTTAAGAACCCTGCTATGGAGTGATAACTTGAGATATGTGGATGATACGACCTTGCTGGCTGAAAGAGAGGAGGACCTGATAAACACGATTTTGAAACTTAGGGAGGAAAGTGAAAAAATGGGGCTGCATCTTAACATCAAGAAAAGAAAGATCACGACAACAGCTTAAAGCTTAAAATTAACAATGAAGAAATGTAATCCGTTCAGGAATTCATCTTCCTTGGATCCAAAATCGGCTGCGATGGTGAACCCACCCCAGAAATCAAATGTATGATCGCATCGGGTCGCTCTGCAATGGTTGGCATAAATAAGATCTGGAAGAGCAAAGATACTACTTTATCTACCAAAAGCAGACTAGGTGGAGCCATGGTCTTTCCTATGATGATGTATGGGTCCGAGAGTTGGACACTAAGAAAGGCCGACAGAAGGAGAATTGATGCATTCGAAATGTGGTGGATAGTATTAGGAATACCATGGACAGCCGGGGTAACAGAGAAGTGTTGGATCTCATAAAACCAGGGACATCGCTAGAAGCTAAAGTGACTAGACTGCGACTGACTTACTTTTTATATGTGCCAACTCACTAGAGAAGTCAATCATATTGTGAATGACCAGTGGAACCAAGAAGAAGGAGCTGACAAAGAACACGCTGGCTTGGCACTATTAAAAATGAATACCAATGTGTGCATCAAGCTGTTAAAAGAAGCCATGCTTTACAGGGAACCACGGATAAAGTCGCCGACATTAATTGATGGAGTGATAAAACTACCATTATTCATCGCTGTGCCATCCTTAACCTGTGTTGCACCACCACCTGAGATATATGCACCAAAAGCAGGAAATATGATCTCTTAAAGGGGTTGTCCAGGGTTAGAAAAAAGATGGCTACTTTTTTCCCAAAACAGCACCACCCATGTCCGTGGGTTGTGTCTGGTATTGCAGATCAGCTCTCATTTATTTCAATGGTGTTTGGAAAAAAGCAGCCATGTTTGTCTAACCCTAGACAATCCCTTTACCGGGATTTTGTTATTGTTTGAAACTGTGCACCATTTTGTATCTAAGCTGTAGTACCATATACAACCACAGACAACAGTGGCGCTGTTTCTGGAAGAAAAAAAAAAACCAACACAATTTTCTGTAATCTATAATCCTTCCAGATAATTAGAGGAGTTTGCTCACGTAATATGTATACAAAGGGGTCATCTTACAAGAAAAATGACACATTAAAGCCAAAATAAAAACGCAGGTGATCTTATGCTCTCATTCTCTAGTCCTACCGGGGCCTCTCACGTTACGCGTGTTTTGTGTTCTAGATCAGTCTGCATTCAGATTCAATCATTTCACATGTGTTCCTCTCAAAACACTTGGTAGAATAAAACCCTCTGTCTCCGTTGTGTTCTCGAAGCCCCTGAGTCCTTGGGGAGACGAGCGCACATTCCAAGAAAGCTCTGCAAAAATGTCTCATTAATCACTCAGCAGGTGTCCCAGCGAGAAGTGTCACAATCCCTACAAGGGCCGGTGTATTTTGCAAAAACTATCCGTAACTGGGTAATCCTGCCGAAAAAGGATCCGATTCATAAAGGAAAATGGTGGGATAAATCAGAAGAATTAGAGAACCTTCTTGTAGCTTTTCCTGGCTGAAATATTGGCGTGAAATTTCGTAATGGACAGCAGAAGCTTAATGTTCCCCAAATAGTCCTGTAATTAGATTCTGATTAAACAGTCTGGACATAAAGGTGTGTATTTTATAAAGGGTATATTTGCTGCAAAGAATGTGTCAATAATAACCATTCCTGAGTCAATACGACAACTGTCGGTGGTTCGCAGCACAGCGGCGGAAAATCCGTATTTAACAGTCAAGTCATGCAAGCGCTAGACGGCTGCACAGAAAGGGGTTGTGCCAGGCCCAGCTCCAGGTTTACATGGTCCTTCAAGGTGACAGAGTCATAGTGGGCCTCCTTAGTAATTCATAGGTCCCACTGTGTCCTGTGAGTCCTTTAAAAACCCCACTGTGCTTCCTGACTAATTAATAAGACCCCCATTGTGCCACCGGGTCATTTATAGGCCCAACTGTGCCCTGAATTATTTATAGACCACACTATGCCCCTTGAGTAATTAATAAGGCCCCAAGAGTCATTTATAGGCCCCACTTTGCGGCCAGAGTCATTAATAAGGTTCCATTGTGTCACAGGTCATTTATAGTTCCACTGTTCCCCCTGAGTCATTCATAGGACCCACTCTGCCTCCTGAGTCACTTATAAGCTCCACTCTGCCACCTGAGTCATTTATAGCCCCACTTTGCCCCCTGAGTCATTAATAAGGTTTCTCTATGTGACCTGGTCATTTATAGTTCCCACTGTTCCCCCTGAGTCATTAATAGGACCTACAGTGGCCCCAATGTTATTTATAGGCCCCATTGTGTCCCTGGGTAATTAATAAGGCTTTGTTATGCCTCCTGAGCCATTATTAAAGTCACACTCTGTCCCCTGAGTCACTTATAGGCCCCGTTGTGCTCCCGGAATAATAAATAAGGGCCCACTGTACCCCCTGAGCCATTAATAAGGCTCCTCTGAGTGGTTTATTGGCCTAACTGTGCCCCTTGAGTCATTCATAGGCCCCACTGTGCCCTCTAAGTCATTTATAGGCCCCTCCATGACCCAGCAATAAAACAAAATAATAAACTAACCTCCATGCGACTGCCAGAGCATCCTCCATCCTCTGACTTGGCCTTGTGTGGAACAATGTAGGTGGCACGATGACAGAGAAGGTGCCGGCTGTTGGGACAGGAAGTGTTTAGTTTCCTCAATACAGCTGTCATAGCCAATTGCATCTGCATCTTAAAGTCATGGATATAATTGATTTCAAAGAACAAGGACCAGATTCATACCACTTCTGAGTGGGCGCTTACAGGCTCAGTGGGCCCCGTCACCTGCCTGGGTTTGTGCCAAGATGGTATCTCCTATTCATATGCCCTTTAAGGCACATGAATGTCATAGAGCGGAGTCCCCTGCTCAGGAATCCCCTATGTGTCCCAGAACAGAGACCTGCTACCGCCCCGGCAGATCTTTTGCTATCCTGTTATTACAGATCAGTCATTCATGTGAATGGCCATCCTATGCAAATAAGAAAGATGCAACAATACCTCTGCAGCGCCACCTATTGGATGGCAGCATTCCTTCAAATCAATGTGACTTTTTAACAAGTCTTAACAATGGACTTGGAAATAGGAAACCAAGCCAGAATACCATACACAGACATCTGTTTCGGGGTATTTGCCCCTCATCAGTGTGCAGTAGGTTTCTGGCTTAGCTGGTGAGAGGCCTGCGATATAATCTCTCCCCAAGGAGAGCACTCAAAAGGGGTGTGGGGACAGAAACCTACTGCACACTGATGAGGGGCAAACATCCCCAAACAGCTGTCTGTACATGGTTTTCTGGCTTGGTTTCCTATTCCCAAGTCCATTTTTAAGACTTGTTAAAAAGTCACATTGATTTGAAGGAATGCTGCTATCCAATAGGTGGCACAGCAGAGGCATTTTTCCATCTTCCTTATTTGCATAAATTACCCAGAGAAGCTTGCATAACTTTATAAGTCTCCTCACTCACCTTCTAGGTGTCGCCATACTCTTTTTGGGTGCTCTATTTGGGGACAGACTATACCATCCCCCAAACCACTCACCCCCTAGGTGTCCCCACACACTTTTTGGCTGCTCTCCTTAAGGAGACACAACACCCGTCCTGACCCAATGGCCATCCTGTAATACTACATTTGTCTTGTAGCAAAATGTCAGGCTGGACATGACTTCTTCTAGCAAAATAAGCTGCTTCCTGGGGGTGCTGAGAGTAGGTCTCGCAGTAATCAGCTGATCACCTTGGACCCCACATTTTCAAAGGGGTTGTGCATCTTGGTTCAACCCCTTTAATAGGAATTTGTGATGCCTTGCTTTTCATCTGAAGAAGGTGACAAGGTATATGATGCTGATTGCAACATCTAAGCGATTGGAAAGAAAAGGAATATCCTTTCTCACTCCATCTGCGCCTCTGCAAGATGATCACAGTGTGCCAAGAGGTTGCTGTACCATGGCTTGTAGGGAGGGCACCAGGTGGATATAGGCTGAGGGCAATCACCCTCTTAAGTCTGCCCAGCTAGATCTTCCTTTGTGGGGCAGCATCTTGTGGTGTTGTTATAAGCTTGGTTTGGTGCTGTATTTATGTTATGAGCTTGCTTCTGGTACAGTATTTATTCACTCAGCTGTTCTGGAGTTTGTATTCTGCTATCTTGTTGCACTCTGCACAAGCAGAATACAGAAAGACTACCTATCCATGCAATATATATTGTTTTTTTTCTTGGGGGGGGGGGGCGGAATACCAAAAACATCAGATTCAGGGCGCCCACCCACTGGCGATTTTTTTTCCCTGCGAAATTCGCAGCATTTTTTTCTCTGCAGGGGTCTATGGGACTTGTAATGTTAAAATCGCGATCGCGCAAAATCGCGATTTCGCGGTAAATTGCGATTTTGCGCAATCGCGATTTTAACATTACAAGTCCCATAGACCCCTGCAGAGAAAAAAATGCTGCGAATTTCGCAGGGAAAAAAATCGCCAGTGGGTGGGCGCCCTTATAGTAACAGACATAAAACACTTCATTGATGCGTGTTATATGAGTGATCAGAGGACTGCATGTACAAGTCCCCTACTTGGACTTCCAAATTAGAGATGAGCGAGTATACTCGCTAAAGGCAATTGCTCGAGCGAGCATTGCCTTTAGCGAGTACCTGCCCGCTCAAAACTGAAGGTTCGGGTGCCGGCTGCGGGCAGGGAGCTGCGGGGGAGAGCGGGGAGGGATCTCGCTCTCCCTCTCTCCCTCCCGCTCCCTCCAGCTGACTGCTGCTACTCACCGCTCCCCCGCGCCGACACCCGAACCTTCAGTCTCGAGCGGGCAGGTACTCGCTAAAGGCAATTCTCGCTCAAGCAATTGCCTTTAGCGAGTATACTCGCTCATCTCTATTCCAAATACAATACCTCCAAAATTGCCTTTTTTGCTTAAGTAGTCCTTTGTTATAAAAAGTCATCAAAAACTAGTATGTATCCCAAAATGGTACCAATGCAAACTACAAGTCATCCCGCAAAAAACAAGTTCACACAAGGTCGGATGAGGTGCGTTTGTGTGCATGTCTGCGCATAGTTCTGTACTTTTTGCGCATGCAGTGCCAGTTCACACACACATGACTCACCCTTTCCATCAAATAAAATGATGTTAGCGTAAAGACGTCCGGATGTGTTCTTTATTTTGCGGTTTTGCGCAGTGTTTCACGCATCCCTGAGTATTTATGCACCTCCCTTAGGGTTTTCACCCACTAGCGTTTTTTCCGCAGCGATTTTTTTTTTCTCAAAATGTCAATGGGACTTTCTAATGTTAAAATCGCATCGCACAAAAATCGCAGCAACGAAAACTTGCGATTTTGTGCGATGCGACTTTAACATTAGAAAGTCCCAATGACATTTGGAAAAAAAATTGCAGCGAAATCGCAGCGAAAAAAAAAAAGCTAGTGGGTAAAAGCCCTTACACGTCTATGGGGGCCATCTGCTGAGCGAAGTGTAGAAAGCTAGAGCGGGTCCTGATTTTTTCCAAGAGCAAAACAAATCCATTGCAAAAAAGAAATAGATACGATTCTCTGTGTTTTTTTTTACGTACGCAAAAACATGCGCAAATATGTCAAAAAACCCCGTACATGTGTAAAACAGTATGAGCATATTTACACCCATGTGAATGAGCCCTATATTATGCAAACATGGAAATACATAAAAAAAATCTAAAAACAAAACCCCCAAAACAATTGTAGAATTGCAGTATTTTTTTACACCACCCTACTAAAGCAAATAAAAAAAATAAAAAAATAACTATATATATATATATATATATATATATATATATATACTGTATTTCTAAAGGGTAAACAATACATTATGTGTTCCTTAGGGCTTATTCAGACGACCGTATATCGGCTGGGTTTTCACGCTGAGCCGATATACGGTGTCCTCGTCTGCAGGGGGGGATGGAAGAGCCAGGAGCAGGAACTGAGCTCCCACCCCCTTTCCACTATTTGCAATGGGAAGGGTGTGATGGGGCGGAGCTAAGTCCTGGATCTTAGCTCCGCCTCCGCCCCACCCCTCCTATTGCAAATAGTGGCGAGGGCCGGGGAAGTGGCAGGAGCTCAGTTCCTGCTCCTGGCTCTTCCATCCTCCCCCCACCTGCAGACAAGGACAGCGCATATCGGCTCAGCATGAAAACGCAAGCGATATACGGTCATCTGAGTAAGCCCTTAGAATGCTTCCACTTAAAAATACATCTCATCCTGCAAAAAACAAGCCCTTGTATGGCTACGTCCAAGGGGAAAAGAAAATAGTTCTGGCCTTTGAGATGAAAAACACTACAAAGATCGCTGTATGCCAATGTCCAAAATATGTGGCGTCCTCTGTAAACCTTTTTCATTGTCCCAATAAATCGGAAACCAAAAAGTAAGGTAATTATTACAATAGGCTTTCATTAAAAAATTCCTATTGCTTTATGAGTATGGCTATAGCGTCAGACTACATACATTTAATTTGTTGTCTGTTACCATGGAAACACATAGTCTGCATAGGAGCTGTAGACACAAAACAATAGCACATTACTAGTGAATACCTGTTGCAGAGTTGATACATTTTTCATTTTATATGCGTTGAGAACATTAATAATTGTCATTGTGGAAGTGGACATAGCCGGCTTTATGATGAGCCTCCTCTCCTAGCCATTACCTTAATTACCAACACTAGATTTAGCTGGTCCGCCAAGAGTTAATAGACCTAATTAGAGCAAAACTCAAGAAATGGCTCATTTCAGTGTCTGGAATTCTGTAATTTATCTGTGTTGATTCGAAGAGTGAAAGATTTTAAAAGATTTAGCAGATTTCTTGGCAGTTTTTGATCGCTATAATGGATTTGGACAAGTAATGATACTTCAGCCCCCACAGATGTGCACTGACCGCTGCAACCCGATAGCTTCTCTGCGCTCTGTAGAATACCTCAGTAGCTCGCTATGTCACCGACAATCATACTACAATTCCTAAATCTGTGTCACAAAAGCCAGGGAGGTGAAGGCCTTAGTGGCAGCTGCAGAATGACAGCCGCAGCAGTTAACCCTTTGTCAGCTGATAAGGACTAGTTGGTATTTTGTAGCCCTATCTTGTTATTAAGCCGGTTGTCTAAACATTTGTAGCAATTACTCTTGTACGTTGAAAAAGGTTTGGTCCGGTGTCGCCAGTAAAGCGAAGTGTGATTGTTCTCAGCAAGAGAAACCAAGTGATCTTGTAGATATGATACCTTTTAATGGCTAACAAAAATACATGATGCTTTGGCGAGCTTTCAAACCTACTTGTGGTTCTTCCTCAGGCTTAAAGGGGTTGTCCCGCGCCGAAACGTTTTTTTTTTTTTCAACCCCCCCCCCCCCCCCCCGTTCGGCGCGAGACAACCCCGATGCAGGAACCTAAAGAAAAATCCGCACAGCGCTTACCTGAATCCCCGCGCTCTGGTGACTTCTTACTTACCGGCTGAAGATGGCCGCCGGGATCTTCTCCCTCGGTGGACCGCAGGGCTTCTGTGCAGTCCATTGCCGATTCCAGCCTCCTGATTGGCTGGAATCGGCACGTGACGGGGCAGAGCTACACGGAGCCGGCATCCTGCACGAGCGGCCCCATTGAGAAAAGAAGAAGACCCGGACTGCGCAAGCGCGTCTAATTTGGCCATTAGACGCCGAAAATTAGGCGGGCTCCATGGAAACGAGGACGCTAGCAACGGAGCAGGTAAGTGAAAAACTTCTTATAACTTCTGTATGGCTCATAATTAATGCACGATGTACATTACAAAGTGCATTAATATGGCCATACAGAAGTGTATAGACCCACTTGCTGCCGCGGGACAACCCCTTTAATGACTTTAAAGATGGATTCAGACGACCGTATATCGGCTCGGTTTTCACGCCGAGCCGATATACGGTATCCTCATCTGCAGGGGGGGAGGATGGAAGAGCCATGAGCAGGAACGGAGCTCCTGTCCCCTCTCTGCCTCCTCTCCGTCCCTCTGCACTATTTGCAATGAGAGGAGGTGGGACGTGGGCGGGGCTAAGTTCTGCGAATTAGCATTAGTGCAGAGGGACGGAGAGGAGGCAGAGAGGGGGCGGGGGCTCAGAGCACTGCTCCCGGCTCTTCCAGCTTCCACCCCTGCAGAGAGAGACGACGTATATCGGCTCGGCGTGAAAACCGAGTCGATATACGTTCGTCTGAATCTAGCCTAAGCATGAGAAAGAACCATAAGTAGGTTCAAAAGCTTGCTATAACATGATGTATTTTTGTTAGCCACTAAAAGGTATCATATCTACAAGATGACTTGGCTTCTCTTGCTGAGAGCAATTCGATTTTTCTTGTGTGTTTTTACAGTGGGGGTAAATATTTAGGGCTTCTACATTGCCATCCAGCTTTGGAGCGCGTCTAAACTTCCCCAAAACATTTGTTACTCTACAGTTATAGACACATTGCGGTTTGTGATGTCATACGGTAGTCAGGTTAAATGAAGGCTCATATTAATGGATGCATATGTGTATATACTGTGGATGAGACAGAGCTGACTGTGTTGTTTAAAGGGGTTGTCCGGGACTCATGTATTGATGACGTATCCTTAGAATAGGCCATCAATATCAGATCAATGTGGGTCTGACTTCTGGTACCCTACCAACCACCTACTTTAAGGGATTGCAATGTTTGGGTACGTGCTGCAACCCAATCCAGAACAACTGAGTGAATAAATACTGGACCAGACCAAAGCCCATAACATAAATACACTACTATAACCAAGCTCAATACGTAAATACAGCACCAGTACCAAAATTATAGCACAAATACAGCACCAAAACCAAGCCCGGTACATAAATACAGGATCATTGGGCCAGGGGAAGTCTTACACAAGCAGCTGACAAATGAGAAAATGCTGCTTTATCGACTAATTTGGGTGTTTATGGAAGCATAAGAAATGCTCTACTGGTCGGCAGCACATCTCCCCATCTATATGTGGAAATGTGCTTCAGTCAAATGCATTCTTTAGGGGTCGAATGATGGTCGTAACTGTCATAGTAACATAGTTCGTTAGGCCGAATGAAGACAATGTACATCTAGTCCAGCCTGTCTATCCTCCTATGTTGATCCAGAGGAAGGCAAAAAACCCCAAGAGCAGAAGCCAATTAGCCCTTTTTGGGGGGAAAAATTCCTTCCCGACTCCCTAATGGCAATCAGACTAATCCCTGGATCAACCCCTAACAGTTCCTACCTGCCTGTATACCCGGATTAACAATTAACAAGCATAAGATTTATAAGCTATAATATCCTTCCTCTCCAGAAAGACATCAAGTCCCCTTTTAAACTCTAAGGATTTTGCCATCACCACTTCCTCAGGCAGAGAGTTCCACAGTCTCACTGCTCTAACAGTAAAGAACCCTCTTCTATGTTGGTGATGAAACCTGTTTTCCTCTAAACGTAGCGGATGTCCTCTTATCGTTCTTCCCCGTACAACATTTCATCTGTCCATGTGGTCACTGTTAACGAGTGACGATCAACATGCTCATTACCGGTTGGTGGTCATTACAACAGGCAGGTTGGATCAGTTATACCGTTTCTTTGGGTGCCGTCGTAGATTGACACATCAGCACCTATAGCCACATATACCGGTAGTATAATATTGATTGTGCAGTTTTGTCCGGAGTCATGAGTGATCATAGCCTTGGGGGTACTTGGTTTAGAAACATTAGGGGTGGCAGGCATGACAGCAGATGTCCATGTAGGTGCATGTTACATATACATGTTCCATCTCTGTGTAGAATTGTAAATTGTCAGAACTTTCCATCTGATCGCTATCTCAGTCTGCTGAGGCCTACAGAACGCTGCTCCTTATATAGGCTGATACGGATGCTACGCCTCTGACCATCTGTGCTGCCCGTCCTCGCTCCCGCGGTCTCTGACAGTGCGGACCTCTTCCATTAAAGGTCAGATCTGTTATTGGGTAAACATTGAAGTTTATAGAGAGACCAAAACATACAATTATTGTTATCAGCAAGTCCCCCCCTAGAAATAGGCGCACTTCCCACACTGATATTCAGAAGAAGTACGGCAATATTTACTTTGGATTCCTTCCTTCAATAAAGAAGCGTGAGCGGAGAGCAGATCTGCCGTAAATTAGTATTCTGTCTTCCCAAGTCATACGGAGGACAAGTGTAAGTGATGTCTTCCAATGTGTTCGGCGACTGAGGAATAAAAAAGGCATTTCTTGAAGAGTAATATCTTATTTTATGATTTAGTTGAATGTGAAAAAACATTTTGTGCACTTAAAACCGGAAAAAAATGAAACAGTGCCAAAAAATGGCGCCATTAGTTATTTTCTCTTCTTTGTTATACTTTTATCCCAAAATACTGCTCCATACTGGTGTAGCGCGGTGTCTTAGGGGTTATTCACGCGGGTGTATTTTCAGCTCGTGTGCTGTCCATGTGTGTAACAGACTGCACACTGGCAGCACACGGACCCATTAAAGTTAATGGGGCATGTGATTTTTTTTTTTTTACATGGATCAATGTTCTGTGTTAAAATTCTCAGCATATCCTATTCTGGTCCATTTTCATGGACCAGAATCACCCATTAACCCCTTAATGACACGGCCTATTTTGGCGTTGAGGACCAAGCGATTTTTGGTATTTTTTCATCTCCATTTTTCAAAAGCCATAACTTTTTTATTTTTCCGTCGACGCAGCCGTATAAGGGCTTGTTTTTTTCGTGGCAAACTGTTGATTTTTTGGGTACCATTTTTGGGTACATAGACTATATTGTAAAACTTTTATTATTTTTTTATGATCGTAGGGAGAGAAAACGCATCAATTCTGCCATAGATTTTTTTGTTTTTTTTAAAAAAAGCTTTAATTATGCAGCATAAATGATACAACACATTTTTTTCTGCGGGCCGGTACGGTTACAACGATACCAAAATTCTTATTTTTTTTAGGTTTTTCCACTTTTCCACAATAAAAACCCTTTTTTTTTGGAAATTATTTTTTTCTAAACTCACTGCATTCAAAGTCCTATAACTTTTTTATTTTTCCATGGGCGGATCTTTGTGAGGGCTTATTTTTTGCAAGACGAGTAGAGATGAGTGAACGTACTCGGTAAGGGTGATTTCGCAATCGAGCACCGCGATTTTCGAGTACTTCACTACTCGGGTGAAAAGTACTCGAGTGCGCTGTGGGTGAGCGGGGGGTTGCAGCGGGGAGTGGGGGGGAGAGGGAGAGAGAGAGGGCTCCCCCTGTTCCCCACTGCTACCCCCCACTCCCCTCTGCAACCCCCCGCCCCACAGCGCACCCGAGTACTTTTCACCCGAGTAGTGAAGTACTCGAAAATCGCGGTGCTCGATTGCGAAATCGCCCTTACCGAGTACGTTCGCTCATCTCTAAAGACGAGCTGTAGTTTTTATTGGTACCATTTTGGGGTACATACGTTTATTTTAGTCACTTTTATTGCGTTTTATGGGAGGCAAAATGCTAAAAATTAGCATTTTGCCTCAGTTTTTTTAGCATTTTTTAAAAAGCTTTTTGCCGTGCAGGATAAAAAGCATGTTCAATGTATTGTACGCGTCGTTACGGAAGCGTCGATCCCAAATATGTGGGCTTTTTCATTAAAAAAATTTTTTTATGCTAATATGAGAAAAAGCATAAAAAACTATAGCGGGGCGGGAAGGGGTTAAAGTCAATGGGTGTGCAAAAAAAATGGTTTGCGCTCTGTTTTTTACTAAAAAAAAAAAAGAGGCCCCCTTCAGTTTTTTTGCACATGAGAAAAAAAAACAGATGAAACACAGATGACACACGAATGTGAAGAATAGAAATAAATACGGAACCTGAACCAAAATGATAACAAAAAAAAGCGCACCAGAATCAAGCTGTATTGTAACGGACATATATGTGCGTTAGAATCAGTCAACTTTTCACACACCAAAATCGGACACACTTGTCTGAATAGGGCCTAAAAGGAGTTTTCACGATAATGCGGTTTATGGGTGCGACGGTCACCAACCTGTGATATACGGCCAACTTATTTCCAGCTCCCAGAATCCTGCACTTGTGCAAGATAGGAGTCCAAATTGCACCTTGCACAGCCTAGCATGGTGTAACACATTTTGTAGCCACCATTGACTGTTTCTGACACCGTGTCAGCCACCTTGGTTTAAGAAATAGAGGGACGGACATTGTGTATCGTAGGGTAGCCTAAGAGGGCATACAACGGGCATCATAGATTTCTACGGACGGCATATTGCAGCTCTGTATGTCTCAGAACTTGCACACAGCCATAATATATTCGTGTATGCCCTTAAGATGAAATCAGTGGAAGTTTACATGTACATGGGCATTACTATAATGGATGCAGAGGATGCAGTCAAACTGGGACCCTGGAGCCTTAGGGGACCTATTAGGTTTCTCTCCCTCATGTAAAGAACTATAAAGAAGCATTATAATTGGAGGCCCTTGATTTTGCATTGAGGCTCATCAGCTTTAAGTTACACCTCTGAACATGTCTTGTTGGAACTTTTGTATGAGAGAGTCTATCAGACCCACTCATGAACTCTTCTAGGCTCACTATTAGCTAAGCCATGGCTTGAATATATGTCAGCCATTGCCTATCAAGAGCCAGCCCTTCCAACAGATGATGCATGTGGGTCTTCATACTCTTGTGGAAGTATGACGAAGATGGGACAAGTGTTGCGATATGAGGTCACAAGAATTATCCATGGCTTTCGAACCTCGAGGATGGAGTTGCTTGACTTGAATATGTGTATATAACATTTTCTTAACCTTTCATGGAAAGTACCTGATCAACAAAGTGCATCCACAGCGACTGCTACGTAAGAATACATTAGCATGGTAATTTCTACCCAGTAGACATTATGGGCTGGGAATAGCTATACATTACAGGACATATTATCCATCCAATTGGATTTCCTCCAGCAACCACGAATCTGCTTGGAAGCCCTGAGAGCCGACTCATTTTATGTGTCAGTCCATTGCTTCTTTCATTTTATCAATAAATAATTCTGGTGCAGGAAGGAAGCGGTTCACTGGGCACGGAGGGAACGCTCATTCTGCCAAACCTTAATGAGAACTCACAACTCTGGTTTTAACTGTCCGACAATTCTACAGCCCCCCACCCCATTACAAAGGCCATTCATCAGCTCCCCACCGCCTCCTCCATGATCTCTGGATTGCAAATACCATTGAAAGCATTTTTCAGGGCTAAGAATGCAAATTGCTAAAGTACCGGTAAATAAGACAACATGTATTGAATTACAGACAATGTTGCCAGACACAAGCGGAAGGAAATTGGAGGATATAAAAGCTGTTCACCTTTAAGAGGACTGTGGATCAGAACAGTGCTCCATTCTTCACATATGACCTCTGGAGACTCTGGGGCACACTGATCGGTAATGTCATAGGACATTTCACTTTTTAGAGATGCGTTGGGTGTGATAAAGTTTAGTGGATGTAATGACGCCATCTGGACACAAGACGGCAGATCTGGACTTCACTTATAGCAGTTGCTTTTCCAGGGTACTAATGAAGTCTTCTAGGACTCAGATACCCTCAGGGCCAAATTTCATAACAACAGCAAAGTGGAATCAACAAATATATGAAGCCTGCATTAGTTTTCACATATAGGTAATGCAAAAATTGAAACTCACTACTAAGTGCTAAAAAGAGGGTGGTGATGGTAATCAGATGATGGCACAAATGGATAATGATGGTATCAGATAATGGAGTAAATAGTTGATGGAAATAGAAATACCTAGCTCTAATGCTAGCTCTCCCCAAGTCTTTCCTTAATCTATCTTTGACACTGACCCTAACACCAGACACCACTGTCCCTGAGTAACCGATATCCAATGGCTACCCTATCTGAAATGCTGTTCCTGACATACAATAAGATGAAACCAAGACCCAGAGAATAGAATACCAAATTGAGCAGAACTGACCTAAGAAGCAAGACAAGTACATATACAGAGCAAGCAACCTACAAGGTTAAAAACAAGAACTGGATTAGAAAACTACAGAAAAAAACTATGCTGACAAGAAGCAAAGCTAAGCGACAAACCAAATACCAGAAGTGTAGAAGGAATAAGAAGGCTAGACTTGGAACAAGATACTAGAAGCAAATCAGAAATAGTGAATTTACAAATTTACACACACAGCTTACGCTATAACCAGCAACAGAAGCCAGGAAGAGAGGCTAATCAGATGCTCCTCCCCAAATGACTCTGATCCACTCTAATGGCTCAGCTGTGAGATAGTTGCATGACACCTGCCCCAACTAGAAGACAAGAGGTGACAGGAGAATTCATGCTGGTCATAACAATGGAAAACATTGAATGTATGAAAGACAGTGACGGATAATTCTTAAAAATCATATGGAATCCCATTGAAGTCAAGGAATAAGTTTTGAGGCCAGTTTCTGACCACTGACAATCGAAAAAGACTCAAAGCTTAAATGGAAAAGCCACTGGAGTTTCTTAATGAATATACAGTATATAGCATAGAGATAAAAGAAAAATGCTCCTAGATGCTTTGGGAATATGAGGTCGTTCTGTTGACATAAAAACTCGCCAAATCTTGGAAGGTTTTTTAACCAGGCTAGAAGAACTGTTATCTTACACCGAATGCCCCCTTTATTAGAGCCCTCGGCCCCCTCACGATTGGAGCCTCCCTATATAAATATTACCCCCGTCACTCCGGAGTGAAGCATAAAATCACATGACAAGTTTTCCGTTGATCAGTTTCAGAGTGAATCCACATTATATGGGAAAATCCAGCAATCTGAGCAACTTCCAACAAAGCCAGGTCATCGGTGTTGGACTAGCCGGGGGCCGGGATGTCACTGCCGATCGTGTGGGGTTTTCTCGTGTAATGGTGTGGAGAGTATACCAAGAACGGTGTGATCGAGAAAAAACATCCAGCGAAAGGGGATCCTGTGGACAGAAACAACTTCTCACCAAAACTGGTCAATGGACAGGCGCTGCGGAGTCAAGCAAATCGCAGCCGAATACAACTTGTCATTCCCTAGCACGGATGGACTATGACAGCAGACGGACAGTTCCGGCGCCATTGCTGTCTAACGGTACCTTCACCTGGGCACTTTTCATGCTCAATATCTGACCAATTGCGATATGGTCAGATATCATATGTGAAAAGAACTCATTGCTTCCAATGTGTTGATTCACATGAGTGATTTTTCTCGCAGACGGATGGTCCCAGACTGAGAAATCGCTGCATGTCCTATTTTTGTACGATCCTGTTTCAGAATCGCCCATTTTTTCCTACAGCGGCAAAAAAAAATGTGATTTTCATGTGTGTGAAAATGAGAGTAGAAAATTGCCTGTTGCAGAAGGCATCACACTCACAGCAGAAATCACAGATTTAGGGCGGTTTCATACGAGCGTAAAAATGTTTGCCGCTATGGATCATATTTGCGCATAAAATAGGTTGGGAGATATCAAGAAACAGGCTGATACGTACGTGACAAAATATAGTACTGATATTTTTGCGCTTGAAGTGCCAGTTCCACGCTCGCTGTTACACCTTTCCCATGGAATAGAATCACAACTAAATGCCAAATTAGGGTCTTCATTTCCCTGCGTTGTATACAGGGTAACCCCCTCCCCCTCCCTTTTTTAAAAACTGCCATAGAGTTCAATAGTAGCTTTCTGCGTAACATGGACAAAGATAGAGCAGGTCCTATCCTTTCTTGTACGAAGATTTTGAGCGCCAGAAACACGTTCGTCTGAACGAAGGCAATAAAAATCTTGCCCGTATAGCATCGCTTCATCCCATTATACGGGCAAGATTTTCACGTACAGAAATGCCTCTGCAAATACGTTTGTCTGTTTAAGCCCTTAAAGGGGTTCTGACATGACAAAAAAATTTTTTACTTACCTTGCCTGGCCAAGACCGATCGCCAGGCATGTCCCCTCCATCCGGCTTTTTCTTCTGTGGCTTCTTGAAGCAGAGCTGGAGCGGTCAAAATGACCGCTTCCTGCTCTGCTCCGTCCATCAGCTACTTCCGAAGTGAACGGACGGGCCGCCCACAGCAAGCACCTCAAAAGCAGTGCTTGCTGTGGGTTGCCAGTCCGTCCTGGCTGAAGTCGAAGTTCTGCGCATGCGCAGTGGAGAGGCGGCCCGTCCTGACTCCTGTCAGAGGGCACCTCTCTTCTGCGCATGCACGCAATCCTGGAGGGGGGCGACCCGTCCTAGCTCGTCTGCGGAAGAAGAAGCCTGCTGGGAGATGACCCCGCTGCAGAACAACAACAGAAGAAAAGGTAAGTATTAGGTTTTTATGTTTTAACAAGCCATAAATCGTGGGTTCCCTTTGTCCATTAGGCAGACCAGGGAATAATGGCTGTTAAAAGATAAAAACATTTTTCATGTCAGAACCCCTTTAAGGGTGCAATATTGGTCTGAGTTTCTTGGGCTGATATCGCACTTGCTTGTGTGAATCACCCTAAGGAAACAAAAAGGCGAGACTTATAAGGGCAAAAGACCGCGAAAAATTATATTACTGTGCAGAAGAAAACATCTCCTGGTCAGATGGATCCAGATTTCTGTTGCACCGTGTTGATGGGAGGTCAGAATTTGGCACAAGCAGCATGAACCGATGACCCCTTCCTGTCAGCTGGTCAGGACATGTCAGCACCTCCATCTAATCTGCAGCAACTACCTGAAGCTTCCTGTCTGCAGGGGCCGATATTCCTGCAGAACGATTTCATCACCTGGTGGAATCTACGCCACGATGAATTGCTGAAGTTCTAAAGGCCAAAAGAGTTGCAACAGACTACTAGATGGGGGGTTGTAATAAAGTGGTCATTCAGTGTAGCATAAAGATAAAAAAGCTCCTACATTCTTTGGCAGCAGAATAAAATCTCTCTGAACCTGAGAAGGTGTTCTGGCATACAAAACAATATCACTGCTGGGACCGCTAACAAGGACACTATTATTACTTCAGCCACTAATAGGGGCACTATTGCTGCTGGGACACTATTACTACTAGGGATACTAACAGGGGCACTGTGGCTACTGAGGTCACTATGGGATCAATATTACCTCTGGGGCCACTAACGGGGTCACTATTACTGCTGGGGCCGCTAACGGGGGCAATATTACTACTGTGGTCACTAATGGGGGCAATATTACTATTGAGGCCACTAAGGCTATATTTACATGTCCAATAGTGAGCTGTGCCCGAGATCCTTGGATGCAACTTGTATCGCACAGCACATGGGCAACCCATCCGTGTGTTGTGCGAGAAACCCCAGATTTCAAGTCCTGTTCTTGTGTGAGGGGATCACTGAATGTAAGTATTGTGAGATGGAGAGAAAGGCGTGGCTTGGCATAAAAGTGGCTTGGTCTGTCACAAAAAGTTGATGCAACACACTAAGTGTGCAGATACATTTGTCCATTTGTCCCTCCTTTTACTGCTCAAAAGTCATAAGTTAGGGTCTGTGTGGCGTAAGAGTGGTGATAGCGCAGTCTGAAAGATGCCAGGGCATATTGCAGCATCCGAGGAGCGGGCCCACAGCTGAGGAGATGAAGACCTTGTCACGGGGCTCTACTGATTCCTCCCCTGGGGGTAGCTCGGGACCCGACCAAGTTACTGTTGGGGCAGATTACAGGGGAGGTTACCTGTAGTCCATTTGTCACACGTGACACCACCGTTCTGTTCTCTCTGGTGAAACTTAACGATGGAATAAAGTAATCCACATACAGGGGAAACTTTCTGAACAAAACCGGGAATGCTTGGTAATGTTCGTTTACTGTAACTTGGCAACAATCAACGTATATCCATAGTGCTGGCACAGATACAACAAGATAAAGTGGTGTAACGGAGGATTACTCGGGATATTCGGATAAATCCACAGTCCAAGTTATTCCGTTCCTGGCGACTCTCTCTCTCTCTGTCTCTCTACCGGTCCACACTCACGTTACTTGCACCCTCTTCTTGCCATGCAGCGGTCTTTCTCTTTCTCAGTGCTTAGTGATAGCACCAGCATATCCAGGGTGGACTGGGCCCAGGCCGAGCAGAAGGGAATCGCTCCGTTTCCTCCATTCTCTCCTCACACTGACCTATCAGTGTCGGTGTGGCTCACTCGGCAGAACTTCCCGCACTTGCTAACTTGTAAAAAGTACTCTATTCTCCCTCCCTCTTTCTCTTTCGAATCCTTGCAAACACATACAAATATATATAAAACATAGCCATATGACTTACACAATGATACATTTTCCAGACATAACCCAGGCATTAGCCCATTAAATCCTGCAGAGGTGCAATACACATAACTCTCACGCATACTACACATAAGACACTAACAAGACAATGGCACAAGACAGACATATAACATTATGGAGGGGCCCCATTAACTTTGAGCCACTACAGTATCTCATTAGAAATCCTCTATTGATTGACTTCTATATATGGGTAGGGATTTGTTATAACAAGTACCATGCAGAGTGGAAGATTCGGTGGGCAAAAGGGGCAGAGGCTATGTGGCCTTTCACCATTTGGAGGCTTCCTTAGAATGACTGTAATTTGGGCACTGTATGATGGCACTACACCGACCCTGCATGCTACTCTTATTTGTGCACTGTGTACCATTTTTTCACCCATTATACCTTTGCTTGTGCTATTATTATATTGCTTTTTTTCACCCATATTTTACCCTCCACGAACCTTGTATACGTATGGGAAACCCTGCAGATGACATCTACTGTATCCGAGCCTTCTTAAAGTGGAGATAAAATAGCCAAAAACATGGTTACATCTTACTATGTGTTCTGGCAGTGATATCTGTGCAGGGACACGGCTCCATCCATATAAAACACATAACTGCCTGTTCCAAAATAGATACAAGTCTATTAAAGCGTCGGCAGAAACTATTTGACTTGAGTTTGGAGCGTGAATGAGTTGCTCCTGGCTGTTCTCTTGTCTCTGGCAGGGTGCGGACCTCCCATACTACTGGATGGAGCCTCCTGGCTGCTCAGCGCATAGAAAAAAAAAAAACCTTTCCATTTTCCTTTTCGGTTCCAAGAGCCTTTTAGATGTTTCACCTCTTGGATTGACAACAGACAATTATGGATTCTTTGTTTTATGGGATTCCACCTTCAGGACCTGATTGATCATAATATTTGCAGGAATGTTCATGGCCGCCAAAGTGAGTTACGAGGTTGGCTGGAACAGAAACGGTCTCTTTGCTCTGGCTGCACAAGTTTAGTGATACAAATGGCTTACAGTGAAGACTTTGGCCTTGCTCCGCTAATACCTTCTGCCTGTTTGACCTTGTGTGACTATATAGCGGTGCGTCAACTTCATCTGGACGAGGGCCAAGCAAATATTAGTCTACTGTGTCAACCCGTATTGCTTTAACAGTCCAGTCCCCGGTGCTGGTTGTAAAACAGTAGAGTAAAGGGATTAGAATACGCTTTGAAAGAGGACTTAAAATATATCTGCAGTCCCCTCTCCCTCCTTATTTTGGCCCATTTGCTTCAGTATATACGGGCCAATTACCTGATGATAATCTTCTTTATCGCACTGCAGAATTAGTTGTTTGATGTTTATAAGGATTGTGCCATTGCTATAATGAAAATCAGATCATTTACTGTTTTTTCTGATGAACTTGTGTTCATAAACAGCAGCTAATCTGATCTTGCAGAGCGGCAGTATAAAGCATTGGGGAGAAAGGAGTAGCATACAGAAGCTTAAAGAAGAACTAACTTGAACAGTGTAAATCTTAAAAGGCTGCAAATCTATTTGCGCACATTTGCCACTTCTTTTATGCCGGCGTGTCTTTCATCTCTTCCTCCATAGTGTTTGCCTGCAGTAATCACTAGGGGGAGCTTAGGAGGAGACAGGTGGAGCATGTGCCCCGGGCACAATTAGAACGGAGGGCAGGGAGGTCCAACCAAATTGGTAATTAGCTGAATGCTGTGGACCACACCGAAGACACAAATGATTCTGGGTGTAGTAACCACCTGACAGATGTGCTCTGTGTGCCTGGCAGGGACAGCCACACCTCACTACACTATGACAGTTGAGCCCACCCACCCCTCCTCGCCCTCATTATTGTCTGCTGAACTGTGAATTCTATGAATGATGATCTCACACTGTATCTGATCTCTCCCATCACACCGCTGGGCTGGCAGTAGGTGCTTCTTCTGTCCTCTTCCTTTGTCTCTGGCGCCTCAGAGCAGGGGGGACCAGAGAACGGGTGGCAGGAAGAGGACAGAAGATGCTACCACTGCTGGCCCAGAACGCAATGAGGGAGACCAAGAGCTAAGAGCATCATTAATGTAATTCACAATAGATGTAGAGAGTACCAAAGGGCAGTGGTGGTGGTGGTGGTGGTGGTGGTGGTGGGGGGGGGTTGCATTAGTTCTGTGGGGGCAACATGGGGAGCACTATTACTACTGGGGCTATAAAGAGAGCACTAGTACTACTGGGGCCACAAAGAGGAGCACTTTAACTATTGGGGGCCATAAGGAGGAGGCTATTACTACTGTTGTCATAAGGGGAACACTTACTACTGGTGGCCACAAAGAGAGCACTATTACTATTGGGGGCCACAAAGGGATGGCTGAGATAAGAACACTCATCTGTATACCACAGCCACCAGGGGCCAGGATCACAGAAACAGCCAAACTGTTGTACTGTGCCGTTTCTGTAACTCCCAAGCAACTCCATGTGTACCCTGGCATCTCCAGCCATTGCTACCATTTATGCCCTGAACCCTAGATAAAGGCAGCAGTATAGGACACAGTTAGACTACCCCAGGTTATCGATCTCCTTAAAAGGGGTTTTCTGGGTGTGTTTCGACTGATGACCTATCTCCTGCATAGGTCATCAGTAGTTGATGGACAGGGGTCTGCCGCTTGGGACCCCCATCAATCAGCTAATTGCCTGGTTTACAGTCCAGTGCAGGAAGCCAGACATTGTCATCAGCAGACAGGGGAAATAGTGCGGGCACCAGCTTCACTCCCATTGAAATCAATAGGAGAGCCACGCGGCTGCCCAGGACAGGATATCAGTAACAGGAGCAGGAAGTGCAGTAGCAGCACGGCTCTCCCATTGATTTTGATGGGAGTGAATCCAGTGCCTGCACTTTCTGCCCTATGGTGCAGATTTTACATCCACAGCATGTCCATTTTTTTCAGCGGATATCATACTGTGCAATGCATAGGGTGAGCTCTGCTGAAAATCCATGAGGAAGTCTGCAATAAAATGTGTAACAAAAACAGATTTTGCCATAGATTCGTGGGGAGTTTGTGACAAAATCAGCAACTGAGTTTATCAGTCCATGTGGACGTATTGCTGGTTGTGCTCCTGGAACCTGTAGTTGTATGGAGGTGCAATGCTCCAGGTGTGGGAGATTTGAGCTAGGTGGTGAGTTCTCCAGCCAGGCAATCACTACCAGTCCGCTGCATATAAATACCATCCCCTCTGGCTAGAGGGTGCTGATTTCTTCACAATACCCTTGTGTTTGCATCCATGCAGGTTAGGGTAGCTGTGATTAGTTACATATTCTGTGTGTCTGTGTGGGTGGCCGAACATATGGTGTGAACAGTCCTGTTCTGTATGATATACATTCCCTTGTGTGTTGGTGTGAACGGTGTCTAGTTCTGCTTGGATCGTTTACCATCTAGGCAGAGTCAGGTCCTTAGGTTCCTGCGTGGGGCTGTCTTTATTTGGACAGGATTCATGTGGAAGTTGTCTTGTGAAAGTAGGGACCCACAAGGCAACGAGGACACTTGTCGCGGGCTCATGGGCTTAAGTATATTGGCCAAAATACTAACCAATACCTTGTACGTACTGCAGCTATTCATCTGTTTATATGTGCAAATATGCCAGGTAAGTGTTTTTCTGTGTTTGTCAGTCGATGGTTTATGTCTGTCCACAAGTCCCGTTTGCAGTGTCCTAGTTCACTTTTTGTTGGTGCTTAGCGTGTGTGTAGTTGCGTGAAGATTTCAGGTTACGGATCCATCGTGTGGACGGGACACGTATCCTAATAGTAATTATAATGGTTATAATAGTTTTATGTGATTCTTCATGGCAAAAAAGTTCCTAACAAGCTACATTCATCTGTAATATGTTATTGGGGTTGGTCTGCCCCGTACTATTCATCCTCCTCGCATGCATGGGGCAGACGTATTGTATTAATGAGAAGATATCTGCTCCCTCCAGAGCTACATTTGGTATGCAGATTAGCGCCACGGGCAAAACTCAAACTATGCCTTACAATGAAACCCATGCCTTCTGCACAGCTGGATCCACAGCATCCCCACTAATCGTGTTCAATAGAAAGAGCCTAAAATATCTCCTGATGTGTAAACTGTGAACATGTGGAGACCCTGGAAATAAACATTTGTTTTCTATCCACGGCCATATGCTGGCGGCAGGAGAAGCGCTGATCGGAGATGATGTATGGAGGACTCTGCATTCTACTTCAGTTACTCATGGCGATGTTTAGACGTGTGGAAAATTTAATTTCGTACAAAGTCTACATGTCCTTGCCTACACATTGTCGGTGAGAGCTGGTGTGGGGCAGCGTCCATCTCCAGGATCGGGTAACTGACGATGTAGTCTCTAGGGGGTCAGGGACCTACCTGCAGCCTTACGCCCACGTCCTTAGCCTGCTCCGGCTTACCAGGATTGGCCTCTCAGACACTACTATGTCTCCGGCTGTCATTAACCGGTTCTTTTTCTGGTTTCCAGATTCGGTGGAGCTCATATTCGTCATCTGATCCACCAGTTTATTAAACTGTACATGTAGTTTCCTTTCTCCCTAAGTCCTGGGAGGAGAACAATTAGTGGACTTTAGTAGCATGACCCTGCTCCTCTAGGCCTTAGGCCTTAGGCTCGGCACTGCATAGTCTCTCACAGACTACTTTCAGTTTCTCTGTACTGACTTAGGCCGCCTGCACACAGGCAGATTTGCATTGCAGTTACTATAAGCCACCTGTTACGGTATACTACCCTGGATCTTACCCGCAACCCCTGTCCCTGCCTACTTGCCTCCACTCCTGGCTAACCCCAGGCGGGCAACCGGGCGGCGGTCCCTACTCTATCCAGCGTAATGGTAATCAGATGATGGCACAGAAGGAAGAAGATGATAGTGATGATGATGGTGCTAGAAAATGGAGCGACTAGCCCTATCGCTAGTGTTCCATAAGTCTTTCCCTAATTTATCTCTGTTGCTGACCTTAACACCACACACATCACTGTCCTTGGATATCTGTAGTGGAAACCCTATCTGAAACACTGACCCTGACAACAGCAAACATGTTAATTTCACATCCGCATCTGGAGGAGTCGAGAGGAGACAGTAGAGTCACTTTGAACGACCTTTGTATTCCCTGCTGTCTCCTCATTTAAAGGCCTGAACCCGACCGTTGCACTTATAACATAAATAACACCAGATCCAAGCTCATAACATAAATACAGCCCCAGAACCAAGCTCAGTACACAGATACAATATTAACCAAGCTTATAACAAATACAGTCCCAGCATCAAGTTCATAACATTAATACATCACTAGGACCAAACTCATAAATGCAGCTCCAGAACCAAGCTCTGTATATCGATATAGTACCAGAACCAATCTTATAACACAAATACAGCACCAGACCCTTTCTCAGTACATAAATACTAAGCAGAATACAGCCCTGGAACCAAACTCATAACATACAGTAGCAGGAGCATCAGATGGGAGTAGAAATAACCAGGAGGCCGCACAGAGGAAAGAGATCATTTGGCTAGGCAGACCTAAGGTGGATGGGTGATCACCCCAGGCTACATCCGCCTGGCACTCCACTACAAGCTGCTGATTGGTTGCTATGGGCAACGAGGGCCGTCTTACTGTTAGACGGTTTTGCTAAATGAGGCTCAAAAAGTTTTTTTCTGCCGTAGTCGTCGCTAGGGAGATATGAGAGAGAATGTCCGCCAACGAAGACAGAAGAGCATTTGTGTCCTTGATTTTCAAGTCTACTAATCTGTTGTTAGGGTGCAATGTTTGGTGCAAAGTTTGGTGAAGCTCCACCCAGCGGGCGCACAGTTCGTAAGCGGTACTCCAATTTTAAGGAAAAAGGATGCATATATAAGTAAAAATCATCTGTCCGTCCACCATTAAACGTAGAAATAGCGGAGCGCGTCCATGCAAGTTTCACATGAAGTCCTCAGAAATCCACCGTCACAGCAAGCAGAGAATTGGACGTCCCGCCACTAACTGTGTGGAAGATTCGGCGCAAATGTGATGTTATCTCTACCAATTGCAATTGTTACCAGCCCTAAAACCAGATGACAAAGTGCGGCGCCGTTCTTTCTGCGAGAGTCTGCAGACTAATGGAAAGTGACGGTTTCTTGGAGTCTTTAGTGTGTAGTGATGAAGCTGCCTTCCAGCTTTTGGGCAACAAGCATAATGTCAGAATCTGGGGAGGGGAAACCTACCAGTCCACGTGGAGCGTACGGGCGACTCTCCCAAGGTGAATGTGCTATAACCTGCAGGAAGGTGTGCGGCCCCTTCTTTCTCCATGAGCAAACAATCCCGACAATTTCGTACCTGGACGCTACAGATATGGCGTGTGCTGCAGCAGGATCAGGAAATCCCAGGTATCATCCTACAACAGGATGGGCATCCCCCCCCCCCCGCCCATTATCACAATGAAGTCAGAAGTGAGTGACGACTACCATACTCATGGATTGGCCGTGCAGGTAGTGACGATAGTGAACTTCTTGGCCTCCACTTTCCCCGGACCTTATACCTTGTGATGTTTCCTCTGGGGGGTGTTAGAGTCTACATGCCCCCCTTACCACCCACTATGATCTGCGGCATCCCAGAAGTTATTGCATCCGTCAATCATGATCCGCTATAACGTGTATGGTAGAAACTTGACTACAGACTGTTACGCCTGTCAGTTCATAGTTATTTTTGCCAGCACACCTTGTTCTGTCCAGACTAGCCAGGGTTAACAGTTCCTGTGGCTTCCAGTGAGGTTAATTACCCTGCTATGGGTCTGAGTAGTGTGCTGGTGATTGACAGGTCTATCTACCTATCGGTTCCTCCCGTCTCCCTATATGATCCAGCTCTGGCTGCCTGGGAGTGGCCGATTATTGCCCAGTTTGCTGTGTTCTCTGACTAGTCCAGCTACTCTGACCTGCTCGTAGTCTGGCCCTGCTACTTTGATTTTATCCTGCTTCTGTCCACTTGGCCGCTAGACCTCGCTGTTATCAGCTAGGATCTTCCAGTCTGCCTTTGATTTTATCTTGCTTCTGTCAGCTTGTCCGCTAGCCCTCGCTGTTATCAGCCAGGGTTTTCTAGTCTGCCTCGTTTGGTATCCTGCTTCATGCTGCTTGTCCGTTTGACCTTGCTATTGTCTGCTTTACGTTCTGTTATCAGCCAGGGGTTCCAGTCTGCCTCTGGTTGTATCCTGTTTCTGTCAGCTTGTCTGCTAGACCTCGCTGTTGTCAGCCAGGCTTTACCATCTGCCTCTGTCCTGTTTGTATTGTTCGTGTTGGTTTTTGTCATCTGCCTTACCTGTCGGTGCTAGTGGGTAGTAGTCTCTTGCATAGGTACAGTGGTCCCTGCCTGTCTTCCCCTAGGAAGCGTAGGGTCAGAGTTGGCGGCCTGGACGTGTCCACCATCAGGGCTATCTCCAGGAAGGGACAGTGGCGTCGGTGTAGATCAGAGAGCTGTGCGTACCTAGTCACCCCACTAGTACTGTAACACAGACTATACCTGTGTCTGGTGACAAAGGGAGTCACACTGATCACCTCTGATAGAGGAAAACATTTTTGACGTTGCGCAATAAAAGTTTTTGAGTTTGTTTCCATTTATATCAAACTTCTGTATCTGAGTGTCAGTAAACGGGAGTTATGGGGGCTTCACATCGGGAAGATCATCTGTAATAAATGTCCTCTATGCACCATGGAAAGTGTAGGTGACACAAGTCAATCTGGCTACTACGTATTCAGCTCCGGGTAGGAAATAGTTCAGTTAATGACTTGTTTGTGCTAACTCCACAAGCTGTAAAATAAATCTGCAGTCCGCTGCCCTGAGACTCCATGTTATGCTTCTTTCTCGCTCTGTGCCCTGGCTTCACATGGAGATGGCAATCCCTGGAATATTTATGTTTTCATAGGAAAATGTATAAGGGGGCAGAATTTCAGTCGACAGTGGCACACAGCAGCGAACACCCTCGTGTGCGCAGAGCGAGTCCAGAAATAACATCAACATTAAACCCCAGGCCTGTGCAGCACTCAGTACACAATTAGTCCAGTATTAGTGGATTAAGAGTGGTTAGGACTTGCGCCTTGCCCAGAAAAACAAGCACACAAATCATTTTTAGTAATATTACTTTTCTCTGCCATGATAATACCGCTGGAAGGTGCGCACATACAGAACATGCTGCGGTAGGCGGAACAGCCAGGAGGACTGCCATGAAGTCAGTCTGCGTAATGTACTGTATATGCAGATGGCGGTAGAGGCCTGCCGGACAAAGACTTGTTTACACCTGTTCCTAAAATGCAGATATATATGTATATATAGAATTATAAGTCCCTGGGCGTCTGCCGGGTGACATCCGCTAACAACTACAGCGCCCATAAAGGTTTTCAAGCGCCCGAAATTAAATTCGACTTGCTGCCTCTTTTTTTCTATTGCAATGTATTTCTGAGTTTCAGTCTTCACTGCAGTTCTGGCATTCTATTTGCGAATCAGTAAACACAGGATGAACAGTACTATTGGTTCAGTAAAAATCTAGAACTTAGGCCTCATGCCCACGGACGTGACAGCGGAATATCGCAGCTGAGTCCATCATGACGCCCCCCAAAGACCCTATACTCACCTCCCCGACTCCGCTGTCTGTCGAGCAGTGGGCGATGACACAGCTGACGGTGGGCGGTGACACATGATCACACAATACTTCCGCTGTGCTCACAGCTGAACTATCACGTGACGGCGCGTTTTTCTGCGACAATTATATGCCGCGGTTTCTTTCATGCTATGGAATTCCGCAGTGTGAACATTGAGCTATTAGCTTCCATACAACCTAATAACTGCGGGATAACGCCGCAGATTTCCGCCGCGTTTCACGTGGCAGAAATCCGGCTGATGGCATTAGCCCTTAGGGCTGCAGCAGACGGGTAATTTTGTGCGTGGTTTCAAGCGCAGAAACGCACATGCAAACGCAGCGAGTAAAAACAATTGATTTCAATGGGTTCTCGCACATTCAGCGTTTTTGCGCTATATTTTTGCACGCTCAGAAATATACGCGACATTCTTTTTAAAAAAATTTTTTTGTGCATTTGTGCACCGAAGGCACCATAGGAGTCTATGAGTATGCAGAAGTGCACGAAATCGTGCGCAAAACTGCGTGAATCCGCTGTGTTAATTGAGAACACTGGCGACTAGTTGGGCTACTCAACCGATGCAATCATAGCGCTGGATGTGAACGGGCCCGGCAGTGTGGAAAAGTACAGTAAACAGCACTGCTATGCGAGTGGAAGCACGTTATGGCGCTCCCTTCACAGCACAATCTCGTTATGCTCTCGCGGACGTATCCATGATCGCAGTCTTTGGAGCTCTTCAGCCTTTTAAGTATGGCTAGTTCCACACGGATGATCGCGATTTTGTCGCAAGAAAGTTGCGGCCAAGTCGCGTCTTTTTTTTTCCCCACGATTTTTGAACATCAGTTGCTGCTTTTTCCCGATAAAACATGGCTGCCCCTCACTATTTTCTTGCACGTTTTTATTGCGTGATTTTCCCGTGGGTTTTTTTAGTGCGAAAGTCGATAGGACTTTCTAATGTTAAAATCGCAACGCAAGTTTGTGCGCTGTGATGCGATACAAAGGAGGGTCCATAGGGAAACATTGAGGATAAAAAAGCGCACATTGCAGAAAGATAGGACATGCCATAATTTTTTGTTCTCGCAACATCGCGTGAGTGAAAACACCACAAATAGGAAGGACACCATTGAAAATCTCTGGTTTCATCAGTCTGCCTTCTTATTGACTCTCGCATCTCGCTATTTTCTCGCCAGTGTCAAACTACCCTACCAGCCAATTTTTGGATTTTCATTTTTGTTTTTTTCATTCCTGGGTTCCAAGAGTTCTATCTTTTTTGTTTTTCCATCAACATATCCGTATGAGGCTTATTTTTTACACAGCGAGTTCTATTATTTAATGGCACCCTGTAATGTAACATGTCATGTATTAGAATTTTTTTTAATTTTAAGTGGGGTGAAATGGAAAAAAATGCAAATGCACCCTTTATTGGAGGGTTTTGCTGTTGTGGTGTTCATGGTACAGTAAAAATGATATGTTGACGTCACCTTATAAGTCAACAGCATTATGATGATACCACGATTGTAGATTTAAAAAAATGTTTTTACTACTTAAAAAAAATTAAAAACCCTTTTATTAAAAAGAAAAATGCTTTTTGTTATATTCAGAACTGTTTAAGTTTTTTACGTTGAAGGCGCTGCGGGTATTAATTTTTTATGGGGAAAGCTGTAGCTTTTATTGCGACCATTTTTAAGTACGCACAGCTTTTTTTTAGCCCTTTGCAATCCAATTTTGGATTCAGGGTTTCCTAGGGGGCTTTTTCTTTCTGCTATTATACAATGGCGCCATCTGCTGGCTAGAGCCAGTACTGTGGTATGGGACATGCTTGGGAGGCCCCCGACAACAGAGCGGTCAGTAGTCTACAGTAAGAATATCCTGCCGGACATCTTCCTACATTGGAGCTGTACATCCCTCAATCAGAATGTCTTTAGACGTCAGACAGTGGATTGGAAAGGGTTAAACTAATAACTTGGCACAACCCCTTAATTGTGGGTCCTCCTGGGATAAGAAAACTCAAGGGAAGCCCTCCAAAATCTCTCAATTTTAGTCAACAAAGGGAGATCTCAAAGAGACCCTGCTCTATGACGTTTAGATGCCCTAATTGGGCAGCAGAACAGGGAATGCTGTCTTGGAGGAACCCTTTTAACTTTCTTGGGTAGAGAGCTCCATAGTCTCACTGCTCCTACAATAAAGAATCCCTGTGTATGACGATTGTGAAACTTTTATCTACTAGATGTAGAGGGCGAAAGATGTCCTGAATGGGAGACCCCGCTCTATGACGTTTATATGCCTTAATAAAGCACAGAAACATGAGATGTCATCTTGGCACAACGTCTTTAACTTTCTTGGGTAGAGAGTTCCATAGTCTCTCTGCTCTTACAGTAAAGAATCTCCATCTATGACGACAGTAAAAGCTTTTTTCTACTAGACCTAGAGAATGCCCCCCCTTCATGATTATAAGCCTGAGTTTTTAAAAAATCATTAGATGGAGTCATCTCTTTTGCAAACTCAGTAAGCTGCAGCTTGCTAACCTGTCTTGGCAGTCCACCCTAGCCCCTTAGAGACCACCCTTTCCTACACCTCCTCCATTTCAGTTATGTATTCTTTATACACAGGCTCCCAAAACCAGACTTATTATTCTATGTTTGATTTGACTGGGGATTTGTGTGGAGGCAGAACAATGTTCTTATCACACGCATCTATGTCTCTTTGATGCATCCTATGATTTTATTTGCCTTGGCAGCAGCTGCCTGGCATTGGTTGCTAAAGTTAAATTTACTGTCCAGCATTATCTTTAGGCTCAATTCCAGAGCATCAATATATACCTCATCACTGTACCATAAATGCAATCCAATGATGATATAAATAATGTCAATGAATGTCCAGGATATTATTGGAATGTAGGAGGAAGCCGAAGCGCCCGTAGCAAACTCACGAAGAAGAAAGACATTGCCTGCAGATTTATATCTGGTCTATTAAAAGAGGTTTTATGGTGAAGATTACATTAAATGCAGTCTACTTCTTTTACAATGAGCCTTATAAAGGGCAGAGGTGATCGGGCTGTTATTTCCCAGATTGTCCGTGTAGCCTTACTGAATCTTACAAAGATACATTCCGGCCCGACAAGTATTCCACCTGGAATTCTTCAAGCACCTTCTCCAAGTCAATTGGAGCACCTCGAACAGCGACCTGTAGAGCTTAGCTGGGCTGATTCCCTCTAGACCTTACAATCCAGAAGAGGGCGCTATCATTGTGGGACCACTTACAAAGAAGCAGCCCAACTCCTACCATCACAAAGCCATGCTACACCATAGGACTCCAAACACACCAGACGCCTCGAGAACAAGACCAACCCACCAAAACCTAACCTCACCAAATCACAACCCAGCACCACCTCAAATATGCCAAAATGAAGAAAGCAATAAACCAGAGCCAAGGAGGCTGGAGGAATGACATAAGAACATCCTAGAAACTGACAATGTACCAGGGGCTACAGAGCAGCTACAAACTGGCCCCATATTTGGGAATACTATCCAACCCCAGAGACCGATAGATCCTGAGCCAGTATAGACTGAGCGTCCAAAGCCTGGCCATCCAATCAGGATGGCACAGACAGAACTACAATCCCACATACAACAGACTTTGCCAACAGCGCCACCAAGAGGCCACAAAGGATGAGGCCCACTTCCTGCTGCAATACCACAGATATTCAGCGGTGAGGGACATTAACTTCAGAAGGTTCTTTGATCTGCCTGGACTTCAACTCCATGAAGGAGGAAGATAAACTCTACATCCTGCTGGGGAAAGAGGAAAACATAGCGGCCACAGCAACTCAGTATATTACTGCCTTCCATAGACTTAAAGGGGTGTGATATACCATGGACTACTACACCCCTACCCCGGATGTGTCCCTATCCCCCAATCCCTCATTCCTTATTCTCCACTTGCTTTGATCGTGCTAATGTTTATTTGGTCCTGCCAATAAAGCTTCTTTAAAATTGAATTTAAAGAGGTTGTTCAGCTGTAAACCATTGATTTTCTGTCCTCAGGACAGGCAATTAATAGTAGATCGGCGGGTGTATGACACTTGAGACGCCCTCTGATCCACTCTTCCCTGGGCCATTGTGTTCATGCACTGAGCTGATTTCTGCAGGAAGCAGACAGCTCCATTCCCACTTCAGTAGTTAGGCTTGGTATTGCAGGTCAAGTTCCCATTCACTTCAATGCCCGCAATACTAAGCCTGGCCATTGCAGTGGGAACGGAGCTGTCTGCTTCCTGTAGAGATTATCTCGGTGTACAAACACATTAGCCCAGAAAACAGCTTATTGGTGAGGGTCCCATGCAGCAGTCCTTCGCCAGTGTACTATTGCAGTGTCCCGTAAGGTGACACAGGACATTCGCTGAGGACCTGGGAGGAAAAAACTGTCACTTGTCACAGTGGCACTTACCAGACTCCTCCCCAGAGGGAAACACGCAGCCTGGGCCTGAGTATCGCTGGGCCTCTTCCGGACACCCCTAGGAGAGGGATGGCCAATATACATGCCAAAGAACTGTAGCTGGTCACGTGACGCCACCATTCCTTTACTCACCGGAATGACCCTTGGCGATAATAAAGAGAATTCACACATGTTTTTGTGCTTAAGTACCTCAGTCCCTGGGAACGGTCAGGGCCTGGCAAAACTTAACTGTAAAACTTTAACACTTTACAATTCAAAAACACACTGGTGCAGGTAAAACAGAAGAAAGGAGGTCAGGGAGGAACTCAGGATGATGCCAGTCCTACAGTTCTCGTTATCTGTATGGTACCGCTCCTGGAAGGAGAATTTTCTCAAAGAGTATACTCAGAATGATATCGGCCCTACAGTTCTCGTTATCTGTATGGTACCGCTCCTGGAAGGGGCAAACTCTCCACAGACACTCACTTTTAGAAGTACCTCTGCACGGTGGTCTTGACTTTCCTCTACTTTTCTCTCTCTCTCTCACTCTCTATCTTTCTTTCTCCATACTCTCTCTTGGCTCCTGGCATTTTGCATAGTGCATCTACACCAAAGACATGACATGTATGACATTTATGGAGGGGCCAGGAATAGATGTACTGGGCCACTACAGTATTGATGACCTATCCTGAGAATAGACAACCAATAGTTTGGACAACCCCTTTAAATGGAAAATAGAGAAATGTGTCTCATCTAGATCAGGGTCGAACTGGTCCACCAGAGAACCAGAGTATCCTCCACTGGTGCCCAGACAATAATGGCGCCTAGTAATCCAGCAGAAAACAACCCCATTTGGAGATGACTTTGGAGCCAATCCCTTACCACTAAGATCTATGGATGGTCAAATAACCTATAGATGATACATCCCATGATTATAATAGTGGACATGTGCTGTATGGATGGAGGTTGGAACCATGTCCAACACTGCTAAGACTTGCAACCTGTTCTGTAGGTAGGTTTGCAACCTGTGACCTGGGTATCTGTCACGGAGCGCCACACGTTGTAGAAGGCTGGTATAGCAACGTTTGTCCCAGTGTTCTTGTTATCAATATAACTTTAATTTGAGTGATTATAATACATATGGGTGTAATAGGAAGTTGGGGTTGTAATGTGCAACATCTGTGGAATGCTGATGGAAGAATTCTTAAGGGGCTTCCTTAGTAGTGGTACTGCAGCATTAAGTGAAGGGTCCGTAATGCCTCTGGGCTGCAAATGTTTTCATACCTTTGTCTTCAGGACCATCCCAGACAATGAGGTCAACCGCTTCCAAAGCTGCTTTAATTTAAGCAAACAGGTTTCTCGCCATGTTCATGCAGAGATATCCAGCACTTGAGGAAATTGTATAATATCCTTTCCATACAAGGACAACTTTATAATTGTATAAAATGAACCTGATCATCTCCGGATCTCACATGTGTAGTAAATTATGGCTAGATGATGAAGAAAATATCTGCTTTTGCATTAATGTAACAATAGCGGAAATTTCAGTTACTTAAAGGGGCTGTCCAGTAGTAAACTACTGATGGTTTATCCTTAGGGTAGACCATCACTGGTAGATCAGCTAGGGTCTACCACCCAGGATTCCCGCTGATGCACTGAGAGTTGATTTCTGCAGGAAAGACAGCTCCATTCCCATTACAGAGGCGAGGCTTGGTATTACAGGCAAAGTTCTCATTCACTTCAATGGTTACTTTGCCTGTAGTACCAAGTCTGGCCAATGCAGTGGGAATGGAGCTGCCTGCTTCCTGCAGAAATCAGCTCAGTTCATGAGTGCAGCAGCCCAAAGAACAGCTTATCAAAGGGGGTCTTGGGAGAAGTTATATTACCTGGTGCCATCCTTTCTCCCAGTTCCACTTATTCCTGGGATCCTTCTTCACACTTTGTACATGGTTAGAGTGCATTGATTAGTGACAGGAGTGCCATGGCCATGTTGGGAATATGAAGAGAGACCCAAGGAACAAGTGAATCAGTGGCTGAAGAAGAAGTAAGGACAGTACCTGGAAATATAACTCCTCCTCTCTGGACCCTGGACAAATTTTGTCCCAGAAACCAGAGGGTCTCTTTAATCAGGATCTGTCTCCTCTCCTGACATGACTGTTTTAGTAAATACTTATTTTTCCTATGAAATAAGAATTCTGGAATATATTTTCTCAGAATTCTGCATTGCGCCATTCCTGTTATTCTTACTAGTAGTTTATTAATAAATTGATAAGTGGATTCAACCAGTTGGGTGAGCCCCTACACACTGTCCAATCAGTGCTAACATTGTAGGGACACACCCATTTGATAAAGAGAATGGTAACACCCTGTTGACAATTTATTCAAAAATTTCTAGGAAAATCAGAGAAATAGCACACTTCTAAGAAAAGATGCTCTGGAATTGTTGTTTCATTGGGAATACAAATATTTACTAAAACAGACATATCAGGAGTGGTGAGGTGAGGGGTCCGCTTTAAAGGGATGTGTATTTTAACACAACTGTTTTTCAAAGGGTCAGAGGCCATAAATAAGTCATGCTCATTATCTGTTGAGTACAAACAGTGCTAATCTTGGGTTACATGGCATCCTGTGTGAAATTTTTTTGGGCACCCCTCTTCCCATCATAAGAAAAAAAACTGTTAAGCAGTCTGCCTGTATTCTGCTTATCAGCAAGAGCGTAGCATACCCACACCAGAAAACTTCAGCGAATAAATACCACACTAGAACCAAGCTCGTAACATAAATACAGCACCAGAACAAAACTTAGCACTTCAATAGAATACCAGAACCAAGCTCAAAACAAGCTCAGTACATAAATCCAATACTAGAACCAAGCTCAAAATATAGGTACAGTCCAAAACCAAGCTCAGTACATGAATACAGCACCAGAAATAGGCTTAGTACAAAAATACAGTACTAGAACCAATCTTAGTACATAAATACAGAAAGAACCAACCTTAGTACATATATACAATACCAGAACCAAGCTCAGTACATAAATACAGTAACAGAACTAAGCAATTGTGTTGTGAGAGTTCCATGGGCTGACAGTGGTGCCTTGGAACATCAGCAGGGAGGAGACAGAGGATTTATGTAGCAAGATGCTGTTGCACGGAGGAGAAGATCAGCTAACTGGGCAGACTTATGGGGGAGGGCGTGATCGTGCCCAACCTACATCCACCTGTTGTAATGTCTACAAGCTGGTGGCTGGTGCCCTGTGCTAGTCACATATAGCTAAGGTCAACCATAATTGCAAAAGTTGACTTTGTAGCAGACGCCGTAACCAAACTCCAATCTCGACTTTTTGGTAAAATCACCATGCTTGGGTTACTGCCAAAAAGTCAAGGAGAATCCCTGCCACATCACCCTCCATTCTATCCAGAAACATCTAGTGGCATGTCTATTGCTACTAGCAGCTCGTCTTATCATTCGCTATTCTTTAAAATGCTGACTGTAGGACCAGCGCCCCCCGAATACCCCCTTACATACAAGTCCCCACGATGATATAAATAATGCTAGGAGCAAAATGTAAAATTCAGTATTAATTAAGCAGGCAAAAACTTTGAAGTGACACTTTTACTATCCCCAGCATACTCTTCCCATCTGTGACCATCATTCTTCAAATGTTTGATCGTTTATCAAAAGAGACTCATTGACCATAACGAGAGCCAGACTTACCCAACCCGATCTTTCTAGGTTTCTGTAGGGACTGTAGCGGTCATACACAGGGGATGATGAAACCGGCTGAAAGCAGCATGACCATTAAATAAGCCCTTAATCGTATGGGGTAAGGAATACATGTGTTATGTTACTTACACCATGTCAGCTAGATATATTAAAAGTGGCTGTCCTTGTTCTAGCAAATAAAGTTTAATAGCCGGCTATCATAGCGATACATCGTGTCCTAGAGCTGAACTTCTTCTTCACCCTGAGGCTTCGAGAGATGACATCAGATGAGGATGTCTATGCCTTTCCAAGGACAGTGAGGGTCGGCTTGCTATACTCACCTTAAAACATCTGACATGACACTATCTGAAGGTGGCTTTGATGGCATTCATGGCCTGTGACCACAAATGGTCCTCACTCTCTTTTCCTGCAAATATGGTCCCATTGTAGAGAATACTAGATTTTTCACTAGAGACTCCAAGTCAAAAGATGAGCGATCAATGAGGATCTTAGGACTCTGTTCTGTACAGCAGCCTCGTGGGCCACAGAAACAATAGACTAGAGATGACTCATTGCATTTGATGGGAGAGTGTTGTGGGCATGCTCTGTGACCTGTATAGGTAGATGGAGGAGATGAGCTGTGACCATCAGCTATTATGAATGGTATTTGGATGGATGAATAGACCTAGCAAAAATATTGGCACTGTTCACGGATGTCCAATAAAGTCCAAGATGGATTCTACTATGGGGTCTTAATTAAATTCAGCTATGCATTACAACCCTGAATAGAGATGACTCATTGAGAGTGATATAGGCATTCTCTGTGACCAGAGCAGGGAGGGGTAGGAGGTGAGCTGTGATTGTCACCTAGTGTGAATGGTAAATCCTGTGTTATTTCTATGTGGGTATTACCTTTCAATGTAATCCTGTCTGTGATGATAAAGGGAAAGGGTGGACATGGCACCGTTTAGTGCACCACGTTTGGGTAGTGCTCAGAAGTTGAGAAACCACATATTGACGATCTTTCCTAAGAATAGATCATCAATATTAGGGCTCATTCACACAGAAATATGCAATTTGGGTCTGCAAAAAACCCACCATTCTCACAGTGTGTGTATGTGCATTTTTTGCTCTGTATGTGTGGTTTTGTTTATGTTGCATCCATGTGTTATCCTTTTTTTCGCACATGCAAAAAACTTTTCTTATGTGTGTTTTACAGTTACAACTGTATACATATATTTTGCATTTATATACATATATATCTTTCATTAATAAAGAACACGTATACTCATAGTTTAATTATTCTCTTTTTTTTTTTTAACAGTGCCTTAACTAACTGAGTTTTAGGCATGACTAAAATCCAATTTATCGTGCCAGGAACAGCCGTTCCTCAAGATATTATGATAGAAATAATCACAAGAATACAAGGCCATTTACAGAGGTCTCATGAGAAGCAGTTCCAATCGGCCTGATAGAAGTCCTGCCTTGCCGAGTTTTCAATAGCCAATAATAATAAATGAATTCTAATAAATTATAATTATTTACAAGTGAGGCGTTTTCAGGCCTCCTTTAAAATGTCTTTGAATAAAAAAAACTTCTACTGATTAATTAAATAAGCAGACAACTTCTAATCACATTTGATTCTGTAATTTGTAAGTTTTCTCAAGCTCGAACATTAAGGGTGCCTGTACATGGGCGAGGATCCTCGGGCGATAAATCTCCTGTGGATCATGCTCTGTAAAGCTTTCGATAGCGTTACTATGGAAAGCGCAGCACTGGCGTCCATGAGTGGAGAATCATAGCGATTCTCCGCTTGTGGGATTTAAATCGTGGCATAATGCGATTGCTGAGATTTCTCTTCGGTGAGCCTATCTGTTAGGTAGGCTCATAGCTGAGACCTGTCAGCTTTCCCCCCTCCTCCCCCGCTAGCAAAATTCGGCCTTGGCCGTGGACAGGCGGCCTAAGACTTCAAAATATACCAACTAGCGAATATTGCGCTGACAAATGTATGTCTGAATACACCAATTTAATTCATTGGGTCCATGTGCTGTCTGTATTCAGTCAGTAAAAATATGGACTGAATACGGACATAAAATACGCTTGCGTGATTGGGCATTAGGGATGGAATTAGGACGCATGACGCACCACAAGCCCCGGTAAATTCTACACCAAAATCCGAAGGCTACCTGTGGATTTTGATGGAATTTAAAAATGGCTTAAAAATCTGCCTGCAATTCCGCATCAAAATCAGTTAGACCTGCAGACTTCGGTGTGTCCTGCGTCCTAATTCCAGCCCATGTGAAAGGTCCCTTAGGGTCTTGTAAAACCCCTTTAAGATGTCCCAGTTGATGGTTTTACCAGCCACTGAAACACTACACTGTGATGATAATGAGATGACAACTGAAAAGTCTTCTCGACAGGTTGGGAAGTATCAGACTATTATTAGGCCCAGTGGTCAGAGCGAGAACTGCAGGATTTCAGGATTTAAAAAAAAAAAAAAATTCTATGATGACATGGAAAAATAACAAAATCATCAAAAATAAAAAAAAATATGTTTAACATAAAACTTGATTTATACAATAGGTCATTTTCTGATGACACATTCCCTTTAAGTACAAGGTACACTCCAAAAATGCAATTAGCACAACAGTATTATATGATCTTTAACCAGGATATGGTTAAGGGGCAAGGGATTACAACTCTCTGTAATAATACGGATATGTGTAAACCCTCTGGGACCTGTGATAGCAACCGATGATTTAGAAACCAGACGTTCTCTCCGATGTCGATGAAAAAACTCCCTTCAGTCATGTGAAAAGTTGAAATCCAGTTTGAACAAGTGTTAGATCCATCAGAAAATGTTTGTCTGTCATTTTATGTTATGAATTCATAAAAACAGAAATATGCAGATTCGGCGGAGCTGTTTGTTGGAGCCGGTCTACTTGATTTAGAGAATTTCTGCTAAAGTAAATATTTTAGATGTTTTATAAACTTGGACACAAGGAGATGTGAGATGTTTGGACATTCCACATGGCGGGGAAAACAGGATTTCAACTTTAATAATAACTTTCTCTGTTTGAGATATTGGACATCTTCTGGGCATTTTTTGAGAAAGACATTTTTGAAGTCTCAGGACATAAAAAATATTTAAAAAGGTAAAAAAAAATAAAAAGCAAGCATATAAAAGTAGATGAAATAGAGTGTCCCATATTCTGTTCTTGACTTTTTAATGGAAAAAGAAGTCAATAACAGCGTATGTGGTCTGCTAAAAGGGGTTGTACCAAAAATGTAAGAACTAAAACTTTAGTGAAAGACAGTAATTAAATACTTTCACTCCGTAGGAGGGTATGACTTATTTGAATGTTATCTTTAACAAATGCCAGATGCTGGGGGAAACCAGCAAGCTATTCTGCCCTGGATGGGGTATTAAAGGGATTGTCCCACGAAATTAAGTTATCCTATATCTAGATGATTGTTGGGGGTCTTACTACTCGTTACCCGTGCTGTTGGGAAAAATGGGGGTCCAAAGTGATGGCCGCAGATGTGCGCTACTGTTCCATACATTTCAATGGGACCACAGGAGTTAGCTGAGTGTTTAGAACCGACGTGCGACCATGGATTCATTCATTTGGGCTCCCGTTCTCCTGATTGGTGGGGGTCTCTGCGGTTGAACCCCAATTATAAACTAATTATCCTTCACCCTGTTAATAGGGGATAACTTAATTTCTTGGGGCAACCCCTTTAAGATGCAGAGCTATAGCAGCAAGATTGAATTTTGCCCCAATGACCAACGACTAAAGCATTGTCAGGGGATAGGACAGCAGCAAAGGAATGGTAGTGGGGGCAGCAAGATGCATGAGTACTGACTTCCACTTGAGAGTATATCAGGGATTGTCTCTTTCAAACTCCCAGTTACAGGGACCACCAATGTAGGGAATGTATAGAGAGGAGGTTGTGGGCCTCAACCACATCAATCGGGCGTTTTCAAAACCTAAAGGCTATGTACACCTTCGTACTCTTTTTTTTTTGTTTTCTTTAATCAATGTGTTTTTGGAAATGAAGGCTTCTTGTGATTGGTTTTCATTAAAACTTTCTGATTGCTTGGTTTCTATGCTTGTATCATTTTTCAAGGCACTGCAGATTGGAGGACTAACATATAATCAAAGTCAGTGAGAATAAACTGATGGCTACTTCCCAGGCTCCTCCCCTACCCTGCTCTCCTGAGTCAGAACCAGCATGCATTGATGGGGGAACATTACACCGTGAGGGATTTGTGAGACACGACCACCCAGGGGCTTTCTGCAGTGACAGAAAGAAATCAGCATGTTGCCATTTGTAAGTTCATGTGAATCTTCCACACAGGGGAGTGCAGTCTATGGAAAGTAGGGTGTCATTGCTTATTACAGTCATTCCAAGGTATAAGTAGTAAAAGAGCATAAAAAACCTATAATGTATCTGGCAGGAAAAACCTTATTACAGAGGGCTATATGATAGTGTGGGGAGATCATCAAACAAGTCCCCAGCCCTAGCATGCTGCACTTTCTATTACTTCTGCTTTGTCATAGTCTGCCCTTCACCCTCCAACCCATAGTACAATTAGGTTCTGTTTTTTAGTCCAGCTCATCTTCTACCAACTTGTCATTTGATCTAGAGACAGCAGTGCATGGTAATCAACTACACAGTGCTTATCTGTTTCACCACCACTAATCTATTCCCCACTAGTAAATAGAGAGACAGTATTGTGTAGTATTGAGTGGGCATGGCTACATAGCCTTTGACAGAGGAGAGCAGGAGCTGAGCTTATGCTGATCAGTGCTGGGAACAATTCCCAGTCAGAAATCTCAATGGAGGACCTGAGGCACAGTAAGAATGAAGCTTTTTAATGCATAGAAACAAAAACTCAATGCAAAAAAACACTGATAATTTTTAAGGGGACTTCGTATATAAGTGTGTATGGATTTTTCATGCAGAATTGTTTGCATTGCATTTAATTTTAATAAACATAACTTTGAAGACACAGAGTGAGATGATAGGGTTGTAACTGGTCAAGCAGAGCTATTTCAATGCTCTCTCTGTAGTATGGAGCTCAGTAGTGTCCTCCTAGTCAGCGAAACTGAAGAACGTGGGTCCTGAAGCTCTCTCTCTCTCCAGTATAAGACAAATGAACCAATTACTGATGTTCATTGGAGTGTAGCTGTAGATCAGCAGACTGGGCCAACTAAGACTATCTGCTCTCCTTAGGGACTCTCCTTTGCACACAAGCCCACCAGATCGCCCATTTATAACTCCTCCCAAGCACTCACGTCGCATCACAGCATATAAGTCACAGTATGCGTTTTAAGAAAAAAAATAAAACGTTCCAAAAAAAAAAAACGCCTAGCTGTGCGTCTGTCCTCACCCTGACTCTTATGTCACTTCAGTGCTTGATTTACTTGCAGGTGGGAAGATGGAACAATGCATCTACAGCACCACCTATTGGAAGGCTGCATTCCTGTACGTCAATGTCAGACCTTTTAACAGGCTTTGTATCAACTGGGATTTATACGCCAAAGCTGGAATCTTCTCCAGAAGGAACAGATCACCATGTACACAGACAGACTGCTTTAGGGCTTTTGTGCAGTAGGTTGCTGGCTGGACGATAGGCCTATAGATGTAGGTCAGGAAGGGCATCGTTTCTCCTTAAGGAGAGCACCTAGAAAGTGTGAGGGTATTTAGAAGGTTATGCATGTTCCTCTGGGAAATATGCAAATAGAAGATGGAACAATGCCTCTACAGCGCCACCTATTTACTGTAGTTGCAGGACATAAATTGCACAAAAGATTAACTGCACAGCAAAAAAAAGAAAAACATGCTGGTTATTTTTATAGAATGGTTTATTTTTATATGGAAAATTGCAATTCTTCTGTGTGGTGACAAGTCTTCTTTAAATATTCTTTGCTCTATAGTTCCAAAGCTTGAAGGGAGATCCAGGAAACAATGGTAATGCTGGAAAGTATTAGAAGCCACATGAGAAAGGCTGTGTGGAGCCTCAAGGTCTATGAACACTTACTGCGCTACATAAAAACAACTAAAGGCCGACCACATCCATACTTGAGTCGAGCCAGAGGTTCTGACTTCCAGTGGACGACTAGAACATTGTTTTTTTTCTGATGTTGAAAGCGAGAGAATACGCAATACGACATCTGCCTTATGAAAAACAAGGGCGAGGTGATGATCCGGACGCCACCTACTGCATCTGTAACTGTGAGGGTAGATTTATGAGAAGATCTAGGATTTACAGGGTCATAAACAGCAACCCTAATAGCAAAGATAAAAACTATAACCCTTTCAAGTACTGCATCACATTACCCCACCCAAACCCTACGGATGGTCCTGGTGCCACCAACCAATGAGTACTCTAGGATCTCTTATGCATTAAAATGGGACAACACTAGTCTCTCCAAAGGAGGTCTAACTTAAGCCGCATTGGAAGTCTCTAGGGTACCTACACTTTTGCTGAATAGGCTTGCATGAAAATGCTGTATTCTTCACCTCTTCATGGCAGCCACACGGTGATGAACCAGGGGTGACATAATATATCTCCGAGTGGGATCATTATATCGCTATATAGCCCCTAGCTTTAGCGTTTAAAGATATTTGTGCTTAATTCTTCCCCTCATATTCTCCCCCAAACACTTCATCATCCAACCTCTGCTCTGCCAGGACTAGCAGCTCACTTGGAATGGCAGCCAAGTGTGGGCAATGAGAATTAGGTGTGAGATTCATCATCAGCTCCTAAATGGAGAGGATATATGCCTTCTATGACCCACAGCTGCATCGCTATAAAGAGTCGGGGTTGGGAGGTACTGGAGCACTGGCCCAGCTGGATATTTTTCCACCCATGCTAAAGACCTCTGCACTGTCACACTCGGGGGTCTTACGTTTGCACTTTTGCTAGACTTCGAAATGGTCTATTTAGTGCTCTACACTTTGTACTTGCTCAGAGGCAGTCTAACGGCACTTGGAAGTGTGAAGTTCAGAATAGGCACAGAAGATCGGTCCTTGGAGGCTTCCAGTCGAAGGGCTTCTTTGGATAAATTAGGCGTCCCTATAGCCATGGTGCGCTCAGTAAACAACTTATTTGCGGGACTAGTTAGGAAGCGCTGCAGGCTGAAATCTAACGGGGAGGAAGGGGTTAGAGCTGTAGGCCGTCGTACCTGGAGCACAGCGGAGCCATGGTTCTTGTAGGAGGAGCTATGGCGCAGAGTGTTAAGGCAGCAGAAAAGGAGTCTGAAGCTCTCGCCCACGACCTGAAGGTTGCAGGTTCAATCCCTGCAAGGTTTAGGTAGCCAACTCAAGGTTGACTCAGCCTTCCAACCTTCCAACCTCGGTTAAATGAGTACCCATCTTGGTGGGAGGTAATAAATAAATTACTTGAAAAGCCGGCCACAGCATGTCCATTCTTTTTTTTTTCCTGCAGCGGCCGCGCTCTCCTCTATGGGAGCGCCGTCTGCAACAGAAAATCGTGTGGCCAAGCCGCTTTAAAACCCACGGCTAAGCTTCACGGGTTTTGAAGCAACGCTTTCCCGGCAAAAAAATCTCGCGTTTTTTCACTGCAGCCAAACCGCGAGATTTCCACCGGGAATATGCCATGTGGAAACCCAGCCTTAGCCTTCAGAACTGTAGCAATTCATCATGGTGTAGATTACGCTTGGTGATGGAATTGTTTTGTAGAAATATCGGCCCCTGCAGACAGGAAGCTTCTTGTAGTTGCTGCAGATTAGATGGAGGTGCTGACATGTTCTGACCAGCTGACAGGAAGGGGTCATCCATTCATGCTGCTTGCGCTAAATTCTGACCTCCCATCAGCACCTTGCAACAGAAATCAGGATTCATCCACTGATCAGTGATACAATTTTTGTGCTCTTCTGCCCCCTGGAGTCTCGCCTTTCTATTATTTTTAAATAGAATGGCGCTGGAACTGTTCGCCTGCTGTTATAGCCCATCCGTGCTCAGGAACAACGAGTTGTGCATTTGGATGCATTAGTTGGAGCACCAGCGTTGTAGTCAGCTGCAACTTCCTTGACTGTACAGTGCCTGTTCATCAGGACAATTCTTGACACCCTCCTTCGACCCCTTTTCAGCAACAAGTTGCTTCCATCCACAGAATCCCCTTTTGCTGGATGCTTTTTCCCGATCACGCCATTCATTGTTTTACTCTCCCCACCTCTGCACAAGAAAACCCCAAATGTTGTCAGGTCCCGGCTAGTCTAGCACTGATGACCAGGCTTTGTTGGAAATCCCTCAGATTGCTGGATTTTATGTGGATTCACACTGAAACTGATCCATGGAAAACTTGTCATGTGATTTTATTTTGGGGTCACGGCTCTAACTCCATACAGGGAAACTCCAGCCATGACAGGACCGGGGGCTCTAATAAAGTGGCCACTCAGTGTACAGTAGTTCCCACATAATACCGCAAGTCAGTTCCTAAATAATATCCCCATACCGCGCTGCTGTTTGCTGAATGGGTTCCCATCCTCGGAATCTGTCTAGTGTAATCTGCCCCGACCCTCAGATGCCTTGAAGATGGATGGTTGAACTCCTTGGAACATTATGAAAACACGAGTCCAGTGTCTCGGTGAAGCAGACAGCTCGGGGTTGCAGTGCCGGCCGGCCGGGAGTTCTGCCGTCGTTAAATCCCGTTATTACAGTGTGTGCATCTTGTGTGGAGCAGGATGTTGGGGGGAAATCTTTTATTGAAGCTATAAAGTCCTCTGCAGTAAGTTTTACAGGAGTTTGCTTCATGGCTCACAAAGTACATGTGTTTTTGGGCACGCCGCCCGTTCGCGGCCTCTGTTTTAATTATTAGTTGAGTTTTCAGGCCAGCACTTCATCTTCTTCAGGCTAAGTGCCTGCACGGCATGTCGTCACCGACTATATGGGGGTTAAAACGCATTTGTGACTGGCGGGCCCCAAGTGAGCAAGTAACCTGCAATAATCTGATCACTTAGCCTTTTATACCATCTCAGGCCTCTTTCACACAAACGTTTTTATCGCGCCGAAGTTAGCCGTGCAAAAAAAAACCCCACGACCATCTCTGCTCAAAAATGTCTGAATGGACGATTATCTGGGATCAAGTCTTGAGCTTAATTAAGGTTTTCTCGTCCATTCATACGGCCGGGTGCGAAGTATGTCTGAAAAAATGCGCTGCTGATCGGAATTCCCTCGGTTGACAGAAATCCTCCTAATGACTTTCTAATGACTTAGGGCTCCTGTCCACGGGCGATAATTTGCCGACGAATCACGCTGTCTGAAGCGTTCCACAGCGTTGCTATGGAAAGCGCAGGGCCAGCGTCCACGAGCAGAAAATCATACCGATTCTCCGCTCGCGAGATCTAAATTGCGTCATCGCGCAATTTGCCGCGATTAGCCTATCTGTCAGCTCTCACCTGCTCCTGGGCAGCGGCTCACATGGCAGAGATCTGCCGCGGGATATCGCTACGCCCGTGGACAGGCAGCCTTAAATAGAGCCAGCTGTCTTCTTTTCCCAGTGTTGCACACAGCCAAACTCCCCCCCCTCCTATATTTTTTGGCAGTACGAAATTTCAGTCGCTTATGTGCTATATTTTTCGATCCAATTTTTGCACGGTTAAAAATTGTTTATCTGAATGAATACATTGGAAACCATCGGTTCTGAGGGGCGCGATTTTATTAGCTGCGCAAAAACATTTGTGTGAATGAGGCCTCATAGTCCCATACGTGTATCTGTGAATGTATAGATTAGTGCATATGTAAGGGGTAGCGTTGCCACTTTCCCCCTTAAGGTGACTACCCACTACAGTTCTTCTTCACTGCGAAATTCGTAGCGTTTTTTTTTTTCTCCAGGGGTCTATGGGACTAGTAATGTTAAAATCGCATCGAGCAAAAACACAATATTTTCTCCACTGCGATTCTAAAGTTAAAGTCTCGCATCGGCATGACGCCGACATATCGCCAGTCTTTTCAATGGGGCCAGCGGCAGCAGCGCTAGACCCATTGAAAAGAGATGGAGAATGCCAGGGACTTCTGCCACAGCTGTAACAGCTGTGACAGGTGTGGCAGAAGTCCCCGGCATTCTAGCCCATTGCTTTCAATGGGATCGGCACTGCTGCCGATCCCATTGAAAGCACTGCTTTCTGCCAAGCCCCGCGGAATGATTATCGGGGAAGGGCTTGAAATATAAGCCCTTCCCCGATAATCATCAATAAGTGTGTAAAAAAATAAAAAAAATTATTACTCACCTCTCCTGCGCTCAGCCGCGTCATCCTGCTGGCTCCCCGGCACTGCTATTAAGCTCTGTCAGCAGTCGGGGATTTAAAAATTACACACTTATTGATGATTATCGGGGAAGGGCTTATATTTCAAGCCCTTCCCCGATAATCATTCCGCAGGGCTTGGCAGAAAGCAGTGCTTTCAATGGGATTGGCAGCAATGGGCTAGAATGCCGGGGACTTCTGCCACAGCTGTTACAGCTGTGGCAGAAGTCCCCGGCATTCTCCATCTCTTTTCAATGGGGCTAGCGCTGCTGCCGCTGGACCCATTGATAAGACTGGCGATATCCCCGGTGTCATGCCGATTTTTTTCTCGCACTGCGCTGCGAAACTTTAACTTTAGAATTGCATCGCAGTGGAAAAAAAAATATCGCCAGTGGGTGGGAGCCCTAACTAAGAGAAAGAGAAAAGCAATAGACAGACTTGAGCAGGAATCTAGCTTAAACTAAAGCAACAAGGAAATACTGATACAAGAGAGAAATAGAAGAGAATCACCTCAAGACTAAAGTAATGTTGTAATGTTCGTTCAGGAGAGAAACTCAGACCTCATGAAAGTAGCTGGAGAAGCAGGAGGGCAAAGCACAGAGGAAGAAATCCTGTGCTTAAATATTGTCAAAGAGCCCATTTGTTGCCCAGATATTAAGTCTGCTCTTCATGCCTGCCTACTCTCTAATTGCACTGCTACTACCGCTAAACAAGGTCAAGTAAACTGTGAACTGTTCCTTAAAGAAACGTAACTTGATTTTGTACTGGAAGAATGCAAAGTAATTCTCAAACTGCACTAAAGAAAGCTGAAGATTTTTGTTGTTTGCAAGCAATAAACTGTTTAATGTTTTTTCCACTAATCCTGCCTCCTGGAGTTCCTTCCCACCATTCACCATCTGCACTGAGGTACCGCACTACACTTTAAGGAAAATATATATTTTATTTTTCTCATTTTCATATTATTATTTTGTCCGGCACAAGCCCGGGTCTGTATATGGACTGGCGTCACAAACTTGACAATCCCTCTTTTCACCTGTCAGAAGCAGCACTAGAAACACATGTTTTCCAGGGAGTAGAGCAGCAGTGCTACCATAACAAAAAGCTGCTTTTCCACTGCTCCCTCACCTGGCACTGGTCTGGCTCGCTGCAGTATATATAAGGGCAAAAACACACTGCCATAGGCGTAACTACGCTCACTGCTACAGAGCGTAAGTGCCCCTGAATGAGGGGAATTTCTTCCCCTTTGCCAGCTTTTCGACCTCTGCGCCAGACCACAGGAGTTTGAAAAAGAGCGTGGGAAGATAGGTGCTGCCCGATCTTCCCTGCACTATGTATTCCCTACGTGCGGGGCAGATTGGGCATGTCTATCTTTTCTCAGGAATAGCAATCATGGACGAGAAATCGCTGGAGTGAAAACGAAAGCACTGAAATCCTGTTGCGATCCGTGGTTTTGTCTTGTCCCGCTCATGTGTTTTAGCCCTCCATGTGCGGTGTCCCACACATGAGACAGCACACAGACTGGATGTGTGCTGTATGAACTAAGACTGCATTTTTACAAGTGCGATATCAGGGTTTTTCAGACGGGCATAAGTGCAGAAATGTCATACCATCTTACTGTACTTTCTGCGATGCCGGGGACCATTCACATCAGCGCGGGACACACCTGTGTCGTGATTTTAAAGCTGTGCAGCCTAATTAGTCCCTGATGTTAACGATTTCCCCATGAAATTGTGCAGTTTATTGCATGGGGATTGGGTGTATATTTGTGCACACCTACACACTCTAATGGTGCCTTTGGTGCACAAATACGCACCAAAATAGAGTAGGATGCGTTTTTTTCTTTGCACGTGCGCAATGCGCGTGCAAAGGTGAATGTCAGGATGTACCCATTGAATGGCCATTAACCCCCTGATCAAAAGCATGTTTGTAGCTCATACAGAAGCAGAGTTGCAGCTGTTTAAAGTGGGGTCAGGAATACTGAATTTACAGTTGTCAGTTTTCAGTCAGTGTGTACAGAAGAGAGAGAGCGGGGGAGAGACGACCAGTGGGCAACAGAGAAGATCTGTGATTTCCCTGTATATCTCCCTCTCCAAGGAGAGGGGTGACATGAATTTTTGTTCATGTTATCACCCCTTCATTAATCAGAGACCATATTTGTTCTCTGATTGTCATATATGGGGTTTCTTTTAACCAGAAAAAGTGAGAAATGATGCCAACTTGCTCATCTAATTGAAGCAGGTGGTGGCAGAGCACTGAGTTTCGGTTCTCCATGTTACTGCAGGCTCACACGCACCGTAGGTATGAATATCATCTCCAGTAACTTTAATCTCACATGAATCTAATACCATCTCATATAAGCGGGTAGCACTGTCCTCCCTAGAAGTGCCCTATCTCCCGTCACACCGTTTTGCACTTCACATCATATTAACGAACATTCTGTATCATGTAAACATCCTATAACGCCCATCGGGAAAACATCATATTATATGTACCAGAAATTGTTTCCTATGAAAACCAGAACTCGTCCCGCAAAATACAAGGTGTCATACCGCTACACTGAAAAAAGTATAATTATGACTGCTGGGACACAAAAGGGGAAACGATTTACTGGTTCTTGAAGCTAAAATTAGCTATGTCACTAAAGGGTTAAAATGTACTTAATGTGACTGAGTTGTGCTCTATATAAATTTACATAAATTCAAAATCTCCACTAAAAAGTGACAATTTTCGGTAGGGTTTTTCCGATTTTAACGCGACTGTTGGGGCGGGTTAAATGTGTAAAATGGCTGCCGCCTGAGAACAACAGCATGAAAGTCTTGGATATATTTGGAGGAAATCAAAAAATGCAGTTGCATTGTGGACATAGGTGAAGTACTGAATCGAATGAAGATGGTATTTAGAGGGTCTACAGTCAGGGAAGGCTGGGCCTCATTGTTCCAGCACATCCGGATAGTCACTGACCGGCTCGGCAGTAACTGCAGTGATGTCAAAGCATTTCAGAAATGAACTTGAGGATCATTTTACACAATAAAAAAGTAATGTCTAAATATCTCAAGACTCCCATCTTAATCCGCTCCCCGGAGTCTGAAGCTGTGTTTGTCTTATCTTAATCCTCTTACTCCCCCGTCTCTGGCTGGAAAGTTTGAGCTTCATAAAACATAAAGGACGCTCTCTATACACACAAAAACAAACACTGTCCATACAGATGAGAAAACTTCAGGCAGCAACCCATAAATCACTTGTAATGCGGGACGCATCATAGCTTTTAGAGGGACACTTTTAATTAACATCGCCTTTATAGCCAGGTAATAGGAAATCTGCCATCTATATAATATACTCTTTGTCAAAAAACAATCCAACACGTAGAAGAAGTTGTCATTTCACCAAGTTAACGAGAAGCTGGATGGTTGTATCAAAGAATTGCTGCCACCCAGGCCACTCTGACCAAACTGTTAGGTGGGTGCAAGAGGGCACACAAGACGACCAGGCTCAGGACGTCCCGACAGACCAACAGTAGAGAAGATCATCTGATCATTTGACAAGCAAGATCAGCTCCAACTGTTTTGTTGTCTGTTATTCAGAGGCAGGTGGCGCCATCGTTATAGGCCCCTTTGTCTGTTGGAACCATTTCCAGGTCACTTGGCTGAAGACATTTTGGTTACGCGGCGTCCATTACATCTACTGCCTTAGACATTCACTCACCATTGCCTCCGTTTGCAGTGGTGTCATAAACGACAAAACTGGATTGATACGGAGTGAAACCAAGCTGTCTTCAGTAACGAAACCAGGTTTATATTGGACATTGATGATGGCTGTATTTGTGTCTGGAGACCTTGGGGTGAGCGCCTCAATCCGGCCTTTGCTGTGGAGTGGCACACTGCCCCCACTGCTCACGTGATGTTCTGGGGGGCCATCACGTATGACAGTCGGTCACGCCTATGACCATTCAGCTTCTCACATCCCAATAATGCGCCCCTCTCAGATTCTGGTAACGGGGTGAAATCTGTTCTCTACGTCATAGAGGCGTCTAGTGGTCAACAAGATCTACACAAGCAGAAGAAGACACGAGCCTTTTTATAGGCCAAGGGGGGAACGTCTGTTAGGCTGGCTACCCGTGTCTGCTGCCGTCTTCCTATTCCCAGCAGACTCTATGCTAAATTCGAGAAATGGGTCTTTGAGAGGACCTCTCTTCTTTTTCTAGGGTACATAGTTTCTAATCTGGGTCTGCAGATGAACCCTAACAAAGTATCCGTTGTGGTAAAGTGGCCTCGTCCTTCTGATCTTTGTGATATTCAGCAATTTTTGGGCTTCGCAAACTATTACTAGAAATGGCGCCTATCTCTGCCCTCAACCTTAAAAGGACAGATGCGAAGCGGTGATCTTCGGAGGCCGAAGCCGCCTTCCAAACTTTGAAACAAGCCTTTTCATCAACACCTGTCTTGCACTGACTGGAGCTTTCCAAGAAGTTTTTTTTGGAAGTTGATGCATCTTCCATCAGAGTGGGAGCGGTTCTGACTCAGAGAGGCACATCTGGGTAAATGGTTACATGTGGATTCCTCTCTAAGTCTTTCTCTGTCGCTGAACGGTATTACATCATAGGAGTTTGCAAACTTTTAGCCATCAAAATGACCCTGGAGTTTTGGCGATTCCTGCCTATAGTGATCTATACTGACCATAAGAATCTGACCTATTTGAAGACCGCTCAGCGACTCAATCCTCGTCAAACCCAGTGGTCCTTATTCTTTGCGTGATTTGATTTAGTTTTGCACTTCCGGCCCGTGAATAAAAATATCAAAGCTGACGCAATGTCAAGATCCTTCGAGCCCAGTGACCATTGACCCTGCCAAGATGGTAACCGTGGCTGCCGTTCGTACTAGGAACATTCCACTAGGGAAGACATTCGTGCCCAAACCTAAAGGAAAATCAGTTTTATCTTGGGGTCATTGTTCCAAGATAGCTGGGCATCCAAGTCAATGAAAAACTGATGAATTAATTTGTCATCACTATTGGTGGCCGTCTATGGTGAGGGATATCCGGGATTTTGTCTCCACTTGGACTACGTGCGCTCAAAATAAGTCGACTAAACAAAGACCCGCTGGTTTTCTTTGAAATTTACCTATTCCCGAGGCTCCATGGCAGCTGTAGGCAGTTAAAGGGTAAAGTTGTGGATTGACTATATCTCCCTCCCAGGCTCTTAGTCTGGACAGGGTGGCAGTCCTGTCCAAAACTTCACCATAGTTCCCAGGGAGGTCAGCTGTAGGCACTGACCCCGTTACTGGAGCATAAAAGACTGCAGCTCCAGGGAGTCAGTGTCTGGCAGCCTGAGGAGGGAATACCTCTTTACAAGCAGGACCCAAAAGAAACCTCTGTGTACCCTGCGTGGTGAAGCACTTGCACAGGTTATGTTGTATGGACTTTTTGTTGTTTTTGCCTGAAGCATTCTTTCAAATAATAAACTGAAGTAAGTTTATGCATCTTCAAGTCTGAGTGTTGTTGCCGCCCCCACCTCCTGGAAAAGACGGTTACACAGCATATAGCCATGGACTTTATCACGGACCTGCGCTCTTCCAATGGATGGGTGGTCGTCGATCAGTTTTCCATGATGGCTCACTTTCTTCCTTTGGTCAGATTACTATCCACAGTCTGCTAGCAGAGAAGTTCATTGACCACATCTTCCGACTCTATGGATTCCCTCTGAACATAGCCTCCAAAAGGGGTATCCAGTTTACTTCAAAACTTTGTAAACTTATGAATGTATCCGTGGACTTCTCTTCTGTCTACCACCCACAGTCTAATGGCAAACTTGAATGTACCAACTAGATTCTGACCAATTACCTCCGTCACTTTACCAACGCACATCAAGACGATTGGTCCAAGTTGCTCCCTTGGGCGGAGTTTTCACAACCATCATGTCCACTAATAAGTCTCCTTTGCTCATTCTGTATGGTTATCAGCTCAGGATCCGTCTGCCTATTTCCTCCACGTCTGAAGATCTGGCAGCAGTTAATCTGTGGAGAATTTTTTAAAAATCTGTCACAAGCGTCGATCTCCTCTGCAATTTGTTCTAGGTGATAAGGTATGGCTTTCTTCTAAACACACCAGATTAAAAGTGCCTTCTTACAAACTAGCCCCTCGATTCTTTAGAACATTCGAGATATCCAAGAGGACATCATTGAATGGCTGTGATTGATCCATCGAGCGCCGGCTCTGATTGGCTTAGAGGGCGATCCTGACCCAATCAGAGCAATCGCTTGCTGGAGGCGGGGTATTTAAGCACCGTCACCAGAAAGAGATGCTGCTTCGACATTGAAGACTGCATGGAAGCCTGCCAAAGCGCTGCAGCCCAGCGGGAGGGAACCAGATGGCACCTGCTAGATGAGTATAAGACACTCCCTGAAAATAAGACCCTGTGCCTCTTATGGGGAAAAAGTTAATATAAGACAGGGTCTTATTTTCAGGGAAACACGGTATTGATTCCCTATTTAGCTGAGCTAGGGATTAAACTTCCTTTGCCTGAGTGTTGGTATTTGTTTGTTCCCGCTCCCAGCAAAACCATTCTGTTTCTGATTCCCTTGTATCAACCCTCAGACCTGTTATTTGGATTTTGCTTGAAGTCTGCCTGCCCTGACTCTCGGACTTGTGACTCAGCCCTCACTTTTATGCCGCCAGTGGACCGTATCCTGACTGTGTGCTTTGGCCTGTCTCATGGTACATTGCACCAGTGTTGCCGACTCCCATTGATCAGTTGCCAACTAGATCGGGACTATTCCAGGAGGTAGCGTCCAGTTTGGTTTCCCACTGCGAAGGCCAGATCCCTGTACAGGGGTTAAAGGGTGAATACTGGGGAACCGTCGGGATAACTCCCTTAGGTCTAGCCCAAAGTCAAACCAGTTAGTTGGTCCACACCCACTAGTCATAACAACCGCTTTTAGGGCCTCAGGTGATACGATTGTTCACCTAATCACACCACAACTCTAAAACTAGTGATCGGTGCTGCGGGATATGTTGCGTGCAACAATACGAAGGGAAAAATAATAACTAAATGATTAACTAAAAACAATAAAAATACCATAAAGCTAATAATTAATACTCCTATCTGTCTATGGGATCAGCCCGGCCCATTGAACCGTGCATTGCTTTCACGCTTGTCGTGGTATGTTGTGCTTTTTCATCCTATATCCCATAAAGCAGATGTGCTGCAGTACACATGACTGTTTCTGGATCTATAGCAGGCCCTGCTTGCTCTAGAATTTCATTTAAGCCATAAAATGCGACCGAGAGAGCGCAGATCTAAGATGGCTGTTTCGGCCTCTGCCGGGATCCCAGATTTAATTCTCATCAGCATTCATTCTCCACATAAACTTGTCATTGAGTCTGCAGTCGATGAGGCGACATTGTTGTGACTTACGGTCCTGTCACTAGTCCTTTCATGGTGAAATCATGTAATGATCGCAGACTTACGTGACTCCCTGTTATCACTCCTGTCTCACCAGCTCGGTCACAGGTCATAAAATACTTCTATTCAAGAGGTTTCATCCAACAGGAGGAGCGGACCTGACCTTCCCATGAATGCTAGTGAAATGTGCGTGACGGGTATTGGCGATTCACTCCACTTTGACTTCCCCTCACCCACACCCAACAATTTGTAATTCCTCCCTCCCCTTCCCCGATATAAGACACACAACACCATCAGTTGGATTAAATATGCCATAGCAGCAAAAATCATATACCAAACATAAAAAAGCATGTTAACCCAAGACCTGTCTAGACGAAGGGACGGTCCGCAAAGACTCTACAATCTGGCCTCACCACATTCTCTACCGTACTCAGTCGTCTTACCGCCAGCCGATCACCACTAACTTACCACCTCTTTTTACACCACACCCTCTAGGTTAATAGACCATCATCTTGGGGTCCCCCATTGTCAAACATAAATATTATAGCCACCTATGAAGTCTAGAATCAATGTGGTTCACTCCACCCAACTCCAGAAAAAATCCCAAAACACCAACTTTGAGACCGCCCCCGACTATCACCCTCAACAAACCCCCCTGTGCTGCCGTGACAGATAAAAAACTTTACTGCGCCAATCCAACCCTATCACCGCATTCTCAAGACCCTTACTTCACTAAGAGTGTCATGGAATATTACGACCCCTCTTCTGTCTCCCGTGCCAATCATATACATCTATATATAAGGGAGGGTGCGTGTGAGATTATACTTTGTGTGTCTAAACTCGCTGGCTTCACTCTGATGGCCGGCCCTTATATAAGGCCCCCTCCCCAGTACAACCTCACCTACTTGACATCACTTTCCCCTCCTGTCTTGTTGGCTTTGTTCCCCCTGTCATAAACGCCTCCTCTTAATGCCTTCAGTCCTCAGTCTGGCTCTACTATACTCTCTAAAGAATAACATATTTTCTGTCCCTTTCCCTCCAAAACAAAGTCCATAAATGATCCTGTCTTATTGGTCAATATGGAATTTTACCTGTTGGAGCAGCAGTTTGTGCCTCCTGTCTTTACTGGATAAAGCAGTGCATTCATGGGTAACCATTTTGGAGGCTATGGGCATCTATATGTGGTCACCTGGTCACCGAGCATGTATAATAAAAGCATATGACGTACACTTCCTGCTTCACCTTCCTACTTTCTTCTAAAATTAAAGGGCTAGTCTAGTTGTTTTTTTTTTGTTCATTCATTATTTAACTAGTCCCGCAGTACACGAGGTAGAAGTCCACTAGTATTACCTTGGTTAGTTATTCTATGTGATCTCATTGTGAACAGTTGGGAATTACTTGTCTCCCTGTTCTCTCCAGAATTGACTATCTCAGTCACCAGGACTTCATATATGATAAGGTGACCAGACGTCCCGATTTAGGCGGGACAATCCCACTTTGGGACTTTGTGTCCCGCTTTCCATCGGGACTTGCAGTGGGACACCCATTTGTCCCACTTTTGTTCTGGAAATTGAAGCCGGGGAGCACTGACAGCAGGAAGTCTACAGGGGAGGTGAGGCGCAGCATAGTATGACATCAGCTGTGTTTACGCGGTTGATTTCCCGTCAATATTGGTATTTTGACTATTTTTTAGATGGGGAAATGCTGCAGAATTTGCTCCCTGTTTTTTTTAAAATAAGCCCCGCCCCTGACCACACCCCTTTGTCCCACTTTGAACCTAGGAAAATCTGGTCAGCTTATGTCGGATGAAACTGTGGACAAGTCCGTTTTTTTTTCCTCGCACGCGAAATGCACTTGGAAAAGCAAAAGGGACTGTGTATGAACCCATGCAAATTTTGTGTCTGCTAAAACACGCGCAAATACACCGGTGTGGCGGAGCCCTAAGGCTGCTCTGACACAGACCGCTTTTTACAGCGTTTCGCACGGCGTAACAAACACCGCATTAAACGCTGTAAAACACCTCTATTGATTTCAATTGGGCTTCTCGGATTAGTGTTCGAATATTTGAGTATTTTTAACACCGTGTTTTTTTATCGCAGTCTTTTCTATTTATGGCAATTTTGCGTTTTTAACGCGATGCATTGTCCTTTGAGATCAATGGGGAACATTTTCAATGCTGTCAAAAACCCGGTGTACTAAGGCTCCGGGAGGACAAATAATGGGTTGCGCTTTCGTGCGAGTTCTGTGCATCTCACAATGCACAAAACTCGCACCATTCTATCGCCCGTGTGAATGCACCCTCACGACTAGAGCTAATAAACAGCGTCAGAGAATAGAAAAACGTATATTTATCAGTCATTTACTTCATTTTCTGTGAAAAATGCTCTGTAAATCAGAATATATTTCGCTTTGTAGCACTAATGTGTTCTCAGTGCTGAGCAAAGGGGAATTAAAAGTCTAGGATAAGTCATTTGTTCCAAAAGTGCCGTCCGTATACCTTCGGAAAATATTATGTATCGCTTATATGAATGCGGTAGAAACGTCCAACCAGGAAATAATGAACTCTTGTAATAGGAAAGCCCTCCATGCATTAGTAATACCGCAGTAAAATACACAGCATTAAAAAAAACCCGCCATCTAGTTCCAGTTAATTATACAGCCGTAAGGCAAATGATGGGATGTACTAATAAAAAATTCATTACTAATAAAACTTTAGCGCCGCGTATAACACGTGTAATCATAACAGAAACCAACAGATTACATCTTCATAAAACAGGACATTATACGGCAGCCGTTATGATGGTGTCGGAGGAAGTGAGAAGCAGCTCTTGTTTCATAAAGGCTCCGGGTCGAATACAGAAGTAGTTGTGCTCAGGTTGGCTGCATCTCTCTCTTTCATGGATGGCGAAAAACAGTACATTGGAATTCCTTTAATCCAGAATCAATGGGATCGCACAGGTGCTGGATTATCAGATGCTCTGGATTATTGGGCAGTTTTTGGAGCCAAGCACAGAAGTAGGACATGAGCCACTTCACTCTTATCAGAGCTGTCTAACAGAAAGTCTGTCTTTGTTGCCCATAGTAACCAATCACAAGGTAGCTTTTACTCTTATACTGCAGAGGTAAAATGTAAGCTGCGCTGTGATTGGTTGCTATGGGCAACAAAAAAAGATTTTCTGTTAGCTTTCATAAGAGTGTGGTGTCAAGCTGCTTTTCCGTGGCTACGGTTGCCAGCTGGTAATCCACCGGCCCGGCTGACAATTAAGTGGAAAGGCCGGTGATTGGCACTGCACATGCCCAAGAATCTGACGTCACAGATATGCGCAGTGTTTTCTTTTATTTCAAATTCCCCACTCTGTTTTGAGAGGGAATACGTATTGAAGCGCCATCCCTTTGCAATGCCTGCTTATGGACAGCGTTTCATACGTAGCCCATTCAAGAGCTGCTTTTGTTCGTGGATAAATAGAGCGTGCTGCAATTAATTTCTCCTGCATATCAATACGTAGTGTGCACACGCCGGTGTGAATGGTAGAATGAAAGTCCATATGTAGTGACCTGGAGTATGACACTACAGTATAAAAGTAATTATTCACAAGTCAAGAGCAACTGTCCTAACTACAATTCATTTAGCAAAGGGTAGTGATGCTGGAATTCATTTAATAAGAAGATGGAGTCAGGATAGGGAACTAAATAGCTAATTTCACTGTAAAATAATCGTTTTAGGACCTATGCTTGTATGTCGCCTCCCATTGTGTGGGATTTTCAGCAAAGAAAAATGGGTGTGGTTTGGGGGGTGGCTTAACACATTTGATTTCTACCTCTGTTGTTCCTCCTGGAAATGTATGAAGAAACTGACAACCGGCTGTTCTCATTGTGGCGCTATGCTCTAGGGCCCCTTGTAATAATGTACTAGCTGCTACAGTTTCTTGTGTTGTTTCGCCAGCTCACGATAGTGCCACCTGCAACAGATGCCCTCCATATTGGGGCAGCAGTCATTGATGCCTTCATAAAAATGCATAGATGTTTCAGAGGCTACTTATGACCGCCCAAAAATTGTATTGTGCCCCTATTTAGTTAAAATGTCCCCTCTGTTGCCCTAAATAATAATAGTGCTCCTTCTGTGGCTCTATTTAGTAATAATGCCCCCTTCTATGACTCTACTTAGTAATGTGCTCCCTATGTTGCTTTGTCTGCTTAGCATTGATCAACCCCAACTAGGCAGCAAGGTGTCAACAAGCAGCAGAAACCTCTCACATAGTATCATAAATAAAAAATAAAAATCTTGTAATTTGTATCATGCCAACTAATTCCGCAGCGCTTTTAGGTAATTTATTTATTTATCCCCACCAAGCTGGGTGCTCATCTTACCTGAACCATGTGGGGATTAAACTCGCAACCTTCAGGTCGTGAGCGAGAGCTTAGGACTGCATTTTTGCTGCCTTGACACGAAGCTCTATCATAAGGTCCATATGCACCATGTGTTCTATGCAGACGATCATCTGGCTCCTCCTCCATCTACTGCACTTCAGAATAGGAGACAAGGGGGCGGAGTAAGTGTATCCTCCCCATACAGCACCTGCCATCCGGACCTTCAGATTCTTAGAGCGCTAGTAGCCGAATATACTGCTATGTATGCGCTGTCATAAGGAATCCAACATTATTTTTTCTTTTGCCAAAGTGTCTCCTTTGTAAAGAAATCGACCGACAAGTTTCTTCAGCGTCATATGCTAATGAGCCCCGGACTGTCTGATGGTCGGTCCACCTCAGCCAATGGTCTAGGCTCTCTTTCAGCCCATTCTGCTAAAACCCGTCCCCTTTCTTGCCGAATGACACCTAAGCTCTTCCTGACGGAGACGTCATGCATTCCACCTTCAATGCACCCGCACTACACTGGTCATTAGAATCACAGAGGTGAGAGAAAAGAACAAAAAAAAAAGTCATTCACTGAAAAAGCCAAAAATGCAATACCTAATAGGCTGCAAAGCAGGCACAATCGTCGCAGAGTAGGCACAGTGCCCTACTGTGATTGTGCCGGTGGTGACTGTGCCTGCTCTGCGGTGATTGTGCCTGATTTGCAGCCTATCAGGTATTGCATTTTTTGGCTTTTTCAGTGAATGACACTGGGCATTCGGGGACATGTGCAATGATTCCTTCTCAGGCCGGCGTGACATCACACGCATGCGCCATTATCACCTATGTTTAGGTGATATAGGTAATTCTGGTACAACCCCTTTAAACATGGACTACAACTTCAATGCCCTCCTAGGCTGTTCACTTCATAGGTGTAAGAGTTTATTTGACTGGCATGTTGCATATTCACGGCTGAGGTAGGTCAAGATCTATGAAAGGTAGTGGAGTAGCGGCCGCCATGATCTGACCCATAGAATGGCAGGTAAGTTTCCCACAATGTTACTGGTGCAGCCTGTGATTAGCTGTTGGTGTCCACAGTGATTGACTGTCCATCACGAGAATGGTCAGCCAGACCAGTGGGGAACACACAAGACCAGAGGTGGAGAACCGCCGTGGAAGTAAGGGCCTATTCACACGGGCATATTCTTTGTCCGTATTCAGTCTGCATGGACTTACTTAATTAAATAGCCAAACATGCGTTTTTTATGCAGACTGATGTTGAACATAAAAAATTGCAGCATGTCGTATTTTGGTCCATATTCATGGCCATAAATGTTGCCATCACTTGGGCTTTCTTGCATTTTTTTTTGCACAGGCTAAAAATGGATGACACATAAATACGTAAATACACGCAGTGAAAACTGTGCAGTTTTTAATGACTAAAATTGAATATGCCCATGTGAATGAGCCCTTAACGGGCTATTCCGGAACTTTTAAAATGTTTCTATTGATGACCAACAGTTTATCAATAGATGATCGGCAGGAATCCAAATGGTCTCGGGCACTGTCACTGGGATCTGGAAGCAGAAAGCGCTGCCCACAGTGCAGTGGTCTGGGTTGGTACTGCAGCACAGCTCCCATTAAATTCAATGCAATACCAACCCTGTCTTCCGCGCGATGCAGGGTGCAACTATAATGGTTATAGAGGATGCTGTTGCAACCGGGCCCCGGAGCCTTAGGGGGCCCATAAGGTCTCTGTTCCTCATATAAATAGACGAGAACTATGAATGAAGCATTATAGTTCGGGGGCACTGTTACGGATTTTGCATTGGGGCCCAGTAGCTTCAAGTTACATCTCTGGTAGTAAAATGTTTGCCTATCTACAGGGTACTTTACAGAAATGTAAATGTCTAATTGTGCTATCCTGCCTATAAAATCTCTCAGCTGCAGCCATCCTCCATTAAATGACTTCAGAGGGATTATGTGAACGCAAGAACTACTCCCCCCCCTCGTGTGCGCCAGATCGCCTATCTTATTTACAGCTTAGCTAAAAGATTTTCTCCTGCGCTGGAGATTGTAACGTCGGGCTTCCTGCACTCTCCCTGTGCCGCACTATTTAAGAAGGACATTCACACCCCATAAAAATGTATGTTGGAGTTTTCACACCTATTAAAAAAAAGGATCTGAGGCCGGGAGGCCCCGTTGGGTTGGGTTGTTAAGTGGGTAGAAAAGCCAGGCTCTTTACTTTTCCTGCCCACTCTGCGGGTTAGAGTGCCACCATAGTTGATGATGGATGTGTCATCTACCAGAGTGCTTACAAATCCATTCTGTTTGCCTAGGGCTTGGCCAAACCTGGAGAAAGTTTAGACTCCTTGGTGTGTCATAAAATTCAGAGCAAAACACCATAAATCTCGAGAAGCCTGTCAAAAGGAGGCAGTCACTTACCAGCTCGCATTCCTCCTGTCTCTTACCCACATCTCAGGTCCAAAAGGCCAAAAGGAAGTGGTGGTATAGAGCCACTCGAGACTGATGTTTATTTTGTACTTGAGCAGTGCTGTCTGCAGTGGGGTTAGGAATATTTTGCTTTACCGTATGAAAGAAAAGAACTTGCCGTCATGGTTTATGATCACGTTAGATAATATAGAGATCATAAGTCGATTTTCTACATTTAGATATACTTTTAGGATGGTAGTAAAGATATCCATTTGTGAAAGATGTTACTGATTGTGCCTCTCAAAATTACTGATGAGCGAACTTTTAAAAAAGTTTGGTTTGGCCGGTTTGCTGAATTTCGGGAAAAAAGTTTGGTTTAGTCCGAATTAGTTTGAACTAAACTGGAACTTCACCAATATCCCTAAAACTGGTGTATAACTCGGACTAAGAGCCATAAAAGCCTATATAACACTCTCGGGTCACCAAGAAGTGTATCTAAGCACTTTTGAGCTGTTTTTAAAGCAACTGTCGGGGCTTGGAGAAACAATGATGGCCACCCCACCCATCATTAGACTTCTCATTAGTCTAAGACACTGCACCTGCTTTGATTGACCAGTGTTGTCCATGTGAGCAGCACTGGCTAGTCAGCGGCATGAGGTGTCCTAGTCTACCAGTGCATGCTATGCACAATCTACATCAGGTAGTCAGAGAAGCGGTTCGGCCATATTTGTTTCTCCAGGCCTGGTGGGTCGCTTTAAACGGGTTCTGTCAAAAGAAAATCAATAATTACCCAATGCTTCCAGCAGGTTGGTGTACCCAGCCACTAGTAACATAGCGTTTACTGCCTAGCAGGAAATGCCGGGCTATTGCCGAGACTGCGCATGCACACTATGTCGCCGTGAGTGTTCATATACTATTGACGTGAGACAGCACGCATGCTCAGTTTTGGCAATAGCCTGGCATAAGATTCGGCATTCCCTGCCAGGCAGTGAACACCACATCACTAGTAGCGTAGCGTACATTGACCTGTAGGTAGGAGACTGCCGAGAATGCACGTAACGTCACAGGAAAAAGAAGAATCAGTCAGCTGGAGGTTAGGTGACCTGGGGGACTGCAGGAGCCAGGAGAAGATCGCATAAGAAGTCTGCCTGGGAAGGAATAGGTAAGTATTGAATTTTTTAAAGACAAAATTAATGAAGAAGTAGAAGAAAAAGGATTATTTTACCTTCTTCCTCTTTTTCTAATTTTCCTTCTCCTTCTTTCATTTTCCTCCTTTTTTATTCTTCTTCCTTCTTCTCCTTCTGTTTGCTTCTTCTATTTTAGCGGATTCAGAGGAGACGAGGTAAGAGTTCACGCCAAACTGAACTTTTAGCAAAATTCAACCCAAACACAAGGTTGAACTGTTGCGGTTCACTCAGTACTACTCAAAACCCGTTGGTGCCTTTTTTACTTGCATGACATCTGAAGGCAATGGAAGACCTGGTTCTTTTACAGGGTATTCATGTATTCATGGCTGGATTATGGTTGGACGTTCACTCTCAGTGAAAAAATTTGAGCTAGCAACTCCTTTAAAATATAAGTCCATATATAGCCAACTCTCCACCTCCTTTCAGCTGGACACGATCATTGATTGGTCGTCAGGGATGGGTGGATGCCCCCTAACTCCCCAAGGTGTGTGTGCCCTCCCTAAAACTGGTCCTCCCTATAATTTGATCCAGTTCTATACCAATGGGGGTTGCAAGGGACTGAATAGCCACTGTTAAAGTTGGTGGCCACGGCCACCAACTTACTCCTCCTGGTGGCTGTTTGGGGCTACTTCTGAGGGTCGCCTGGTTTTCACCCTTTAAACCTCTTTTAAGGGACATGGTCCTTGCTGCAGGGAACCCCCAGGTTGTTTACCCAGGAGTAGTCACAGTACAGTCACAGCTGACCCAGGTGGGTAAAAAGACACCAGAGCATAGTACCAATGGGACAAGCAAGGACATAGTTAGTATAACAGGCCAAGGTCAGCACAAGTGGAGTTCATACAGTACTATAAGCAGGCAAAATGTTAGGGCAAGCAGCAATCAAATAAATCATAGTCAGGAATCAGGCCAAGGTCAGGAAAAGCGGGGTTCGGAAATCTGGGTAAAAAGGCAAAGCTCAATCCCAAGAATCAAGCAGATACTGGTACAACTTCAGTTGAACCACCTTGGATGACTAGGAACCTTATTGCTCAGGCACCCTCCAGTGGAGGGAGGGTGCCTTACAGGGGTTGTCCGGTTGTAAACTATTGATGGCCTATTCTTACGGTAGGCCATCAATAGTAGATCAGCTGCAGTCTGCTGCCTGGGACCCCTGCTGATCAGCAGTTTGCTGGGCTGAATCATTCATGCACTAAGGTGATTTTTGCAGGAAACAGACAGCTCCGTTCTTTCTGCAGTGGCCAGGCTTGGTATTACACCCATAAATTTGAATGGAAACTTTGCCTGCTATACCAAGCCTGGTCATTGCAGTGACAATAGAACTGTTTGCTTCCTGCAGAAATCAGCTCAGAGAACAGCTTATTGGCAATGGTTCTGGCCATCAGACCCCCATCAATCTACTATTGATGGTCTATTCTAAGCATGTGTTGGCCATATAGGTAGAGGAGACTGTCTGGAATATAGTATGGCGTCTGCTGCAAAGAAGGCACAGAGGATGCCGATTGCCCTGACAGGTAGGCAGGGTGGTGAGGAGAGGCACCGATGGCCATAACAGCATGACTGGCATTCAGATGAAAAACTATATGTTCCTAAAAACTTTAGAGGGGTTGTTGATCTATTACCAGACTTGGAGTTGGGAATGATTTTTTTTCCCTTAAATGAGGAAAATTGGCTTCTACCTCATTGGGGTTTTTTGCCTCCCTCCGGATCAACATTAGGAGAGGTAATAGGCTGAACTAAATGGACGGATGTCTTTTTTCAGCCTAACATACTATGTTACTATGACCTTTTCAACTGTTGGGATAAAGGCTTAAAGGGTTAAATTATAAAAGTCAGCAATAGGAAAAAAATGTGTTAATATTGATAACTCCCATGACATACATAATTGTGGAATGCACACTTGGTAATTTGCTACCTCTGGGTTTAATCACAGCACTGATGACACGTTAATAAGAGAGGAATCATGGAGTCATATCGCTCTGCCATGTAAATTGCCTGCACACCTGGGAATGTGTTCCACCATCAGCTTGTTTGGGGGCCAATTATCTGGCACCACTTACTGGAACAATTTGCCTTTGAATTCCCCAGAGTTTGCTGAGATCATTATATGTTATAGTCCTTTACCAGGAGGATTGAACTGTAACTTTATAGGTTTGTTCATTGGCCTTCAACAACTTTTCCTAAGTACGTTCATCTTTGGAGGTTCTTTCGATGTTGATCCAAGTGGAAAATGAAATAATAATATTTTTATTTTAATTTCTTAATTACTCATTAAACATTTAATAAGTATTTTAGGCACGCTGAGGGCATCCAACAACGGGGACGAGAACAGGGCATGAGCTGTAAATTGAGAGCCGAGGATGGGAAGCCTTTCCCAAAGGAAAGTTGGATCTTCCCTTTGGCACTTGGCTAGTAATGCTTCTGGCGATGAGCCTAACTGTGCTCCAATTGGTCATATTTCACTTCACCCAACCTACATATAGTTCCAAAAGTGGTTCACTTTTTTTTTTATAAAGTTGGCACTACATAAGAGTTACAGAAGTTGGCAATGAAGTTTGGCAGTGTCAGACTGGGCCACCATGGGAAATAATTATAAACGGTCCACCCTCAGAACACGTATACATCTACTTTTAGTTGCATCGTAAACTTTGCTGTCATTGTTGTGGACACAGGATTCATCATTGGTAAGGTCTAATAGGGTATTTGTGATACAACGCTTCAAAAGACCAACCTTTTAACACAGTGACCTGCTCCAAAACCAACTTCATAAGAGGTTGTCTTCAACTGGACCTTGTAAGGGGTGATTGTGGCACTACTGTTTTAGAACCTCTGCCCATCTGAGGACCCTCTTGAGGGTCAGTCTGAGGAAACAGTACCGTTGTAAAAAAAAAGTTAAAAGGGCTTAAAATGAACAAAAAATGAATACTCACCTATCACCATTGCTGACCATCCAGAGCTTCAGCCCCAGTGACCATTGCACTGAACTCGGAAGATGCGGTGGGCGGTCATGTGCCATTCATTGTGCACATGACCACTCAGCCACTTGTAGGCTTCAGCAGTAATTCTTCTATGGCCACTGAAGAGTGGCTGAGTGGTCATGTACAAAATGTATGGCACGTGACCGCCCGCTGGTTCAGTGCGGCGGGCATCGCGGCTGCAGCGCCAGACGGGGAGCTGTGGGCATAGGTGAGTATTCCCTTTTTGTTAATTTTAAGCCCTTTAGGGGTCTCAGAAAACCTCATTAATGGCTTACTAGCAGGGGAATATTATTGTGGTGACCTACATTGCACCCATCTTTTATCAAAGTCTTGTTTCCTACAAACTGAAGCCCCTCGCATTCGCCAGTGAAATGGCCGCTGTGACCTGGCTTAATGCAACGCGCCTTTTCATGCAATCTTTACAGATAGCGATCACCTGGTCACAATACGGCATTGTGCAGCTACTGGTTTTTTACATTCTTTGGCTATTACTGCTGGTTTTATGATATCAGCACTGTCTGACCTTGTTACTATAAAGAGGTAGAGGCCCCCAGTGGCAGCCCCTGTTTATCTTGGAGTCACTTCAAAGGCATTTTTATTGCTCCTGAATTTAACAGTAAAGTAAAATATATTGCTAATGCATTTAACCCTTTCTGTAGGGATAGGTTTCTAAATAACGCGTTGTTGAGGAGCGGAATCCACAGACGTTCTCAGGAGAAAGGAAAGAAAAAGGGGGGACAAGAATTAGCTCGCACAGAACATCTACCGCAGCCTGGGCCATTAGAGGAAAGTCCTACAGCCAAAGGAACTTTTACTTATTGAAATGTATCCGCTATAGGGTCCTTTACATGCATGGCCCGTACATATCATATAGAGTGGCAATAGCCAATATACAGTATATAGGATTGCCACTGCAGCCAATGGGGTGTCAGGATATGAAAGGCTATGTACACCTTTGCACTCTTTTTTTTAATCAATGTGTTTTTGGAAATTAAGACTTTTTGTAATTTGTTTTCATTAAATATTTGTGATTGTTTGGTTTCTGTGTTTGTATTGTTTTCCAAGGCAATGCAGACTGGAGGACTGAAATCTTAGCAAATTCTAGAAGTTGGAGTAAACTGACAGGACTTCCCCATGGCTGCTCCCCCTTCTGTTGACATGCATTCAATGCCTTTCCACTGAGCTATTACAGAGGGTTGTATGACGCTGTAGGGGGTTGATGGAGGAGATCAGGAGGACATAGAGTAGAGACAGCTACTATTACAGAGGGCTGTAATTCCTTCCGGATTAATTTTCTGTTCTTATCAACAATGAGAGGTGATAGCCAGTAGCTACTCATAGAGAAGATGGGATAGAGAGATAGCTGTGCAGTATTGAGTGGGAGTGCTTATGCTACACAGCCTCTGAAAGCAGGAAGGGGTAGCTGAGTTTGTGTGCATTCATTAGACAGACCAACTGATCAGCACTGGGAAAGACACTCCCCCACCCCCACCCCAGCCAGAAATGTGAATGTAGAGGAATCTGCAAATCAAGTATGAGACTTTTTAAATGTATGGGAAGCAAAATTCAATGTAAAAAAAGCTAATTATTCTTTTCTGTAGGGACTTAGTAAGATACTGAATGTGTGTATTAATTTTTCATGCACAAAGTTTTCCATAGCCTTTAAAGAGGTTTTATGACTAGGATATGTGTAACAGTGTGGAGAGTATACAGAGAACAGCGTGATTAAGGTAAACATTCAGCGAAAATGGATCCTCTGGACAGAAAAACTTACAGATGAAATGGGCAGAAGAGACTGTCAAGAATCTTTCTGATGAACAGGCACTGCACAGCCAAGGAAACTGCAGTCAAACACAACGCTGGAGCTCCAACTCACATGTCCGAACACACAACTCGCTATTCCTTAGCACGGATGGGTTATAACAGCAGACAACCAGTTCCAGCCCCATTGCTATCCAAGGAAAATAGAAAGGCAAGACTTCAGGGGGTAAAAAAGCGCAAAATATGAATCACTGGCCAGCAGAAAAATATCACCTGGTCAGATGAATCTAGTTTTCTGTTACAACGTGCTGATGAATTTAGCATAACCCTTGTTGTCAGGCTGGTGGAGGTGGAGTAATGATGTGGGGAGTGTTTTCTTGGCATATTCTGAGTCCTCTGATACCCGTGGATGGACGCCACAACAAATTGCTGCTGTTCTGTAGGTGAAAGGGATTCCAATATACTACTAATTTCTGTTGCACCGTGTTGATGGGAGGGTCAGTATTTGGTGCAAGCAACATGGATCAATAAACCCATCAGCTGGTCAGAACATGTCAGCATCTCCATCTAATTTGTGGCGACTACAAGAAGCTTCCTGTCCGCATGGGCCAATATTTCTGCAGAACAATTTCCTTAGCTAGTGAAACCTATGCCATGATGAATTGTTCTGTTTATGAAGACCAAGTAAGGTTCAATGTGCTACTAGATGGGGCCTTAAGTGGCCAATCAGTGTGTATAGAGTATACCTCTCCAAAAGATCACCTCTTTGAGAACCCCCCCCCCCCCGCGCGATCTACGCCAATTTCTTTAAATCCAATTTATAATGGCCTTCTTTGATAAGTGAGATGCAAGAATGGTTCAGAAGCATAGCTAAACCTATTTATGGTGGCAATTGACCATAGCGCTGGTGCAAATGTTTGAGGAGTCACTCACCAGTCTTGTAGTCTTTTTATTTATCAGCATAATTGTCATGTTCATTAACTCTGATGGAATATAAACCAAACATTAATTTGTGATTGGGAATTTTACGTCACTTAAACCAACAAAGTGCGTACCATAGTTGTAATCCTTGTGGACACTCTGTTGTCTACGGATAGGTTGCCTTAAGTTAATTAGCTCATGGTTGGTGTATATTTATGCAGGGCTTCTCTATACTTCAGGTTTGCAGCTTTAACAAAGAAAGAAGAGAGGGTTGGTTCGTATGTCACACTACTTCCTGCAAAGGATCCTCATGGGCGGGGCATATAGAGAGCTCTCCTGCCCTCCATTGGGTTGTAAATTGAGCAGCACCCTTTATATGTCAAACCCAAGATATGAATTTTTGGAAAACAGAGGTATATAGAGACATTTGAGTCTATAACTGGCACTATCCCACCCAAACAGTTAGTGGTGAGGAAGTAATCATAGTAAACATCCACATAAGTTCATTTACCGTACATCGTATGCTCTGGTAACTGTCAGGAATCAAAGTTATATGTTAGAACTGAGCAAAAGCATTGAGCAAGGAGGTCGGACCCAATAACCCGGGAGGTCCATTTTAACTCTATGATTCTATGAGTCTAAAAACTACAAAGTATGTAAGCATCTGGTTAAGCCTTGGCCTGTCTGGTTGTGAGGGAGATAAATTCGCAGATGTAGACATTCTCGGTACATAACCTGGGGTACTTGGATAGGAAATGTCTACTCCTCTGTCAGTTTCCAGCCTCAGGATAGCAGTGAATGTTGCTTGGCTTGGTATCCACTGTACACAGTCTTCACCTACAGCAAAGCTTAGAAAGTCACCACTTGCTGCCAAACTGGCCTCACAGGCCCTGTCCAAGGCTGGTGTGGCTTCCGCTTGTTGGGTGGGAGGAAGTCTCAGGCAGGCTCAGGTTGACTGTATACGCACACAAGGCTCGTCTGAGGTTTTATTGCCGGGTGGAGAATTATTTATAGTGATAATCATATTATGTAATCGTCTTGTCATTTTTAGGACAATATACTCTACTTTTCTAAGCCAAGTCACAGCTCATCTTATATAAAGCGTATCCACTTGATACTCTATTAGCCGAGGTATACACGCCCGGACATAGGAGTCTTGCAAATGTGGAATATATGTCATGTAATTATAATGCAGCAATATAAGGGAGGATATATTACACAAAGTTACAGAGACTGTATAATATAGTTATGGATGGGTCAGAGTGGTTCATAACAGGAGAAAATAACGTACAATCAGGGAAACAAATTACAAGTCTGTCCATGGTTGTAGTGTCTAAGGCTAGCCATAGTTATCAGATAGCCACCAGTTTAATGCTCTTTCCTCCTACAGCTATTTCACCCCGTCCCCACTGACATGCCAAGCGTGCATGAGTTCAGAATGAGGAAAGATGATTAAAAGAGTAGAGCCAAGTTCTAAAGTTATTTCCTATCTACAGGAACGCTGGGTTCCCCACTGATCCCAAGACTGGGGTCCAGTTAGTCAGTCCGAGTGAATGGAGTGGAGGTCATGCTGGTACGCTGCTGCTCTATTCACTTCAATGATGGCACCAGAGATTGCCGAATTCAAGCGCTTTGGCAATCTTCAGCGCTGTTACTGAAGTGAGTGGAGCAGTGGTGCACCTGTGCTCTATTCACTTGGGGGAACAACCAGACCCCTGTTCTTGGGATCAGTGGGAGTACTAGCGGTTAAACTACTGCCAATCATAAAGTTATCCTCTTTTAGTGGAATAATCACTTTGTGAATCGAGATGGCTTATTCCAACTTCCATTAAAGCCAATGGGAGTAAAAATCAGATTCACTAATTTGCCCCCAAGGTCCCAAAGGCAGCCAAAGCCCTCCAAATTGCCATTGGGGTCAATCGTAGAATTAGGGTGTTAATGAAAACAAAAAAAGACCCATATATGGTCTCCTAGATTAAAAATTATGCCAAGAAAAACGGCAGGTGTGCTGCATGTTTTAAAAGCAATTTTACAAGGGCAAATTCTGCCAGGTGACGACAACACTCAAGCACGGACCTTCTCCAAGGAACAGATGTAGAGTTACCAAAAATTACGCCAGGGGAGACAGCAGGTGTGGTGCTCATTTCAAAAGCAATGATGTGTCCCTGAACGGAGCAGGAAAGCAGAATCCCCAGTGCAAGTGTAAAAGCACCCTAAGTCCTTGCTTTCTTCATCTTACCTTTTTATTTACTTATTTTAATTTAGTTTATTTTTTTTGCTCCACTTTTTAGGCTGGGTTCGCACGGGCCGGATTTGCCACGGAAGTTCCGTGCGGAATTTCGCCGCGGCAAATCCGAATGCGGCCGCTAATCCCAGGATTAGCCAGCCATGTGGACGAGATTTCTCAGAAATTTGCCGACCGCAGCATGTCCATTTTTTTCTTTGCCCGCTGCGGCCGCGCTCTCCTTTATGGGAGCGCCGGCCACAGTGGAAGAGCCAGCGGCCGGGCCGCTTCAAAACCGCCGCTGGTTTTGAAGCAGCAGTTCTCCTGGCGGAAATCTCGCAGTTTTTCGCTACGGCCAAACCGCGGGATTTCCGTTGGGAATCCGCCCCGTGGGAACCCAGCCTTAGTGTAGATTTATATAACTTTGTGGTTTGCAGAAAACCACTGCTAGCTGCGTAATGCCTGCAAATAATTAGTAATGGCCAGGGCTGCTGACACGCACTGTGTGTGTTTGTTGTTTCTTGTTTGAATTTCTTTTTGTTTTATATTAACAAAAAAAGCATCACCAACTGAATAAGCCACAATCCCTGGGAGGCCTGATATGTGAGAACAGAAGACCATAGAGTATAGCGTGTATCTTTGTGAGCTGTCCCTGTTTGGTGCATTCCCCAAAGCTCACTGCTAGCTGAGTACGGTCTGCAAATAATTCATAGTGTCCGGACCGGTGACTTTAAATGACATCTGAGGCCACAAACAGAAAACGGCAGTATTCACCACGCCAAATTGTATTCATCTGTTGGATTCGCTGCTATATATGCTGGCAGCAGCAGAAATATACCCTGCCCAAATGTGCAAGCATATAAACACCATGCAGCTTCTCTGTTCTGTGCTCAACTGTAAACTGGTTGCTGCTTCCACTGTGCCTATGTTATATATGGCTAGGTCATGTGGTGTATGCATCCAATAAAACTGCTGCCCATATGCAAGATGGAAAACACATTTGGTGACATCATCAATGAGCTATGGCTGCTGATTGGTTGTACACTGATCTCTATAGCAGGCATCATGGAAAATTAAATTTTCCCACGATTTTGGCCATAAATCAGGATGATCAAGACAAACAACACTGGTCTCTTATCCTGTGAATGGGGGATAAGTTTATAACTGGGCACAATCCCTTTAAGCCACTTCCAGACACCACTGGTGGCGGCTTATCTCACCTGTGAGCAAAAGGATCAGGTACATTGACTGCCAACTGCCTGATCCTTCTTTCCCCAACATCTATTGGTGGAGAGAGTCGAGAAACTTCTATACAGATTACATAGTCAGCCGGTCTCACCTCATGGTTTCAGCCAACATTAATGTTATGTACATGGCCAGTTTAAAGGGGGTTATACCAAAATCTAAAGTTATACCCTATCCAGAGGGAAGGGGGGTTCCAATGGTCCCTGCATGAAAGAAACGGAGGACGCCAATGCGTACCACAGCCTCATCCATTTCAATCACAGAGCTGCAAATTGGCGACTGAATTTCACTGACTGCTTCCTTATGTCCTCAGGAGATAAGCCGGTGTCAGAGATGTCTGACTGTAGCTTACCTCTATAATCACATGAATGCTTGGCTGAGACAAACGTTCATGTGTGTTGGAAACAAAAGTTGTTAAAGGTGTATGGGCAGCTTTAGGCTTATGTTTTACAGTGATTTAAAGGGGTTGTCTGGGACCTTGGGGATTTTTTTCTATTGATCACTTCTCCTCAGGATAGGTCATCAATAGATTATCGGCAGGGGTCTGCCGCTTGGGATCCTTGTCGATCATCTTATTCCCAGCACTGATGTCAGTATGGACACTGTCCATAGTGTAGAGGCGCAGGATGGTACTGCAGGAACAGTTCCCATTGAATTGGACTGCTGAAGTATGGCAGCATGAAATGCGCAAATGTGTACTGACCGCATGGCTTGGTGATCAACAGAAACCTGAGCAGCAGACCCACACCGGTCATCTATCATTGACCTATGCTGAGGATAGGGTATCAATAAAAAAAGATCCCAAAAGTCCTGGACAACCCCTCTAATGCTGTTTTTGTTGTCTATGCTGCAATATTCCTGGCGAAGGCAAATTTCCAGCAAAAATAGGATTGTGTGTTACCCCCCTGAACTGCGAGGAAAGTCTGCTGAGACTGTAGATCCCTAAACATACAGCGTAATATAAATGAGACCCGTCTATCTTAATTAGCCCTTCACTACTGCAGTGACCTGAAATACGTTTCTAACCTTCAGTGTAATTGATATCAAAAGAGTGACGGAAAAATCCAGACCCTCCATTCTGTGATCTGAATTCTAAATCGCTGGTGACATACTTCCAGACAATCCTATTATCTCGATTATCTCTCCTTCATGTCATCATATGATCAGGAAATAAATATATGAATTGGTGGAATACCATCTCAGATATCCGCCAGTCCTTACCTAAAACATGTGTCTCGCTCTCTAAAGTACTTTAATCCTTTGACACGTCTCTGAAAAACGAGTTGCAATTATATAATTAGAAATAATGACGATAGTGAGTAGCGCTCAATGCTCGGGTCTTGAGTTACATCTGTACAGAAATGATATGGTAAATGGCGGAGCCCTCGTTGTCCCGGGGATCACTCTCGGCTGTTGTTGCCTGCTGTAACCTCTTAGCGGTAATAAACTGCCTGTGTGACCCTAAAGTGTCAGTCACGGCCAGTAGGGCGAGGTTCTGCAGATGAGTTTATTATAGGAGATCCAATACTGTAGATACCCTGTTTCCCCGAAAATAAGACAGTGTCTTATATTAATTTTTGCTCCAATAGAGTTTACTTTTTTACATGTATAGCTGCCTGGACTCTATTTATATTGTCTTTTTTATTAACTGTAACTAGAGCTCCTTTTTGGAGTAGGGCTTATACTTCAAGCATCCTCCAAAATCCTGAAAAGGCATTCTACATCCTCAAAAATCCAGAAAAATCATGCTAGGTCTTATTTTCGAGGTAGGTCTTATTTTCAGGGAAACAGGGTATGTTGATGCATGACTGTGTGAAAGATGTAAAGTGCCTTGAGTTTATAATCTTGGTTGGAAAACTGTTCATTTTTTAAGATTTTTGATATTTTCTGCAGGTGTCCTTAACTTAGAAATGAGCCTCATGCAGAGTGTAAGCTCTCGCCTACGACCTGAAGGTTGCAAGTTCGATCCTCGTGTGATTCAGGTGGTTGGCTCAGCCTTCCATCCTTCTGAGGTTGGTAAAATGAGAACCCAGCTTGGTGGGGGGTAGTAAATAATAATTACCTGAAAGTGCTGCGGAATAAGTTGGCGCTATACAAATACCGAGATTTATTTATGATAAGAGGGGAGTTGTCAGGGGCAAACCCAAAGTGGCCCTGAAAAAAAATTACAAAGTGGTCTCATGTTGTAAGCGGGCCAAAACTGGCAGAAAGTGGGGCAAACATAAGTAGACAGGGGTCAGCATACTGCTAGTCACAGCCACGTTTGAGAAGCCTATGCAGTGTGCGCAGCTCACCGCAGAAAACATACCTTACGAACACTGAGGCTGGGTATTGGTCAAAATGATCATGTGACATGATTGTGCTATACAGAAGTCAGTGGAGACAGGGGTGATGCAGACTGCAACAGCTGGGAGGTGAGTATAAGCTGTACTTTTTTTAAGAGCCTAAGCACTGGTCTCAGGACCCAAATGGTCTATCGGGATTTCTTCAGATGGAGTCCACGACCAATCCGCTTGTGCAAGTTATTATCAATCATTTTTGTGTTCCAAAGATCACCTGATCGATGGGGATCCCAAGCGATGGACCCCCACAGACCAATTATTGATGACCTATGACCTAGGTCTTAAACAGTAAAAGTCCCGGAGAACCCCTTGAAGAACATAATCCAGAAAAATGTTTTTTTGATCAGTCGTTCATACACATGAGAAGATCACATTGGTGAACTTTGTGATCAAACCACCACTTGGTTCCTAGAATCAAAAGACTCTCTAAAGGGCAATCAAACTCATTTGGAACTGATCAGAGATTATTCTTCTAAGCAAAGAGCCATCAATGAAGTGTTCTTTGAAATCAGTTTTGGCCCAAGTTTACAAACTAAATCCATAGATCATTTTCACTGGATCCCCCCTTTTCTTTAAAAGCCCCTTGCCCTATCTTCATCCATTAATGGATCATGCCCCGAACTCAGTGTCAACTAGATGTGGACAAGAAGACATCTGTAATCTGGTAACAAAAAAGGATGAAATCAAAAAGTCAGTAGATGTGCCCGACTAAGAATTCCAGCTTTAAGTAATTACTCTAAACTCTATTTGGCCAAGATATAGCCGGACGGCCCAATGTTGGCCATCGCCGTGTATTATCTGTTGGCAGATTCCACCAATGTAAAGACCTTCCTATGAATAGGTTACTGGTTCTTTTCCTATAACCAAATCTGTACGCATGAGAAAGGCCAAAAGACCATTTCCCTCTGCTGAAAGACGTGTGCCGGAGACACATTTCCTATCATTACTCCCAAAGCCGCTTACCCAACACACTTTAAGCCTTTCAATGAAACGAGCACTGAGCTGCGGCTGTCTATGAATACGACCCCTGTGATGGCTTGCTGACTCCTCACTCTTCCTTTCCCCTCGGAGTGGAACTTTAGCAGTTTTGCGAAACCACGTTAGAACAATGTTAACTGTAAATAAATCTTTCCGCATTTCCTCTTGTCGTATCGCACCTACTCAGCAGCTGGGTCGAAGGCAACTACCTTGATCCAGCACGTTGCGCTGTCAAAATATGACATTACAAGCAGATGGTTTGAATACGAAACGATTAAGTGGAGCACATATTAACACAGTGCAGCACCATCAGTCAGAAGTGACGGGCTAGCCTTCATAGGAGCGTTATTCCGTTTGCACTAGTGTGGGGGTGGAAGACGAAATATGACAGTGTAAGCAGATGTTGAAGATGTTAGCAGAACAAACGTCAGGAAAATGTCCTGCGCTGACCACATATTAACACTCCAAAATGTTTTTACCCAACGCTGGGGCGCCACAGAGCAGCCAACTTTCTAAGGTGTTATTGTATTTCATGGGCTAGATGAAATGCTTCATGACTGAGGTATGCTTTGCAATGACTATAAAACATTCAACACATCGAATTTTTTTTGGCTTCAGACGTAAAGCCAAAACTTTTGCTCAATTTAACACAGCATTCCATTAAAAATTGTTTTATTCACTTATGGAGAGGAGGAATAATTTATGTTTGGGGCGTAATTTACGTCTACGTCTTGTAGGGGGGCGGTGGAGCTAATTAAATTCCACTTTGAAGGCGGTGAAAAAAAAACTTATGGATGGCTAATAGTACAAGATGGCTGGTGTGTTAAAAAGCAGTCTGAGAATGTTGACATCACCCATTGGTAAGATGTCATATACTCATTGTCAAAAACACCTCTACAACACAATCCAAGAGATTTCACCCATATACTAGAGTTTGAGAGTGAGAACATTTTCGGAATGCGATATTGGGATGGTCCCGTGGATGCATGAGGGTACACACAGAAGGCGCCTGGGCTCAGGACACCCTCAACAGACCACCAGTAGAGGGGATCGTCTGATTATTCACCATGCAAAAGCAGCTCCAACTGTTTGCTGTCCAACAACCATAGACAAGTGGCACCATCGTTACACCTCTGTGTCTGACGAAACCATTTGCAGGTCTTTAGATGAAGGACATTTGGTCTCACGGTGCCCATTATGTGTATTGCCTTTGACACTCGCCATTGCCTCCATTTGTAGTTGTGTTCTAAACGACGAAACTGGACTGCTACATAGTGGAACTGGGTTGTCTTCAGCAGGCTTAGTTTGGTCACTAATGACAACCGTGTTCGTGCCTGGAGACCTAGAGGTGAGCTCCTCAATCCTGCCTTTGCTGTAGAGCGGCACACTGCCCCCTGCTGGTGCGATGGTCTGGGGGCCATCACATACGACAGTCGGTCACTTCTAGTAGTGGTAAGAGGGACAATGACAGCTCAGTAATAGGTTCAGGACATCCTGCAGCCACATGTGTTCCTCTCATGGCGGCTTCCAAGAGGCATTTTTTAGCAGGATAATGCTCAGCCGCACACAAGGATGTCACAGGAATGTCAGCACAATATTGTCACACTTCCGTGGCTGCCCGGTCACCAGATTTACCACCAATAGAACATGTATGGGACCATCTGGGACACCAACTTCAACTGCCTATGAGTCTGCACGATCTAGAAGCTCAGTTACCACAAATGTGGAGAGATATGCCACAGGATACCATCCAGAACCTGTATGCCTTCAATGTCCGCCCATATCACATCTTCCATTCAAGCTAGAGGCGGTAAAACAGAGTACTAGAGTCTCCATGCCCCCTGTATCACATCTTGTATACAAACTAGAGGTGGTACAACAGGGTACTAGAGCCTCCATGTCCGCTCGTATCGCATCTTGTATCCAAATTAGAGGCGGTACAACAAGGTACTAGAGCCTCCATGCCCCCCATATCACATCTTGTATACAAACTAGAGGTGGTACAACAGGGTACTAGAGTCTCCATGCCGTCCTGTATCACATCTTGTATTCAAGCTAGAGGCGGTACAACAGGGTACTAGAGCCTCCATGCCCCCCATATCACATCTTGTATACAAACCAGAGGCGGTACAACAGGGTACTAGAGCCTCTATGCCCACCCATATCACATCTTGTATCCAAGCTAGAGGCGGTACAACAGGGTACTAGAGCCTCCATGCCCTCCTGTATCACATCTTATATCCAAACGAGAGGTGGTACAACAGGGTACTAGAGCCTCCATGCCCTCCTGTATCACATCTTGTATTCAAACTAGAGGTGGTACAACAGGGTAATAGAGCCTTCATGCCCGCCTGAATCACATCTTGTATCCAAGCTAGAGGCGGTACAACAGGGTACTAGAGCCTCCATGTCTGCCCGTATCGCATCTTGTATCCAAATTAGAGGCGGTACAACAGGGTACTAGAGCCTCCATGCCCGCCCGTATCACATCTTGTATCCAAGCTAGAGGCGTTACAACAGGGTACTAGAGCCTCCATGTCCGCCCGTATCGCATCTTATATCCAAACGAGAGGCGGTACAACAGGGTACTAGAGCCTCCATGTCCGCCCGTATCGCATCTTATATCCAAACGAGAGGCGGTACAACAGGGTACTAGAGCCTCTATGCCCGCCCGTATCACATCTTGTATCCAAGCCACAGTCACAGATGAAAACTGATGCATTCTACAACATATTGCTAAATTTTCCACATTGTCCATTACTTCCATGGTGTAAACCATATTCCACTGTTCCTCTGTCTTTAGGTTACAATATCAAGAAGGGAAGGAAGATGGAAGAGAGTAATGCATGATTGCAGGATCAGACTACATAACGAGTTTGTTTGTAGTGTGTAGCCATGGAGACACATAGGACTGCAGAGGAACTGTATACACAATCTATTTGATCATGGATCTCGCCCACCACAGAAGTTCCAACCAAGTCAGGCTGTGCCAAGGTAACTGATAGCTCATTTGCTATTGTACCGAACCAATACGCTACTTTCTGTCACATCCTACCCCACCAATGTACAGCACAAGAGGTTACACCAGTCTCTTAAAGGAGATGTCCCACGCCGAAACGGGTTTTTTTTTCTTTTTAAACCCCCCCCCCCCCGTTCGGCGCGAGACAACCCCGATGCAGGGGTTAAAAAAACCACCCGCACAGCGCTTACCTGAATCCCGGCGGTCCGGCGTCTTCATACTCACCTGCTGAAGATGGCCGCCGGGATCCTCTGTCTTCATGGACCGCAGGGCTTCTGTGCGGTCCATTGCCGATTCCAGCCTCCTGATTGGCTGGAATCGGCACGTGACGGGGCGGAGCTACACGGAGCTACACGGAGCCCCATAGAGAAGAGGAGAAGACCCGGACTGCGCAAGCGCGGCTAATTTGGCCATCGGAGGGCGAAAATTAGTCGGCACCATGGAGACGAGGACGCCAGCAACGGAGCAGGTAAGTATAAAACTTTTTATAACTTCTGTATGGCTCATAATTAATGCACAATGTACATTACAAAGTGCATTATTATGGCCATACAGAAGTGTATAGACCCACTTGCTGCCTCGGGACAACCCCTTTAACATAAGAGACATAGCGGCCCTACATTTAATTGATCCTGACCTCCCTTGGCAAGCATACCGTGTGCATGTTACACAATACTTACATCCAGTGCTGGATGGTGAGCCTTTGCAGTAGGGGAGTACATATTCTTTATTTAACACCATTATAAGGCAGTAAATGTTTATAAATTCATGAAAAACCCATTTAACGCTATGGAGAGGCTATGGCGTGACCTAATGAGGACTGTGTATGCAAGGCATCCCAGAAATATTGATGAACTGAAACACATTTGCAGGGAGGAATGATCTAAAATTCCTCCTCAACACTGCGCAAATCTTATTTGTGGCCACAGGAAATCTGTGGTGGAGACAATTGCTGCTGAAGTGGGATATACAGGTTATTGAATTCAACGGTTCACTTACGTTTTCTTGCAACTGTATAATTCCTAATGTTGGATTAATTGGATTTTACTGAAAAGATTTAACCAGTGGATTAGTTATATGTACAGTATAAGATCCAAGACAATAGCTCTTCCAGGAAAGACTGTACGTCATGTCTGAGACGAGGGTTAGGCGAGAGTAGGCAACTCCGTAGGATGCCGCTTTGCCATAGGTCGGGGGATGGCGGTGGTTACAAATTTATTGTTAAAAGTTTTTTGGGTTTTTTTTTGCAACTCAACTTTCTGTACAACGATGGTATCTGATCTGGGGTCTGTATTAATTTTGGGATTAAATAAGGGGTCTATATTAATTTGTCAGTCTGATTAGGGGCCAATATTAATTAGGAGGTCAGATAAGGGGTCTGAATTAATTATGGGGTTGGATTAGAGGTCTCTTAATTATGGGATTGGATTAGGGATCTGTATTGACTATGGAGTCGGATAAGGGGTCTGTATTATTTTTTAGGTGGGATAAAGGGTCTATTAATTTTTGGGTCTGATATGTGGCCAGTGCAAAAACTGCAACAGGGAACCCAAGCTACCATGTGTCATTTATAATACTGTTGTATTCTTTTGTGGCAGAGGGGCCTTTGGACCCTATCAGGTTCCAGGGCCCAGGTGCAACTATTACTTCTGCACCCATTACATAGCTCTGCCCCAGGGCAATGATGTCTTGGCAGCTAACTTTGCAGTCTCCAGGAGAAATCGCCAGGATGGTTTGAGCCAAACGGAGAAGAAAAGTAAAGTGAATCACCGGGTTAAATATTTCTTCTGCTTGCATCTGTTTCTTTTAAGATGTGTTTAAATCTCTTTTATTAGAGACTAAGCTGATTTTAATTGAATCTTGGATTGTCAGGGAAGGGGCACAATTTGCCTTATCTGCCTAGGGCACCGATTCACCTTCTACCAAACCTGCCATACTGTTTTCTACTACTGTTGTTTGCTACAGGACATGGAAACTTTTTGGCCTGCCCTATGGGATAATAGATTTATTCCTAAGTCCATATGTATCAGACTATATTGAATGTGAAGGATACTACCGCAGAATCAGAACTATAGACACAGGCCTTCCCTCTTGGGGATGTGCTAGTAAATTAGGTTCGGAGTTTCCTATAATCAGTTTGACGCACCGTCCGTGCTGGAAATATAAGATCAGATTTGCCAACCTCAATCTGAATCATACTTTGGCTGGAACGTGCGAACGAAACTCTCAAGGCTTCCAGAAAAACATCTACGTAATATTAAAATAAGCATTTGGATTTGGGGAGAGCACACATTATATAAGGTGTAAAGCGTCTCAGTTATTTGGTCTCAGTGGTTCCAGAAATTCTTCTTGTTCTGATCCAATAATCCTTAGAAGGCTCCCATCAGTGTAATCCAGGGAAACCTAATATCTGCTGTATGATGATGACCGAGTATTTGAGTCCTTGGACATCTGTGGGCGGTTGAACCCAATTAGACGGGATTGTTTGTCTATTTTTCACGGTTTTTCTAAGCCTTTACTATGCAATAAAACGTTGAAAATATATTTAACGCTGTTAGTAAGTAAAACCACATTTCCACATTAATAGGCTTTCTAACCATTCCAATTTCTACAGCAAACACGCGTTTCACAAACCCTGAAGTGGTGAGGGGGTGGGGTGCGTATGGAAAAGGTGCATGGAATCAATTGCATACAGCATAAGGGCCAAAATTCAACAGTGATATGTTGTAAATTGATCCTATTTTCAGAGATTTACATTTAAATATCTCCTGGCTGGACCCAATATTTTACCCATACCCTCATATGGGCTTTGGGTAAGGGAAGTGACAAGCCATTTGAGCCCATGGAGACAAGAAAGAGAAAATGGCCCAACGCCAATGTCAAAATTATTCCTCCCCTAATTCTGGTTCCTGCCCCTTACACACCACCGCTCAGTACAGAAGGGTCTAGTGCTTGTTTGTCTGCCCCACTCCATCCCATGTGCCCCTTGGGACTATTTACTCTGCCCTGGAATGGTAATTTTACACCGTAGATAGGGTATGTTGTTTAGGTTCACACCACCCATAAGGAAGCAGGACATGGGCACCAGAGCTGAGCCAAATACCCTTCTACAGGCCACACAGCAATGGCAAGCTTGTTTCTATGGCACATAATTCAAACTCAAGGTCCGCTGGCCAAATCCTTTTATGTGGCAAGCGAGGTCCAGATGCAAAAGAGCCTCTTCTAGATTGGAGGGTCTTGAGCTGTGCCAGGAACACCCTCTGCTGCACTGCGGACTTACTTGTGGCCTGCTGCTGGTACCAGGATCGCGGCTGCCATCTTGGTCCTACACTACAACCTTTGAAAAATAAAAACACAGAGAGCAACCATATACTTACTGATGCACTAATGCAAGAGAGCAGGCATATCCACCACTTAACCCCCAACATGCAGACAGCCAGAATGCTCAATGGAGGAGCAGCTTACACATGTCCTGGATACTGATGAGTCAGCCAATCACAAACCCTCCATATACTGAGGGAGGTTGCTGCTTAGTGCTTATTCTTACACAAAATAGTAGATATAGGGTGTCAGGCCATGTGGTACATGTAGTGCACCATGCAGGCTTACAACCTATTGATGACCCCATATTGGAATCCAGCGGGTTGCCTTGCACCCCACCGGTGAAACACACTGGCACCCTGGGTTCCCGCAGCATTCAAAGCTGCACTGCATGTTACTGATAAATGTGAGGTGTTAGGTAATATTTTGGCCAAAATATGTGAGCCCACAACCCTCGTCACAGGTCCTCGCTTATTGTGGGTCCCTGAACTAACTGTTAGCATGCGGCAGTTGCGGCTCCTCCCGGGGTGGCGGGGTGCTGGGTCCCGCAGTCGGGACGCATCCCCCTGGCTTCTGGTCCAGCTACCGGGGGAGCAGGTGTCTGGCCGGCGGTGTGCTGGTGGCTCGCGGCACCATGTGCACGCGCACCAGTGAGTGCAGCAGCCGTACATGAGCTCCCTTTTTATGTGCTGTTGGGAGTTGGCTGTCTCCCTCTTTCCGCCTCTTTGCGGGGGCTTTGGTTTAAAAGTCTGGCAGTGACTGCAATTACTGCCAGTTATTGGTTTTCTTCAGAGAGTGAGCTAGTCTGCATCTGTAGGTCTCCTGCCTTTGTCAGCTTGTCTGCCTTCTTGTTACTATCTGCCAGGTTTTTCCATCTGCCTCAGTATTATCAGTGTTGTTTCGTGTTGATATTATCATCTGCCTTTCCTGTCGGTATTCTACCCATTCCACCCAGGTACGCCAGCGTCCCTTCCTCGGTCCCTAGATAGAGTAGGGACCGCCGCCTGGGGTTAGCCAGGAGGGGAGGCAAGTAGGCAGGGGTTGCGGATAAGATCCAGAGCAACCCGGGCTGGCGTATCCAGGGTAGTATACCGTAGCATAATAACTGGCCCTTAAAATTGCCCAGCGGGTTTTGTTTTCTGCTCTCCAATGGAGGCCATGAGTACCCTCGCAAGTCAGTTGCAGGGTTTAGTGGGCGTGATCCAAGACCTGTCCGGTCGTATGGTGGCCCAGGAGCAGCGGGAGTTAGTGCATGTTTCTGCTGCCCCTTTTATTCCTGAGCCCAAGTTTCCTCTTTCTGAGGTGTTTTCAGGGGAGAGGAGGAAGTTTTTTGTTTTCCAGCATGCATGTAGATTGTACTTTCGGATGCGGCCTCACTAATACGGCTCAGAGTCCCAGAAAGTGGGATTGATTATGTCCCTACTTTGGGGTTCTCCCCAGACATGGGCCTACTCCTTACCCGTGAGTTTGGTTTGCCTGCAGTCAGTTGATTTATTTTTTTTTTCATCACATGTCTCTACGTCAGGGGCAGCAGTAAGTAGAGGACTATTGCTTTAAATTTAGACAGTATGCAGGTGAAACCTCTTGGAACGATGGCGCCCTTAGAGACATGTTTTTGTTGGGGCTGTCTGACGCTGTCAAGGATCTGCTCATTTCTCATCTCGCACCCGTGACACTTAATGATGCGATGGAATTGGCAGTCAAAGCTGACAGAAGGCTGAGATCTAGAAAAGATGAACGTCAGGCCCGCAAAGCTAGGGAATCCAGAAGACCTGCTCCTACTTCTTCCATGCCAACTTCCGGTGTCGAGCCTATGCAAGTGGACCAGCTAAGTCCCGAGGAACGGCGACGGTTCCGGATGGCTCAGCATCTCTGTCTCTATTGTGGGAAAGCCAGACATAGGGTAGCGACCTGTCCTCAGAAGCGGATGCAACATCAGCCTGAACCAACAGAAGAACTTCAGATCCTAGGCGACTGTCGGGAGGGTCGCCTAGGATCACAGGTACTCCCTAAGTTGTTGGTGCCTTGTCAGATTGGCTTCTGGAATTTCACTCGGTCCGGTCAAGCTTTTATTGATTCAGGTGCTGCCGCCAATTTGATTAATTTAAATTTTGTCAGACCTCTTATAACTGAATTGTCAGCATTAAAGGTTCGCATACGCTTCACTAGTATTGATTCTACCCCTCTGTTTGCAGGTGTTGTACAATGGAGGACTCCCATTTTACAGTTCACTGTGGGTGTTCTCCATTCAGAAAATCTGTCGTTCCTAGTAATGGACGGGACGTCTGTTGATGTAGTGCTTGGTATGCCCTGGTTGGCACTGCACAATCCCTGGTTTGATTGGTCCACTCGGGAACTGACACACTGGGGGTTGTCCTGTCATAGTCACTTAGCTACTATACCTATGTGTTCAGCAGATGCCATACTTATTCCAGAGTATTTGTCCAAGAAACTGTCTGAGACTTTGCCTCCCCATAGGGGGTGGGACTGTGGCCTTGATTTGATCCCCGACAGTCCCATCCCTAAGGGAGCCATTTTCAATTTGTCGGAGCGTGAGCACGAAGCCCTTAAGCCCTTTATCTCAGAGTCTCTGGCCAAACAACATATCCGGTCGTCCAGGTCCCCTGCCGGGGCAGGTCTCTTCTTCGTAGTGAAGAAGGATGGGACTTTGAGGCCTTGTGTGGATTATCGGGCTTTGAATAAAATTACTGTGAAGAACCAGTGCTCCTTGCCCCTGATTCCTGACTTATTGAATCAGGTGGTAGGGGCCCGCTGGTTTTCCAAATTGGACTTAAGAGGGGCTTACAATTTAATTTGCATCCGAGAGGGAGATGAGTGGAAGACCGTGTTCAACACCCCGTTAGGACATTTTGAATGTCTGGTCATGCCCTTTGGACTTTGTAATGCCCCTGCTGTGTTTCAGGGATTTATGAATGCGGTCTTCCACGACTTCCTGGGGGTATTCTTGGACATATATCTCGATGACATTCTGGTGTACTCCCCAGACTGGGATTCTCATGTGCGGCACTTGAGGCTGGTTCTGACCCGTTTGCGTGAGTACCAACTTTTTGTCAAGTTGGAGAAATGCAATTTTGGCACTAAACAAGTGTCTTTCCTGGGTTATGTGATTTCACCCACGGAGATTCAGGTGGAGTCTGATAAAGTGGCAGCAATCTCCCAATGGGTCAGACCAGATAACCTGAAAGCTCTCCAGCGGTTTTTAGGTTTCGCGGATTTTTACCATAAATTCATTAAGAATTATTCTATTATTGTGCAGCCCCTGACCGATCTTACCAAGAAGGGGGCCAACTTGGTAAGATGGTCGCTAGAGGCCCTAGAGGTTTTTAGTCATCTCAAGAGGGCGTTTACTGCTGCCCCGGTACTAGTTCAGCCTGACACGCGGCGACCGTTCTTCATTGAGGTCGATGCGTCTGAGGTAGGGGTGGGGGCTGTACTGTCTCAAGAGATCAGCGGGAGATCTGGGTATAGCCCATGTGCGTTCTCGCAGAAGTTCAGTTCGGCGGAACGTGAATTGTTGGCGATTAAGTGGGCTCTAGAAGAGTGGCGTCACCATCTTGAGGGGGCAAAGCATCCCATTACTGTATATACTGATCATAAAAACTTGGTATATCTCGCCAATGCCAAGAGACTCACAGCTCGTCAAGCCAGGTGGGCGTTGTTTTTCGCCAGGTTTAACTTCGTCGTTACATATATTGCAGAATCTGATCTCGTTCCTCGTCTACGGAGTTGTCAGCAGGACGCTCCCTCGGGGGTGCCGGAGGGCAGGTGGTTTGTGCCAGAGACCTTGTACATTTCGTGGCGTTAAAGAAGCTACCTTCTGCGATAGAATTTTCCAAGATTTTTGTAAAAGAAATCATTTGTCTACATGGGGTTCCCGAGAACATCGTATCTGATCGCGGAGTTCAGTTTGTTGTGCAATTCTGGCGATCCTTCTGTAGAAACCTGGGAACGTTGCTTTCCTTCTCGTCAGCATTCCACCCGCAAACTAATGGTCAGACTGAGCGGAAGAACCAGGATTTAGTGCAATATTTATGGTTGTTTGCTAGCGAAAAGGCTCATCAGTGGGCAGAATTCCTGATGTTGGCTGAGTTTGCGCTAAACAACCGTACTTGTTCTTCCACTGGGGTATCTCCATTCCTTTGCGTATATGGTCAGCATCCTCACTTCCTTACAGCTATTTCTGCGCCGTCTGCCTGTCCTGCAGCTGATGTCGCCACAGATACGCTGCAGGGAGTATGGAAAGAAGTACAGAAGAATCTGAAAGCTCGTATGCAGTTGCGTAGTGGGAGGAGTCTGTCAGTATCTGAACCTTATTGGGTGGGACAGAAGGTATATTTATCTTCTAGAAATCTCAAATTGAAGGTCCCGTCGTTGAAACTGGTGCCGCGTTACATGGGTCCCTTTGTCATCACGCGGGTAGTAAATCCGCTCGCTTATGACCTTGATTTGCCAGCTGCATGGAGGGTTCATAGGGTCTTTCACAAGTCATTACTGAAACCTTTTGTCCCTTCGGTGTCAACCTCTCTGCCTTCTTGCTACTATCTGCCAGGTTTTTCCATCTACCTCAGGTTTATCAGTGTTGTTTCGTGTTGGTATTATCATCTGCCTTTCCTGTCGGTATTCTACCCATTCCACTCAGGTACGCCAGCATCCCTTCCTCGGTCCCTAGACAGAGTAGGGACCGCCGCCCAGTTGCCCGCCTGGGGTTAGCCAGGAGAGGAGGCAAGTAGGCAGGGGGTTAAGTGGTGTATATGCCTGCCCTTTTGTTTTGGTTTATCAGTAAGTATATGGGCCCTCTCTGTGATTTCAGTTTTACTCTACAACATTGCGTGCATCCGGACTGAGCACTGTGGATCTTACTGCAGCCCCCATAGCCTTATGTGTGCACTCCCCTATCACCTTCTGCCTCTTAGCCTATCCTGCAGTACAGTACTGCTTGTCTTGGCTCAGACCCTGAGGAGACTTGTACATCTCGGCTGATCCTCGCTACCATCCCGAGGCTCCATGCACACTGCAGAGCCAGATTCCGCATGCAGAATTCCACAGCAGAATGCAGCGGTGTCCGTGCGTGCCTGGTTAGTTTCATTTTCTTCTGTACTGTGGATGGTCCGCAAGGCTTGCCGTTGGACATGCGCAGTAGAGATTTTTTTTAACTAATGCTTTTCCCGCGTGATCGCCTAACGATGACGCAGATTCCACGACTTTTCTGTAATGTCATTGCAGAAGGGCCGCGGATCAGATGGCTTACATTGACTTCAATGGAGACCGTCCATGCGGAATCCGCGAGAAAATGGAGCATGCTGCAATTTTCCCTCCACTTGCGGAAACTGTAATTCGTTTTCACAAGTGTGCAGGAAGAATTGATTTCCCATAGGATGCTATGAAGGCTATTTGCTGCAGATTCGAGGTGCAGACACCCACCGCAGATTCCCCAGCAACTATTCATCCATGGGTAGGAGATCTGAAGAGGACAAACTGTTACAGCCTGCCTGTCCATATCTTGTGAGCCTGCTGCAAAGATCAGAGAGGATGGTGTCTTATATTCCTGCTTAACCCCGTTATTTTGGAATCCTTTCGCCTAACTTCCTTAATTTTTTCCTTTTCTCCAACTAATTAGCAGTTTAGAGTCATGTCTCTGTTGGGGGACTTGTGTCCCAATTTTTCTGAACAGGAACCTTGCTCTGAACCATCTGTCCCTCCCACCTTTTAATACATTCTTTAAATTATAGTCTTAAAACGGCCCTTTGAAGGCATCCATAATACTGATGTCTCCCTCTGTGAAAATGAGTTTGACACCCCTGTTTTATATAATTGATGTTTTCAGCTCCAGTTCTGAAGTTTCCCAATAGGCCATGTGTTCAGGATTTCCTTCATTTCTCGCAAATATATTAGAAATTGCCACAGGTCTTTTCTCTTCATCCTCCAATCATGACCTGTTGGGGATACCGGAGAACTGGAGTTAAAAAAAGGAGCTCAAACCATAGACTTAAAAGAAATCTCTCAGCGGTAATCACTGTACAACGCTCCCATTGATTTTAATGGGGCCTCGCAGACCTGGGCTCGATCGTGGTGTTTTCTAACATCACAATTTTGAGCGCTGTGTGCTCTATTTTGCCGCGTGTCCGCACTTTTTAACACACATCATCACCCATCTCAATGATGGGGTGCGTTAAAAACACTGCATCCACGTGCATCAGTAACCAAACAGTGCATGCTGCTTCATGACTGGCCAATCAGAGCTGCGTGTAATATCTTAGACTACCAATGCACCACCAGGACTCAGTGTGCACTGAGTAATCTAACAATTGCTGAAGCCATCATGGACATATGAAAAGAGGCACCAGGAACAGGCGTAACAGTCGCCGAACCGGGAAATGGATGGTCCCAGGTAATATAACTGCCTTCATTGGGTCCCTGGATAAATGTTTTGTCCCATAACTGGAGGTTCACTTTGAAGGGGGTTATGCAGAGTTAGAAAAAAAGGACTGCCTTTTTGTATAAAATGTGCCACTCTCATCCATTGGATAAGCTGCGTATTGTAGCTCAGCTCCCTTTCAGAATCTGGCCAAGGCTGTGAATAACATATTGCCAGAGGTTTGACTGTAAGCACCACCAGCAAGCAGCTCTTTTTGTAGGAATTAGCTGGTATTAGCTATAGGGAATTTGTAGTATAAGGTGGTCCACCATTAACCCCTTAGATGTCGCACTCAATACTGACCGCAGCATGTAAGCGGTTGACAGAGGGAGGGACTTCCCTATGTCAGGTCATTGTCCCTCCACAATGCAATCACCCTGTGCTGATGGGTTGCCATGGCTGGTAGTGTGATCATAGGATTGCATGTGCAAGCCTTCTACAAGGGCATAGAACAAAAAGAGAAAAAAATATCCAAGCTGTTTGTGAAACGTCTTTAACATCTGTAATGACCAATACAATAAAAGGAATGCATTTTTTTTATTGAACACAGTTAACACTGTGAAAAAAAAGGCAAAATGCTGCTTATGGGCATTCTGGCTACCACAAATTATAATAAAAGTGATCAAAAAAGTTGTATGTACCGCAAAATAGTTCCAATAAAAATTACAGCTCATCATGCAAAAAACAGACCCTCACGCAGCTGGAAAATAAGAAAGCTTTGGGTCTATTAATCCGATGCCAAAAACTAATTATTTTTCACAAAAAGGTTTTTATTATGCAAGAATAAAAAAAACTTTAGAGAAAAGATCATTTTGGTATCATCTTAATTGAATCAAATCAATAAAAAAAAGTTGTAATGTTGCATATAAGCAATGTAAAAAATCACAAAAAACAATGGTGGAATTGATGTGTTTTTCACCCTGCTCCCCACCCAAAAAAATTAATAAAAGTTAATGATTCATTACATGTACTCAAAAATGGTACCAATAAAAACTGCAGCTCTCCCCGCAACAAACAGGCCCTCATACAACTATGCAGATGGAAAAATAAAAAAATATGACTTTTGAAAGGTGGAGATAAAAAAATAATCAGATTCTTAAAGGGATTGCTCAGTTGTAAAGTTATGATAGGCCATCAATAGTAGTTCAGTGGGGTTCTGCCATTCTGCATCACTGCTGTTCTCCAGGCAAGTGTGCTAATGAACTGAGCTAATTTTTGCAGAAGATAGATAGCTCCATTTTTACTGCAGTGGCCCGGCTTGGTATTACATGCAAAAGTTACCATTCACTTCAGTGGTACCTTTGCCTATAATACCAAGCCAGGCCACTGCAGTGATAACAGTGCTGTCTACTACCCTCAAAAATCAGCTCAGTGCACAAGCACACTGTCCTGGCAAGCAGCTGATCTGTGGGGGTCCCCGGTAGTAGACCCCCACTGATCTACTACTGATGACCGATCCTGCGGGACAACACCTTTAATGGGGTTGTACCAGAACTTCAAGTTCCTGTGGATATGGGATAGCTTGCTGATTGCTGGGGGTCTCACCGAAAACAGCACTCCTGTGTCCCACTCTCTTGTCACTGCGGGGGTCGCTTTTCCAGCCAAAATGACGTCACTATGAATGTAGCACTGGTCTGTACTGGTGCTACATTCATTTCAATGGGGCTGATGGCACCCCCTGCCCCTTTGAAGTCCTGTGAGCCGACCGGGCAGCAACCCAACAACCATTCAACTTGCTCACTTCATTGCTCCCATCTGATGGTGGCTGCTACTGCTGTGATCAGAGTGTAATGTGTGACCTCTCCCTCCAGCATCTGTGTTCCTGCATGCAGACACCGGGAGGAGAGGTCAGGGGTCACACACTGATCACAGCAGCAGCCATTGGATGGGATAAATGGAACAAGCAAGTAGAATCAGAGGCATAACTTGAAGCTTCTGGGCGCCATGGCAAAATCTGTAACAGGGCCCCCAACTATAATGCTTTATTCATAGTACTAGGCTTGCTATATGGAGAAGAGAGGCCTTATGGGCCCCCTAAGGCTCCTGGGCCCGGGTGCAACTGCATCCCCTGCATCCTCTATAGTTACGCCCATGAGTAGAATGCTTGTGGATTGCTGCCCGGCTGGAGCTAAACTATGTGGGACACTATTAATACTGGAGACACTATGAGGGACACTATTACTACTGGGGTCTCTATGGGCATTACTATTACTACTGGAGCCACTATGGGCACTATGGGAGTCACTATTACTACTGGGGCCACTATGGGGGGCATTGTTTCTAATGGGGTAACTTTGGGGGTCACTATTACTACTGGGGCTATTACGGGGCTGGAGTAAAACAACGGGGGACACTGTTAATACTGGTGGCACTATGGGGGACATGGTTACTAATGGGGTCATTAAGGGGTCACTTTTATTACTGGGGCCAGTATGAAGGACACTGCGGTCACAAACGAGGGCATTTATACTATTCGGGCTAGTACTATTACTCTGTCATTTCAGGCAAGTCTCAATGGTTCAAACATGTATTGGATTTCTTGTATATTAGGTTTAAAATGAGTGGTTTTTTGCATTGGGCGGGCGCCATTTCACACTTCCCCTCAGGCAGCATACAGGCTTGTGTGCTATTGGTGCCTTAAGGGCTTCAGTTTGCACTTATGATATATACATTTATGGACCGTATGGTCAATGTATTTTTCTCTATGACCTTGTTTTATATTTTGTATGCATGAATATTACTTCTTTTTTACCGTATCCATAGAGTTGAGAGCTCGACACAAGTTCTCCTCAGAACATATCAGCAACTCACTTCTATAAGTTGCATTAAATATTTCTAACACAAACCAATAATCCTCATTTCCTGTGGCTTTCACCTCATATGTTACAAATAACAGTGCCGGCACACCCAGAATGAGGTCAGACGGAGACTGGCCGGATAAATCGAGAAAGCAGCTTGGCATCCGACAAAGTGCTGGCCATTGGAGAATAACATAACCCTGAACTATGAGAGGCTTTGCCCATGCATTAGATGTTTGTGGAGCTGTAGGCCTGAGGAAGGAAAGATCGTCAATGTAACGACAAGGGACTGGAATTATTTGTGCGCAGCAGACGGTTTGGCACGGACGGGATTATTGGGGTTTTAACTTTCTGCCAAGCGGGCCGGCAAGTCACTGTGCTTAGGCGTAAACTGATGAAGGAGACCATTTGCTCCAACCTAACCCTAAGATATGATCAGCGGTGTCATTACATTTTGTACATTGAAGGAAAGGAATTATTTTGTGTTTCTTTAAAGTGGTATTTCTCCGACTGTATTCTCAGAATGTCATACATTGGGCACAAGACGTCTTCCCCACCACAGCAGTATGCCATATTAATAGGATACTGCACATGGGACTGCTGGTTTGTTTTCGATCCAGAGCTGCGCTATAATTTACACCCTACATTGGCGCACTGACACGGAGCTTACTGTGTCCGTCCTTTATTTAAGCAACGTCCATCATAATCTAACGCTGAGAAAAATAAAAGGGGTTTTCAGACCCTTCGAATAAGATTCAAATGTCTGAGAAATTAAAGTCTAATAGACATGCCAATTAGATTCGGTGACGTTTCTGTACTGACAGCCACCAAAGTCCCCCTCTGCTTCACATGGTCATCTTAGTGTGACTTCCCAAACAATGTGACTATGGTAGTCAATGGCTGCAGCAGGGAAGTTACTATAGACGACAGCCAACTATGGTGATGTCAACTATGTGATGTCACTATAGATCACACCCAGCTAAAATGATGTCACTATAGATGACATACAGCTATACTGATATCACTATAGATAAAATATAGGTATGCTGATGTCGCTATAGATCACTACAGTAATATCACTATAAATCATACCCAGCTAGGTAATGTCACTGTAGATCACATACAGCTAAGATGATGTCACTATAGATCGCACACAGCTATGGTGATGTCACTATAGATCGCATATAGCTATGGTGATGTCACTATAGGTAACACCCAACTATGGTGATGTCACTATAGATCACGCCCAGCTAAGCTGATGTCACTATAGATTGCATATAGCTATGGTGATGTCACTATACATAACACCCAGCTGTGGTGCTGTCAAATAGATCACACCCAGTTATGGTGACATCACTATAGATTACATCCAGCTAGGATGATGTCACTATAGATTGCATATAGCTATGGTGATGTCACTATACATAACACCCAGCTGTGGTGCTGTCAAATAGATGACACCCAGTTACGGTGACATCGCTATAGATCACATCCAGCTAGGATGATGTCACTATTGATCCCATCAAACTATGATGATGTCACTATAGATCACATCCAGCTATGATGATGTCACTATGGATCACACCCAGTTATAGTGACATCACTATAGATTACACCCAGCTGTGGTGATGTCACTATAGATCACATATAGCTATGATGATATCACTATAGATCACATCCAGCCATAATGATATCACTATGGATCACACTCAGTCATGGTGACGTCACTATAGATCACATCCAGCTACATTTAGTGATTGGCCACTGTGGCCACGTGGTGCTAAATAACACATCAAACAGAAAGGACAAAAAAAAAAAAGAGTTGTGGACCTCAGGGACTGGTGGTGCAGAAACTGTAACAAATTTGATAATATATGAAAAAAATGTTTTTACCATTCTCAGATATTTTTGGGTCGCCTATAGAGATGAGCGAACGTACTCGTTTCGAGTAATTACTCGATTGAGCACCGCGATTTTCGAGTACATCAGTACTCGGGTGAAAAGATTCGGGGGCGCCGGGGGGCGGGGGGAGGCGTGGCAGTGCGGGGGGTAGCAGCGGGGAACAGGGGGGATCCCTCTCTCTCTCCCTCTCCCCCCCACTCCCCGCTGCAACCCCCCCACTCACCCACGGCGCCCCCCGAATCTTTTCGCCCGAGTACAGAAGTACTCGAAAATCACGGTACTCGGGCGAAAAAGGGGCGTGGCCGAGTACGCTCGCTCATCTCTAGTCGCCTAGCCAAATGAAAGGGAGACATCAGGTAAACAAAGAAGTTCACCAATGGAATTTCTAAAAACAATTATTCTGATCTGATAAAGCGATAGCATATCTCTAGGATATGCCACCACTTTATGATAAGTTGAATTCTGACCTATGGGACCCCCATCAGTACTAAGAATGAAACAGTCGGCTTCACCGTTTTTGCCTGCATAGCGGCCCTCTGGGCTGCCTGAATTTGCAGGAAACTGCAACAGACACTATTAGCGGTGCTGCAATTACACTAGTGGTCAGGGAACTACTGTGCAGGGAAAGACTGTGAAGGGGCTATGCAGCAGAAGTCTCAGGATCAGTGCAGGTTCCAGAATTCGGCCCTCACCGATCATAAGGTAATGGCTTATTCTAACAATATGTCATCGCTTTATTAGAAGAGAATTCCCCATTAATTTTGAAGCCCTTCAGTCTGTGGTTAGGTTTCTCTAAGTTTTCTGTTTGCCAACAGACTCAAATACTGTATGCTTGAGCAGTTGCCTAGCCACAGACTCTACTGTCAGCTAGTGTCTATTCTGGACCACCATGCTGATGTGAGCTAGTCACCCAAGAGGTCTATAGAAGTACTAGGGGTGCTTATTGATTATGTGATTCTGCACTCTGTTACTATATACACTTAATGATCACCGCATCAGGAACACCTACTTAATAATGGGTTGGTCCATCTTTTTGAGGGATCATGGCTTTCAACCATTGTGAAACAGATTCCACAAGGTTATGAACATCCTCCATACTCAACTCCCCCCATGCCCGCAGCAGCAGCTCCATCAGTTGGTGCACATTTTGCTGATACGTGGGAGCAGATCTCACAGCCCTTTCCAGCATATCCCAAACATGATCAATGGGGTTACAGTGTGGTGAGTTTGGGGGCCAAGGCAATGTGGAAGATTCATTGTCGTGCTCCTCCAATCACTTACTAGTGATCCAAGCTTGTTGACACGGAGCGATGTCCTGCTGAAAGATGGCACTGTGGTCAGGGAAGACTTTCCAAAGGTATGGGATTGTGGTATCATGACCAACAGTCCTAGGCCATGCTGTGAAAATGCTCTTCAGACCATAACACCGGCCTTTTAAATCCCAACGGTACATCCAGGGGATACGGCTTCATGCTATACATGCCAGATGTGGACCCATTATCTGTATGGTTCAGCAGGAAACGGGACTCATCAGTCCAGACAACCTTCTGCCATGTGTCCAAGCTCCATTCCTACGAGGCATTGCTGGTAAAGACGCAGGATCAATCAGACATGGCCTGCTGCTGTGTGATTTTCTGTCGGATGTCTGTCCAATGTTCCACCAGTCTTGGTACACTCTAGATACTGTGGTTCACGAAGAGTCAACTATTTCAGAAATACTAGTACCACACTTCCGGGCACCAGCAATCTGCCCACAGTTAATATTACTTAAGTCACCATGTTTACCCATGATTGCCATATTTTGCCTTCTGCTGCATAGCGGAGATGTTAGCACGTTATCAGAGATGTGGCATCACATGGAACCGTGCTATTGATCACATGTCAGGTGCCAGTGCAGCGTCCCATAGGGAGACCCCGAACACCTGACATACGTGGGGAGCTGGGAGGGTAAAGTGCTGACGTGTCACGGTGGCACTTACCAGACTCCTTCCTGGAGGGACACATGCAGCCAAGGCCAGAGTATCACTGCAGGCCATCTGGGACACCCCTGGGATAGGTAAATGCTCACTAAACAGGATAACAGGGGTTGTAGTTGTCACGGGTGATGCCACCGTTCCTATACACACCATTATGACCCTTGGCGGAGAATAAATGCAGCCACAATCATTCCTTGAGTACCACGGCACGGGTCTATAGGAACGGTTGGAGCCGGTATAAACTTTACTTGAAAACTTTAAACAGGTAATACAAGGCAGTTCAATTAAAGTCTTTACAGTGCAGGCAAGACAGAGGATTTGAGGTCAGGGAGGAAACTCAGGATGACACCAGTCCTGCAGTCCACGTTATCTGGCAGGAACCACTCCTGGAAGGGGAACACTCTGGAGGAGAAAAGGGGTAGGGGTCACCCCACAGACACTCTGACAGAAATTATTATCTTGTAGTACCTCCACCCAGCCTTGGAGACGCGTGGGTGGGACAATTAAAGAGTGTACCTCCACAATGTGATCCAAGCTCCAGACGGCCGCGTAGGAAAATTAGACACTGAGGTAGTACCTCTGCACTGGCCTTGAGAAGAAGTAGTTACTTACAAATGCACTCCTACACTAAGCGAGCTCACTCCACTTACATCCAGCTCACAAACGGCATGGGAACCCTCTCTTCCTCTTCCATCTTCACCACAAGAAGGCTGAAGGTGCCTCCATGTGGCTCTGTGTTAGCTGGGCCTCAGGTGGCAGGCAAGATGTAAGACCTGCTACTCCAGAAGATGGAACTCTCTCATCTAACCCTTTTCCCGCTCTCAATCACTCCTATTTAGGCAGACGGCCGGGTCGGATCCCGCTGCGAGAATTCTCGCAGCGGGATGCGGAATCGTGGCCCTGCAGAGATCTGTGGCTCACCCGCTCCCGGCGTCTCCTCTTCTCTGTGATGTGCCGGCTGCTGCCCAGCCGGCGCATGCACAGAGCAGAGCCGGCGGGTCACTACTGCCATTTTTGTGGAGACCTCTGCGAGACCCGCACAGAAATAGAACTTGCCGCGATTTCTTTTCCGCGAGTGTTTTCACGCGGACAAATCGTGGCTGTGTGCATATGATTGTGTGCATGCATGCAATCCTATGGCAGCAGGCACGGGCGGAAATTCTGCGGGTAATCCCGTCGCGGAATTTCTGCCCATGTGCAGAGGGCCTTATACCTTCTCTCATACCACATGACATGACAAACTTGATACATTTACATGCAGGCTTTGGATTTTATTAAAAGTTAACCTTTCAAGCGCTGCAGCTGTGCAAGACTCACACTGGAAATGACAAGCCAGGCTTGCACAGTGCATCCACTTAAGCCAAACATGTATGACATTTATAGAGGAGACCAGGATAATGGACTGGGTCACTACACCAGATGCTCCTAATCCAGTGATCTTTCAGTGTATATCCAGCATGGAAACACAGTCAACTAAAACACAGTATGGGAAACCCCAGATGAGCCATCATGACAAATGTAGAATGGTGCAAAGGCCCACCAATTTACCATACTGTGTTCAATCTGCTCACTAGTGTCAATAAGACTCTGCAAAAGTCTAATCATTCTGGGCAATCACAGCAACTGGAATATATCCCACAGCACATAATCCCGCACATCCCTAATCAAATTGTCTCAGTTCAGAAACTGAATTGTGCAGAACCCATAACATTACGGCAGCAAACCTTCCCCCTCCATGGAAAATCCTGATCTCTTTATTCTGCAGTCATCATAAGGAAGAAAACAACTTCACGCTTGACGTTATCTTCAATCACGTTGTAGTCAGCAGTGTAGAAAAGAAAAGGTGTAGGATGTCACATCTCTTAGCCACTTCCTTTATTAATGACCTTCACAGATCATCTTCCATGAAATCTCATCAGTACATTATTATTACTCTCCATTTATATAGCAACAGGGGGTTCCTCGTTGCTTTATGCAGCAGCTGCATGTGGAGGGCAGTATTTTTGGGCGATCCACTGTACTATCGAGGATCCTTAATGTATAATCTAATAGGATCTTCCTCCTTCACAATCAGATTTGTAATGCTCCATTGCATGTAAAATAAAAATTGAAGAAATCTTGCAAAAGTGCCTAATTTAAAAAAAAAAGTGTTTGTTTTGTGTTTATAGGTCATATGCAGACCTACACTGAACGGACCCGTTATTAGAAACCACAATCCTTTCAAGGTTGGAGTTTAATAAAATCACGTGATAAGTTTTCAACGGATCAGTTTCAGTCTGAATCCACATTAGATGGGAAAATCCAGTGATCTGAGTGACTTCTAACGAGGCCGGGTCATCAGTGCTAGACTAGCCGTGGGATTTTCTCATGCAGAGGTGGGGAAAGTATAACGAGAATGGCGTGATCGAAGAAAAAAATCCAGAAATATGGGATTCTGTGGACGGAAACAACTCGAAAGGGGTCAGGGGAGGATGTCAAAAATCGTTCTGATGATCAGACACTGCACAATCATGGACATTGCAGCAGAATACAAGGCTGGTGCTCCAATTAAAGTGCCCAAATACACAATTTAGCACGGATGGGCTATAACAGCAGATGACCAGTTCCATCACCATTGTGTCTATGAGTAGAAACTGTATGTCTATCAGCGCCTCATAGTACACCGGGTAAATGGAAATGAAAAAGGATAGGTGTGTACTCACCTGGTGCTCAGTGGATTTCTCTGGATAGAGAATCCACTGGCACCTAGTATCCACGATGTCCTATCAACCACCTCAGGTTCTCAATCCAGCCTCCTGGAGAGTCATCTTTGGGGATGCAGTCCAAACTGGGCAGACCTTCAGAGACAGGAATGATATTGAACCCTGCCAGGTGATTTTCAAGAATTTACGGACTGAGAAGTCTATAACAGATCCCTCTGTGTTCCGGAGCGCGGGGATTTTTTCTTCACAAATTGTCTATGAAAAAGAGATAAAGCGAGACTCCAGGGGACAACAGAGTCTAAAGATCGAATCAGTGAGCAGTGGTAACATCGCCTGTTCAGATCAGTCCAGATTTCTGTTATATCATGCTGATGAGAGAAACAGAATTTAGCACAAGTAGCATGAATCGATGAACGAGGTACAACGGACTTTTCAGTGCATGTCCTCCATCTAAATTGCAGCAACTGAAAGAAGCTTTCTGTCCGCAGGGGCCAATTTTCTTGCAGAATGATTTCTTTACAAAGTTGAATCTACATGACAATGAACTGCTGTGGTTCTGAAGGCCAAAGGAAGTCCAATATGCTACTAGATGGGGGTCTCTAATAAAGTGGCTATTTGGTGTAAATACATATGCAGCAGCCAGGGTCAAACCTTTGGGTGAGGGAGACAGCGGGGAACAAAATGGTGGGTCACGATGGCTCTACAGTCTCCTTTCTTCACATCCCAAAACACAGTCTGTCCCAGCAGCATGCAAGGGTAAAAGCTAGCAGTTGTGCCAGCAGAAAAATGATAGCTTGACTGTTTACGTGACGCCAGTGCCCCTTTCCAGTAACAAGTCAACGAACCCAAATAAAGAGTCCACAGTCAAAGTGTAGTTTTAAAACCGGAGGCCACGGTTTTTACTGGATATTTCCAACTTTGATTTTTCCAAGTACGTTACTGCAACAGTCTTGCGTGCAATACTACTGGCCCTTTTCCCTTCACCATCTCCTGACACACTTGCATTAGACAAATACTGCTTTCCCGAGATACCGGAATCATCAGTCTTAGTTATCTGAGAGAGCGCTCCCGACATGGAGAGACGAACGCAAGTAGTTCTTTCTTACTTTTCATGCCCTTTCCTCACTGACCTAGCGATATTAATAGGGGGCCAAACACTCATGATAAACTTGTTCCCCGACTTGTAGTAGCGGTGTTGGTACTGTTTCTCTACTCCATAGTTAAGCAGGAGAGTGTCTTACTCCAAGAACTGATGCTCACTTTAGGTACCCTCAGGGAATACATCTCAAGGCTAAATGAGACAAGTCCGGGTCTAACCCAAACGGAAGCATCAGAGCCTCAGCCTCCTGCTCACACGTCCTCCTTTTCCGACTACAATTCTCCTGCTTCACTTCTCTGCAACCAACTCTGCCCCAATCGCTCTACCAATCACATTACACAGAGCAGGTTAGGAAGACAGTCACATGGACCCCACCAAGATTGGTGGCACTAACATAAGACATTGACCTCGAAAGGTCACCTCCAATGACGCAAAAACCACACAAGGACAAATCCATATGGGGTGGGCAAGCACAGAACTAGAGGTTCTCTAACTCTGGGCCGATAAACATACAGTGGGAAGAAGTATTTATCCAGATACCAATTGTACAAGTTCTCCCACTGAAAAAGAGAGAGGCCTGTAATTGACATCATGGGTAAACCTCAACTATGAGAGATAACATGAGAAAACACATCCAGAAAATCACATTGTCTGATTTTTAACTAATTTATTTGCAAATTATGGTGGAAAATAAGTATTTGTTCAATAACAAAAGTTCATCTCAATACTTTGTTATACATCCTTTATTGGCAATGACAGAGGTCAAACGTTTCCTGTAAGTCCTCACAAGGTTGGCACACACTGTTGCTGGTATGTTGGTCCATTCCTCCATGCAGATCTCCTCAAGAGCAGTGATGTTTTGGGGCTGTCGCTGGGCAACACGGACTTTCAACTCCCTCCAAAGGTTTTCTATAGGGTTGAGATCTGGAGACTGGCTAGGCCACTCTAGGGCGTTGAAATGCTTCTTACGAAGCCACTCCTTCATTGCCCTTGCAGTGTGCTCGGGATCATTGTCCTGCTGAAAGACCCAGCCATGTTTCATCTTCAGTGCCCTTGCTGATGGAAGGAGGTTTGCACTCAAAATCTCATGATACATTGCCCCAATCATTCTTTCATGTATACGGATCAGTCGACCTGGTCCCTTTGCAGAGAAACAGACCCAAAGCATGATTTTGCCACCCCCATGCTTCACAGTACGTATGGTGTTTTTTGGATGCAACTCAGCATTCTTTCTCCTCCAAACACGACGAGTTGTGTTTCTGCCAAACAGTTCTACTTTGGTTTCATCTGACCATATGACATTCTCCCAGTGCTCTTCTGGATCATCCAAATGCTCTCTAGCAAACTTCAGTCGGCCCCGGACATGTACTGGCTTAAGCAGGGGGACAGGTCTGGCACTGCAGGATCTGAGTCCCTGGCGGCGTAGTGTGTTACTGATGGTAGCCTTTGTTACATTGGTCCCAGCTCTCAGCAGGTCATTCCCTAGGTTCCCCCCGCGTGGTTCTGGGATTTTTGCTCACCATTCTCGTGATCATTTTGACCCCACGGGGTGAGATCTTGTGTGGAGCCCCAGATCGAGGGAGATTATCAGTGGTCTTGTATCTCTTCCATTTTCTAATTATTGCTCCCACAGTTGATTTCTTCACACCAAACTGCTTGCCTATTGCAGATTCAGTCTTCCCAGTCTGGTGCAGGGCTACAATTTTGTTTCTGGTGTCCTTCGACAGCTCTTTGGTCTTCACCATAGTGGAGATTGGAGTGTGACTGCTTGAGGTTGTGGACAGGTGTCTTTTATACTGATAACAAGTTCAAACAAGTGCCATTACTACAGGTAATGATTGGAGGACAGAGGAGCCTCTTAAAGAAGAAGTTGCAGGTCTGTGAGACCCAGAAATCTTGCTTGTTTGTAGGTGACCAAATACTTATTTTCCACCATAATTTGCAAATAAATTCGTTAAAAATCAGACAATGTGATTTTCTGGATGTGTTTTCTCATGTTGTCTCTCATAGTTGAGGTCTACCTATGATGTCAATTACAGGCCTCTCTCATCTTTTTAAGTGGGAGAACTTGTACAATTGGTATCTGAGTAAATACTTTTTTCCCCACTGTATCTACGGTATATATATAAATGCGAAAGCCCTCACTGACTGACTGACTGACTGACTGACTCACCACTAATTTTCTAACTTCCCGGTGTCGTACAAACTTGAAATTTGTAAGGAGCATTCTTTACTTCCTAAATAGGAAAAGTAAAGAGGTCACAACTTGATTATTCAACTGTAAGTGTGAAAATAAATGACCCCCTATGTAACGTTACTAATAACACACATCTATACCGCACAAATGTGAAATTTGCCACAACCATTCTTTATATCCTAAATAGGAGAAGTAAAGAGGTCGCAACTTCAATATTCAATTCTAAGCAGGAAAAACTACATAATTCTTTTCTCAGAAACCATAAACCTTAGGGAAATGATTTGTATACTGAGGAGAATCTACCTCAGCTCTATGTGTATATACTGCGGAGAATAAATAGGATCATGAAACAAGGCTAGGTTAAGCAGGGGAGCTTATCCTGCAGGCTGGATAGCTCACTGGGGAGAGATACCATCCAGAACACTGGAGGTCCCAGGTTTGAGTCCTGACAGCTTCTCTATGTGTATATACTGAGGAGTATATAACTGACCTCTATGTGTATATACTGAGGAGTATATAACTGACCTCTATGTGTATATAATGAGGAGACTCTACTTCACCTCTATGTGTATATGCTGAGGAGAACAGCATCTCTATGTTTATATACTGAGGAGTATAAAACTGAACTCTATGTGTATATACTGAAGAGACTCTACCTCACCTCTATGTGTATATACTGAGGAGAATCTAATTGACCAGTATGTGTATATACTGAGGAGAATCTAATTGACCTCTGTGTGTATATACTGAGAACAATCTGATCTCTATGCGCATATACTGAAAGGATGTAAAATAAATAAGGAAGCGGCCATGGACTGCAGGGATGGAGCATGCCTTTAGAGGCTAAAAAGGGGCTGCGACCAGTCTAGGGGTAAATTTGAATAAAAAGGGGCATTACCTTTAAAGGTGAGGAGAGTGTGAGGGGTAGCACATTCTGCAGAGGGACATTGGTGCATGCAGTCTGAGAAGAATCTAATATATACATATTTTGTTCCTCGGTTCCTATGAAGTAACCACTACTTCATAAAATTTTCTGTACGAATAATAGGTAAACTCCTGTACCAAAATAACTTGGGCAAAGCCGGGCATATCAGCTAGTATATATATATAATATATCCGGCTTTGCCCAATATATGTATGTACCACCAGTGATAACTCTTAACTCTTCACATCTGTTAGTCACATGCTAAAAATAATAGGGCTCCATACCAAACCTTCGAGGAGCTCTGAAAGCGCCCAAGGCTCTATTATTCAGTAAGACAAGCTTCCAAGATCCTAGAATAAAACACATTATTACAATCATAGAATGGGGTTTATTCTGACCAGAAAGGGATATCTTTTCCCCTTTGAGGAAACTTGAATATACAACAAAATTGAAATGGCTTTTAAAATATCTTCTAGTCTTGTGGTTGGCTCCATAGTTCATGCTAAGCCTGGAGTTACACCCTTAGTATGCTCTACGGTCATAATGTGGAATTTTTTAAGAACCACTGGAGTGACACTCTTGGAATAGGCATATAGGAGACTGTTTGCATACGGGACAATGTTGTATCCATATGTCAAATTAAAAATTATAGGCATTTATTGTTAAAATTGTCAGAATAGCATAAAAAATCTTAAACAGCTTTTACAAAAGTGAATTATGACATTTTAGCCCATAGCAACATTTAAAGTGGGGGTCTAAGCTTGATCACCAAATACAGAAAGTAAGGTCTGGAAATGGAGTAACTGTGCAAAGACTAATACCACCAGATGGAGAAGGGCGCTAGCCCAATAAACGACAGGACACACGATATATAAACCATTGAACTATTTATTCCTATAAAGTGGGTTGGCTCGGTGTCGATCACAGCTTATTAAAAAAGATTAGATTGTAACTTTTCTTTTTATCAGAATGAATAAATATTTTCAACAAAGCTGTTTTTCTTTTAACATGTACAGTATGGACCCGTATGACAGCAAGCGTAATTGTGCAGTGGGTCGAAACATCAAACAACCAAAAACATCCACCAAGAAGGTCTTGTACCACCAAAACAACTCTCCGACTCCCAGCCAACAGAAGCAAAGCTTTCTCCACCCCATTCTGGATGTCCATCCTGATGTCTGTCAGATTAACTCCGTCTGGCAATAATAATCCCCAATTGCCTCCCTCCAGCTGTTTGTGGCGTACCACGACCCCACCGCAAGACTGGTCAAACCAAGATACCCTGGTATTTAAAATCCTGCAGCCTCGCTTGAATTGCATTCACATCTCTCATTTCATGCCGCACCACCTAGGGAATGGTTTCAGACCAGACCAAAACTATTTGGGGGAAAGTGAGGAAAGGTGCTCTAAATTGGAATAAGTCAAGGAGATCAGTTTGCCCAGACACACATGACACAAGTCATTCCCACCAATAAGCAGCACCAGCACCATCAGCGAAGGAAGATATCGACTTATATCCACTACTTCCGGCAAGGTTGAAGCCAACGAAGGCCCCACAGACCACTCCAATAGACATCAGTGTCTAGAAAACCAGGGGATTGCTCCCTGGGGCTGATGTCAGTCTATGTTCTGCCCAGAAGATGTAGGACCTCCCGAGTATCCAGACTGCAGGCTGCATATCTAGGAAGCAAAAAGAAATAATTAGAGCAACAAACCAGACCAGATGTCAAAGCACCAGCGCGTGATCCTTCTCATGCCATTGTTCGAAAGGCCCAATTCACTAGCTGTCATAGCCACACCAATCTGAAAGGAATGCATGCCAAACTCATCAACCGGGCAACCCACCAGCTCCAAATTGAGCTTAAAATCCACCAATACCAGATTTTTTGGAATCCCGTTGTTAACCGACACACCTTGCCGGTGGGACAAATGCTGAATGACATCTAATTGCTCTTTCTTAGGGATGAAACCCAGTGTGGCAACCCACAAATTTAAAAATGGCAAAAACTCAAAGGGGCCCACCATGCAATCCAATTCAACCTTCTTTTGGAGTTTTTTTCTGAATGCCTCCCGTGTGTCCCAAACAGATGTTATATTTTTGGAAAAAATTAGGAAATAACTATAAATTTGGTGAATAAAAAAGCCCCAAGGACAAACCAGTTTTAAAAAAGACCAGGCCTCCCCTTCTCGGGATACTGGTCGAGCCAAGGCAGCATCTTGAAGACACGCACTGGGTCCTCTGGCCTACCAGTGTAGTGGTCGAGAGTAATGGGGTCCCTCCATAAAAGTAAGCATGCATTTATCTAACTGTATTGTCAGTGTCTTCTGTGTTGCATGATTGATGTGTATTGCATAGCTGCAGCACTGAAAGGGTTAACTGTCTGGTATGTGAGATGACTGTCTGAAAATGTATCGTTTTATGCTGTGAGTTGGTGGTCACCTGACCACGCTTGTTATATTTGTTTTGCAAGGGGTCTGCAGGTCAGTCATTCAGTCAGAGTCTGTCTGGTCATTCAGTCAGAATGAGTCTGAGAGAGGAGTTGGAGAATGGAAGAGGCTGAGCAATTTCCTGAGAGTTGCCCTGGGACTACAACTCCCAGGAGTGCTTCCCACTAAGCCAAGGAGAGGAGATGGCCAAGCAGCACTGAAAGAAGGCTGGAAAGAGTGAGTGTTGATAGGTTGGGAGTCTGGAGAGGAGAAGAGGGTACTGATGCATCTTGTCTCCATCGTAACTATGGGTGGAGACATGGGTATGTCCTGGTGGAGTTATAGGGAACGTCCACAGCTGGTAATTGGCTACCTTTAGGCCCAGCAGCAGAAGACAGTGGTGCGTAGGGGGACTCCATGTTGTCACCACAGCAGAACACAGCAGTTATTGCGGCAGCAGCCGAAGACAGCGGCTGAGACCCAGCAGGGGGATGGAGCTGTGAGCCAGACATCCATCCATGCATCCAGCTATTGCCAGCACAGAGGAGGGGAGGGAGGTAGCAGCGGCGGCTCAGGGGACTGTGACAGCAGTACTGTCAGCAGAGTTGGGAGGGTGCCTAGGGATGGCAGTGACAGCGGAACTGGGAGGCCGGGGCCGGGAACAGTCACAGACAGTCCAGGATCGCCGACACATATTACAGCCCTAGCGGGGACTGTGACAGTAGGGTCCTCATGGCACGTGTGACACAGACAGTGGACTTAGCAGAGGAGATGGGTGCGGAATCCGACACTGACAGCAGCCGGCCCTACAGAGTGGAGATGACGTTACAGTGTGGTCGGCTGGGAAGATGGGTGCGGAGTAGCACACTGACAGCTGCCCGCCAGCCAATTGGCACCTGTGGACGTCACCTACCCATCCCCTGCATCTCAACCCGGATATACCCATGTCACCACCCATACTTCTAGTGGATGCACGAGTACCAGAGAAGAGTGTGTTATTTGTCCAGGAACGGAGCTGCACAGATAACTTGGACTGTGGGCCCGATATTCATCTTGTGCTCCCTGTCCCACTATCCACTTTGCCTGCACCAGTGCTATGCTCTGGCCTATCTATTGTTGGACTGTTTAAAGTTGGCATTTTTTCCAGTAAAGCAACATTGCCGACTGTTCCTGGCTTTGTTTTCAACTATGCTTTGCGTGTGTGGACTCTCATTTCATCATCCAGCTTCACCGCAGAGGAAGGAACGGTGGCGTCACATGACATCGGGCTGTAAGTTCTCCATCACCCCTTGATTTGTTCTAGCCTTGATGTCTCCCCCTAGCGGTGGCCTGGACGGGTCTCACTCTTCCCTTACGGAGTAAGAGATGGTAGAGCCACTGTGACAAGTGACTATCTTTATCCCCACCATCTCCTCGACTGTGGGTCCACTCCTCGCCTAGTGCACCAGGACCCTGTTGGTGGCCACGGCAGGAGGTATCTGACCGCTTCCCCACAGGAGGTGCATTTGTGTACAGGAGAGGAAGCTTGAAAGAACCACTGGAACATCATCAAACACCGCCATATATCCAGCTCAGGCCACCAAGATAAAAGCTTCAGAAAATCCTCATCATGCCGCCAGCAGGTAGTACTGCCGTAAACTTTATATACGCTAAAGATAATGTCAAAGTAAATTAAAAGTTGGTACGTTTTTTTGGAGAATTGTTTGCTAACACAAAGGCTTGAACCCAATTATTAACCCCTTAGTGACACAGCCAACTTTTGCCATAAGGACACGACAAGTTTTGGGGGATTTTAGTCTCCACTTTCCAAAAGGTATAACTTTTTTATTTTTTCATCAGTATGGCTATATAGGGGCTTGTTTTTTGTGTGGCGAGCTGTACTTTTTATTGGTACTATTTTTTGGAAACATATAATGTATTGTAAAAATTTGATAATTTTTTTTGGAGGGCGGAGACAAAAATAAAATCATATTCTGCCATATGTTTTTGGATTTTTTTTATACAGCATTAACCTTGCAGCATAAATTACATAATACGGAGTTAACAGCTACAACAGCTGTTGCAGAGGGAGGCCAGCTGTCGGCCACAGCCGACTCCCGCTGTGGGATGGCACGGGCTCACCTTTGATCCAGTGCCATCTACAGGATGTAAGTTTATGTACTGTTTTAGTAAGTACCATGCCCCCAGGATGTAAACTTACATCCTGTAGCATTATGGGGTTAAATATTTTAGCGACTTTGGGTTGCCTTTCAAAACCTTACTCAAAGCAATGCTCTTTGTCAGCTTCACAGGAATCCAAGGAGAGAAAACACCAAATGTCTACATATTCGTTCTTAAGTATCTTGTCCCTAATCATCTGGGAATGTTGAGAGCTGAGAGGTGCATCAAAGCTACCGGGGAAGCATCATCAAGAGACCCAGCTTTCCTTCATGCTCAAAAAGCAGTCAGACTCACCACCTTGTAATGAAATTGGAGGAATGACTGATGTGTATGATGTAAAGGGAGGAGGTGCTGGCAGAATCTGGTCCACCGAGTGCAAGTTTGTCTAATGTGAGGAGCCACAGTGGCAATGAGACTCTTTTCAGAGTCTCGTGTGCGCACTACCCTATAAAAGTCTCTGGGAGAGTGTGCTCACGGGACTCTAAAAAGAGTCAGATTCTTGGTTAATGCAAGGACTTCACAGGCGGGCGCCACGGGATCCAGGAAGTTGCTGAGTATGAAAAATACAGCGCTCATATCTCTGTCACCTGCCCTAACAGCACCACAGAATCACAAAATGGTAAAGTTGGAAGGGACCTCCAGGGTCATTGGGTCAAACCCCCTGCTCAGTGCAGGATTCACTAAATCATCCCAGATAGATGTCTGTGCAGCCTTTGTTTGAACACTTCCATTGAAGGAGAACTCACCACCTCCCGTGACAACCTGTTCCGCTTATTGATCACTCCCAGTATCAGCAAGTTTTTTTCTAATATCTAATTTGTGTCTCCTTCCTTTCAGTTTCAGCCCATTGCTTCCAGTCTTTCCTTGTACAAATGAGAATAGGGCTGATCCCTCTGCACTGTGACAGCCCTTCAGATATTTGTAGCAGCTATTAAGTCTCCTCTCAGACTTCTTTTTTGCAAGCTAAACATTCCCAGATCCTTTAACCGTTCCTCATAGGAGATGATTTGCAGACCGCTCACCATCTTGGTAACTCTTCTCTGAACTTGCTCCAGTTTGTCTATGTCTTTTTTAAAGTGGGGTGCCCAGAACTGGACACAGTATTCCAGATGAGGTCTGACTAAGGAAGAGTAGAGGGAGATAATGACCACACGTGATCTAGACTCTATGTTTCTCTTAATACATCCCGGAATTCTGTTTGCCTTTTTGGCTGCTGCATCACATTGTTCACTCATGTTCAGTCTATGATCTATTAATATACCCAAGTCTTTTTCACATGTGCTGCTGCTTAGCCCAATTCCTCCCATTCTGTATGTGCTTTTTTCATTTTTCTTGCCCAGATATAGGACTTTGTGTTTCTCCTTGTTAAATACCATTCTGTTAGTCATCGCACACTGTTCAAGCTTTTCTAGATCTTTTTGAATACTCTCTCTCTCTCTTTTGATCAGTTTCCCCTCAATTCCCTCCTCCATCTCATTTATAAAATTGTTGAACACTGGGCCTAGGACAGAGCCTTGTGGTACCCCACGTGATACATTCTTCCACTTGGATGTGCAGCCATTTATGACCACTCTTTGAGTACAATCACTCAGCCAGTTGTGAATCCATCTAACAGTTGCCTTGTCAATCCCATATTTAGTCAATTTTTCAATAAGTATGGTATGAGATACTTTGTCAAATGCTTTATTAAAGTCAAGATATACTAAATCTACTGCATTTCCCTGATCAACCCAGTCTGTGATTCTGTCATAGAAGGAAAGTAGATTTGTCTGGCATGATTTGTTTGTTACAAACCCATGCTGGCTCTGTTTAATTACTCAATTTTCCAACTACTTGCATACATGCTGTTTAATAATTTGTTCAAAGATCTTTCCCAGTATAGAAGTCAGGCTTGCAAGCCTGTAGTATCCTGGATCCACCTTCTTCCAGTTTTTGAAGATCGGAACAACATTTGCCCTTTTCCAATTTTCTGGGATTTCTCCTGTTCTCCAGGAATTTTCAAAGATTATGGCAAGTGGTTCAGCAATTACCTCCGCTGCTTCCTTTAGTATCCTAGGATGTAATTCATGTATACCTTGAGACTTGAATTCATTTAAGTTAGCTCAGTGTTCCCTCACCATCTCTCTGCTTACAGAAAGCCTGCATTTTTTTATTCCCCCCCAATAGCACAGGGAAGATCAGTTGATGTTCCATCTACTTTTTGAGAGAAATCAGATAAAAAGGAATTTAAAAGTTCAGCTTTCTCAACATCATTCTAATTCAATTCACCATTTTCATCTTGTAAGCATCCAATAGCATCTTTTTTTTTAATAACTCGTTTCTATTAAAAATTTCATGGTATACAAACATGAGCATATCTATATATATAAAGACGAAAGCCCTCACTGACTGACTGACTCGCCAAAAGTTCTCCAACTTCCTGATGTTGTAGAAACATGAATTTTGGCACGAGCATAGATTATCTCCAAAATAGGAAAAGTTAATGGGTCCCAACTCGATTATTCAATTCTAGCGCCAAAGAATTAGCGTCGAAATTTTACGTACGGAATCTAATTTTCTCACTTTCCGGTGTCATAGAAACGTGAAATTTGGCACGAGCATTGATTATGTCATAAATAGGAAAAGCTAATGGGTCCCAACTCCATTATTCAATTCTATGCGCAAAAGAATTAGCATCCAAATTTTACGTACATAATCTATATCTCTCACTTCCCAATGTAATAGAAACATGAAATTTGGCACGAGCATTGATTGTGTCATAAATATGAAAAGTTAATGGGTCCCAACTAGAGATGAGCGAGCATACTCGTCCGAGCTTGATGCTCGTTCGAGTATTAGGGTGCTCGAGATGCTCGTTACTCGAGACGAGCACCACGCGGTACTCGTCTCGATTAAACGAGCACTGACCATTGAATTCAATGGAGCTGGCAATACAGCCGGCTCCATTGAAAGCAATGGGCTGTCGGCGAGCGCGGGATGAATTGTCGGGAAGGGCTTAAATATATAAGCCCTTCCCTGCAATTCATCCAGAAATGTGTAAAAATAAAAAAATATATATATACTCACCTGGTCCCGGCAGACGGAGTTCAGCTGCGGCCAGCTGGCAGTTCTCCTGAACTGCTCTGAACAGCTGTGAGTAGTATTCAGCAGCCGGGGATTTAAAATCCCCACCTGCTGAATGAGCTGCCTCTGATTGGTCACAGCCCGACCAATCAGAGGCAGATCTCACTCACACCCATTCATGAATTCATGAATGGGTGAGTGAGTACTGCCTCTGATTTGCTCAGCGCAGCTCTCAGCTGAATGACAGCAGTTCAGCACCACAGTGCAGGGGACAGCAGGAGAAGACGCGGCTGTGCCCCGGCAGCTGAAGGGAGGTGAGTATCTATGTTTTTTGTTTTTTAAATCACTTTTAATTCATTTCCAGGGAATGGCTTATATGTAAAGCCCTTCCCTGAAAAAGAATTCAGGTGTGCCAGCGGACCATTGTCTTCAATGGAGTCGCCGGCAGCAGCGGCTCCATTGAAGAGAATGCCTGCATTTTTATTCTTTTTTACACTAAAATCTTTCTTTTTCAGGTAAGGGCTTATATTTTTAAGCCCTTCCCGAAAATTCATCCCGCACTCGCCGGCAGCCCATTGCTTTCAATGGAGCCGGCTGTATTGCCGGCTCCATTGAATTCAATGGGATAACATTGTTCTTCTCTGCCACAGCAGTTACAGCTGTGGAAGAGGAGAACGATCGTTATGCTGACAGTGGGGGGGGGGGGGGTCTCACTCTTCCACTATTGTGGCTTAATAGTGAGACCTCGGAGCCCGAAATGCAGCCCTGCATGTTGCTCCTCGCCTGCCCTATCCATTTCTGTGTTTTTTACATGACTTTGGTGATTTGCTAAGATTTTCACAAATGAAAACCTTAGCGGAGCACCAGTCATATACAAAAATGCTCGAGTCGCCCATTGACTTCAATGGGGTACGTTACTCGAAACGCACTCTCAACATCACTGAAAGTTCGACTCTAGTAACGAGCACCCGAGCATTTTGGTGCTCGCTCATCTCTAGTCCCAACTCGATTATTCAATTCTATGCGCAAAAGAATTAGCGTCCAAATTTTACATACGGAATCTAATTTTCTCACTTTCCTGTGTCATAGAAACGTGAAATTTGGCACGAGCATTGATTGTCATAAATAGGAAAAGCTAATGGGTCCCAACTCGATTATTCAATTCTAGCACAAAAGAATTGGCGTCAAAATTTTACATGCGGAATGTAATTTTTTCACTTTCCGGTGTCATAGAAACGGGAAATTTGGCATTAGCATTGATTATGTCATAAATAGGAAACGCTAATGGGTCCCAACTCCATTATTCAATTCTATGCGCAAAAGAATTAGCGTCCAAATTTTACATGTGGAATGTAATTTTCTTACTTTCCGGTGTCATAAAAACGTGAAATTTGGCAAGAGCATTGATTATGTCATAAATAGGAAAATCTAATGGGCCCCAACTCCATTATTCAATTCTATGCGCAAAAGAATTAGCGTCCAAATTTTACGTGCGGAATGTAATTTTCTCACTTTCCGGTGTCATAGAAACGGGAAATTTGGCACGAGCATTGATTATGTCATAAATAGCAAAAGCTAATGGGTCCCAACTCCATTATTCAATTCTATGCGCAAAAGAATTAGCATCCAAATTTTATGTACATAATCTAAATCTCTCACTTCCCGGTGTCATAGAAACAGGAAATTTGGCACAAGCATTGATTGTGTCATAAATACGAAAAGTTAATGGGTCCCAACTCGATTATTCAATTCTAAGCGCAAAATAATTAGTGTCCAAATTTTATGTACGTAATCTAATTCTCTCACTTCCTGATGTCATTTTATATGAAGGAAACGTCGCATGGTTACCTCCACGTGGTGTTTCCTGGGTAACGCAGAGAACTATGCAAAATGGTGAACATATGTTTTTCCTCAGTATCTCTAAAGTAACCACGACTTCATAAGATTTTCCGTGTGAACACCAGATAAACACCAGTACCAAATTAACTCGAGCGAAGCCGGGTATATCAGCTAGTTATAAATAAAACTGAAAAAGAAAACCATACAGCATATATTGTTTTTACAGGTAAATTACAATGTTTGATTATAAAACAATACTGAACCGTCTTTATAGTTTATGCAAAGATGATCAACTCTCTGTCGTCTATATGTCTTCAAACATTTTATTCTCTTCTTCCCCCCTCCCTCCATATCCCTTTATTAATCAACATTTTTTAATAAACATATAACATCCAACCGACTATAACTATCCCGCTTCATATCCCTCTAGCGACCTCCTCCCTTCCCTGGTCAGTCACATTACTTTTAATATTCCTAGTCGGTCCATATTATCATCATTATAAGATACCAAGTAGTGTTAGTGAACTGGGACATACATTCCACAATTTCCCCGTGACTAAGAAATTTTTCCATGAAATCCCTCCACTTTTCCAACAGCATCTTTGACTTTTCTTTTGCTTTTGACATACCCCCAAAATCCTTTTTTATTGCTTTCCGGTGCTTTAGGCAGGTAACAGGTTTCCTTTAAGCATCCCTGGCTTCTCCAGTGCGGTGGGGGTGATAGCTGTAACAATGTGCATTTATATCCAGTATTCCTTGTTTAGCTCTATTATCTCTAGTACCTTGTTCTAGTATAGTTTGCTCTTGTCAGTGTGGTCTTGTTCCTATGGTTGTGTCTACACAAGTCTTTGTTTCCTAGCCTCTGGTTGATTTTTCATTCTTTGTTTGCACCTGTCTAGTCTTGGTTCATTATTCAGTTTGCTTGTTTCGCTTCTTGTCTGGGTCCTAGTGTTCTTTGGTTCCCAGGGACAGTATTTCAGATAGGGTCACCAGTAGAGATAACTGAGGGATACTTAGGGAGAGTGGTGTCTGGTGCTAGAGTCAGTGTCAGGGAGGGATTAGGGAAAAACATAGTGATTGCTGGTGTTAGGGATAGGAGTTATCCGTTTGTTATTTCTGTTCCATACCATCTGCTCCAGTCTCCGCTGCCAGTTTTATCATCATCATTATCATCCAGTTACCTTCACCTTTGGCCCTGTCATCTCCGGGAAATTCCGCAGCGGAATTTCCGCCCATGTGCATTCAGTCTTAAAGGGGTTGTCCCGCAGAAGCAAGTGGGGTTATGCACTTCTGTATGGCTATATTAATGCACTTTGTAATATACATCGTGCATTAAATATTGGCCATACAGAAGTTATACACTTACCCCCTCCTGGTGCTGGCGTCCCCGTCTCCATGGCGACGAACAAACTGCTTCTCTGGTCACACGAACAGTCGGGCTTGCGCAGACAGGAATCCCCTTCTGTAAGGTCCTTTCTCACGAGCTGCGTCCTGGCTCCTCCCCTTTCTCAACGTCATTGCGTAGCTCCGCCCCCATCACATGGTGCCGATCAGCCAATGAGGTGGCTGGAATCAGCAATGGAGCTTAGACAGCTGAAGAACATCCACAGTGCACCATGGGAGAAGACCCGTAGTGCACCATGGGAGAAAACCGCGGTGCACCTTGGGAAAGGACCGGCGGCCATCTTGAAAGAAGAATTTTTATAAGTTCACGAAACGAGCTAATGGTGAGTAGAAACGCTCTTTAAAAACGCTTTCCATGGGTAGTGTAGTATGTTTGCCTTAGAAGGGGGACTGGGAAGAGAAAAAATTTACATTTCTGCCGCGGGACAACCCCTTTAAGTATATATTATGGATTTGCTACTTAAGCATTAATGTCAGTTCATCAAGGTTAAACTTACACTTTGAAAACCATCTACCGAACATTTACTTTGAGAGTAAAGTTTCCATCAAGGGCACAACCAGCTTTATTGCTGACCCTAGTAGGAGCTTGAAATGAATGAAGAAATTGCATTTCCTTTCCACATAAAGTGTGACCTTGTGTCCTTCATCACATCATGCTGTTAACAGGCCACAGAAGAGCTTTCTGCGCTGGATTTTTTTTCCTTAATTGAACCGTTTTATGTTTATTAGCATTGCTCCCAAGGCGCACATTTAGGGGAATGCACTTTGTTTTTGCTGTTTTAGTCATTTGTCGCCCATTCCTCGATGGGATGTTGGTTAGTAATACAAGCTGCAGGCAGGGTGTGAAATGTTCTAATCTTCATACACTTGTGGAGATCTCAATGTGTTATGTTAAGTAGAAGTATTACTAGTGAGAGAAGCTCTACTGGTACCCAAGGCAGTGGTTTTAGAATGCACCCCATGACCTTCAATCCCTAAAGCTGAGCATGATAGTTAGGAGATGGACAAGGTCACGGCCTGCCATCGCTGCTCCCCCACTCACTTGTTGCTGGGTCCACGGTGAGGTGCCATTGCTGTCCACATGCCCCGTGCTGTACTCTGTCCTCCTCCTCTGTCCTTGCATGCGCTCCAGCCCCCTTTCTTAAATGGCTTGCGCATACCTCCCTTCCAATCACCAGTCATAGCCAGCTCTATTAGGAATCCTCCCATAATGGAGGATACATAGGCAATCAGCCTCCTAAAGCCATCATGACAAAGTCCCAGTTTGTGTATTCTTGTTCTGACCTTTGCCTGTGTTTCTGTCTTTCATGCTCCCTGACCTTGTCTTTGTATTCTGCCTTCGCTATCGCTCACTGCTCTGACCATTTGTTTGGACCTCTTTGTTGCACCTGTGCTGCCAACCTTGACCATAGCCAGTCCTCTGGAAACAAATCTGTTCACATCATCAGGTACCAGGCCTCGGCCCAGTGCAGCATCAGCAGCCAGCCTACTGGGCTAGAATCATAGAATCGTGGAGTTGGAAGGGACCTCTAGGATCATTGGGTCCAACTCCCTGTTCAATGCAAGATTTACCAAATCATCCCAGACAGATGTCTGTCCAGCCTCTGTTTGAAGACTTCCATTGAAAGAGAACTCACCCCCTCCAGTGGCAACCAGTTCCACTCATGATCACCCTCACTGTCAGAAAGTTTATTTCTTAAATGTAATCTATGTTTCCTCCCTTTCACTTTCATCCCATTGTTACTATTTGGGATCCTGTATTGAAGACCAAATCCTTCTTGGAGGGGTCAAGGGTGAAAACCAGGGCTCCCCAAGTGCTGCCTCTCCAGATAGCCAGAATTCATACTGGTGTTTGGCAAGGTGGGTCCACATCTGCCAATTCAACACACTATATATAAGAAAACAGCTAAATTAAAACTAAAATTCATGAATTGCACACCCACCCTAATGGCTCAGTAGGCAATCACCTACTCCACCTACCCCTAATCAGACTCCTCATTCTTATACATGGGATGTGAGTGGGGATTGCAGGTACATGATGCGAGGCCAAAAGGAGGTGATGTGGGCCCACAAGGTTCAGAACTAGAGATGAGCGAGCATACTCGCTAAGGGCAATTGCTCGAGCAAGCATTGCCCTTAGCGAGTACCTGCCCACTCGAGACAAAAGGTTCGGGTGCCGGCGCAGGGGAGCGGTGAGTAGCGGCAGTCAGTAGGGGGAAGCGGGGGTGGGGGAGAGGGAGAGAGAGATCTCCCCTCCGTTCCTCCCCACTCTCCCTCGCAGCTCCCTGCCCGCCGCTGGCACCCAAACCTTTTTTCTCGAGCGGGCAGGTACTCGGTAAGGGCAATGCTCGCTTGAGCAATTGCCCTTAGTGAGTATGCTCGCTCATCACTATTCCTAACGGATTTGACATATGGCTAAACCAAGTAGTGGAGTCTTAGGGAATGTGTGTTTTTCACCTCTAACCCATACATGGTGGTTTGGGCATTCCCATAGAGATTACCCAAGTTGCTACCCCCCAATTAGTCTGTATTAGGAACAGTTTATTTGTAAATGCACTGGAAGCACCAATTCAAGGTACAAGGCAGTAGGCAGAAATCATAATTGGAATGGCAAATGTCAGGGCTGGAGGAGTTTAAACACAACGGTAGACTGGCAGAAGTCAGGATTGGCAGCAGATGAGAAGACGTGGTCAATATACAAGCCGAGTCAATGAAAAAAGTAGCAGGAATAATAAATACCTTTGCATAGTACTGGACAAAAGGACATTATTGCTCAAGCCGAGAGAACTGCAGGAGGGATTCCCTAATAAAACCTATAAAACCTAGGGCAGCAGGTGATAGAAAAGTGGCATAGGCTATTAGTGGTACTCATTTTTCAAAAGGCCAAGCCAGGCGAGAGGCTAGCGGAGAAAAAGGGTGACTATGGAGAGCATCAGCGGCTCTAGCAGGGACACTGTGCACAGATGAATGGAGAAGACCAGTGGACAGAAATCGTTGTCAGAAGGGCAGAGCTCAGGGCTGGCTGAGTTCAATCACAACAGTAGACTGGAAGAGGTCAGGATGACCTACAAATAAGAAGATGGGGTCAATATACAAGCCGGGTCAATGCCAAAAGTTTCCAGAATAATAAATACCTTCAAAGAGAACTAGGACTAAATGGCCCTTATTGCTCAGGCCCCGGAAAATTGGGGAGGGTCCCTTATAAAATCCAGAGCAGCAAGTGATGGGAGAGTGGCATAGGCTATTGGCACTAATGGACTTTCAAGAGACTGAGCCAGGCTTGTGGCAAACATAGGAGAGGGTCGTCAGGAAGGAGAGCAGATGAGAAGACATGGGGAACTATGAAAACCAGGTCAATGCCAAAATCTACCTTACTGCTCAGGCCCAGAAAAATGAAGGTGATAGGTGTATGCTTAGATATGATCCTGGAGTCGACATTTCTCCTTTTTAACAGTTAACTTTCATCAACTGGAACAACAAGGAAACAGTTCAATTCCCATTTCCAGGTTTCTTTCTCTCGATTATTAACAGATCGGTAGTTCCAAAGATTACACCATACTAGTGTTCTTTTTTTTAGTCCTTTTCCCCATGTTTCTCAAAAGTCTTTTAATATATATTCCCGGTAACCAGGGTTTACAATCCTGAAGCATATCCGAACAATTGGCCATGGTTGGGTAGAGGAAGGGTCGATGGGGGGTAGCGAGGCAGCGACAGACTCTGAGGTTGCTCTTCCACAATTTAAGTTTGAGGACTCTATACCGGCAGGGCTAAAAACATCAAAACCGCATAGTGCAACAGAAGAGACTCCAACCAACACCTGTTCCACTAGCAGCAGCGTAGTCGCACACGGCAAACTTCTGGTTTCAAGTTTTCCTGCTCAGAGGGTCACTCCTCGCTCCCGCCATTCTCTCAAAGTCACAGAAACACATAACACCCTTACTCAGCACAACATAATATGAATAATAAAACAATAATAATGTAAGGGGCTGTAGCCATGATGTCATTTGTTATTTCAGCATAGTGTGAATTTGGATAATTGTGCCTTTAATGTTGATCAGAAAGCTTGAAGGACTAAAGCATATGGCAGGGGTCTAATCTCCTGTAATCTCTGTTCGGTTTCTGGGCGGAGAGCAGACTGAGCGGGCTTCAGTGAAAGAAGAAAGGAAGCGCAACAGCTCCACTGCAGAACTCGGTCTGGGCCCAATGGGTGACCAGCAATGAAGTGCCCTATGGCCATAGGGTCCAACGGGTGACCAGCAATGAAGTGCCCTATGGCCATAGGTGAAGAGGCAATGCCCCAACTTTCTCTCCGAACGGCCACACTCAGGAGGTCCTTTGGATATCCGCTTGTGACGGCCAATGCTCAGCTTGATTCTGTCAGTTACTAAACGGCACTAGTGAACTTGAACTGTGAGTATCTAGATCGCAATATACGGTAAAGAGCACTGTTGCACTAAAGGGCTTGAAACTTTGGTTACACTCGCTCAGCAAGAGGACTGTTCTTTTAGTTTAGAAGATCGATGCCAAAAACAGCCATGTTGTTACTATTGCTGACATATAATCATTGCACAGACTAAGAAACCGTTGTACGGCCGGACCGGCCAGAAAGTTAAAGTTTGCACACCGAGGATGTCTGACGTGTATTCCTCCACAGAGAACATTCCCTCGGCCTCCTATAATGTCCTGGGCACAGTTTAGGGACACTAACCTGAACATACCGGCACACGAGCGGCCGGCAGTTGCAGAGGCCCCCCTGGTGGATAGGGAGCCACGATGGCCTACACCCTCTTCGATAACACAATAGGAAGAACCGTACCCCCATAGATTACCTGAGGTGCTCCTTCAAACCACAAAAGTATTTCCTAAATGCATCAATTATACCCGAGATTCAACGTCATACTGTGCCAGATAAATGAAATGACAGAGAAATGAGCAATCAGCTTTTTGCTGTAAAGCATCAGCTGAGGGTTCTCCATGGGTCAAATTCTTTCTCACTACCAACTTGGGTCAGCTAATACATTCCTGCTGTATGGTAAGTATGAATGTGCTTCAAGACCTGAGAACTGATTGTAGTGATGTCAAGGAGGAGAAATTCAGTAAGTGCATTTAGGTACCTCAAGGAGGATGTATGTTTCTCCTTTGGATTCCAAGACTCTGTTAGGTTAAGTAGTCCTTCCTTTCCAACAAACGGTTTATGAATGACTCTACAGCGAGAAGGATTGCACCTACAAAGCTCCTGAACTCCAGATGGCTAGTATAATAAATATAGCCGTCCGCTGATGTACCCCAAGAGGCTGATATCTTCCAACCCTGTAAGCTCCAATCTTTCTTATGTCCTACACTTGATGTTACTGATAACATATACCAGATGCCTTCAAGTGATTCCCCAAACCCCCGTGCTGACTGCCAGTACTTTAGAGAAGATCGTGGAGCGAAACTTGGATACCGTCCTCCCTTATGTACAACCTGCTGCTGATCACATTACTGGTTTCAGTGTTAAATGAACCCAAATGTGACGGGAGCATGCAGAAGATAAATTTTGTACGGGATACAATTATACAAGGTCAGAGATCCATTTATTAAATTCGGGAAGTGAGTGAGAGAGAATCACAGCCGTGTACATGGCAGCAGTACAGCTGGCCCACACAGTCATTCAGTCATGACTTTCTCTTTGTAGGACCTGCAGACGTGTGTCATAACTGTGCTCATATTATCGCTATGTCTACATGAATCATATATGGTATTCAAATCTACAAAACGCTTTTAATGCACATGGGACAATGACATAATATCTTCATAAACTTCTATCCTTGTATGTGGTTCTTGGTGCAGACAACCACCACTGATGTCATCACACGTATTGGTGTCTGTCATGACATGACCGGTATGATCAGGTGGAGGGACATTCGAACCAAATTCCTACACAGCTCTTCTTTCCATATTGCCTCTCTTGGGTTTACATGTTCGGATTTCAAACCCTGTATTAGACAGATGTGTAAATCATTTTTTCAGGAAGTTGGTCTGAAATAGTTCAAAAAGTTTGGAAACTGGAATTAAATTTCAAGTTTACTGCAATGTGAGCATAGGCAGTGTTGCCCATAGGTTAGATGGCACCCTGTGCAGATTGTTTTCTTGACACTCCCTGTCATAAGAAAAAAACAATATACAGTGGTGCTTCAAAGTTTTTGTGAACCCTTCAGAATTTTTCATATTTCTGCTTATATTTGATCCCACACTGCATACAATTTTCACAAAAAGGAGATAAAGAGAACCAAATCAAACAAATCAGTCAAAAATATTGGACTTGGTCATATATTTATTGAGCAAAATGATCCAATATTACAAGACAACTAAAACCACAAAGAGGGAACCCTGACTACAAGCAGGGCAATCGTCCTGACAGGGACGGCCCGACACTGGAACCTAGGCAAACCCAGCTTGCCCTAGATGGAAACAGGTAGGAACACCAGACAGAGATGTAACACACAACAAACATCTGCACACTTACAAGGGAAACAAAACAAGTCCCTAACACATATCAATGGGCCAAAAGGAATGAACCGGACATGGCTTGACATCTGTTCACTAACAAACAAACATAGACTGGATGGATCAGAAATAGGACAAAGTTCAGACATAGGACATTAGACAAAAAATAAATGGTGATTGCCTGGCTGGAGTAATCCACACAATCAGCCAGCCAAATCAACCCAATGTGAAACAGTGTGCTCCTGGAAGTGTAGTGGCCCAGATTTAACAGGGCTCCTCTATAAGTATGAATGCATTTGTCTTCTGCATGAATGCATTTGTCTTCTGCCTATGTGTTGTCAGTGTCTTCTATGTGCATGAACTTGATGTGCATTGCACCACTGCAGCACTGAATGGGTTACTGTCTGGGTTATGTCTGGAAAATGTATCTTGTTGTGTGCCATGTGACCATGGTGTATATATATATATATATATATATATATATATATGTGTGTGTGTGTGTGTGTGTGTGTGTGTGTGTGTGTGTGATTGCAAGGTTAGTGCAAGATAGTTGGACAGCGAGTCTTCTTGCTGGAGTTTGAGAGTGAAAGTCGGTCTTGGAGTCCAAGGGAGTCTGAGAGAGCCTAGGAGTGGAAGCAAGGAACTTCTGTTGAGTAGGAGAGATTGTGCCTTCTCTTGTGTAAACCCCAGGATGGAAGTGGCTGAGAGATTGCCTTGTGTGTGCCCTGGGCCCAATTCACTCAGGCCTTCCTGCTGTTGACCTGGAGGACCGAGAGAGTGAGAGGAACCGCCATTCAGTGCTAAGTACCCTTCCCTAAGTGTGAGTGTTGACCACTAGAGAGCTGGAGAGAGAGAGAAGGAGAGTGGCCGGGAACAGAAGCCCACAGATAACTTGGACTGTGGACTCATCTGTCATTCTGTGATTCTTCCTTGTCACACCACTAATTTGTTTGCACATTGTCCTGATGGCTTGAATAAATTGTTTAGACGAGTTGAAACAAGTAAACAAGCTTAACCGAACGTTCCTGGTTCTGCTCTGAAATGTTATTCCTGTGTGTGAACTCTTTATTAACAACGTCTGGATTCACAGCAGAGAATGAAACGGTGGCGTCACGAGTGACAAAAGGACCTTTAAGGTAAACCGCTACTTGGGTTACCCTGTGAAACCTCCCCAGCAGTAACTTGGTCGGGTCCTGTGCTACTCCCAGGTAAGAAGATGGTAGAGCCCCAGCCCACATGACAAGGCCTCAATCTACCCTGCTATCTTCTCGGCTGTGGGCCTGCTCCTCGGATGCTACAGAAGCCCATAGTACTACAGGTCCCAGGAGCACGACATGACAAATCAGAGCTGAGGTTAGAAAGCACAGAAGTCAGGATAGTCGAGAGTCAAGCAGGAGTCCGAACCAGAATGCACATGAATTGGGGCTTTGTTACTGTGCTTGATAGGACCAATTGCTTAGACATACTCCATAGAGGGAGGATGACTGAAATAGCAAGAAGTTGCTGGTGGTTGGTGGGTGATCTACCGTAATAGAAGCATGTACAATGGCCCTTTAAGAGTAGGGCGTGTCCTATTGGCTGAGACCTGAAAGGTAGCAGAGGCAGTACAGCATGGAACGAATTGAGCACGGCAGGCAGGTTGCAGGGAATGATGGCGCTAGATCACAGCGCCAGTGACAGGTGAGCCACAGTGATAGTGTGCCATGATAAATTCTGTACCAAAATCAAGCTCAGGATAAAAAAGACAGCCCCCCAAACAAGCTCAGTACACAAATATCAAACCAGAGCCAGACTCCTAACATAACTACAGCCCCAGAACCAAGCTCATATGGTAACATTAACACAGCAAAAAGCAACCTCAGTACAAAGATACAATTCCAGAATCAAGTCCAGTGCATAAATACAGCCTCAGAACCAAGCTCATAACATAAATACAGCATGAACCAACCTTGGTACATAGATACAGCACCAGAACCATGTTCATAACATAAATACAGTAGCAGAACAAAGTGATTGTTTTGTGGGGGCACTGATGGACTGACAGCGATGTTTCAGAATTTCCGAGGGGAGGAGGCGGAGCCAGGAGGAGGATGACTCTTGTATGTATAATTTTTTTTTCTACATGCAAACATCCTCCAGGTTCAGCCTATGCAGGTCTTCCTCCCCTTTGAACTGCAATTCTTAGCCATCCTGGGCCACATGCAACCCCCAGGCCGCGGGTTGAACACCCCTGATTTAGAGGCTTGAGTATATTTATTAAATTGGAAATAAATGGTGACGGGACCTTGAATGCCTTTTATACATCCTTCAACTAACATTACATGTAATCTGTAATAACTGGATTCCATGGTTTTCTACCTACGCGCAACTAAAAAGCTAATAAAAAGCTAATTCTGAAATGACTTGACCACAAAAGCACCAACATTCTTCCAGTAATTCTTTCAGTCTTTATTTTGCAGATTCAACCCACCTTAATTTTCTCTATTAATCATCAGGCTGTGTGGTGCCGTGACTTATTTTTCACATTTTTGGCCTTTAGTAGTGTATAGATGTTGATGACAAGAACATTTCCACTGAATGGCCATCATCTAGTAGAGCGTTGGACTCCTCTGGCCTTCAGAACTGTAGCAGTTCCTCATGGCGTAGAATATTGGTCCATATCTTCTTGTAGTAGCCTCGTCAGTTAGAAGTACTGACATATTGTGTACAGCTGACAGGAAGGGGTCAGCGATTCATGCTGCCTGTGTCACATTCTGACCTCCCATCAGCACGGTGCAACTGACCATGCAATGTTTTTTCCTTGCTTGGTGATTTTGCGCTCTTTTGCCCGCTGAAGTCTTGGCTTTTTGTCTTTCTTAGACACAATGGTGCTGGAATTGGTTATCTGGTTCCTTAGCTCATACATGCTAAGGAAAGACAAGTTATGTGTTAGTTGGAGCACCAGTGTTACTTGGCTGTAGTTTCCTTGATTGTGTGCTGCCTGTTCGACAGAACTATTCCTGACGCCCTCCTCAGACCCCTTTTGGTGACGAGAAGTTTCCGTCCACAGGATCCTCTTTCACTGGATGCTTTTCCACAATCTTAGTATGCTCTCCACACCATTAGGGCTCAGTCAGTCGGGCGTTTTAAGGTGCAAATTTTTTGTGCGCAGAACGTAAACGCACAGAAATTTGCATGGCTGAAGCGGGCGCCATGCAGAAAAAAAACACACTTGGCCGCGTTTTTGCACACATAAAGTGCACTGCCTGCTATTCCCTGCTGCAGCTGTGACAGCTGCAGCAGGGGATTCCTTGGATGTGAAACCACTGGATGCTGTCAAATGCATGGGCTCCACCTTTGGTCAAAGCGGCTAGCGGCAGCAGTGGCGGCCCCATTAACATACAGAGAACATCGCGATCCTCTGCTACAGTTGTGACAGCTGTGGTTGAGGATTTCTTAATCTCCGTGGGGAGTCTTTATCACTGAACACTGTGACTGCATTGTCACAGAGTTCAGTGACAAGGGGACTCCCCGTGGGGATGAAGAAATCCACTGGCACAGCTGTCACAGCTGTAGCAGAGGATCGCAATGTTCTCACATTGAATTCAATGGAGCCGGCGCTAGAGCCAGCTCCATTGAAAGCAATGGTCTGCCAACAAGCCCTGCAGTAATTTTGGGGGAAGGGCTTTAAATATAAGCCCTTCCCTGAAAATCATCCCTAAAATGTGTAAAAAATTTAAAAAATTATATACTCACCTCTCCGCAGCTGTCGGGATTCAGGCACATCCAGCTGGGTCTTCTCCCTGCACTGCTCCGAAGTGCTTTCAGCAGACGGGGATTTAAAATATGTGCCTGCTGAAAGGGCTGCCTCTGATTGGCTGAGCGCAGGGACCAATCAGAGGCAGCTCTCAGCTGTCATTCAATAGCTGAGGTCTGCCTCTGATTGGTTACAGTGCTCAGGCAATCAGAGGCAGCCCTTTCATCGGCCCATTGGCTAATGCACCACAGATCCCAGGGGGACGGAAGCCTACAGCAGCGGCACAGTCACACAGAGGTGGGTAAGAGGAGTGCAGCGGTTAACAGTCTGAGGGACATCGCCTCACTTACCTGCGACGCAGCTTCAGCCATTCCTATCGGTTGCAGAACCTTTACCTATGCTGCCAATCATGAGTTAGGGATGTGAGAGGGGCGTTTTCCCTGTCAAACCGCTAGCTAACACCAACCATGCTGACAGGTCCCATTTAAAGACACAATTACCCAAATGTCACACCAATAACAAATAGCATCATGGTTTCACCCCTTTACAAACTGTCCACAGACCCTAACTGTCCACTATCCACTTAGCTAACTTCTCAATCAGCCTCTTCCACCAAGAACAAATCAAAATCCAAAGTAAAGGTGACCTAAAGTCCCCTCGAACTCTTTTCAGCCTGAACTGTTGGCTAACCTTTTCGACCTGATTGGCAGAACAACTGGTACTATCTATCCCTAAAGGCAAAGCTGCTGTGGAACAGAACGACTCGATGAACACACCTCAGTAGGGTGCATGATGTCACTGTAACCTGTCGTTACTAGAATGTATTTTATTAGACAAATCAGCCTAATTAAGTAGAACCAAATTGAAGAAAGAACAAATCAGTTCTTAATTTATGTTCCTGACATGTTCAGATGTGTAATCCGGGGAAACATCCACATCGTGCATGGCATGTAATGTGGGCATCGCAGCAAAGATTTGCACATTGCAGAATCCTCCATGTAAGCTTTTGCTGGCAGAATGTCATCATTTACTGGAGCGGCTCCAACCCAGCCAGGTTAATTTATGGCGGGATAATACAAGTCATAATTTCCCAACAATTATGTTGCCGGTCCTGGCGCTGACTCTGAACATGTATGTCCCATCGTTTTTTTTTAAATATTGATTTAACACTACTTTCTATGTATATTTCATCCATCGCATGGCGCCAACACCAGCATAGGTATAATAAAGTAGAATGCCTTCATTCATGGGTGTCAATTACAACTTATTTATTATACCGTTTCTGCATGAACTATTCTGAACATTGCTGACCTATATCCAAGGTGCACAAGCGGGATCCTTAGCGATGTGGATCAGTAATCTGGATAATCTATGTAGATTTCACGTACTTCAGAATTTATAATGAAGGGCTGTGGACCGACGGCATACCCTTCTCTCGAAATGTGGGTGCATAAGTGCAGGTAGCACATAGTAATACTGACTGACAGTTCTCGATCTCCATAGGAGCCTTGCCGATATGAATTAGGACACGTTCAGATTTTAACAGGGTGCAAGGCTGCAGGGATCAACTTGTCAGGGTCAGAGGGGAATCTCAATTTATCAGTCTCACCGCTTGGCTTCGGCAACATACCGTCTGTTAGGTACAGTGGTCAGGCGAGCCGCAAGGAGGTGCCCACTTCTGTTCATTCTCAGAAAACTTCCCAGTTGCATGCCACAGCAAACAGAGAAGAGTAATTGTCGGATCTGCACCACACTGTGCAATATAATGGCTTTATTCATAAACACGGTTCGGTAGAACTCACAGAAAATCTTGGCTCATATGGATGGCCCAAAGGAATCCTGGATAGTTGGAACTGAAGCGCTTCCTAATCTCCCTTCAATATTCCGATTCACAATCTGTAGCCTGTGGCAGCAGTGTGTGCGCTTTTCTGCTGCCATCTACATGCAGGGGTAGAGATCACTTTGACATGTCTACTTGCTGTCCTCTCTACACTGTTACTGCACCACCACAAAATGGCGCCAGCCGTCCTGCCTTCTGGTTCTATTGAGTCACCTGATCCTAAAAAATATACACAAAAACCATGCCAACATTGACAATAAAATGAACCGGGGTTAACACCCCTCTACAAGATCCCAAGCCTGTGACTCTACCACTTGTAACAACACTGGCTGGACACTAAATGGCAGAACTTGAATTCACCGAAAGCTGTCGCCTTTCCTGGGTACTAACTGTGTCGCCGAGTACTCAGATACCACAAGGTTTACTGTAGAGTCAAATGGTGTAACAACCAAGCTGTAAAAAAATAGATAGAAAGCATGTATCAACACAATTCCATTTAATGACTGGGGCAGAAGGTGATGGTAACCGGATGATTAGAATGAATTTGATGATGAAGATGATAAAGCTGGTAGTGGAGACAGGAACAGAAATAACAACCAGAGAAACCCCATTTCTAACACTGACTATTCTTATATCTCTCCCTAATTTCACCCTGACGCTGACCCTAACAGCAAGCACCACTGTCCCTAAGTAGCTCCAAGTTATCCCTACTGGGGGCCCTGTATGAAATACTGTCCCTGAGAAGAAGAAGATACTAGGACTTAGACAAGACGCTAACAAGCGTTGCTGAAATATGAACCAAGACTTGGAAGATACAAACAGGAAATGAGCAGACAAAACCATAGGTTAGGAAACAAGACTGGAGCAGACAACCACAAGAACAAAACCACACTGACAAGAACAGACAAAATTAAAACAAAGTATTAGAGTTAAACAAGGAATACTTGAAATAAATGCACATTCTTACAGCTATCGCCCACAACCACACTGCAGAAGCTAAAGATAGTTAAAGGAGTATTCCCATCTCGGAAATCCTATTTGTGTGTTCAAAATCACAAAACAATGCACTCACCCATAAGATGTTTTTTTCCAAAATCCCCAACTAGATGGCAATATCTTGAAAACTGAGCATTTTGGAAATAAACATCTTATGGGTGAGTGCATAGTTTTTCGATTTTGAACATATTGAAATAGGATTCCCTTGAAAGGGAGGTTTGCCAATGAGGAAGTCTTTCCTAAAGGAGGTTGGCGAATAAGTAAGGGCCATAACATAGGCCTGCAGGACAGTGGGTGGAGGCCCACATGATAGGGTTAACAGGGAAATGGGAAGAAAAGAGCTAACAGTAAGCCAAGAAGGAGGAGTTAGGAGGCGGATAGAAGGAGTTACAAAAGTGCGGGAAACGTTGGAGAAGACCAAAGTAGGAGAACAAGGAAGTCCCACCCTCCTGCCTTATGAATATTTCATTAAATGGGGATAAAATGGTTGATGGTAGATGTTGAAGAATGTGAGATGGGGGAGTCATGGTTGTTGGGAAGTTATTAACATTATCATGGCAGCGGTTGGTGAGGTCCTTGGATTTGGTTACAAAATTGGTTGGAGGGGAGGCATCCTCTTTCATTGGATGGTTGGTGTTGGGTCTTGCAATGAAGCAACCCAAGCAGGAGGCCTACCTTCATGAGGAAACAAGATGGGTGTCACTGCGATCTCTCTTGCCAGCTTGGCCTAGCTCGGTCGCCCGTAGTAAAACAAAAAAAAGTAGACTTGAAGAATTTGAATGTCACGTGACACCAGCACCTCTCTTAGGCCGCTTTTCACATGGAGCGAAATAAAGAGTCCACAGTCCAATAGCGAATTTTCAGAGAAACAACCGGAGGTGCACGGTTGCACTTTACTCCCAACTTGCCCAGCTTTGATTCCTCTACAAATAGTATACTGTGCAGAAATAACAAATCTTCCTTACATGTTCTCAATACTCTTCCACACTTTTCATATTACACGCTTTCTAGAAGACATTCTTCCCTCAGGACTCTAGACGTCTTCAGTCCCAGTTATCTGATAGACCGTCTGTGGAGTCTGCACTCCTGATTCAGTAATCACCATTCACTCAAGCTTTCTATTTTGTTCTAAGGCTTCTCAGCGGCTTTCTTTTTTTTTGTCATGGCAGAAGACCCATTACTCTACGCCTAGCACAGCATAGGAACTTCCACCACCACTGACTACATTTTCTCAACTCTCCTACCTAAACTACGCCTCTTAACTACCGGAGATGTTCAATCACATCACTCACGCAGTTAAAGGGGCATACACACAAGAATCCCTCACAACAGTCATTCACATGGATCCACACCACAGCTTCAGGCCACTAGTGTCTGACGCCTCTTGGCTCTGACAGGGGGGAGTCCTTGCAGAGATGGTAGAGTTTATAGCCTTGTAAAGGCTAGTGGTGTCTCCGAGTCAGTTGAAGTGCGGCTGGAGGCAATTGGGATATTTACCTTTAAATGGTGAGGTAACTGTTGCAGCCGTTCTGAGGCCTGCACCTTGATTGCAGGCCAGACCAGGTTTTGGGTGTGCCCTTGCTTCTCCGGGAGCTGAGGGGTGTGGTAGCTGCAGGAGTAATGTCAGTCAGCACCCAGTGCTGAGTAGCCTAGCTCCTTTTTTGGTGGATGGTGAATATTAATTAATGTGTTTTATGGTGAAATTGGGTTAATTTATGCTAAATTGTTTGAAATAAAATGGCTGCTGTGGCCAAATTATGCAAAATTAATACATATTTGTCATTATTCGGGACATATGGGGTGTGGGCTTGGCAATCGGAAGAATGAGGTCATTAGGCTAAAGCTGGTAACCACTATGGTATAGCCGAGTCATGACTTTGCATTGAATCAGATATGGGAACATTTCCATTGCAACTATCCTAACAAAAGTTTAGAAGGCAGGAGTTGACGATCAGAATAAGAGGTTGTAGGTTTACAGCAGTTGTAGAGCCGTAGGTTGGAGAACACTTCCTTGAAAGTTTGAATGTGTAAAAAACACAATGGGAGACACCTTTATGACCATTATTTTAATTAACCTAATACATGTAGACATTAAAAAATAGAGCAACTTTGCAAATAGTCTTATATCTTACAACTTATGTCATTTTCTGCATACAACTCCTAGGTAGCCCAATGTGCCACCAAATTACAAATGCCCAATCCTATAGTCACACTCCCATCCGTCTGACTTCTTGTAAGACACATTCAGAAGGTTAGTAGGAAGTAGGGCACAGATGGAATTCTGCCTACAGAATGAGACTACATAGGATTTGTTTTAGCAAGTGGTGGTGTCATGTCATGTTATGGCGGGGTGGTGACAAACTGAGGCAGAGACAGCATTTCTTTTTTATTAAAAAAGTTTTTAAAAATAAACTTTTGCTTAACGAACTGGTAATAATACTTTCACTCCATAGGAAGGTATGGTGGGTACATTTAATGTTACATACGAACTCAGCATTAATTCTCTTAAAGTGACAGTAACCCATTTCTCTCAGTTAAGCTCAGCAGGACATGGCACTTCGCAATACTTGGCACTACACATCTTCATCATAATACTCCATACTCAACATAGTACTCCATATTATATCCTCAAAGGTCCGCAGCATGACTACCTTGCAGCATAATGCACCGCAGGTATCAGAGTACTTACCAATTTAGGAGCTGCACATCACCATAGACTCAGGCACCATAGGTGTGTACATCATCTCACGAACACTTTAGTCTCACATCATCATTACTGGTACATAGCACCGCTATTCCTAAGTACCCTGTCCTCTTATTACAGTACATCAAAGCTAACATGGCATTGCCTCAGTTTGTCTCTTGAACCCTATTTTACATTACTTACTAACATTTAATGTCAAACTTTTTTATAAACCGTTAGCCCATACACAGGGTGACACAATCCCCCCATCACTAGGGCCCCCTTGGAGAGATACTGCCTCAGTCTGTCATAGTCTCTAATAGTATGCGCACACTAATGGTGTTGGATCGGTCTTACATCAATTCTGCAGCTTGTCCTTTCATCCGGATCCCAGGTCATGGCATCATCATCTACTTCGGGGACTGAGTCACCTGTGGAAAATGAGACTCCCTCTCCTTCTACGTGGTCTGTTATCATGTTCAGCCCCTGGATCATCAGGTCCTTTTGATGCATGGTCACTTGGCCTTCTCTCACCACCCTCCATATCCACGGCAGGTGCCACATCCCTGATTTCTCTGTACTGTGCCCCCTTCTTACAGTTCTAGGGTCCTTCTCTGTGTCAAGCAGCACACATTGCGGCTGGCATGTTAAAGCGGTTTTGTCATTAAAACAAAACCCCGTCCCCCAGCTGGGCCCTGCCTAAAACAACAAATGAAGGTATACTCACCTCTCCTAGGGCCACGGGACACAGCTGACAGCTGGTGCTGGCATTGGTGGTAACTTCCAGGTAGACGGGTCGGACAGTAGCATGTGACCGCTGCAGCCAATAAAGGCATCACCATCAGCACCCCTGGCATCAGTGCTCAGATCCTGGCCACCATGATGCCAGGAGTTTAGTGATGTGACGCTGTAGCCTCTGATTGGCCGCAGTGGTCACATGCTTGTCCCTAGTCTATTTACCGTGAAGTTATCACTGATGTCCGCGCCGGCTATCAACTGCGTCCTGAACAGGTGAGTTTACCATTGTTTGTTATTTTAGACAGGGCTTAACTAGGGAACGGGTTATTGTTTTAATAACAAAACCCCTTTAAGCTGCCTCCGCAGCATTGCACTGCATTGATGGCACATCAGTAATTCCTTTTTTAAAGCCAAGATGGCCACCGCCGGCCGCTATAACAGCAGCTGCATGCCGCTCTATTCAAGAAAGGGGGAACATTGTAGTGTTACTTCCCTACACGTTTGTAGTCTGTAGCCATGGAGACACATAGGTCTGCATTGGAGCTGTATAGACAAATTATTTGTTTTTTTATTAAAACCAATTGAAAATTTGTGGTTTTGTTTTTTTTTAGTTTTATCAAGCCAATAAGAAAAGTAATTGCAAAGGCGGACATAGGAATAATTACCTATCTTTATTATGACCAGCTGATAATCCGGATCTGTTGATTTCAATTAGGCCTCATTCACATGGGCATAAATTACACAGACCCATAGTAGCCAATGAGGCTATTCACATGTAATGGATCAACATTGTTGAATGCTGACTTTGCATGGTTGCGTGTTTAAGGACCTTAACCTCTGCTCTAATACAGTGAAGAGGACCTTTTGCTCTTACCCAGATGACATCAGTGTCAGAGAGCAGGGCTAGGCCCCGCCCACCTTCCAGAATCATCAGGAACATTTTCAGGCTCTTATTATATAAGGGAAGGGGATGTATCCCAGCTCCTGAGTGTGCAGTCAGAGGAACATCAGAGACTAGCATTATGGAGCAAAGTCCAAGCAGCGGCTCTTTAAGGAGTCTTAAAGTGGCGGAGGCCTACTGCAACAGGCAGTTTTTCCATGCTGTGGAGCTGCCAGGTGAGAGGCTGAGCTACAGAGCCCCTAGATCCAGAGAGCAGCAGCGAGCCCCAATGACTAGGGGCAGAATAAGATGATGCCACCTGATCAGCGAGTCCGATGACCTGGTGGCTTAAGCGATGACAGCATCATGGATTTAGAGCAGCATCTGTATGAGGGCACTAACTTCCCAGGGACTGCATTTTGTTAAATTCCTGGCCACAGTGGAGGTCCCGGACCAATAGACTATGATAACGCAGGTGTAGCTTAACATGGCACCATAGTTTGGTAATGCAAGGTCTTGGATAGCTGTTGGCTAGGATAATGTATGTTATATTGAAGTGTGATGTAGTTATGATGAAATATGTATGATGTAATTAATGTAAACTGTGTATGACAACGTATGTACTGGTACAGTAAAGAACATAAGGAAATATGGGATGGAAAAGATATGTGACGACCTCTGTAAATGGAATCTACAATGTATTGCATCCTTTGTGGAAGAACGCTGCTCCTATGGAATGTTTGACGTCTATGACTTAAGATGATGCATGTAGCAGTAGTGACGCAGTCAAGAGAAGTTCGAAAAGAAGCTTGATAGTCTTATGAAAATATATATGCCTTGCTGCTGCCAAGGGGAGATGTATATGTTGGCGAGAGATGCCAAGTGATGAACAAGTATATTTTGAGTCGCAGTAGATTTATAGAGTACTGTCACTTTAAGAGAATCTATGACGAGTTGTTACAGAACATTTAAGCACCCAAACCTTCCCATGGAGAGTAAATATGTTTATTCAGTTGGAGTTCTGTAAGGCTTGTTTAAAAAAATACACAACACCGACCACCTGCTTCACACACGCGATCACATGGACCAATGGACAAGAACAGCACATGTAAAGTATAGGGCTCCATGAACATGCATACTGTCCATGTGCTCTTTGATGTTTTTTAGCAGTGTGAACCTGCTGTTGTCTGTGAAGAGAATGGCGCCAATGGTGAACCTGCCCATTCTGGTGTTCTCTGGTAAATGCCAATCGAGCTGCACGGTGCTGGTTGTGAGCAGAGGGCCCCCTACAGGACGTTGGGCCTCATGCCACAGTCATAGAGAAGAATTCTGACAGTTTGGTCAGTAGCCACTGGAGGTCCTTATATAGGGCTCTGGCAGCTGTTCCTGTTCTTCTGGTCCTGATGCCGGGTTGTTGCCCTTCTCCTGTCTGGCTCTCCTCGTGTAATGACCCGTGTCCTGGTATCTGCTCCAGGCTCTTGAGACTGCTGGGAGACGTGGCAAACCTTCTTGTGCCATCCTGGAGGAGCAGGACTACCTGAACAACCTGATTGGGTGCAGGTAGCGCCTCATGTCTACCAGAAGTAACAAGGACGCCAAAAAATGCAGAACTGGAGAAGAATCAGGAAGGAGGAACGAATTGTTTGCAGTCCCTTTTTTGGGGATCTCTTGTTGATGGCTCTCCGGGGCGCCTGTTGTCACTTCCATTTGCACCAAAGCAGGTGAAACTGATCTACAATCGCTTTTGCTTCCTGACTGGACAGATTGATATCCATGAAGTATAAGTGGCTTGGGGTTATACTGGGACGTGCAAGTGTACTTTACTAATTCTCTACCATATCCATAGTGCCAGTCTCTCACACCATTCCTTATTTGGAGGGGTGCGTGACAACATATTGCCTATACTGCCTATACGTTACCTTAGCATTCCAGCCAATCACTGCCCATCATAGCAGAAGCATAATTCAAAGCTACTGGGCCTCAATGCAAAATCTGTAAGAGCACCCCCCAATTATAATGCTTCATCCATAGTACTGGTCTTCTTACATGGAGAAGAGAGACCTTATGAGCTCCTAAGGCTCCATGTCTTGGGTGCAACTGCATCTTCTCCAACCAATATAGTTATGCCCCTGTGATCTTTCATCCACAGTAAAAATGGTTCAGAGTAGGAAGAGATCAAAGCCATACTCTCAACCAGATGTAGCGCCCATGGCAATTCCCTAATTGCCCTTTCACAACATCTGTTCAAATGGATAGAAATGAAGGATGACTCGGTAGAAGAACTGTCAGGAGTAGTCGGTACATAATGTTCCTCAATGGCCCAATTATCAAGAATACATACTCTTTCCCCATATTGTCTCCCAACGTTAATTGGCCACTTGTCCCTGATATGTAGATGTCATTGCCACCAATTTAGATGTCAGGCAGTGAGATGGGCCATTTTTCGAATGTGTATAAATGTAAATTACTATCACATGGACTTTGAGAAGTATCCCACGAATGCAACGTTCTGACGCTTTCTATTCCCGCACATCGAGTCCTGGGGGAAACACATGGTTTTAATAAGTTCCTTCATGTTGTTAATAAACTGTTTAGTTTATCTACATCCAGACACATGGGGGGCTCATCGACAAAGCTACGTAAATACAAGCGTTTGTCATCTAACAAGTGAATGACGGGAACACATTGTGAGCTGTGGCTGCGTACCGCCGCGATGTTGTATCGTTTGGAAGAAAAATGTTAATTTGGGCCAATTTACCTCATCAAGAATGAAATACAGTTTGTTTGGTTTCCTTATTTTAATGCTTGTTTTTAAGCCCGATAAACCGCTAACTTAGCATGTCCCTGAACTGCTACTATAATTTCTGCTTTGATATATGACCTTTTCCCAGACTGTTCCTCACGCTGCCAACTAAAACACTCCCCAATTGCTCATAAAAACCTATCCATCTAACTGCTCCTATTATCTCCTACCAACAACTTCTATGACTCCGCGTTCTTGCAATGCCACAAAAATACTTAAAGCGACCCTCCAGTTTTGGGACACAATTCTGTCCCGTGACAAAAGACAGAGACGTTATACTACCTGCAGTTGTTCTTCACTGTCACCCCTCTGATCTACCTATTTCGGGCCCTGTTTTGGGCCATCCAAGATGGCTACAATAATCTTCTAACTATCTAATGCACACTGGGCACTGATCTCTGATTGGCCACTGCTAATCACATGAGGTCTCGCCAATCTGAGAGCAGGTATCCTGCATTGGTAGTCTAACACTACCAATGCACTGTGGGGATTTTGGACAGCTGAAAAACAGGATCCAGAATCGGAAGATCGGAGGGACGGTAGAGAAGAAGAACAGACGGTAAAGAATTCGGTCCCAAAAACGGAGGGTCGCTTTAATATATCTGCTAATTTTGGTAACTACTGACTAACTATAGTTAGCCTCTCCTTTATCTGGTGCAATCATGTCTTTGCCCTACTTCCAAATACTATGGCTAGGAAAGAATGGCTTGTTTGTGCACACACCTTCCCTCCCTGACACTCACCCAAGGCATATATTGTACCTCACCAGCTAGGACCCTGACTAACCCCTCTTGGGTAAGGAAGGACTACAGTGAGAGGCCAGGAAGTACATGCACCTTAGGTCATCCTTGCCTTTACAGAGGACATCTGGCATTGAGAACATGATGAGTCATGAAGAAGCAGATATCTTTTCTCCTTAGGGAGAGCACCTAGACGGTGAGTGAGGAGACTAAAAAAGGGCATTCATGCTCCTCTGGGTAATATGCAAATAAGGGAGATGGAATAATACCTCCACAGTGCCACCTATTGGATATACCATGAAGGTCGGTACCTCAAGTCAAAAAGGCCGTACTCAGTTACCTTGCCTTGGTACTGTGTTTTCCAGTAGGCTTTTCTATAATACAAAGATAAGCACTAATGATAGTCAGCTTTAAAGAGGACCTATCATGTCCTCTGACAACCGGAACGGGCTGCATACTTTTACAGACACTTCCCTGCTGATTCTTCCACTATTTTTGTTTTAGCCCCATTTCCTATTTGCCCACAATGGCCACCATTACTTTCAGAGCACAATACTAGCCAGTTGTCGATTAGGAGTTCTTCACTGGCTATTAACAATGGCTGGTGTGATATTTTATTGACGCTAGGCATTGAAGACCACCAACATGATGACGAGCCATTGTGGGCAAACACATACAGTCTTGTTGACATCAGCAGTAGTAATTTTACTGATTTCAACAAAAAAATGGACGAGATAGCACAGCTTGCAGCATTATTTGGTCCTGTGAAATTCAGCTAAATGCTGGATGGCCAGATGGAAAACAAACGGACCCCATGATAGTCAATAAAGTCTGTTCAGTGCCGTTTGGTTCCCTCATATGAAGGTTCTGTTCAGCCAAGGCCTGCCATTTTCCTGCTCCCCGAACAGAGCAGGGAAATGGAAATTCCTAGTGCTAATGGGAACAAGCCATAAAACCGTAATAGAAGATGAATGCTTAGTAACTATGAGCTCTAGTGCCGAAGCATAGACAAAAGAAATGTTGTCATGGGCACACGGGTAGAGAAGTCCTTCTCAAAGGTGGCCTGCAACTTCACACCTGAAGGTGTTCTTCACTTTAGATCATTTATTTATTAAAAGGGTCCATTGATGTTAAGGATCTATTCACAACTGCGCTAAGAATTCCGTTTTCCTGTTATGTATCCGTAATGAGTAGTGAACATCACTATATCACTTTTCCATGAAGTCCCCATAATGTTGAGGGCTGGTATAAAGATTGCCACCATCAGCTTCCGGTGGATCTGGGTTGGCTGGACCCCTGGTCATGAGACATTATTGTCTATATTCCTGGCCACAGCAGACAAAGCCACCATGAGGCTTATTTCTAGCCAGACAGAATACATTCCACCTCTGCAGGCTGGCATTCCACCGGTAGCCCCGCTGGTGGACAGAGACATACCCCGACCACCATCTTGGTCGACTTCTACATCATGTACATGCCATGCACGAGATTTTCAAAGTTCCAAAACTTTGGTATGTTTTTGGCTGCGGTCATAACACATACGGTGTTGGAAAGAGGGATTCTTCATACTTAGGGCGAGCACCCACTGGCGTTTTTTTACCTGCGTTTTGCGTTTTGCGTTTTGCGTTTTTCCTGCACAGGCATAGAGATAACATGTGTTCCTGTCCACTGGCGTTTTTTTTGCGTTGCGTTTGCGTTTTTAACATAGGAACAGTCAGTTGCATATGTGTCCCTATTTTTCTCCTAATGCACCCATGAATGTCAATGGAAATTAACGCAAAACGCCGCGAAAACGCCGCGAAAAACGCGCGGAAAAACCGCGAGAAACGCGGCGAAAACGCTGCGTTTTTTCCCCGCGGAGAACGCAAACGCCAGTGGGTGCTCGCCCTTATAATGCTATTAGTTCACATGGAAAAAAACTGCTGAAGGTTCCCTTTAAAACTTGAAACAACCCCTTTAAGTCAGAAAGCCTTAATATAATATTTGAAAATGAGTTTTCCTAACCAGGCAGCCCCTTAAATATCCTCGTGGTTGTAATTAGAAGAAAACTCTAGAGCCCTTATCATGAACAGAGTTCTGTCAACTTTACTTAACCATTCCAGCCATAAAGTCTCCCAGACTCTCTGATATCTCTTCAGAAAACTTTCTTCTGGGAGTTTCTAGAATGTCACCCTATCTATCCTTTTCTAAAACACCTTGATATTTGCAAATTCTTTAACATTTCCTGTAACTTTAACATAATTCATCGATTTCCCCAAACCTCTGCACAATATAACAAACTTTTCAAAAGTTTCTACAACTTTTTTTTCCCCAATATCCGCATTTTGGAGCCAGAACACAGAATGAACCGTTCATGTTCTCACAACACAATGATTTTTTGAATGAATTAAGAAGTTTCATTATGTAAAGGGCCCTTTTATACGGATCGCCGTGTAAAAGGGCCCATTACATAATGAAACTTCTTAACTTTCTAATAGACTTTGTGTTTCAATTTCTCGATTACTCAATTTGAATATATCTTCTCACTGTCAGCAAATGGAATCTTTTATAATTACATCAAGGCTGAAAACATTTCGCCTCATTCAGACGCCATACTTCCTGTCCTCGTGCTGTCTGTGTACTGTATTTCATGGATGGCACGGGGTCCCACTATAGCCTATGAGACTATACACAAACAAGCCTTTTTTCACATGTACCTTTGGTCTGTGAAAAAAATGGCTGTATGGGCTTCAACAAAGGAACGTATGCGCAAATATGCTTACCGCAACGGAACGCATATGCGTATGAACAAGGTATTGAGATGGCAATAATCAGGCTGATATGCGCATATCATAGTAATAACATAGCAATGTTATTTTTGCGCTTGAAATGCCAGTTGACACGCGCGTGTTACTCCTTTCCATGGAATAGAATGAGTAATAAAAGCCAAATAAGGGCCAGCTGTCTTCCTTTTTCTGCGTTGTACGCCCGGTCACACCCCTCCATGATTTTTTTAACCTGCCATAGACTTCTACGGTACCTTAATGCATAACACACAGAAACATAGGGCAAGACGTATCTTTTCTCATGCAGGAACTGCACGCGAGAAAAACGTTGATGAGAATGAGTCCATTGAAATCAGTGGGTTTGCTTCATTCCATTTTGCGGGCGCGAGTTTCATGTGCACAAAAACGTGCGCCAATACGTTTGTACGTTTAAGCCCTATGTTGTATTCTCGGCTGTATCGCAATTGAGAATAGGACACAATGTCTACTCTCCCCGCAGATTTCAAGCAATAGGCCATGGAAGTGAATGGGGCAGCATAAATACGTAAGTGAATACACAGCAAACCTGCATATTCAGGGCTTAAACGGACGGAGTAATTCTGTGGGGGGTCGGACCTGCCCTATAGTTGTAGTTTTTCTACGTGTGAGAAACATAGGGCAAGTCCTACCTTTTATTATGCGTAGTAATAAGGCGCAAAAATCTCAAACCATTGAAATGCTTGTGTTTCGTCTTGTTTTGTGGAGGCAAAGCATGACAAAATCACCTTTGCTTGCTTTAACCCTCACTGCGTATTTGCACGGTAAGGCTGGGTTCACAGGGGGCGGATTTGCCACGGAATTTCGCCGCGGCAAATCTGCATGCGGCCGCTAATCCCGGAATTAGCCAGCCATGTGGACGAGATTTCTCAGAAATCTCGTCCACACGGAACGGCAAATCCGCTTCGGCTAAGCCAACAGAAGCTGGCGCTGCGACGCAGATTTGCCGACCACCGCATGTTCATTCTTTTTTGTTTCCGCTGCGGCCGCGCTCTCCTCTATGGGAGCGCCGGCTGCAACGGAAGAGCGAGCGGCCGGGCCGCTTCAAAACTGCCGCGGGTTTTGAAGCAGTGGTTCTCCCGGCGGAAATCTCACGGTGTTTCGCTGCGGCCAAACTGCGAGATTCCCTTCTGGAATCCGCCCCGTGTGGACCCAGCCGAAGGGTGGCTTCAGATGAGCGTTAGCGCAAATACACTTACCACAGTGCGGCGTATTTGCGCATGAACGATAATTGAAAAGCCGGGTAATCAATGTGTTGCACGTGTGTCAGCACTTACTGCTGTACTTTTGCGTGCCCAGGGACAGATCACACTCGCACGGGACACTCCTTTTCCGTGGAATTAATTAGCTATTAAAGCGTAAATCAGGTCCATCTGTCTCGTTTTCTTGCGCTTAACGCAGCGGCCCACTCACTCTTCCTCTTGCGTAAATTCGCCCCTGCCGTAGACTTCGATGGCCGTTTCGCTGCGCAAAAAAACACAGGAAAATAAAGCAGGTCCTATTTTTTGTTTCCGCAAAATCTGCACACGCGTTATGCATTTATGAAATCCATGGGTTCTATTCTCTGGGTTTTGCCCATGCAGGTTTTGCGTGCGCTAAAACATGCGGAAACACGGCTGTCTGAAGGAGCCTTAAATCAGTGGGTGCTCTGCATACATTTTTCGGGTACAAATACACAGTGTATTTACGTGCACGAAGAACCCACAAATGTGGCGGAAATACGCAGGCGAGTGCAATTTTCCTTTGCGTAAATACGCAGTGTATTTTCGCGATCGAAACCCGTGTGAATGAGCCCTTATCCTACTGAAGAAAACTAGTCAGACAATCTCTAGTCAGAAATGGCTGATAACAGGAAACAATAGAATGTATTCAACTGCATGGCAAATGCAGACTGCACTTGCTCTGTAAGGATGGACCCAGGACGTTATATCTTTGCCATGTGACCCAGTATCGGCCCTTGCCGTTAGCTTCCATTGCATTACTCTATAGCATGTCCCTCCCTAGCAGCTCCTATAGGACTGCGCCCATCACATCCTCCATAGGAGCCTTAGAGTCGTGTGTGGCCCATTGATCCTACTTGAGTCAGTCAGTGTGTGGTTGGCTTTTATAGAGCCTTTTCATATAGTCTGCAGTACATCAATAGTAAAACTAGAAGCGGACTCCGTGTCTTATGTCAGTGAAATAACCTATTAGCATAATTTGTATGTCTCCAAACACGGGCTGGAGAAAAAGCGCACAGTCCTCTCCCGCAGGCATGTCACGGGGAGCCGGCAATATTACTCTATGCTATAAACATAAATCTGGACAAGTCTACACTCGTGCAAACTCAGACACTAACTTAATTGTGTATTAGTAACACTAATGTCTGCGCCGAGGACTCAGCGAGATGGGGCGGTATATAAGGGGATATCAGAGTAATATACTAAAGTAGATTACATCGAAGGAATTCCCTGATTTGGGTAACCCCTGAGCGGTCCGACCATAAACTGATCATAGAGTGTCCTACTGATGAGATCCCCAGCGATCAGCTCTAATCTGTGTTGCTCAATTTCCCTGCAGCACCCCCACAGGGGAAATGAAGTATGACACGGTTCCTATTGAAACCTGTAGCTTGTTTGTATAATACATGGATGTCCGAGGTCCTCCAGTGTAAAGAGACGCTTTTGAAAGCCACTCTTCGTTACAGCTTAACAGATAATCAAGTACCATCACTGATCACAAGGAAGAAGGCAGTGCCTCTTTGCTTTTTAGGCTCTATGGCTTAAAGGGGTTTCCCGGGACTTAGATAACCAATCCGCAGGATGGGTAGTCAACATCTGATCAATTGGGGACCACTGCTGATCAGCTGTTTGAAGAGGCTAAAGTGCTTGCGGGCGCCAGTGGCATCATATTCATTCATCATGTGGCCTTTCAGCAGCTCAGTCCCATTCAAATCAATGGGCCGTATTGTCACTGACCAGCGGGCGGAAATGAGAGTTCAGACGAATGTTCGTTAAGTTGATCATTGTATTGACCCGTATAAAAGAGTCTTTTTATTTTATTAGAAATGACATTTAGCAGATTTTGGTCCTTAGGATGGTAAGTGGGGGTCCAGTGGCAGATTTTGCATTGGGGTGCAGAGTCTGGTGTGAGGGGACCATTTGGTTACAAGTAACAAACCTCTTTGCATGTACCAATTTATGTTTGCAAGTTATCCCCTATCCACAAGGTTGGGGATAACTTATGGATCAACGCTGGGACCCCTGCCGATCCCAAGAATGGGACTCCCATGTCCCGTTCTCCTGTCAATGCGGGGGTCACATTCACTTTCAATGGGACTGCCAGAGATAGCTGCCAATAGCTGTCTACAAATATCTGATGGGCTGCTATAGTGCAGAAGGATCAGCCCTATTCTCATTTGCACAAGGAAAGACCAAAAGCAATCGGGTGAAACTGAAAGGGAGGAGACACAGATTAGATATTAGACAGTGAGGGGGATTAATGAGTGGAACAGGTTACCACAGGAGGTTGTGAGTTCTCCTTCAACGGAAGTGTTCAAACAGAGGCTGGACAGACATCTGTCTGGGATGATTTAGTGGATCCTGCACTGAACAAGGGGTTGGAGCTGATGACCCTGGAGGTCCCTTCCAACTCTACCATTCTATGAGATAGCCAAAGCACCAATTTCCATCAGCCCCATTAAAGTGAAAGGAGCGGTTGCTGCACATGCACGGCTGTAGTTCCAGTCAATGAGACATCACTGCGGGTTGGAAGAAGCATCTCCGCAGTAATGAGAAGAGAGGGAAACTGGACCTCGTTCTGAGGAACTGTTGGGGTCTCAGCGCTTGGACCCTCACAGACCATAAAGTTATCCTCTTTCCTATGGATTTAGATTTTGGAATAACCCTTTAATGGCTGCCCTTAACCAATGTAGCAAACTACAAACTGAGTGCAAATGAAAACAAAAATCTTCAAAAACATGATCAGTTCCTTCGAATACCATTGTAGTCTCACAATTCCTGTCCTGTGTTCTTCAGAGACAAGTTAGAAGACGCAGGAATTCCCTTTGTGGGCTGGGCGGGTCTTTATATATAGATCTTTAATGAAAACCACTCGGACCCTAACGGCGCAGTCTGCAGCACACAGTCTCAGTGGGTGACGGCGTCATCGGCACCACGGTTTGTCCATGGCTTGGCAATTGTGGCTTCTTGAACTTTGTTTCAAAGGAGAATGAAGTCCTGTCACTGTTCTCAGGCAGCAGAGCCCGAAGCGTTCTCAGACTGATTTAGTGGTGAAAGCATCACTTTGTATGGAAGTTATTTTCTGATCTGAAATGCTGAGCACATAATTTAATAATAATGATAGTCATTTCGTCTGTACGTTGGGGCTTTAATACCATTATTGGCCAGATGGTAGGAAACTGCAAACATCGGAGCCCTGAAATAGGGGTGCTGCTTCCAACACAAACTGAATTAAACGATGAAAGGACTTATTTTCGGCTATTTGTCTCCTTGCAGAGATTCTCAGCTCCGGTGCCCCTACCAAGAGCCTGGCCAATGATGAGGCCCGATGTCTCCGGCAGACATGTTTGAGAATAGGAAAACGGGTCTAATTACTCAACCGTGAAAGGAGTTGTGGCAAGTTATAAAGTTATACCTTATCCACAGGACAAGGAATAACTTTATGATTGGTGGAGGTCTGATCACCGGGACCTTCAATGATCCCAAGAACAGACCTGGTGGAATGCAGCATAGTTCATGTAAGTGTCAGAGATTGCTGAAGCACTTGATCTCGGTAATCTGTGCGACCTTCCTCATTCACTAGACCCTCGTTCTCAGGTTCGATGGGGGTCCCAGTAGTTGGAGCCCTAACAATCATAAAGTTATGCCATATCCCGTAAATAGGAGATAACTTTAAAATTTGGCAAATCCCTTTCAAGGTTGGTTTTAAAGATGTCTTGCCCCCCCCCCCCCTCCTACATAGAAGAACCTCATTGTTCTTCTATGTAGTCGCAATGGACCAAAAGGGAAAGAAGTCTGGGCAATCTAAGAGAAAGACCATGAAACAGGGATGTCACTGAGATGTGCCGTGTGGAGAAAGATGTTAATTCAGCGCAAATTAGTCTTGTACGCTGGTCCACCGAGGGTTATATTAGCATTGAACGTTGACGTGAAGAGAGGTGTAAAAAGACTGAGGTACTTCGTGTTGGTTGGTGGTGACTTCAATGAGAGTGAAGCCGATGGTGTAGACTTTGGGCTTATTCACACAAGTGAATGAAACCCAAGGTCCGTCCAAGTTTGAAACAGAATTCGGACTCAATAAAATCCACTGGGATACATTTATCTAAGACGGGTATTTTACACAATGGTTGTAGGTAAGTGTCGCCCAAGTAAGATGCTCCAAACTTTTCCGTAGGTTATTAATTTTGGCGTATCCATGGGCTACTTTCAGAAATTTTTGGCATATCAAACCTGCCATATAGTTGTGCTATAATGTATGCCAGTTCCTGTTGTAAAGTATAGTTAATTTGACATGCCACCCCCAGCCATGCCCCTTCTGCCCAAACCCTGCCCACTTTTTTACAAGAGTGGTGTGGGTGACAGAAAAAGCTGAAAGGTTGCAAATTTTTTGAGCAATTGAGACACGTTTAAAAAAAAACAGAATGCACTCCCATGGCATGCCTGTATGCTCTGTTTTTTTTTTTCTTCTTCACGAGCCCGTTGACTCGATGGGAGTTTTAAATGACATCAGTTAGATCATTTCTGTTTTTTATGCAAGTGGAAAACGGATGAAACACAGATGACACGCGTGCATTAAAAACGCAGAAAACGAAACAAAAACGAATGTAAAACGCACATGCGCGAACAGTGAAATTGGACAGGTTTTCACTAACCAAAATAGCACTCGCCCTCGTAAATATAGCCCGAGGGTGCACTCACACGGGCGAACGCGATATCGGTTCAAGAAATGTGCACTGATTTTGCGCTTATAAAACTGCTATGTTCACTGCAAGAGTGTTGCGATTTTCAAGGAAATCACATAGCCGAACACGCGATTTTCATACGCATGAAAACAATGTATTTGTAGTGGAAAAAAATAAAAATTGCATCAGACTCCCATGAAGCTCTCATGAACATTTAGGTTAGGTTCACACAGTGCGGATTTGCTGTGGTTTTGCCGCGGATTGCCACTGATTGCCGTTGCATATCTGCACTGCGGCAAAACCGCTGCGTTTGCAGTGCAATGCAGCACAAATGAGATTTGCCAAAAAGCTGTTCTCACAGGGCGGATTTTTCCGCACAGCCGCAGTGCGGAAATGCAACTGCGGCGGTTTTCAAAGATGCAGCATGTTCATTCTACGGTCTTTTCCGCAGCGCTTTTTTGTCCATAGACCTCTATGGACGCAGCCAAATTCGCACCAAAATAAGCGGCGAAAGGTAAAAAAGCGCTGTGGAAAAAAAACGTTTGCGGATTTTTTCGCACGAAAATCAGCAGAAAAATCCGCAAGCTCAAATTAACCTTTGAAGCGGTTTTGCCGCAGAAGCAGTTCTTCTGCGGCAAAACCGCAACGGAAAAACTGCGGAAAAACCCTGTGTGAACCTAGCCTAAAGGGCTCCTGCACACTTGTGTTTTTCTTGCGCGTTTTTCTTCAGGCAATATTGCTGCGTTTTTTAAACGCGATTGGCAATGGGACTTTCTAATGTTAAAAAGGCATCGCAAGTTTGTGCTGTGTGATTTTTGTAATGCGATTTTAACATCAGAAAGTCCCATTGACAATCACGGAAAAAAAACGCAGCGATATCGCATGAAAAAAACGCGCAAGAAAAATGCAAGCATGGAAGAGCCCTAAGATGATGTGATTTTTTTTCTCACTCATTGAAAATAATGGGAAAGATTTCTGCGGACTTGCAGTAAAATAGAACATGCTGTGATTTTTTTTATCTCGCAGCATTGCGAGAAAAGAATCGCTCATGAAAATAAACCTTTTACAATCATTTTGGTGCGAGTTTTGTGCATTCTGCAATGCACAAAACTCACGGGAGAATCTTGTTTGTGTGAATGTGCCCTCGAGGTGAGTTTATTTGAAACCAGCAGTAACACGTTTCGAGGTAAGCAGGGGTCTTCATCAGTTGAACTAGACGTGTCAGTTCCTCATGGTCAGATATACAGTGCTATATTTTTAAAAAGTAGTACGGAAAAGAAAAGCGATATAAATTTGGTATCGCCGTAATCATACTGACCTGCAGAATAAGGTTCGCATGCTTTTTGCCGTGGTGTGTATGCCATAAAAACAAGAGCACTCAAAATATGGCAAAAGTGCATTTTTTTCCATTTTAGTCCACTTGGAATTTTTTTAGCATTTTTAGGTACAATACACGATACCGTACAATTTAAAAATACATCTCGCCCCACAAAAAATAAACCCTCAGACAGCTACGTCACCGGAAAAATAGGAAAGTTATGATTTTTTGAAAGTGGGGAGGAAAAAAAAAAAAGGGTTGGGTCATTAATGGGTTGCTAGTGGCAAGCAGAAGTCCATCTACAGCAGACCTGGGCAAAGCACGGCCCGCGGGCCACATCCGGCCCGCTGAATAGCTCGGACCGGCCCGCAAAGAGTGTCCTGGTGACTCACCAATGAGTCCGGTGTCAGCAACGGGAAGCAGCGAAACTATGCACTCCGAAGCCTTGTCCATTTTGTTCACTTCTGTGCTGTGCTAATAGTTATTCAGGCCTTACTTATTCAAGCACCTCTACCAATGACGTAGGCTTGAATAACTTTATTAAACAGCACATAAGTTAACAAAATGGACAAGGCTTCGGAGTTTGTAGTTTCACTGCTTCCCGATGCTGAGTAAGTGATGCCACTGTAACTTCTGAGTGCCAGGATGCTCGTTGCGGACCTTGGGGAGTGCCAGGACAATCGTTCCACGCTCGTCATTGGTAAGTGTCAGGACTTTTCCCTTTGCATTGTAATTAGAATAATAATACTAATAATATTCACTTTTTAATCTCTCTTCTTGGGGCAGCTCTCTGTGCCCTCTCCTAGGAGCATACTACTGTGTATTAAAAAAATCTATTTTCCGAGGATAGCTGTTAACCCTTAAATATGGCGGCTAACATTAAAAAAAGAAAAATTGATGCAGAATGCCGAGTTTTTAACAAAGAATGGACTTCTAAATATCTATTTACTGAAACCAAAGGTAAAGCTGTGTGTTTAGTTTGTGGAGAGCAGATAGCTGTATTTAAAGATTACAATTTGCATCGCCATTATGAGACTAAACACGGAGAGAAATACAAGAACTTGACGGAGGCAGAGCGGGCACGGGTATCTGAAGATTTGCTAGCAAAACTGCAAAGTCAGCAAGGATTTTTTAAAAAGCTTCACTCATCCAGGGATGCAGCCGTAAAGACCTGCTTTGTAGTATCCTACAAAATTGCAAGAAACAGTAAGCCATTCTCTGATGGGGAGTTTGTCAAAGAATGTTTGGTGGACTCTGCAGCGCTAATTTGTCCTGAGAAAAAAGAAGCATTCGCAAATGTGCCCCTCTCCAGGCGAACTATAACGAGACGGGTCGAAGACATAGCGGGGAATTTGTTGGTCTGGCCCTCTAAAACCATTCCAATTTCTCATGTGGCCCCATGGGAAAATTAATTGCCCACCCCTGATCTACAGCATGTCCTGCGGGATCGTCAACACGACTTTTTATGGTGCTGGCGGTTTTCAAAAAGCTTGTTTGTGGATTTGTTAGGAAAATATAACTTATTCTTCAAGGCATGCTGGGAGTTGTAGTTTCCCAACAGATGGAGGCTATACGGAGCGGTGAGATGAAGCGGGTGCTCATAGCTATCATGTCTGCCAATCATGTAAGATGGTGTTACGAGAAAACATGCAGTTTATAGTTAATGTAGCTTGCCTCTTAGGGCCCACCACCGGGGCCCACTGGGAGAATCACTGACTCTCCAGTTCAAGCCTGGTGAAGAACAGATCATATAGTTGCCATGTGGTGCGAAAAAAGGGAGAGGAGCTCATTGAGGGGCTATGCCACCCTTATCTCTTACAACGGGTGTTCCACCATAAGCCCGCACCGGATGGTGGACCCCATTTTATATTTTGCTACGGCACCCGGTTTCCTTTAGGAACCCCCCTAATTGCAGGATACATATTTGTTGCACATAATAACCCTTACAATGTATATTCCTAGGAGCTCCTATAATACATATGGCTACAGTGCGGGCATGTTTATATATGTATATCATTATAGAGCCCAGGGGGTAGCCTGCTTTTACGTCTCGGGGTGAGTTACTGCCTCCTGAATTTCTGAATTTGCTGTTTGGATTATAGAATAAGCTGTGGTGCGGCGGCTGAGGTCACATGGCCTGCCAATAACATCTTTGTCTTGGAAGCCATAAGACTCCGTCAGACACTCACAAGGTCCACTGTGAAATCCAATCTACTAATTCACAAAATAATACAAACTGGGATTATACAATGCCAGGGCTTCGCAGTGCCCGCTGTGCGCGCAGCCAGTAAAGCATTCAGCGACCTCATATACTCTTCAACCAACTACAATTTCTAGCAAACCATACCAGGCTGCACATTTAAAGGGGTTGTCTCTTGATGAACAACCTCTGTCCAGGAGCCCTATTAGAGATGCAGCAGGGAGGCGCTCTGCTTTCTAGGATTACAGAATTGTTCTGCAGGACTATGCGCCATCCATCGACTTCAACGGATGCACCAGGTCAGTGCCAGCCTTAGGCTAGATGGAGTCCTGTGTGGAATTAGTTTTGGTGCACCCCATCATAATAAAAAAATATATATATATTGCACAGATAGGCAGTCGGACTGTATTCTACTTGTGTAGAATTCAACAAGATAGCAGCAGACCCACACCAGAACAGCTCTGGGAATAAATACTGTACCAGAACCAAGCTTATAGCATACATGCTGTACAAGAAACAAGTTGAGAACATAAGCACAGCACCAGAACCAGGCTCATTACATAAATACAATACTATAACAAAGCTCAGTGCCTAAATACAGCCCCAAATCAAGCTCAGTACATAAATACAGCACCATAGGCAAACTCATAAATATAGCACCAAGCTCAAGGCATAAATACAGCACCAGAACCAAGCTAAAAACATAAGTACAGCACAAATCAACCTCACAACATACATACAACTTCAGAACCAAGCTCATAACATAAATACAGTCCCAGAAACAAGCTCAGTGCATAAATACAGTACCAGAACCAAGCTCATAACATAAATGCAGTATCAGAACTAAGAGATTGTGTTATGAGGGCTAACAGGGCTGCCTTGGAACATCAGAGGGAAGGAGACAGAGCCAGGAGGAAGATGATTCGTGTAGCTGTACAAGACCCTGCTACATGGAGGAAGAAGAACCTCTGGCCAGGCAAATCTAAGGGTCACAACCACCTACAGTCTACACTCACCTGATGCCCCCCGAAACAAGCTGGCAGCCAGCATCCAGTGTGACCACACAGGACACGTGTAGCTAAGTCCCCGGCTATGCACTAGAGTCTGCAACGCAAGAGTAACTTGCAACACTAAAATGCAAATCACAAGAGAAGCCCTCTAATCTGCAAGAAAACTCTTAAAAGTTTTGGTCTGACCTTGGTTGCACATAATTGGCATTTGGAAGATAGCCATCTTCTTCAACACCAACATAAACGCACATGCTCAGATTAGCTGAGGGTGCATGGTTATTTCAATGGAAGTCAAGCCGCTTACAGAACACTCATCCTGATGTTTATCCTGGGGATAACAAAGGAAGAAAACATCATTTTGCATACTGCCCCCTACACAGGGGTTGCAACAGTTTTGGTAGCTCTGGTGTAGTGGCCTGAAGTTTCCAGAATGTGCTTGAATGCTCTGTTTGTTCTGTGCCTTTGTAATACCCTTGTTTTGCTTGTAGCATGAATCAGCATTATATGTACTGTATGTTTGCAGCATCCCAAGGGTTAACTGTCTGGGTATGTCTGGAAGTTGTATCAGTTTGTGTGTATCGTTTGTTGGTCACGTGACTGTGCTTTATATATGTGATTGCAAGGTGTAAGTGTAGAGGAGTGTAGTGTGGTCAAGAGTAGTGTGGTCAGCCTGTGAGTGTTCTGGTGAGAGGGAGTCTGCCTGCACACAGACACCATTGGTCTGTGTGTGGTGAAAATGGAAGAGGCCGAGAGATGGTTGGATGTGCAGCCTATGCTGATCATTCCAAGTGCTCGCAGGATAAACGTTGGGTATTGAGAGGAAGAGGAGCCGCTCTTATGCAAGTGTTCATAGAGGAAGTGTGAGCTAGCTGGTGTTGAGAGAATTTATGTTGGGAGAGAAACAAGACACAGATAACTGGGACTGTGGACTTGGTGTGAATGCCCCGTGAACCTCCACCACTATTACACTAAATCTACTGTAAGACTGTTAATTTCATTTGCTACATTCAGTAACACGGACATCTTCGACCATTCTTGGTGTGTTCAGAAAAGTACTTATTCTGTGTGGACTCTATTTATTCTACTAAGGAGTTGCATCAGAAGAAAGGAACGGTAGCGTCACCTGTGACAACCTTAGACTTACAGGTAACTTTGCCGGTTACCATTTCTTTTTATTTTCCTGTCAACTCCCCCTGTAGCAACGTAGATGGGTCCCGGACTACCTTTACCTGGGGAGGGGACGGTAGAGCCACCTTGACAAGTGGACACTGCACTGATTTATATACCTAGAATTCTAGGATCACCAGTACCAAGGCCAGCAGCAGGCAAATCAGAGTTGATGCTTGGGCCCACTAAACTTGGGTCATCAATGCACTATACTTGTTAAAATTAGGGTGGGATAGAGGGGTTGCCCTCCTTGTCACCTTTCATAAAGGTAGGTGAAGTCCGCTGGTGCAAGCACCGAGTCATGACTGACTCCTCGTGTGATGTCACAACGTGATGTTTTCTTGGCAGACTGCTTTTGTGGGATAGTTTGCCATTGCCTTCCCCAGTCATCTGTTTTCCCCCAGCAAGCTGGGTACTCATGTTACCGACCTTGGAAGGATGGAAGGCTACCTAAACCACACAGAGATTGAACCCACAACCTTCAGAGTTTAGGACTATATTTCTGCTGCCTTAACACTCTGTGCCACATGAGGCCCTCTGTCTCCATAAAGCAATCCCTTTAAAGGCCTCCAACAAGGGTTTGTCCAGGACTTTTATGAGCTTTTACTATTGATGATCTACCCTCAGGATAGGTCATTAATAGTTGATCAGCAGGGATTAGCCACATAGGATCCCTGCTAATCAGCTGACTCCCAGGCCAACTGTCAGTGACGGAAGCTGATCGCACCATCAACAGTGCAATTCAAAAAGGAGCTGGGCCTGCAGTACCATACCGGGCAGCTGCAATACAGACGGCGCTATCTGCTTCCAGTAGATCCCAGCGGATCAACTCATGATGACCTATCCTGAGGATAGATCATCAATAGTAAAAGTCTGTAACAGCCCCTTTAATACTTTCTCTAAGACTTTATCTAAGACTTCACTGACGCAAGGTAATTATTATGATGTAAACGACTGCCACTTAAACAAGCCCGCATATGCTAATGAACTGTAGAAAAAACAAACACTGGAAAATGAAGTGCATTGTGGATATCCATCTTTCGAGTGTCTAATAATATCAACGGTAAGCATTCGCAGGACACGTTGTATATTATTGCAGAGCCCGGTGATATTCGCTGTAGGAACAGACCTATTTTGTGTACATGTATGTAAACATATTGTTTAAGTTAGACAGATCTCACAAATGGCTCTCCGGTGTGCAGCAAGGCCTCCTGGGAGAGGAGATATTTGCATATGTGATGGTAACACTCTTGAAGTGCTATCTGATATGGGTTTTTCAAACACAAATACCAGGCTGGGGACAGAAAGCAGAGAGTGGCGCACAATGGGCGCTGGGGCTGCCTTCTGTCCCAGAAATCACTTTAGACATTATTTAGCCTTAATGCTGATGTTAGGACGGGGATGGGGAGGTGGATTTGCATGCTAGACAGTATTTCTTCTAACTCTTTTCACCTCTGACCTCTCACCGCACATTAGATATAAGGGAGCTATCAGCTGTCATCCTACAGGGATCATATACAGTATTGATATAGGCAATAAGACCTAAATATCTGGCTGTAGATAAGAGAATCAGATATGAGATATGGCATTTATATACGTAACGGGTTGTAGGTGCAGAATATGAGGCCGCTGATGGAGAGGCTTGAACAAACAATGCTTTACTGAATGTACGATAAAGAATAATATGGGAATAACGTACAATAGTATTATTTGGGTATAATGCTAACAGATATAGGCTATAACTCGGTCAGTACCCTACAAATCAGGTGTCCTTAATATTGTGCACACAATACGGAAGTATCACAGCCAATAAATGGTTTACCCTGGCCAGGGGTCACTACCTCCACAGATGCTGGTTGAAAATAGGAGTCTTCTCTGAAGTAACTTAGTCTTGCAGGAACTTCGGTTAACCAAATGACAAAATCGGTTACCTGAAATCTGCAGTCAATGTCCCCACTGACTAAATTATTGGCACAGTGCCTTTGGGGAGGCTGTACAGTGATGACATCACAATAATCCGTTTTACTGGTGAAGAGCTTGGGGGATGGTACTCGCGGTTATATACCACCAAAATCCAAATACCTGGATACTGGTTGTCGGTCTATGTGCTCTTACTGGTGGTTGCCCTTCCAGTGACAGCTCAGGACTTGTGGTTGGTAATTGCAACAGTTATTTCCTTGAAGGATTGGCAGACCTTCCTCTGGCACTTGCATTGCAACAGCTGAGTAGTACCATTTCAGGAATATGAGTTTCACTCTCTCTCATTCTGAAACAGGAAAACCCTGGCTCTTCAACAGAACTGGGGCAGCTCACTCCTCAAAAGGCTCTCTGCAAAAACTGCTGAGTCACACCAGAGCTCAAAAACAGGACCTGCCTTTGATACCCAGCCCATCAGCCAGCCCATAATCCCAGCTCGTAATTGAGCAGATCAGGTCCTATTAGTTCACAGCAGCAAAATTAAAGTAAAAAAAAACAATCATGTAACCTCTCTGAAGGTTCAAGAAGGAACATAAACGAAGTCCATTAAAAATATGCATAGATATATATGCATTAGTTTTTCAAAGGGGTTGTCTGTTTACAAGAAAACCCGCTTCAATAGTTCTGAAGGGAATAAATTAACAATCAACTGAAACATACTTACCCCTCCGTGGCCACCAGGATCCAACGCTGCAGCTCTGATGTCTGTTGTGAGCACTGACATTATGGGAACTCGGGTAGCTGCTGCAGCTAATGAGAGACTGCAACATTACTGCTTGTTTTACAGGCATCGGAGCTCATATCCTGAGCGCTATGATGACGGGAGTTCAGGGACATGACGCTGCAGCCTCTCATTAGCTGCAGCGTCACCTGAGTTCCTGCGACGTCAGCGATCATAAGAACTACCAGGGACCATAGCAGGACCGCAGCACTGGATCCTGGTGACCATGGAGGGGTAAGTATGTTTCAATTTAATATTTTAATCCCTTCAGCCATACTGAAGACGGGTCATTTGGTAGTCACCCGTTTAAACCCTTAAAGATACACTCTTTATTAAAAAAATCAAGCCCTTAGAAGTTGTCATTTTGCTGCAAAAACTTGGCATGCAGTTACATCTCAGACACATATGCCAATGATTACGGTTGTGGCGTGATTGGATGAATGGTCTTGCAACTGGAGGCCCTAGAAGTGGTTCCCCCCTTGGCCTATAAGAGGCTCTCGGAGGCTCCTTGTGTGTAGTGACCTCTTCTTCCTCTTGTATAGAGCTTGTTGGCCACTAGACGCCTCTACGATGCAGCAAAGAGATTTCACCCCGTTACCAGAGTCTGAGAGGGGCGCATTATTGGGATGTGAGAAGCTGGATTGTCATATTGATGAATTGCCGCCACCTTGACCGCTTTGTCCAGACTGTTGCGAGATTTTGGGATCAATGGATGCGTGAGGGCATGCACAAACAGTGACCAGGCTCAGGATGGCGCCAAAGACCACCAGTAAAGAGGATCGGTTGATCATGGCATCATCGATATAAAATCCTGTGTCTTCTAGAACCTTTTCCAGGCACTTGGTTGAAGGACATTTGGTCTCACAGCACCCATTACATGTTTTGCCTTTGACACCCATCCACCATCACCTCTGTCATGAATGATGAAACTGGATACCTATGGAGTGAAACTGAGTTGTCTTCAGAGAAGCATCCAGGTTTAGTTTGGGTGCTAACAACAGCTGTGTTCAAATCTGGAGACCTCTGGGTGAGCGCCTTAATCCTGGCTTTGCTGTGGAGCGGCACACTGCCCCCTGCTGGTGTGATGGTCTGGGGGCCCATTGCATATGACAGTCGGTCACCCCTAGTAGTGGTACGAGGGACAATGACAGCTCAGCGATATGTTCAGGACATCCAGCAGCCACTTGTGTTCCTCTCATGGCGGCTTCCAAGAGGCATTTTCCAGCAGGGTAATGCTCAGCCGCACACAGAAGGGGGCACATGAGCCCCCACAACATTGCCAAACGTCCATGGCTGCCCAATCACCAGATTTATTACAAATAGAACATGTATGGAGCCCTCTGGGACACCAACTTTGACATCCTACAATTTTGTACGATCTAGAGGCTCAGTTAAAGCAAATGTGCAGTGATATTCCACAGAATCCTATACCTTCATGACCGTCCATATAACATCTTGTATCCAAGCTAGAGGCGGTACAACAAGGTTCTAGACCCTCCATGCCCCCCGTACCACATCTTATATCCAACCTAAAGGCGGTACAACAGGGTACTGGAGACTCTGTGCTCACCCGTATTACATTTTGTATCCAAGCTATAGATGGTACACCAGGGTACTAGACCCTCCATGGCTGCCCATATCACATCTTGCATCCAAGCTAGAGGCGGTACAACAGAGTACTAGACCCTCCATGCCTGCATGTATCAAATCTTGTATCCAAGCTAGAGGCGGCCCAACAGGGTATTAGAGCCCACCTGTATTGCATATTGTATCCAAGGTAGAGGCGGTACAAAATTGTACTAGAGTCTTCATGCTCGTCCTTATCACATCCTATATCCAAGCTACAGGTGGTACAACAGGGCAATAGAGCCTCCATGTCCACCTCTATAACATCTTGCATCCAAGCTAGAGGCGGTACAACAGGGTACTAGAGCCACCATGCCTCCCCCCCAACTTCCCGTGTCACATCTTGCATCCAAGCTAGAAGTGGTACAGCAGGGTACTAGAGCCTCCATGCCCACCCATATCACATCTTGCATCAAAGCTAGAGTTGGCCTAACAGGGTACTAGAGCCTCCATGCCTGCCAGTATCACATCTTATATCAAAGCTAGAGGTGGTAAAACAGGGTATTAGAGCTTGCATGCCCGCCCGTACCACATCTTATATCCAAGCTAGAGGTGGTACAACAGGGTACTAGAGCCTCCATGCCCGCCTGTATCACATCTTGTATCCAAGCTAGAGGCGGTACAACAGGGTACTAGAGCCTCCATGCCCACCTGTATCCCATCTTGTATCCAAGGCAGTAAACAACAAATTAGAAAAAAACCCGTGCTCCAGTAATCGGATAGGTGAAATGAGAAGGCAGAAAGAACTTACTTAGCAGGGGTGTCAGTGGAAATGACACCCCTGAAAATCCAGGTCAGCTTGATAAAGGCTTGATAAAGGCTGATGTTTCAGCCGAAACGCGTTGCACCCTGTGAATAAAGAACATTTATAACGTCATAACTTGGACAAGATTCATTTCTACAAGCTGACCTGGATTTTCAGGGGTGTCATTTGCACTGACACCCCTGCTAAGTAAGTTCTTTCTGCCTTCTCATTTCACCTATCCGATTACTGGAGCACGGGGTTTTTTCTAATTTGTTGTTTACTGCCTTTGCTGCCTCTGGTATACATTCTACCTAGAGTCACCCTGCGATGCTCTCCCCCATTGGGATGCCACTCTGACCAGTGATCAGGATCCCTTGATGACACCATAACTTCTACCGTGGATATTATTGCCTTCCAGGATCATTAGACGCACCGTGACCTTACACAGGGTCCGGTACGTCTGGGGTGAGTCCAATTGGATTTCCCTTTCCTCCTCTTTTTATTTCTCTTTACCCTGCCATTTTCTCCACCTCACATTGGAGCGCTAATCTCATTCTTATACTTATCTTGTATCCAAGCTAGAGGTGGTACAACAGGGTTCGAGAGCCTGCATGCCCGCCTGTAACACATCTTATATCCAAGCTAGAGGCAGTACAACAGGTTACTAGAGCCTCCGTGCCCATCCATATTACATCTTGTATCCAAGCTAGAGGCAGTACAACAGAGTACTAGAGCCTCCATGACTGTCCGTATCACATCCTGTATCTAAGCTATAGGCGGTACAACAAGGTAATAGAGTGTCCATGCCCACCTTTATAACATCTTGTATCCAAGCTAGAGGCGGTACAACAGAGTTCTAGAGCCTCCATACCTGCCCGTATCACATCTTGTATCCAAGCTAGAGGCGGTACAACAGGGTACTAGAGCCTCCATGCCTGCATGTATCACATCTTGTATCCAAGCTAGAGGCGGTACAACAGGGTACTAGAGCCTCCATGCCTGCATGTATCACATCTTGTATCCAAGCTAGAGGCGGTACAATGGGGTCCTAGAGCCTCCCTTCAAATGTTCAGTTTTCTGCAATAAATTGTGCTTTTGTTCCGATATTGTACAAATGTCATTGCTACATTAACATAGAAAGTTTCATTTAATTCCAATAACTCCTTGAAGGTGCCCAATTTTTGGGGGGCCATGAGTGTATTTTAAAAGATTCCACGTTGCGATTTTCCTAAAATAGATGGGTTTCTTTTACCTGATTATACCTAAATGGATCAATCTAAGGACTTAGAAGGGAAGAGGGGTCGTCTCATTAAACTGCACTCTACGTCTAAATAATAGTTTTCAATTGGATTTACTTAAAAATGCTGCAGATATTGCTGTTACATAACGGTTATGGCGCCCCCTGGTGTTCTATTGATTGCCTCTCACGTGGTACTTCTTGGCAAACCAGAGCACTTCTTGGAGATGCGTGCTATCTGCAGCTCCACCAATGCACCCTCCAAGCACGTTTACTGATTGGAACAGAGAGACAGAATTCGAAGAGAGGCCATGTTAGCCAGACACAAGTCCTGATTCCTTCCTATAGGGGGAGTATTTTAGAAAAGCATAGAAATCCTTTACTGCTCATGTGTGCATGCATAGAGATATGTACACTCAATGGCTGCTTTATTACAGACCCTGACCCTTTCACAATTAGAGCTTTCTTACCGTGACCCTGGAGTGCAGCCTGAAATCCTGTGACACGTTTTCTGTGGATCAGTTTCAGTGTGAATCCACATTAGATGGGAAAATCCAGTGATCTGAGCAACTCCCAGCGAGGCCGGGTCATCGGTGCTAGACTAGGACCATGGTTCTCTCATTTAACAGTATGGCGACTATACCAAGAATGGCGTGATCGAGGAAAAATCCAGTGCAAGGGGATCCTGTGGATGTAAATAACTTTTCACTGAAAGGGGTCAGAGGAGGATGTCAGGAATCATTCTGATGAAGAGGCGCTGCACAGTCAAGGGAACTTCAGCTAAATACAATGCTGGTGCTCCAACTAACATGCCTATCCTTAGCACGGATGGGCTATAACAGCAGATGACCGGTTCCAGCACCATTGTGTCTAAGGGTGCCTAACCACTAGCGATATTTTTTTTTGCGCTGTGAGAGCGGGTGAATTTTGGGGAAGGGCTTGAAATATAAGCCCTTCCCTGAAAAGCATCCCTAGCTGGTGAAAAAAAATTATATACTCACCTCTCTGCCGCTCAGGCACACCCTCCAGCTGGCTTCCCGACACTGCTGTGAAGCTCTTTCCACAGGTGGGGATTTAAAAATCCCCGCCTCCTGAAAGGGCTGTGCTGATTGGCTGAGCGCTCAGCCAATCAAAGCCATTCATCAATGCGCTGCTAGAAGGGGTTCCCTTACAAAGTAGTCATTCAGTGTATATCCATGTTCTAAATATCTTTGGCTGGAATACCCCTTTAACTGTACTTTTTCAGCATCCTGAGTAGGCAAAAACTACCATTGCACTTAAAAATGATGCCTGTATGATTCTTAAACCTCCCAGAGTCTGCGCCGATGTTTCTCGAGGTGTGGTTGTGCGGTTAAGGTGCAGGACTCTATTATACGGGGTTACGGGTTCATTTCCCAACTCGGCATCTTACGCTCCCTGTGAGATCCTGGCACGGCCATCTCATCCCTTCTCCATGCCAGCAAAGGGATTAAATAATCCTTGACACAAACAGCTGCCAGAACACGAAGCAAATAGTTTAACCTCTTGTGTGCCCTGTTTTTTTCTTCTGTTTGTCTTGGGAGGTTCACTTTCTGCTGGGACATTGCACGGACAGCTATAAATTCCTATTCAAATCGATAGAAGCCAAGTTCAACAGGTAGCAGCCCAGACTTATGGAAAATAGGACAGACCCAAAAACTTCAGCCTGGAAATAATACTCTTTATCATAGGAACACATAGTGCAAGCCAAGGACGTGAAAGGACCATTCACTCCGTACAGGATTATCTATCCAGGGTGGGTACCAGGTGAAAGGGCTGCCGGGTTGCTGTGTTTGGGGAAGAAGGGAGGGCGCGGGGTCCAGATCGATGGCCCAAAGTTGCACATGTGGACACAATTACAAGACGCTAACACAATATAAATTGTTCTTGATGCCGTGCGTGCCGGTTCCGTTGTGATAAATTATCACGCTATGTAACAGATGCCTCGGTGAGACAACCATTTCCTACTACAATTACCCTGAATTAAGTGGTTATTACACGCCAGCTTGGGTTAAACAATCATCGCCCATGTTATTCGCAGACAGATGTTTGGCTAACTTGGCTAATACAAGTTTTTTCTTACACCGCGGTAATGTACTTAGCACATCAGTATTAATCCCTACGTAAAGGGCAAGGTTGTGTGCTCAAAGCAGGGGGGCACCACTAACGTCTTGGCATTAGATGCCCGGGATCTTGAAGAGCATTTCCCTCTCGTATACAACAATCCCCAGTAGTATATAACCCCCCGGGTTCTATCATCTTGTTAGGTTATATTGCTATCTGTTTCTGGGAAGGCGCCATTGCATCTCAGTTCATTCCCGCTTTTGCGGTCCAGGCTGTAAGGGGAGGAGTTCCTTAAGAGGGGGCGGAATCAGAGGAGTGGAGATTTTGGGGCGCGGAGGAACAGGAAGTGTTTGAGATGGGAGCAGCAGGTTGGAGTTTCTTCCTGGAGCAAATCAGTGCAGCGATTTTGTGCTTGGTCCTACGAATAGTTTTACAACTAGAACAGAGGAGAAAGACTATTCCGTGTAACCGGATGAACTAGATAACAGACTTTCGGGTGTAAAGTAATCCTACCGTTACTAACTTCTCTGGTCCCGCTCCTGAGGATAAATCCAAATGGGTAAAGTATGTTTGAATTCCGTTTTGTTACATGTGATGGGTGGGGGTCTCATTGCTGAGAACCCTGCCGATCTCGAGAATGGGACTTTTTTCCCCCTACAAGTCGGGGCCGCTCAGGTATCTCCACAGCCCCATTGAAATGGAATGGAGCGCTGGCATGACCAGTTCTTCATTTAGTCACCTCCTCACTACGAGGGATGCAGTAACCACACAGTGAGGAGGACACGGAATATGAGACTCATTATTGAGCTCAACGGTGGTCTCAGCAGTCAGACCCCCAACAATCACAAGTTATTCCCTATCCTGTGGATAGGAAATAACTTGGAATTCTGGTACAACCCTTTTAAAGGTCAATTTGGCTGGGCGGAAGACAATTTTTGGGTAAGCACAATGGTCCCACCTGTTGTATGTTGGGTGAGCGCTGAAACGCTGAACTGCCCCTGCTTACCAACGCATCTGGCTCGTGTTGCTTTGGAGCCGCATTCTGTTCAGAATGGTTTGCTTTCACTTGGCCGACGATATGGTCCGACTCGGGTGTTTGTAGGAATCTCACTCTTTTGGAACTTTTTGTAAAGGTGGTGGAGATCTGGGATGTAAGATTCAGTAATCTGCTTTAGGACTGGTAATTTGGCAGTAGTGATCTGCAGCAATAATCTCTCATCATCTTTCCTCCTGGTTCTTAGTCTCAGTCATCATTCAGCCTTGAGATGCCAAAATTGCGCTTTTTATTGTCACTCCATCTCTAAAAAAGAATATGATTAAAAAAAGCGATCAAAAAGTTGCACTCCAAAATGGTACCAACAGAAAACACAAGTTATCCTGCAAAAAACAGACCATAGCGCCATTGACGGAAAGATAAAGTTAGGGCGGTCAGAAAATGGCAGAAAATTATAAAAAAAATTTTAAAAGTAGCATAGCAAAAAAAAAACTAAATGATTTTAGTATCATCGTAATCGTGCTGACCCACAGAATAAAGCTGCATGTCATTTCGGCTGCAGTGTGTATGTCGTATACAAACATCCCCCTCCCCTCCAATGATGGCAGGATTTTTTTCTATTTCACCCCACTTAGAATTTTTTTAACGTTTTTCAGTCCATAACATGGTACATTGAATAGTACCACTAAATACAAACCAACCGCAAAAAAAGCCCTCAGACAGCTACGTCAACAGAACAATAAGAGGGTTATGATATTTTGAAAGTGGGGAGGAGAAACCAAACATGGGCAAAAACAATGGCCACGTCATCAAGGGGTTAAAAGCATATACCATGCTGTTTATCACACAGCCGAATAAGGTAAGCAACTTTGTTACCAGCGTTGATTAAATAGGTCATCACCTATCTTCAGGATAGGTCGCCATTAGTCGATTGTCAAGGATTCGCCGCTTGGGATGCCTGGTGATCAGCAGATCATCTGGGTCGCTGTCCAAGCTGGAAGTCTCAGAGGCGGCTTCACACCCATGAAAGCAGCTTCTGAAACTTCCTGCTCCGACCCCAATGACGATGTCTATCCCTACTGCGCTGATAGCGGGCCGGATGATCAGGATAGGTCATCAATAGCTGATCGCCGGTGAACCGCCACTCAGAATCCCTGGCGATTAACTATTGATGACCTATTTTGAGGATAGGTATAGTCCCAGAAAACCCCTTTAATAACTGTAGTGGGTCTACACATGAAGCCCTTTTTCCTTGTTTTGGCTTTATAAACCCTAATGTGGTATTAGCGGGACTCGAGGTGCCGGATTATCCAATGTTCTCCACTTTCATGGAAAGACATATAAAATACATCAGGAAGGATAAAAAAAAGTCTAAGAAAAGAGCTGCTGTAATATACCATCTCTGCTCCAAGACGATCAGGAGGCTCCTAATTGCTTCTCTCTGCTCCGTCTTCTGTTTCTGGTCTTGTGAGACTTCAGTTGTTTTGCGCCATCAATGGGGTTATTAGAATTTAAAGCAATTTTACTGTAAAGGAAATGAGAGCAGACGCGTCTAACCCGAGCCACATGTGTCTAGGTGGTCTACATGGTGATCCCCACCCAGAGTGCCGCTGCTCCGTGCAAGGACACAACAACCGAGGAACTTTTTCTCCTTTCCTAGGAGATAGGGATGAACTTGGTGACAGCCGGCAGGTGCCATTTTCTTACCGAGCCTTAATCTGACTGACCGAAAACTGTCAGGAATGAAGATTAAACAGTCGCCTGGGTTTGTAATCTATCCCAGAACTATTAGACAATAGGACCCTGCTGGATAAGTGCCTGCAGGTTAGCAAAGGTCCTGCAGGAATCCAAAATAGGACTCTTATCACTGAATGGTTTCGACAGTGTGATTGATATATGTCAAGACGACCGTAAGGCGTCTATTCGGCGCTGTCTAAGAGGTCTCATCAGGAGCCGGCCATTTACAATTCGATGACTGATCTATTGTCATTGAGCATCTTTTAAGATGAAACAACGGCCTCCCGAGTATGTGCATTACAGTAAACAAGACTGAGGGCTGGAAGATTGATGGAGTCCAGAATTAGTCACGCTCGTCTCCTGACTGGGACTATTAACCATTTACATATGAATGATCTTTGCGTCCCCCACTTCAGCAGCTTTAGGGCTACTTCATATGACTGTATTTTCTGTCCGTGTGCTGTATGAATCTAGAATGGAGTAGATCAGGCCTGCACAACATACAGTCCGCGGGCCACCAGTGACTCGGCTGTGACATGACTATGAGGTTGAGAGGCTATTAGTTAGCGTGACTAGCTTTAAGGACCTTCTCTAATTTGTCATGGGTGGTGGTGCAACAGCAGGTTCAGGATGGCACAGCAGCTGACAAATGGAGGCCAGATTTTTCTTATAAAAAATGTCCTCCCTTATGTCTGCTAGGCCTCTGCTGGGTGCTGCGGAGCACACACTACTCTCATGGCCTCTCTTATGTCTGCTAGGCCTCTGCTGGGTGCTGCGGAGCACACACTGCTCCCATGTCCTCTCTTATGTCTGCTAGGCCTCTGCTGGGTGCTGCGGAGCACACACTACTCTCATGGCCTCTCTTATGTCTGCTAGGCCTCTGCTGGGTGCTGCGGAGCACACACTGCTCCCATGTCCTCTCTTATGTCTGCTAGGCCTCTGCTGGGTGATGTGGAGCACACACTGCTCTCATGTCCTCTCTTATGTCTGCTAGGCCTCTGCTGGGTGCTGCGGAGCACACACTGCTCCCATGTCCTCTCTTATGTCTGCTAGGCCTCTGCTGGGTGATGTGGAGCACATGCTGCTCTCATTTCCTCTCTTACGTCTGCTAGGCCTCTGCTGGGTGCTGCGGAGCATACACTGCTCCCATGTCCTCTCTTATGTCTGCTAGGCCTCTGCTGGGTGATGTGGAGCACACACTGCTCTCATGTCCTCTCTTATGTCTGCTAGGCCTCTGCTGGGTGCTGCGGAGCACACACTGCTCCCATGTCCTCTCTTATGTCTGCTAGGCCTCTGCTGGGTGATGTGGAGCACATGCTGCTCTCATTTCCTCTCTTACGTCTGCTAGGCCTCTTCTGGGTGATGCGGAGCACTCTGCTCTCATTTCCTCTCTTATGTCTGCTAGACCTCTGCTGGGTGCTGCGGAGCACTCACTGCTCTCATGTCCTCTCTTATGTCTGCTGGGCCACTGCTGTGTGCTGCGGAGCACATGCTGCTCTCATATCCTCTCTTCAGCACCTTTCTGCTCCCGTGACGCAGTTGTCTCTTTTTTATACCATCCCCACAGAGCTACTTGTGACACTGGAGGACTTGGCACTGTGGGTTGGCTCAGCCCCGCATTATTCCCTATAGAGGGGGCATGATGAAAGATCCTTCACACACACAGCCTCTAGGAGGCTTCTACAAAATGTCACTGTCTGGCACCTGTAGCGCATGGCCATCGCCCAAAGACTCCAAACGGCTGAGCTGCTTAATTTGTAAGGCCGCCTGTACACGGGCCGATTTGAATTGTGGAATTCGCGATTGACTCTAACACGGACGATCCGCTGCATTCCACACCAATTCAAACGAATAGAGCATCCACATGTCTGTAACTGCGCTCACGGGAACAAATCGCAGCAAGCTCCATTTTTGCACTGATTCCACGGAGACGGCTTCCACTGAAGTCAATGGAAGCCATCTGACCCGCGGCCCTCCCTTGACATTACAGAAAGGTCGCGGATTCCACGTTATCATTCGGCAATGGCATAGGAAAAGCAGGATTTAAAGGAAAAAAAAATCTGTACTGCGCATGTTCAACCGCGAGCCATGTGGACTATCCGTAGTACGGAAAAAGAAGAGAAACTACAGGTACGTGCAGACGCCGCTGCTGCCAGGGTCATATTTAGCTGTGGGCTCCCGCATGTGGAATCTGGGTCTCTGACGTGTGCAGGCAGTCTGCAATGCCTGCAATGCCCCCCCAACCATAACTACTGCCCACCAGTGGTTTCAGCAGGCGGGCTCAGCTTACTGTTGGTGAAGCTACCGTTATAAAGGGGTTTAAAATATTTTACTGGATTAAAGGGGTTTATGGGATTAGGAAAGCAGCGCCTCTCTTGTTCATCGGCGGGGTGTGATATTACACCTCAGTCCCATTCACTTGAGCTGTAATACCAGGCATTGTCCAGAGAAAACAGTGGCGCTGTTTCTGTAAAAAGCAGCACTGTTTTTCCAATCCAATACAACTGCTTTAAAATGGCCCTCCAATATGATGGCTGAAAATCCCAATAGCTGCAGTCTTATCTAGGGATAGTAAGTATGGGCTGGAGCGAGGGGGGGCCCTGGCCCCTTTAAGAGGAAGCCCGGCATGACGCATGGGGGCAGACAGCCGTAGTCAGGAAGGGGTTAATATTATGAGGAGGTGTGGGTAGAAATTGCTGGAAGGTAGGTGAAAAGTGTCACGATAGGTGGAAAGTTTAGTGGGAGGGGGGTTATATAAAGTGGGGGGCTTCGTGGGTGGTCACCTTTGAGAGGAGCTAGCAGAGAGTAGAGAGTGTAGAACGAACCTGTGAAGAAATGGAGAACGTGGAGAAGATGCTGGAGGAGCTCAGGACAGCGGCAAGCCAGTATGGTCCTGACTGGTTGTAGGCTCAGGTGGCAGGAGTGCTGGGGAGCGGAGCAGCGGCAGCAGCAGCCGCAGCAGCAGTGGAGGCACCGGGACCAAGTGAGCCGGAGCGGAGGTCACGTCGGGCAAGACCGCCTGAGAGACTGATAGAGGAGGACAGCGCTCCCAGGGCTCGCCGGCGGCTCCGGAGTCCCTCAGGGGACCCTCGCAGTTCAGTTTCCCTCCCCAAGCCTCGGGGCAGGGAGGCGCGGCTGCGGAGGAGTCCGATACAGCGGCCGGTGAGCACGGCGGGCAGGACCACTCGTTCCCGCCGGGGGGCGGGGCCTGCGGCGTCGGACATCGTGCAGCAGAGTTCCAGGACGGATGTCTCCCCTGGTGATGTACCGGCCGGGGGAGCATCTTGCAGCAGATCGGAGAGAGCAGGGACGGCTGTGAGAGCCGGAGGCAGCGGCAGGGAGAGGAGGAGAGTCAGCACGGTGGCCCCTGTTGGTGAAGTGCCGGCCAGGGGGCGGACCGGGTCTAACAACGGACAGCAGCCTTGTGCATCGGATGGCCGACGACAGATCCAGGAGGGATCCGCTGGGACCGACAGGCTGCGGTCAGTCGTGGTCGTTCCGCAGCGGGATGAAAGACAACAGGAACAGGACGATTCGGATGGGACCAGTAGCGACGCGGATGTCCAGGACCTCGCAGGGCCGGCTGGTGGGGACACAGCCTCCATGCAGCCAGGTGAGCATGGCTCATTGTCTTGTTTGTCTAATAATGCAATTGTGGGTCGGTTAAGGGGAGCAAGTGTTAATGTGGGGGAAGATAGTGTTTTCAGGGGGGTATTTGGGGGTGAATTAAGGGAATTAATGGGTAATGTACGGGAATTGTTACAGCGGTGCGAAGGGGGTATGGGGGCGGGGGTTGGGGCCCCGTCTCCGGTTGCGTCGTGGGTTCCGCAGGTCGTTAGAAATGAAGTGGGGGTTGGGGGTAGCTCTGGGGTTGGAGAGGGCTCAGGTAGCGTGCGGAATACAGGGGTGACTGTAGCGGTTCAGACTGAAAAGGATGGCGAGGCTATTCGGCTCGACGATAAGGCTCGGGGAGAGGTGTATGTTTGTTTTGAAGGTCCTTTGGGGGCGCACCTGAAAAAAGAGGTGAGGGAAAAAATTTGGAGAGACGAATATGTGGAGATTTTTTCCTTGTTGCCTCTGGAGAAGTTTAATTTGGAGAAGGGGAAGCGGACTGAGACTAAGTGTTTTCGACGAGGTAAGGGAAAGGTTGGGGGTGCTGAAGGAAAAAGGGAGGACGCCGGTGAAAGTTCTTGAGATGGCCCCCTTTCTAAGTAGATATCCAGACACGGAAAAGGGGCGTTTGTTATTTCTGGGGTTTTCGGAAGGTTTTCGGATACCGGAGCCAGAGCATCGGGTCCCCCCTTCCGTTGGGAATCTGCGTTCAACTAGGGAATTCCCATCAGTGGTAAGGGAGAAGTTGTGGAAAGAGGTTTCTTTGGGGCTCATGGCAGGGCCGTTTGCTACTCCGCCGGTCCCTAATTTAGTGGTTTCCCCGCTGGGAGTGGTCCCAAAAAGGGAACCGGGTAAGTTTAGGTTGATTCACCATCTTACGTAACCGAAAGGTGAGTCGGTTAATGATGGAATAGCGCCAGAGTTGTGTTCAGTAGTTTACATGTCATTTGACGCGGCTGTCAGGTGGGTTCAGAGATGTGGACAGGGGGCGTTGTTGGCCAAGACGGACGTGGTATCGGCGTTCCAATTATTACCGGTTCACCCGGATAGCATTCACCTGTTGGGATGTATTTGGGAAGGTGAATATTTTGTTGACCAATGTTTGCCTATGGGCTGTTCAATTTCATGCGCTTATTTTGAAGCGTTTAGTTCCTTTTTGGAGTGGGTGGTTAGGGACATGTCCGGAGTGCAATCTATTTTGCATTATCTGGACGATTTTTTGTGTGTGGGTCTGGCGGGTTCCAGAGTTTGTAAGTTACTGTTGTCCACGTGCAATGGGTCGCCAACAAGTTTGGGGTGCCATTGGCATCGGAGAAGACTGAAGGTCCGGTGACCTGTCTGAGTTTCTTAGGAATTGTTATAGATACGGTCAGAATGGAATGCCGGTTGCCCGAGGACAAGTTGCTTGCGTTGCGGCATGATTTGGGGAAGGCGAGTCAGGCAAAAAAGATTACCCTGCGCGACTTACAGTCATTATTGGGAAAGTTGAATTTTGCCTGTAGGATCATGCCAATGGGTCGGGTTTTCTTGTTGAAAAATGGCGGGAGCCACTGCGGGGGTAAAAGCAGGTCATCACTTTATACGTATTACCGCGGAGATTCGGGCAGACTTAGCAGTTTGGATTTCCTTTTTGGATCGATACAACGGTCGGTCTTTGTTTATTGACCAGGAGGTCGATAATTTCGATTGGGAACTGTTTACAGACGCAGCAGGGGCGACAGGTTTTGGAGCTTATTTTAAGGGACAATGGTGCGCTGCCCCTTGGCCCGATGAATGGCGGCAGAGTGGAGCAGTAAAAAATCTAGTTTTGTTAGAGTTGTTCCCTATTGTGGTCACAGTCTCCATATGGGGAGAAAGTTTCAGGAACAGGAAGGTGCGCTTCCATTGTGACAACATGGGAGTTGTACAAGCGATTAATGGGGTAACAGCCCGATCACCACCGGTGGTGAATTTGCTGCGCTATCTGGTGTTGTCATGCTTGTCATTGAATGCGTGGATTGTGGCTGTTCACGTCCCCGGGACGGATAATGGTTTAGCTGATGCACTTTCTCGTTTCCAGTGGGAGCGGTTTCGGGCGTTGGCACCGGAGGCAGAGGAGGAGGGCCTAATTTGTCCTTCGGAATTATGGAACGTGGCAGACGTGCTGCGCAACGTCTGATTCAGAGGTCGCTGGCACAGGGTACGTGGAAGGCGTATGAGTTGGCCTGGGGACAATGGCGGCAGTGGGTAATCGGACTGGGAGGGATTCGGAGAGTGTCAACGTGGAAGCTTTGTTATCTTTTTTAGGGAACGCAATGGAAATGGGTTGGTCTGTGGCAAAGGTGGACCGTTTTATCGCTGGTTTGGTTTTTGGCTTGAAGCTTCGGGGGTTAAAAGACATTACCAAGAGTTTTTTGGTGCAGCAAGCCCTTTCGCAAGGGTTATTCGGTAAAAGATACGAGGCGTCCAGTTACATTTTCAATTTTGGAGAGTATGGGGGTAGTTTTGAGGGAAATTTGTAGAGATGGCTTCGAAGAGGCTTTGTTTCGTTGCGTTTTTGCACTAGCCTTTTATGGAGTGGGGGAAATGGTGTCACCCAGCAGGGTGGTAAGAGGGGGTTTGGAGTTTGGGGATGTGTCTTCGGGTGAGGGGGCTCTAGAAATAGTGCTCAGGAAGTCGGATCAGTTTGGGAGAAGAAAAAGAGTCCTTGTGGGTCGAGTGGCGGGGGCCAGGCTATGTCCAGTACAGTGTTTCGAGGTGTATAGAAAGTTGAGGACGGATAAGCCTGGCCCGTTGTTTATTCATGCGGATGGGTCCTTTTTGTCAAAATTTCAGTTTAACGGCGTTTTTAAGAAGGTCATGTTGCAATTGGGCTTAGAGGGCAGGTATTCTTCCCATTCGTTCAGGATTGGAGCTGCAACGGAGGCGGCTAGTAGGGGTTTGGGGTCTGACATGGTAAAAAAGATAGGTAGATGGAAATCAAGACGGTTCGAGCTTTACGTTCGGCCAGAGTTAGTTGAGTGATTAATTTATATTTAAAAAAAAAAAAAATTTTGTTATATAATTAAGACAATGTGGGGGCGGGGGTTTACAATGGGGAATGATACGTGGTTTTTCTATCCTTTACAGGTCAGGAGCTACCGGCTCTGGTTTGGCTGCTTGGACACTCATATGTGTACTGGGCAGCGGAGCGTGCCAAGGTCCGACCAAACGGAAGGCAGTTGGGCTTTAGGAGGGAGGTAGCAGTTATCCGTTGGGGGCATGAAGTGGTGCCAGGTGTTGAAGGAGGTGGAGAGGTTTGGGCGCGTTGACAGGAGTCCGGATATCCTGGCATTACATGTGGGGGGCAATGATCTGGGGAGTCGCCCTGCTCGGGAATTAAGGCGGGATATTCAGTATGATTTCCTGCGACTTCGAAAATTGTACCCAAACATGATTATCGTTTGGTCTGAAATTATCCCGCGTAAGCAGTGGCGGTTTGCCAGATCATTGATAGGCATCAACAGGGCCAGGGTAAAACTAAATAGGCACATCTCAGCTTTTGTAGCACGGAAGGGGAGGTCTGCGTTAGACACATGGAGTTAGAAAAGGGGGTTGGAGAGTATTGGGCAGATGACGGAGTACACTTGAATGATGTGGGCATTGATATTTGGGCAGTGGGGGTACAAGAGGGGATCGAAAGGGCCTTGAGTTTGTTGGGGGCGGCGCAGGCTGAGGTTTAAGCCGTGCTGGCTGTGGCGGGTTGGGGGTCCTTGGAGTCGGTGGAAATTGTGTAGGGGGGGAGTTAGGTGGGCACGATCACACCCGTTAAGACTCCCTCCTGTGTAATCTGTATGGTATCTGGTGCGGGGGCTTGGCTGGTGGTGGGGGGCAGTAGACCCTTCTCCGGCTGTAAGTCCCAATTGTGGTAGCCACCTAAGGGCGGCTTGTAGTGCCCCTGAGCTTGTCTCCGGCTGTGGGGCAGTGTTTATCAGTTTGATTGTGGTAGCACCAGAGTTTGTGACTCCAAGGACTCCCCCCTCGTTATTTTTGGTAATTATTGTAGAGTTTTGTTAATAAAGGCTGCTGTGGCCAACATTATCCAAAATAAAAGGTGTTTGTCTTTCTTGGGAATTGGGATATGGGTGCAGAAAGGGACATTCTGGCCTCCAGGCGTCATGGAGTAACGGCTGTCAGCTGCTGTTTCCTGTTCTCTGCTGCCACACAGTGCCAATCCTCCCTAAGGCTGGGCACTTGAGTCATGTAGCACAGACAAGTTTCTAGAGATATACTGCCAGCCAACCTGTAGCATGCCGGCCAAGAATAATTTTTTTGTAGGCCTATTTATGGCATGGCACAGGGCGACAGCTACCAGCTTTTATGGGGGGGCACCAGAAGGATGTAGGCTGGGGGTAATTGCTCCTCTTAGGTCCGCACCAGCTAGATGATCTTCCTCTGCACTAATGTCTTGTGGAGCTCCACGACTCATCCTTATTCCAGCTTTGGCTCCTCCCCACTGATGTCAGCCCATCGGCACCCTGCAACACAATCACAATCACAATTCTGCTACTGTAGTTATATTATAATCTTGGTTCTGGTGCTGTATTTATGTACAGAGTTTCTTCTAGTGCTGTATTTATGTACTAAGTATATGTAGTTCTATTATTATATTCATTTGTAAGATCTTGGTTCTGGTGCTGTATCTATGTACTCAAGTTGGTTCTTGTGCTTTATTTATGTACATAGCATGGTTCTATTGCTGTTTTCATGTACTGAATTTGGTCCTGGTGATGTATGTATGTTATGAGCTTGGTTGTGGAGCTGTATCTATGTACTGGGGTTGGTTCTGGTGCTGTATTTATGCACTGAGCTTGGTACTGATACTGTGTGTACTGAGCTTGGTTCTGGTACAGTATTTATACATTGAACTGTTCTGGTGCTTTATTTATGTACAGAGCTTGTTTGTAGTCCTGTATTTATGTACTAAGTATACATAGTTCTGCTGCTGTTATCATTTGTAAGAGCTTGGTTCTGGTGCTGTATCTATGTACTCAAGTTGGTTCTTGTGCTTTATTTATGTACATATCATGGTTCTATTGCTGTTTTCATGTACTGAATTTGGTTTTGGTGATGTGTGTATGGTATGAGCTTGGTTCTGGAGCTGTATCTATGTACCGAGGTTAGTTCTGGTGCCCTATTTATGCACTGAGCTTGGTTCTGGTACTGTGTGTATGCAGCTTCGTTCCTGTACCGTATTTATTCATTGAGCTGTTCTGGTGCCTTATTTATGTACAGAGCTTGTTTGTAGTACTGTATTTATGTACTAAGTATACATAGTTCTGCTGCTATCATTTGTAAGAGCTTGGTTCTGGTGCTGTATCTATGTACTCAAGTTGGCTCTTGTGCTTTATTTATGCACATAGCATGGTTCTAATGCTGTATTAATGTACTGAGTTTGGTTCTGGTGCTGTATCTATGCACTGAGCTTGGTTCTGGTACTGTGTGTACTGAGCTTGGTTCTGATACAGTATTTATCCACTAAGCTGTTCTGGTGTGGTTAAGCTGCTATCTTGCAGATTACTGACAGATTGTCTATGTGCAATATATATTGTTTTTTATTTCTTATGATGGATTGGAGTCACCAAAAAATCTTCTGCACAGGGTGCCATCTAACCTAAGACTAGAACTAGTCCATGATCAGGACCAGAAAGAGAAGAACAACTTGTGTAATGTGGATTTCAACTACCCTATCCTGTTCCTTAGAGTGGCTGCCTTCTCTGTCTACATTCAGAGCATACGCACAATCAGCCAAGCCAAGTGTGTATGGGGCATCCGGCAAGACAGCTGTCGGCTGGACAAGCATTCGGCAGACAGCTATTTAAGGTGTATGAGTCACCCAAGTCCCAGTTATCCATCTGATAAATATATGAAATTTTGCCCAGTGCTTATTACATCCCTGTGTAGATACATACAGCATGCAGTTACCCATATCTTATATTTTCTATGTATATTTTGCACTGGTAGGTGTCATGCCGGCGTGGGCATCAGACCAAATCACCACAGTCTCGTCCCCAGAAGAGTTAGTTTACACATATGCAGTGTTCTGTAGGGTGACCCCGGACACAGGGCGTATGTTGAGGAGCTGGGAGGGTATGATGGTTGCTTGTCACGACGGTACTTACCACGCTCCCTCCCCGAGGGACACACATAGCCTCGGCCAGGGCAGGCTAGGTGATGGATGCCAAATAAACTTGCGAACAGGCATAGGGATTGTCACAGGTGACGCCACCATTTTATTACTCACCGGAAAGACCCTCGGCGGTAAATAAATGAGCCGCAGACTTGTATCACATACCTCAGGTCCCCGGGAATGGTCAGGGCCAGGAAAAACTTTACTTAGAATAAACACTGAGTGGAAAGCACAAATTACACAAAGTTGAGGTGCAGGAAGCCAAACAATATGATAGTGCCTCTACACGGTGATCCCTGACACGGGATGGCCATCTAGGAAACAGTAGAATTTAAGTACCTCTACACTGTGATCCCAGGGACAGGACGGCCACGTAGGTACAGTAGTAGGGGAGTTGCTCTGCATGGGGATTTTGACCTTGACTCACCACCAATACGCTCACACTTTCTCTCTTTTGGGGCTCACTCTCAGGAACTGCTGTTCTTCCTCCATTCTTTACCACATGGGAGTTGAAGGTACCCCCATGTGTATGGCACTCTTTCTCAGGAATCCAGAAGAATGGAGCCTCTCCCCGCTGTCACACACTCCTATTTATAATCTCTCACATACCACATGACAGGACATAATTGATATATTGCAAGCATCCCCTGAGCTCATGGAACACTTTACCTCTCACTTGCTGCAGCTAATACACATAACAAAATGACTAGACAGTTTGCACAGCGCAGCTACAAAAGACATGACATGTATGACATTATGGAGGGGCCAGGAATAGATGTACTGGGTCTCTACACATGGACAACATTCCCAATCATCCGTGCCTTGTACTTATCAGGCCGTAGCACATAGATGAGACTTACAGACACAAATATAGGCCTGATGGACGGATTATAAACAACACGCACTATCATTAGTAATTAGCAACAGTTGCAAACTGGGAAATAGTTATGTATGTGGGCCTTGATGGAAGAAAATATCCAGAAATTCCTGGACGCTGGGGCTGACACTTTTATTTACAGTTATGACAGCTGATTGATCAATGCGCTAATTAATCATGACAATATGGCGAGTTCATCTCAGGCTGTTTAGACCCATCGCTGCGATTTGGTCAACCCTGTACTTCAGCTCAGTGACCACTAGAGGGAGCTAAATAGAACATGTAAACAATATAACATCTCGTGATGCTAAGTTTTAAAGTATAACTAAACTTTTTATAAACTTTTGAAATGTCATAAGGACGTGTCAGAAGCTTGGACTGATGGGGGTCCCGATGCTGAAACCTCTGACTGATCTATAGAATGGGCTTCAGCTGCTTTGCTTAAGGGATCGGTGGGGGTCTCAGCAGCCAGACCCCTAAGTGATCAAAACTTTTGATATGTCATAGTGTTTTCCAAAAACTTTTTACCTGTCACTAAGTATTGACCTCATGTAAGAATGGATGGCACTCCTTTATCTGACACACAGAGATAATAGTGATGGGATGATACTAAATTTGATTGGTTCATGAGTTTTGGTAAACTATTTTCCCAGTTTGCACACAGGTCTGTTCCAATCATCGGTGCAGGACAGTTTTGCTCATGATAGCGTGTCACATTTCATTGTTTGGCGGTATCTTCTGTAATCACTGATAGTGGGAACTGCTGCTACGGTAGATAAACCTTATCAGGGGAGCAAAAACTAGAATTCCAGGCATGATCACATTACACAAACCATGTCAGGTTACACAGATTAATGATAAATTGCTGACCAGGCAGTTATCACATGGGGTAAATAGATTATTTCGGACTTAGAGCTCCTTAACCCGGGCGTATTTGCGCACGCAAGGTTTGCGTGTGCCGTACACAGAGAATAGAACCCATTGATTTCATTGGGTTCATTCACATTTTCTTTTTCTATCACTCATTTCTCGCACGGACAAAAAAAAAGGAAATGCTCTATTTTTGTTCACATTTGCGCACCAAAGGTGCAATCGCAATTTGCTGCGCAATTACGTGAAAAAAAAAACATCTGGAATTCAAAAGGCTAAAAAGTCATTTAAACTGGATGGGCGTGATCGTCTTCCGCGCACAAATGAACATGCCCTGCGTGCGCAAAAAGTACAGTAAAATACGCCGATATGCATGCAAAAAAAGTCAAACGCATAGGCGTACGTAATAGCGTATATGCTCGTGTGAAGCCGCATGAAATCATCGTTGGCTTGTTCACTAATACTTCGGTTTAAATATCGATCGTTCTCGGTCACTGGTAAAGGGAATGTGAACAACTGAATGATTTAGAGAGCGAACACGCCAGCGATATATCTGTCAGTATGTACGAGCCGACTATGTATCTGCCTGTTCCGTGTAACAACACCCTTAGGCCGGGCTCACATGAATGGGTCAGTTTCCGTGAGTGGATTTCCACAGCGGAAGACCTGCGATCAGTCGCGGCAAGTAATTGTGTATGTAAGCGTTTTTACGCGCGGATATACATATATGCACATCATATCGTCCGCGCAGAAGAAAGCTCTCTCTCCCCTCCAGATGGCATTCTGACTTTTTGATCTATTTACCTTTGGATTTGCGAGCGTTCCCGCCGCTCATACGCAATGGTAATTGCATAAGGGTGACCGAATACTCACATCCTTTGACTTCAATAGAGGCAGTCCGCGTCGAATCTGCGACCAAAATAGAGCATGCTGCGATTTTTATTCCGCTTGCAGAATATGCAATTCGTATCCGTCAGTGTGAATGAAAAATCTAAAAATGCCTGTCTTTCAATGTTGCGTTTTACTGTGGATCTTCTGCGCAGGCAGCGATCGCAGATTCTGCAATTAAAATCCGCCCGTGTGAGCCCAGTCGTAGGTGAGTGCACATTGAGTACAACATTAAAATGATCCACAGAGATCAATCCTCCCCAATGGTAAAGGGATTTTGCTGGACGAAGATATTGAGGACCTATTCTCCGATCAGAGGGGATCCGCTGCTGATCAGCCTCCCCTTGGGCCAGTGATGTTTCATTCATGGGTCACATGATCTAAGAGCAGCGCAGTCTCATTCAAGTGAGTGGGATTGAGCTGCAATACCCGCCACATCCACTATGAAATATACGGCGTTGTGCCTGGAATGCAGTGAAGCATCCGAGTGCTGTGACTACTTCAGACAGCTGTTGGGCAGGGGTTCCCCACTGATTCTGAAGATAGGTCGTCAATATCCCAGTCGCAGAAAACTCCTCCGGCAGTCTTCAGCCAGTGTTTCCTGGTCAGGGGGTTCAAAATTCCTGCCTCCAGGAAGTGCTGGCTCTTGTTGGTACTTGAGCACCGCGCCTCAGCCAATCACTGCAGCTTTCGGGGAACCAATCACAGCCATCGCATTGAAAATCTGCCACCCTCCCAAAAATCCCAGCAACAGAGCATTACAAAGTGGCGCAACTTTGTAGCACCACAAAATCGCGATATCGCGAGAAAACGCACAGAATGCAGCTGCGATTTTCTTGCGGCAATATCACTGTAGCCCGTGTTATAGAGGCCTAAAGTTGGGGTGCATCTGCCATGCTGCAGATGCCAGTGGCGACTGATATACCCTACTGAAGTCTAATCGTGCAGTTTTCATGCGCGAGTCGTTCCTCGCTCAAATCTAGTTTTCTATTATTGAGCGATGAACTCTTATCAGCGGTGCAGGCTGTTATCATAGTGGGCTGCGCTGATAAGATTCTTTCAGCTCGTGTCCCCCTGGTAGTTCACAGCAGATGTGAGCTGTAAGCCCGGAGAACAATGCAGCTGTTTGCTTATGCAAAACAGCTTTATTGTTCGCCAAAGGATAGCGGCAGTGTCCTGCTACGCCTGCATAGCTCTTTAGTAGCTAATTAGCTACTATAGACTATGCAAAGATAATCGCTCAAAACTGTCACTCAAACTGTTGTCTGAGCGATTTTTGAGCGATCATCTTTCAATGTAAATGGGGTCTTAGTTAGGGTGGTTTCACAGTTACGCCAAAAGTTTCGCTTTCCTGTTCTGTGAATAGAACCATATAACGCTGAGCCGACCCCATTGACTATAATGGGGTCCAACCACTTTCCTGTTCTGTGAATAGAACCATATAGCGCTGAGCCGGCCCCATTGACTATAATGGGGTCCAACCACTTTCCGCCCAGCTGGCCGGCTTTTGAATAGAAGAAAAAGCTTTCATCCGGTACTTTCAGCCTAATCTGTGACGGATCCTCTGGCCGGTCGTTGTGATACAGATGTGACACCACTCTTACATCTATTGAGGACCTTTTCCACGGGACGGAATATTCCACAACCGCGTTACGGAGTAGGCCGCCCCTGAATGCTGCACTGGAATCTACACTGTGAATTGTGGATGTTGATGTCGAATCACCAGCAGGATTCTACTATTTTCAATTCCGCATCAATATTCAGTAATTAGCACTGCGGATTTTGCAGCTGAATACTCTGCAGGACGGCGTGCTCACAACGCTTTTGTTCTGTTTAAAAGGCCCTTTATTTCAATGGGTTCATTCACATTTCTGCATTTTGCCTCAAAAAATAGAGCATGCTTTATTTTCCTACGTATTTGCATAGCAGAGGTCCCCATAGAAGTCAATGGGCGGCAGGCGCAAAGAAATGCGTGAAATGCTGCGGAATTCTGCTGGAATGAAAACACATCTGGAACTTGTTAAGACTAATTAGCCATTAGTGTCTGTGTTTGCCGCACGCAAAAAGTACAGTAACAAATGCCGATGCGCGAGCAAAAAAGTCTGGTTCATTCCACAAAAACACTACGCTCATGCGCGTGCAACTATGCATACGCTCGTGCAAAGGGGGCCTTACGGTGACTACCCACTAGCGTTTTTTTTTACTGCGAAATTCGCAGCGTTTTTTTTTTTCTGCAGGGGTCTTTGGGCTATGGGACATGCAAAGCTAAAATCGTGATCGCGCAAAATCGCGATATCGCAGTAAATCGCGATTTTGAGCGATCGCGATTTTAACATTACAAGTCCCATAGACCCCCTGCAGGAAAAAAAACGCTGCGAATTTCACAGTGAAAAAAAACGCCAGTGGGTAGGAGCCCTTAGACTCGATTAGTACACTTGATTTAGGATGGTTTCAGAAACAGCGACTTCACTGCAGTTTCTTGAGCCAAAGCCAGAAGAGGATCCATCAGGAAGAAGAGTACGAGGCCTTCCTTTATAGTTCCCTTTCTTTAAATCCACTTCTGGCTGTGACTAAAAAACTGCTGGGTTTTTCAGAAATACAAGATTGTCTGTTATAGGGAACCCTAAGGCCTCATGTCCACGGGGAAAAGAAGAATTAAAATCCGCAGCTGATTTTAACTCTTCACCCGCACGTGGATCCGCACCCCATAGGGATGCATTGACCACCCGCGGGTAGATAAATACCCGCGGATGGTCAATAAAAGTGAATTAAAAAAAATATGGAGCATGAAAAAAAATGGACATGCTTCTATTGAAGCCTATGGAAGCCGTCCGGATCCGCGGGAGACCAAAATCAGAATAAACTTACCCGCAGCGGACCGGGCAGATCTTCCCTTCTTCGCGGCCGGATCTTCTTTCTTCGGCCCGGCGGATGTGTCCGGCGCATGCGCGTGGCACGCCGCCGATGTGCCGCGCACATCCGCCAGCCGAAGAAAGAAGATCCAGCCACGAAGAAGAGAAGACACGCACGGACCCCTGCGGGTAAGTTTATTCTTATTTTCAGCCCTCATGTCCGCGGGGCAGGAGGAACCTGCTACGGATTCTCCATAGAGAATCTGTAGCGGGCCTGATTTTCCCCGTGGACATGAGGCCTTAGGGCTCAGGCAGACGAGCGGAGACTTGCGCATTTTTCCGTGCGGAAAAAAGAAAGCTATGCATGTGCAGGAAAAAATCTGCACCTACAAAAGATAAAACATATGGGTGGCAATGGATGTGATTATGCAGATTTTTTCCCGCACGCATTGCATTTTTTTTCCCCCGTGGAAAAACACGCGAATCTCCACTCGTCCGACTGAGCCCTAAGGCCGCCAGCAGACGGCCGGGTTGGATCCGACTGCGAGAATTCTCTCAGCGGGACCCGTCCCGCGGCCCTGCAGGGACCAGGGCGTACTCACCTGCTTCCGCGGCTCCGGCTGTTTTTTGTGCTGGCGGCCGGGGAGTGAGATTTCTGTGCGGGGTTCTGCGAGCCCTGCATAGAAATAGAGCATGCCGCGCGAGATTTCGCGCAGACAAATCACGGCCGTCTGCCTAGGATTGCGTTTGCTAATAAAGTGCAGGAATGGATCTGCCATCTTGTTGTGGACATTGTGATATATAACTTGTGTAGTCTCCAATCACAGGGTGGATATGGCGATGGTTTAGGTTGGTGTCGGCGGCGGGGCATTTTTTATATATATTTTTTTCATTTTCTTCTATAATTCTTTTTGAACATCTATGTCCTTCAGACTTCATATAAGACTCCTGCTGGACCTTCACACTTTATATTTTTTTATTTCTCGCTGTTCCACAGCAACCAGGACATCCATAGGAGCGGCATCTATAGGAGCCCCGGTTACAGGGGAAAGCATCCCCCTAATGTGACAGTAGTCACTGTCAGAGCTGGTTGGGGGTCCGCTCAGACCCTGCAGCTCCGACATACTAGGGGTTGCTAGCGATCATGTGATCGCCGGGTCCTATGCATCTCTACATAATGCTCCCTGAGTGCCCTGCAGCCTGTAAAGGAGAAGGTAGAAGCAGTTAAACACCACTGCTGTCTTCTCCCCCGGGTCCTCGGCTGTGTCTGACAGCCAAGAACCCGACCTGCTCCTGTTAGATTGCAGGAGGTTTAATCCGGCACCGTATATTTACTATCGGCCAGGATTATAGCCCAGGACCAAGCGTTGTGTATATATATATATGGGTTAAATTTAACAAGGTTGTGCCGTGTTATTAAGTTATCCCCTATCCACAGGATAGCTTAATGGTCAGTGGGGGTCCGACCACTGAAACACCCCACGAATCCTAAGAATAAGGGTCCAGTCCGTTCCCGGGTAGATGGAATGGAGGTTGCACAGGTGCTCTGCTGCTCCATTCACTTCAATGAGAGCACCCTATCCTCTCGGCTGCTGGAGGGAGCCGACAACCTGGAGCTGTCATGGGGGGCCGTGGTGAGCGACCCCCGATCATGCGATCGCCGTTATTCAATGGATAACAGCGATTGCATTAAAGTAAATAGAAAGTTAAAAAAAGTTCAAGTTTCAGCTCCCCTCACACGGATCGGATCCATGAGGGGAGCTGAGAGTACTGCTAGCGTGAGCAGCCAATAGCAGAGAGATGTCACTGGGAACCGCTGTATGCGGTTCACAGTCACATGATCGCAATAATCCAAAAGCCTGGAGCAGTGACCAAGGGCCGCGGTACGTAGTCTCCGGTCATGTGATTGCCATTATCTTTTGGATTATGGCGATCACGTAAAAGTTGAAGTGTAATGCTTCTTTCGGTTCAAGCCCCGTTGTGCATACGGACATAAGACCGTGTTTCCTCGAAAATAAGACACTGCCTTATATTATTTTTTGCCCCCAAAAGGGCACAGTGTCTTATTTTTGAGTGGGGTTGGAAGGTTGGTTGGCTTATACTCACCTGGTCCGCGGCGTCCCAATGGTCTTCGGTGCTCGGTGAGCCAATCACAGCCATTCCAGCAAATCACATTTGCTGGAGGCGGGGTATTCAAAGCCCCAACATCAGCAGAAGCTCCGCGGTGAGATGAGGAGGACACAGCTTACAGCAGCGCCGCCGCGTAGCAGGTGAGTATTTTTTGTGGGGCACCTGAGCTAGGTCCTATTTTCGGGGGAGGCGTTATATCTCAAGCCTCCCCCGAAAACTCGATAGGTCTTACTATCGTGGTAGGACCTATTTTCACGGAAACACGGTATTAGGGCCACAATGGGTATGTTTCTGAACACAGGACAAACAGGGGTATCCATTCTGGGGTGCAAATCCCCACTTTCATGTGCACTATAGAAACAAAAAACCTGTACTTAAAATTGTATTTTTTCTCCTCTAATTGCATTAATGCCTGAAAAGAAACTGTGGGGCCAAAAAACTCCTGCCCCCCTCAGTGAATACATTAAGGGGTGTATTTTTTTTAATGGGGTCATTTGTGGTGGTATCTATCATTCTGACACCTATGAGCCTTTACAATCTTGGCTCGGTGCAGGAAAACAAAGTGTTCCTCAAAATTTTAATAATCAATGTTACATTTGTACGTCCCTAAATAGTTAAGAAAAACTGAAGTTTTTCCAATGTGCGTCCAGAATAACGTAAACAGATGGAAATATATATCTTGTCATAAATTGTACAGTATGTTTGCACATGTTTGAAATATTGCAGTTGAAAATGTGTAGAAAAAAAAGACAAGGAACGTCACTCAGATGAGCACCGCAGCCCCCTATTTTCAGCGATCAGTTTGGGGTCTCTGCAGCTGGACCTCCACGGATCAAAACTGTTGACATATCAGTCTGACGTGTCAAAAGATTGTAAAAAGTGCAGATACTCCTTAGCCGAAGTAACGATAAAGCGTTAGACACTTTCTAATGTACAGATGCAGCAAAGATTAGATATTTAACATGTAACATACAACAACTGCACAACTCATTTCAATGGTATACAAAGGGTTAAATGTCATGTATATGGAGAGTATCCTGCATGTGAGCGCATAGAGAAAGTCCTGCATGTAAGTGCACCATGAGTGTGTACATACATGTGAGTATATGAAGATAATCCAGCTTGTGAGAGCATCATCAGTTTTCACATATGTGTGAGTACTTACAGTCCTGTATGTGAATGCACCATGAGTATGTTATGTGTCAGTGCAACATGACTGTGCACATACATGTGAGTATATGGAGAGAGTCCTGCATGTGAGAGCATCATGATTGTGCACATACATGTGAGTATATGGAGAGAGTCCTGCATGTAAGTACACCATGAGTATGCACATATGTGTGCGTATATGAAGAGAGTCCTGCATGTGGGTGCATCGTGATCGTGCACATACATGTGAATACATAGAATCCTGCAAGTCAATTTATCATGAGTGTGTACATACATGTGAGTGTATGAAGATAATCCAGCATGTGAGAGCATCATCAATTGGCACACATATGTGTGAGTAATCAGAGTCCTGTATGTAAGTGCACCATCAGTATGTTATGTGTAAATATATGGAGCGAGTCCTGCATGTGACTGCATCATCAGTTTGCACATATGTGTGATTATAAGGGCTCATCCACACGGGCGTATTTTTGATCAGTATTTTTTGTAAGCCAAAACCAGGAGCGGGTCCAAAATACGGAAGAAATGCAAATCTTTCCATGATACTTCCTCTCTGTATGTTTCACTTAGGGTTTTGGCTCACAAAATACTGATGAAAAAGCCCTAATGAGAGAGTCCTGTATGTGAGGGCACCAGGAGTGCGCACATACGTGTGAGTATATAGTGTCTTGTATGTGAAAGCACCATGTGTGTGTACATACGTGTGAGTATATAGTGTCTTGTATGTGAGAGCACCATGAGTGTGCACATACGTGTGAGTATATAGTGTCTTGTATGTGAGAGCACCATGAGTGTGCACATACATGTGAGTATATAGTGTCTTGTATGTGAGAGCACCATGTGTGTGTACATACGTGTGAGTATATAGTGTCTTGTATGTGAGAGCACCATGTGTGTGTACATACGTGTGAGTATATAGTGTCTTGTATGTGAGGGCACCAGGAGTGCGCACATACGTGTGAGTATATAGTGTCTTGTATGTGAGAGCACCATGAGTGTGCACATACATGTGAGTATATAGTGTCTTGTATGTGAGAGCACCCTGTGTGTGTACATACATGTGAGTATATGGTGTCTTGTATGTGAGAGCACCATGTGTGTGCACATACGTGTGAGTATATAGTGTCTTGTATGTGAGAGCACCATGTGTGTGTACATACGTGTAAGTATATAGTGTCTTGTATGTGAGAGCACCATGTGTGTGTACATACATGTGAGTATATAGTGTCTTGTATGTGAGAGCACCATGTGTGTGTACATACGTGTGAGTATATAGTGTCTTGTATGTAAGAGCACCAGGAGTGTGCACATACATGTGAGTATATAGTGTCTTGTATGTGAGAGCACCATGAGTGTGCACATACGTGTGAGTATATAGTGTCTTGTATGTGAGAGCACCATGAGTGTGTACATATGTGTGAGTATATAGTGTCTTGTATGTAAGAGCACCAGGAGTGTGCACATACATGTGAGTATATAGTGTCTTGTATGTGAGAGCACCATGTGTGTGTACATACGTGTAAGTATATAGTGTCTTGTATGTGAGAGCACCATGTGTGTGTACATACATGTGAGTATATAGTGTCTTCTATGTGAGAGCACCATGTGTGTGTACATACATGTGAGCATATAGTGTCTTGTATGTGAGAGCACCATGTGTGTGCACATACGTGTGAGTATATAGTGTCTTGCATGTAAGAGCACCAGGAGTGTGCACATACATGTGAGTATATAGTGTCTTGTATGTGACAGCACTATGTGTGTGCACATACATGTGAGTATATAGTGTCTTGTATGTGAGAACACCATGGGTGTGCACATACGTGTGAGTATATAGTGTCTTGTATGTAAGAGCACCTGGAGTGTGCACATACGTGTGAGTATATAGAGTCCTGTATGAGGGCAGCATGAGTGTGCACATACATGTAAGTATATAGTGTGCTGTATGTGAGTGCGCCATGAGTGTGCACATATGTGTGAGTATATGGAGAGAGTCCTGCATGTGAGTGCATCGTGATTGTGCACATACATGTGAGTACATAGAATCCTGCAAGTCAGTTCATCATGAGTGTGTACATAAGTGTGAGTGTATGAAGATAATCCAGCATGTGAGAGCATCATTAGTTTGCACACATACGTGTGAGTAATTAGAGTCTTGTATGTAAGTGCACCATGAGTATGTTATGTGTGAGTATATGGAGAGAGTCCTGCATGTGGCTGCATCATCAGTTTGCACATATGTGGGATTATAAGGGCTTATTCACACGGGCATATTTTTTTCATTAGTATTTTGTAAAGCCAAAACCAGGAGCGGGTCCAAAATACGGAAGAAATGCTAATTAGAGATGAGCGAGCGTTCTCGGCCACGCCCCTTTTTCACCCGAGTACCGCGATTTTCGAGTACTTCCATACTCGGGCGAAAAGATTCGGGGGGCCCTGTGGGTGAGTGGGGGGGTTGCAGCGGGGAGTGGGGGGGAGAGGGAGAGAGAGAGGGCTCCCCCCTGTTCCCCGCTGCTACTCCCCGCTCCGCCACGCCGCCCCCCGCCCCCCGGCGCCATCCAAATCTTTTCACCCGAGTACTGAAGTACTCGAAAATCGCAGTGCTCGATCGAGTAATTACTCGAAATGAGTATGTTCGCTCATCTCTAATGCTAATCTTTCCATGATGCTTCCTCTCTCTATGTTCCACTTACGGTTTTGGCTCCCAAAATACTGATAAAAAATACACCCGCGTGAAGAAGCCCTAATGAGAGAGTCCTGCATGTCAGTGCACCATGAATGTGCACATACATGTGAGTATATAGTGTCTTGCATGTGAGAGCATCATGAGTGTGTACATACGTGTGAGTATATAGAGTCCTGCATGTCAGCTGCACCATGAGTGCGCACATACATGTGAGTATGCAGAGTCCTATATGTCAGATGCACCATGAGTGTGCACATACATGTGAGTATATTGTGTCCTGTATGTGAATGCACCATGAGTGTGCACATATGTGAGTATATAGAGTCCTGTATGTGAGTGTACCGTGAGTGTGCACATACATGTGAGTATATAGTGTCCTGTATGTGAGTGCACCATGAGTGTGCACATATGTGAGTATATAGAGTCCTGTATGTGAGTGCAGCATGAGTGTGCACATACATATGAGTATATAGAGTCCTGTATGTGAGTGCACCTTGAGTGTGCACATATGTGAGTATATAGTCCTGTATGTGAGTGCACCATGAGTGTGCACATACATGTGAGTATATAGTGTCATGTATGTGAGTGTACCATGAGTGCGCACATACGTGTGAGTATATAGTCCTGTATGTGGGAGCACCATGAGTGTGTACATACGTGGGAGTATATAGAGTCCTGTATGTGAGAGGACCATGAGTGTGCACATACATGTGAGTATATAGAGTCCTGTATGTAAGAGCACCATGAGTGTGCACATACATGTGAGTATATAGACTCCTGTATGTGAGTGCACCATGAGTGTGCACATACGTGTGAGTATATAGAGTCCTGTATGTGAGAGCACCATGAGTGTGCACATACATGTGAGTCATGTATGTGAGAGCACCATGAGTGTGCACATACGTGTGAGTATATAGAGTCCTGTATGTGAGAGCACCATGAGTGTGCACATACATGTGAGTATATAGTGTCATGTATGTGAGAGCACCATGAGTGTGCACATACGTGTGAGTATATAGTCCTGTATGTGAGAGCACCATGAGTGTGCACATACGTGTGAGTATATAGAGTCCTGTATGTGAGAGCACCATGAGTGTGCACATACATGTGAGTATATAGTGTCATGTATGTGAGAGCACCATGAGTGTGCACATACGTGTGAGTATATAGTCCTGTATGTGAGAGCACCATGAGTGTGCACATACGTGTGAGTATATAGAGTCCTGTATGTGAGGGCACCATGAGTGTGCACATACATGTGAGTATATAGTGTCATGTATGTGAGAGCACCATGAGTGTGCACATACGTGTGAGTATATAGTCCTGTATGTGAGAGCACCATGAGTGTGCACATATGTGAGTATATAGTGTCATGTATGTGAGTGCACCATGAGTGTGCACATACATGTGAGTATATAGAGTCCTGTATGTGAGAGCACCATGAGTGTGTACATACATGTGAGTATATAGACTCCTGTATGTGAGTATATAGTCTCCTGTATGTGAGAGCACCATGAGTGTGTACATATATGTGAGTATATAGTCTCCTGTATGTGAGTGCACCATGAGTGTGCACATACGTGTGAGTATATAGAGTCCTGTATGTGAGAGCACCATGAGTGTGCACATATGTGTGAGTATATAGAGTCCTGTATGTGAGAGCACCATGAGTGTGCACATATGTGAGTATATAGAGTCCTGTATGTGAGTGCAGCATGAGTGTGCACATACATGTGAGTATATAGTGTGCACATACATGTGAGTATATAGAGTCCTGTATGTGAGTGCAGCATGAGTGTGCACATACATGTGAGTATATAGTGTGCACATACATGTGAGTATATAGAGTCCTGTATGTGAGTGCAGCATGAGTGTGCACATACATGTGAGTATATAGTGTCATGTATGTGAGATCACCATGAGTGTGTACATATGTGAGTATATAGAGTCCTGTATGTGAGTGTACCATGAGCGTGTACATATATGTGAGTATATAGAGTCCTGTATGTGAGTATATAGAGTCCTGTATGTGAGTATATAGAGTCCTGTATGTGAGTATATAGAGTCCTGTATGTGAGAGCACCATGAGTGTGCACATATGTGTGAGTATATAGTGTCCTGTATGTGAGTATATAGTGTCTTGTATGTGAGAGCACCATGAGTGTGTACATATATGTGAGTATATAGAGTCCTGTATGTGAGAGCACCATGAGTGTGCACATATGTGAGTATATAGAGTCCTGTATGTGAGAGCACCATGAGTGTGCACATACGTGTGAGTATATAGTGTCCTGTATGTGAGTATATAGTGTCTTGTATGTGAGAGCACCATGAGTGTGTACATATATGTGAGTATATAGAGTCCTGTATGTGAGAGCACCATGAGTGTGTACATATATGTGAGTATATAGAGTCCTGTATGTGAGAGCACCATGAGTGTGCACATACGTGTGAGTATATAGAGTCCTGTATGTGAGAGCACCATGAGTGTGCACATACGGTGAGTATATAGAGTCCTGTATGTGAGAGCACCATGAGTGTGCACATACGGTGAGTATATAGAGTCCTGTATGTGAGTGCACCATGAGTGTGCACATACATGTGAGTATATAGTGTGCATATACATGTGAGTATATAGACTCCTGTATGTGAGAGCACCATGAGTGTGCACATACATGTGAGTATATAGACTCCTGTATGTGAGTATATAGAGTCCTGTATGTGAGTATATAGAGTCCTGTATGTGAGTATATAGAGTCCTGTATGTGAGTGTACCATGAGTGTGTACATATATGTGAGTATATAGAGTCCTGTATGTGAGTATATAGAGTCCTGTATGTGAGTATATAGACTCCTGTATGTGAGAGCATCCTGAGCATATGGAGAGTCTATGAATGAACAGCCGGGACACATTGTAATAATAGTCAGCAGTTCGCGGCCAGTCTCCACCTCTTCTTAGTTTAACCTATAACTGCCAAGCTCCATTACATCTAACAGCACACAGTGGAGTGACTGGCTTCATGAGCGCATTAGGATGTGATCAGAGGGAGAGCAGCCTTCCTCCCACCACAAGCCCCTGTGTTACACACCAAGTGCTGACACTGGCAGCTCAGGGGAGCGCAGACGCTCATCAGCACTACAAACTTTGCACTTCTCTTGGCTCCAAACTTCTTTGAGCTACTAAGACTCCAACCTCCTGGAGGGGATATTCATCCATCGGAGTGATGGCACAGCGTTACTGCACCCTGGGATGCTTTCTAGGTAGGCAGCAAGTGTGCCTGATGTTGTAGGACTACAATGCCCAGCACAGGTTCCTTCTTTATTGTGATTGCATTGGGGGTTCAGCATCAGATGTAGCAAAGTATAACCAACACTGATAAAGTGCTGCAACAAAAGCCATTGAAAAAGGCAACCAAACATTCTGTGCTGCAGCTTATTGGTCATTTTTTTTAATTGTCAAGTTAAACTTTGCTACCTCTGTAAATGGTCAGTAGTGAATGTTCAGAGTTTTTAAGTCCTACTACAACTGCAGGTTTTCATGTTGATTAGGAATCTGGATGTCAAAGTTGCAGCTTTTTTATTTCTTTTTTTTATCATTTGTATCAATTTTGACTTTCATGATTTATGATTATGACTTTGTATCAATGTTTGATGGTTTTACATTAGGATAAAGTTTGTTGTCAGGATAAAAAGATGTCACCAGACTGGCTAGATAAAAGAAGTGACTGCTACTGAGAGTTGTCAGCTGATTTTAGTGACATATAGGACCAGCTGTACGGATGTAGCAAAATTTAACTTGACACTTAATGAGTTGCATATATAGTTGCAGCCAACTTTTAATTGACTCTTACCATAATAAATGCCATTGAACAGGTGGCTATAACTGTGTATTTTACATAGAAATGATTAACCTGACATCTAATATGTCGGGTATACGGTTGTAGCAAACTTTAAATGTATTTTTTTTGAATGAAATGTTATGTTTTAAGTGTTAATTTGATGTTTGCTGCCTCTGCATATTCAATATATTATGTGTCAAGTTAGCATTGCTACATTAAGTGCTATATTTACTTTTTCAATGGCATATGTTGTTTTATGTGTCAATTTGAAGTTTGATGCAACTATGTATATAACATATCAAGTTAAGTTATACATTTGCTACATCTCTATTTTTCCAAAACTAAGAGAACTTTCTGTAAAGAACTTTAAAAACTTTCTTACTGTATACTAATGTGTAGAAATACAGATGGAGCAGAAGCGAACTGAGTAAAAAACAGCAAGAATGTGTGATAAGCTGCCAAACGACAAATTCAGCGCTACTATTCCACATCTCTACAGGCAATTCCAAGAACATTGGGAGGAATTTATCATAAGGGGAATTTTTGACGCCACTTTTCTGGCAGCTTTTCTTCCCTTCTCCAGTATGAAATGCAACAAGTTTATCAAATGTCACAGAACGCTGATACATTTGTTACAACTTTAAAGAGCACCTGCGCTTTCATTACGGAGCGCTCCTGCTCTGTCGGACGTTTCCGTCTCTTCCCGGTAGCTGAAGACGGCCCCATATAGCGCTATATGGGGCTGGCTTCAGCTGCCGGAAGGAGCTGAAAACGGTTGACGGAGAAGGGGCGCTCCGAAGTGAAAGCGCAGGTACTCTTTATACATGTCTAGCGCTCTTGAGATGTGAAGTCACGCTGTACGCCACCCAGCTACTGAAATGACATTGTGACACATTTCACAACTTTCTAAAAAGTCGCAGGTCTTAAGTCTGTCTAAAAACTGCGCTCTACTCAAACCCTTCCCACTTTGTTAGACAGTTTTGAAAAGTGGAGTAAGAAGCGTAACATCTGCTCTTTTCGGCACAAATTAATAGTAACTTTGTCTAAACTTAACTGCCAAAATCGGCACAATATATGCCAGAATTATGGCGCACCCTTTATTAATGTACCCCAGTGTGTTTAGATACTATTTATTGTCACGACTTATGGCAGTGTGTTTTCATACTATTTGGGTGGGTGCAAAAAGTTCCTAAAAGTGTTTTCAATGAAGGGGTGTAACACAGAGCCATCATAAAGTGCAACAGATTCAATAACGAGGCACAACATTTTTGGCACTAAATATTGATGTGTGTTGATGAAACTCCTCCTGTGTTTGCAACTGACTTGCATTCGTGCCATGCTATTCCTCTCTGTTATCATTTCTTTCTAATGTAGTGTGAGTTGGATATAGATGTAACAATAGTGGTTAGCAAACCCACTGCAAAGCTGCTAAAACTGCTTCCACATGAAGGAAATCGGTTTCATTAGTTGGATTATCTATCTCAAATCAATCTTATCTCATGACTATCTATCTATCTCCTATCTATCTATCTATCTATCTATCTCCTATCTATCTCTCTCATATCTACCTATCTATCTATCTATCTATCTCATATCTATCTATCTATCTCATATCTATCTATCTCATATCTATCTATCTATCTCATATCTATCTATCTCTCTCATATCTATCTATCTCATATCTATCTATCTATCTATCTCTCTCATATCTATCTATCTATCTCATATCTATCTATATATCTATCTCATATCTATCTATCTATCTATCTATCTATCTATCTATCTATCTATCTATCTATCTATCTATCTATCTATCTGTCTATTCACTTGCAGAAGTGGGAATGATTTCCCCCCTGTAGGATCATCGCTATCACTCCCACTAGTGTGGCACAGTTACTTACTCGGTATTTCATACACTGTGAACTATGAGCCGGCATCAGTAAGAGAAGCGTATTAAGAGGTGCAACCCTGTTAATACACTTGTTACATCTGGTAGCACCTCCATGCACGAGACTGAAACCTCTGCCAGCTCCAAGTTGTAATGTACGCCAGTTTCTGGCATCAATCTGATGGGCTGTGTGTTGCAATGCCCCCTTTTTACCCGGTCCAGTTCACTTTTAGTGCCTTGATAATGATAAGTATGAGAACACTTGTCAAATGAAGGACAAATCTTCCCTCCATTGCCACTTTAGAGGTCCCTCTGCATTGGCGTGGGGTCATCAAGCAGACTGCACAGAAGACTGTAAGATCCTTACCCATTAATGTATAATTCTTGTCTGTGGGTCTATGCATGTTCATTGATAGAAATGTATTTCAAGCCCTCACAGCACAGTTACAGTCGTTTCTTGGATATCGGAGCCTAATTGGGAAGGTTTATGTTCCACTTCATTATGTAGCATCCGTCATTGACTAAACGGCGTTTCCCAGTTCCCAGGAACTGTTACCTTACAGTTAGGAGATAGTTGTAGGAGAACTTTTTTAGCAGTTACCTTGCTGGTAAAAAGTTGTGATGTTCAGAGGCTACGTTGGTTGAGCGTATAACAAGCGCTGGTCTGAGGGCGGCAGCCTGATGGCTTGTCACAGTTTATCTATGTAGATAACAATAATGTATATACAATCCAGGCCACATGGTCATGTTGCACTGAGAACCCTTGAGTTAAGCCCCTTTTACACGACACAATTATCGTACAAATCACTCATTAGATCAAGTAGTTAGCGTGATAATTGTGCCGTGTGAACGCATGCAATAAAGACCGATCAGTGATTAATCTTTCATACAGACTATAAAATGATTGTTGGGCTCCCACTGCATCATTCCTTGTAAGCCGGCCCGGCCTGTTCACTATGAATGGAGGCGGGCAGCCCAGAACGATCCCTAGCCCATTCCACCTCCACTCACTAAGTGATGATTCTCTTGTGCAAAATCACCGAAGCGACAAACAGTGAATCAAGAATTTACCAAAATTGTTGTGAGCGCCAAAATTTGTGCTACATTCTGTTGCAGTAGAACACAGTAAGGTTGATGGACAATCACTGAGTGGCTGAGGATCCCAAATAAGAGGGACGATTTCTCCTACACCACAGCAAGGGCCCAGGTGAAAGTGACTTCAGCTATAGGTGCTGCAGAGTACAAGGACTACAGCTGAAGGGGAGATGCATCTGCCTGTACAGTGGGAAACTGCAGCAACAGAGAAGGACCCAAGGCTGGGAGTGAAGCGGCTAACATGTAGAGGGCGCCCCTTGTTACAGTACAAATAGATGATGGCAGAGATCTCTGTATTGTCCCCTGATATATTATACATAATTATTAGGTCGCCCCTCAGCCGCCCTTTTTCAAAACTAAATAACCCCAATCCTGATAACCTCTCTGGGTATTGTAGTCCGCCCATTCCATTTATTACTGTAGTTGCCTCCTTTGTACCCACTCAAGCTCTGATATGTCCTTCTTGAGTACCGATGGCCCAAAACTGTCCACAATATTCCCTGTGTGGTCAGACCAGTGACTTGTAAAGAGAAAGAACAATGTTCTCATCATGCGCCCCTACACCTCTTGTGATGCAGCCCATGATCTTATTTGCCTTGGCAGCAGCTGCCTGACACTGGTTGCTCCAATTAAGCTTACAGTTAACTGATTTCCCCAAGTCCCTTTCCATGTCAGTGTTACCCAGTAGTTTCCCATTTAGGGCTTATTTACACAGGCGTCAGTGTTTTTACGTTCGCCCGCCGGCTACGTAAAAACGCGTGAATGGGTGCACAAATCTAACATTTGTGCACCTATTCAGACGGACCTGGCCCGGTTCATACACGCTGAGCCCGCAATGCCACTGGGCTCAGCTAAACTGTCTCCCCCTTCCCTCCCCCTCACCATCTCTCAGCAAGGGAAAGAGGCGGAACAGGGCGGGAGCTAGTGTGCTAAGCTCCTGCCCCCTATTTGCCCCTTGTTGCAGCCAGCAATGGGAGGGTGTGGGGCGGAAGCGTAGCAACTAGCCCCGCCCCCATCCCACCCCCTCCTATTGCAAACAGCCAGCAAGGGGTGGAGAGGAAGAGGGAAGGGACACGGTGCTAAACTTCCTCCCACCTACCTTCTCTGGCAGCTGTCAATGGCTCCCATAGGAGTCTATGCAGCCGCTGCCGGCATAAAAGCACCTGGCCGAAATGCAATATCTTGGCCGGGCACTTTTACGCCACGAAAATACTCTTATGTGAACTGATGCATTGTAAACCTGGCCGATATACGCTCCTGTGAATCCAGCCTTAGTGTATAATGGTGACATGTACCCCCTCTGCCCATGTGTATAACCTTACATTTAGCAGTGTTACACCTCATTTGTCACTTTTCTGCCCAGAATTTATATAGATGTATTTGCAACCATATACAGATCTATATGTAACCATATACACATCTACATGTAACCGTATACAGATCTATATGTAACCGTATACACATCTACATGTAACAGTATACAGATCTATATGTAACCATATACACATCTACATGTAACCGCATACACATCTACATGTAACCGTATACAGATCTATATGTAACTGTATACAGATCTATATGTAACCGTATACAGATCTATATGTAACCGTATACAGATCTACATGTAACCGTATACAGATCTATATGTAACCATATACACATCTATATGTAACCGTATACAGATCTATATGTAACCGTATACAGATCTATATGTAACCATATACACATCTACATGTAACAGTATACAGATCTATATGTAACCATATACACATCTACATGTAACCGTATACAGATCTATATGTAACCATATACACATCTACATGTAACCGTATACACATCTACATGTAACCGTATACACATCTACATGTAACCGTATACAGATCTATATGTAACCGTATACACATCTACATGTAACAGTATACAGATCTATATGTAACCATATACACATCTACATGTAACCGTATACAGATCTATATGTAACCATATACACATCTACATGTAACCGTATACAGATCTATATGTAACCGTATACAGATCTATATGTAACCATATACACATCTACATGTAACCGTATACAGATCTATATGTAACCGTATACAGATCTACATGTAACTGTATACAGATCTATATGTAACCATATACACATCTACATGTAACAGTATACAGATCTATATGTAACCATATACACATCTACATGTAACCGTATACAGATCTATATGTAACCGTATACAGATCTACATGTAACCGTATACAGATCTATATGTAACCGTATACACATCTACATGTAACAGTATACAGATCTATATGTAACCATATACACATCTACATGTAACCGTATACAGATCTATATGTAACCGTATACAGATCTATATGTAACCGTATACACATCTACATGTAACAGTATACAGATCTATATGTAACCGTATACACATCTACATGTAACCGTATACAGATCTATATGTAACCATATACACATCTACATGTAACCGTATACAGATCTATATGTAACCGTATACAGATCTATATGTAACCGTATACACATCTACATGTAACAGTATACAGATCTATATGTAACCGTATACAGATCTACATGTAACCGTATACAGATCTATATGTAACCATATACACATCTACATGTAACAGTATACAGATCTATATGTAACCATATACACATCTACATGTAACCGTATACAGATCTATATGTAACCGTATACAGATCTACATGTAACCGTATACAGATCTATATGTAACCGTATACACATCTACATGTAACAGTATACAGATCTATATGTAACCATATACACATCTACATGTAACCGTATACAGATCTATATGTAACCGTATACACATCTACATGTAACCGTATACAGATCTATATGTAACCGTATACAGATCTACATGTAACCGTATACAGATCTATATGTAACCGTATACACATCTACATGTAACAGTATACAGATCTATATGTAACCATATACACATCTACATGTAACCGTATACAGATCTATATGTAACCGTATACAGATCTATATGTAACCATATACACATCTACATGTAACAGTATACAGATCTATATGTAACCATATACACATCTACATGTAACCGTATACAGATCTATATGTAACCATATACAGATCTATATGTAACCGTATACAGATCTATATGTAACCATATACACATCTACATGTAACAGTATACAGATCTATATGTAACCATATACACATCTACATGTAACAGTATACAGATCTATATGTAACCGTATACACATCTACATGTAACCGTATACAGATCTATATGTAACCATATACATATCTACATGTAACCGTATACACATCTACATGTAACCGTATACACATCTACATGTAACCATATACACATCTACATGTAACCGTATACACATCTACATGTAACAGTATACAGATCTATATGTAACCGTATACAGATCTATATGTAACCATATACACATCTACATGTAACAGTATACAGATCTATATGTAACCGTATACAGATCTATATGTAACCGTATACAGATCTATATGTAACCATATACACATCTACATGTAACAGTATACAGATCTATATGTAACCGTATACAGATCTATATGTAACCATATACACATCTACATGTAACCGTATACAGATCTATATGTAACCGTATACAGATCTACATGTAACCGTATACACATCTACATGTAACCGTATGCAGATCTATATGTAACCATATACACATCTACATGTAACAGTATACACATCTACATGTAACCGTATACAGATCTATATGTAACCGTATACAGATCTATATGTAACCGTATACACATCTACATGTAACAGTATACAGATCTATATGTAACCGTATACAGATCTACATGTAACCGTATACAGATCTATATGTAACCATATACACATCTACATGTAACAGTATACAGATCTATATGTAACCATATACACATCTACATGTAACCGTATACAGATCTATATGTAACCGTATACAGATCTACATGTAACCGTATACAGATCTATATGTAACCGTATACACATCTACATGTAACAGTATACAGATCTATATGTAACCATATACACATCTACATGTAACCGTATACAGATCTATATGTAACCGTATACACATCTACATGTAACCGTATACAGATCTATATGTAACCGTATACAGATCTATATGTAACCATATACACATCTACATGTAACCATATACACATCTACATGTAACAGTATACAGATCTATATGTAACCGTATACAGATCTATATGTAACCGTATACAGATCTATATGTAACCATATACACATCTACATGTAACAGTATACAGATCTATATGTAACCGTATACAGATCTATATGTAACCATATACACATCTACATGTAACCGTATACAGATCTATATGTAACCGTATACAGATCTACATGTAACCGTATACACATCTACATGTAACCGTATGCAGATCTATATGTAACCATATACACATCTACATGTAACAGTATACACATCTACATGTAACCGTATACAGATCTATATGTAACCGTATACAGATCTATATGTAACCGTATACACATCTACATGTAACAGTATACAGATCTATATGTAACCGTATACAGATCTACATGTAACCGTATACAGATCTATATGTAACCATATACACATCTACATGTAACAGTATACAGATCTATATGTAACCATATACACATCTACATGTAACCGTATACAGATCTATATGTAACCGTATACAGATCTATATGTAACCATATACACATCTACATGTAATAGTATACAGATCTATATGTAACCGTATACAGATCTATATGTAACCATATACACATCTACATGTAACCGTATACAGATCTACATGTAACCGTATACACATCTACATGTAATAGTATACAGATCTATATGTAACCGTATACAGATCTATATGTAACCGTATACAGATCTATATGTAACCATATACACATCTACATGTAACCGTATACAGATCTACATGTAACCGTATACACATCTACATGTAATAGTATACAGATCTACATGTAACCGTATACAGATCTATATGTAACCGTATACACATCTACATGTAACAGTATACAGATCTATATGTAACCATATACACATCTACATGTAACCGTATACAGATCTATATGTAACCGTATACACATCTACATGTAACCGTATACAGATCTATATGTAACCGTATACAGATCTACATGTAACCGTATACAGATCTATATGTAACCGTATACACATCTACATGTAGCAGTATACAGATCTATATGTAACCATATACACATCTACATGTAACCGTATACAGATCTATATGTAACCGTATACAGATCTATATGTAACCATATACACATCTACATGTAACAGTATACAGATCTATATGTAACCATATACACATCTACATGTAACCGTATACAGATCTATATGTAACCATATACAGATCTATATGTAACCGTATACAGATCTATATGTAACCATATACACATCTACATGTAACAGTATACAGATCTATATGTAACCATATACACATCTACATGTAACAGTATACAGATCTATATGTAACCGTATACACATCTACATGTAACCGTATACAGATCTATATGTAACCATATACACATCTACATGTAACCGTATACACATCTACATGTAACCGTATACACATCTACATGTAACCATATACACATCTACATGTAACCGTATACACATCTACATGTAACAGTATACAGATCTATATGTAACCATATACACATCTACATGTAACCATATACAGATCTATATGTAACCGTATACAGATCTATATGTAACCATATACACATCTACATGTAACAGTATACAGATCTATATGTAACCGTATACAGATCTATATGTAACCGTATACAGATCTATATGTAACCATATACACATCTACATGTAACAGTATACAGATCTATATGTAACCGTATACAGATCTATATGTAACCATATACACATCTACATGTAACCGTATACAGATCTATATGTAACCGTATACAGATCTACATGTAACCGTATACACATCTACATGTAACCGTATGCAGATCTATATGTAACCGTATACTGGGCTCTGATGTTAATTTACATAATTTTGTAATATTAATATTTTACTGTACAATCCTCCTACCAGGTCAATAAGAAATATATTTTAAAAATAGAGCCCAATACTGCCCCCTGTGGTACCCCACTAGTAACATTGACCCCTCCAATACTGCCCCCTGTGGTACCCCACTAGTAACAGTGACCCCTCCAATACTGCCTTCTGTGGTACCCCACTAGTAACAGTGACCCCTCCAATACTGCCCCCTGTGGTACCCCACTAGTAACAGTGACCCAGTCAGAATCTGTACCATTAATAACCCCCCTCTGCTTTCTATTACTGACCAGTTACTTACCCCCTTACACACGTTCTCAACCAGACCAAGCATTCACATTTTATATACCAACCTTTTATGTGTCACAGTATGAAACGCTTTGGAAAAATCAAGATATACAAGATACAGTCTAGAACTTAACTCCTCGTGGAAGCTCATCAGGTTGGTTTGACAGGAGTGTCCCCTCATAAACCCATGCTGATGTGGAGTTATACAGCTATTTTCCTTGTGGTACTCCAGTATAGCATCTCTTAGAAACCCTTCCAACATTTTACCCACAGTATAAGTAAGACTTACTGGCCTGTAGTTCACAGGTTTAATTTGGCCCATTTTTGAATATTGGCACCACATTGGCTATGTGCCAATCCAGTGGAACAGACCCCGTCCCTATAGAGTGAAATATAAGAAATAGCGGTCTGTCTATCATATTACTTAATTCCCTTAGAACCGGTGGGTATATGCCATCAGGACACAGCGATTTCTCTATTTTATTCTTTATAGGGTGACTCTGCACTTCTTCCTGGGTTAGACTGGAGATATTTATTGGAGAGTTTACTTTATCACTATGTATCTCATCTGACATTTAATTTTCCCCTGTCAATACGCTGGAAAAAAAACTATTTAACAGATTTGCTTTATCATCACCCTCTGTAATTTTGCCCTCATTACTGTTTAACCCCTTGAGTGGCACGCCCGGAAAATTTCCGGGACGAGCTCCACTGCTCATAGCAACATAGCCCGGAAGATTTCCGGGCTATGTATCACTATGGGAGCTGCAGAGCACAATGCCACAAGCTGTGGCAGTGTGCTCTGCCTGCACAGACCCACAGAGAACAAAGCAAGGGCTTTGAAAAACCAGCAGAAGATATTGCAGATACGCCTGCAATCTCTTGCTTTGTTTACAGGTTGCCATAGAGACCATCGGCTTGTCAGAAGCAAGCCGATGGTCTCTGTGGCAGGGAGAGCTGGTTGTTAGCTGTCAGAGGACAGCTAGGTACTAGCTCTTACAGCAGAGATCAGAGAAAACCTCCGATCTCTGCTGTGTTAACCCTTTACATGCTGCAGTCTATGTGACTGCAGCATGTAAACGGCTGTCACCATCGGACCCCCGGAATGTGATCAGGGGTCCTGATGGGTCCCTGTGGAAGTCCCCTAAAGGGACAAAAAAAAAATTTAAAAAAAAACAAAAAGTAAAAAAATTATAAAAAAAATTATAAAAACACTTGTCTCCCTTTACTTTGTAAAAAATCAAAAATACAATCACACATGTGGTATCCATGCGTCGTACTGACCCAGAGAAGGAAGTTAATACATTATTTAACCCCTTAATGACATGGCCCCTTTTTTTCTTTTTTCCCCATTTCTTTTTTTCCTCCCCCCTGTTTAAAAAATCACAACTTGTCCCGCAAAAAACAAGCCCTCATATGGCCATGTCAATGGAAAAATGAAAAAGTTATGGCTCTTGAGACACAACTGCAAAATTAGTTGAAATTCAATGATTAGACCATTTTAAAAAACCTGCCCTGGTGGGCACGACAGGGTGATAGGAAACCCGCCACTCAAGGGGTTAAGGGCCAACACATTCAGTATTAATCTTTTTACTTTTTACATAATTGAGGAACAGTTTAGGGTTAGTTTTACTCTCTCTCTGGCAATGAGTCGCTCTGTCTCCAACTTTGCTGCTACTATTTGCTTTTTCCATAATTTATTGTTTTTCTTGTATGTTTTTAGTGCTTCTTCGCTGCCTAAATGCTTTGTTGTTTATTGCCCCTTTTTCATCTTTATTGAGCCACAATGCTCTTCTCTCGTTCTAACCGTTTTATTCCTGTAAAGTATGAACCTCTCACAGTAAGTATTCAGGATGCTTTTGATAATTTCTAGAGATGAGCGAACCTACTCGGCCACGCCCCTTTTTCGCCCGAGCGCCGTGATTTTCGAGTACTTCCGTACTCGGGCGAAAAGATTCGGGGGGCGCCGTGGGTGAGTGGGGGGGGGGGAGAGGGAGAGAGAGAGGGCTCCCCCCTGTTCCCCGCTGCTACCCCCCGCTCCGCCACGCCTCTCCCCGCCCCCCGGCGCCCCCCAAATCTTTTCACCCGAGTACGGAAGTACTTGAAAATCGCGTTGCTCGATCGAGTAATTACTCGAAAAGAGTATATTCGCTCATCTCTAATAATTTCCCATTTATTGTCTGTACTCTTATTTCTTGTTTCCGTTTCCACATGTTTCGTTTTCACAGTTTATATCCGGATAGTTAAAGTCCCCCATAATACTAACCTCATTGTGATTCGCTTAATCATCTATTTGAATGAGTAATAGATTTTCGGTGGCTTCTGTTATATTTGGGGGTCTATAGAAACCCCCTATGAGGATTACATTGTTGTATTTTCCTCCATGTATCTCTACTAGAGATGAGCGAGCATACTCGCTAAGGGCAATCACTCGAGCGAGCATTGTCCTTAGCGAGTACCTGCCCGCTCGGAAGAAAAGATTTGGCTGCCGGCGCGGGTGAGCGGTAAGTTGCGGGAGTGAGCAGGAGGGAGCGGGGGGGAGAGAGGGAGAGAGAGATCTCTCGTCCGTTCCCCTCCGCTCTCCCCCTCCCCTCTCCGCCCCCCGCCGGCACCCGAATCTTTTTTTCCGAGCGGGCAGGTACTCGCTAAGGACAATGCTCGCTTGAGTAACTGCACTTAGCGAGTATCCTCACTCATCTCTAATCTCTACCCATAGAGACTCCACAAGTGCATCTCCCTCATATATATCTTCCCGTAATCTTGGCTTTAAATGGGATTTTACGGAAAGACAAACTCCTCCCCCTTTCCTTTCCTTTCCTTTCCTTTGATCCCTTCTAAAGAAACTATAACCCCGTAAATTAACACCCCCCCATTCGTGAGAACCATCTTTTCTATAAGCCTGCGTTGGGGTGGTTATCACAAAAGTGAAGTTGTGCATTATATTCTGCTATCTCCATTTCTTTTATACGGTCTTGTAAAGTATCAGGTGTTTTTGACATTGTCCACAAAGTGTTCCTGTTATTACGTATTGCGCACAGAGTGTTGTTTTTCCTACATTTTAGCTAGTGGTAGATAATGCTTAAGGGCTCGGAAAGTACAAGCTGAATGTTGACTTTCACCCCCTTGTTCTCAGGGGTGATAAGCTGCTGCCAGAAGTGTCTGAGTGCGGCTTACTCCCCTCTCATCATTCACAATGCACGCTAGTCTCTAGAATGATTATATTGTGTATTGCTTTATATTATCTTTTTACACCAGTCATACATTCATGCTTCATAAGGCGCAATGTCCACGGGCAGATTTGTTTTGCGAAATCTGCGAGGAAGATCCGCAATTCAAGCTTCCCATAAGTAAGCGGGGGCGTAAACACCTGAATTGAAACGTGTAGATTTTTTTTGGTCCGGAAAACAAATCGCAGCATGCTCCATTTCAGTGCGGCTCCCACACGGACGGCTTCCAATGAAGTCAATGGAAGCCGTGTGATCCGCTGCCCATCCGCAATTGCATTGTGGATGGGCCGCAAGTTCCACAGGCACGCATCCGCAGTACAGAAACAAAAAGATCTGGACAGGTACTTGCGGTCGAAGGCCGCGGGCAGGGTCAGAATCCACTGCCGGCTCCCGCATGCGAAATCCAACCCAACCGTGGAAATGAGGCCTAATAAGAAGGGTTGCTCATGAATATTCATTACATTCTCCACTCATTGCTAAGAGTTTCTTAGGATACATAATTTAACCCTTTCCAATCCACTGTCTGACGTCTGAAGACATTATGATTTAAGGCTGTACATCTCTGATGTTGGAAGACGTCCGTCAGGGGTTCTCTTACTGTATATTGCCAGCCTCTCTGCTCTCGGAGCCTATCCAACGTGTCACCTCATGCAGTACTGGCTTTAGCCAGCAGATAGCGCCGTTGTATAATGACAGAAAAAGAATGAGCCCCCTAGGAAAACCAGGATACAAATTGGATTGGAAAGGGTTAAAGGGAACCTGTCAGCAGTTTTTAACCAATAGTAACCAACGCTGCCGGCTCTCTCACCCACACTTATATTGTTACAAATGGTGATAATACCTGAGCAATAGACGTTTGCAGCGCAAGTAAATTATATCTGGTGGTCAAAATCGTGACGCTTATCTGTACCTGCGCCAGTAACTGCCCTCACAGCTACTCAAAGCCTCGGGCCTCCCTCACATAGACGTTTTTGTAGAGCGTTTAGTACTGTGTTTTCAGCTCTGCGCTAAACGCTGTACAACTGCCCCATTCATTTCAATGGAGCTGCTCACACAAGCGCCAAAACGTGGCGTCTTCAACACTGCACTTTGACAGCGATGCGTGTTCTATCTTTGGTTTTCAGCCCCGCGTTGCCCTTTGAAATGAATGGGCAGCGGTTTCACACAACTTGGTACCGTGTTTTTGACAGCGCTAAACGCAGCCCAAGCGTTACTACTAGAGATGAGCGAGCATACTCGCTAAGGGCAATTACTCGATCGAGCATTGTCCTTAGCGAGTATCTCACCGCTTGGAAGAAAAGGTTCGGCTGCCGGCGCGGGTGACAGGTGAGTTGCGGCAGTGAGCAGTGGGGAGCGGGAGGGGGGGGAGAGAGATCCCGCCGGCAGCCGAACCTTTTCTTTCGAGCGGGCAGGTACTCGCTAATGGCAATGCTCGATCGAGTAATTGCCCTTAGCGAGTATGCTCGCTCATCTCTAGTTACTATCTAAAAAAAGCAATACTCACCTAGCAGACACCGTCTGGATCCCTCCTACTGCTCTCCAGAGCTCAGGACAAGCTTCCGTGCAGTTGGCAGCGCCGACAGAATATCTCTTGCTGGTAATGGGGTATGAGGATCTTGCCCCCAGCAAGAGATTGCTCTGATTGGTTCCTCGAGCGCTGGCTCAGTGGCTCAGCCAATCAAAGCCAGCACTTGATGAACCAATCACAGCCATTCAAAGAATGGCTGTGATTGGTGCATTCAGTGCAGGCTCTGATTGGCTAACCCCGTGGGCTCAGCCAATCAGAGCAATCTCTTGCTGGTAACCCTGTTACCAGCAAAAGATGCTCTGTCAGATCTGACAAGTGCCCGGGAAGCCTCACGGAGCAGCGGAGAGAAGCGATGCGCGGCATTTTTAACACAAAATCCTTCACATCCGCAAGAAAATCGCATGTTCCCAAGCATGATTTCACGCTGAGCTTCACGGCCGGATATCCTGCTTTCCCATTTGAAATTAGCCTTATATGTATTATAAGTTACACTAGGATCTGGCATAAAGTATAGTGTAAATATATATATATCTGAGCGGCGCCGGATGCGCCTCCTTATACATTACTCCAATGCGGATTATATCAAGAGGTAAAGGAAATGCCTGCTTTATATATTTGTCCCGCATTGTAAATGTGGTTTTCATACACTGCCTGCAGACATCACACTTCTCATAGGGTGAATCCCCATGAACTGATTCCTACCAAGTTTCCTTCCATGGAAATCCACGCGTGAATTCCGTGGCTATTAGGTCGTATTGAACCTAATAGCTTTCTGTCTGCCAATGCTCACATGCAGAATTCTACTGTGGATATCCGCAGCGGGAAATAAATCGCGGCATGTTCTATTTGCTATGGATTTATGCCGCGGGAGGTCTCCATTAATATAGCATTAACCCTTTCCAATCCACTGTCTGACATTTTCCTACATTCTGATTGAAGCTTGTACAGCTCCAATGTCAGAAGACGTCCGACAGGGTATTCTTACCGTCTATTGCCAGGCACTCCACTGTCGGAGCTGTTATACAAGGGTGCCAGCAGATGGCACTGTTGTATAACAGCAAAAAGAGAAAGCCTTTTAGGAAACCCTGAATCCAAAATTGGATTGGAAAGGGTTAATGGAGACTGCGGGATTCCGCGATTATTCGCAGGCACTTCTTTGTTTAATGTCACGGTACTCCGTGGGCGTACCCCGCAACCCTCATGCGCATGAGCCCTTAATCACATTTAGGCCCAGTTTCACATGAGGCCGTAATATGGAGTAGTGTAATGTCCCAGCCTGAATGTCTGGTTTACTGGCCTGAACTTGGAACATCATAGATCCATATGGGTTCGGGCTAGTAAACCCTGCAGTCAGGCCACGACACACATACGTATTACGGGCACATGAATACACTCGTAATACACTGGTGTGAAAATGGCCTAAGGGCTTAAACACATGGGGTGTGTCTTTAGCCCGATTTACGGCTGTGAAAATAATTATTTCACAGGTTTTTTTTTCACTAGATGGTTTAGTATTAACGAGCGAGAAAAGATAGGTTGTTCCGTATGAATTCCGCCTAAAGAAAACATATCAAAAGTTTCCGTATCAAGAAGTGACATCAGTGCTGCGGAACTTGCATATTTGCTGCGGAACTGTGTTGCGAATTTTAGTGCGAAATTGCACATAGCATTACAGTTTATGTTGAAATTCTGCATCCAATATCCGCAGCACATGCGGGGCAGCAGAAACAATCCACTGCAGAAATAGTTTTTATGTATGTGTTGGAGTCCATATGGAAATGACGCCACGTGTGATTCCCACCCTGAGGGGATTGATAGGATGCAACCTCAAGGATATTGGATGAAATTCTAAAATGGCCGCCTTCACCGCGCGTAGGCGACAGACATGCTGTAAATTTACTCTGCATGCATCCAATACATCTTGACAGAGCAGTTTGTTATTTTGTGTATTGTGGATAATTAATCACAGGGACGACATGGAAGATTCATTAAGGGAGATTAGAGGCCTCTCGGTAAAAAGTAGCAGCTGGCCGGAACATTTGCTCATTTTGGCTCAATGTTGTGTTTTTGAGGTTTTCGACGAGAAATAAATATAATGTGATGAATCTACGGAATGGGCTTAGTGGGGATATTTCTTAATTAATGGTGCATAGTATTCTCTCGGATGAATTGATGGTTTTAGAAACTGGAAGGACAATGTTCTGTTTGCTAACTGTCATCTCCAGTATGTGTTATGGTGCTCAGCTTGCTATATTTACATTCATGAGAAAAACTACGGTACGTACATCCCCTTTCGACTTTATAGTTTTATGTATCAGTACAGAAATAATGAACATATTAATGGGCTGCAACAATTGCCTTTCTAAGATCACTGCTGATGTCTTTCCTCCTTAGCCTGAATGCTCCAGACCAGCAAAGTGCCAAAATGACTGTTTTTGTAGAGGTGGTTACACTTGTTGAGGATCAGTTAATCAAGGGCATTTGATTAGCTGCTACTCATAGAATCATAGAATGATAGAGTTGGAAGAGACCTCCAAGGTCATCGGGTCCAACCCCCTGCTCAGTGCAGGATCACTAAGTCATCCCAGACAGATATTTGTCCAGCCTTGAAGGAGAACTCACCACCTCCCATGGTAACCTGTTCCACTCATTGATCCCCTCACTGTCTAATATCTAATCTGTGTCTCCTCCCTTTCAGTTTCATCCCATTGCTTCTAGTCTTTCCTTCTGCAGATGAGAATAGGGCTGATCCCTCTGCAGTGTGACAGCCCTTCAGATATTTGTAGACAGCTATTAAGTCTCCTCTCAGCCTTCTCTTCTGCAAGCTAAACATTCCCAGATCCTTTAACCGTTCGGGTGCCTGTCCACGGGCGTTGCGGTATCCTGCGGCAGATCTCCACCGTGGAAGCCACTGCCTGGAAGCAGGAGCCGGCAGACGGATCTCCGTCGGTCGGCCTATCTAACAGATAGGCTAACTGTGGAGAATCGTGGCAATTTGCCAGCCGCGAGCGGAGAATTGCAGTGCTTCTCTGCTCGGGGACAGGGGGGAAGCGTTCTCCATAGCATTGCTATGGAGAGTTTTCACTGCGTTCCCCACGTCCGGGTTATCGCCGCGGGGAACGCAATGAAAACCCGCCCGTGGACAGGCAACCTTCCTTATAAAACATGATTTGTAGACCGCTCACCATCTTGGTAACTCTTCTCTGAACTTGCTCCAGTTTGTCTGTCTTTTTTATAGTGGGGTGCCCAGAACTGGACACGGTATTCCAGATGAGGTCTGACTAAGGAAGAGTAGAGGGGGATAATGACCTCACGTGATCTAGACTCTATGCTTCTGTTAATGCATCCCAGAATTGTGTTTGCCCTTTTGGCTGCTGCATCACATTGTTGACTCATGTTCAGTCTATGATCGATTAGTATACCCAAGTCTTTTTCACATGTGCTGCTGCTTACCCTAATTCCTCCCATTCTGTATGTGCTTTTTTCATTTTTCTTGCCCAGATGTAGGACTTTGCATTACTCCTTGTTAAATACCATTCTGTTAGTTGCTGCCCACTGTTCACGTTTTTCTAGATCTTTTTGAATACCCTCTATCTCTCTTCCCTAGTGTCAGCCATCCTTCCTAGCTCCTTACTTACCCTCTTAATTCCTATGAAAGCAGTAAGAGTGTATTTAATTTTTCACACACTGCTTCTGCATTTTCACCCAGTTTTTTGTTAAACAAATAATAACAAGATGACATTTGTCACGTGTTGCCATTCATCTCTGGTTGTATTTACCTAATTTTAAGACCTTCTAAGGACCAGATATACCGTATATACCGGCGTATAAGGCGACGGGGCGTATAAGACGACCCCCCAACTTTCACCTTATACGCCGGTATTCAGTGGAGAAAAAAAAAAAAATTTTATTACTCACCTCCCCCGGCGTCCTGTCGCGCTCCGGCAGGATGTCGCTCGCTCCGGCAGGCTGTCGCTCGCTCCTCGTCCCCGCCGCAGCATAGCTTTCTGAATGTGGGGCTTGAAATCCCCGCTTCCAGAAAGCTAATACACACGCCGGCAGCCATGACATCATTGAATGGCTGTGATTGGCTAAAGCACACGTGGCTTCAGCCAATCACACTATTAAATGACATCATTGAATGGGTGTGATTGCTAACACGTGCGCCTTCAGCCAATCACAGCCATTCAATGATGTCATTGAATAGTGTGATTGGCTGAAGCCACGTGTGCTTTAGCCAATCACAGCCATTCAATGCTGTCATGGCTGCCGGCGTGTGTATTAGCTTTCTGGAAGCGGGGATTTCAAGCCCCGCATTCAGAAAGCTATGCTGCGGCGGGGACGAGGAGCGAGCGACAGCCTGCCGGAGCGAGCGACATCCTGCCGGAGCACGACAGGACGCCGTGGGAGGTGAGTAATAAAATTTTTTTTTTTTACACTTTTTTTTTTTTGTATTACCGGCGCATAAGACGACCCCCGACTGCAGAGCAGATCTTTCGGGGTTCAAAAGTCGTCTTATACGCCGGTATATACGGTATTTTTTTATTGTGTCCTGATACGTAAAAAGCATAGAATTCAAAGAGGGTGTACTTAGTTTTTCTCATGACTGCACATTAATATCCACAGCCACAATAAAGCAACTAGTGCAGCCAACCAGGATAATACTGTAATTCACCCTTTCTCAAGTATCACTTGGAGGATTCTCACATATGGCATTGAGTTGCTACAGGCAATGGAGGCTGCCAAATGCAACAGGGATCGACAATGCCTGTAAGCTGGAGGCTATGGGAATCACAGCCAACATCAGTCACATTGCACTGATCCATTAACATACAGATGCACTGCGCAGATAGCGGGCCACATCAGGATGCATTTTCATTATGTGACGAAATACAGTGCAAGTGGTGCCAAGCAATAGAGCTTAGTGAGTTGACTCGTGGGAAGACTGGTCAATTATTCCACACTCTCCACAATTTGTACCAGTCATTACAGGGGTTATCTGGTTTAGAAAGGACGTTTTCAAATACCCTATTAGGGCTCATTCAATGGGCGTATTTTGCGCCTGTATTATGTCCGTATTTTTTACGGATGTAATACCGTATGGAGAGTATAGAGCACCATTGGTTTCCATTGTCATATTCTAACGTGTTTTTCACACGTAACAGTGTAGAAAAAAGGTCTTTCTTGTATTTTTTTGTGCGTGTGAATACACAGCAGCAAATCTGCACTAATATGACCATATACATGCAGTGAAAATGGTGCGATTTTCACGCACTGAAACTGCATATGCCTATGTGAATGGACCCTTAGGCCTCGTTCACGCGAGCGTTCTTTTGTACATGCGTGTGTGCGCACAAATCCGCGCGTCCATACACGTGCCAAAACAAGCGTAAACGAAGCTGCGTGCCTATTGACGTTAATGGGGCTGCCGCTGCTGCCAAAGGCCCCATTGAAAGCGATAGGATAACGGCGCCCCATGCAGTGATTTTCAGGGAAGGGCTTATATTTAAAGCCCTTCCCCGAAAATCACTGCAGGGGCTGCCGGCAGCCCATTGCTTTCAATGAGGGGCCGCCGGCAGCAGCGGCGGCCCCATTGGAAGCAATGAGAGAATATCGCGATTCTCTGCCACAGCTGTGGCAGGGGGTTCTTTACTCCCCGCGGGGAGTCCCCTTGTCACTGAACACTGTGACAGTGCTGTCACAGTGTTCAGTGATAAGGGGACTCCCCGCGAGGAATATTGATGCGCAGCACGGACCTATGGTGCACGCATGTTCTATCTCTTGCAGGTGCGCGCGTTTTGCATGCCTGTAAAACACAGACATGTGAAGACATAATAGGAAACCAATAGTTCTAGTAGACACGCAGTTTTGCGCGTGCGTAAACACATCATGTGAACAAGGCCTTAGGTAATTCTGAGTTAAAGGAGTATTCCGGGCATTTAACTGCTTGCAGTTTTGATGACCTGCCCGTAGGGGACACTTATTCTCAGGAGTCTGAGATCAGCTGATTGCCGGGGGTCTCGAGCAGTCAATCAACTATTGACGACCTATCCTAAGGATAGGTAATCAATACTGCAAGGAGTTAAATGCCCAGAATATCACATTAATAGTAAACCCTCTCTCTCCTTCAAGACCCTCCTCTATCAGTTTCTCACTCTGGAGGACCCAACCATGTCGGTGTATTATATGGACAGCTCATTGATTTCAATGGGAACTGCTGTGTAATGCTTAACTTCTCCTGTAGGGGAGCTGTAGTAGGATTGAACACTTGACTGCTGCCAGGTTTCCCTACAGAGTACAGCACATCACTGGGGGTCTCAGTAGTTGGACAAACTGGGATCAGTTTATCATAGGGGTTCTTTCTAAGAAAACAGGATTGTCCAAATCGGGCAACTCATTTAGTATCGGCTGATTGGTAAACTCCATTAATATTCAGAATTGAAGGAAAGCTGAATGATCCCCTGTGGGTGCTGCAATGGTAGTCAGAACCATCACCCAGCTTTCTTATAAACAGGATATATGAGAGAAACAACAGCTTAAAAGGGTTTCCTCAACATATAAGTTGTTAGCATATCAGTAAGCTATGCTGTCACTTTTTGATCGGTGGAGGTCCGACCTACTGGATCCCCACCAGTCTTGAGAATGAATGCTGCAGTGCCCTTCTTTCCACTATGGAGCTCCACATTTACCCTGTGAGCCGTAGCCCATCTCAGCATCATTACTTTCTGCATTATTCCTGTACTGTGGCATTATGTACTTATTATACCTGCATGTGACATCATTATATATCTATCTTATGCTGTGAGGTCACAGGTGTATGGTGGACATTTATCCTGCGCTATGAAACTATGGTATACATTATCCCTGTACTGTGACATCACTGTACGCATTATTTTTGCACTGTACATCACTGTACATTATCTTCATACTGTGACATCACTGTGTGCATTATCCCAGTACTGTGACATCACTGTGTACATTATCCCAGTACTGTGACATCACTGTGTGCATTATCCCAGTATTGTGACATTACTGTGTGAATTATTTCTATACTGTGACATCACTGTGTACATTATCCCAGTACTGTGACATTACTGTGTGCATTATTCCTATACTGTTACATAACTCTGTACATTATCCCTGTAGTGTGACATCACTGAGCGCAATATTTCTATAGTGTGACATCACTCTGTACATTATCCCTGCACTGACATCACTGTGTGAATTATTTATATACTGTGACATCACTGTGTGAATTATTTTTATATACTGTGACATCACTCTGTACATAATCCCTGTAGTGTGACATCACTGTGTGTATTATCCATGTACTGTGACATTACTCTGTACATTATGATTATGTCCTGATCTTGCTGATGAAGTGTTACTTGGTCAAGATGGGCCCCATTTCAGGTTTTACTATGAGGCCCCATAGTTACTTGCTACTCCCCTGCTGTATTCACTTATGCCCAGCTACAGTACATGTTTACATGCCTGCACTCCTTGATATCTAAAGTATGTGAACCCTACAGGATGTGCCTATCATGTGTGTCCACATGGCTGATCTGGTCTCCTTAATCTGAGCCCCTCAACGGTTCTTTGAAGCTTTATCTAGACCCCCTGACAGAACGTCTAGATTGATCTGTTTCGCTACTCCTCACGCTTGTGAATGAAATCTTCGGAATTCTCCTCTTAGGTCAGTCGGGGAGACAGCCATTTCTTCCAGATGGGTTTTATCTGTGAGCCGTGCCTGTTACTCCCTGCGGTTTCCATCGTTAATGGCCACTTACTGATCTCATTGTGTGTAGAAACTGATAAACTGTGAGAGAACCCAAATATCTACCGGTGATCACCCTGCCATCCGCGGGGCAGCAATCACACCGATGCCACGAGGAAACACAGATGAAGGCCGGGAGAAGCCTGCTCCCGCTTTATGATCTAATGGACATGACCAATTCCGCTGCTTTTGGGAACATTGTCTATTTTATACCATTTTACGCCTCCAATACTTGAGGTGCAAGGCAAGGGGAACACAGGCATTAGGGAATTTCATGTGCAGATCAATTATTAGAAGGCAAACGGGGTGGGGCACCTTGGGGGGGGGGGGGGCAGGGGACTAGGTCAGGAGATTTGGTATGCTTCCCTGAAGAGGTGCGTTTTTAAGGCACATCTGAGATTTCATGCATCGGGAATTGTCCGGATGCCTTGGGGTAGAGCGTTCCAGAGGATGGGTGCTGCTCTGGTGAAGTCCTGTAGGCGAGCATGTGAGGTTCGTATTACAGGGGTGTTTAGTCTGAGGGTGTTAGCCGATCGGAGTGAGCGCGCTGGGTGGTGTACTGACAGGAGGGAGGCGATGTATGGTGGCGCAGCGCCATGCAGAGCTTTGTGAGTGAGGTAGAGGAGTTTAAATTTAGTTCTGCAGAGGATGGGCAGCCAATGCAGCGACTGGCATAATGCAGAGGCGTCTGAATAACGACTGGATAGAAAAATGAGCCTAGCTGCTGCATTTATTATGGATTGGAGTGGAGCGAGTCTGATGTGGGGAAGGCCGATGAGTAGCAAGTTGCAGTAGTCAAGCCGGGAGTGGATGAGGGGGTAGCAATGTTATCCTTGTCACTGAGCTCTACCAACTCCTCCCCTGAGGGTAGCTCAGGACCCGACCCCGGTACTGCTGGGGAAGATCACAGGGATAGTAACCGGGGGTTACCTTAAGTCCAGTTGTCACTTGTGACGCCACCGTTCCTCCCCCTGGAGCTGATCTTGTAGACAAATAAAATAGTCTAACACCAGAAGAATATATTTTGGAACAAGACCGGGAATGGTCCATCTTCTCCATTTACTTAACTTCTCAATAAAGTCGATAACAATTGCAGGAATCACAACAAAAAGACTTCTATCTTGGTGGAACTCAGAGGGTATTGGAAGAGTCCACAGTCCAAGTTATCACTTTTTTCAACAGCAGCACACTCACACTGATGTTCTCTCTTTTTTCGCTGTTAAGTGGTTTCTTTCTCAGCAGACAGCAGCGGTATAGAGAACTCCTGGGAAGAACAGGCCCAGACTGAGCAGCAGGCAAATCGCTCGGCCTCCTCCATTCTCCACACACACTGACCAACCTGGCAGCCTCTCTGTCTGTGTCTAACTCTCTGAATGACTGACTCTCTGAATCATGCATTGCCTTCTTGCGAACACATATATGAAACATCATCACGTGCTCACAAATGATACACATGAAACGATACATTTTTCAGACAGGACAGAACATACCAGACATTACCAGTTTCAGTCCTTTAAACATCCAATACACATAAATCTAATGCCCTCGACAAACAAGACACTGACAAGACAGGGACACAAGACAGACATAGAACAAAATGGAGGGGACCCCATTAAATCTGGGCCACTACAGATCTATGACAGAAAGCCACAAACTGAGTTTATCACATCATATTACTCCCCTCCGGTCTCTGGACAAATTTTATTCCAGGGCTGAAGGGGTGACTTTAAATTTCTCTCAGCTGACAACAGCATACACTAGAATCTACAGAAATGGAGCTCCATTTGCTATTTCATGTCTTCTTACCTTTTGGCTTCATCAATCGTGTTTTATCATTTAAGTTCTTTTCGTTCTCTAACCACATTTCCATTAGAGAGGATTCCAGTAGTGTAAATGATAAAGAAAAGTTTCAAAGTAGTTCCAGAATCTTCCACCAATCATCTTCCGTTATCGTCCATAGTAGTCTGGTACAATATATAAAGTACTGGATGTCTATTACTGTAGAGTATAATTTCCAGATGTTCATTACTAAGATAAGAGGCAAATTATAATGTCATTTTTATACCTGACTGGTCTTTTTTATATTAAAGGGGTTGCCTGGTTGTAAACTACCGATGGCCTCTCCTCAGTATAAGTCATCAAGAGTAGATCGACCTGGGTCAGCGTTACAATCACACATAGAAAGTTTTATTTAATTCTGGGCGGGCATGGACGCTCTAGTACCCTGTTATACCGCCTCTAGCTTGGATACAGGATGTGATACAGGTGGGTATGGAGGCTCTAGTACCCTGTTGTACCGCCTCTAGCTTGGATACCAGATGTGATATGGGTGGGTATGGAGGCTCTAGTACCCTGTTGTACCGCCTCTAGCTTGGATACAAGATGTGATATGGGTGGGTATGGAGGCTCTAGTACCCTGTTGTACCACCTCTAGCTTGGATACAAGATGTGATATGGGTGGGTATGGAGGCTCTAGTACCCTGTTGTACCACCTCTAGCTTGGATACAATATGTGATACAGGCAGGTATGGAGGCTCTAGTACCCTGTTGTACCGCCTCTAGCTTGGATACAAGATGTGATACGGGCAGGTATGGAGGCTCTAGTACCCTGTCGTACCGCCTCTAGCTTGGATACAATATGTGATATGTGCGGGCGTGGAGGCATACTGGTTCCGTATCGTATACTGCGCCATATCAGTCTACATTTGCTATAATTAATCCTGTAGACCGTACGTACTCATACGCTGTGAAGTTGGTGTCTCAGATGGTCCCATACTTGTTCTATTGGCAATAACTCTGGCAACCGGGCAGCCATGGAAGTGTGACAATGTTGTGGGGGCTCCTGTGTCCCCCTTGTGTGCGGCTGAGCATTATCCTGCTGCCTCTTGGGAGCCACCATGAGAGGAACACATGTGGCTGCTGGATGTCCTGAACATATCGCTGAGCTATCATTGTCCCTCATACCACTACTAGTGGTGACCGACTGTCATATGCGATGGCCCCCAGACCATCACACCAGCAGGGGGGCAGTGTGCCGCTCTACAGCAAAGGCAGGATTGAGGTGCTCATCCCGAGGTCTCCAAATGGCCGTCGTCAGCGCCCAAACTAAACCTGGATTCGTCGCTGAAGACAACCCGGTTTCACTCTATAGGTATCCAGTTTCATCTTTCCTGACACCACTGCAAATGGAGATGACAGTGGGTGTCAGAGGCCGTACATGTAATGGGCACCGTGAGACTAAATGTCCTTCAGCCAAGCAACGGGAAATGGATCCGACATAGAGGTGTAACGATGGCGCCCCCTGTCTCTGGATGGCGGACAATGAAACAGTTGGAGCTGCTCGTGCTTGACAGATGATCAGATGCTCCTCTCTACTGGGGGTCTGTCGGGGGGTCTTGAGCCTGGGTGCCTTGTGTGACTGATTATCGGGCACAAATATTTGCCTGAACGTTCATTATCCTGATCATAGCTCCATGTAGAAGAAACGATGATCAGCCAGCCAATGTGCGAACTCTCATTTGTTGCTTGATCATTGCTTCTCATCAAGCCTAAAAAATGCTGGCAGGTCATCTGTAATGATTTGTTCCCATAGATGATTATCAGTCTAGGTAAAACAACAGTAAATGAGCACTAATCGGCATGCTTTGTTTATCAGCCTTCACGGTACCAGTCTTAAATTGGACGGCAACAAGTGTTGATTTTTTTTTTTGCCCCCCCCCACCATCATAAAAAAAACTCTATATATTGCATCAGCAGGCAGTCTGCCTCTATTCTGCTTGTGTAGAAAGTAGCAAGATAGCAGCTTACCCCCACCAGAAGAGCTCAGTAAATAAATGCAGTACCAAAACCAAGCTCAAAACATAAATACAGCACCAGAACCAAACTCATAACATTAACACAGCATGAACGAACCTCAGTACATAGATACAGCACCAGAACCAAGCTTATAACATAAATACACCATGAACCAAACATACTACATAGATGCAATCCCAGAATCAAACTAATAACATAAATACAGTACCAGAACTAAGAGATTGTTGTGGGGGTGCCAGCAGTCCCTCAGAAGATCAGATGGGAGGAGACAGTGCCAGGAGGAGGAGGATTGATGTAGCTGCACAAAATGCTGTCCCACAGAGGAAGCAGATCATCTGCATGAGCAGACCTAAGGGGATGCAATTGCCCCCAGCCTACATTCGCATGGTGTTCTCCCCAACAAGCTGGTGGCCAGCACCTGTAACTGCATGGATCACACCTAGGTAATCCCAGCCACGGTGTCTGGTAATGCCACTCAGCTCCATTCACAATGGGGCTGAGCCTCAGTACCAGGCACAACAACCTAACGCAGACAAGGCTCTATGTCTTCAGGGGCGTAACTATAGGTGATGCGGTTGCTCCCAGGCCTAGGACCCTTAGGGAGCTCATAAGGCCTATCTTCTCCATATAGGGAGCCTAGTACGGTAGTATGAATAAAGCATTATAGTTGGGGGGCCCTGTTACAGATTTTGCATTGGGGCCCCCGAATCTTCAAGTTACGTCTCTGGACCGTACGGGTACAGATAGAGGGGCCCAGCTGAGCACTCGGGCCCTTGAGCCTTTAGTGAGACCCCTGAGTAAACTATAAAGAACATGCGCCCCCTTCATCCTGCTGATTGGCGGAGATCCAGAGGTCAGACCACCATGGATCAAATATTGCCAATCTATCCTTACCCCTGCAACCCCTTTATGGGCATTCACATGACATTCTCGGGCACAACACGCATTGCACAGTGCGTTCTATTCTCTTGCAGGACGCACAGCAATAGACCACGCTGCAATCTTTCTCACCCGCAGCATCACTGCAAGAGAGAAATATAAGTAAATAGATCCATTGCAAATAATGGGTTGTATTTCCGTATTGTGCGCCTCACAACGCCCCAGACTGGCACGGTTCTCTCGCCCGCATGAACGCACTCTTCAGCTGTGAAGTCAAATTCCCTCTAAGTTTGATGTTGTACAATTTTCCCCTTTAAAACAATCCAGTTTCTCTCCCATATCTCATCCAGAAAATAACTGTGACCTGTTTTTGTACCCGGACCGATGCCAATGTGGTCTGGACCGCACAGTTTTTTGAACTGCCAGGACATGTAATAAGATAGCGTCTTGTGAAAATCCGTCATCAACATTTGGGATAATCATATTTATGTTTAAATGAAGATGAAATGGTCAAATTCTATACGTTTCTGTCTGTATCATCATCTTTGACATAATGTTCTCCACATGGTAGTGTTTTGCAGCTCCTGACCGAGCCTTCTTCGGTGTTGGATCGTAGCGCTGAGCTATTATGGGTGTTAATGTAGCCGGTGATCGCTCGTGTTGCGGGCTTTTTTCCCGGGAAAGCGTTTTAATAAACCACTGGAAATGTTAACCTTGCTTATTTTGTTACTGCTTCCTTACTTACAGAATTACAGAATTAATACCAGCTCATCACTTCATGGACTATTTCACGAGGAATCGCTTAGCAGACTTAAGAAATTAAAAGTGACTCACACAAATAGGAAAGACCGCCGCACAATTACCATATTAAAGGGGGAAAATTGGACACTAATGTGCCATAAAAGCAAAATAATATACTAAAGATGAATCAGAACGGGCGTAGAGGTAGTCCATGAAGCTACTATGGAACCCTTGACAGAGGGGGCCGAGCTTCGGTTGCCTGGCTATCCAAGAAGTTGGCCGTTACTAAGGATTTACTGCAGAATGTTTGCTGCGGACACTCCACAGTAAGGGTGAATGCACAGGGGCGGATTTGAATTGCGGAATCCGGAGCGGGCAACCGCCTCCGGATTCCACAGCAAATACCATCCATAGCATGCTATGGTAAAGTGATTCTTCATGCACACGAGCGAAAATCAATTGCGGTTTCTGCTCATGGATGAAAAACTGCAGCATGCTCCATTTTCCTGCTGTGTCCGCATGGACAGCTTCCATTGAACCCGCGTCCATCCACAATTGAAAGCATAACAAAGCAGGGAAACGGAAATGACAATACTGCTGTGAATAGAGCCTAAGTAACTGATGACATCATCAGTGGTGACATCACTGAAGCCTACGCTGCTGCTGTTTTTGAACTCGAGCTCCATGCAATGCCTCTGACCATATTAATTTCCTGCCTTTGACTTTCGTTGACTCCTTATCTCTTACTATCTTCCATTTGACTTTAACGCTAATCCTCATCTCCTTTTCCTACTTTCTCTGGATTGATTCCAGGTTCTGTATTTATGGTTTATCATGACTATGGCCTCATACTTCCAAAAACTAAGCCACTAGATATAAGTTCTGGCTTCATAAAACAAATAATAGGTTGCCCCACTACTAGAAGTTTCCATAATTACATATAATCTGACATACCAGCAAGTGGTCAATTCGGCTACAGCTCCCCCGCAGGGGAAATGAAGCATTGCACGGTAGCCATTGAAACCAATAAGCTGTGTGTGAAATGTATGTATTTATGAAAAACTCAATTTATACAGCTTCATTAAAAATGTAGGCAGGTGCTATAGGTGCTATAGGTCTGTAAATGTGCGCCATAGCCTTATTTATAATGGATCTTTCCTTGTATATATATTTATACGTGTGGCCCAACGAAGAAAATTCTGCATTGTGGACCCTGGTAAACAGTGCGGTGTTCAGAACATAGTTTTCATTCTTCTCGAGACTGAATACAGCTGCCGATCTGTATCTCGGGACCGAGGCTTGAAACTTCCATCTTAAAATAAATATATGGTCATCTGGGATTGTTCTTCACACATTTACTCCAAGCAAAATACTCTACATGCAAAACATGCTGGAAAATCAAAAGTTGCTCCTTCTCTCTATAAATCCTGGGGATAGGCCTAATAATTCCACAGTCTTAGGCGTCAATTGAAATGGCTTCCTTCCAGTACCGTACACATTCTTATATAAGTGAGCACTGTGTACACATCTATGACCGCTACTATCATTTAAAGGGGTGGTGCTATAAAAACAACCCATGTCCATATGGCCCCCTTAGAGAATATAGACTAGATAGATGGGATCTCTGGCTCCGGACCCCCACATCCCCATTCTATGAGAGAGAATAGAGAGCTGGCTTCGTACCAGCGACTCCTATTCTTGCATATTCCTTCTGTCTTTTTATTACACAGATGACCGCGGATTCCCCCAGTGAAATCAATTGTTTGCCAGCAGTGGGATCAGCTGATTGCTCCATCATTCCTTTAACGGACTTTTTCCATTAAAGACATTTATTCCCTATACACAGGATAAAGGATAAATATCTAATTGCTGGGTGTCAGACGATTGGGACACTTGGCAATTCCAAGATGGCGTACCTGAATGCCCCATAGGAATGGAAGGGCGCTGTGCATGCTTGACTGCCACTCCACTCACTTCTATGGGACAGGCAGAAGTTGATGCACTTGTTAATCTATGTGCCTTAGCATTGAATGGGGCAACAGTCACGCATGCATACTCCACTCACATGAGGAATTCAGCTGCAGTGGTCTCAAGAATGTGGGGGTTCCAGTAGTCAGACCCCCAGCAATCAGACATTTATCACCATAATAGATGATTTGCGGTTTTGCTTATCCCCGTAACTGCATATATAGCACCCATGTTCCTGCATGGAACAGGTTATTTTCACTTTTTGAAGTGGCGGAGGTGAAGTTAAGACCTCCATACACGTTAATGTTTAGTTGTTCAAATTTGTCAATTTCTGCAAGAATGGATGACTCTCATATGAGGGGGTGGCTTAGGTTTCTCCAACAGATGATGTCAGGTGAAGAAGGGTCGAGGACGTTGAACTTCAATGCTCGATCGTTTTGTTCCCCGGGAGATAAGACAGCGCCAGAGTGATCTGGCTACAGCTTACTGCTCCTTGACACAAGAACGCTTGGCCGATGGAGGAGCCAGAGGAAACTGCTGTCGGCTGAATAAAAGTGGGCCTTCTTAGTCAATTTGTGAACGTTTCTAGGTGGCAGGGCTTAAAAGTGTCCCACAAATGGCGATGCAAATTTTGGGAGGTATATGTGCCTGTTCACTTTTCCTGGTGCCTCTGCTTCCTGTTCGCCCCCATGACCAGGCAAAGCTGGAGACCTCCATTCTCCACCGCTGTGGCTCTGCTTTCCATCTCACCACTGCCCCCACGACCAATGCAGGACTAGCTTATTTAACAAATTCCACAAGTGGGGAACCGAGGTGCGGACTGGCAATATGCAGGTGGGGAGAAACGTATGGGGTGCCGGCTCAGCAGGGTACAGAAAGGACGGCTCGGATACCGCAGCCACCTGACCGCACACTCCATCAATGTCTCTGTCGGCCGGGCAGCGCTCTCTTAATTAGGGATGTCATATAGGTTCATTTCTTACAATAACTGAGCACATCTGTCAGTGTAAGATATTAACTGATGTCACAGGCGCCCTGCACATTTATCCAGCCCTAGGTCACATGTGTCAAACTCAAGCCCTGCGGCTCACCCCATCTTTTATATGGCCCGTGAGGTCCATATGCAGAAGAGCCTCTTCTAGATTGAAGGGTTCTGACTGTGCCAAGAAGACTCTCTGGTGCACTATGAACTTGTTTGCGGCCAGCCATGAGATGCTTGGATTGCGACCGCCATCTTGGTCCTACACTACGATGTCGCGTTCATGCGACATTGCCGGCGCTCAGACTCTGAGATGGCTTGTACATCCCGGCTGATCCTCACTATATCCTGCAGAGGACAGTACGTACCAGCCTGCCTGTCCATATCCTGTGAGCCTGCTGCAAGGATCAGAGAGGACATTGTGTTATACTGCTGCTTAACCCATTGAATAAAGGCTCTCCCCAGGGAATTTTTGGCAACCTTTCACCAGTTTCTACTAATCCACATAATTTTTTTTTCTGACAACCTGGCAGTTTAGAGTCGAGTGTCTATGGGGGACTTGTGCCCCAATTTTTGCCCAATTTTGCCCCGATCAACAATCAAGGGCAGGGTAGGGGGCTACTGTATCAGCTGCTTTCTTGCTGTACTGTGATGGGCCAGCATTGCCAGTCTCATTTTCAAGTCCTGTTGAGGGACAAAAACAAGTGTTTAAAAAGATATTAAAGTTTAATAAAATATAAAACAGTAAGAAGAAAACATTGTTTTCCCTACAAAGCATTTTTATTAGGGATGAGCGAGTATACTCGCTAAGGCACTACTCGCTCGAGTAATGTGCCTTAGCCGAGTATCTCCCCGCTCGTCCCTAAAGATTCGGGTGCCGCCGCGGGGCAGGGAGCTGCGGGGGAGAGCGGGCAGGAACGGAGGGGAGATCTCTCTCTCCCTCTCTCCCGCCCGCTCTCCCCTGCTCCCCGCCGCAACTCACCTGTCAGCTGCGGCGGCCCCCGAATCTTTAGGGACGAGCGGGGAGATACTCGGCTAAGGCACATTACTCAAACGAGTAGTGCCTTAGCGAGTATACTCGCTCATCCCTAATTTTTATATATATAAAAAAATCTGATTTAATCACAATATTCATAATAATAACCAGTAGTATAAAAATATGATGTCAATTGACAGTGAACAGTGTAAAAAAATAAATGAATAAATAAATAAATGTAAAGAAATTTTTCATTAACCGCTCTCAGAAAACACCAATCCAAAAGTCACATTGATACCGATGGAAACTACAATTTGCCTTGCAATAAACAAGATCTCAAACAGCTCATTTGGCAAAAAAAAATAAAGTGTTGAGTTGGTGAATGTGGCAATGCAAATAAAATTGTTTTTTAAAGTGTTTTTGTTTTGGAAAAGTAGTAAGACATGAAAAAAAACACTATAAATTTGGTATGGCCATAAGTATAGCAGAAAATGGCAGAATTTCAGTTCTTCTCATTCACCAAAGACAGATTTAATAAAAGATAAGCAATACATTATATGCGTTCTCAAAGTGGTGCAATTAAAAATTACAACTTGTCCTGCAATGGGGCTGCCGGCTCCATTGAAAGCAGTGGTTTTGTGGCAACCCCCGCAGCATGATTTTCTGGAAAGGGCTGAAATATAAGCCCTTCCCTGAAAATCATCCCTAGCTGGTTAAAAAAAAACAAAAAAAAATCTTTACTCACCTCTCTAAGTGCTCAGCCAATCAGCACAGCCCTTTGAGGAGGTGGGGATTTTTAAATCCCCGTCTGCTGAAAGTGCTGGACAGCAGTGCAGGGGAGCCAGCCAGAGGACACGCCTGAGCGGCGGAGAGGTGAGTAAATTTTTTTTTTGTTCTTTTAACCAGCTAGGGATGATTTTAGCATCACAGAGAGTGAACCAGCGTGGAAAGCTGCATGACTGAGGCCTGGAACATAGTGATAGAGGGTAGCCACTGGCAGAGAACTGTTGCTCAGTGCCTTCAGAAGGGCCAGGCGTGCAGCAAAGGACATTGTGCAGCCGCATGAGGCAAGAGACAGTTCAGCGACTGTGGATGCTGTTTGTCGCTGGCTGAGCTGCCTGTGTACATAAATAAACAGCATGAGATAATTAGCAGGCCTGCTAGATAGAGACATATTACGCATTTTGTTCGCACGGCTATGTGCGCAAAAAGAAAAAGCTTGTTTATTTGAACTATCGGTTTCCTATGTAGTGTTCACATGTCTGTTTTTTACAGGCACAAAATCTTTGCACCTACAAAATATAGGACATGCGTGCACTGGTAAGGTCCGTGCTGCGCATAAAGATTCTTTTGTCCATGCGGGGAGTCCCCTCATCACTAAACACTGTGACAGAACTGCCACAGTGATGATGAGACTCCCCGCGGGGACGAAAGAATCCCCTGCCAGAGCTGTCACAGCTGTAGCAGAGGATCACAATGTTCTCCCTTTGCTTTTAATGGGGCCAGCAATGCAGTCGCCCCATTGAAAGTAATGTGATGCAGGCAACCCCTGCATTGATTTTCGGAGAAGGGCTTGAAATATAAGCCATTCCCTAAAAATCATCCTTAGCTGCTGTAAAAAATAAAAAATATATATACATCACCTCTCCGCTGCTGTGCAGCTCTGATATGTCTTCTCACTGACTCCCAGGCACTGTTGTGAAGCTCTTTCTTCTGGCTCTGGATTTAAAAATCTCCGCCTCCTGAAAAAGTTGGGTCTGATTGGCTGAGCTCTCAGCCAATCAGAGGCAGCACTCAGCCAAAATCACCCAAAAATTAGGGTTCTTAGGACTAAAATAGGCTGTCTCATTAAGGGTTAAGGAGGTAAGCTGCAGCCAGCCAGCTCTAGCAGCGGTTTATCTATCAAGGAACAAAAGTTTCGGGTGCTGAAATTCAATGTCCACCGATCCTTCTTTCTGCTGACATCATTGGGGGAATTTGAAAATTTGAACGCAAGGTTTCAGACAGGGGGGCTTAGTTACATTGGAATTAGAGATGAGCGAGCATGCACGGATAAGCCAGTTACTCAAGCGAGCCCCGCTCTTCTCGAGTAACTGCTTACTGGTCCGAGCGTGCTCGGGGGGCGGCGGGGGATAGTGGCGGGTAGAGAGAGATCTCTCTCACTCTCTCCCCCGCTACCCCCTGCTATCCCCCGCCGCCACCCCGAGCATGCGCGGACCAGTAAGCAGTTACTCAAGAAGAGCGAGGCTTGCTCGAGTAACTGGCTTATCCGAGCGTGCTCGCTCATCTCTAGTTGTAATCGTTATCATTGTACACACAGGATGAATCACCTATGAGGTGTAATAGGTTGTTTGTGAGTCATCCATAGACCCTCAAAGTAAGTGATTGGCTCCAAAGTTTGCTCCCAATGGGACTGTCAATGACCAAAGTCCTGATAGTCCCTAAATATGTTGGGAAAGTACAAAAATACTATTGATGACCTATCCTCAGGATAGATCATCAATAGTTGATCGGCCAGGGTCCATCGCTCAGGATCCCGGCCGATCAGCGCCGCAATAACAAAGGTCAGAGCGGAAGCCTCCGCGCCAACCTCCGTGTAGTGGCTAGCACTTGTAACTGCAGGCACAGCTCTCATTGAAATCAATGGCAGCCATACCTGCAGTTACAAGCGCTGGCCGCTATAAGGAGGTTGATGCGGAGCCTTCCGCTCCGACCTCTGTGTATTTACAGTGAAAGTCTCCACGTCGAGCTCCCATGTAGTGGCCGGTGCTCTAGGTCATCAATAGTATTTCCCTGGAAAACCCCTTTAAGAAAACGACAGATTCCCCAATCTGTGGCCAGTGCACCCCCTCGCACATTGCCGCATCCGGTTCCCCATAGCCTTCTCCTTCAGCCCCCCATTTATTCAGCAAACACCCCCTCAGAAGTGCGAACTTTTCATTTGCTTGAATGACTTTTACAGAAAGTTCAGTCTACGGAACTTGCTCAAATTAAGGGGAAAATAAAAACAGTCGGAGCTGGTTGGGGCCCCGTGGGGCCAGGCTGAGCTGTTTTTGTAAGCTCAGCGCTGTTATGTTTTCGATTAATTCCCTGGGAAGGAAGACATTAAGCTTTGTCTGGCAATGATCTTCTAACCCCGCTCGGTGGATGATAGCGTTTAGCGTCGGGATATGATCTCATTTTCTGCCAGTTCACTGCAAGTGAGATTTATATTTGTGTTCATTAGCGAGCGCTGCGCTCCGTGATTTGGGATTTTATATTCCTATTAGCGGCGTGACCCAGAAGGTCTCGTAGCTACAAATAACTCGGTGCCCTGCCTTCTAACCCCATAGATACAAACTATTACTTAGACTGGGCTATCTGGCTTGTGAATCGTTAATTAGAAAAACATGGCTGCTTTCTTCCTGAAACAGCGCCACACCAGTCCGTAGGTTGTGTCTGGTATTACAGCCCAGCTGGATTGAAGTGAGTGGGACTGAACTGCTGTAATAAAAGATTCTACAGCAGTTGAAGTATGTATTATGATGTTCTGCAGCAGCTGAGGTGTGTAGTATCATGTTCTGCAGCAGCTGAGGTGTGTAGTATCATGTTCTGCAGCAGCTGAGGTTTGTATTATGACGTTCTGCGGCATCTGGAGTATGTAGTATGATTGTTAGGCTGGGGTCACACAGGACAAATTTGCTGCGGAATTTCCGCGCGGATTGTCCGCACGCGGCTCCTAATCCTGGGATTAGCCGGCAAAGTGGACAAGATTTAGCAAAAATCTCGTCCGCACGCTGCAGCTAAACGGTGTGGAAATGGCCATGTGTTGCAGAAATTAAAGACGCAGCATGTCAATTTTTTTTTTTTGCGCAGTGGCCACTCTCCTCTTTATGGGGAGGGACGGCCGCAGCGGAAATGCAGGCCGCTCCAAAACCCTCAGCTGTGGTTTTCCAGCGGAATTAGCGCGGATTTTCGGTGTGGCCAATCCGCGAGAATTCTGCAGCAAATCCATCCTATGTGAAACCAGACTTAAGGTTGTGCGTCTGGGACCTGTGGTTCTACAGGCTTCCTTGTGCACACCTCCACAGGTAGGGGTTAATTGGGATGACTGGGTGTGGTATTGTCCAGCAGCCAATCCTCCTTGTCTGCAACAGATAAAAACCAGCAAAGTCTTGAGAGAGATTGCTGCTCATTTTAGTGCTTCAGTGTTTATCCCGCTCAGAGCTGGAGTTTGCATGCTTGTTTGAAGTGTGTCTCTCTTCTTCCCTGAAGACGGTCTGGACACCTGCTGTCCCTCCCCTCCTTGCGTTCGGGGGTGCATGCATTGTGTAGTGTGTGTGGTACTGTGACCACAAAGGTGCAGGCGGCCCGCAGGTTTCTCCCTATCCCTGGGCAGGTGCGGCCTCCAGATGTCTGATGTCCTTTGTTGTGTCAGATGGGAGATGCCTGACACTGTTCCCTATGTCAGCACGGTGGCTGACTCTCTATCCCCTGGTGTGAGGACACTTGGACTAGCTATGGTTTACCATCTCTATGCATGTGAGCTCTGGGTGGGGTCTGTGTTGTATGGCATCTGTACTACCTGGTATGTTGGTGTGAACAGTGACACATGTGTGGTATGTCTGTGCAAGTGGCCAGACATGCTGTGTGAACAGTCCTGTTCTATGTGGTATGTGTTATACTGTATGTTGGTGTGAACAGCGACGTATGTTATGTCTGTGCAGGGGGCCAGACATGTGCTGTATGTGCAGTCTTGTTCTGTGTACAGTGTGTGTGAACAGAGTCGTGTTCTATGTGTTGATGGCATCTTCGCCAGGCTTCTGATCAGGGAAAGCCAGGGCATAGAAGACAGTGGGGCCAACCTTATCGGGACGATGACCCCGCTTTTAAGCAGGGGTGCCCCACTTTCCCTGATTAGTAAGGGACAGGGGTCCTTCCATCTCAGCCTGGAGAGGTGCAATTGGTCCTTGCAAACACTATCTGGGTGTTTGCGGTTTTAAATAGGACACATTTGTGCCCATTCTGAGGAGTGGCGCTTCAGTGTGCCAGGCGGATGTAACAATGATGTTCTGCTGCAGCTGAGGGGTGTTTTCTGTTTCACAGTAGCAGGAAGACAGGAGTGTACATTATAGCTGCTGCAGAACCCCTTACCAGTACTACATTGGGAGCAGTACCTGTCAGAAGACCTCTGGTAAGCGGAGTAGAAGGGAGAGGGAACAGTGCCAGACAGCTGCTGCTGGCAGAGATGTGCGGTGCGAGGTGGTGTCGCTTATCTCTGTATGATCATTTGGTTTCTGATGATTACATAAATAGTAATTCCAGAGGTGTCGCTGGAAGATGTGTAATACACGAGAAGGTCGGCGCGCTGCGGTTCGGCTGCCAATGATAAACTATCACAGTGTCCATGAACACAGAACCGACGACTGGTCCTTCTAGACCCCGCTGATCGTCCTGTTACACTGTCCAGCTGGAGTGCAGCCTCGTGCTCTGCATCATCAGATCCCATATTGTGGCGGACAGAGATCAGCAGCCGCCGTGACCTCATCGCCCAACGGAAACGCTGCCGGGATTAAGGAGAAGAAAGTGGATTTAGAAAAGAGCCAAAACGTGCAGGTGATATCAGGGACTGCAGTCTGCTGATACACAGTCATATGTGCCCTAATAGCCAGGGAGCGGTCATGCTGGGGGTTGTAGTGCTCTATGTACACAGTATAATAGTGTATTATGTCATGTCCAGCGGTCGGTCATGCTGGGGGTTGTAGTGCTCTATGTATACAGTATAATAGTGTATTATGTCATGTCCAGCGGTCGGTCATGCTGGGGGTTGTAGTGCTCTATGTACACAGTATAGTAGAAGTGTATTATGTCATGTCCGGCGGTCGGTCATGCTGGGGGTTGTAGTGCTCTATGTACACAGTATAGTAGAAGTGTATTATGTCATGTCCGGCGGTCGGTCATGCTGGGGGTTGTAATGCTCCATGTGTACAGTATAATAGTGTATTATGTCCTGTCCAGCGGTCGGTCATGCTGGGGGTTGTAGTGCTCTATGTATACAGTATAATAGTGTATTATGTCATGTCCAGCGGTCGGTCATGCTGGGGGTTGTAGTGCTTTATGTATACAGTATAATAGTGTATTATGTCATGTCCAGCGGTCGGTCATGCTGGGGGTTGTAGTGCTCTATGTATACAGTATAATAGTGTATTATGTCATGTCCAGCGGTCGGTCATGCTGGGGGTTGTAGTGCTCTATGTATACAGTATAATAGTGTATTATGTCATGTCCGGCGGGCGGTCATGCTGCGGGTTATAGTGCTCTGTGTATACAGTATAATAGTGTATTATGTCATGTCCAGCGGGCGGTCATGCTGGGGGTTGTAGTGCTCTATGTATATAGAGTATAATAGTGTATTATGTCATGTTCAGCGGTCGGTCATGCTGGGGGTTGTAGTGCTCTATGTATACAGTATAATAGTGTATTATGTCATGTCCGGCGGGCGGTCATGCTGCGGGTTATAGTGCTCTGTGTATACAGTATAATAGTGTATTATGTCATGTCCAGCGGGCGGTCATGCTGGGGGTTGTAGTGCTCTATGTATATAGAGTATAATAGTGTATTATGTCATGTTCAGCGGTCGGTCATGCTGGGGGTTGTAGTGCTCTATGTATACAGTATAATAGTGTATTATGTCATGTCCGGCGGGCGGTCATGCTGCGGGTTATAGTGCTCTGTGTATACAGTATAATAGTGTATTATGTCATGTCCAGCGGGCGGTCATGCTGGGGGTTGTAGTGCTCTATGTATACAGTATAGTAGTGTATTATGTCATGTCCGGCGGTCAGTCATGCTGGGGGTTGTAGTGCTCTATGTATACAGTATAATAGTGTATTATGTCATGTCCGGCGGTCGGTCATGCTGGGGGTTGTAGTGCTCCATGTATACAGTATAATAGTGTATTACGTCATGTCCAGTGGTCGGTCATGCTGGGAGTTGTAGTGCTCTATGTATACAGTATAATAGTGTATTATATCATGTCCAGCAGTCGGTCATGCTGGGGGTTGTAGTGCTCTGTGTATACAGTATAATAGATGTGTATTATGTCATGTCCAGCAGTCGGTCATGCTGGGGGTTGTAGTGCTCTGTGTATACAGTATAATAGATGTGTATTATGTCATGTCCAGCGGTCGGTCATGCTGGGGGTTGTAGTGCTCTGTGTATACAGTATAATAGATGTGTATTATGTCATGTCCAGCGGTCGGTCATGCTGGGGGTTGTAGTGCTCTGTGTATACAGTATAATAGATGTGTATTATGTCATGTCCAGCGGTCGGTCATACTGGGGGTTGTAGTGCTTTGTCTTTACCGTATAATGGACTTCATGCAAACTTCATTTTCTGATTACCATGTACACAAGTGTGGTTTCTGCTTCTGAAGATGGATATCCAGTGTGACTGATGCCCAAAGCCGGCTGTAAGGTGTCGGGCTCCCATATACTGTGCCATTAGGCATGGCATGTCCACTTTCCCCCTCGCTTATTAATGGCCAGCACTGGGAACATGTGAGAGGTATGGGGTCCGTGGCGGCACACGGCCAAGGACGGACAGTGGCTGCACAGTGTAGGGTCCCGCGTCCCACTCGCTGACCCTGCTCCTTCACGTTGGCTGCAGAAACAAAACACATGCACAATCTGCTTTTTATCCAGCCAAGACAAGGAAACTGCATGTGTGATTATCCGGAGGGCCATGAACTGACTCAGATGATAAGTCCAGAAATAAAGTAATAGCAAACATGTGAAGGGCAACTCCAGACAAAGCTGCCACTCCAACCTCTTATCTTTAGCCCGGCTCCATGGGGCTCCCTTATTAGAGACCATGTGCCCTATTTATAATCTGCATCTGTTTCCCAGCAGATTTTATAGTTTTGGGTAAAGATCAAATTTAGGCTGGTGTCTCCCGCCCCCGAGCAAACTGGTACTATTGTACCTTGTCACCACCGGAAGCTAGGGGTTTGACAGGACTTGCATGGAGGAACGCCCCTGTCACGCCCCCTAGCTCCCAATTGGCTCAATTATTCCCCACCGTACAGTCTTCTAGGGACCGCAAAAAATATTCTGCAGCCTCTTCTCCACGCCATGTGTCTTCCCGTCCCACTGGCACACGCCGCAGCCGGGTTCCCCGCTGCTCTGGCCGCCATACTGTCCATTCACTACTCCCGCTGCTGACTGGCACCTCCACTTCTGTCTCCCCGGTCAGGCGCTGCCAGCGGGGACCACTGCAAATTTTGTCCACCCTCCTTTCCACACCACAGTAAGGTGGCCTCATGTTCTCCCGGCCCATTTTGCAGCCGGGAGTGCTGTGACTGGGGTCCCCACTGCTCTCCCCGCCGTAGTGTCACTTACGGTAATGGTCCCCTTGCGGCGGGGACCGCTGTGACTCACCATGCGCGGCGGTCAGCGGAGATGCAACGGGGAACACCTGCACCTAGCAGCGTCTGCAGTGTTTTTGGCTGTGCTGTAGTATTAGGGTTAGCTTTCCAGTTAGGCTTGCGTTATTTGCTGTAAATGCTTCCATGTCATAGGTGTAACATGGACGCATTTAAAGCTAATAATGTAAGCCTAACTGGAAAACTAACCCTACAACACAGCCAAAAATCACTACAGACGCTGCTTGGACCTTTACAAAATCAGCCAATTGGCAGCTAGGGGTGTAACAGGGGTGTCCCTCCATGCAAGCCCTGTCAAACCCCTAGCTTCTGGTGGTGACAAGGTAGAACAGTACCGAGCAAACTTAGGCCCGTGTCTCCCACGCCAGAGCAAACATGTCAAATCACATGCTTTATTGAAGAGTACACCTTTCTATTCCTCACTCCACCCCCTGTGCACCACTGCTGCATTGGTAAAATATAGATAGCACCATCTGTTGGCAGGACCCTGGCACTTCATCCTCCAGGCCTCATAACTGTCTCAACCCTCCCTAATGGCCATTGCTGTCTCATTGCACTCATTTGCAGAGTCTTTTCAGAGTCCAAGCCAAACTGCCTGCATAAAATTTGCCCTGGAGATCTCTTTTTCCGTCTGTGTCTTCACCTCCAGTGTGCACTGCCTGCCAGTTTGGGTTTAACAGAGTCAAACGAGGATCCCGCTGCTTTGTATGAACAGTCATGGTGCTGCACTGGGAGTCTGACTGACACCTATGACTGTCCACCCATGAGATGCAATATAGGTACCTCCTTTTCCCTGCTGCTAGATTGGATCTGGGTGGCCATTGAGCAGGACCCCTTCTCCCTCTGGGCCTGGTCGCGGTTGCACCCTCTGTGACAGCAATTGCTTATCTAACATCTATTGTTACCAATTCCACGATAATACATGCATGTTATGCTCCACAGATGCATGCATGTGTTTTCATCCCGATTCTAGCAGTGCTGCATGGGAAATGTAGTATTACAGGATGGCTACTCATATGACTGCACCTCCTGTAATACCAAGTTGAATGAGGATCTGACAGATCAGGACCTGCTTTTTCTGAGTGTCTCTCCATGCTGAATCCTAAGCAGAGGTCCTGAAGCGGGGGACCTTGCTCCTTTGACATTCATATGCCCTAATGGCGCATATGAACAAGGGTTGTGCTCTTTGGACAACCCCTTTAAGTTGCTGATAAATTGAGACTCAGTGCTTTACTATGGCTGCATCTTTTGCATGATTAAAGTTGTCATTAGAGATGAGTGAGTGTACTCGCTAAGGCAAACTACTTGAGTGAGTAGTGCCTTATGCGAGTACCTGCCCGCTCATCTCAAAAGACTCGGGTGCCAGTGGGGGACGGGGAGCGGCGGGGAGGAATGGGGGGGGGGAGATCTCTCTCACTCTCTCCCCCGCTCCTCCCTGCTCACTCCCGCAACTCACCGCTCTCCCCGCCGGCTCCCGACTCTTTTGAGACAAGCGGGCAGGTACTCGCATAAGGCACTACTCGCTCGAGTAGTTTGCCTTAGCGAGTACGCTCGCTCATCTCTAGTTGTCATTTAGCCCAAGCTACCGGGCCTCATGCAAGAAAACTGTCCGAACAAAAAGTGTCTTTGCTTCCCATAACAGCCAACCAGTTCACCGCTTTAATCTACCAACCCTTCCTGGAAACATGAAACTGATTTGTAAGGATTTATAAAGGCAGTGGAACAGCGATGGGGTCCACGTTTACCCCAGCCTACAACTGAAGAGTGATATTGTAAAGCTATCTGATCAAAACATGGTAGAGTCTTAAAAGATATCCTGATGAATGTAGTCCAACGCTGGGAATGTTGAGACACAACGAAGTAATAAAAAACTAAACTCTATTTGATTTTCTTTGGATAGCTATTAAAAAAGTGAATGATATCATGTTAATACATAACACATCAGAAACCCCGCCAAATAGTTGTCTCCTGTGTGGAGATCTCTATCGCCTTAAACACTAGAGAACATTTACAGCCAAGATTTAAGCTAAAGAAATAATAATATAGACAAGAACAGATTATCGGACAAGGAGGAGGGATTCATTCTTCTTTTCTTTCGACAGAGTAGGGAGTTGGCTGAAAACATAAAACTTTTGGACCCGTAATAAATTTACATATGGCTACACAAAAATTGCTTTGACTGTCTAATTAAAGGGATAGAGCTGTCCTTTTTTTAAAAGGGATATTTGAATCTCATTTAAAGGGGTTCTCCCACTTAATTAATTTTTTTAAATAGCTGACCTTGACCTAAAACAATAAAAGCAGCAATACTCACCTCTCCACCTGGTAAGCAGTGCAACGACTTCTGCTGTTCTCTCAGTCTGTGCTTACAGCAAAGTCAAGTGACTGCTGCAGGCAGAGACCGCAGCTTCACTGTTTATTTATATGGTGGTTTTAGGGTTCGCACCTATGGCAATCAGCAGACTCAGAGCTGTCTGATATTGTAGCCTCTTAAAGCAGGGATATCAAACTCATTTTCACAGAGGGACACATCAGCATTATGGTTGCCATCAAAAGGCCGATTGTAAATGTAAGACTGTATCTCAACCCCTTAAGGACCAATTGCTGTAAATAGACGGTGCTTGGTCCTGGGCTTTAAACCCGCCGATAGCAGATGTACGACGCAGGATTAAAGAGTGGACCAGAGGATCAGGTGATCGGTGGGGATCCTGAGTGTCGGATACCCGCAAATCAACTACTGAAGATCTTTGCTGAGTTTAGGTCATCAATAGTAAAAGCCTGGAATCCCCCATTAATAGAATGCCTGTCAAAATGATTTACTGTAATATTGCAGCATATTGTATAAGCAATCAAACTATTGGTAGTTCGAGTCCCCTTTGAGGCTAAAGAAAAAGTAAAACTAAGATATTTAATTATCACAAAAAAAATTAAAAAATTAAAGGTTAAAAAGAAAAACTTTTCCTGATTTTTTTTTTTAACATATAAAAGTGAAAGTTAAAGTAAATAAACATATTCTGTATCCCTGCATCTATCATATTGCATCCGATTCTAAAGAGGTACCAATAGAAACTACAGCTCAACGTCCAAAAAGACAGCCCTCCCCACCACACTGGTCCATTGAAGTAAAAGTAAAAAAGTTATGGCTGTCAGAAAATAGCAACAGAGTGATTTTAAAAATGTATACATATTTTTTTTTAAGTAGTACAACAAAAAAATTATATAAATGATGTACTGTCAAAATCTTACTGGCCCAAATAATAAAGATTATATTTTTGCTGCCCTGTGTAAGCTGTAAAAAAAAAAAGAGACCCTCTGAAAATAGCACAATTGTGTGTTTTTTTTCATTTCACCCCACTTTACGATTTTTTTTTTTTTTTATTTTTTATTTTTAGTACATTATAAGTAGAGATGAGCAAGCACCCTCGGATAAGGCAGTTACTCGAGCAAGCATCGCTCTTCCCGAGTAACTGCATTCTCGTCCGAGCAGGCTCGGGGGAGGCAGCGACGGGGGGGGGGGGGGGGGGGCTGGTGGGAGAGTGAGAGAGATCTCTCTCTCTCTCTCTCCTACCCCCTGCTCACCCCCCCCCCCCCCCCCCCCGCCACCCCCCGAGCCTGCTTGGACGAGAATGCAGTTACTCGGGAAGAGTGATGCTTGCTCGAGTAACTGCCTTATCCGAGCGTGCTCGCTCATCTCTAATTATAAGGTACATTAAATGTTACCATTAAAAAATACAACTCATCCTGCAAGAAAACAAGCCCTCATACGGTATGGCAATGGAAAAATGTAAAAAAAAGGTTATGAATTTTTTTTTATTCTTTTTTATTTTTTGAAGCAGGGAAGAAAAAACAAAAACGTAAAAGCAAAAAATGGCCTGATCCTCAAGGGGTTAACATAAGACTGGGCCGCAACTTTTGTTCTCCTCTGCAGAATATGGGTTGTCGATACTTAGCTGACTAATGATGTCACCCTTTCCTTGTGTCATAATACTTTATACAGCTTTGGTATTATATTCTTGAACCAAAAAGTTCTGGATTGAAGTTGTTCCCTGACCTGGACTCTGAGCGTGCGGTGCTGGGGTCCTACCCTTATAACACAGCCATGCGTTGGGTTGGTAGTGGGGCCTGTGATAGTGTGATATGGCCATACTGAACTCCTGGGGATTCAGCGGGGATTAGGATGTCTCCATGCGGGTTAACAGGGTGCCATCCTGTCTCCCAGCCTCCAGACAACTGTAGCTGCCACATGCTCTACAGGATACAAGGCAGTGAGGACGGTCCGGGGAAGAGATCCGCGATTCACTCTCTGACCATGAGCTGGAATAACCCAGGGGTTTGGAATTGTAAAAAACCCCGATGACGTCTGACAATGGATTATCGCATGGATTTATTTTCATGGAGACAAAGGAAAACTTTGGTTTGGAGCGCAGCAGAGGAGCAGCACTGCCCTCGTACACGGTGCTGGCAGAAGTATTGGGACGCACATAGAAGCCGATGAAAATCCATTTTATTCCCATTTTTCAATACAGTGTTGGCTTCAATGACCGCAGTAACCCTCCTCGGCCGCTTTACACCAAATTCCCATAGAGGTGTGGAGGGATTTGCCTCCATTCCTCGAGGAGCTTTAGATGGTGATGTGAGGGATGTTAGGCGTGCAGGGATACAGCGTTCCAGTTCATCTCCCGCAGCTGCCTTCCTATATGCAGCACAGACCCCAGAGGGGGGTGGAGAGGTCAGGGGTCAAAGAGTAATGACAGCAACAGCGCCCACGGGACTGGAGCTACAGATGGAGAAAGTGAAATGATTGTTGGGTTGCTGCCTGGCTGGAGGGCCACTACAGGGCACTAACAGTCACTATTACTACTGGAAACAATGTTTAGGAAAAAAAGGATTTTTATCCCACCTTAGACGGCTTCTAGCTCCTGGCTCCATACAGCAGGTGCGTCTCCAAGTGCTTGTACAGCCCTGCGGTCACTTTGGCTTTCTGTCACAAGTAAGTTCCATAGAAGGGGAGGCACTGGTGTGACAAACCTGCTGCTTTATTGTTTAAAATATGTGCATATTCACAGAAAAACAAGGACCGGTTTCAGCTCTATCAAGAGCCTTGTGAACAAGACATATTTTAAACAATAAAGCAGCAGGTTTGTCACACCAGTGCCTCCCCTTCTATGGAACTTACTATTACTACTGGGCCCATTAACAGAGTCACTATTACTGCTGGGGCTACTAAGAGACTCACTATTACTACTAGGGCCACTGACAGACTCACTATTACTACTAGGGCCACTAACAGCGTCACCATTACTACTGGGGCCACTAACGGAGTCACCATCACTACTGTGCCCACTAAGAGTCACCATTACTACTGGGGCCACTAACAGTCACCATTACTACTGGGGCCACTAACAGAGTCACCATCTAAGAGTCACCATTACTACTGGGGCCACTAACAGAGTCACCATTACTACTGGGGCCACTAAGAGTCACCATTACTACTGGGGCCACTAACAGACTCACTATTACTACTGTGCCCACTAAGAGTCACTATCACTACTGGGGCCACTTGTGAAGTCAACATTACTACTAGAGCCACTAACAGACTCACCATTACTACTGTGCCCACTAAGAGTCACCATTACTACTGGGGCCACTAACAGACTCACTATTACTACTGTGCCCACTAAAAGTCACCATTACTACTGGGCCCATTAACAGAGTCACCATTACTACTGGGCCCATTAACAGAGTCACCATTACTACTGGGCCCATTAACAGAGTCACCATTACTACTGGGGCCATTAACAGAGTCACCATTACTACTGGGCCCATTAACAGAGTCACCATTACTACTGGGGCCATTAACAGAGTCACCATTACTACTGGGGCCATTAACAGAGTCACCATTACTGCTGGGCCCATTAACAGAGTCACCATTACTACTGGGGCCACTAACAGAGTCACCATTACTGCTGGGCCCATTAACAGAGTCACGATTAGTACTGGGGCCACTAGCAAAGTCCCCATTAGTACTGGGGCCACTAGCGAAGTCACCATTAGTACTGGGGCCACTAGCGAAGTCACCATTAGTACTGGGGCCACTAATGAAGTCACCATTACTACTGGGGCCACTAATGAAGTCACCATTACTACTGGGGCCACTAATGAAGTCACCATTACTACTGGGGCCACTAACAGAGTCACCATTACTACTCGGGCCACTAACAGAGTCACCATTACTAGTGGGGCCACTAACAGAGTCACCATTACTACTGGGGCCACTAACAGAGTCACCATTACTACTGGGGCCACTAACAGCATCACCATTACTACTGGGGCCACTAACAGCATCACCATTATTACTGGGGCCACTAACAGAGTCACCATTACTACTGGGGCCACTAACAGAGTCACCATTACTACTGGGGCCACTAACAGAGTCACCATTACTACTGGGGCCACTAACAGAGTCACCATTACTACTGGGGCCACTAAGAGACTCACCATTACTACTGGGGCCACTAACAGTCACCATTACTGCTGGGGCCACTAACAGTCACTATTACTGCTGGGGCTACTAACAGTCACCATTACTGCTGGGCCCATTAAGAGTCACAATTACTGCTGGGCCCATTAACAGAGTCACCATTACTGCTGGGCCCATTAACAGAGTCACCATTACTGCAGGGCCCATTAACAGAGTCCCCATTACTACTGGGGCCACTAACCGAGTCACCATTACGGCTGGGCCCATTAAGAGTCACCATCACCACTGTGGCCACTAGCGAAGTCACTATCACCACTGTGGCCACGAACTGAGCCGCCATCACCACTGTGGCCACGAACTGAGCCACCATCACCACTGTGGCCACGAACTGAGTCCCCATCACCACTGTGGCCACGAACTGAGTCCCCATCACCACTGTGGCCACGAACTGAGTCCCCATCACCACTGGGGCCACTAATGGAGTCACTATTTCTACAGGGGACACTAACCGGATCACTGTCACTACAAGGACTACTAACAGGGTCAATATTAATACTGGGGGCACTAAGGGGGACATCTACTGTTGGGGCCACTAAGGTTTTTTATTACAACTAAGACCACTAATGGAGTCAATATTCCTACTGGAGCCACTAATGGGTTGCTATTACCATTGGGGCCACTAATGGGTTGCTATTACCATTGGAGCCACTAATGGGTTGCTATTACCATTGGGGCCACTAATGGGTTGCTGTTACCATTGGGGCCACTAATGGGTTGCTATTACCATTGGGGCCACTAATGGGTTGCTAATACCATTGGGGCCACTAATGGGTTGCTGTTACCATTGGGGCCACTAATGGGTTGCTGTTACCATTGGGGCCACTAATGGGTTGCTATTACTCACCTCAAACAAGCCTCAAAGGTTCAAATATGTTTTGGGGCATTTTGTGGATTGACATTTTCAATGCCTGTAAAATGAGTGGGTTTTTTTAAGGCAGGGTGGCAACATTTCACACCGCCCCTCGGGCAGCATAAAGGCTTGTCGCACCCCTGGATACACCAAACATGTTATCTTATGGGCGATCAACTACAGGATTTGCTAAAACTATGTTAAGAATTGACAGAATCTCTCTTAGGTTCTCATCTGCGCTGGAGCCTCCGGTCAGTACGGATCCGACACGAAATCCTGGACAAACGGCGCATTCTATATATTTGTGACCTCATGTTACATCCAAATGTTATCCTGCAACACAAACATTCCCACCCAAACAGCTAATGGCAAATTCAGCTCTGCTACACCTGTACATAAAGTACTTCTAACACGTTACTATATCACATGCTGCACTCTGTATCTCCTTTCTCTCCAATGACCTGATATACAATGTCTGACCAGTAGTATTCTGTGTTGTTTTTAGCCCTGGTCTACGGGGATAAGCTGTGGGATGTGCCGGTTCCCTCCGATCAGTTCCCTGGTCCTGGAAAACTGACCTGGGAGCCTGAATGTCAGTACCAACTGCGCCACCTACAGGACGGGGCCCGTATTTCTTCTGTCTTACCACCTAACATAGAAGGTCACTGGATTTCTACAGGGTAAGAGAATAGTGTAATACTAAAGCAGTGACTGTCCCTTTAAATTACTCAGATTGGTTCAAAAACACATTTTCATATATCCTATGATGGAACCAATAAGAGGGGTCCCACCATTCAGGACCCTCGTCTATTACAGTGGAGTGCAGATAAAGTGCTCTCTCCCTCTGCAGGACCCAATTTGTGTGTCCCTCTGCAAGGAGATTGCAGAATAGTGAGTGCAGCTCTGGAGTATAATACAGGATGCAACTCAGCATCAGTACAGGATAAGTAATGTATGTACACAGTGACTCCACCAGCAGAATAGTGAGTGCAGCTCTGGAGTATAATACAGGATGTAACTCAGGATCAGTACATAAGTAATGTACGTACAGAGTGATTCCACCAGCAGAATAGTGAGTGCAGCTCTGAAGTATAATACAGGACGTAACTCAGGATCAGTACAGGATAGGTAATGTATGTACACAGTGACTCCACCAGCAGAATAGTGAGTGCAGCTCTGGGCTATAATACAGGATGTAACTCAGGATGAGTACAGGATAAGTAATGTATGTACACAGTGACTCCACCAGCAGAATAGTGAGTGCAGCTCTGGAGTATAATACAGGATGTAACTCAGGATCAATACAGGATAAGTAATGTATGTACACAGTGACTCCACCAGCAGAATAGTGAGTGCAGCTCTGGAGTATATATAATACAGGATGTAACTCAGGATCAGTACAAGATAAGTAATGTATGTACAGAGTGACTCCACCAGCAGAATAGTGAGTGCAGCTCTGAAGTATAATACAGGACGTAACTCAGGATGAGTACAGGATAGGTAATGTATGAACACAGGAACTCCACCAGCAGAATAGTGAGTGCAGCTCTAAAGTATCATATATATGACATTATGTAACTTGTGGTTAGAAAAAACTGAAAGGGCTAATTAGGCATAAAACTAATTACACGTTTATCTCCACTATTAGATGTGAAGTTCGGCCTGGACCAGAGTTCCTTACAAGATCCTATACTTTTTACCCCAACCGGCTGTTCAAGGCCCTTCAGTTCTACTACTCAGACCCTCAGTGCCAACGGCCCTTGTATTCTCTTGTGATCAAGGGAAAAATGCGCCTTCGCCAGGCCTCATGGATAACTAGAGGTGCTACAGAGGCGGATTACAGCTTGCACAAAGTTGGAATTGTATTTTACACCCAGGATGCCATGAGCAATATCAGAGCCCAGATGAACAGGACCTGTGTGGGATTTGTATCTACTGGTAGAACCTGGGCTCCAGGAAGACTATATGAGCTCCTTAGTGCCAAGGCAGACAGAGACTGCACCGCTGCGCTCAACTTCACCATGCATGAGCTGAGCCTGGTGAGACTGGAGAAGCAGTACATCTCCGAGGAGAAGGGAGGACTGCTGGAGAAGCTCTATCTGGGAGATATCCACACAGAGATATCCGAGAGGATCCACTACCGACCGAACGGATTTCAGCAGCCCTTGCAGAGCGCCCTGGTGAGTAGAATCATAGACTGGTAGAGTTGGATGGGACCTCCAGGGTCATCGGGTCCGACCCCCTGCTCAGTGCAGGATTCACTAAATCATCCTAGACAGATATCTGTTCAGCCTTTGTTTAAAGACTTCCATTGAAGAAGAACTCACCACCTCCTGTGGTAACCTGTTCCACTCATTAATCACCCTCACTAATATCTAATCTGTGACTCCTCCCTTTCAGTTTCATCCCATTGCTTCTAGTCTCTCCTTGTACAAATGAGAATAGGGCTGATCCCTCTGCACTGTGACAGCCCTTCAGATATTTGTAGACCGCTATTAAGTCTCCTCTCAGCCTTCTTTTTTGCAAGCTAAACATTCCCAGACCCTTTAACCGTTCCTAATAGGACATGATTTGCAGACCGCTCACCATCTTGTTAATTATTTTCTGAACTTGCTCCAGTTTGTCTATGTCTTTTTTAAAGTGGGGTGCCCAGAACTGGACACAGTATTCCAGATGAGATCTGACTTAGGAAGAGTAGAGGGGGATAATGACCTCACATGATCTAGACTCTATGCTTCTCTTAATACATCCCAGAATTGTGTTTGCCTTTTTAGCTGCTGCATCACATTGTTGACTCATGTTCAGTCTATGATCTATTAGTATACCCAAGTCTTTTTCACATGTGAGGCTGCTTAGCCCAATTCCTCCCATTGTGTATACCTTTTTTCATTTTTCCTGCCCAGATGTAGAACTTTGCATTTCTCCTTGTTAAATACCATTCTGTTAGTCGCTGCCCACTGTTCAAGCTTTTCAATATCTTTTTGAATGCTCTTTCTCTCTTCCCTAGTGTTAGCTATCCCCCTTAACTTTGTGTCGTTGGCAAATTTGATCAGTTTTACATCAATTCCCTCCTCCAGATCATTTATAAAAATATTGGGCAACACTGGGCCTAGGACAGAGCCTTGTGATACCCAACTTGATACATTCTTCCACTTGGATATGCAGCCATTTATGACCACTCTGAGTACGATCACTCAGCCAGTTGTGAATCCACCTAACAGTTGCCTTGTCAATCCCATATTTGGTAATTTTTTTAATAAGTATAGTATGAGATATTTTGTCAAATGCTTTACTAAAGTCAAGAAAAACCATATCTACCATATTTTCCTGATCAACCCAGTCGATGATTCTGTCATAGAAGGAAATTGGATTTGTCTGGCATGACTTGTTTGTTACAAACACATGCTGGCTCTGGTTAATTACTCCATTTTTAACCAAGTACTTGCATTCATGCTGTTTAATAACTTGTTCAAAGATTTTTTTCTGGTATAGAAGTCAGGCTCACAGGCCTATAGTTTCCTGGATCCACCTTCTTCCCTTTTTTGAAAATGGGGACAACATTTGCCCTTTTCCAATCTTCTGGGACTTCTCCTGTTCTCCAGGAATTTTCAAAGATTATAATGAGTGGTTTAGCAATTACCTCTGCTGCTTCCTTTAGTATCCTAGGATGTAGTTTATCTGGACCTTGAGACTTGAATTCATTTAAGTTAGCTATGTGTTCCCTCACCATCTCTCTGCTTATAGATAACCTGCATTCTTTTATTCCCCCAATAGCACAGGGAAGATCAGTTGATGTTCCATCTACTTTCTGAGAGAAAACAGATACAAAGTAGGAATTTAAAAGTTCTGCCTTCACAGCATCATTCTTAACCAATTCCCCATTTTCATCTTGTAAGCATCCAATAGCATCTTTGACTTTTCTTTTGCTTTTGACATACTCCCCAAATCCTCTTTTATTGCTTTTGGTCTCTGTTGCAAGCCTCAATTCCTTATTAGCTTTTATGACACTTGTCCTACAGTTTCTACAGACCGCATTATATTCTTCTTTAGATATTTCCACCTCTTTCCATTTGATAAACATATTTTTCTTCCTTTTTAGCATGTATGTATGTTCTGCGTTCATCCATCCTGGTCTCTTTAAATGCTTCCCATTCTTCCTTCTTTTAGCGATTATTAACAATTGTGCTTTGAGAATCTCATTTCGCAATATTTCCCAACCTTCCTGGGCATTTCCGTCCTTAAGAACATCCGGCCATTGGATTCTTCCTATCCTCATTCTGAGTTCTTTAAAATCTGCATTTCTGGAATCCAACCTTGAGGTCTGAGTTTTCTTAGGTCTTCCTCCCCTTTTTATCCAGAATTCAAGGATATCATGATCACTGCCTCCTAAGGTCCCAGCCACCATTACTTCCTCAACCATTCTCTCCCTGTTGGTAAGAATTGGGTCTATGATAGCAGATCCCCTTGTTTTCTCTTCAACCTTCTGGAAGATAAAGTTGTCAGCAAGAGCCGATAAGAATTTCTTGGATCCATTACTTTTACCTGAGAGAGATTCCCAACAAATATCTGGATCAGTAAAATCTCCCATGATCACTATGTTGGGCTTTTTGGAGGGCTTGGCCATTAGATGTAGAAAGAGTTCCTCCATGTCTTCTGCTTGTCCAGGCGGCCTATAGTAAATGCCTACAATGGTGTCCTTTCTGTTCTCTCTGTGTATTCTTACCCAAACCGTTTCTACAAAACTCCCAGCTCTGAAGCTTGAATCTCTGTGGAGATTAATGTTTTCCTAACATACAACACAATACCTCCTCCCTTAGGTCTGTTTCTTATAAATAAGTTGTATCCTTCAAGCCTTGTATTCCAATCATATCTATCATTCCACCAAGTTTCCGTGATGCCTATGACATCATATTCCTCTCCCTGTGTTAAAAGCTTAGTTTGTGATCGGTGTCTCTTCCTTCTGAATTTTTTTTGTCTTTGTTCTTTCTTTCCACTTCTAATAACAAGGTTCTCAAATGTATTAATTAGCTGTATATTTTTACCTGGCCTTTCACTTCCCTTTCCATATTCTAGTTTAAAGCTCTCCTAATGAGTATCATCAACCCAGTATTATAGTAACATATGACTCTAAACCTGTAGTAAGCCACAGACTTAGATACAGGTTGCATTTATCTAAACTTATTATATAACACAGAGCTAGCTGGTATTAAGTTAAGATGCCTATGGGTACCTCCCACTTGTGCTTACGTCCTCCTACTAGTCTCCCTTTTTCAATTCCCCTCTAGCACAGCCTTTGTTAGGGCTTTTACCCACTAGCGTTTTTTTTTTTTAACGCTGCGATATTGCTGCGTTTTTTACTGCAGATGTCAATGGGACTTTCTAATCTTAAAATCGCATCGCACAAAAATCCTTAAAAAAACGCTAGTGGGTAAAAGCCCTTAGGCTGTGTGTCCATGGGTGTGAAGCTTCCCATAGCATTGCTATGGAAAGTGCAGCCGCGGTGTCCACGAGCGGAGAATCATAGCGATTCGCCGCTCGCGGGATCTAAATTGCGGCATGCCGCGATTTTCTGCGGTTCTCCACAGTGAGCCTGTCAGATAGGCTCCCCGCTGAGACAGGGGGCCTTATACTCCAAAGCTGCATTCATAGTTCTGCTGGTTTTTATTGTAACAGTCAAGGTTGTTGTCAAACACATCACTTACAGTTTAACTGGCCTCTGATAACACAGTGGAAAACTTAAAGGACTTTTACTACTGATGACCTATTTTCAGGATAGGTCATCAATAGTTGATCGACAGTGGTCCACCACTTGGGATCCCCACCGATCAGCTGATCCCTGGGCTGCTGTCAGTGTGGACATAGCTGGAGCAGATAGCACTGTCTGTATTGCAGTGGCCCACTTTGGTACTGCAGGGACAACTCCCATTGAATTCAGTGGGAGTGGTGCCTATATAGTACCAACTGGTCTGTTCCGAAGTTGACAGCGCTATCTTCTTCCAGCTATCCTATCCGCACTAACGGTGGGCTCAGCGATCAACTCTTTGAAGGGGATCCTGAGTGGCAGATCCCCGATAATCAAATATTGATAACCTATCCTCAGGATAGGTCATCAGTAGTAAAAGTCTCAGACAACCCCTTTAAAAGACTTTTACAGGGCCCAGTGTTCGGGTGAACTAAAAAAAAAATTTAAAAAAAGGGGGAAAAAGTCAGTGAAAAAATAAAGCTATAAAAATAGCCCAATATGTCATGGGAAAAAACGCAGCAAAAATAATTTTGGTAGCTGAAAGGAAAAAAAATAGGGCAGTAAAATCACCAATTGGGAAAAATTCCTTAAAAACATCTGGTCCTTAAGGGGTTAAAATAACTTTTTTTAGTTTAGACTTTCACCTTTATCTTCTGCCATGTCATGCCTCGCCTCAAAGCCCCCGACATAGAAGCCACAATGTTTGGTTAACCATCGGTCCCCTTCATTGGAGAAATCTCCAATCACCATTGTGTCCCCTGTGAATCTACAGACCTCTCCAGTGCCATCTTCTCTATGACAATGTTTTTGCAATGTTCTTCTACTCACTCTTACATCTCCTTCCTTCGCAGCACCATACCCACCCGTGTCACGTCTGCAACTTAATATACAACTCAGACGAACACCAGCCACCGATCCTGCCCAACACTACAGAACCTCCGGCCCATCTTGGAGGCAAATGGGTGAGCAGCCAATGTGAGGTTCGCCCAGCTGTGCTCTTCCTGACTCGTTACCTGACGTTCCATGGAGATAACCGTACCTGGGAAGGCTTTTACTACCACTACGCTGACCCGCTCTGCAAACAGCACACCTTTACGCTCAGAGCTGCAGGATACTACACCAAAGGAGTGCCCTCCAAACACGTGAAGGGTGGCACGGAGCTGGCGTTTACGGTCAACCAAGTATGGGTTACGCCGTTGAACCAGGCCACCCTACGGATGCTGAACATGTCCCGCCTTGGGAGTTGTGGCACATCAGGGTCATGGGCTATCGGGGAGGAACAAGACATTACAGCGACAGGGGGCTGCGACGTCCTGGGCATCAGGCTCCCTCATACCGAATACGAGCTATTTAAGATTGCACAGGACAACCATGGGAGACCTCTCTTGTATCTAGGTGAAAGACCAACAGATGGCTCCAGCCCATCAACACCCAACAAGCGGCCAACCTCCTACCAGCCTCCGTTGACCCAATGCTCTTCTGAGCCAACACGACCTTCCAAGCAACACCAATCTATGGATCTCGCCCTGGACTCTGCCCCTTTACCCCAGCCACAGTTTTGGGCTCTGCTGATGTTAATGTTTATTATGTTACATATTTTAAGGCCAAACTGATCCACGCCGGCTGTTTTCTCAGGTGCAGTTCTCAGAGCCGGGACAGTCTTGTACTCGACTAAAAAGATAACAAAAAATATGTCTTGAGGTTCTGCTTTGTTTGTTATGTTAAAAGATATTGTACATAGTATTCTATCTAGCTAATGCACTTGCTGAAAAGATGATGTACGTCTCTTGGTGCCGGAGAAGGTCACCCCCGCCCCCCCTCCGCAGACGTCTGCAGATGTCTCAGTTCTAATGGAGATAATGGGCCGCATTGAACCGAATGGACAGACGGTGTGCTGTGGTGAAGACTTTTGCATTTTCTTGTGGGCTACTTAAACCTCAGGACACTGCGCTTCCTGTGAAGGGACTTGCAGAGCATCTTGCAGGTGTAATTACATGGAGCATATGCGGTTTTTTTAATGTCCCGTAAGGAATACAATATGCCGACTTCAATAAACAACTGCATATAAGTCATACTTCATCATGACTGGTGGAAGCAGCTGCCTCGGCTGATGTAGCCTGCAATGAAGACAAGAGAGGCGCCTTATGTGTAGACCCCTTATATCCTATCTGTTGGTATGCTCACCCGTTTGTGTCTCGTCTCACACAATATATGCGCTATACAATGGAGGTCCTATAGAGGATTCCCTGCAGACTCTGCAAAGTCATCGCTCCGTCCATGGGGGAAGAGAAGAATAGATCTGCTACAGGGGGATTGGAGTGCTACTCCATGCAGGACCAGGAAAGACTCGTCTACCGTTTAGGATAAGGAATGGAACGCGTTGTAGCAGCTTGTATACCATTAGGCCGCTTTCACATGGGCGACAGAATTGCATGATTTTCTCACGATGTGACAACGCTACAAATTGCAGGCTGCTACATTGCAAGAAAAAAAAATGCGGCATGCTGAATATTCCAGCGATTTGCCATGTTTTGTAGCCCATGTTTCCCTATGGAGCCTACCTTTATGTTGTATCGTACAAAAATGCGGTTTTTGCGCGGTGTGAGGCAACCTCTACAGTAGGAAATCCTACTTTTTGTCCCCCCTCCCCCTCAAAAAGACCCTAGCTAGATAAAATAACAAAAACAACAATACATTACTGATTGACTGAGCCACAGCGCTCAACAACCAATCACTGCAGAGCTTGACGAACCAATTATAGCCATCGCAGTGATTGTCTAAGCCGCCGCGATCGAGAACTTCCTGGAGGCTGAGATTTTGAAACCCCTGACCAGGAAGAGTTGGGTGAAGACTATAAAAAAAAGTGCCAAAGCTGCGCAGGAGAAGTGTGGCAGAGTGCACAGCTCCTGTTAGGTAATGTTTTTTTTTTTTAATGCAGCTTGGGTTTATTTTTGGGATAGGGATTCTATTTAACTCCTTGACGTGGCCCTTTTTTCCCCCATTTTCGTTTTTTTCCTCCCCCCTTTAAAAAAATCGTAGCTTCTTTATTTATCCATTGACGTCGCTGTATGAGGGCTTTTTTGCGGGACGAGTTGTAGTTTTTAATGGTGCTATTTAAAGTACCGTATAATGTACTGAAAAAGTTTTAAAAAATTCCAAGTGGAGTAAAATTTTTAAAAAAACCCACATTTCGCCATCTTTCAGTGCGTCTTGTTTCTACGGCGCACAAACTGCAACAAAAGCGACATGATAACTTTATTCTGTGGGTCAGTACGATTACTACCATACCAAACGTGTATGTTTTTTTTTTTTTTTTTAACTATACCATTTTTTTTTCCAAAGCCATTAAATGTTTTTTCAATTTTTTTCTGCGGTCATTTTCTGCGCGTAATAACTTTTATTTTTCCGTCGACGTAGTTCAGCGAGGGCTCATTTTTTGCGGGATGTGCTCTATTTTCCGTCAGTACCAATCCGGAATACATACGACTTTTTGATCGCTTTTTCATGCGTTTTTTCTGGGAGACAGGGTGACTGAAAAAGTGCATTTCTGGCGTTCTTTATTTTTTTTTCGGACGACGTTCACTTTGCGTTGTAAATACTGCGCTACTTTGATAGATCGGACTTTTACGGACACAGCGATACCAAATATGTATTTTTATTTTATCATTTAGATTTTTTTATTACAAATATGGCAAAAGGGGGGGTGATTTAAACTTTTATTACTTTTTTTGTTTGTTTTTACGGTGTATAGACTGCAGCAAGCATGCGATAACTAGATTCTGTGGGAATGATAACTTTTTAGCAGATAATTTTTTTAATTATTATAAATATGCGAAGTTTTTTTTAAACTTCTTATTACCTTTTATTTTATTAGTAGAACTTTTGTAAACTGATTTTTTTTTAGTTTTTTTTGTTCCCATAGGGGACATAAACTTGTGATGCTTTGATCGTGCCTACAGTAGAATGTAATACCGTACTATTGCATCATACCGCCATCTGACAGGCAATCTATGAAGCCACGCCTCAGCAGTGTCTTGATCTGCAGTGTCAGCCCTGAGGACTTTCCAAAGGCCCCACCAGACTGCCATGGTAACCGTACGGCACCCCACAATCTTATCGAAGGGGGCCCTTCAGGACCCGGCTCTATAATCGGGGCATTTAAAGGGTTAACATCTGCAATCAGCAGGAGCTGTTGTGGGAGGGTGTCGTCTGTAAGAAACAGCCGGCATGGAGTGGGATCGACACTTCCCCCCCCCCCCCCCCCCCCGCCTTTCTCCATACAAACGCCAAACCTCCATGATGTAAATGTACGTCATGCAGTATTAAGGGGTTATACCAAATATTGTCTATGGATAGGTGATAAAACTCCAATCGGTGGAGTCTTACAGCCAAGACCCCTCTATTAAATCTCCAGGTCACTGTGGGGGGTGCCGTGAGCCTACATTGAGAAGAGGAGGAGGACATGGACCCACTATACTTGGGATCGGTGGGGGGTCTCAGCGGTGAAACCCCCACACGATCAGACTTTTATCACCTATCCATAGGATAGGTGATAAAGAGTAATTTTGGGATAATCTCTTTAACCTGAACAGTGGCCCAGTCTTCCTTGGTCCTGCACGGTGCAGCACTCCGATCCTCTGGTAGCTCTTCTCATCTGGTGTAAGACTCACATAACCATTTAGTGGCCCTTTACAATGTCTACAGTGGATTGAGCCCTAACACCGATCCAACAGTCCTCTATACCAACAATTTAAGTAAACGCATGAATCTGAGAGAAACAAACAATAACATATTTCAATGGAACGACTGTGATTGGTTCATTGAGCTCTGCAGTGATTGGCCAATCAGAGCCAGCGTTTCCTGGAGGCGGGCTTTTTGAAACTCCTGACCAGGAAGCGCTGGCAGAAGACTACAAAACGTGCCGGAGCTGTGGAGGAGAAGTGCAACAGAGCGGACAGCGCTTATTAAGTAATGTATTGGGGTTTTTTAATGCCGATAGGGCTGATTTTCAGGGTATGGCTTATATTTCAACCCCCCACCCCCCCAAAAAAAAAGTCTGGCAAAAGAGCGCTGCAAAATTGCGATATTACTGCAAGAAAACTCAGCGATATCACACAGAACACCGCTGGGGAACCTTGTGGCAGACAAGCACAGCGTGGTGAATAACAGCGTGTGATTGCAGCCTTACCTAGGCAGGGCTAGAACCTACAGGAGTTACATAGGGGTACCAACTACAATGAAACTGCATAATTCTGTGAATTTTAGATTTTACAGAGAGAATTGTGGGATTCCTCAAAGTAACGTGGAATATTTTGTATTATTGGCTTATTATTGTGGGCTGTCTATAAATCTGAAATATATTTTATATACTTTTCTCTGGCTGTCTGATAATCTAGAATGCGTGATAAACTGACATGCGTCAGGCCCTAGTAATGGCGGATTGGTCCTAGAATGGCTATGATGTGCCTGTTGTGCTAGAATACTCTGAATGGCCTCTATTAGAGACCCCATCTAGTGGCGTTGGACTCCTTTCTCCTTCAGAAATGCAGCAATTCCTTGTGGTGTAGATTCAACTGGGTGATTAAATCATTCTGCAGGAATATCGGCCCCTGCGGACAGGAAGCTTCTTGTAGTGAGTGCAGATTAGACGTAGGTGGTGACATGTTCTCACCAGCTGACAGGAAGGGGTCATCGATTCATGCTGCTTGTGCCAAATTCTGACCTTCCATCAGCACGGGGCAACAGAAATCTGGATCCATCTGACCAGGAGATGTTTTTCCGCTGCTCAGTGATACAATTTTTGCACTCTTTTGCCCCCTGGAGTCTCACCTTTCTGTTTTTCTTAGACACAATGGCGCTGGAACTGGTCGTCCGCTGTTATCTGTGCTAAGGAATGACGAGTTGTGCTGTCCAACATGTTAAACGGAGCACCAGTGTTATTTTTAGCTGCATTTTCTTGAACTGTGCACCGTATGTTCATCAGCACAATTCTTGACATCCTCCTCCGACCCCTTTTTGTGATGAGTTCTTTACATTTGCAGGATCCCCCTTTGCTGGATGTTTTTCCTCGAACATGCCATTATATGAGAAACTCCCGCGCCGTTGACAGTGACATCCTGACCCCGGCTAGTCTAACACCTTGTTGGAAGTTGCTGAGATCACTCTCTATTCTCATCTAATGTGGATTCACACTGAAACTGATCCACGGAAAACTCATCATGAGATTTTATCCTGATCTCCCGGGTCACGGGAATAATTTACAAACATGGAAGCGCCAATCATGACAGGGCGGAGGGCTCAAATACAGTGGCCATGCAGCATATACCCTCTGGCGTAGAGGGCAGCTATCATTGACATCCAATAAGGGCTTCAAAAGTCCCATCTTCAGGACGACCGCTGGCTCAGAGCGGACCGCACCATCAGATCCTAGATCTCAATATTGTCTAGTTCTCAAAGCAACAGTGCCACCTTCAGGCTGCAAGAAGGTACTATCTTCAGTAAAATACTGTATTCCAAGAACAGCGGACACTTGCACCAAATAAAAACCAAAAAACATAAAATAACAAAAGTCTATATTTACGTGACCTTTTAGGTACTCACATTTCATAACAGTGAGGTACCTGTATGCCCCATGCTGTGGCGTTGGTGTCCTGGGCTCTACTGTGCTCTGGCTAATGTACCTGTATTTAGAAGGGCTTGCCCAGTGTTAAAAAACATGGCTGCTGTCTTCCAAACACAGCACCACCCTTGTCCATAGGATTGTGTATGGTATTGCAGCTCAGCTCCCATTCATTTCAATGGAGCAGACGGCTTTCCATTCCCAGCGCCCTGGTCAGGTGAGGCCACTCTAGGCCTTCGGAGGAGCGCCGCATAGAATCATATCAGCTACGGGTACGCAGCTGATTGCCAGTAAAAGCTGCACCACTGGTACGAATTTCGACTGTATTTTCGATTCGTAAATGCTGCGGTATTTGCTCCCTGCTTTTTTTATAACGGCGGTGGTAAAATCATACGCCGTAATCAGCGCCGCCTGCTGGCCACACCCCTTTGACCCTGGGAAAATTTGGTCACCTTAGCTCAGCTTCCATTCCTTGTAGGGCTGAGGTAAAATGAAAGCTGCTCTGTAATTGGTTGCTACGGGCAGCCACCAGGAAGCAGCATCCCTACGCTCCCTTAGGTTGTCGTAGTCAATGGGGGATGGTCGCCCACATTAGACGGGTGGGCAGGTAAACGTGGGGAGAATTTAGTGTTGGTGAACTCGTGTCTGTAAGAGAGTTTACAGGAAGCGTTATGGTTATTATTGGTTACATTCCTCCCCCTTGTTGGTGACCCCGGTAAATAAACACCGCGACCTTTTTATGCAATATTGGTGCCTGTTATTTATAAAAGTTTGGTAAGGTTTAACTAAAGCGTAAGATTCCATTGGCGCTGGTCTGTCATCACGAGCGCTGCCTTCCGCTCCGACCCCGATGTAGCCCAGCCTTTACAGCCGGCGCTGCCTGTAAAATCCCTTTAAGGCTGCTTTCACACGTGGTGGAAAAATCCGCATCCTAGACCGGTCTTAAATGGTCGAAATTCTCACGCAAGCTTTGCGTATGGCGAGATGCATGAATGTGAACCCTATTCTCTCGAACGGAGTCATACACCTGAGCGATTTTTTTTCTGGCATCGTGGGAACAAAATCACCGTCCATACTATCTTCGTGCGGGCCCTTGCATCTTATTGCCCATTGGTTTCAATAGCGCCAGCAGCAGCATCGCACCCCGTGTTAGGTGGGCATGGAGGCCCTAGTACCCTCTTGTACCGCCTCTAGCTTGGATACAAGATGTGATACAGGGGGCATGGAGGCTCTATTACCCTGTTGTACTGCCTCTAGCTTGGATACATGATGTGATACAGGCAGGCATGGAGGCCCTAGCACCCTGTTGTACCACCTCTAGCTTGGATACAAGATGTGATACAGGCAGGCATGGAGGCTCTAGTACCCTGCTGTACCGGCTATAGCTTGGATATAAGATGTGATACGGGCAGGCAGGGAGGCTCTAGTACCCTGTTGTACCACCTCTAGCTTGGAGACATGATGTGATACAGGCAAGCATGGAGGCTCTAGTACCCCACTGTACCTTCTCTAGCTTGGATACAAGATGTGATAGGGGAAGGCATGGAGGCTCTAGTACCCTGTTGTACCACCTATAGCTAGGATACAAGATGTAATACGGGTGGGCATGGAGGTCCTAGTACCCTGTGGTACTGTCTCTAGCTTGGATACAGGGGGGGGCATGGAGGCTCGTAAGTTGTTGAAGGTCGTGTCCCAGATGGTCCCCTAAATAAGGGGACCCCAACTCCAGCCCTCAGGGACCACCAACAGGTCATGTTTTTAGAATATCCTATGGTAAGAACACCTGTGCAATGTCTGAGGCACCGACAATAATTACATCACCTGTGCAACACTGAGGAAATCCTGAACACATGACCTGTTGGGGGTCCCTGAGGACTGGAGTTGGGGAACACTGCCCTAAATGATCTATTGGTGACTAATCTGGTGGCCAGGCAGCAACAGATGTGTGGCATTGTTGTGGGGACATTCCTGTTACCCCCTTGTGTGTGCGGCTGAGCAGTATCCTGCTGGGAAATCCCTCTTGGAAGCCGCCATGAGAGGAACACATGTGGCTGCAGGATGTTTTCACTCAAGCAGTGTTGCCATTGGGAAAAAAAAAATAAAAAATCATCGCAGCATTTCCTGTCTTTTTGCAATATTTCCCACTAATTTCAATGGGGCAGACGGCCGGTCCACCGAAGACATAAGAACTCCACAATCCCCTGCGCTGCTGGGAATTCCTTCAGCCCCGTAGTGATGCGAGGCCTTTCCACTATTCTGGTCTGATTCTCGGATGTAAACGGTACATGGACATGTGTCAGGTCCCGCCGTCCATGTTACACTGAAGAAACTTGGGCACAACTTTTTAAGTCTGTGTGCATGTAGCCTAACACGGGTAAACGTAGCCTTCCATGATTTGACCATGTCCTCCTTCTTGCACATCAGATGTCAAACTGTGGGGCACATTTACCGCTTTATGCCAGCTGCTGGAGTAAAAAAGTTGCAACCTTTTGTGCAAATGAGGATTTCAACAAAAATATGATTCCCCAGTCGTCTCCACGACAGCAGCAATTAAGATTGCCTCCTCCTGATAGGACAGGAACACACTGAGAGGTTAAAAGCTCTCCATCCCCCCCCCCCCCCGGCATATTTACCCGCAAAAATGCTTTATTTGTCAGGGGGATAAAAAAGACATCCCCCCAGAACAAAACTCAGAAAATGCGTGGAATGCGGGATAAAACTGCCAGCTACGTACCAGAGGCCTCTATGCAAGGCATGCGTAGCTAGGCTAGTTAAAGAGGAATCGGGGGGATTCATGGAGGACGTTAGGAAGCTGGTGAAAGAAGAGGTTAGATCAGCCCTAACGTCACAGCTGGCGCCGCCAGCGAAACGCCAGAAAAGGGCGTATGTTCCCGACGAGCCTTCCGACTCCGAGAGTTCTATCGGGTCGGAGCAAGAGGAACAGGCGGCCGAGGAGTCCTCAGATTAGGAGGACTACAAAAAATACTTATTCCATCAGGACGACTTAATGGAATTGATTAAGTCAGTCAGGGCTACACTAAAAATGGAAGAGCCCAGAGAACCACGCACCCTGCAGGATGAGATATTTGGGGGACTAGGGGAGAGGCGCAAGCATACCTTCCCTGTCCACAAGAATATCACCAAAATAATCCAAAAAGAGTGGAGGAAATCAGACGCAAGCTCCTTCTCCACTAGAGGGGTAAAAAGAAGGTACCCATTCGAGGAGGAAGTTTGCGCAAGCTGGGAGGAGGTACCCAAGGTAGACGTCCCAGTGGCCAAAGTAGCCAGGAAAACGACCCTGCCCTTTGAGGACGCCGCACAGTTAAAAGATCCCATGGATCGCAAAGCTGAGGACCTTCTAAAGAAATCATGGGAGGCAGCGGCAAACATACTTAGGCCAGGGATCGCAGCCACTTGTGTGGCACGAACTCTGGGGGTATGGCTAGAACAGCTACAGCTACACCTAACCAATAAGACGCCGAGGGAACAGATCCTAAATTCCCTTCCGATCCTGCGTATGGCAACAAATTTCCTAGCGGACGCCGCGGCCAAAACTGTCAAACTCTCAGCGACAGCTACAGCCCGGTCTAACTCAGCCAGAAGAGTGTTATGGCTGAAATCGTGGTCAGGCGACAAAGCCTCAAAAAATAAGCTATGCGCCCTCCCGTTCTACAGCCAGTTTTTGTTCGGACTGGACCTTGACAAGATTCTAGAGAAGGCGGCCGACAAAAAGAAGGGATTCCCAGAAGAAAAGCCACAGAGACGGAAGACCTTCTTCCGGGCCCCAAGGCAACAGCCAGAGGCCTACCGAGGCAAGGGCAAGACAGGCCGCTGGAGTTACCCCAAGGAGGGCAGAGGAAGGAACATCCTCTTTAACCCCCACCAGGGGGAGCCAAAGCAGAGACCCTGACGCCATCCCCGTAGGGGCAAGGCTGGGGGGCTTTGTGTATCAAGGGGCCGCGATTTCCGAAGGCCCATGGATCCCAAAGATCTTACAGCAGGAATACCGGATAGAGCTGGTGTCCCTCCCCAGAAGAAAATTCATTATCACGGGAGGCTCCAAAAAACAGTTACACCTACTAAGGCAAAGCGTTGGGGACCTGTAACAACTAAATGCAATATCCCCCGTACCGCAAAACGAGGAAACCCAGGGCCATTATTCCAGTATTCCAGGCTCTTCCTAGTAAGGAAACCCTGTGGGAAACAGCAGATGATAGTGAACCTGAAACCTCTGAACACCTGCATCAGATACAGAAAATTCAAGATGGAGTCCATCTCCTCCACGATAAAGTTGATTCCCAAAGGAGCCTACATGGCATCCATCGATTTAAAGGATGCTTATTTCCACGTACCGATCCACGAGGGGTCCCCGGAAATACCTAAGGTTCGCAGTGGATATGGGCAAAGGAATAGAGCACCATCAGTTCAGATGCCTGCCCTTCGGGATCTCCTCAGCACCCAGAATCTTCACCAAAATTATGGCAGAGGTAGCCGCCTACCTGAGGAAGAAGTCGGTCCTAATAGTACCCTACCTGGACGATATTTTAATAATAGCAGAGTCCAGAGAACTCCTAACGAAACACCTGAGGATAGTGCTAGAACTTCTCCAATCCTTAGGATGGATCATAAACTGGGAAAAATCCAGCCTAGATCCCGACAAACAGAAAACGTTTCTGGGTATAACGCTCGACCCAGAATCGCAATGCTCCTGCCTACCTGAGGAGAAAATACAAAAAATCCGACGGCTAGTCAAAACCTTTTTACGGAGACGATTATGCACAATTCGGGAAGCCATGTCTCTCCTGGGAAGCTTGACTTCATGCATTCCAGGAGTGGCATGGGCCCAGGCTCACACCAGAGCCCTGCAAGCCTCAGTCCTATCCACGTGGGACAAAACGCAGTCCTCTCTAGGGACAAGAATGCAGAAAAAAAAGACTACCCACCTTATCTACCAGAAAGTTTGGAGATTTTCCTCATGGAGACAGGGAAGGGATCGCGGGGTTTCTATCCCAGACATCCCTCTAATCTTAGAGTTCTTGCAGGAGGGCCTAGACACGGGCCTCTCTCCAAGCACCCTGAAGGTCCAGGTCGCAGCCCTTAGCGCCATATGTGACACAAAGTTCGCAGACAACAGATGGGTCAACAGGTTCCTAGCAGCAGCAACTAGATTACGGCCTAGGCCCATAAATCTTTTTCCAGACTGGAACCTTAATTGGGCCCTAAGGGCCATGACAACGGTATCATTCGAGCCGATCGAAGCACTACCCATAAAAATGCTTACTCTCAAGACCATTTTCTTAGTAGCCATCACCTCCGCAAGACGGGTTAGCGAGCTGCAGGCCTTGTCCATTCGCCACCCGTTCCTGAAAATCTCGGACACCACATTAGTATTTAAAACGGACCCGGCCTTTATGCCAAAAGTAGTATCACATTTTCATAGGTCCCAAGATATAATAATCCCCTCATTTTTTAGTAAACCTAAAAACGAGGAAGAAAAAACCCTAAGCTGCCTGGACGTTAGGAGAGCAGTCCTAGGCTACATAGAGGCGACAAGCCACTGGAGACGGAACGACAACTTGTTCATCCAGTTCAGTGGCCCAAATAAAGGGAGCAAAGCAGCAAAAACCTCCATAGCCAGGTGGATCCGCCTGGCCATCATGGAGTCCCATAAAGCCCTCGGGAAGGAAATCCCTTTAGGTCTTAAAGCCCATTCTACAAGGGCAGTAGCATCCTCATGGGCCGAACATAGCTCAGCTTTGGTCGAGCAGATATGCAAAACCGCAGTCTGGAAGAAACCCCACACGTTTGTTAAACACTATAGGGTAAAAAGTGCAGCAGGACGAGGACATGGCCTTCGGCCGCAAAGTCCTCTCGGCAGCAATCCCACCCTAGGGAAACTTTAGTTGGTACGTCTCAATTGGTGCCGTCGTGGAGACGACTGGGGAAAAAATGGATTATACCCACCTGATAATCAGGTTTCCAGGAGACTCCACAACAGCACCCGTACCTCCCCCCCTAAATGGATAGAAAAGAAACTATATAATATAAAAAAACATATATATAATATAATTTTTTTTTTTTTTTAAAAACCCCGGTTAAGGGAAAAAATTTAAGCTCCTACCCCGGCAATTCGTTAGAATCCACTGAGGAAAGTGGGGAAGGGGGGGGGGGAGCTTTTAACCTCTGTGTGTTCCTGTCCTATCAGGAGGAGGCAATCTCAATTGGTGCTGTCGTGGAGACTACTGGAAACCTGATCAGGTAGGTATAATCCATTTTTTTTTGTATCCGCTCCGGCCCCGCCACACTTTCAAGAAGTGGGCGGGTTTTGTCAGTAGTGCCCCAAACCGACATATGCATAATTTACACCAGAAACTGGCGTAAATTATGACACAAATGTACATGCCGGAAGCGGGTGTAGTTTTCAGAAGGCGCATGGACCGGCTGGGAACGCGCCGACTACATGGAGAGGCGCGCGAACAGAAAAATCATATGAAGCCCGGCGTCAGAGATGCAAAAATTAGCAAGTTTCACGCTGTGTACGTTGCTGCAGAATACGCCGGCAACCATTCTGGCATCCAATAAACCAGGAGATTAAGATTATAGAGAAGAGAAGTCCTACAGTTTAGAACATCTGATGATCCGACACCTCTGCAGCCTTCATGGACACCGGATTATAGGAATTGTCACTTTTTTTTTTTTTTTTTTTAAAACACATTTGCAACAACAGAAAATTTAATATCTTATTTTTTTAATATTTCAACTCAGAACATGGACGATTCTAACCGGCTTGTGATAAAAGTGTAGAAACACGCAGACCACTGGTAGCAGAGACTACAGACACGGATCAGCTTCCTACGGGGAAACTACACAAGAGTCGGAGGGAGGCGGCGAGGAGTAACACAGGCAGAGCCAGGAGGGCGGATGAGCAAAAACATGTAAGGCCGTTTTCACACAGGTCGTAAATGCTACAGAAATGACGCAGCATTCCTATTTATGCCGCCAACTTAAAACCCGCAGATTTGTAACAAAAACTAAAGCCAAATCCGCACCATTTAGGCGGCGCTTTGCCCGCCGTGGATTTCCAGCAAGTAGTCGCTGTGGAAAGCCCGCAGCAATTGTAACATATGTAAAAAGTATCCTAAGGGCTCATTCACACGGGTGTATATAGATGGAAGTCTGTTAATATGCAGCATATTGATCCAGGGATTAGTCTGATCATGGGAGTTGGGAGGGAATCTTGCCCCTAAGGAGGAGTAAAAATTAGCTTCTACCTCATTGGAGGGTTTTTTTTTTCCTTATTCTGGATCAACATTGCAGGTAAAAGGCTGAACTAGATGGACATAATATGTAAGGCTGAAGAAAAGATTTAAATTACCGCTTGTTCTGTGCGTGTTGCTTTGTTTTGCACACGTGCTGAGTTTTTCACGCACACAAAAAAAAAAACGCAAAAGGCCCACGGGGTTCCAGGGGAAATACGTAGGATTACACGCGCATCATTTGTATTCACGCGGGCCAATTGACTTCACTAACCCATTTTGGTCTGTAATACGAACCCAACTAGGACACGCCGAGTTTGTCCGTACACACACAAAAACGAAAGTCTGAATGTGGCTCAATGGCGATTCAGTGCGCCATATTATGTGTATAAGACTGAGCATAATTACGGCCGCATGAATGAGCCCTAAAGGTTGGATCACACAACAGAACGCGCATTGGATTTTTCCAGCCCAGATTCAGTCTCTAAAACCACGGCAGGTATCCACGGCTGAGCCGCTTATTACTGCCACAGGTTTTGACGCGGATCTGAATACGGTTTTCAGTCACTGACTATAGGCAAACAGACATCGCTCGTCTCCTGCAACAAAGGCTTGAGATTTCCTGTTGGGAAACCTTTGCATCGTGAAGACAGCGATACGGCGTTATTTTCAAATGAATGCGAGACATACTTAAGTGGATTTTGGCGCAGATTCTACGCCAAGACCAACCGTGCAAACATATTGTAAAAGGTACGTTCACACAATGTAAGCGGTATGGAGTATCCACAGGGCAAAATCCACGTCAAAAGCCAAATCACCTATAAGTCTGCTGTAGATGGGCAACGAAACCCACCCGGCGCCGCGCTGTTCGTAAACGCGCCCTTATGGTCAATTTACACGGTCGAATTTGACAAGGAATTTTCTGCGGCGAATTCCGCCTCAAGGCGAAATCCACGGCCGCTGATCTGCATGCAGATTGTGACCCGTTGATGGGCAAAATCTACACGTGGAACTCCAACGTATTCTTCAGATGGAATCGTGATTTTCCTCGTCAGAACTTTGCACGCAGATTTTGCCCGTTGACAGCGCACATTCTGCATGCAAAAACCACGGCAGGAAGGCGCAGATTTTGCTGTTACTTCTAGAGGCAGAATTCACATGTAAAATGCCGCCGTCTGAACATACCTGTATTTACGGGGAATTTGTTTTTCACACCTTTCCAAAAACACTACTACTGCCCCCCAGAGGCTGTGTCTGGTGTTGCAGTTCAACCCGATTCAAATGAATGGGACTGGCCTGCAATAGCCATCAGCCTATAAAGGCGAGCAGCCGCCAGACACGGCCCAAACACACCCGTTCTTGAAAGAAGGAAAAAAAGACAAAAAGGCGCCCCCTTCTCTAATCTCTTACCACTCTTAACTCATTCTGCAGCCGCAGTCCAAACATTAAAGGGCCATCCAATCACAAGCCAGCAATGGCCACATGTATGACTAACTTACTGACATTCGATCATCAACAGACCTTTCCTCTCTCTGGGCTTAGGGAAGGATGGGAAAAGGATGGGGGGGGGGGGGGGGGGGGGGGGGGAGAAAAGACAGAATGGTCGACAAGTGGCCCATGGGAGGCGCTCTGTAATACAAGCCATCTGGCCCTTTTAGGCGCAGTGGTCCAGTAAGAGTGCAAAAAACTCAATACAATTTGATGGGATATGTAAGACTGAAGTTTGTTACATTCACACATGTAGTAGGATGGGATGCATGGAGTTTGCAGCAGTGCTGTAAGGCAGATCTAACGAACAATCAGTTTTCTTAAAGGGCAACTCCACGATACCCAACATATCTGTAACGTCCCACAGATTAGGTCTACATAAAATGCTGAATATCTTTGCTTCACTTTTCTTGTTCAGTTTCTTAGTTATGGGAGGTTTTATTCTCTGGTCACACACAAAGCTGGGATCCTCAGGGACTCGAAAAAGGAACCTGAAGCATCTCCACTTCGGATGTAAATAGAGAAGAAAACTACTTACAGGTCAAAAACCGTACAAGGAAATGATACATTTTAACTGTAAAATATTGCTCAAAAATAGGGTTAATTTGTGGGAAACTTTACTACATAAGCCCCGCCCCCAAATATCAATCCATATACTGTAATGGCCCCCTAATACAGACGGTTAGTGTAATCGCTTCTGTCCAGTGCGGCGTAGCAGATGTTGTCACCAGCGGACAGGTGAGAAAGTGCCGACTTCACTCTCATTGAAACCCATTGGGGAGCGGCGCTGCTGCACTCCCTTCCCATTGATTTCGGGCGCTCCCATTGATTTCAATGCAGTTGGCCACCGCAGACTCCCCCATGGGGCTAAATCCACATGTAGACCTGTGGCAGAAACTCAAGGATTCCGCATGTAAACATGGTCCCTCTGTAGGGCTGCACTATGTGGGGGGGGGCTTAAAAAAGGAGGCACTAATGCAGAGGCGTAAAACTAATTATACCACCCAGGGCGCTGCAATTTTTTTTTTAAATTAATTATGGCGCATTCTTCCGGGCGACTGTGTCATCAGTCTGAATAGCTAAGAACAACATTACCACTTGCAATCCTGCGACTTCCTCTGCGAGTGTGGTGCGTTTTGCAGGAAAATGCATCACTTCTCTACAAAGTGCGGTTTTCACGGAAGTGGAAAAAGAAAATCGCATCAACGTTCAAGTGCGATTTTTTCCCCCCATTCTTACTGCCATAGAAAATGCTGGGTAAATTATTAGCTAAATCGCCAGGAAATGGGACACGCAGCGATTTCTTCATCTTGGACTATCGGTAAACATTAAAATCGCTCATGTGACTCATTTAAAGGTATTGTCCGTGAAGCACGCCTGTGTTTTGTAACGCAAGTTTCCATGGGAACACACCCCACCCAAAGTCTGATTAATATTTTGGCAAGCCATGCAAGTCAGGACAGATGGATTGCTGGGCGCTCGTTAGGCACCCATTAAAAGCTGTATCCGTTGAACTGGTTTAAAGGGGTTTTTCATGCAAATACTACTGATGACCTATAGGCTTGGGACCCCAGCCGACCAGTTCATTGGGCAGCCGCTGTCAGCACCACAATATATGGGGGTATAGGGAGGAAGCTGTGGGCAACGACCCGTGTAGTGGCCAATGCTGGTAAGTGCAGGCGCAGCTCATTAAGATAAACTGCGCCTGCAGTTACCAGCACCAGCCACTACACTACATAAATAGTATTTGTATGGCAAACCCCTTTAAGTTGGCAAAAAGATCCCGACTGACTTAGGTGATCAGAGCCTCCCATCATAGCGTTCCATTCAGTAGGACCACAGGTAGTCCAGAGCTCGCAACTCTCAAACTTGCTTCAGAGCTCCCGGAGCAACAAACTGGTCTCAAACCAGTGAGAAGGGGAAAGGTAGGAAAAAAAATTAAGAAGGGGTTATCTGGAACTTTATTATGACAACCCATCATCAGGATAGAGATCATGATAAGTTATCAGCGGCGTCCACCAATCAGGATCTCTGACAGTTCTCTCCATAGCACAGCAGCCCAGGTTGGAATTGCATTGAATTTATGGAAGCTGCACCTGCAATGCCAACCTGGACCACTGCACTACGGACAGTGCCACCTGCTTCTGGCTCTGTCAGCAATGGCAGCGGACCTGATATCAGTTGATCATCGGGGATCAGAAGCGGCAGTCCCTACTGATGAACTATTGAGGGCCTATCCAAAGGATAAGGTCCTCAACAGTCAAGTCCCAGACATCTTTAAACCTTTCCAATCCACTGCCTGACATCTTCCTACATTCTGCTTGAAGCTTGTACAGCTCCAATGTCAGAAGACGTCCGACAGGGTATTCTTACCGTCTATTGCCAGCCACTCTGCTGTCTGAGCCTCTGGCGCACACACACTGGCTTTAGCCAGCAGATGGCACCGTTGTATAACAGCAAAAAGAGAAAGCCTTTTAGGAAACCCTGAATCCAAAATTAGATTGGAAAGGGTTGAAGTGACCTCCGACTCAGTGACAATATTTCTATATCCGGAGCGGAGGGTGGAGTATACATTACCTGCTGCTGTTCTCTGCCGATAACCATCCGATCCATTGGTTTGTGATGCCGTTTTCAGCCATCCAAGATGGCAGTTGCAATTTTTTAGCTAATGTGCTGCTCCTCGATTGGGCAATATTAAATCACATGAACAGTGTTGACCAATCAGAGAGCAGTTATAGCGCATTTTACTTTAAACACTACCAGTGCATTATGGGGATTAGGCAGACTGAAGACTGCATCAGCCATCTTGGAGGGCTGAAAACAGGACCCAGAACTGGCAGATCAGAGGAGCATTGGCACAGAAGCCCCCCAGCCCAAAATATAAATTCCTCCTGCAGACCCAGAGGGTCACTTTAAAGGGGGTGTATCAGACCAGAGGCGTAAAAAAAGAAAAAAAAAAAAAAGTACAACTCTTGTCATTACAGCTCAGTCCCACAAGAGGTCTGAAAGGGGCCGAGTTGCAATCCCAGACACAGCCTATAAACCCAGGTGGCGCCATTTTCCATCTCTAACCAAATTTGTATGGAAATCCTCGAAATAACTCCACAAAATAAATAAAAAAACACAAAAGGTATTTTTGAAAGATTTAATTTACAGCAGGGACACCTAATGGAGTTAAATTTTCATAGTTTCCCAGATTTTTATCATTTTTTTTTTCTTTTTACCTAAACCGTAAGTGGGAGGCGGGTGGGGGGGGAAAAAAAAAAAAAAGGGAGAGGGACGCTAAGTCTTTCAATAAGACCCCATGTATTAAGATGCTCATAGGAAACTTTTTGTTTGTTTGTTTAACCACACAGAAGTAACACACAAAAGACCCCCATAAACACAATGAACGCCAAACTATATATGTGTATGTGGGTAGGATGTACGTGAGACATAGACGTGTCTGTTATCCACATCACCGAAACAATGGCGAGAAGATAATGGAGAGTGATGTGGGGTAAGAACACTGTAAAAATGGCTTTATTATGGGGCAGGGTAGAGCCGACTCTTCACCCTACCCTGGAGAAAATACTATACGGTGGTCTCCTGTTTGGTCCCTATTCCAAAAAAACTACTCCCAAGCACCCCCCGATATTTACTGCTACGCACCCGCCCCTGTTATTACCCGCCGATATCGGATACAATAAGCGACTTCTGTACATATAGGTCTGCGTCCCATAACCATTGTGAAAAATAAATCTCTCCGCACTGTACGGCCCTGACGACCTGGTTAGCCAAATCACCTCCCCCCTTCGCCCCGATCGGCTGACCCGTCCTGAACCGGCGACTGACTGTGCGAATCCAAGTCGGCTGCGATTACAGAATACAGCACAGGCGGTCGGGAACGCCAAGGGAAAAAAAAAATGGACGTAATCCTTCATGAGCAGCAAGTATGACTATTATATTTATATATATGTATACATAGATGGGAGGGCAGAAAAACAAGAAAAACGCTTCCCCCTCCCTGCGAACCTACTTAACCACAGGGTGGCGCCGCTGGACCTAAGGTGATGACATCTTTGCTGACTTTTTTCACGTTTTTTTTTTCCTCTTAAAACCAGAAACTCTTATTATCATCCAGAGGTTTAAAAATGTGTCGTCTTCGGGGTTTTTTCGTTTATTTTTACTGCGTTATCGTCTTTGAAGTGACATTTTACAGTACGACGTTAAAGAATTAGGTGACTGGTTATTTAATCAATTATGATCGTTGCTAATGAATCATTCTGTACAATTGATCTGATCCTAGAAGCAAGAAAAAAGAAGGAAAAAAAAAAAAAGTTAGAACGGAGCGGGGGAGGGGTGGGGAGGAACGTAAAGGCAGGACCTGTGAAATGTACTTTTTTTTTCTCGCTCTCGTTATGAATAAATTTAAATTTCTTTGATATGGCTAAACCATCGACAGTATGATTTTGTAAATTTTTTTCTCTCTCTCGTTTTTTCGTTAAAGCATGCGTCGTCTACAAGGCCACTTTCCCTATGATAACACCGATAATGAAAACCAAGACTGCCAGGGCGAGTATCCGGGGGTTTAAGCCTTCGTCTTTTACAAGGCTAGAGGATGAAGAGATGGTGTTACTGGTGGCTTGAAGTTTTCGCATCCTCAAACCATCTTCCTCCTGTTGAAAGAAAGACTTGTGTCAGTGCGCAGCCTAGTGGTGGATATGGGGGATTGCAACACATGAAAACCTTGATACGGAGAAGAAATTTTCAACGTGAGGCACTTCACATAGGCATATACATTACCAACTAAATACGGACAAGACACTGACCCACTCAGAGTTTTTTTTATGTGCACAACATTTAAAAAAACTAAAACAAAAAAACATGAAAAACAAAAACTTTGAGTGCCTAAAAAAAAGCAGCAAACACATTAGCCCACATCTTCACTGTGTTTTTGTTCTTAAGGGTTGAGACCAAACTTAACATATCTTGGTCCTTCTTAGATAGGTGGTAAGATTCTGACTGGTGGTGGTGCAAAAACTGGGACTCTCAGTCTGCCATTTAAAGGGGTTGTCCAATTGTAAACTATGTATACCCTTATCCTAAGGACAGGTTATCCAATATCAGGGGTCAGTCACCTAGGAAACCCAACAAACAGCTGTTTAGCAAAGCCAGCACGCTCATGCTCCAAGCTGATTTTGGCAGGAAGCGGACAGCTCCCATTCTTACTGCAGTGGCCAGGCTTGGTATTTCAGTCAAAGTTCCCATTCATTTTAATAGGAATTTGGCCTGCAATGCCAAGCCTGGCCGAAGAAGTAGGAACGGAGCTATCGGCTGCTTGTCAAAATCAGTTCCATGCACTGGCCCAGCTGTTTGGCAGTGGTCCTGAGCGACAGACCCCCGCTGATCTACTATCGATTACCTGTCCTGAGGAGAGGCAGTCTATAGTTTACAACTGGACAACCCTTTTAAATAGAGCGACGAATGAGCATGTAGGCTGCTGCTCCAGTCATCTCTACATCATTTTGGAAGAGATGCAGAGTATGTGTTGGGCTATAGGTCATCAGTCCCATTGAGTTGACTGGTGCAGCACAGCACATGCTTGACCACCGCTCTATTCATAAGGGGACACTTGGGGTTTTTCATTCTCCTTAGTAGTTGGCGTCCCAGTGGTGGACCCAATAAGATATTTATCCCCTATTAAAGGGGTTGTACCCTGATCACAGGCTATGCCCTATTGAGAGGATAGGGGATAACCTGGTTGGTGGGGGTCTCACCTCACCGTGGGCTTACTACACAAACAAAAGGAGATCTAATGGAGAAAAAGTTGCGCAAGTGTGCAGCCGCGCCCTTCAACTTCAATGGGACTGCGGAGATCGCAGAGTACAAGTGCTCGGGCATTTCTGTCCTTCCACTCTTAGGGCTCATGTCCACGGGCAAAATAAGAATTAAAATCCGCAGCGGATTTTAACTCTTCTCCTGCCCGCGGATCCGCACCCCATAGGGATGCATTGACCACCCGCGGGTAGATAAATACCCGCGGATGGTCAATAAAAGGGATTTTAAAAAAAATGGAGCATGAAAAAATCTGGACCATGCTCCATTTTCATGCGGGTCTCCCGCGGGGACGGCTCCCGCGGGCTTCTATTGAAGCCTATGGAAGCCGTCCGGATCCGCGGGACACAAAAATCGGGATTTACTCACACGCTCCGTTTCTTCTCTTCGCCGCGGCGCCATCTTCTCTCCGTCGCGGCCGGATCTTTTTTCTTCGGGACGGCGCATGCGCGGGGCACGTCATCATGCGCATCCGCCGTGCCGAAGAAAGAAGATCCGGCCGCGACGCAGAGAAGATGACGCCGCGGCGAAGAGAAGAAACGGAGCGGATGGGAGGTGAGTTTATTCTAATTTATTCTTATTTTCAGCCCTCATGTCCGCGGGGCAGGAAGGACCCGCTGCAGATTCTCCATGGAGAATCCGGAGCGGGCCTGATTTTCCCCGTGGACATGAGGCCTTAAATCAATGGATCGGCAGCCGCGCATGCTTGGCCAGCGCTGCATTCATTTTGCCGTCACTGCAGAGAAAGAAGATACCCTGCAGTGACAGGCAAAGAGGGACACGGACCCCATTCTAGAGATCGGTGGGAGTTACCAGGCGAGACCCCCCTTCATTAATCAGCAGGTTATCCTCTATCCTGTGGATTGGGTATAACTGGTAATCCTTGGTACAACCCCAGCTGGAGCGCTATCATCTGCATACTTCTGCTGTGTTCTCGGAGCGCTCGGCCAATATACAGCTGAACACTCCGAGCGGGGTATGCAGAAGACAGCTGGAGTGCTAACTTCTGCATACTCCTGCTGTGTTCTCCGAGTGGGATACCAGCTGAAACAATAGTATCAGCAGTATCCCGCTGAGAACTCAGCGCGCGGCCCTGATAAGACTCAGCATTCTCTTTTAGCTAGCTGAAAGACAACGACGAGCGAATCGCTAATGAAAACTGCACGATGGCCGCGCGTTTAGACACAACGATCACTCAAAAGACTGTGTTTGAACGATAATCATTGTGTCTAAATGGCACTTAAGAGGTAGACAGGAAACTGAAACAGCTGAGCTCGGCTATTTCCATCCTCCCAACCACCCACAGTCACTGCATTAGGGTGCCTGAGAAACATGGTTGCCCTAACTCAAGAAAAAGGTGGGACCCACACCTACAGGGTGGGCCACATAAAAGTACAGAAACTGTCTAAATGACAATTAGTGTACAACTGTGTGGCCTGCTTCGCCACTATGGCGGCGGTTTTAGAACGACTTCTGACGATGGGCTCCCTTTAATCTCCTGCATGGTGCGGATCCAGATTATCCACCATCCAAACATACGTCCAGATCCTACGGTAACTAGGCTGAACAGTGGCAGAGTAGATGCGGAGAAGGCGATTTGGCTTTACACCTGCTCCTACAACAATGCTAAAATCGCTAAAGACGGAAGTGTTGTCATGGGGAAAGTAGCAAAATAAGCAGACTTTACAGAGGATTCTGTCACCGGGTTCATGAAGTCTGACTTTGAGATGAGCTCCGAGTCAGAGGTGGGTCGCACCTCCCCCCCCCCCGCCCGCTGAGTTTCAAGTCACAGAGGCGGGCCGCGCCGGCCTCACTGCAGTGACAGCGCTCTAACTATACACAGAATGAGACAAGGCTGTCAGTCGGCATGATGTGGTCGAGGAGAAGCCGAAAGAGCTCAGCTCTGAGTCAAACATCTTGAACCAGGTGACAGAATACTTTTAAGTCCAAGGACCCCTCCACATAGGAGCACCTCGGTGATTCGGGGCGGGGTCCTCACCTTAAGCTGTTTGTAGTCCTCCCGTAGTCTCTGGATCTCAGTCTGCAGCCGCTTGTTGTCTTCTAACACCTTCTTCTGCTCCGGGTCGTCCAGACTGGAACTTATGGATTTGAACATAGAGGTGGATTCTGTCTTTGTTACGCTGCTAGAGAGGACCTTGTTTGCTTCACCTTCATGCTGGAACACAAAACAAAGAACTTACAGGGAATGAAGCCCCATTTTTCTAAACCGTTTTTATTCTCCAATTGTAGATTTTTTTACTCTTCTATTGCCTGACATGAGCGTGGGGGCGGCCATCAGCAGCAGTACGTAGCGATATGCAGCCTCATGGACCATAGGCACCGCTAGTTTGCAGATGGAAGAAGTGTTGTGGCCATGTACTGTGCAGGGGGAGGAGGTCAGCTGTGACCATCACATATTAGGAATGGTGTTACCCACACTATCTTACCAAAAGTAATTGGACACATGAGCAAGAATCAAAAAGTAGTGTTTTTAGTATCATTACCATCTGTTAATACTTAGTGCGGCACCTTAGGCCCTAATGACATTGGATAGTCTACATGGCATACTTTCTACTAACATCTGATAAACTTCAGCTGGTATTTCCCTTAGTTCATCCTGCAAACATCTGGGGAGTTATCTCAAACAAGATGGACGCTGTTCATATTTCCTGACCCGACATTCCAGTTCATCCCATAGATGTTCAGTAGGTTCAGGTCGGGACTCTGTGCAGCCGGTCCGATCGTGGAACATCCATATCCTCAAACCAATGTTAAGCAGCATTGGATCAGTGACAAGGCACGTTGTCTTGTTGTAAGTATGGCCGACCATTCCCAGAGTATTATCGCATTGTCAGCAGCACATTATGGTCTAGAATGTCAGGGTTCACCTCCGTGTTCATGGTTCTTGTCCCGACAACTAATGTACCGAGACCATGCCATGTAACATCCCCAGACCATATCGAAACCTCCACTGTACATAAAGAAGTTGTGCAATTGCAAACTATGGATGGCTTATCCTTAGGAAATGCCATCAACAGTAGATCGGTGGGGATCTTGCTGCCTAGGACTCCTGCCAATAAACTGTTCTCAGGGCCACTATGCTTGTGCACTGAGTGAATTTCTGTAGGAAGCAGATAGCTCCGTTGTCACTACAGTGGCCATGCTTGGTATTGCAGACTAAGTTTCTATTAAAATGAATGGATGCAAGGCAAAGTCTGGCCACTGCAGTGAGAACGGAGCTGTCTGCAGAAATCAGCATGGTGCATAAGCGCAGCGGTCTGGAAAACAGCTTATTAGCAGGTCCTGGGCAGCAGACTGCTGCCAATCTACTGTTGATGGCCTACCCTACAACTGGACAATCACTTAAAAAGGTGGGCACATCCCATTCATGCAAAAAGCGTTCCCAGGCGTCCTCCATATCCAGGTACGTCTATCTGATTTTAAGATTGAGTAGTGCGCTTCGTCACTCCATAGAACGTTCTTTCATTGCTGTCCAATGACGGCGCTCCTTGCACCATTGTACACCAGCTCATACATTGCGCAGAAGCATAACCCATATATTGTCTAAATACTTTTGGCAGGATTGTCTATATATAGGAGTCGCCTCTCATTCCAATTCCGCTTTGTGATTAGATGACTGCAGAGTTCTCTCTACAGAACAGGAAGGGTCAGACTATCATTAGGCAGGGTTTACGAGAAGAAGGTCGTATAAAAGGGAGACGGGAACATGCAGAGGAGTCATCGGGGCGGCTCTTCTTCACCTTTTCCCCGCCCGGCTAAACGGACAGCTCTGTCCTAGTTTGTGTATAAATGCCAGTAAAAGCAGCTGCTTACAGGCCTCCAATAAAAGGGCCTCCAACAAGCCGCAACCAGACCGGTCCCTATGAGGACAACGGCTCCGCGGCACACGCCATGGTCACAAATAGGTCTGCCACCGCATGTGCATTATACACAGAAGGACAGGCGTTTCAGTGTAACTAATTCTGAGATGTTCCCAGGTAAGATACTTACAGGCTTGTCATTCTCAGAAGGAAGCTCAAACAGGCACCGGAGTTTGGAGTCCATCAATTCCTCCGGCTTAGCTTCTTTCCACTGAAAAACATGAAGAGGTTTTATAGCAGGATACATAACATCTGCATCTGATTGAAGAGGACAGATGAGCTGCATTGTCCAATGGGCTAGGGTAGCTAGAAATTCCTCTTTCACCCCTATTGCTTTACACTGCAGCTCTGCCTCCTCAGACTGGCTGTAAACACAAACCGATCACAATCCAGGATTTCAGTGCATGGAGTGCGGATTTCCGTTACAGCCAAGAATGCAGAGTGTAACGTAACAGTAACCGTGCCACCAGCAAGGGCAAAATAAATCTGTACTGGCAGCAAATCTACAGAACGAAATGACGTGCAAAGGTGTTTTACCACCGAAGACAGTTATCCCCTACCCACAGAATAGGGGACAAGTCTGATATCTTGGGGGTCTGATCCCTAGCGAGTCCAAGAGCCACAACCACAAGTGTCCCTGCAAATGGAGTGGTGGGACGTATGTGTGACCACAGCTCCATTCCCTTCTATGGGACAGGTGGAGATTCTATCCATCCCATAGAAGTGAATGGAGTGACACTCACAGGGGCATAGTTCTCAGGATCACTGAGCGTCCTAGCGGTCAGACCCCCAGCAATCAGACATTTATTCCCCATGCTGTTGATACGGGGTCAAGGTCTTTGGTAGTAAAGTAAACCGTCTGGGGCCGAAAAGCTCTACGTCCGCCCACCTCCTCTATAGATGAGCGACTGCCTATTTACACAGGCCGATTGATCCTTAGGTCTGCAGAAACTGGGCGAATGCATTACCATTTGTCGTTTGGTCGCTGCCAGCACACGTAGGCATCATGTTCACGGGCACACACGGATTCCGCATAGGGCATCCCACACGGAATTCGTCCATGGCCTGTGTACCTGTCCGTGTCTTGCAGTTCTGTACCGCGGGTGTGTGCGGAAGTGCGGCCAGCGCACAAGCACAGTACAAATTTTTGTTTTCCAAACTCCTGCTTTACCCGTGGCCCGTCCGGTGTCAGTTGCGGACGGGGCGTGAGTAGGTGACTTTAATGGATGCAGTCCATGTGGGAACACCAATTTTTCATGCGCAAGCAGAAACCGCAGTTGGTTTCCACTCTTCTGCATGAAGAATCATTTTTCCATAGCCTGCCATGGAGGGTTTTCCAGAATGGTGCCATAGTAAAAATACATTCTGTATACTTACGACGGCTTCCATGTCGGAGATGTCTGGCGGTGCGTAGATGGACTGGACCATGAACTTATGCTTGCTTTTCTCATTAGGATCATAGTCAAAAGGTTGGAGCATAACTGAAAATAAGAGGAAAAAGGTTAAAAACACCCACAAACAATGCTGTAAGTTAATATATACAATGCAATACTCTTCATATACCACAAGAGGGCAGCACTGTAAGCTCCCCCCTCCCTCCTCCCCATAATACTGGCAGAGAAATGACACAGATTTGGGAAAAAGTCGCATTTTTTAAGCGATTACGAAAACCATAACAAAACTATCGAGTCAGTCCTGACTCCCGGCCGCCATATGGACGGTGTTTCTCCAGTCGCTCCGCCTTGTGTTGTTTGCGCTCTTCTGGCTTCGTGATGACACATTCATGATGTCTGCTGACTGTTTCCATTAAATGAAGGGCAATGAAACATACTGGGATCTCTGGGTGGAGTATATTTTAGGGAGGAAGCGTATAATTGATGAACTGATACACATATGAATTAAAAGAGCACACCCAGCGACACCAGTACAGATGAGGACACGGACAGTCAGCGCACAGGAATGCCGTATTTGGGGTTTTTACATGTTGGTTGAAATCCCGTAATGGCATAACAAAAAACACAATCTTTAGCCTGGTTAACATGGTAACTCTCACTCATTTGCGCAGCACCAGTCCGCAGGTATCCTGGTGATGAACACGTCATCGCCATCACAGGGCTTAAATGGCTACTGCAGTCAAAGGGGTTTTCCTGGACTAGGATAGGTCTACCTATCGGGTCAGGGGGGGCCGCCAATCAACTATTTGTTCGTGCATTGCATCATCTTCACAGCAGGCACAGCGCCGTACATTTCATAGTGGCGGTGTCTGGGATAACAGTTCAATCGCATTCACTTAAATTGTACCGAGCTGCTTAAAAAGGGTAATGTGATGAATGAACAAATCTCAAGTAAACATCTGATTCCGTGTGAGACCCGAGCCCACCAACCAGATACCGATGACCGATCCTGCGGAAGAGTCATCAATATACCAGAAAAGCCCAGAACACTGAGCAAGGGAACCCGAGTATATACAAACCTAGGAAAGCCTTTACTAATTCTTATGTACATACACACTGTACCATATTTAAAGGGGATCTCCACTCTTCTGCATTTGCATTAAAATGGTTCTGTCATTAGAAAAACAAAAATTCTATACTTCCCTATTCCTCCCCCATCAGTCTTCTTCCTGATCTTCTCCTGTCTTACCGGGTCACCTCACCTCCAGCCGGCTGGATCCTCTTCTTCCGGTGACGAGGCGTCCATTGCTGGCATTCTCCTTCCTACAGGACAATGTGTCCTACATCTCACTAGTGACGTAATGTTCACAGCCTAGCAGGGAGTGCCGAGCTATTGCCAAGACTGTGTATGCGTAGTCTCAGTAATAGCTCGGCATTCCCGGCTAGGCTGTGAACGTTACATCACTAGAGGTATAACCTACACTGACCTGCAGGAAGGAGAATACAGAGAATGGACGGATCATAAGAAGAGCATCCGTCCGGCTTGCAGTGAGGTGACCCGGGGGACTGGAGAAGTTCAGCGGGCAGAAGATGCTGCAAGAAGACTGCCTGGGAGGAATAGGTTTTTGTGGTTTTTTTTATTACAAAACCCCTTTAAGTCTTTCTGTAACTCCCACAGACTTCAATAAAAGAACTGCAAGCACGGTCATTACTCCAGTGACTTCAATGGGAAATGCTTTGAATTGGGGAACCCAATGGGAGAGGTGAAGGGCCTTAAGAATCCTGTCGACACCTTAAACAACTAAAGTTATGGTGCTTCTATTGTAGTTTAGGCAACGGAGTCCTGAGAGCCGTTTCATACTCGCCCCATCTTCCAGCGAAGTCCGCGCGCAGACACCGGTGTGACCGCAGCAGAAGGGAGTGCACGTGTATTCCCATTCATCTTAATGGGAGTGTGTGGATACGACCTTCTGAAGAGTCATGCTGCTGCGTACATCATTTGCCAGGGTACACCGCAAAAATCTGAGATCGGGAAATTAAGAGAGGCTCGCCGGACTCCATGCCACCTAAACTAGAAGCACCAGAACTTCGTTTACGTGGCTTTTAGTTGACAGGTTCTCTTTAAAGACGTTCTAGCAAAACCTGAAATTATCGGCCTATCCACAGGATAGTAGGTAAGTATAGGATTAGTGGGGGTCCGACTGCTACCCTCGCCTGAAGTGGTAGGCATAGATGCACTGCATTCATTTCAACAGCAGCACCGGAAACTGCAGAGCCCTTTGCAATCTCCAGGGCAGTCGGTGAAAGGAATGGAGCGCCATGTGGACCACCACGCCATTCATGCATGGTCAGGAACCTTCTCTAGCAATCAGACCCGCACCAATCAAAGTTACCTCCCTATGTTGCTGTTAGGGGACAACTTTAGATTTTGGTATAACCTCTTTAATCAAAGTTAGCCTATAATACATTCCATTATACGACTTCTCCGTAAACCCTTGCCAATGTTAAGCCTGTGAGAAGGAGTCTACATGGAGGAAACTTTCAACTGGTCTTTCAATTGGTGTTCCCCATCACAGCAAGTTATCGCCTAACTTGCTTATCGGTGGCGGTCCGAATGCTAGGACCCCTAACAATCCCACTACTTAAAACTTGGTGTCCCAAAGTGTGTGCAGTGGAGGCAGCGAAGGCGCATCTCCACTCCATTCACCTCAATGGGGCACTTGAACTCTATCTCTGGTGGCACCTTTGAGGTGGAGTGTAAGCTCACTACCCACACTCGGAACAGGCTGGGCCTAAACTCAGGATTGGTGGGGGTCCTAGTGGTTGGAAGCCCACCGATCAGCAGGTTACTCCCTGTGCCATGATGAGGGACAATGTGTCGGGGAGGCATTCCCAGACCTCTTAGCTCAGACTCACCAGATACATTGATGGAGGAGCCGGCATCGATGACCCCGCTGTTAGGCCGCACACAGTACCGGCGAGGCGCCGTGGTCTTCACTTTGAAGCAAACATTTTTCTCTGTGGGGTTTGCGAGTTTCAGATTTGTTGTAACGACATCTGTGAAAGGACCTGCAACAAGAGAAGGGACATGGTAAGACCACCGGCCACCGCACGGAAGAGGGGCAAAATACAGACCGCTGATTACCCATGTAGATACAGCTGTAGGGGGCGCTGCTGACCACACCAGCTGTATGTGCAGCAGCTTAAAGGGGTTGTCCCGCGAAAGCAAGTGGGTCTATACACTTCTGTATGGCCATATTAATGCACTTTGTAATGTACATCGTGCATTAATTATGAGCCATACAGAAGTTATAAGAAATTTTTCACTTACCTGTTCCGTTGCTAGCGTCCTCGTTTCCATGGAGCCGCCTAATTTTCGGCATCTAATGGCCAAATTAGACGCGCTTGCGCAGTCCGGGTCTTCTTCTTTTCTCAATGGGGCTCCGTGTAGCTCCGCCCCGTCACGTGCCGATTCCAGCCAATCAGGAGGCTGGAATCGGCAATGGACCGCACAGAAGCCCTGCGGTCCACCGAGGGAGAAGATCCCGGCGGCCATCTTCAGCAGGTAAGTAAGAAGTCACCGGAGCGCGGGGATTCAGGTAAGCGCTGTCCGGTGTTCTTTTTTAACCCCTGCATCGGGGTTGTCTCGCGCCAAACGAGACATTTTAGTCAGTCGGTAAAAATGTACCGACTTCAGCTAATAAAAAATGATATGTATTATAAAAATGTTCTAATTCATTCATGGCAGAATCTGTTGGATTATTCCCTTTTTCATAGGAATTCAGGAGAATTTTGAAGTCTCCCATCAATATATTATATTCATCTGAGCCCCTACTTATCAAAAACTGCAATAGAAGATCTGTTCTTGCCTTTCCTCTGCATTAGACAGATTGCACACGGGCGGACGATAGAAACGCCAGAAAATCCCAGCGAAGATCGCTTTGTTTTCTCACAAGATCGCAATTTTGTGTCATTGAAAGGCTGCGCCGTCAGAAATGATGTCTTGTCCAAGGCAGTTGTCCTCCAGGAAGTGCTGCCTCTGATTGGCTGTGACGCTCAGCCAATCGGAGGCAGGACTTTCTGGAGGCGGGGATTTACAAATCCCTGACCAAGGAGAAAATGCCTGAAGACAAAGGCCAGGGACAAGACTCGCCGGAGCCAACAGCGCTTCTTAGGCGATGTATGTGGGTTTTTTTATGCAGCTAGGGTTTATTTTAGTGCTTCTAAAGTAGGATTTCCTACTGTAGAAGTTGCATCGCACGAAAACTGCATTTTTGTGCAATGCGATAGAAAGGAGAGGTTTATAGGGAAACATTAAAAAAAATTATAATTTTTTTAATCTCTCTATCATGCCACAATTTTGTAGTCTTGCAATATAGCAGGCTACAAAGACATCACTGGTGTGGATGAACCCAATGAAAGCAGGGGCTCTACATACATGTGATTCCTAGCACTGTCACATTGTGAGAAAAATCGCATGAGAAAATCGCCCGTGTGGACGCGGCCTTAGACTAAGTATTCCTATGCGGCTTCAAGGCTTTTACTTGAGATTTATCTGTACTATTGCACATGCTCAGTAGCAAAGCTCCTCCTCCACAGAGCAGAGAAAGAAGGCGCTGTGCTGTGGGCATGCCTGCGCTTATCTCAGAACTGCTAGAGAGAACAGGGAGACAGTACTAACCCCTTAGTGACCACCAATATGCCTTTTTTAACGGCAGTCACTCAGACTTTAAGCCTGCACATCACATCCATCTTTCTAATACGGTGGCTTGACTGACTGACAGCCAGGCTCCTGCTATAACAGCTAGGAACAGAGAAACCGCAGCTCCTGTCAGTTTAACCCCTTATATTACTGAATTAGTAATGCAGCAAACAATAAGATAAAATATATATATCTGCCATTGTGAACGCCGTAAAAATACAAAAATAGTGCCAGAATCTTTTTTGTTCGCCTTCCAAAAACTAATAAAAAGCAAGCAAAAAGCCGTATGTACCTCAAAACTGTACCAACCAACCCCCCCCCCCCCCCCCCCCCCAAAATGTAAAGTTTATACAACACATTATATGTGCCCCAGAGTAGGGCCATTAAGATATATAACTCTTGTTTGGCGCTTCCCTGTATGGAAATTCTCCCCGTGACCCCGGAGTGCAGCATAAAGTCACGTGACAAGTTTTCCGTGGATCAGTTTTAGTGTGAATCCACATTAGATGGGAAAATCCAGCGATCTGAGCGACTTTCAACTAGGTCTGTTCATCAGTACTAGACTAGTCGGGGCCGGGATGTCACTGCCGACCGCGATGCGAGTATGCAGAGAATGGCATAAATGAGAAAAAACATCCAGCAAAGGGGGATCCTGTGGATGGATACAACTCATCACCGACAGGGGTCAGAAGAGGATGTCAAGAATTGTTCAAAACTGCAGTGCCTGTTGGTCAAAACAATTCTTGACATCCTCAAAACTGAATACAACACTGGTCCTCCAACTAAAGTGTCAATGCACATCTCCCCGTTCTGCACAGATGGGTTATGACAGACGACCGCTTCCAGACCCATTTATTTCCAAAGGAACAAAGGGGAGCAAAGAAGCACAAAACTTAGATCACAGAGCAGCGGGAAAACATCACCCAGTCTGATGCATCCAGATTTCTGTTGCCCCGTGCTGATGGGAGGCCAGAATCTGGTACAAGCAGCATGAATCGATGACCCCTTCCTGTCAGCTGGTCAGATAATATTAGTACCGCTATCTAATCTGTGACAACTACAAGAAGCTTCCTGTCCGCAGGGGCCAATATTACTGCAGAATGATTTGATCACCCACTGGAATCTACACCATGATGAGCTGCTGCGATTCTGAGGCCAAAGAAGACTAACGTGCCACTAGATGGGGGGTCTCTAATAAAGGGGCGATCCAGTCCTGCTCTCACCCGAGAAGTGGATGCAACTGGATCCAGTCTAGACAACGCTCTGTGAGCCAACAGGTACGAAACTCCAGACTGCGGTTATAGCAAACTATCAAAAGGAACTGTCCAACAGATTCTCATGCATTTAACTCACACAACCGCGAATTTCATTCACTGACAATAAACATCATGAAAAAAATAATCTTTATATAGCGCCAAACACATTCCGCAGCGCTTCCAAAAGTACAAAAACCACGGTTACATAGTAATCAGTTGATGGAGACAGTAAGGGTGAGGGTCCTGCTCCAACGAGCTTACATACTACAGATAATGGGGTGATACAGAAGGTAAAGGGGCGATGGGCACGGTATGGCAAGGTGGAGAGTGAGGGATGGCATACACATAGACAATGGTCAGGCCGTATAGTAGCTAAATCGGTGTGACTGCAGGGGGCTGTTGATTGCGGCTAGCAGGGGTTGCAGTCAGTAGGTCAGGGAGCATGTTATCAGGTTGAGTACAGAGGGTTTGGTTGAGGGGATGTGGTACACCTCCCTGAAGAGGTGCGTTTTTAGAGCACGCCTGAAGTTTCGTGAATCGGGGATTGCAAATGGTGATGAACTGAATTACAAAAGTACATTAGAAAGTTGTAGAATGTGTCACTCATGTAAAGAATAAGCTTTATTTACATTCGGCAGCCGTGGGAACAGTGTAGTGAACGGTGTCTCCTTTTGGGCTCAGTCCCAACTGGGTCACAAAAAAAGTTTAACAGACTACGAGAGTGGAGGGGCGGCCAAGTGAGAGCTACAATAATGCATCCACTGCAGCTTCAGGCAGGGAGCCGACAACAGAGGGGATCGCTGAAGGGAAGGAACGACTTCCACTTTAGTCTAGACTTCTCAGCTGATCATCCGGTGACAGGAGTTGGATCACGCGTCCTGCCATAACCAGGGCAGCCTTATATGTTGGATGATCACTACCTCCCTCATAGTCGTATACAGCAATCACCGCCACGTACGGTTAAATTACAGGCATGGCACAGGCTCAAAAGTCGTGCCCGCATTATCCACAAAATACAACTGCTATAACTCTGACCCGGCCTTTTAAAGGGGTAGTATAGGACTTTGGCACTGATGATCTACCCTCAGATTAGGTCATCAGTATTTTGATTGGCGGGGGTCCGCTACTCAGGATCTCCACCGAGGAACTGATATTAGATCAGCTGTCACTGCAGACAGAGAAGGAAGCCAACGGCTCTGACCGTAGTGCAGCGGCCCGCGTTGGTATTAGATGAAATTCAATGGGAGATATGCCTGCAATACCAACCCGGGCCGCTGCACCACAAGGCTGTCCAGTTCTGGTTCTGCCTGCAATGACAGCGGACCCGATATTGGCTCATTGTCAGAGATCCAGAAAGGCAGACCACCGCTGATCAACCCTTTAGGATAGATCAACATGTGTCCCAGGAAACCCCTTAGATGCTGCAGACAATAATGACCGCGGCATCTAAGGAGTTTAATATGTGGTGGAGGCAGTTTCTTACTCTATCAGCATATGACTAATCACCAGGTGCAGATGGAGAGTCACGGCAGCTGGAGGTCTATTTAGCTTATATACAGAGTATGGCAATACAGCAGAATGGATATACACAAGAGATAATAGAACACCGGGGGCAGCAAAAAAATTACGAGGAACCCAAGAGCAAATAAGGCCCCAAATCATCCATCTTTAGCTATATGGAAACGGAAACGATTATTGTTAGAGATTAAAGGGGTTCTACCAGATCAGACTTCTATCTCCAATCCACAGCATAGATGATAAAAGTCTGATCAGTTGTGGTCTCACAGCTGAGACCCCCACTAATCCTGAGAATGGGGTCCCATGTCCCGCTCACTATGGATTCATTGCACCCCTTGCAGTGAACATAAGATTGAATGGAGTAGCGGGCGTGTTATGCAGTGCAGTTTTAAAAAACCCAAAAACCTGGACTGTAAGAGAAAAGCTGGTACGGGCGGATGTCAGCCGGGCACAAGGTTAGATTTGGCTGTAGGCTCCCACATGTGGTATCCGACCCGCCTGTATGCATGCGACGTAAAAACGGATAAAGATCAGCGCCGGCTCATTCACTTCTCAGGTATTTTAAACACCGGAATGTGAAACACTGAATGACTAGCGCTCAAGAACTGCATGATTCTCAGCGATGCCCGAGCGCGGTGGGGCCCGTGATGACATCACCAGATCATGTGCTCGGGCAAACAAGAATCGTGAGATTCTCATCCCGCGCAAAAGGGGCATAAGAAAAGATGTAGAGATTACAAAGGCGATACCGCCAGATCAACTTGTAGAATACAGATCCTCAACCCTAAACAAACAGAAACCTGTTAAACTAGATCCACAACCCAGAGCTCATCACCCTCCTCGCCAGAGCGCACCCTGCCGGCACCTCGACAGGGCCAGGATTTCACTGCCAACCTTCTGGATTTTTTTTCATATAGCGGTGCTGAGAGTTTACTGAGAATTGTCTGATCAAGAAAAAACTTCCAGCGAAAGGGCATCCTCTATATAGTATAGAAACAACTTGCTGCATCGAAGGGGTCAGAGGAGGATGTCAGGAATCGCTCTGACCAACAGGCACTGCATAGTCAGGAGCAACCAAATACAACACTGGTGCTCCAATTAATGTGTCTAAATACACGACGCGTCGCTCCTTAGCACAGCCGGGCCATAACAGTAGATAACCAGTCCCAGCGTCATTGCTGTCTAATAAGGGCTTATTCACACGGGCGTATGCAGGTTCTGGATGTGTAATACGTAGCGTATTTGCACAACCAAAAAAAAACAAATTTTGCCCTTCTGTAAGTCTTTTCCACACGTATCTATGCAGCCACAATGGATCTATTACACGCATAATATGCAGCGTACATATGGCTGTGTGAACGAGCCCAGAGAAAAACAAAAAGGGCGAGACTCCAGCGGGCAAAAGAGCGCAAAAATGGCATCAATGAACAGTGGAAAAAACATCACCTGGGCAGATGAATCCAGATTTCTGTTGCCCTGTGCTGATGGGAGTCACAATTTGGAACAAGCAGCATGAATAGGTGACCCCTTCCTGTCAGCTGATCAGAACATGTCAGCAACTACCTGTCCGCAGGGGCCGATATTCCTGCAGAACGATTTCATCACCCAGTGGAATCTTCACCATGATGAATTGCTGCATTTCTAAGGAAACTAGGTTCAACGCACAACTAGGTGGGGTCTCTAATAAAGTGGCCATTCAATATACGGTCCACTTAAAAACCTCTATCAGTAGCGGAATAAAAACATCTCCTCCATAAAGGACAAAGTTTACGATGAGCAACTTTATCACCGCCCTGTGCGCGCCATGCACATCGGGCAGCGCCAACAATATATCAGTAGAAGCAGCTTTCGTCTTGCCCCATGCCACCCGAGTGCTCCCAGTATATACACAAGGGGTTATGGAGGAGTCTTGGTCACCGCCCCGAACCAGATTCTGCCCACCTCAGCAATGTAGCGCTATTTATAAAGCTCGGAACGTGGATAGAACACCTTCTACGTGAGCTGCAGGACGGACGAGGACTTGTGGAAGGTCAAAAGTAATCAATACAAGATGTGATCCAGCAGGATAACCAGAGGATGCGTCTACAGAAGGAACCGCGCCGGACGCCGCGCTCGCTGCCAACACCCCTCCCTGTTTGCTGCAGACATCTTTAAAATGTTTTAATCATGTAATTAGGGTAATTATCCTGCGTGTCACTTTGACGCCGCCGTCGCTCTGCGGGAGATGAAGGAGCTCTACTAATTATTAGCCAGAAATATGGCGCTGCGCACGGTTCATCCACATCAGTTACTTTGCTGAATTCCGTTTCACCTCTTAGTACCGCAGACGGTTTGCGCCTTAATAACAAACGTTTGGGTTTTTTTCCCAGTAAATTTTTATTTAACTTCATGATTTTGGGGTACAATGTATTGCATAATATAAATATTTTTGGGGGGGGCGGGGGGGGGGGGGGGGAGACTGGGGGAAAAAAAATGCATTTTTTCCTATATACGCATTTAAAGACATCCAACATTCTTTCTTCATCGACAGCACTGTAAGGTTTTTCCTTGGTGGAACAAATTGTACTTTTGTAAATGGTCCCATCTGTTGATCCCTACGACTTTTTGATCACTTTCTATTCAGTTGAAAAAAAAGTTAAAAATTAGCTACTGTCGCCAGGTTTTAAGATTTTTTTTTTACATGGCTTGCGTTGTGCAAGTTTAATTACGCACTGCCTTTTTACTCGGGTTGTTACGATCGCGGCGATACGAATTTAATGCCTTTTTTTTTTAAGCATATGTTCAGGGGGAAAGGGGCGAGTTGACTTTTTCCCTCCCTACTTTTGATCCCACTTGATCGTTCTTAAAGGCACTTTTACACGGAATGTTTATCGCTTAAAAAAAAAAAATCCTTCGAATGAGCAAAAACGACCGATAATTGTTTGGGGTAAACGCAGCGCACAAACAAATGTACACTTCTTGTAGCCATACAGGCCACCGTAGCTGGCAGACAGGCGGCCATCCTCAAGACTCCGGGTTACATAGCAACCCATCAGGACCCCACAATCACATGACGTGGGTCCGATGGGTGAAAGTGCGAGACCCCCTACTTCTGTCAATTCTTAACATGCTGCGGTCGTGTTGACTGCTTCATGTAAAGGGTTAAACAGCGGGGATTGGAGCAAGTGCCAGGCTTCTAATGGAACGCTGTAAAAAGGTCCCTTAAAGGGGTTGTGCCAGAAATTCAAGTTATGTGGATAACTTGCTGATCGGTGGTGAGACCATCACCAACCTTAAGAACGGGGTCCTGTGTCCCGTATCCATCGCTCCATTCACATATAATGGGTGATTCCCAAGCTCGGGTATTTCTGTGAGCCCCAATTAAATCAACGGAGCGCCAATGGTAGATCTGCGATCAACGTGCCATTCATAATGTCAGAGAGGGAAAAAGCGCCGGCCGCAGCAAAAGGGGAGAACGAGAACCCCACCGACCACATGGCAAGAACGCACAAAAGGGGCGGCGTTTAGTATTTATCCCACAATATCATTATTCTAGCTATAGAGAAATTTACGAAAGGCAGGTGCCGGATTATCGGAATTCTCTCCATTTTCTATGCTGTAAATAGAGCTATAGGCAGATACCCATTAAGTATCTATCGGATTCCAGCACGGGGATGTGGCTCACGGCGGTTTTCGCACTTCATAAATACCCACGTTCTCATCTCGCACATGTTGCAGTATGATAAAAAAATAAAATAAAACACACACTAAGTAATGTAATTAGTACAGACGAGGCTTGGCTACAATTACAGGAGTTGGCAACCGTCACAAGTTTATTTATAAGAACGCTACTCTAGAGCGGCTCATATCGCCGCCACAGCCGCCCCCTCCACCGCTCCTTTATCTGTCAGCTAGACTCATCCAACCTTAGCGAGGTAGAAGAGCGAAACTCGAGCCGTCTGTGGGAAACAAAACCCAGGAATATAATGATAGAGGCCGGCGGCGGTGGGAACACATTGCGCCATTTCTCCAGCCTGGCCTGTAATGCCAATGGGCACATAGCAGTAGATGAATTATTTCGCCCTCCCAGGGCCTCATAGCAACACCATCAGATACGTGTCATCCATAGCAACCAGAGTCCATATTGTATATATAATATGGTGTAGAAGTTGTGTTAACTTTGTTTTTTGAGGGATAGGGCACAGAAAGGGAAAAAAAAAAAAAAAGAAGACGTTCCACCATTGTGCAGCATGCTACATTTTACTCTGCTTCCCGCACAGACGGCTTCCACTGAAGTCAATGGAAGCCGTGTGACCCGCGGTCCGTCCACAATTGGGATTGCAGACGTGCCGCAAATTCCGCTGGAAAAGCAGGAGTTTAAAAAAAATCTGTACTGCATGTGTGACGACGAACCGCAGTTCAGAGAAGCTGGAAGACGACGGGTCCACACGGACGTCAGCAGAGATGATGACAGGTACGTAGGGTCACCCACCGCGGTTAGGGCGGGATTCCATACAGGATTCCACAGGCGGAATCTGGACCTGCCGTGCGCATTCGGCCTAAACATAATATGTTTTTGGGGAGGCGAACAAAAGGAAGAGAGTAATTCTGCCATTCGTTTTTTCAATTAATTTCTATGGCGTTCACCATGCAAGGTAAATAAAAGATTTTCAGTTTGGGTCATTACAAACCCGATACCACCTAATATATGCGGCTTGTTTAAGCAAGTTTTAGGTCTTATCCACTTTTTAAAAAGTTTTTTGTGAGGAAAAATGCATATTTTTATAATCTTGACAGCAGACTCTGCTGGAGGCGGGGTCTGATAGACTGAGCTACATGGCAGACATCGAGGCCTTTGTCAGGTCTCCGCCTGCCATAGAGCCTCATTGGTACCTTGTGATTGCATTGGGGTGCGTCGATAAGTGACACAACAAGCTCCCTCCCCGTCATCTGCTTACATGCAGCAGTTGCCATTGACTGTGGCATGTAGGGGGTTAAGCTGACAAGGTCTGATTTCTCTTCCATTTCTGGCGGTTACAGCAGGAGCCTGGCTGTCAGTCGGTCAAGTCACGTCACCACCCTAAAAAGGTGAATGTGCAGGTTTAAAGCCCATTAGTGACTGTTGTGAAAAGGCGTACTGGTGGTCACTAAGGGGTTAAGGAGATATGCTCCTTCAGAGGTACTGCACGACAATGGGGTGCCCTGCAGGGACACCAAAGAGCATGAAGCACCCAGGACTTCATAGACGCACTTTGGGTCTCACTTATCACCATCCTGAGTGCCCCAACCAATCACAGCTCAGCTTTCATTTCTGCTCTGTGACAGCTGCACTGTGATTGGTGTTAGTGATAAATGAGACCCTTTGCGTTGCGAGTGTACAAGACCCCAATAATAAGCCGTAATAAGGAGGCAAGGTCACCATTTTTTCTCCGTGGACACTGCTGGCCGCAGACCGTTTGCCGGGCCACATTCTGCTTCAGATGGGACAACCCCATTAAACGTCAGCCATATTGTATGTCAGTCTTTTTGACGAAAAGGGGACCAGTCACCAGTTTTCGGCCTTCTACACCATTTGGGGCACAATATCAGTCACAAAGAAACGCTCCATAGGCCCAATGTCCACAGGAGCGGCATAAATAGGAGCCCCAGTTATAGGGAAAAACATCCCCCCAGCATGACTGTAGTCTGCTAAGATCCTGCAAGCTCTCACATTGCCTGGGATCGCCGGCGATCACGTGATTTCTGAGCCCCCTGCAGGAAACGTCAGTCTCTACACGGTGCTCACTGTGCGCTATGCAGCCTGCAAAAGGCAGCAGGAGCGGACCGAATTAAAGGCTAGGACCAAGCGCCATATATTTACGGGTTAAACACAGTTGAGCTGCAATACCACACACAACCCCCGGACAGCTGCGGCGCTGTTTTGGGAACAGCCAGTCATATTTTGGGTTCTTTTTCCTTCTCCCTGCATAAGCCCTTTAAGCATTGGTCATAAGGGAAAGTCTCTTGGCAAGGCTGGCACTAGCAGGAAAGGAGGGGGCGAGCCTACAGTCCCCGGGAAGCATGGGAAAGACTGTAAACCTAGCACTTTGCACAGGAGATAAATCGCCCGGCTCGCAATAAAGACCTCTTGTTACCGTCCCTCGTTTCCAAGGGGATTGCCGAACCAATCATGTCCAACACTCCAAGGCCATCTCAAGTTTGCTCACTTTCTTAAGATTACAAAGTGACAGCAGGCCAGCAACATCACAGGTTAGCAGCGCCTACACCGTCAGGAGTACAGCTTCGTCAAGCAAAATGGCTGCCCGCGTGGCGTCCGTTCACATAACTGCGCCCTGCCAATATAAATAATTAAGATGCCTCAAAGATGGCGCGAGATTATGAATTCACGTACAGAGCGCTACGACAGCTCACGCCTCACTCCTACACGGTACCAAACGGCACACCGGTATCTTCCAACTTGGAGGCAGCACTTGGGGAAAAAAGTGGGTGTGGACAGGAGGCGTGGCTAAAAGTATAGCTTATCACGACATACGATTTTACCAGCGGCCCCAGCAGTTATAGCGCCACCCCCTTAGCAGCCCCAGCAGTAATGGCATGTCACAGATGCCCCTAAAAGACCCTGGTATCGAAGCCTCCGATGCCCCGTAGCACCTGCCACAGACACACATTTTCTTTCATATGCTCCCATAGTGCCTGCCTGCTTTAGATGCCCCTAAATGGCTCCAACCTCATTTTCCCCCATAGTGCCAGTCTCGCCCCATAATGTGTGATTTCACTACCCCTCCCAAAAAGCATTGTGCAGCCTCAACCCCATTTACATGCAATGATTATTGTTAAAAATTCTTTCAAACGATGGCATATGAGAGATCATTGCTGGGTGTGTAAATGCTTCCATCATTTACTTTTCGGCTGAACGATGATTTTAAGGTGAGCTTAAAATCCATCATTCAGCTGGAGAGTAGATAACAGACCACATCATGCTGTGTTCTGCAGGGGAGTCAGAGATTACATTGTATTCAGCAGGCAGGCCATGCCAGAACAATGGAGCTGTGTGCAGAGCTCAGACCACCTGCTGTGCTCCGCAGACAGCCCTAGAAGGCTCATTTACATGCAAATGAAGACAATAGTGTCCATTAGCACTTTATGCAAAACGATCACTAAAACTGTCAATCTTTCAATCCTTTGAAAGACCCTGCCTTCACTCTGCCCCTTCCCCACTCTCCAAACCGGAGATAATTGATTTATTTTGCCTTAATTACCTCATGACACAACATCCAGCTTGACCACTCAGACTGCTCTCACACAGGCATTACTAAGAATGCTGCGTTTTACAGAGTTTTTGAACGCGTTAGCAGGTTTGTAACAAACCCCATCACTGCCATGGGTGATGTGAGGCGTTAAAAATTGTTGAAAAACAGACAGCGCTCAAACGCTCAGATGAGAGGCCCCACTGAAATCAATGGTGGCGCTTAAGAGTGTTTTAAGCGAGCCGCGCTAAACGCTGTAAAGACCGGTGGTGTGAGGGCGGCCTTACTGGCGCTGGTCTGGGAATAGGAACACGCTGCTTCCCCCAGGCACCTCCTGCTTCCACTGGACTGCAGCTAACCGTGGACGCAACTTCTGCCTGCCGCCTTGGACTGCCATCAGCTGCGAGTTAGATTACAGGCCAAGGAGGGTGGTGGGAAGAAATATCGATGGCTTCAGTTATTTGCAGCCTGGGAGTCGTGGCACCCCGGGCAGGAATCAATGCTCTACATTGGCGCGGTCTTAAGTTCTACGCGCAGACCTGATTACATGCTGTAAGCTAAATGTTTTACCATTAGCTGCCTCTGCAGGACGTAAGACGTCTTGAGAACAGATCCCACTAGCAGGACGGGCCCTTTAATAATAATAATCTTTATTTGTATAGCGCCAACTTATTCCGCAGCGCTTAATAGTCACCATAAATTAGGCGTTTTACAGTAGAATATTGCGCCCTCCGTGAAAAGACATTTATTAATAGCGATGTGCGCGGCCGTAATCCTTGACTTCCACTTATGGTGGAGTATATCTGAGGGGGAGCCGTGGGAGTACACTGTATACCGCAGGCAGGGAGAGAAGACTGCAGGGCAATGCAGATCGATTGTCAGCTCTTCTGGGCAGAGATTAGGTCGGGTATGAACCAGACGCATCCCAACCCTCATATACAGTAGGCAATCTCAGCCGTATATCTTGGCGGCGAAATAATATACAACTAATTGAAGCAGAAAAAGGGTCATTCCCTATTAAGGGCTCGCTCACATTTGCGCTTTTGCCTTTGCGGAGCCGCCTAAACAGAAAAGATCGGTTCCTTTTACGTTCCCGTTGATTTCACTGACCGGAACTGAAGCGCTTCTGCTCAGTTTGCCTCTATTCTGGTTCATTTCAGGTTCTGCGCCACACAGTAATGCGACTCTTTCCAGATTGCCGTACACGCGCGATCTTCGGCAGGTGGCGGTCCGATCGTGTGAAGTAATCCAGTCAGTTCAATGGGTTCTTTGCGGTGCGAGTTCGGCCCATCCTGGAATCAGACAGAACTGGAACGGGAAAACCGGCCGTGTGAATAAAGCCTCTGGGCTCGTTCACACCAGCGGTAACCTGTTAGCGATTTTGGTTTCTCCGTTCCGTTTTTGGAGCACTGAAACGGAAATAAAAAGTTTTCTTTCTCCATGAATTCAACGCGTTTTTAAAAAAAATAGAAACGTTTCCTTTAGCGGTCCATTGCATCTCTATTTTTGAAAGACGACGGAACGAACAGCGCCGCTGCACTTTAAGGATTTTTATTTCTGTTCTCTGCTTTAAAAAAATAGTACCAGGAAAACAGAAATCACTAACAGGAGCCACCGCTGGTGGGAACGAGCCCCCCCAAAAGACTTACACTTCCTGCTTTTTAAATGGAGGCAAATCTGTCTTCTGCATCCAGCTGTTCCCCGCTCCGAGTGCCCAGCTGTTATACAGCCGATCGCTCCGTGCGGGGTATGGAGAACACAGCTGGAGCGCTCTGTTCTTCATACCAGCCTGTTATCAGGGAGCAGGATACAGCTGAAACAATAGTATCAGCTGTATCCCGCTGTGAATCCCTGATAAGACTCATTACAGAAGGACAATGATGAGCTTTTGAGCGATAATCCTTGTCTAAATGGGCCTTAATACAGGATGTAGCTCAGGGTCAGTGACTCCACCAGCAGAATAGTGAGTGCAGCTCTGGAGTATAATACAGGATGTAACTCAGGATCACTACAGGATAAGTAATGTATGTATACAGTGACTCCACCAGCAGAATAGTGAGTGCAGCTCTGGAGTATAATACAGGATCACTACAGGATAAGTAATGTCTGTACACAGTGACTCCACCAGCAGAATAGTGAGTGCAGCTCTGGAGTATAATACAGGATCAGTACAGAATAAGTAATGTCTGTACACAGTGACTCCAGCAGAATAGTGAGTGCAGCTCTGGAGTATAATACAGGATCACTACAGGATAAGTAATGTCTGTATACAATGACTCCACCAGCAGAATAGTGAGTGCAGCTCTGGAGTATAATACAGGATCAGTACAGAATAAGTAATGTATGTACACAGTGACTCCACCAGCAGAATAGTGAATGCAGCTCTGGAGTATAACACTGGATGTGACTCAATAATATGACACATCTACAAACTGGATCATTACAACAAACCAGGAGAGGACCATTTCCAGGATAAACTATAAATTTCCTGATCAGGTATCACAAATAGGTGGTAAGCCGGTAGTCTATGACACTGCATACTGCTCCGACAGGCCAATGATGCCCATGTGGACAGTAATGGCCAACCCAAGCAGCGTGTAGGGTCTTATACGAATGTGAGGCTTGGGGGACAGAGGAGGAAGCCTCATGGAAACGGGGAGCATGAGGTACAAGATGGATGGATGGATGGATGATGTGTCACCCTCTATGGAGGGGTTTTCTGGTTAACCAGATATGTTAGAGGCCATTACAGGGTCAGATAAGATGGAGGAGAGCGCGTTCTGCCCAGTGATGGAGTGGCTGGCGGCAGCAGCAGATTGGCTTAAGGAAAATGACGGGAACATGCCTGTGGTTGTCAGGCAAAATCCGGTGGCCCGACAGCGGCTGGTGATCGGCCCAGAGGAGCAGCAGTGATATATGGAGGTGCGGGGATGTGGGGCCATCATCATCTGGAGAGGAAGCAGCATCCCTCCTTAGGTTGCTGCAGTGTAGTTAATGGAAGATGGTCGCCCGCATTAGGCGGATGGGCAGGTAAAGGTGGGGAGAGTTTGGTGGTGGTAAACAAGTGTCTGTAAGAGTTTACAGGAAGCGTTATTGCTGACATTTCTCCCCCTTGTCGGTGACCCCGGTAAATAAATACCGCGGCCTTTTTATCCAATATTGGTGTCTGTTATTTACAAGAGTTTGGTAAAGTTTTAATAAAGCATAGGATTCCATCTTCCAAGCAGTGGACTCCGCACCACTTGGACCACCTGCACACGGCGGGTCGGACTGCGCAAGCGGGATTTCCGCTGCGGAGTTTGACCCAGTGCCCGGCCGGTGACTCCAGCTTACCTTTCCGGCGTCTTCTCCTCTGCTGCGTCGGCACATGCGCAGTATAGAGGACGTCGCGCCGTCACTATGGCGATGATGCAACCTCCTCTGCTGCGATTGTGCTGGCCGGAGAGCCGGCCGGCACATGCGTGGTTGAGACGACACTGGACCGTCGCGACCATTCTGCAATGATGATTGCAGAATGGCCGCGGAACGGACAGCTTCCATTGACTTAAAAAAAAAAATAAATTTGCTACAGAATCCCGAGGCAGAATCCCACCCCGGATTTCACAATGCAAATCCGCCCGTGTGCAGGTAGTCTTACCCTACGTCTGCTAACCGGCTCATCCAATATGGTCCGGTGACCAGTTAGGCAAGTGCTGAGGCTACAAAGACTCCCCCGGTGATGGCAGCCGCATTCTAGATAGCAGCTGTGCCAATGACAGGTGCCCGTGAAGTGGGGATGTTGCTGTGAAGTGGACAGAAGTTGCCCGCAAGTCTATAATAATCCTGCTCTTCAGTAGGACGCTGCTGTGCGTTCTATTTATATTGCCCGTATTCCGCACCCAAGTTATCAACTGGATGACCTTACAAAAAAAAAAAAAAAAACACATTAAAAGGGGTATTGAGTTCCACAAAATGAAGTTATCCACCATCGACAGGATAGAAGATAACTGTCCAATCAGCGAGGTCCGACCGCTCTGAACCTAAAAGTATCCGAGTGAACGCAACAGCATTCCGGCATGTGTGATGCTGCTTCATTCATTCCAACGGGACTACTGGAGAGAGCCGAGCACTTGAATTCTATCATCCTTGGCAGTCAAATAAGAATGAATGTAAAGGCGGGGTGCCTGTGAACTGCCACCCCATCAGGAACCTTCATTGTCGGGACTGCTGGGGTCCGAGTGGTCAGACCCCTAATGATTAGATAAAAGGGAGCCCATCACCAGGTTCCTGCTGCTCGGATCGCAGGCAGCCAGGACAGGCATGTAAGTGACCTCCATGTAGGTTTTATGCTGAAGTCTAATTCAGAAGGGCACACCAAGTCACGGGGTTGGCACCACGTCAGCCTCTCTCATCTAGAGACAGTTCTCTCCCGGCTTGTCTATAGGGAATGTGCAAACTTCACTGTCCGGATCTCAATCCAATCGAGCATCTTTGGGATAAATTAGAACGCCATATTTTTACATCCCCGCATCACTATCTGAAGCTCTCCTTGAGGAATGGAGGCGAATCCCTCCACACATCTATGGGCATTCGGTGGAAGGCGGCGGAGGAGGGTTACTGCAGTCATTGGGGCCAAAGGCGGCCCAACACGTGCTAAAAAATGGGAATAAAATCTAATTTCATCACAACCCAATACTTCTGTTAACATAGTGTATTTGGGAAGTTTGCTCAACGTGCATCTCCAACAGAAGGCTGCGGCGACATATCACGGCATTCAACACCAAAAAACTTCCACTAATACTCTATAACCCGCCCCCCCCACCCCCGAATAGAATAATCATCTATTACAATATACTAATTAGAAAGAGAAAAACAAGATAGCACTTATGTCTGATTCTTTGTTCCCCCAAGAGATAAGCACTATCATTCATGCACCGAACATGCTTATCCCTCGAGGAGGAAAATACCCACCAGATGTTTATGGTGAATTCAGGGGAGACTGCGATCACCGCTCACCTCCCACAGAAGAATGGCTCATCCCGAGATTAGATAGGACAGGTCCACACAACGCAACCGTGTTGTAACGACCCGCGATACAATTAGATGATGTGTCACGCCACATTATGATTGTTACCGTCCAAAAAGGCATGCGAACAAAATGCATAAAACACGTCATTCTACATTGCGCCGATCATCTCAATGAAACCGGCATCCAGCAGATTTTGGTGCCTCGTTAGGTCATGGATAGCTATTGAGATTTGTGCAGAATCACCTAGAAAAGCTTTGGTTTTTTTTTTCATAGTAGACTTTTTTTTTTGTAACCCTACCTGCATGTTTATTATCCCCCTGTCCCCCCATATTTTCAGTAGCCATTATACATCTACCAGGGCTGCGCAGTCAGTAAGTCCGTCCTCCGATTCCTTTACGTGACTCATGTTTTTTAAAGTGATACATTTACGGTATTACAATGCCAGCATCGGGCTTTTCATCACCGCTGTGATAAACAATCAAGCTACTGAGATATAGTAAGAAAAATACAGTAGATTTTAATGTTCCAAGATTAAAATGTTTCTGAAAAGCTTCTGCGCCTTACAGCCCAGAGGAGGCAGGGGGGTCTGCTATATCCAGAGAGCCCTGACCGCTACCTTAATGATCCGGTAGCTCACAGATCGATCATCAGATCTCTGCAGCCGTACATACCGCGGCTGTACAGTCCTCCCTCTCCCTGCCCGATCAATCCCCTCCAGCATGTAGCAGAGCTGTATGTGTGCACATGAACGTTGCAGAGCCATGTGTGTATGTAGCAGAGCTGTGTGTACAGTCTGTACAATGTGCGTGCAGCATTGCTGTGTATAATGTAAACTTTAGTGCTTGCGCCATTGTTTGAATGGACACTAGGTTTAATAGGAGCCGACTGTTCACTGTTAACCCACTTTTCTATACAAGAACACCAAAGTTACTGACTGTAGCCCCTCCACTTCGTTAGACCCCCAGAGATGTTTAAATTAGTATGAAATATTTTTTTCCTATTTTCAGTTGCTTAAACCCGGGGTTCATCTTATAATAAAAAAATACAAAATGCAACAAATTCCACATTGAATTATAGCATATTAATATTACATAAGCTGGAGTCTGTACATTTTTACCGACGCCGTAACCCTGGTATCTGGGGGAAAACAGACTATAGAGGTGAAAGTGATGTTTATACAGAAAATTAAACTTCTAGAGGTTCACTAAAATGGGCGTAACGTCGTCTGCGTATTACACGCGTATTGTTTTACTTGCGTGACACACGGTACACAGCGCATACTTACGTAACGTGCATTTACTTTGTAATTTAGGCACCCAAAGCCTATTATATGCACCAAAATAGGACACGCTGTGTTTTTTTTTTTTTTGTTTTTTTTTAACATGCATAAAATACGTGAAACACACACGTCTGAACAACCCAATGTAAGTTAGAGGACTTTTGGCACTGTATGTGTGTAATACACAGAACAGACCCGTGTGGATGAGCCCTAAAGCTTAAGGGATCTTTGATCCCAAAACTATGGCAGGGAACGCAGCACCCCCCGTCGCAGACGCTGCAGCCAGCACCCCCCGTCGCAGACGCTGCAGCCAGCACCCCCCGTCGCAGACGCTGCAGCCAGCACCCCCCGTCGCAGACGCTGCAGCCAGCACCCCCCGTCGCAGACGCTGCAGCCAGCACCCCCCGTCGCAGACGCTGCAGCCAGCACCCCCCGTCTCATGAAAAACCTATAGGAAAAACATAAGGAAATGTCTCACTCTTCAATCCTAGCGAGTACAAGATGGAAGCCATTCGGAAACAGTCAAAAAAATAAATAAAAAGGCCGCGAGGAGGCCGAACCTACTGCACAGTACAAGCTGTGACGGAGCGTAATCCGCCACTTACGGCACGTCCACGGGGTAATGACAGGACGTATCCCGGGTATGGGCCGCACTTCTGTTTGCCTCCTTTCCTTATTAAAGGGGTTGTGGTTTGGAAATATTAATGGCCTCTCCTATAACACAAATGTGTTGGAATGTTTGAATTTGAAATGCAGCCAATGATCAAATGATAAGCGAACGAATTATCATTCATTTCCAAAAGATCCTAGTTGGCTCATTCGCTAATCGTCTGGTTTTAAACACCGATTCAGTTCTCATTGACTAAAGACTCGTTCCCACGAGCGTATGCGTAAAACGCAGCGTTTAACCGGTCTGTGTGAGCAGCAGAGACCGCGGATGGCAGAGACTTTTCTTTTAAACTCCCCGTTCCATTTCATAGCGAGGGTGGCATATAAATCGTCGCCCGTATGAAATATATTGCGTATCGACAGCGTCGAAAACCATAAGGCTCACGCTGAGAGGTACGCTGAGAGGTATGCGGAGTAATAGAGCGTGCTGCCATCTTTTCCTCGCACATGTTTGGAGGCTAATGTGAATGGATCAATGAAAAAAAGTCTATTTACTTTCATTGACTCCATTCACCGAGTGTCACGCGGGCGTAATACACGCCGAAATCACGGCCGTCTTGCGGTTTTCTCTCGCTAGACAACACGATTTTCTTATGTTAAAAACGCATTGCATGAAAATCGCAAGTTCATGTATTGCGATAAAAAGGAGGCTCCATGGGAAACATGGGAGATAACAAAAAAAACGCAGAGAAAGATGCGAATGAAACCATTGGTTTCATAATGCTACGTTTTCCCTCACTTTTGCTTCACTCAAAAAAATGCGCAATTGTCTCTCAAATGTGAGAGCACCCATAGGCCAAACTCACACAGCCGTAAGCGTAACGCGCCGTGAGGTTCCCGCACCTTTTTTTACAGCTGTAAATCCAGCCATGAGCTGCATAATTGCACCGTGCATTGTTTATATTTCCTGCGCCGTCATTTGGCGAGGACTCGTATACTCGCAGCCCATACACGATATATATGCCCGACAATAGAGAACAATGGGCTCTCACGTAGATACATGGCAAAATAGATCATGCTGCGTTCTATTTTGCGCAATTCTGACACACTAACGTGAGCAGAACTGCTTGAGGTAATGTAATTGAGTGCCTGTGAACTACCCGCTATCACACAGGTGTACGGAGCCCACGCAACACGCGATTCCCATACAGGCGTGTGAGCCCGGTCTTAGGCTAGGCCATCATTGTAGATTGGAGATGGTCTGCCGCCTGAGACCCCTGACCATCAGCTGCAAATTGGGCCTCTGTGCGGAAACACAAAGACCCATCTGATCGACGGGGGTCCCAGGCGGTGGCCCTCGCCAAGTGACTAACTGATGGCTTATCCTAAAGCTCCTTTTTACACGGGACGTTCAAGGAAGCAAAGACCAACGATAATCGTTCACTAATCGCTCCGTCGCTCTCAGTCGGCGGGTCATTAATAGTTTAAAAGTGGACAGCCCCTTTAATACGAAGAGAAAAAAAAAAAAAAGAGGTATTCGAGATATCGCCATATGATAAGGTCGCACGGCCTGCAGAGCCATTCCATGCAGGCCATCGCACAGGCTCACCACTGGCCTATGGGCTGACGCAAGACGATTTACAAGGCTGCAGACACCGGCGGGCCACCCCACCGGTGATCACTCCGGCGCTCCTAGGGCCCTTTCACACGGGCAGATAAATCGTCCAGATTTCTGCGATCCAACGAGAATCTGGCAATTGTCGTTCAGTCTAAACGCAGGCCCCGACGGAACGGCGGTCGTCCCGGCGATAATCGTTCTTGCACTTTTACACAGGAACGAACATCAGTGAATGGAGGCGGAGCGTCCAGGGGATGGCGCCATGCCACCCGCCCGACTTTACTCAGTTGCTCATAGATGAATGACTGCCTGTTTACACGGTCCAATCTGTCACGGAAACTGAATAATAAGTTCGCTTTCACGCAGCCTAGATAATCGCGCAAGATTTGTGCGTCACAAGATGCACGAATATGAACCCCGTTCTTTCGAATGAGGTCATACACATGAGCAAATTCTTTACCGCATAGCGATGCAGAAAAACAAACTAAAAAAAAAAGATGGTGGCATGTCCTGTCTTTGTCCGGCCCTCGCATTGCCCATTGTTTTCAAAGGGGCCGGCAAACAATGACGTGAGGGTTCCCATTGAAAACACGCTGTGATCCTCCGCCGCGGCTTTTAGGATCGCTACTTCCCTTAAAACATGATGCGAGTTTTTAAACACAAAAGCGCCCTGCATCCGCGGGGACATCACACGTTGGCGAGCGCGATATGCCATATTTTGAAGGCGTTCTCCCCTAGTCCTGTACCGCAGCACCGTATGGCGGCAAACTGAGCGCCTATAGCTTTTGTAACGGGGATCTGCAGAGACTCCATATGCGTCCGCGCCGCGAGCTGCTGCGAAAAAGGTCTAATTTATCAAAGCTAGTCATAGGTAAAAGAGATCATGGCCGCAGCGAGCAGCCAGATCAGGCGCATATATTATATGGTACATACACGTGCGCATTATCCCTCGCCACATCTTCCTGAACAGCAGTAACCATCGCCCCGCGGGACGCCGGCTCAAGCTGGGAAGCACTTTGACTCCAACTCAGTAATGGAATCTGATGTCCCATCGGGGACGCAGGATGATAAAAGCCAGGAAAGGAGAAACGATCGAGCCGGACGGTACAAAGGCGGATATTACAGCAGCGACAATGCGCTGTTTCTTTTGTTACGACCGCTGTGTAATAACAACATGGACACGAGAAGAGGGATTAGTGAATCGCGGCATAAAAAAAAAAAATTACGAAAAAACAAAAACCGCCTAGCAGAAAATACAAGTCCTTGAAACGTCCTCTTTTATCAAGACTAAAACCTACTCAGACGTCCTTATATACGTCTCTGAAAAAGATGGCCGACAACTAGCACGGCCACTAGTGCTGCAGCCATGGCTGCTGTCGCCCTACTTTCCCAGAATGCCGTATGATAAACCTGCCACACCTATATCACCACATGGCAAGCGGGCAGCCAGAGCGGCCATGTTGGTTGTCGAGATTGACACAGTTGCTGACATATTGGTATACCGAGCCACAAAGGCTCATGGGGTCCGTGTATGTGACATCAGCAGAAGTGGCGTAGCGGCATCATGTGATCGCATTCCCAGGAAAAGGAAACACTTTCGCAAAAATGCTTAAAGGGAAATTTCGCTCAGTGTACAAAAAGTTGAATGAATGCCGGAGTCGGTCTTGGACTGTCCCTTTAAATGCCCCTCCGCTCCACCAGTTTCGGAAGAAGAAACTAACCGCGGCTGCAGTAGGGACAAGAACAATGAAGCCAGTGGAGCAGCAGGGAATGCAATGGCGGTGCTGGAGGGGAAGGACAGTTAGAGGGGTATTCCGGGCTTTTACCCTCAGGACAGGTAATGAACAGTTGATCAGTGGCCAATCCTCTGGCCCACCGTCAGTGCTGCGGGGCCGGATGGCATCATCAGTGGTCAGGGCCAGCAGTGTAATAGGAGGGAGCGCTCCCAATGAAATCAACGGCAGTGAAATCAGCTATTACACATCCGGCCCTGCGCACCGATGCAGACGTCCGATCCCCGCTGCACCGCCAGCAGAGATCCCCAGCGACAGATCCTGGCCGATCAACTATTGATGCCCTATCCTGAGTACTGGTAAAAGCCCCGCAACACCCCTTTAGACCAGCTTCACATGGTCATGAGCGTATTTGCGCAATAGGTTTTGCGCACGTGTGAGCGTATTCTACAAACAAAAAAAAACCACACTCCTCCCACTGATTTCAACGGGCAATGAAGTTTAATATGTACTATTTTTGTGCGCAATACGCATAAATAGATCATGCTGTGTATTTTTTTTTTTGCGTGCGCAGATGCTCATATGAACAAACCCATCAAAATCAATGGGTTCTACTCACCACGTATTGCGCAGGTGTAATACGGAGAGCAAACGCCTTCACGTGAATAAGCGTTAAAGAGCGAGCACTGTCAATATTATATTATCCTTACCTGCTCAGCGGCAACTTCAAAAAGTCCCAGAAAACCCCTTTAATATAAGATTACGTACAAGTACTGCGGAGGGATCACGGCGACTCCTGAACCGCTGCGGTACTACAAGTCTCAGCATATAGCATCACATGGGCTGGAGAGCCAGGCATCACATCCTTGGGCTCTAACCCCCGTGCCTATAAACGGGACCCTTCGGGGCTCCCCATGGACCCCACCGGCTGCAGCGACATGATGGCGTCTATATATAGCGCAGCGGATCCTCGGCTATCACGCATGAATCATTGCTTTTCTTAGCCGTATCAAAGCCGGTGGGTTTATTTTCTGCTCCCGCTCTGGTTGGACTGGGAATAAACCCAATACTATGCTAATGGCAGGCGAGCGGGCCAAGGGGGCGGCTGTCAGAGAGGGGTCTAACCAGCTCAGCAGCCGGAACGCTAATATGTATATATACATACACACAGATATATATGTAACGTGTAGGCTTGCATGTTGGAGCACGGCACGGTTCCGCTCTGCACGGCAGCTTATGTAACCTGCACACACGGCAGTAAGACCTCACCGGGAAGTCCTATAGGTGACGGTGCTATGGATATAATGAGGCCTTACAGCCCGGCATGTATACGGGGCGCTGTGCCCATCTCACTATGATCTGGCATTTTCTGAACAGACACGTGTATAAACATACATGTACAGGCAGGGCACATATAGATGCATGCATGTAGGCTCCGCTCTCCATCATGGGAGCTCTGGTGAGCCAGCTCTGTAATAAGGGCACATATAGATCTATAGATCAGCCAGGCATCTAATACAGCAGAGACATGATGCATGACACATACGTCCCCCCCAAATGTTGTGCAATCCCCCATGGGCGGGGAAGCCACATGTCGCCCGTCCTTCTCCCAGCCCCTGCACTCTAGGGGTACCCCCACCCCAGCTCTGTGCCCGGGCGGACGCCGCCCCAGGGTTCCTCACCTTTAAATTTGAGCTCATGCTGAGGCTCCAGGACAAGGACCTGCTCGGATTTGGCCATGTCTCCTCCGGGGTGATCTCCGGGAAGGGGCAGTGCATGCAGCGGTCAGGGGGTGCTCGGGGCCTGTGCAGTGAGCAGTGCAGGAGCTGGTGATGCAGCAAAGCGGCGGAGGGCGGAGGCTGCTGACGTCACGCACTGCAAGGCCCGGGGCAACGTTCCATCCGCCGCGCATGCGCAGGAGACGGGGCGGGGAGCGAAGGAGGAGGAGAGACTGCAGGGGACACGCAGGGCAAAAGCCGAGTGAGTGACAAGCGGGGAGGCTGTACTGCGCATGTGCGGTCTAGAACCAGTGTAGGAAGATGTAGACACAGTCGCAGACATTGTAGCTGCCTCCTCGTGAGGGGAGTTCGAAGCTCAGAGAAACCCGCCAGTATCTTGTGCTTATAGGGGCTTCAACTGCAAGGATTGGGCCTCCCCAATGCAGGCTGACATGGAAGACGTCCGTTAACGTGTATTAGTGGCCCTAGTGTGACTGTTCTCAGTGAGGGGAACCAAGTAATCTTGTAGATAGGAGACCTGTTAGTGGCCAACAAGAATACATGATGTCACAGCGAGCTTTCGGGTCGTCTATCGATCCTTCCTCAGGCTAGCATGGAACTGGTTTGGACGGGGCACAGGTACTGGTGCAGCTAGTCTCCACCAGTAAGAATGGGTGGAGACATGGGAGGGCCAGGTGACAGCCACAGCTGCCGATTGGCTGATGCACACACTCCTCCGCAATACTGCTGGCCCCACTGGCACTGTACCCGCCGACCTCCCATCTCCCCTCCTGGCCCCGCTGTCACTCTCTCCCCAGTGGCGTTGCATCTCCGCTCCCGGACCAACTTTCAGTTTCCCCGCAAGTCGCCCATCATCTGCCCTCCAGCCTTGTGTCACTATCCACACCGGACCGTCTTCCCTGCTGCCTCGGCCGATGACAGTGTCCCCAACGGCAAACACTCTCGGTTCCCGGACTTCTTCTCCCGTCCTCCTCTGGCGCTGAAGTCGGGCAGCTGTCACATGGCTGCATGAATAGAGACGTCGCCGCTGAAGGCCAACCAGCTGCCGCCGGCAGTCTGTGCTGCTTAAGGCGGCCCCGCTCTTCCCGTCCCCCCGGCGGGTCTCAGGCGCTGTCTTCATCTGGCAGCATGGTAGCCAATCGCCAGCTGTGGGCATTCCCTATAACTCAACCCACACAAGCCATGTCTCTACCCATAGTTCCGGCGGAGACAAGATGCACCAGTACCTGGAGCACATATATAACATATAAATGCAGAGAGGACACCCCTCTTGATTGAAATACAAATGTTCACACACAGCAATTTAAGACTGTTTTGCACTCAAAACGTAAAACAGACAAACTGAGCTGAGAGATAAATACTTAATCAGTTCACTGAGCTCAGGAATGTGACAATTTTATGATGGTACCAAACCTTTTTTTGCGTTTAAACGCTTTAGATGCAGGATGTGAAAAGTCTCAGAATTTTATTTTTTACTATTAGCCCCACCCCAAAATAAAGACAACACCCCCATAATGAAAGCAGTTTAGTGCTAGAGTGCCGCCATAAAGGATGCATCCACAGGGCAAAGCCATGATTGGGTACCGTAGTCATGTGACGTGTCGTCTCCAAGGTAATAAATCTTGTTATTAGTATAACGCCAACTTATTCCGCACTGTTACTATTGAGGCCACTAACCGAGTCACTAATACTATTGGGGCCACTATTGTGAGCTCTATCGCTATATTGGGGCACTATTACTATTAGGGCCACTACTAAGGCACTATTACTACTAGGGGCACTATTACTATTGGGGGCCACTACTAAGGCACTATTACTACTAGGGGCACTATTATTATTGGGGGCCACTACTAAGGCATTATTACTACTGGGAGCACGGTTACTCTTGGGGCCACTACTAGGAGCACTATTACTACTGGACCACTACTGAGGGCACTATTACTATTGGGGCCACTACTAAGCCACTATTACCATTGGGCCATAACTAGGGGCACTATTTATACTGGACCACTACTGGGGGCACTATTACTATTGGGGCCACTACTAGGGGCACTATTACTATTGGGGCCATAACTAGGGTCACTATTACTATTGGGGCCATAACTAGGGGCACTATTACCATTGAGGCCACTACTAGGGGCACTATTACTATTGGGGCCACTACTAGGGGCACTATTACCACTGGACCACTACTGGGGCACTATTACTATTGAGGCCACTACTAGGGGCACTATTACTATTGGGGCCATAACTAGGGGCACTACTACTACTGGACCACTGCTAGGGGCACTATTACCGCCACTACTAGGGGCACTATTACTATTGGGGCCATAACTAGGGGCACTATTACTATTGGGGCCATAACTAGGGGCACTATTACTATTGGGGCCATAACTAGGGGCCCTATAACTACTGGACCACTAGTAGGGGCACTATTACAGCCACTACTAGGGGCACTATTACTATTCGGGCCACATACGTCCTGATAAGTCACATTCCCACCCCCCACCCCTATCCTTTTACATTGGCCAGTATTTCTTTTGACAATGGTGGCACCCCTAGCTGGGATGCTCATTCATCCCAAGAACAGGGCCCCTGCGCATCCTAAAGTGAGATCAACGGCGTTTACACATGCGCACTGCTGCTCATTCATTTCAATGGGACCGCCAGAGATAGCCGAGTTCAAGCGCTCAGCCATCTGCTGCAGTGCCACTGAAGAAAATAGAGGGCAGCAAGCATGTATGACCGCCAGTGCCCAGTTCTTGGGATTAGTGGGTGTCGCCGGCGTCTGCAGGTTAGGGGATACCTTGCTTTGGTGGGATAACCCCTTTAACAATCATCAGCCATAGAGCGCCCCTATTGACAGTGCCAGGCAGTGTCTGCAGGAGACGTGCCAACCATTTCCTGGACCTGGGAGCTCCTCTCTTTTTTGGGAGAAGACTCTCAGATAATCAGGTAGAGTTGGCAAGTATGGCAAAAAGTCCTGTACCGCACATGGCAAGAGACCCCCTTTACATATGTTGTTAGGAAATGTGGACGTCATGGACGTCTAATTGGACCCCTTCTACAAGCAAAGCGGAGAGCCGCTAACAAGGAGCACCTCTTGTTCTGGTGGACCCAGTCAGTCCATGTATGACTCGGGCGGCATATAAGATTACATGATGCCATCTTCTTATTTTACTCGCATGTGGGTATTTTTGACAAGAAAAAATATAAAATAGACCCAATGTGGCTGTTTAATTGCTCACATCTGGAAGGACGCGGCTTCTTCCATTGATACATACGCCATCAGATAAGGGCCATCATTATAATTTATGCTCTTTAGCAGGGGTGTCCAACCGCGGCCCAGGATGACTAGGAATGCGGTCATCACAAAATCGTAAATTTGCGCTCGTGGCGACTTGGCGAGCAGGTAAGCATTCTGATTTGATTAATAAGGACAGGGGCGCACCGATTGCGGTCACAGCATGCGGACCGGACTCAGAGGTGGAGGAAGGCCCGCATAGGGTTCTGTAGGTGGTACCTGGCAGCGGTAGGCTATGGGCTTTCACTCAAAGACGGGCTCATGCAGATGACGAGTCAGCGGGCGGCACTTGCAGCTCTGTGACTGTCTGATTTTGGGCTCCTTCACATTGGAAAGGAAATTGCGCGATTTTCTCGCAATGCGAGAGTGAGTGAAAGCGAATGCCTATGAAACCAATGATTGTCAATGGTTTCACTCATTTGCGATGTTTTCACTCCTGCGATTCTGCGTGAAAAATAATCGCAGCATGTCCTTTTTTTGTTGTGACATCACCCATTGTCTGCAACGGGGCTGGCGGCAGCGCTGGCCCAGTGAAAACAATTCGAGAACATCATGATGCCCTGCTGCGGCTGTGACAGCTGCGGAAGGGGATCCCTTCAGCACTGCATGGATATGAGGCTGTCGCATCCAAGGGTTTCCTCATGTTTTCGATAGCGCCGGCCCCATTGAAAACAGTAGGAGAACATCGCAACCTCCTGCTATGGCTGTGACAGCCACGGCGGGGATGAAGGGAACCCCCGCAGGGATGCCAGGCTGTTTCCATGTGAAAACACCTGGCATCCAGGGGTTTTCAGAAGGATGGCGGGGGCGATATCAATATAGCTTTCACCAGTGTCCAGGAGCCCGCACGCAGTCTCTCGGGGTCCACCGAGTGATGTTGAATCGTTTTCCTCTTGAGTCCTGATTGCTCCTAATTGGTATCAAGGTGGCGACGAGTGACGGTGATCTCATCGTGGCCAGCCAATTGGAGGACGATGGGGGATTTTGGGGACGGCTGAGGTAGACGATGGGGGATTGTGTTGAGGGCGGAGGATGATGATGGGGGATTGTGTATATGTCATTAAAACCACCACATGGGTAAAATCCCTAAAAAGGCGTCGAGGAGGATGTCAGGAATCGCTCTAACGAACAGGCGCTGCCCAGGCAAGCAATTACAGCTGAATGCAGAACTGGTGCTGCAGCTAATATACCAACTCGTTGTTCTTCAGCACGGATCGGCAGAGGACCAGCTCCAGCGCCATTCTGTCGAAGAGAAACAGGAAGGCGAGACTCCATGGGGCAAAAGAGCGCAAAACGTGTATCACCGAGCAGCGGAAAAACATCATTTGATAAGATGGATCCAGATTTCTGTTGCCCCGTGCTGATGGGAGGTCAGAGTTTGGTACAAGCAGCATGAATCTGTGACCCCTTCCTGTCAGGCTCGTAGACCAATGGAGTGGTGAAGGCCGTCTTGGCACATCGTGGGTCCTCTGATATCTGTGGATGGACGCCACAATGAATTGCTGCGGTTCTGAAGGCCAGAGGAGGTCCAACGCTCTACTAGATAGGGGTCTCTGACAAAGTGGCTATATTGTCTTAGCTTAACCTCTGTATAGGTATGTTCACAGGTTGGTGGGATAATATTGTTCAGACCCTCTGTCACAGATTCTGTCATTTTTGATGGTGGGCACAAATTGCACCATGCTGATGGGAGGTCGAGATTTGGTAGAAGTAGCATGAATCGATCACCCGTCAGGTGGGTGGAGTAGTGATGTAGAGGATTTTTGGGCACACCCGGAGTCCTCTAATACCTTTGGATGGACATATTGATGAATTGCCGTGGTTTAAAGGCCAAAGGATGTCCAACGCGCTACTAATTAAGGGTCTCTAATAAAGAGGCCAATGTGAGACTAATGACTGTAGCTATGATGCATACAAGAGGATCTCTCGAAAACACCTTCAGCCTCTTACACTGAGGGCCAGTGGGTGATGGATGCGGCTAGGGCACACGGGCAGAGAGTTTCCTGATATATGCGCCAAAGCTTGTGTGATAAGAGACTGGATTAAAGGGGTTTTCCCCCCGACTTAAAATTGCTTCATAACCTCTCTGTCTTCCTGATTGACATGTGACTGCTGCAACCAATCACTACGTATAGGTCGTCACTGCTGTGACCAGTGATTGGTTGCAGCAGTCACATGGCCTGGTCAGGACAGAGAGGTTGTGGAGCAATTTTAAGTCATGGGTAAAACCCCTTTGAATAGTGTGCTCTGGTATAAAACACTTTGTAGAAGCGCTCAACCATAGGAATACAGCAAGGTTCCAATAATCAGGCATGTCTGGGTGTCGGATTATCAGAAATGATGAACTGCTGGAAGTTTGAATATGGCTATTATAGGCAGATAGATATAACGCCTGCATGCATATTCAGCTAGTACCCTGTTTCCCTGAAAATAAGACAGACCCTGAAAATAAGACATAGCAAGTTTTTGAGGATGCAAAATGATTTTTCAGCTTTTTGAGGATGCTTGAACTATAAGCCCTACTCCAAAATTAAGCCCTGCTAACAGTTAATTTAAAAAGTCAATTTAAATAGTGTCCAGGCAGCTATACATGTAAAAAAGTTAAACCTTTTTGAACAAAAAATTAATATAAGACACTGTCTTATTTTCAGGGAAACACAGTAGTCATTCTGTGTAAGGCCAGCTTCACTCCTGAGAGTTCCCAAGACACTCTGCTGTCTGGAATCTTCTGCTTGACCTTTGACCCCCTGCCGGACTTCGGAGTGTCATGTCCTCTAATCCAGCATAGGAATATTCTTAATGCATGCCGGATTACCAGACTTTCCACACAACAGGGTGCCCGATGATTGGCAGTGTACGGTGTGCATGTGAAGGCTTGTAGGTGCTACATGGGTGACACAAGGATGAGGACGCAGGTACGGTTCACAAAAACAAGAGGTTTTTTTTTTATTAGAAACGATTTTACTGTTTTCAGCAATGAACAAAGGCGATTAAAATAGTTTGCGGTCAAAAAGCTTAATTCTTCCCTTTCCAATAGACGCTAATTACACAAATTAAGAAAAATAATATTAGCACAAAACACAATACAACGGTTACGTTTTTCCTTGGTACCAGCCCAAGTCCAAAGTACAAAAATATTAAGCCGCTGGTGGGGGAGGGGCGGGTAATTACAGGTTAATTAAATAGAAGGACGTGAAGATTGCTGGATGCGTTATCTATCGAAAGGCCTATTCACATAGCGCAGTTTTGGCAAAAACCTGCGATACAACCGCCACGTGCGAATGACCCTAAAATACAAATTCATCTCCTATATATCAAAAAATAGAGCGAAAATCCATAGAAAATGCGTCATTCTACACGAGCGGCCGCCTACACAGCGGTGAATATTAGTGTTGTACAATGGAGCGGTGCATCGTCCGCCATGATGTCGAAGAAAATACAAAGACGGAGGTCGCGTCTGTCAGATACGTAGGACGGCTGCTGGGAACTATTAAGCGGACAGGATTTAGAATGGCGCGCGATTCTTAAAGGGGTATTCTCACCGTACGGCTCTAGGATATGCCATCAGTTTATGATCGTGGGGGTCCGACCTCTGGAACCCCGATCGATCCTGAGAATGAAGGGACTGGAGTGTTGGTTGCACAGTGACAACAATCACCCGCTGTGCAGCTTCAACCGAACGGGGTAGTTACAGCCTCCGGCCAGCTGGGAGCGCCGATGTGCAAGGAAGACTTAGAGGAGTTTAAGATGGAACTAGACGTCTCTTTGGGAACTTTCAAATGTTGATTCAGGGATTATTCTGCCATTATGGAGTCGGGAAGGAATTGTTCCCCTCGGGGTGGGTTGCTTCTATCTCGTTTTTTTTTGTCTTCCTCTGGATCAACGTGGGGGAGGAAGGGGGGGGGAAACAGGCTGAACTGGATGGACAGTTGACTTTTTTCAGCCTAGCATCCTATGTTACATAGGTAATAAAGTCTGATCAGTGGGAGTCATACCACTGAGACCCCCACCGATCCCAAAAATGGGGGTCCTAAGTCTTCTTGTCACTGCACCTCTGTCCGTAGGGACATAGAGATTGAATGAAGTGGTGGTCGCACATGCACGATGCCATTCCATCTATTTCAAATGGGGCTGATGGAAATAGTAGAGTATATACAAGCACTTCACCATCGCCGGAAGTTCTGCTGAAGATGAATGGACCGTTGTAGCGGATAGTCGACCGCCGAGCCATCAATCTCCTTTTCACTGCAGGAGGAGGAGAGATGGACTCAGGATTCCTATTCTTGACATCGTTAGGGATCCCACCCCAATCAGGTTTTTATCACCCATCCAATTGCCAGGTGATAACTCTATTTTGGTACAACCCCTTTAAGCCAGAGAAGCCCCCCCATTCTCAGAGTCCAGCGGATCATAAAGTGACGGTATGCAACGATATCCTTCCTGTCAAACCAATAGACACCCTGACCTAAAACAGCCGGACCCCACGGTATGTCAAAGGGGCGAGCCGGGCTCCGGTGGTAGACGGAACGGGCGCTGCATCGTGCATTCCATAAAGGGCGCTATGATGCAGATGAGACTGGCGTCTTATGAAGGTGCGGTATTTAATGCCCGGCGCTTGTCACTCCATTCATATCTAAAACGAAATTCAAAATTCTGCTGGTTTCTTGTTCTCAGACAGCAATGCATTGTGGGAGCTTAGAGGATAATTACACGATCTGTTCAGGCACATGACTGGCATCATAGTGACAATAAACCGCCATCTGTTTCCAAGGGCAACCAGTTGAATTTCGATCGCAGCCGGGCATGTGAATAGCAAAAACATAAAAACTGCTAAAATCGGCCCATAAACAGTAAAACAGAACATTTACGAAGCGGAGCGCCGTCTGGAGGTGGATGTAAGCGGAGCGCCCGCATCCCAAGTGGGATTTTCCCTTTATTTTGGAGCAATTACTACAGAGAAAAAAGTGCGGGTGACGCCAAAAACAGCCAATCAGATGGCGGCTTTCAGTTTTTGGCACTGGAGTCTGATGTGTTGGCATGGGCAACACAATCCACAGCTACGTTATACATTGGGCCTAATGTCCCGCGATGGGCTCAACGTGTCCCTGGAACTGCCCAATGGTGATGACCGTGGTGAGCGCGGCTCAGCATGCTCTACTTTCCTGCGCATTTGCCCAACCAAAGTCCCCATAGAAGTCAATGCAGATGCAGAACGCTAGAAGATGCGCGATACGCTGCAGAATCGCGCAGGAAAAGAACACACCTTGAACTCATTAGACTAATTAGCCGTCCCCAAGGCTGCGAGCCTCAGTGCATGTTTTCTTGCATGAGCATGCCTCGCACGCTTAGAAACCATCAAAATATATCCCGACCTGCGCGCAAAAAAAGGAATGTTCATTCCGCAAAAACGCAGCGCTAATGCGCTTACACTCATCTGAAGCCGGCTTTACCGTCAGTTCTGTTATCTCCTCCGTGCGTCACATGAATTGCCTATTGATTTCAATGGGTGCTGTCTAATTATTTCCCTTTATGTCCTTTTGTTACAAACAACATATATTACAGTGGTTGTCTAGAAATTTTACTATTGATGACCTAGTTGATCAATGGGCGCCCGTCGCCTGGACAGCGCTGTCTTTACTGCAGTGGCCGGGTTGGTACTGCAGGCACAGCTCTCATTGGATTTAATGCTTGTAGTGCCAACCTCGGCCACTGCAATGCTGACAGCACTACTTGCTTCCAGCGCTGTCCACACTAACAGCGAGCCCAGCGATCAGCTGATCGACAGATCAACTACTGATTCCCTATCCTGAAGATACATCATCAATACTAATAAAGGAAGCATTCAACGGTGGTGGTGAGGAGTTTTCTTGCTCACGACTTTCGTCTATTGCTACTCCAATGAGGGTCTCTCTACCCGGAGGCCCCAGCGCATCCATATATCCCATAGATGTCAATGAGAACTGTGTAATGCGGGAAAATTAAATGCTTCTCCCCAGATTAGAGCTAATTTGCTGAGTGTTTATACAAGACAATCCCTTTAACCTAATGACTTAAATCTGTACTAATGGCTCAGCGGTTCGTAGTGACAGCCATTTGTGTAACCGCAGCTCCGGTCCGGTCTACCACTGTTCTAATAACTACAACGTGCCCTACGTAAATAAACGATGATTAATAAGGTTACAATGGCAATTATTGATGTCCCTGGCATTGACACGGTTAAGGCTCAGCCTGAATGGAAATGATAAGGAGATCTGACATAATGCAAAATATCGCTACAGCAAGTGTTATTTCCCTGTGCGCTGCCTGCATGGAGAGAAGAGGCCGCCCGTTACCCACCCGCTTCTCACCAACTGCGCTAAGCATCTACAAACACTACCTTAATGCAATGTGCAAAGTATCTGCGCAATTGGCCGCAGAGTTTCTACCCTCATATAGCTTCAGTGGAACGTTATTGGCGTCACGAACATGCTCAGGCTTCGTCGAGATCTGCTGTACAGATTTCATTTGAAGCTGAATAGCAAAGTGCCAGGTCCAGCATTTCACCGACATGAAAAGCACCTGGCGGACCCCCATTGACTGCAACGGGGTCTGCCAGGTTTCCGTCATGCCACCTGGCATTTTCCCGACATGTTGTGCTATTTTCTACCGGACCTGCACTGGTCTCACCACTGAGACCCCCTTTGCTGGTCACAGCGGGCTCATTACACCCCCAACAACGAGGAATGAATGGAGTAGCGGGCATGCATGAGTGGAGCTTCCCTATTCATTTTCTGTGGGACCGCCGGAGATAGTCGAGCGCTTGTACTTAGCCATTTCCGTCAGCCCCATTGAAATGAATGCAGCGGCGGTGCATGTTTGTACGACCGCTATTCCATTCAACCTTGTCATTATTAGGGGTGCAATGAGCCTGCAGTGACAGGACAGGGGGAATAGGGACCCCTGTTCTTGAGATTGGTGTGGTCTCAGCGGCGAAGCTGCCACTGTTCAGACATTTGTCAGCTATCCTATAGATAGGTGATAAAAGTTGTTCTTGGTACACCCCTGTAAGCCAGCCATAGATATAAGATAAAAGTTGGCAGGATCAGTCGGTGATGTAATGGATTTGGCAAAATCAGATGATCGACAGGGTTCCCAAATGGTGGACCCTTACCAATCTAAGATATTCATGACCCATCCTCAGGATAGGTTATCAATACCAGTCCCAGAAAACCCAATACAGAGAATTTCGCTCTCTGGAGGACCTGGCACATATATGCATTCTATAGGCAGCTCATTGATTTTAATAGGAACTATGTAATGTTTTCTTTCACCTCCGGAGGCACTGTAGGAAAACTAAATACTTGCTGAAACATTCCACGCAGATTGTAAGCGATCTGTTACTGGACACCCTGCGATCAGCTTATTATCAGGGGAGCCTTATCAACAAAAAATGGTTGTCCAAACCCAACAAATCCTTTAACTATTCATCAAAGGAAAGCTATAAAGTAAGACACGTCTAAATGTGCGTAACGCAGAAACAAGTATCCAAAGTGGTAAAATGAAGTCACTTAAAATATGCACAGAAGAGGAACGGCGTCCCAAATCAGAGTGATACTTCCCTTAAAGAGGTAACTAAATGTCAGGAGCACAGAGTACTGCAAACTACTGATTCAGCCGCCCCTTTATACAGACGTGCCCTGCCCCCTCCTGCCCTTTGACTAACTGTGCCTATTGAAGCTTATTGAAGGTTTTGGGATAAACAGCAGAAATCGTAATTCTGTAGCCTTCCTGGGGTGAGCAGTGGTGGAGACGTTCAGGAGCCGCTTATCTCTCCTCACCACAGAACTGGAAGGCATCAGATGAGATGACTACATGTGTGACCCTACCATATGGCTGCTGTTATCTACTGTGCATATTACACTACTGGAACAACTGAAATACAACCGGCTATGCTTTGTCCATATACCGTAGTACGAGGACTAAGGTGCATCTCTGAGAGCGTGCTTAGCGTAGGTTATTCATATCTGATCGGTGGTGGACCGTAATGTCGGACTGCGGTGCCTAGAATCCACCAGTAGAATTTATTCTGGGAGCGCAAATGAAAAGATTACCCGTCTAAGATGTGGTACTCTGCCCTTCAGTATGTATTGGCGAGGGTGTACAGCACCATGCACTGCTCATGCGGGAAGCCCACCGGGAGATACACCAGTCCGAACCTGGTGGGCCAAGACTACCAGCTGTTTGATGAGGCACTCAATGAGCAGTGCAGTCCATGTACAGCTCAGTCCTATTCCTACGCATGGGATTATGCTGCAATATCAGGCCCCACCACTACACAATGTATGGCGCTGTGCCTGGTAGACATGAAGAAGCTGCAGTGATTGCTAGAGTGCTGCGGTCTCTTCAAGCAGTGGGTAGTGGGATAGGTCACGAATATCTAATCCTTGGAGAACCCTAAAGCTCAGGCTCTGTTCACACTGGATAGTCAGTCTACTGCAGAGAGACATGTCCATTATAGGCCCCATTGATCTCAGCTGGATTTTTCTGGCACATGTGACATCAGATGACTCCATACATGTTTTTTTAGTGGCAGGTAAATTAGCGTAGCCCGCTATACTATTCTACCTGGTAATATTAAAAGGAAATCAGATATTCTAATATTTTCCCCATTGAAGGCAATGGAGAAGCAGAAGGCGAGCACCGATTATTGTTAATGGTTTCCATATCAATCTGCTAAAAACTGATGTGTTACAGAAGCGGAATTCAGGGCATGCTGCAAACCTCCTGAAATATATGTCCACACGGGCCGGAATTTGCTGTAGAATGTCCACAGCGGTGATTCAGCTGCAGATCTGCAGCGCAAAATCAGTGTTAACCCTTTGCAATCTAATTTTGGATTCAGGGTTTCCTAGGGGTCTCTCTTTCTGCCATTATACAATGGCGCCATCTGCTGCCTAGAGCCAGTACTGCGGTATGGGACATGCTGGAGAGGCCCCCGACAACAGAGCAGCTAGTAATCTACAGTAAGAATACCCTGCCGGACGTCTTCTGACATCGGAGCTGTACAGCCTTCAAATCAGAATGTCTTTAGACGTCAGAAAGTGGATTGGAAAGGGTTAAAACCTGCACTATTTGGTGAGGATTTTGGTTAGGAAGAGGTGGAATCTGCACGGAAAATGCGGTGCTACAACTGCGGATCTAAAATCCGCTCTGCAGGTCAATGTCCGGAGTGGATTTTTCTCCTCTGCGTGCAAACAAGATTTTGACAGTTTCATCCACTTCGCTGCTGATATCAGTGCGATGGATTTTCCATGTGGAAGGTTCGCATTTAAAATCCACAACAAACCCGGCCCATGTGGACGGACCCGAAAGGGTGAAATCCGTGGTAGGATCTGCATTTAGGGTGCGTTCACGAGCAGCGGATTTACTGGAGACTTTCCAAAATCTGTGTCAAAATCCACAATGTCTGATGTGGATTTTGGTGTAGATCCGCAGCAGATTTAATCCTTTCGATTGAACGGGTGAAATCTGCTGCAGATCCACAGCAAAATCTGTAACAAATGGTGTGGATTTTTTCCTCTGACCAAATCCGCTATATGTGAACTCACCCTTAAAGAGGTTTCCTGGGCTTGGATATTGATGATCTATCCTCAGGATAGGGCATCAATATCAGTTTGGTTGGGGTCTATCGCTCTGGACGCCCCCCGATCAGCTGCTTGAAGAGGTCACTGTGCTCGGTTGAGTACTACTGCTGCTTTACTGCCCATCAGGCACAGTGCCGTACATTTTATAGTGGTTGTGCCTGGTATAGCTGCACATTCCCATTTACTTGACAGTAGGATGCGACGAAGTGACAGCACTGCAGCCTCTTCAGACAGCTGATTGCAGGGGTGCAGGGTTGTAGTCCTCCACTGCGTGGATATTAATGACTTATCATGAAGATAGGTCATCAATACTAAAGTCCTGGAAAACATGCAGATTTGCAGCAAAATCCACAATGGAAAAATTCAGCCACGTCTAAACATATGTCAACAAGCCGTATGTCCCTGCCAACTAGGCACGATCAGGAAAGGACTTGATGTAAACAATTAATGATTCCATTCACTGACAGCAAGGAGGAAAATCAAACAAGAGACCGATCACCTGTATGATGATATCCAGCAGACAAACAGGCCCAGGAGATTCATTATAAATCCCATTGTCTTCTATGGTGTTGGAGCTCAATGTCCTCCTAGAGGACATACATGGAAACCGTGGGTTATACCGCCAGACAGAATACGTACAATAGTGGGCGAGAACATAGATCCTGTAGACAACTAGGAGTCGGAATAAAAAGGAAGATGGACGGCGTATATACAACATTTCCCTTTAAAGTAGATATAGTCTGTGCAAAGCTTGTAGCGGAGGAAGCGTACACACTGTGCATAGTGGTAATCGGTTGGTGGAGGCCGCCGGATAGTCCTGTCTATATGCGTCTGGTCAACAACACCTGTGATCGGCCTCCGAGGACTGTCTCCGAAGCTTGAATCCCTTCCCAGTGGCGGCGCTGGCATTACTGGAGGGTATCCGTCTACCTGAAAGGGGAAGCAAGAGAGTCATTACGGCTGCTCCATTACTGATATTTCTTCATTTCAGGGTCCTCAGTAAAGCCCCCCTAAGGCCGCCTTCACACAGATAGCAAATGTGGCAGAATTTTAACTAGCGGAATAGTGCAAGCCTTCAAATCAGCAGGGGAGGTAAAAAGTTCAAGGAACTCCAGGATCTTGAAGACCTGCAGCAGGAAGGTCTTCCTACTATGGACAGGGGTAGAGCTGGTAGGAGGAGGGGTTAACTCTTGCTTTGTGGAGCTATACCCGAGATCTTAGCTGTGTCCCCCAAGTGGCAGTTTTGGCCCACTTTATTCTTCTTAAATAGCATTTGCCGTGCAAGATAAAAAAGTGTGTTCAATTTACTGTAAGGGTTGTCACAAATGTGACGACGATACCAAACAAGTTGTTTTTTTTACATTTTTTTTTTTTTTTAATAAAAAGGGAAAATGTGCAAAAAAGTATTTTTCTTTTTACTATTTTTATGTATATCATTTTAACCATTTTATTTATTTATTTTTTATGTCCTTGTAGGGGACTTGAACCTACAATCCAATGATCACTCTGATAAAACACTGCAGCACTTCTGTACTGCAATGCCTTATCACTAATCTGCATTATCGTCGTTGACTGGTTGCCATTGCAACCCATCTGCGGTTACCTGGTAGCGGGCTCAAGACATCACAGAGGAAGCACCCTTCCTAGCTAGCAAACCGATCGCTGGTCCTCATGGGCCGGCTAGCAAACCGATCGCTGGTCCTCATGGACCGGCTAGCAAACCGATCGCTGGTCCTCATGGGCCGGCTAGCAAACCGATCGCTGGTCCTCATGGGCCGGCTAGCAAACTGATCGCTGGTCCTCATGGACCGGCTAGCAAACTGATCGCTGGTCCTCATGGACCGGCTAGCAAACCGATCGCTGGTCCTCATGGGCCGGCTAGCAAACTGATCGCTGGTCCTCATGGACCGGCTAGCAAACCGATCGCTGGTCCTCATGGACCGGCTAGCAAACCGATCGCTGGTCCTCATGGACCGACTAGCAAACCGATCGCTGGTCCTCATGGACCGACTAGCAAACCGATCGCTGGTCCTCATGGACCGGCTAGCAAACCGATCGCTGGTCCTCATGGGCCGGCTAGCAAACTGATCGCTGGTCCTCATGGACCGGCTAGCAAACCGATCGCTGGTCCTCATGGGCCGGCTAGCAAACTGATCGCTGGTCCTCATGGGCCGGCTAGCAATCATTTGAAAAACGAGCGCTCACTTGTTCATTGCTGATCGTTGGTCCTTTTACATGGCCTAATTATCGGGTGAGCGAACATGCGGGGGAATGTTCGTGCCTAATATTTAGGACGTGTAAAAGGACCTTCAGCCTCCTTTTACATGGGCAGGTAAATGGCCCATGCTAACGAGCGCTGGCTGACACTGGGCATGTCCATCAGCATTTGTTCCTTCTGCCTATGACAATATCTGCAGCGTGGAGACGAAGGATATTTCCTAGGATCGCTCATCCCTACACTGGGCTGATCAGCTGCATATCTCCCCATATCTTTCACAACAGGAGATGTGCAGCCGACCAGCCAGCATTCTTACATTCTCATAAACGAGCCGATCAGCTAACGAATGGCTCTTCACTCCTTCACTTGCTGATCGTTTGCACTTTTACACTGCCCAAATAGCGGATGAAAGGGATTGCCAGAAGACCAGGCCGGGTTAAAGGTCGTTTACTGACATATTTACTGATTATTATATTTTATATATCAGGGGAGGGGAATCTTTCTAACCCAAAAGCGCCTCCTTGCGGTCTTCCGACCTCATTAGGGTGATACTGAATCTCAGTGGGGAACCTATATGAGTGATGTACTAATCAGAGATCAATAAGGCACATTAAGATACAACGTATACAGAGTTGTCATACTGCAAAGGAAGCGTTGTAGCATTCTTCATGCAGACAGACAGAAGGATTGGATGACTACCCCCCCCCCCCCCAGATGAGATGAACAAGGTCCAGCACCGTTCTGGAGAGCAGTGCTGGCATCTGTATGCAGAGCTCGCCCATTCACTCAGCTACTTACTAATTTCTAAGAAGAGCTCGTTGATGTTGATGGCGTTCTTGGCGCTCGTCTCCACAAACACAGCATTGATGGAGTCAGCATAATCCTTGGCATCTTTTTCCAGCACTTCTCTAACAGAAGAAATATACATTTGATTACTGGCAGCGTTTACTGTAGATGGAGGCATGTGTGATAGTGGGGATCTGATCCCGAGTACCCGCACCATTAAAGGGGGATTCCAAGACAGAAAAAAGAGTTATATGGGCTTAAAATGATGAAAAGCTGAATACTCACATACCCCAGCGGCCTCCCCTCCGGCGCTGCAGCCACAGTGCCCACCACACGGAAGCCGTTAGGAAGCAGCGGGTGTATATTGTGCATGTGGCTGCCAAGTAACTCACAGGCTTCAGCGGCCATAGCAGAATAACCCTAATGAACAGCACGACCACCTGCAGCTTCTGTGCACTGGGGCTGCCGAGATAGGTGAGTATTCAATTTTTCTTCATTTTAAGTCTATTTAACTTTTCTATGTCCCGAGGAAAAAAACGTAACCCCTTAGTGACCAAGCTCTTTTGTTTTTTTTCCCCAATTTCGTGTTTTCCTCCCCCCCTCTTAAAAATCGTAACTCCTTTATTATCGACGTAAATGTCTGAGGGCTTGTTGTTTTTTGCGGGAAGAGTAGTATTTTTCAAAAAGTGCTATTTAATGTACCTTATAATGTACTGAAAAACATTTTAAAAATTCTAAAAATAGTGAAAAATGTGAAAAAAATTCCACCATCTTTCGCTGCATCTTGTTCTATGGCGCACAAACGGCAACAAAAATGACCTGATAACTTTATTCTACGGGTCAGTAATGATTACTACGATAGCAAACGTATATATATTTTTTTTGCTGTACTACTTGTATTTTTTTTCATTTTTTTTCAATTATTTTCTGCCGCCATCTTCTGCACGCAATAACATTTTTATTTTTCTGTCGACGCAGTTGTTCAGAGGCTCATTTTTTGCGGGACGTCCTGTAGTTTGCGATGGTACCATTTTGGAATACATACGGCTTTTTGATCGCTTTTTATTGCATTTTTTCTTGGAGACAGGCTGACCAAAAAAAACTATATTTCTGGCATACTTTTTTTTTTTTCAGACAACGTTCACCATGCGGGGTAAATAATGTGTTACTTTGATAGATCGGACTTTTACGGACGCGGTGATAATGAATATGTATTTTTGTTTTATTAATTAGATTTTATTATAAATCTGGTAAAAGTTTTTTTAAATCTTTTATTACTAGTTTACTTTTTTTAGTCCCCCTAGGGGACCACAACTTGCAATGCTTTGATCGCTCCTTCAGTATGATGTAATGCCATAGCATTACATCATACTGCGATTGGGCAGGCATGGGGATGGCTTGATAGGCATTCTGCCATGACAGCCCTGAAGCCTTTCAGAAGGCCCCGGTCCGCCATGACACCCCCCACGACTCCCTGCAATCTCATTGCAGCAGGCCGTACGGGGCCCCCGAACACCAGTCATTGGATTTTAATGCCGCTGTCAGAATTGACAGCCGGTGCCCGCGTTGTATGGAGGGAGATAGCCGCGCGATCGCCCTCCATACACGTCCTGCAACGGCAGGACTTAAAAACACTATAGAGCAGTCGCTAAGGAGTTAACTCCTTAATGCTACAGGATGTACATTTACGTCCTGCAGGTCTGGATATGTATGGAGAGGGGAACTCAAGTCGATCCTGCTCCATACAATGCAAGTGCCATCTGTTTCTTACAGCCAACACTCGCACGCAACAGCTCCGATAAGCCACGCCGCTGTTCGGAGCTGTTAACCCTTTAAATGCTGCAGTCAATTCCGACAGTGGCAATTAAATGCCCTGATTGATGTTTGGGGGTTGCGCACTGCCCTTGCAATAAGATCGTGTGTTGCTGTGCAATTTCAATGGCAGCTGGGGACCTTCTGAAAGCCCCCAGAGCAGGCATTGTAGACTGCCTATCGAGCCATGCCAGTGGCGTGGCTTGATAGATTACATGTCAGATCGCCGTTTGATGTAAGTGCTCAGTTTGAGACACATCCACACCATACGGACAGTGGACCCCTTCTTCTGGCATACTAGGAGTGAGAGGCCCACGGATCACACATTGATGACCGGTTTTCCAAAGGCCCTTTTACAGGAGTCACTGATGGTGACGAGCATCCGTTAGATCACTCATTCACCCGATCACTGGCCCCTGTAAACACAGCAGCAATCAGCTGACTAACAAGCAAACACTCATTCATCAGCTGATCCCATTGTTCGTGCAGACTAAATAATAATCGCTCCTGGCGGCACATCTACCTGCAGCACTGTGACTTACCTGACATCGTTCAGATCACACTTGTTCCCGGCTATGGCCACCACTATATTCGGGGGTCCGTGCTGACGCAGCTCTTTCACCCAGTTCTTTAGTGTTGAGAAAGTTTCCTGTAAAGGATACAATTATTTTGCATTCATTTTCTTCTTTCCAGCCTTATTTGTGCAGATCTATGGCTGTGGATCCGCTCACGGGTTTAGCCCTTTCCAGTGAATGAATCTGCATATGGATTTCCCGATGTGGAATCCGCATAATTTCTTACCTCTTTAGTGATGTCATACACTATAATGGCGGCCGCCGATCCCCTGTAGTACATTGGCGCTAAGGCCCGAAACTGCACCCAAAGAGAAAACAAAGCCAGCGTCACAACTTTATCCTACATACAGACAAATATAATGACTTCGGACGAATTCACGTGTGCGGATAAATAAACCCGCCAGCGGTGTGTCCGCAAGACACAACCCTTTTCTTCCATTTGGATTTGCATATAAAGTCCGTTTTGGGTCCCATTTTCCCCATCTGCAAATATAAAGCTGAAACCGGTTTTATTTCCGCATCTCTTAGCAAAGGATCTATGAGACAGAGGCGGTAGGCGACTGCATTCATGCGCTTTCTGATTTTTTTTCTGCCTCCTTTATTGACTTGTATGGGCGAGGCTTGTCCATAAATCGGACCACAATTGCGCATCCAGTGATTCTTCTCATGAAGACTTTGACGTCACACAGACCCACGGGGTCAATTTGCCAAATAACCTATCCGTATTTTTTTTTTTTACACGGACCACATGAAGAAAATATTGCAGCATACGCTATTGTGGTCCGATATGCAGAAGAGCCTCACCTATTCAAGTCAATGGGGCACAAACAATCCAGCGCATGTGCGCCATCCGCGTTTCACGGATTTGTAGCTAAGAGATCGTGGAAAAAAAATGAATGACATTTTTTTGAGCAGATGTGAAAAACAGACGACATACAGAAGTAAAGACACAAACATGGACTCTACAGAGCCACACATGGATGAAGTAACATGCTTCCCTTTCAGAAGCAACATGGAGAAGTTCCTTAAAGATACTCTGTCTACTTTTATAGTCCTATGAGCTAAGCCTACGGGCTGACAGTAGGTGGCCCGCTGAGTCAGGGGATGTGTTATACGTACCTCCCTGCTGCACGGTCAGATTCCGCTGCGGGCTCCCACATGTTGAATCTGACCCGCCCGTGGACATGAGCCCTTAGGCATAATATTATTACACTCAAGAAAGGCATCCGGCCCCCCTTACACTCTTTTAGTAAGTTCCCCATCACCATGTCCTGAGGTAGAGAGATCTATAGTCTCACTGCTCTTACAGTAAAGAACCCCTTCTTTGATTTTTTTTTCTAGTAAATGTTTTTTTTATAGCAGTTTTTCAATTACCAGACAAAAAACAAACCAAAATACCCCTTCCCGCACCTACCACTTCTATTCCCCCCCCCCCTTTTCCACAGTACACAACAGTTGAAAAGCTGGTGTAGATACATAAAATAAACTATTTGTATTTTCATCCAAATTTTGTCATCCGTTCATGTAGCTGCGCCGCCATCCCCCTCCCAAAGATGGCACACCGAATATAGACGTGTCTTACAGGGAGGAGCAGGAGAGGCCTCCAAAAATCAGTGCTAGATGGATGAGAAGAGCAATGGTAGAGCACGGTATGACCTATTCTATCTAAGGGGCCGGACCCGGCAGAGCTAACCATTTATGCCAAAGTCTGTCATATTTGCCAACAGCACTGTTTTGCAATATATTCCTTTTTCTATTGCTGGTAACCAATTAACTCTATCCTGACATTCTCCCACATCAATGTATGAGTTATATAGAACAGCAGGGCCTCCGCAACTTGTTCTCTTCCAATGGTAGAGCCATGACATAGCGAGGTCTCTAGTCTGGCCTGGTATACAGTTAGCAAGTCCAAAACCTCTTTCCAATATTGCCTCAACTTGGGCGTCCCCGCAGCGTATGCAGAAGACCCGCAGGATGCACTTACACCTGTGACAGTGTTTTGTAACCAGTCCGGTATTCTATAGACCCTGCGGAGCACAGCAAGATAGGACAGACGACGCGCCCCTTAGTGAGAATTTAGGAATATATTGCAAAAGCGTCGCCCGCTGTCCTTGTTCACACAGACCCGCGTTTCTTCAGGGTAGATGGGGGGCGGCTTGCTAGGTCTGCTCCATTAAAGATCATATAAAGTCCTGATCCTGCCTGCAGTTGTATCGCTTGGAGCCATTGCTTCACTTGCACATCAGATCATCTTGTTCTGCACAAACAGCTCGTCCGAGGAGCAGATAGTTATAGAACTGTCACCCCCCCTTCTGTGTTGGTGTAGAAACCTTCTTTACTCTAGATGCAGAGAGCGCCCCCTTGTCACATTCCTGGGTATAAATAAATGATGGCAGAGATCTCTGTATTGTCCCCTGATATATTATACATACTTATTAGGTCGGTCCTCAGCTGTCTTGTTCCTAAACTGTAGTCCGCCCCATTCCATTTATTACTTCAGTTGCCCGCCTTTGTACCCGTTCAAGCTCTGATATGTCCTTCTTGAGCACCGATGCCCAAAACTGTCCACAATATTCCCTGTGTGGTCTGACCAGTGACTTGTAAATAGGAAGGACAATGTTCTCATCATGTGCCCCTAGACCTCTTCTGATGCCCCCATGATCCTATTTGCCTTGGCAGCAGCTGCCTGACACTGGTTGCTCCAATTAAGCTTACAGTTAACAGAAACCCCCAAGTCCTTTCCCATGTCAGTGTCCCCAGTGGTTTCCCATTTAGTGTGTAATGAGGACATGTGTTATCCTGCCCATGTGCAGAACCGCACATTTATCAGTGTTAAACCTCATTTGCCACTTTTCTGCACAAAACCCCCAACTTATGCAGATCCATTTGTAACTGTAGACACATCTATATGCAACCACATTCTGTCTTCTCTTGTGTTGACACAAAACTATGTTAAGTAATTATCTGCAAATATTGATATTTTACTGCACAATCCTTCTACCAGGTCACTAATATATTAAAAAGAATAAGGCCCAATGCTGCCCCCTGTGGTACCCCACTAGTAACGGTGACCCCTCCAATACTGACCCCTGTGGTACCCCACTAGTAGCAGGGACCCCTCCAATACTGACCCCTGTGGTACCCCACTAGTAACGGTGACGCCTCCAATACTGACTCCTGTGGTACCCCACTAGTAGTAGTGACCCCTCCAATACTGACCCCTATGGTACCCCAGTAGTAACGGTGACCCCTCCAATACTGACCCCTGTGGTACCCCACTAGTAACAGTGACCCCTCCAATACTGACCCGTGTGGTACCCCACTAGTAGTAGTGACCCCTCCAATACTGACCCCTGTGGTACCCCATTAGTAACGGTGACCCAATCAGAGACTGTACCATATGTAACCGCCCTCTGCTTTCTATCACTGTCCAGTTACTTACCCACTTACACACATTCTCCTCCAGACCAAGCATTCTCATTTTATTTACCGACCATTAATGCGGCTCAGTATCCAACGCTTTGGAAAAGTCCAGATACACAAGATCCAATGACTCTTCTCGGTCCAGTCTAGAACTTACCTCCTGGTAGAAGCTGATCAGATTGGTTTGACAGGAGTGACCCCTCATAAACCCATACTGATACGGAGTTATATAGCCATTCTCCTTGTGGTCCTCCAGTATAGCATCTCTTAGAAACCCTTCCAACATTTTACCCACAATTAAAGTCAGACTTACTGGCCTGTAGTTTCAGAGTTCATTTTTTAACCCCTAACTGTATATAGATATGAACAGGTTTTTGCTTCTGGTCTATACTAATATACAAATACACTATTTCATTGTGACGTTTAATAACTATTCTAACAGAGGTCTATACAGGAGTGAACTCCCCACGGTTTACACTGACCTGTTAGTACGGAGCTGTGCTCTATATACTGAGGACTTACCCGCTCCTGCCCCGCCGTGTCCCAGATAAGGAACTTATGCAACTCATTCTGGTACTGCACAGTCTTGGTCATAAAGGAGGCTCTGGAATCAGAGGGAAAAGGACATCCTTAATTAGCGGCAGTTCTGGATATGACAGGAAGAGGTAAGTACTGTATCCTGAGATACAATACTTCCTACCGCAACCGTCCCCCCCACGTATATTCTGAGGGCGGTCCCAAAAACATTGCTGGTCGATTCCTTCAAAGTTTAAGTAAAGTTTCAGCAAACGTATTAAATGTCATAGTGAAACATTAGAAGTTTAAATCTGTGGGGTCCCGGGTGCTGAAACCCCCGCCGATTTCAGCAATACCAAAATTTCAACTTTTGCTCAATAAAAACACTTCTTTTGGATTTTTTTTGGTGCATCACTGCATTCAAAGGCCCATAACTCTGTGAGGGCTTGGGTTTTGCATGATCAGTTGTAGTGTTTATTTGTACTATTTTGGGGTAAATGTGGCTTTTTTCATCTCTTTTATTGTGCTTTGCAAAATGAACAAAATAAGGATTTTGGCTCCATTTTTTAGTGTTTTTGCTGTGCAGGATAAATAGTGTGTTCTTATATTGTACAGGTTGTGATGATACCAAACATGGAGGTTACGTTTTTCTTTTTTTTTTTTTTTTTAAATTACAAAAATTGAGTTTTTATTTCTATTGTTTTTTTTTACATTTTTCTATATCCCTGTCCGGGGACCTTCAACCTGCTATCCTGATCACTATGATAATACATTGCAGTACTGCTGTACTGCAATATACTGTATTATCGCCACTGCTAGTGATCACAGGTCATGCCAGACCCAGACACCGTTGTCTCGCATCCGGTTTCCATGGCACCATCGACCACTGCACGGCAATTACATCATGGTAGGCCAATGACATCACAGAGGGAACCCTTTACAGATCTTGGCATGTAAGGGGTTAAGAGCAGAGATTAGTGTTCTCACGTGCTGTTGCAGCGGGAGGATGGCCGTCAGTCACAGATGCCGCTGTAGATAGCGCTGACTCAGCTTCCGAGCCCTTGCCATCCATAGGATGTGACTTTATGTCAATTTGCGGGAACACCTTCCCAGCCAGGACGTAAACTTACACGCAGTGTGACCGCAGGCCACGGTTATGTGCCAGGGCACCGAACTGGAAGGAGTTATGGTGGTGAACAGGCCGTTACCATAGATGGTATATTGGAGGTTTATCTACTGGAGGGGGTTCTTGCTGATGTGGCCACAAAGCAGAGACTCAATCGCCTATTTCACCCCAATTCAAACTCTCAGGGGTGCAGGAAGCTGAAATCTGGGCCGCAAAATGCAGAGTCCGCATAGTCAGACAGGACGAAACGCAGACATCAAAAATGGCCGCACCGCGACGGATCTATACGGCCGCACACTAGCATTTCTGTCCTGCGGCTCCTGTTTTACAAAAATCGGAACTGTACAAAACAGAAGCGAAACTCATGACAATGCACTGCTTTCCGTTACTTTTCAGGATCCCATTGATTACAATGTAAAAATAAATGGATTCCGTTTTTGTTACGTTTTTTTGAGCTGGAAACTTTAAAATCGCTTTTGTTGCATTGTAAAAAAAAAACAGAATGGAGACAGAAAATTGGGAAATGAATTGAAAATCAACGTCATCCGTCCCAATACATGTCTATGGGCAGGAGAACGGAAACGGTTTCTTTCTGTTTTGGCGCTGCCACAATGGAAAGCACAAGCACCAGTGTGAAATGGCCCTAGGAGACTCTTACAGCAGGGAAGGCAATCACTGGTGACCACTTACCTGCCTCTCTCCAGCATGAGGACAACCCTGCATACAGCAGCCCGAATCTCTGCTTCCTAGACCCCTGTGAGTGACTAAACAGGGAGCAGGAGGGCTGAGAATACATTTGCAGGTCCGACGGGTGACGCACTTTAATAATGGAGTCAACCACAACATCCGTACTTTTACGGTTTCAGCCGACTCTTACCCAATTGTAGGATTGATGTTGGGATCGAAGCTGTCCTCTACAAACCGCCAGACGATGCTTGATTTTCCAACCCCCGTATCCTGCAGAAGAAGCAGAGGATGAAGAGTCAGTGATGGATGAAGTCCTTACGACGGTGGTAATGAGCGCAGGAGCATGGATTAAAGAAGGCCTAATCTGCATGCACACAGAACCCGGAAGAAATGGCGGATGGCTATGGAAGACTCACCACTGAAACGTGTACTAGCCGAGCGTCTCATGCACAATGCACGGCATGTGACCGCCTGCCGCTTCTTCTGGGGTCCGTGCGGCGGGCACCCGAGCTGCAACGCTGAACGGGGAGCGCCCAAGATGGGCAAATATTCAATTTCTATTTATTTAAACCCTGTACATGTTTTTTAATGCCACGGAAAACCCCTTAAATCTTGTCCACATGGCATGTACAGTAAATGGCGGCCCGCGTTTACAGCCGTTCGGGATGGAATCACAGAAACTTCACAAACCAAGACAAGATCTGCGTGTGATATATGCAGATATGCCCGGGAATTTACCCGCTCGATGAAAGAGGTGAATTACGTGGTCAAAATCTGCACCGCAGGTCAATTCTGCCCGGCTGAGAGTGCCCCATCCCCTGCTGGAGAGACCCTGCTGCTGCAGGATGACACCACCGGAGATTGCCATAGCTAGCCAATATCTTATCTAGCACCACCAGAGCTTCTGGCTACTAATGGCCTCCAGCAGAGGGCGCACCCTTTATAACATCCCAAGAGGCAGAGGGGCATCTTATACCCCGTGTGATATATTTTGCTTTATATCCATCCACATTTGATTAGGACTATTTGTAAACTGTTTTGTCCGATTGTTATATCTAACACTCTATACGCTCCTTTTTTTTCCCCATCACCTATTGTAGTGCCTTCACCCAAAATGAGGAAGAGGCTTTTGTCCTCGCAACGTGGTTTTGGCTGGCTAATAATGTTTTTATTAAGAAGTTCCTTCTACCTGACCGGCCCTTCAATCAGTTTTGTAGAATGCTGCGCCCTGATCCAGCAGCTCTATCTACGGCTCTCACCCTGCGGGTGTGCGTTGCGGCAGGAGGGAGTCTTGCTGGTGTGATCTGAAGGCGTGAAGTGCCCAAGGGATAATACCGGCGGGGATTTGTATCGGTGGTGAAAAGCCAGTGCTGGTAAAAAATGGGTTAGATAGATATAACACAAGGTCAGAGAGTCGGCCGATGTCCACAGCGATAATCAAATGTATGAGAGCCGTGCCTGCAGTTACCAGCACCGGCCACTACATGGGAGGTCGGCGCAGAGGCTTCCGCTTCGACCTCTGTTACTGCGGCGCTCACAGCTTGCACACGCACAGCTGATCGGTCGGGGTCTCGAGCAGCGAATCGCAGCCGATCAACTATTGATGACCTGACTCGTCTGAGCACCATGTGGAGGGGCTGGGGGGGCAGAGTGAGAGAGATCTCTCTCTCTCCCCGCCGCTCCTCCTCGCCGCATGGTGCTCAGACGAGTAGTCCGTTACTCGAAAAAACGAAGCTCGCTCGAGCATCAGCCTTAAACGAGCGCGCTCGCTCGAGCATCAGCCTTAAACGAGCGTGCTCGCTCGAGCATCAGCCTTAAACGAGCGCGCTCGCTCGAGCATCAGCCTTAAACGAGCGCGCTCGCTCGAGCATCAGCCTTAAACGAGCGCGCTCGCTCGAGCATCAGCCTTAAACGAGCGTGCTCGCTCATCTCTATTGATGACCTATCCTGATGATAGGTCACCAATAGTATTTTGGACCAGAAAACCCGAAATAAACAGCAAGAATGTAATGATATTGCGTTCCTGTTGCGTGACGCCAATCGCCATGCACTATCTTGGCATGTAATACACACCAAGATACAACATGCTGCGATCTTTCTTGAGCACACACATCACGCAATATATGTGAGCGGCAACATGTTAAGTCTATGGCAGATTGGTACAGCGTATTACACGCACAAAACCCGCGCACGTAATACGCTGCCGCCACACACTCATTGGATACAATCTGCTTTTCACAAACCAAAGCGGCATACGCCCGTGTGAATGAGCCCTAATGTATTATACGGAGACCGCCAAGCCCACTCCACTGACTGTTTCCATATGTCCCATAGACTGCATCCTCTGCACCCACATTCTATAGTCACTGATGTGGTCGCAGACGTTGGACCGCCGCCATTTACACGACATGTAAAAACGGTTACGGGAACCTCCTATGACGAACGTTATAATTATATGTAAAGACCTTATATGATAAAGAGCCGGCAGCGCAATAAATCCCATATATGGTGTAACTCGCATGGCCAGAAGCACAAGCAAGAGTCCATCCACGAGAGGGATAAAGATGGATGGCGGGCCACAATGGGTTAAACGCAGTCACACAATGCATACGTTGGCCTACGTTTGGCATGGCATACGTTTCCATGCATTTCTCGTGTTATTGGAGACTGGTGCCAGCTGCGCTTTTCCATCTCACAAAAAAAAGGATGGAAGCAAATGGAAAAATATGGCGGTACGTTTCCACACGCTTAACGCGTACGTTTTTTTAAGATCTAGGGGAAAAAAAGTGTTGAACTACAATGGAGACTTCGGGGATAGCGGACATGGACCTCAAGAGACGCCATTACTGGACTAAACAACGAGCTTTAATAAAACCGCGACACGGGCGATCAAACTTGGGTTCCTGAATCCGGATAACTCGGTCTCCTACACCGTGTAAAGGCCCATTTACACGCAACGATAATTGCTCAAAAGATGTCTTTTGAGCGACTTTTGAGCGACCTTTGAGCGATCATTGTTGGGTCATTTACAGCACAAGATGATTGCTTAAGATGAGCGATCACCTTGCGCTGCCAGCAGAGGATGCAGAAGACAAGCAGGGTGTCCCCACTTGTCTTCTGCATCCGCTCCAAGCGCCCGGCTGTTATACATCCGAGCGCTCCGTGCGGAGGATGCAGAAGACAAGTGGGGTGTCCCTGCTTGCCTTCTGCATCCAGTTGTTTTCTGCACGGAGCGCCCGGCTGTTATACACCTAAGCGCTCGGAGCGGAGGATGCAGAAGACTAGTGGGGTGTCCTCACTTGTCTTCTGCATCCAGCTGTTCCCCGCTCCAAGCGCCCGGCTGTTATACAGTTGAGCGCTCAGAGCGGAGGATGCAGAAGACAAGCGGGGTGTCCTTGTTTGTCTTCTGCATCCCGATGTTCTCTGCACGGAGCGCCCAGCTGCTATACAGCCGATCGCTCCGTGCCGGGTATGGCGAACACAGCTGCACCGCTCTGTTCTTCATACCAGCCTGTCATCAGGGAGCAGGATACAGCTGAAACAATAGTATCAGCTGTATCCAGCTGTGAATCCCTGATAAGGCTCATCATTGTCTTTCAGCACGCTGACAGACGACGATGAGCGACGGCTTAACGAAAACCACACGATGTCAGTGCAGTTAGATACAACGATTATCGCTCAAAAGACGGCTTTTAAGGCGAAAGTTTGAGCAATAATCGTTGTGTCTAAATGGGCCTTAACACAGAGCAGCGGGCGGCATCCTCGGATTACAAAGTCAATCTTATTAGTAATCAAAGTATATAGGATAACCTGACTGCACCCTATAATGTCCCCAATACAATATCTGGATGAACAAGTGGAGTAACCGCCCCGACAAGGGCGACCCCACACTGGAACCTGACCTGCCTCTCCCCAGCTTTCACTGATTAAATAGGGAGGGGATAACATAAGGGGCAGATATGAGATATCCCGGTCAGGAAAGAAGAGACCCGATCCAAATACTGAAATATAATAAATCCCAAAAAATGTTAATCCCACCCCAAAATGAAAAAATACAAACCGATCTATAAACACACGTTGAACCCTCCTGATATCAATCGCTACTGATTAATCTGGAGTATGATTACTAATACAATACGGCGAGTCGGAAGCCCTTGTGATCTCTTCATATGTGTAAAATGCGCAAGCGATGATTTTTTAAAGCAAAATCGCGTTGTGCTGCAGCCAGAACTGCGGTTTTACAAGCCCTGTATCACTGCACGTCTCTCGGACCAGCGTTACGCTTTGCGTGTGAACGCACCCTTGGAGCTTCAATAGATGAGTGTTTGCAGAATGTTTTGCGCACGTGAAAAATCACCCCCCTCAAAACGGGACAAAGTAAAGCCATTGATTTCAATGGTTTCGTTCTCACGAGCGTGTTTTGCGTGCGCAATTCTTACCTGTGAGAAAACATAGGATTTGCGCGTTGTGTTCATCTGTTTAACCCCTTAGGCCGCTCTCACGCTACATTTTTTTACCGCATATCACACAAGCGGGTTTTGCGCCGGTAATACGCGGTAACTAACTTTACATTACCGGCTATGGCGCCTCTCACACGGCACACAAAATGCGTGCGGAGCAAAAAAAAAAAAAAAGGCGACACGCTCCATTTTGTGAGATAGCGCATGTGGGTGTGTCGGCAGGCAGCAGTACGCAGTGTGCTTCTGAACGCTCGCCGTGCGGGAGATACGCCCGTGGCACGTGCTGGCGCGCACTAGTGTGACAGTGGCCTTACGGAGCGTTCACACAGCGTTATTGCGCGCTCTGTGTGATCCGCTCACGGGGTTTCCATGGGAACTGCTGAAAACAGCGCTGTGACGGAATCCCCGGACAGAAAGGGGGCCAATCACTTCTATTGTGAAGCAGACCCCTCTTTGGCGCGCATTTTACAAGGTTCCTGATGGTTTCCATTATATTTAAGGTATAGCAAAACGTAAACCGCACGCACACCATTAAAAACGTAAGCGTACGCTCAGAATGCACGTGTTTTTACGCATTTTTTCATGTAGGTTTCTCTCATACGTGAAAGTGCCTGTATGGACGGCCCCACGCCGGGCGCACACGGCCGGATTTGATTTGCAGAATCCGCGATTGGATTCCGATCTAACCTTTCACATTAAAAAGCGGGCATTGACTGGCATCTGTTTTCGAATTTTACTTCACACTTGCGAATACGAATTGCGTATTTTAGGAGCGGAAAAAAAAGCGCAGCATGCTTTATTTGACCGTGGAATTCCCGTGGACGGCCGCCATTGATGTCAATCGAGGCGTCCGACCAGCATCCTATGCAGAATTAACATTGGGCACCCGCGTCATCGCTAAGCAACGGCGCTGTAAACACAAACATACAAACAAAACAAAAAAAACGCGGCCATACGCAATACAGTTTATTGCCGCGCGCAGGGTCGCCGGCTGGGATCTGCTGCAGGCCTCCGCATGCGCATCCGACCGGTCACATACACCCGCCTCAGGCTGGGGGCACATCGGCTTGCAGACGATATTTGCGGTTATAGTCAACGGCGCCCATTTACTTCCATGCCAAACGGCATCCGTTCGCCCCAAGGATCGCCTCTAACGGAACAGAAAAAAACGGAATCCCTGAACGCAGCTGTGAACGCGGTCTCACGCGTCGTATGCCAACCGCCGCCGTCACACATGATGTCACAACACACCGGTCACACAGAACCACATTATACAAGGTGGCAGACTCTCCTGACGTCACTTATACTGGTAGCCCTGGCAGTAGGGGGCATCGCAGTAGGTGCAGCAGGATGGGCAGTGCCAGCTATCTAGCAATGTGTAGACACTTCCTACAAGCCACATCTCCCTGGATGCCATGCAGCGATGTACAGAGGGGGCAGCCGGCATGCACTGTGCCCGGGCTGCTGGCATGCATCCCCCTCCGTGCCCGCACTCACCCCCAGCAGGCAGACCTTCAGCTCGCGCAGCGCCATGGCACCGATCTGCCCAGCGGTGGTGGCGGCGGCCCCGGGTCTACAGGCGGATCCTCGGCCTCCTCGGGCCTGCAGCTACCGTCCCGCCTCTCCTCCCGCCCCGCACCGACTCTCCTCCCAGGGCCGAGCAGCCAGGCGGGAGCCCGCCCCACTGGCCGACCGAGAGCGCCGGCGTTCTCTGCCCGGGACAGCCGGGTGTCTGTATGTGCGGCGGGCTGCGGGTTATGTGCCAAACTGGTGGCAATTTAGGGGTTTCTGGCCTTTTCACCTCATAGATTACATGAGGGGCCACAAGCTTGCCCGCTTCACTGCCCAATGATCGCAAGTGTGCCCGCTTCACTGCCCAGGGGCCGCAAGGGTGCCTGCTTCACTGCCCAGAGACAACAAATGTGCCCGCTTCACTCTCCGGGTGCCACAAGTGTGCCTGCTTCACTGCCCCGGGGCCACAAGTGTGCCTGCTTCACTGCCCAGAGACCACAAATGTGCCCGCTTCACTCTCCGGGGGCCACAAGTGTGCCCACTTCACTGCCCGGTGGCCACAAGTGTGCCCGCTTCACTGCCCGGGGGCCACAAGTGTGCCTGCTTCACTGCCCGGAGACCACAAATGTGCCCGCTTCACTCTCCGGGGGCCACAAGTGTGCCTGCTTCACTGCCCGGGGGCCACAAGTGTGCCCGCTTCACTGCCCGCAGACCACAAGTGTGCCCGCTTCACTACCCGGGAAAGCCGGAAATGTGCCCGCTTCACTGACTGGTGGCCACAAGTGTGCCCGCTTCACTGCCCGTAGACCACAAGTGTGCCCGCTTCACTAACCGGGAAAGCCGGAAATGTGCCCGCTTCACTGACTGGTGGCCACAAGTGTGCCCGCTTCACTGCCCAGAGACCACAAGTGTGCCCGCTTCACTGCCCGGGGGCCACAAGTGTGCCTGCTTCACTGCCCAGAGACCACACATGTGCCCGCTTCACTCTCCGGGGGCCACAAGTGTGCCTGCTTCATGGCCCGGTGGTCACAAGTGTACCTACTTCCCTTCCCGGTGGTCACAAGTGTGCCCGCTTCACTGCCCGGTGATCACAAGTGTGCCTCCTTCACTGCCCGGAGACCACAAGTGTGCCCCCTTCACTGCCCGGTGGTCACAAGTGTGCCCGCTTCACTGCCCGGTGGTCACAACTGTGCCTGCTTCACTGCCTGGTGGTCACAAGTGTGCCTGCTTCACTACCCGGGAAAGCTGGAAATGTGCCCACTTCACTGACTGGTGGCCACAAGTGTGCCCGCTTCACTGCCCGTAGACCACAAGTGTGCCCGCTTCACTACCCGGGATAGCCGGAAATGTGCCCGCTTCACTGACTGGTGGCCACAAGTGTACCCGCTTCACTGCCCGGAGACCACAAGTGTGCCCGCTTTACTGCCCGGGGGCCACAAGTGTGCCTGCTTCACTGCCCAGAGACCACAAATGTGCCCGCTTCACTCTCCGGGGGCCACAAGTGTGCCTGCTTCACTCCCCGGGGGCCACAAGTGTGCCTGTTTCACTGCCCAGAGACAACAAATGTGCCCGCTTCACTCTCCGGGGGCCACAAGTGTGCCTGCTTCACTGCCCCGGGGCCACAAGTGTGCCTGCTTCACTGCCCAGAGACCACAAATGTGCCCGCTTCACTCTCCGGGGGCCACAAGTGTGCCTGCTTCACTGCCCGGGGGCCACAAGTGTGCCTGTTTCACTGCGCAGAGACCACAAATGTGCCCGCTTCACTCTCCGGGGGCCACAAGTGTGCCTGCTTCACTGCCCAGGGGCCACAAGTGTGCCCGCTTCACTGCCCGTAGACCACAAGTGTGCCCGCTTCACTACCCGGGAAAGCCGGAAATGTGCCCGCTTCACTGACTGGTGGCCACAAGTGTGCCTGCTTCACTTCCTGGGGTCCACAAGTGTGCCTGTTTCACTGCCCAGAGACCATAAGTGTGCCCACTTCACTGCCCGGTGGCCACAAGTATGCCTGCTGCACTGCGGCCTACCATGAGTGCCACGTTTACTGCATTACCCTGTTACTCCTGCAGGGCGCCTTGATTCGGGCGTATTTGTGTGCGCCGTACGCGGAGAATAGAACACATTGATTTCACGGGGTTTGCTCTCCTTTCCTTTTTGTGCTCTACGTTCTTTCGCATTTGCGCACCAAAGGTCCCCATAGACTTCTATCTGGTCTATGGGGAATGCGTAGAGGCACACGCATGACGCAATTGGATGTGAAGTACGCTGCGCAATTCCGTGAGAATAAAAAAAAAACACATCTGGAACTTTCTAGACTAAATAGCCATTTATATCACGATGTGTTCGTGTGCTGCGCAAATTAACGTGCCCTGCGAGCGCAAAAAGTACTGTAAAGTACGCCTATAAGCACACAAAATAGACGTCCATAGTGCAAAAGCGCCTACAGCCATGTGGAGGAGCGCTCGGTGTATTCACAAGGCCTGCTTCACATGGGAGGAGGCGTTCTTGCACGTGAATCAGTGCAATGTATTTGCGCTATGAGCGAGGGTTTTCTACCCGTGTATCAACACACTTTACTATACTTTTTGCGCACGCTGGGCGTGTTCATTTGCGTGCGGCAGACAAATACGCCCCGATTTAAATGGTTATTTAGTCTAATCAGTCTCAGATGTGCTCTTCTTCTCTTGCGCCTACCATCATACACACACACCCTCCCCACACGCATAGACTACTATGGGGACCTTTGGTGTGCAAATACACACAAGAGTAAAGCATGCGGTGTTTTATTTCACAAGCGTGAAAAAAAAGAACTGAGAACGAACCTATTGGAACCTCTACGTATAGCCCCCTGCACACGGGTGGAAATTCCGCGGCAGAATTTCCCGCATAATTTCCGCCCATGGAAGCTGCCATAGGATTGCGTTAGAAAAAAGAGTTAACTGGCCATCAGCTTATAACAGCATTTTTCAAATGTCGCAGAGCAGAGATCTGCAATGTTTCCCCGAAAATAAGACCCTGTCTTATATTAATTATTGCCCCAACAGAGGCACAGTCTTATTTTCTGGGGGTGGGGTGGGCGGTGTTCTTTATAGTTACCTGGCCAGCGGCATCCCGATGGTCTCCGGCAACGCTGCGACAAACTGCAGAGTCCACCCCGTCTGCTATCTCAGGAGCCAATCACAGCCGGCGCTCGATTAGCCAATCACAGCAATTCAGTGAACGTGTCAGCCTGCAGGGGAACTTTTTCTCTGGTGACAGGGATTTGAAATCCCCGCCTCCAACGAGAGATTATTCTGATTGGCTGAGTGACAGCTTGCTGAGCCAATCAGAGCAATCGGCCTGCTTCACAAGGTCCCGACAGCGGCGCTAGGTGAGTATTCATTTTTTTCTTTTATCAGCAGCCAATACGCTGGCATAACGCACGCCGGCGCTGCTAAAACTGAGCGGAATCTGCAGTAAACGCAACGTTGAAAAAAGCGCTGCATTTCTGCAAACGCCTGTGGGAGGGCGGCCTTAGTCCTGATGAGGAAAATCGTCTTGATGTTTTGGGAGGAGCTCATTAAGCTTGATGATCTAATTGACACTGCATCAACTTCTGCTGCAATATCTACTAGTGTTCTGACTTCTAGTAACATAAGATATAATGATCCAGGGGCATGGCCAGCAGAAAGATCTGATGATCTGAGATAAGATATTGTTGGTGTTGGGTTTGACACTATTCAAAAATTCTCTAATAAATTCCCATACTGGGCAAAAAAATTAAAAAAAACCTTCCTTTACTTGAAAACAACAAATATAAAAACAAGTAAGACATTTCCACATGAGTGGATGATATGGAGTGGGTCAAAAGAGTCTCTTCACTGTCTGTCATGTAGGAAGGACTCCATATGACCCAGTGACAGGCCCTTTATTCCAATAGATAATGCAACGAGCTTTGGCTTACAACTGAGTCTTTTTCAAGCTTGAAATAACTGGATCATATGGACCTGTCACTGGATCATATGGACCTGTCACTGGATCATATGGACCTGTCACTGGGTCATATGGACCTGTCACTGGGTCATATGGACCTGTCACTGGGTCATATGGACCTGTCACTGGGTCATATGGACCTGTCACTGGGTCATATGGACCTGTCACTGGGTCATATGGATCTGTCACTGGGTCATATAGACCTGTCACTGGGTCATATAGACCTGTCACTGGATCATATGGACCTGTCACTGGATCATATGGACCTGTCACTGGGTCATATGGACCTGTCACTGGGTCATATGGACCTGTCACTGGGTTATATGGACCTGTCACTGGATCATATGGACCTGTCAGTGGATCATATGAACCTGTCACTGGATCATATGGACCTGTCACTGGGTCATATGGACCTGTCACTGGATCATATGGACCTGTCACTGGATCATATGGACCTGTCACTGGATCAAATGGACCTGTCACTGGATCATATGGACCTTTCACTGGATCATATGGACCTTTCACTGGATCATATGGACCTGTCACTGGATCAAATGGACCTGTCACTGGATCATATGGACCTTTCACTGGATCATATGGACCTGTCACTGGGTCATATGGAGTCCTTTATCACTGATTTCTACCCAATTTTGAGTGGATAATACAAGGCTGTACTGGACTAAGGGTGCACTCATCTGAGGCACCCCTGTGAAGGAAGTTCTTCACTAGAGATGAGCGAGTATACTCGCTAAGGCACTACTCGCTCGAGTAATGTGCCTTAGCCGAGTATCTCCCCACTTGTCCCTAAAGATTTGGGGGCCGGCGCGGCTGAGAGATCCTCCCCGCTCTCCCCCGCCGCTCCCCGCCCCCTGCCGGCCCCCGAATCTTTAGGGACGAGCGGGGAGATACTCGGCTAAGGCAAGCGAGTAGTGCCTTAGCGAGTATACTCGCTCATCTCTGTTCTTCACTAATTCCATGCCATCTGGGTATTCTCTGAAGCGCTGGGATTTATTCTATAGGGTTTGACTTATTCTATATTAGATTTTATAATTAGTGACATAAAAATGAGATTTTCCGCAGTTGATAAAATCTGCGACTTCTTTGGCCCGGGCTCGAACTTTATGGATATTGAAAACGAAGAAATGAAACATAAACAGTCCAGTCCAGAGGTACGAGAAAGATTTGGATGAGGATTTATAAAATCGTTTTAATGAAGAGACGCGCCCATTGTGTCAACTTCACGCTATTTACACTTTTAACTTTCAAAGGACATTTGTACATTTCTGTTCGGCACTTCTGCACCATATCAGTCACAGAGGCCTCTGCAGAACGGTCCTTCAGTAGACGTGCGAATACGTTAAAAACATGGCAGAGGAGCTCCACATAGTAAGAGAGGCGGAACAAGTTGGCATGGCTGGCAATAGAAAATGTATTGGTGAGAGCGGTAGATTTTTCAGATATGATAAACCAATTTGCTCAAATGAAAGCTCGCAAAAAGCTGTGTACTGATTGGACTACTTCTGGGTCGCTCACTTCGCAGTTTGTATTCTCTGCACACTTCACTAATAAAATAACTTTCTTATTTCTTGTTTGATTTTTTTCGCTTTGACTAAAACACCCAGAGTACCGTAACAAAGTTTTTAGGTGGGTAGCTAGGGGAAGGGCTAGGAGGGCAGGCTGTGACGAGGGGGCCCCGGTTGGTATTCTGGTAAGGAGGCCCCTGAAAAAATGTACACATTGTGTGATCCGCTCGGGGGTTTCCATGAGAGCTGCTGAAAACAGCGCTGTGTTGGAATCTCTGGATGGAAACAAACAGAGCCATTCATTTGTATCGTGAAGCGGAGACGTCTTCGGGGTGCAATTTACATGGTCCTCGATTGTTTCCATTATATATGGACTATAGAATAGCGCAGTCAACTGTTATTCTATACTCCGGATATAGCGGAAACAATAGTGACCCTTGTAAAGCCCACCCCAAAGACGTGTCCATTTTGCAACGGAAGTGAATGGCCCTGTTTGGTTCCGTCTAAGGATTCCGTCACAGCGCTGTTTTCAGCAGCTCTCACGGAAACCCGAGATATCACACAATAATGCTGCGTGAACACTTTTAGATGGGACGAATGTTGGGCAAGCAATGCCCGACACTCATCCCCGCACATACTCGCTCCCGTGCTGCTGCATGGGAGCTTGTATCCCTGGGTCAGGGCGGGGCGACAGGAACAGATTTCAGTTCTCGCTCTTCCCCACCCCTCTCCATTCAGTTAACATAGTGGACGTTCAATACTGAACGGCTGCTATTTACACTGCACTGTCATAGTAAAACTCATCGTTTATGCAGGGGCTTAAGTTGAAGAAAATGCATATAATGTGCATTCATGATGGAATGTTCTTCAGACCATTTATTTCATTATTCTACATTGCACAACACCATAGCGGATGGCGGTACTGTACAAACTAATGATAAGTGTGGTGTTCCTGTGGGCAGCACATCGTAATAGGAGCATTCTAATGACTGAGCATTCTGATGTTATAGCATTCCATTAGTCCTTTTATTGATTCAACCAGTAAATTGTATTCACTTATATGTAAGGAGGATGAAAATGTGTAGTTGGGTAAATGCTAAGGCCTCCTTCACACAGGTGGCATGGCATCGCCGCGAGAAAATCGCAGCAATATCGCATCACTGGTCAGTGCGATATCACCGCTGTTTCTCGCGGTGATACCGCGACTTTGTAGCTTGATAGTATAAGCCCTACCCCAAAGTAAAAAAGTATACATCACCTTAGAAGCGCTGTTAAAGGGGTTGTCCCGCGGCAGCAAGTGGGTCTATACACTTCTGTATGGCCATATTAATGCACTTTGTAATGTACATTGTGCATTAATTATGAGCCATACAGAAGTTATAAAAAGTTTTATACTTACCTGTTCCGTTGCTGGCGTCCTCGTTCCCATGGAGCCGACTAATTTTCGCCCTCCGATGGCCAAATTAGCCGCGCTTGCGCAGTCCGAGTCTTCTGCAGTCTTCTATGGGGCCGCTCGTGTAGAATGCCGGCTCCGTGTAGCTCCGCCCCGTCACGTGCCGATTCCAGCCAATCAGGAGGCTGGAATCGGCAATGGACCGCACAGAAGCCCTGCGGTCCACGGAGACAGAGGATCCCGGCGGCCATCTTCAGCAGGTAAGTATGAAGACGCCGGACCGCCGGGATTCAGGTAAGCGCTGTGCGGGTTGTTTTTCTAACCCCTGCATCGGGGTTGTCTCGCGCCGAACGGGGGGGGGGTTAAAAAAAAAAAAAAACCCGTTTCGGCGCGGGACAACCCCTTTAAGCGCTGCTGCAGCTTCCTCCCGATCCCCGGGGATTGAAAAATTCCTGCCTCCTGGAAGTGCTGACTGTGATTGGTTTATGTTGAGCCAATCAGAGCCAGCGCTCAATGACTGGCTGTGATTAGTTCATCGATCACTGGCTGCGATTGGCTAAGCGTCAGCCAATCTGAGGCAGCGCTTCCAGAAGGCCGGGGTTTTGCAATCTCCGGCCAGAGGAGGTAAAGAAGAATAGTGCTGGGGAGAAGATGCGGCCGGGCTGACAGTGCTTCTAAGGTGATGTATACTGTTTTTTTTATTTTTGCCTGCAGTTAGGGCTTTGGTTATGACTTTAACAGTAGGATTTCCTAGTGTCAAAGTTGCATCGCACCGCACAAAAATCGTGTTTTCATGCAATGCGATTCAACAGAGAGGAAGGCTCTATAGGGAAACATGGGCTACTAAAGCTTATGAGTCCAGGCATATCGCTGGACCCGCAAGGCTTTTGTTTCGGGATGTCGCATGCTACAAAGCTCGCACATGTGAATTAACCCATGGGAGAGTATGGGTACATACATGTGATTTGTGGCAATTTACCAAAATCGCGTGACTTTGTCGCCCGTGTGAAGGAGGCCTAAAACTGATATTACACCCTGTCAAAAATAAATCCACTCCCTAGGAGTTGTTGTTTCGCTGCAAACCTGGCATGCAGTTCCATCTCAGGCAGATCTGTAAATGATGAGTTGTGGTGATTAGATGAACGGTCTTGTCAACGGAGGCCCTAAAAGTGGTTCCCCCTTGGCCTATAAGAGGCTCTTGGAGGCCCCTTGTGTGTAGTGACCTCTTCTTCTGCTTGTGTAGAGATTGTTCACCACTAGACGCCTCTATGATGCAGAGAAGAGATTTCACCCCGTTACCAGAGTCTGAGAGGGGCGCATTATTGGGATGTGAAAAGCTGGAGGGTCGTATCGATGAATTGTCCCCACCGGGCCATTCTGACCAGACTGTTAGGAGGTGTTAGAACCAGTGGATGTATGAGGGTACACAAGGTGACCAGGCTCAGGACGCCCCCTACAGACCATCAGTAGAGAGGAGCGTCTGACCAGACTGTTAGGAGGTGTTCGGACCAGTGGATGTATGAGGGCACACAAGATGACCGGGCTCAGGACGCCCCCTACAGACCACCAATAGAGAGGAGCGTCTGACCAGACTGTTAGGAGGTGTTAGGACCAGTGGATGTATGAGGGCACACAAGGTGACCGGGCTCAGGACTCCCCCTACAGACCACCAGTGGAGAGGAGCGTCTGACCAGACTGTTGGGAGGTGTTAGGACCAGTGGATGTATGAGGGCACACAAGGTGACCGGGCTGAGGACGCCCACTACAGACCATCAGTAGAGAGGAGCGTCTGACCAGACTGTTAGGACCAGTGGATGTATGAGGGCACACAAGGTGAACAGGCTCAGGACGCCCCCTACAGACCATCAGTAGAGAGGAGCGTCTGACCAGACTGTTAGGAGGTGTTAGGACCAGTGGATGTATGAGGGCACACAAGGTGACCGGGCTGAGGACGCCCACTACAGACCACTAGTAGAGAGGAGCGTTTGACCAGACTGTTAAGGGGTGTTGGGACCAGTGGATGTGTGAGGGCACACAAGGTGACCGGGCTCAGGACCCCCGACAGACCACCAGTAGAAAGGAGCATCTGACCAGACGGTTAGGAGGTGTTAGGACCAGTGGATGTGTGAGCACACGCAAGGCAACCAGGCTCAAAACCCCTCGACAGACCACCAGTAGAGAGGAGCGTCTGACCAGACTGTTAGGAGGTGTTAGGACCAGTGGATGTATGAGGGCACACAAGGTGACCGGGCTCAGGACCCCCGACAGACCACCAGTAGAAAGAAGCATCTGACCAGACTGTTAGGGGGTGTTGGGACCAGTAGATGTATGAGGGCACACAAGGTGACCGGTCTCAGGACGCCCCCTACAGACCACTAGTAGAGAGGAGCGTCTGACCAGACTGTTAAGGGTTGTTGGGACCAGTGGATGTGTGAGCACACGCAAGGCAACCAGGCTCAGGACCCCTGACAAACCACCATTAGAGAGGATTGTCTGATGGTCCGACAACCACGAGCAGCTCCAACTGTTTCATTTTATGCCATCTAGAGACAGGGGGCGCCATCATTACAGTCCCTTGTGTCTGTCGGAACCATTTCTAGGCACTTGGCTGCAGGACATTTGGTCTTATGGTGCCCATTACAAGTATTGCCTTTGACACCCACCATTGCCTTTGTTTCCAGTGTCGGGAATTATGAAACTGGATGCTACGGAGCGGAACCAGGTTGTCTTCATCGATGAATCCAGGTTTGTTTGGGCACTGACGACGACCATGTTTGTGTCTGGAGACCTCGGGGTGAGCGCCTGAATCCTGCCTTTGCTGTGGAGCGGCACACTGTCCCCTGCTGGTGTGATGGTCTGGGGGGCATCGCATACAACAGTCGGTCCTCCTAGTGGTGGTACGAGAGACAATGACAGCTCAGCGATATGTTCAGGACATCCTGCAGCCACATGTATTCCTCTCATGGCGGCTTCCAAGAGACATCTACCAGCAGGATAATGCTCAGCCGCATACACAAGGGGGTCACAGGAGCCCCCACAACATTGTCACGCTTCCGTGGCCAAAACGGTCGTAAGATTTATCACCAATAGAACATGTATGGGACCATCTAGGGCACCCACTTAAGACAACCTACAGGTTTGCACGATCCAGAAGCTCAGTTATAGCAAATGTGGAGCGATATGCTCCAGGATACCTTATATAACCTGTATGCCTCCATGTCTGCCTGTATCCCATATTGTATCCAAGCTAGAGGGGCTACAACAGGGAACTAGAGCCTCCATACTTGACCATATCACATCTTGTATCCAAGCTAGAGACAGTAGAACAGGGTACTAGAGCCTCCATGCCCACCCGTATCACATCTTGTATCCAAGCTAGAGGCGGTACAACAGGGTACTAGAGCCTCCATGCCTGCCATATCACATCTTGTATCGAAGCTAGAGGCGGTACAACAGGGTACTAGAGCCTCCCTACAAGGGGTCAGTTTTCCCCAATAAATGGTCCTTTTGCTCTGATATTGTAATCACTTACTTATATCAACATTACAATCACGCGGAAAGTTTCATTGCATTCCGACAACTTCTAGGGGAGGGATTTATTTTTACAATTAGTGTATTTTGCACAACTGCTATTGTTTAACCCTTTCCAATCCACTGTCTGACATCTGAAGACATTATGATTTAAGGCTGTACAGCTCCGATGTTGGAAGACGTCCGTCGGGATTCTCTTACTGTACATTGCCAGCCTCTCTGCTGTCGGAGCCTATCCAACGTGTCACCTCATGCAATACTTGCTTTAGCCAGCAGATAGCGTAGTTGTATAACGGAAGAAAAAGAGTAAGCCTACTGGGAAAAGCAGGATACAAATTGGATTGGAAAGGGTTAATCTGATTGTTATAACAGATGCAGTGTCCCGTAGGGTGACCCCAGACACAAGGCACACGTTGAGTAGCTGGAAGGGTAAAGTGGTCACTTCTCACGGTGGCACCTACCTGGCTCCTTCCCGGAGGGACTCACGTAGCCTCAGCCAGAGCACTGCTGGGCCTTTTCTGGACACTCCTAGGATAGGGATGCCCAATAAACTGGAGAACAGGGATACCAGATGTCACGGGTGACACCACCGTTCCATTACCCACTGGTATGACCCTCTGCAGTAAATAAATGAAGCTGTAGACAGATGTAACATACCTCAGGTCCCTGGGAATGGTCAGGGCCTGGCAAAATTTTATTGGAACAACTTCTTGCATACAAGGCACGAAGGACAATAATTCGCAGTGCAGGTATTAGACAGATTTGAGAGTACCTCCACCTGGTGATCCCAGACTTCAGGACAGACGGATGTGAAAAGCAAATGGGTGTACCTCTATGCGGTAATCCAAGACTTCAGGACGGCCCCGTAGGAAAAGATGAGTAAAGAGTACCTCTGCACTAGTTCTTGGAAGTGGCACCTGCTTCTTGTTTACGCTCTCTCTCTATTCATTTAGGGCTCACTCCTCTCTCATCTCTGGAACATACACTCTCATGGAACCTCTTTTCTTCCTTCATTCTTCACCACATGAGAGTTGAAGGTACCCCCATGTGGCTGAACCCAGAAGCAATGGACCCTATCCCGCTCTCACACACTCCTGTTTATATCCTCACGCATACCACGTGATAAGACAAAATGATACATTGCAAACATCACCCACACTTTTGCAAACACTTAACCTCTCACTTGCTGTAGCTTTGCAATATATATAACAGAATGACTGGACAGATTTGCACAGCGCACCAACACTAGACATGACATTTATGGAGGGGGCCAGGAATAGATGTACTGGGCCACTACACAGACACTGTTGTGGCCCCTTTGTGGACATTGTCTGGGGTCTCAACCACAGTCAGGTGATCATTGTGTTGGGCAGCGCAGGGAGATCTGTCATATGAGTGTTAGGGCAGAGAGCAAGTGATGTTTTTTTGTTGGAATAGAACTAAAATGTTACTGTACTACATCTTGAAGAGGGGCGGGAAGTACAGACAGGAAGTGGTGCAGAGAGAGTTCTGGTGTTAGGCGGAGGTTAAATAAGGAGTCTCTGCTCTGCTTAAAGGGGTTGTCTCGCGGCAGCAAGTGGGGTTATACACTTCTGTATGGCCATATTAATGCACTTTGTAATGTACATCGTGCATTAAATATGAGCCATACAGAAGTTATTCACTTACCTGCTCCGTTGCTAGCGTCCCCGTCGCCATGGATCCGTCTAATTCTGATGTCTTCTTGCTTTTTTAGACGCGCTTGCGCTGTGCGGTCTTCTTCCTGGTGAATGGGGCCGCTCGTGCCGGAGAGCTGTTCCTCGTAGCTCCGCCCCGTCACGTGTGCCGATTCCAGCCAATCAGGAGGCTGGAATCGGCAATGGACCGCACAGAGCCCACGGTGCACCATGGGAGAAGACCCGCGGTGCATCGTGGGTGAAGATCTCGGCGGCCATCATGGTGAAGGAAGAAGAAGGAAGAAGGAAGACGTCGCAGAGCGGGGATTCGGGTAAGTAATAAAAATTATTTTTTTTTACCACAACCTTTGGGGTTGTCCTGCGCCGAAAGGGGGGCCTATGGAAAAAAACACAAAAAACGTTTTGGTGCGAGACAACCACTTTAAGTGTTACAGACTCAATCCTAAAAAATGGCTTCCTCCGGGAGAATAACACATGGATTGGGGAAAGTTTACAAAGTTGGGAAACTAACAGGCAAGCCGCTCCTCTGTTCTCACTCTCCTGTTTACCGTGAACCCATGTGAACAGAATACGAGTAAGACAAACCCAGGTAACCGGGCACAGAACGTTGCTATTTTACCATTTACATGGAACGTGGATTGTTTCTGCCTACTGATAACCTGTGTTACGTGGTGTAAGAAACTGAGTTACCCCGACTCAGGGAACCAAGTTTGATAGCCTCTGTTACAGTTTTATTAACGTTTGTTGTTTGGTACAGCAATGATGTCTCTTGAGGCCCATATCAACTATCCCCAAAGTCTCAGGGCCATAGCTAATAATTGGGTCCATTTCAAGACCTGGCCCTCCTCTGAATTGGTGTGGCCAGAACCGTGCAATGAGTCACTTATGTCCCCATTGCCCACATATGAAGAGCAGGGGACCATGACATTGTTTGAGGAGCTTGGTCTGGCGCTCCCTGCTCAGGAAACAGGGCAGCTCTATGCCTGCCAAGCTGATAGCAACCCTGAGGCCTGGGGAAGCTTCAAAGCCATGGCTTGCGGTCCCTTACATGCGCAATTGCTGTTGCCACTGGGTGAAGTGTGCAAACCGGTACAAGAACTCTGTAGAAGAGATGTGGTGTGGCCTGTAGTCATCAGCTTTGATAGAGCCCTGGAGCCTGCTGAGAGGTTGGGTGCCACTGAAAGCCCTGAGCTGTGAGAAAGCCCTGGAGCCTCCAGACTGTGGAGCCGAGAGAGCTCTTGTCGCTGACCTACTATATTGCTGAGAGAATGGCAGCCTTTACACTATAGATACTGTGAGTGCATACCTTTGTGAACAATCGTGTGTGTTCCCGGAGCAACACAAGGTCTAATGTGGATTTAAAGGGACTGTAACTTCATCCTGCCAGGATTGAAAGGATGTAACAGTGTTGCCAAGTTCCAAAACTGTGTTGCAAAGTTAGAAAGACTGCCAAGTAAAGACTGTTCTGTTTACCACAACATGTGTGCCATCTTTTAACCCACCGCCTGAAGGGGTCCCACATATAATTGCAGAAAGGGTTAATTAAAGGTACGCCTAAACTAGACACTCCCTGTAGGACATATAGACATCATAGAAAGAGCATGCTTGGGCTCTCCTCTATTAGCCTGAACCAAGAGCCCATGGTAGATGTACATCTATTCATCTGAATGGTTAATTCTTCCAGTGATTGCTGCAGATATGTCTGTCTGCAGCTTCCCCTAGTGACATCAACCAATCAATGGGGTCTACAGCATCCCGATTCCTTTTACCTTAGGGATTGGCAACCCTTTGTTCAGCGAGAGGTGCTGAGTAGATCTCATGTAGTATTAGCACTGACTAAAGGGCCTTTTACACAGGCGAATTAGCTGGCACGAATGTTTGCCTAAACATTCAATTGGTCCAACTAAATGTGCAGATGAAAAATGATCGCATCCTCTATAAAGCACAAAGAAAAAAGTCGTCTGCAGCATTTTGGAGATGTGCTGCCGACAATGATGATACTCTATGGGCTCAAGCAATCGTATGAAGAATTGTTTGTCCCCTGATAGAGTGGGGATCGGCTCCTGTAAATGGCACGTAGATGAGCACTAAAATATTGATAACCAATTGGCGGTCTGAATTGGTCATGGTGCCCGAGCGTATATCAGGCACAGTGCCGTCAATTGTGCCCGGGACAGCAGCTCAATCTCATTCACTTGAATGAGACTGAGCTGCTCCTAGGTCACGACTTGTAGGTGAAGAAATCCAACAGCACAACACACAAGGAAAAAACTCCAAAAGGAGTGTGGAGCAAAGGTTGCAGAGCTGGAAAAGGGCTAATGAACCAAAGCCCAATAGGCAAACAATAAAATAAAAAGAGGTGGCAGCAACCAAAGGTGATATTAAATAAAGTTTCAAACCTTTATTGTTCCATATTTAAAAAGATCTGACAACGTTTCAACCTAGAGAAGCTTGACAAAGACCCCTCTAGGTTGAAACGTTGCCAGATCTTTTTAAATATGGAACAATAAAGGTTTGAAACTTTATTTAATATCACCTCTGGTTGCTGCCGGCTCTTTTTATTTTACTGCTCCTAGGTCATGTGATGAATGAACATGATATGACTGGCTTGAGAATTGGCCACAGTGTTCACCTGAGCGTCGTGGCCTCTTCAAACAGCGGGAATCCTGAGCACCAGAATCTCACTGACCAGATATTCATAATTTCACCGGGGCAGAGGGGTCTCAACCTTATAAATACAACGTTCACAGAAGAAGAACTCTAAAATTTCATGTTTATTATAATTAAAAACTGGGCTATAAACTGACAGAGAACATCACATAGCAGCCCTCCTGAGAAGGTCACACATAAAGAAGGCAGTGGGCCAGAGGATGATGGTATCCCTGGTGTGATCTAACAGATCACTGTTGTTACTAAAGTAATCGAGTGGTCAGAACAGATAAGAACGACCAACCAATATTAAACCATTGACCCTCCCACTTAGATCACAGGTGGTAAAATGCGAAATCACACACCTCTAGATATTACCCAAGAACTCTTGCTATATATGAGGTGAACAGATGAGCAGACATTGATGACCTATCCTGATGACAGGTCATCAATACACTTTGTTGACAAAAGTATTGGGCCCCTATCAGGAAGGGGATATGCAAATCGGATGTGTGAGCATTAGATATAAAGGAGAGGATCATGTAGGACAGGGGTGTCAAACTCATTTTCACCGAGGGCCACATCAGGCTTATGGGGGCCTTCAAAGGGCCGATTGTCAGACAGTACAGTAAGGGCTCGTTCACACCAGCGTATTTGCGTACATAATATGCAGTGAATAGAAACCATTGATCTCAGTAATTTCATTCATATGATGCATATTTTCACACAGCAGGACCTACTACGCACCCCAATAGGCCATTGAAGTGAATACGTGGCGAATGCACAGGAAACCGATGTATTCACTGCATATTTGCGCACCATTTCAGTGGGCCATCTGCGTTCTTTTCTGCGTGCCCAAATACGCAGGCATAAGCGGTTTTTGATTGCGCAAATACATAGCATATTTGTGCGAACAAAATGCAATTACACCCGTGTGAACGAGCCCTAATAGTGACCCTTATAGTGGTCGCAGTAGTCATAGTGACCCCTATAGTGGTCGCAGTAGTCATAGTGACCCCTATAGTGGTCGCAGTAGTCATAGTGACCCCTATAGTGGTCGCAGTAGTCATAGTGACCCCTATAGTGGTCGCAGTAGTCATAGTGACCCCTATAGTGGTCGCAGTAGTCATAGTGACCCCTATAGTGGTCGCAGTAGTCATAGTGACCCCTATAGTGGCCCCAGTAAAAATATTGCCCCCCACAGTGGTCCAATTAGTAATAGCGATCCCCACAGTGGCCCCAGTAGTAACAGGGTACCCCACAGTAATATTAACCTCCTCCCAGCAGCAATATAACCCCCCCACCCAGCAGCAATATTAACACCTTCCCCCCGCACCAATATTAACCCCCTCCCAGCAACAGTATTAACCCCCACCCACCCAGCAGCAATATTAACCCCTCCCAGCAATATTAACCCCCACCAGCAATATTACCACCCCACCCCCGCAGCAATATTAACCCTCTCCCAGCAGCAATATTAACCCCCCATCCCCTTCCCAACCTGGCAGCAATATTAACCCCCTGCCAGCAGCAATATTAACCCCCCACCGAGCAACAATATTATTCCCCCACACCCAGCAACAATATTAACCCTCCCAGCAATATTAACCCCTCCCCCCCGCAGAAATATTAACCCCCTCCTAGCAACAGTATTAACCCCCTGCCAGCAGCAATATTAACCCCTCCCAGCAGCAATATTAACACCCCCCCCCCCCAAACACATCAGCTATATTTACCCCCTCACCCCCCCCAACACACCAGCAATATTAACCCCCTCACCCCCGGCAGCAATATTAACCTCATCCCAGCAACAACAATATTAACTCCCCACCCCCCAGCAGCAATATTAACTTCCCCCTTCCCCAGCCATATACTTACCTCCTCCTTGCTGTCAGCGCTGCTCCTCCTCGGATCGTGCTGAGCCCGGGTGGCATATTATCTTTTTCCACAAGACTTCTGCACTATTGAGCAATTCCAGCAACCTGATTGGTTGCTTGGTGAATCAGCGAACCCAAACAACCAATCACTGTGAATCAGCCAACCCAGACAACCAATCAGGTTGCTGGAATTGCTCAATAGTGCAAAAGCCTTGTGGAAAAAGTTCCTATGCGCCCGGGTGCAGTGTGCAGCACGCTTCCTCCCTGAGTCCTCTCCTGCGGAACTGAAGAGCAGGGGACTGGGGAGAAGGATTCTGATGTCAGAGTGTGCTCTAGGATCAGCGCTGTCAGTGTGATTACAAGTGGGGAGCTGCGGCACCCCAGCTGGTAATCACTACAGTGGTGAGCGGCCGTCGGCATGCCGCGGGCCACATAGCATGAGGCAGCGGGCCGGATTCGGCCCGCGGGCCTTGTGTTTGACACATGTGATGTAGGAGATCCCAGTACAGAAACCATGAAAATGCCCCCAGGTGTAGAGCTGACAACGGGGTCTGGTGCTGGGATGTCACCAGGTGTAGAGCTGACAACAGGGTTTGGCGGTGGGATGTCACCAGGTGTAGAGCTGACAACAGGGTCTGGTGGTGGGATGTCACCAGGTGTAGAGCTGACAACAGGGTCTGGTGGTGGGATGTCACCAGGTGTAGAGCTGACAACAGGGTGTGGTGGTGGGATGTCACCAGGTGTAGAGCTGACAACGGGGTGTGGTGGTGGGATGTCACCAGGTGTAGAGCTGACAACAGGGTTTGGCGGTGGGATGTCACCAGGTGTAGAGCTGACAACGGGGTGTGGTGGTGGGATGTCACCTGAGCAACCAATCTGTACGGGACATTGCAACGCCTTTGGATCTTCCAATGTCTACTATTCGGAAATGGAAACCATCTAGTATGTGTGTAATGTAGCCATGTTCGGAGAAACCTCGTTAACCGACAAAATGTGGACAAAAGGTACGAGCTGTGAGGGCATCATGCACAACATCTTCCGAAACACTCGCTCAGGAGATCTCACAGGCCATTGAAATATCCATTAGCAACAGAACCATATGTAGAGAACTGCACAAGAAGGGTTACCTTGGACCAGCGGCTGCATATAAGCCCAACATCACAGCAGCAAACAACTACATGACTGCAGTAAAGTTTGGAGGAGGTTCTGTTATGATGTGATGGTGTTTAGAATCATAGAATCGCAGAGTTGGAAGGCACCTCCAGGGTCATCTAGTCCAACCCCCTTGGTCAGTGCAGGATCACTAAATCATCCCAGACAGGTGTCTGTCCAGCCTTTGTTTGAACATTTCCATTGAAGGAGAACTCACCACCTCCTGTGGTAACCTGTTCCACTCATTGATCACCCTCACTGTCTAATATCTAATCTGTGTCTCCTCCCTTTCAGTTTCATCCCATTGCTTCTAGTCTTTCCTTCTGCAGATGAGAATAGGGCTGATCCCTCTGCACTGTGACAGCCCTTCAGATAGTTGTAGACTGCTATTAAGTCTCCTCTCAGGGGGAATCACAGTGGTATTGAAATCCATATATACACTAGGTCAAGAGCCCTTCACAGATATAGATATAAAACTTAATGACTTTTATTAGATAAATATTAAAAACGTGGACTAACATATAACACTCACAGACATCGGACTACCACAGAAATATAAAGAATAGTAAAAAAAAGTCGACCCTGGTAGATTGGTCGTATAAGGTAGCTCGTCCCCTGTGAAATTCAGGGAAGCTGCTACGATGAGGTTTGTTCACTTAGAGATATTCTTGGAACATAGTAGTTATATAAGTACGAGACTTGGAGGTACCGCTATTAAAGGTAGGTGATAAAGGATCTTGAGTAATAGTTGGACTTTGATAAGGTCCAATATTGTCAAGATATACGCCCAGACCCGATATTGGGATTATGGGTATTTAGTCTTTAAATAATTATGCGGTACAGTGGATGATGTGATAGTACCCGATCGTAACAGGGTACTTGTTGATCGTCAAAGGTACTCAAAAAAGTGCTTGTCAAGGGTACTCAGAAAAGTGCTCGACGCGTTTCCCTGTCCTGGTTGGGGACAGTTCTTCAGGAGCGGAGGTGATTGTCACCACAAGCTAGTATATTATAGTCGTACTACTAAACGACGGTCACCAGGGTTAGGTGACTAACAGAATCTTGGATAGTGCCTACTAATTTTGCGGTGGGGCCCAATGATGGGTGACGCAACTTTACTTCTACTTCACATGAATCGGAGTTTTCACTTGGATATTTGATTTTTTCCAAGTGGTATCCGAGTTATCTACCAATATCAGACTCAGGTGTGTGCACAACTTTCCAGGGGAACTTAACTGGTTCTGAGCAATAACGCAATCGGCTTCAACAATTTTGTGGGTCGATGCAGTGGGACCCCAAGTGAGTGGTATCGGGAGCCCCCCCCCCCGGTCGGCTGAGAAAGTTTTAGGGTGCTGCGCTGACACAGGTCACTCCGTGTAACACCCGGGTGACCTGGTTGATGCTCAATGGTACCTCGCTGGGGTATGCCAGTACGGGCCTAGTAAGGCAATAAGGTATATGGCATATCTCAGTATTCCCCGCGGTCTGACAGTAGCAACCTCAGGACAGATTGGTGTTGCGCCAGTCTGTTCAAATCAGGGGATGATGCCCTGTACAATGCCGATGCCTGAGGGCATAACTCAGTGTTCCCCGCAGTCTAACAGTAGCAACCTCAGTACAGACTGGTATTGCGCCAGTCTGTTCAAATCAGGGGATAATGCCCCATACAATGCGGATGCCTGAGAGCGGAAAGAGGATTAAGAAAGTAACCCCCTTCAATGTCTATCTGTGGCTGGATTAGACCGGGGTGTGCACAGGTAGAGAGGAAGAGAAGTAGTGCCTCCGGCTCTGGTGGTGAGCGGCCGGCAAGTCTCCTCTCAGCCTTTCTTTTTTGCAAGCTAAACATCCCCAGATCTTTTAACCGTTCCTCATAGGACATGATTTGCAGACTGTTCACCATCCTGGTAGCTCTTCTCTGAACTTGCTCCAGTTTGTCTATGACTTTTTTAAAGTGGGGTGCCCAGAACTGGACACAGTATTCCAGATGAGGTCTGACTAAGGAAGAGTAGAGGGGGATAATGACCTCACGTGATCTAGACTCTATGCTTCTCTTAATACATCCAAGAATTGTGTTTGCCTTTTTGGCTGCTGCATCACATTGTTGATTCATGTTCAGTCTATGATCTATTAGTATACCCAAGTCTGTTTCACATGTCCTGCTGCTTAGCCCAATTCCTCCCATTTTATATGTGCTTTTTTCATTTTTCTTGCCCAGATGTAGGACTTTGCATTTCTCCTTGTTAAATACCATTCTTTTAGCCGCCGCCCACAGTTTAAGCTTGTCTAGATTGTTTTGAATTGTCTCTCTCTTTCTTCTCTAGTGTTAGCTATCCCAATAAGTATGGTATGAGATAGTTTGTCAAATGCTTTACTAAAGTCAAGATATACTATATCCACCATATTTCCCGGATGAACCCAGTCAGTGATTCTGTCATAGAAGGAAATTAGATTCGTCTGGAATGACTTGTTTGTTACAAACCCATGCTGGCTCTGGTTAATTACTCCATTTTTATCCAAGTACTTGCATACAGGCTGTTTAATAATTTGTTCAAAGATCTTTCCCGGTATAGAAGTCAGGCTCACAGGCCTGTAGTTTCCTGGATCTACCTTTTTCTCTTTTTTGAAGCTAGGGACAACATTTGCCCTTTTCCAATCTTCTGGGACTTCTCCTGTTCTCCAGGAATTTTCAAAGATTATGGCGAGTGGTTCAGCAATTACCTCCACTGTTTCCTTTAGTATCCTAGGATGTAATTTATCTGGACCTTGAGACTTGAATTTATTTAGGTTAGCTATGTGTTCCCTCACCATCTCTCTGCTTACAGATGTTTCAGAGAGAAAACAGATGCAAAGTAGGAATTTAAAGGGGTTCTGACATGAATAATGTTTTTATGCTTTAGCAGCCATTGTTCCCTGGTGTCCCTAATGGACCCAGGGAACCCACGGTTTAATGGCTGCTAAAGCATAAAAAGATAATACTTACCTTGTCTTCTGTTGTTGTTGACATCAGGGGGTCATCTCCCGGCAGGCGCTGCTCCTCTTCTTCTGTCTGCACGAGCCGCGCCGCTCCGGGATCGCGCGCATGCGCAGTGGAGAGGTGCCCTCTGACAGGAGTCAGGATGGGCTGCGTCTCCACTGCGCATGCGCAGCACTCCGGAGTTCAGCCGGACGGACGGGCCACCCACAGCAAGCACTGCTTGTGACGTGCTTGCTGTGGCGGTCCGTCCATTGACCTCAGAAGTGCCTGACGGACGGACCAGAGCAGGAAGCGGTCTTTTTGACCGCTCCTGCTCTGCTTTAAAGGCACAGAAGAAGATGCCGGCTGGAGGGGACATGCCTGGCGATCGGGCCAGGCCAGGCAAGGTGAGTACAATTTTTTTTTTTTGATGTCAGAACCCCTTTAAAAGTTCAGCCTTTCAATATCATTTTAAACCAATTCACCATTTTCATCTTGTAAACTTGCTATAGCATCTTTGACATTTTATTTTGACATACCCCCCCAAATTCTTTGTATTGCTTTTGGCCTCTCTTGCAATCCTCAATTCATTATTAGCTTTTCTGACACTTGCCCTACAGTTTCTACTGTGCCATTGGTTATAGTGAATTCCACCCTTAATGCCAATGGTTACAGAGACATTCTGGACAATATGGTATCACCTACCCTGTGGCAATACTTTGTACAGCTCCGTATCTCTACCAACATGAGCAAGCACCATGTCATATGGCACGGAGTGTTGAAGTTTGGTTTGAGGAGCAGAATGTCTGCAAACTTCATTGGACAGTCCAAAATCCATATCTTAATCCCATCAAGCATCTTTAGGATGAACTTGAACGTTGCATCCATGCATCACTGAAAACCGATCCTCAAGAAATGGAGGAAAATCCCTCCACACCTCTATGGGAATTCGGTGGAAAGTGGCCTGGGAGAGTTACTGCAGTTATTGGGGCCAAAGGCGCCCAACTCTATACTAAAAAGTTTCATCACCTTCTCTGTGCGTCCCAATACCTTTGTCAACATAGTGTATCTTAGTCCCAGCAAACCCTTGTAACTAAAGCCAGCGATCATAAATCACCTGTTCATTCTACCACTCTTCCAGCAATGTCTACCTGTTTCTAGTGCTGCAGAGGTGATTGTCATTGACTATCCACGTGACTGTGGCAGACCATTACTGACCTCAGCAGTCAAATGAGTGGATGGTGATGTCACCACTGCAGCACCAGACCGTCACCGCTGGAATGAATAGGTGAGTTATGCTTCATTGATTGCTTTAAACCACTCCATGACTTTAACCCCTTAATGTCACAGGACTGATAGCCAGCCTCCCACTGTAACTGCGGGGATCGATGTGTTCACAGAGGAAAGGGAAGGCTGATGGCAACTGGCCACTAGACACAAGTGTCCAGGCCTGCCATGGCCTATGATCTCTATTGTAAGTGATAATGCATTGCAGTACAGAGGTACTGCAATGCATTATCATATCAGTCTTAGCTTTTATGATTCAGGTCCCCTACAGGGACATAAAAATAGTGTAAAAAAAACGTTAAAAAAAAACTTTTTTTTTTTTTTTTTACACACTTTTCCCTGTTTGTATAATAAAAACTAAAGAAAAACAAACTCGTCAATGGTATCATCATATCCGTAACGACCTGTACAGTAATAATTCGACCACACCATTTATCCTGCATAGTTGATTTTGATCATTGAAATTAGTAAAAGTGAAGAAAAAGCTTTATGTACCCCAAAATGCTGCCAATAAAAACTGTAGCTTGTCACACAAAAAACGAACTCTCACAGAGCTCCGTCCATGGAAAAAGGGAAGAGTTATGGACCTCCGAACGCCCATCTCCAGCATTAACCCCTTACACCTTGGAATCAATGTTGATTGTGGCATGTATGGAATAAAGAAAAGAGTTTCTATTGGGAAAAAGTGGAAAAATCTAAACATATATATCATTTTGTTATCATCGCAATTGTACCGACCAGCAGAAAAAAAAAGATCATTTATAAAAAAAAAAACAATGCCAGAATTAATTTTTCCATCCTGTTCCCACCGTTACACAAACCATTATTTGTAGCCCAAAATGGTATCAACAAAAATGACAACTCGCCGCACCATCAACAGGCCCATAACCCCATAAGCCGATGTCAGCAGAAATATTTAAAAAGTTACAGTATGGCCCCCCCGCACACGGGCAGAAATTCCGCGGCGTAATTTCCCGCAGAATTTCCACCCGTGGAAGCTGCCATGCGTTAGAAAATGCAATCCTAGGCAGACGGCCGCGATTTGTCTGAGTGAAATCACGCGCAGAAAAATTGCGGCATGCCCTATTTATGTGTGGGGCTCGGGTCGGGTCCCACTGTGAGAATTCTTATAGTCTTGTAGGTTTACGTCCCAGCTGGCTTGTCCCTAACGCAACTATTCACAGAAAAAGCCAAAAATACAATGCCTGAAGGTCCGCAAAGCAGACACGGTCGCCATAGGCACGATCGCCATTGGCACAATCGCCGTAAGCCCTGGAGATATGCAGTCAGCCAGACAATAAGGTGGAGGAGCAGCTTGTTCCTGGCAGGCTAATATGCAGTCACCCACTCAACCCAGCCCAGATTGGGGAGGAGTGACTGCATATACTAATAGCCTGCACATGTGAACGATACCAAAGATGTCAGCCATAGATGGGTGGTGACCCACCATACAGGATATCAACCCTGGCTGATATAACAGCGGGTTGCCCTGTATCTCTAAAGTGGGCCACACTGGCTGACATCTTGGGCTCCCCCACCAACTAGCAAACTACATACAAAGATACTAATGCATACTAATAAAATGCGGGTGTTGGTACTGCATTTTGGCCAAAAGGCTTACGGCCATTGCGCCGATGGCGATTGTGCCTGCCTTATGGCGATCGTGCCTATGGCGACCATGTCTGCTTTGCAGACCTTCAGGTATTGTATTTTTGGCTTTTTCTGTGAATAATGTCTTTGTTTTTCCCCTCACCTCTGTGATTTTATGTAATTTATCGTGAGTTAGCGTAGGTACTGACGGAAGCGGTGTGGCCTCGGCGCGGCCCGTCAGCCTATGCGTTTTGGCCAAAATGCAGTACTAACACCCGCATTTTATTAGTATGCATTAGTACTTTTGTATGTAGTTTGCTACTTGGTGGGGGAGCCCAAGATGTCAGCCTATAGAGATACAGGGCAACCCGCTGTCATATCAGCCAGGGTTGATATCCTGTATGGTGGGTCACCACCCATCTATGGCTGACATCTTTGGTATCGTTCACATGTGTAGGCTATTAGTATATGCAGTCGCTCCTCCCCAATCTGGGCTGGGTTGAGTGGGTGACTGCATATTAGCCTGCACTGAACAAGCTGCTCCTCCACATTATTGTCTGGCTAACTGCATATCTTCAGGGCTTACGGCCATTGCGCCTGCCCTACGGCGATTGTGCTGATGGCGATTGTGCCTGCCTTATGGCGATCGTGCCTATGGCGACTGTCTGCTTTGCAGACCTTCAGGTATTGTATTTTTGGCTTTTTCTGTGAATAATGTCTTTGTTTTTTCCCTCACCTCTGTGACTTTCCCTAACGCAACAAGTCGTAGATTTACATCGTGTGGATGGCAATGGCTCACACCAAACCACAGCATGAGCGAGCTGCCACTGGCAGCCGACCTCTCCCTGCAACAGTGGTGATTGATGAGAACTCTGATCCCCGCTGTTAACCCCCTTACATGCTGCGACCTACAGCTCCCTCTGCAATGTCATCGACCCTTCGCTATGTAATTGCGTTGGGCCAATGGGTGGCTATGGCAACTGGACACCGGACAATGGTATCTGGGCCTGCCATGGCCTGTGATTGCTATAACTGATAATGCATTACAGTGCTTCCGTACTGCAGTGTATTATCAGAATCATCGTAGGCTTCCACTCCGACCTCTGTGTATTTGCAGCACTGACAGCATGACCGGTCGAGGTCCCGAGTGACGGACCCCGGCCGATCAACTATTGATGACCCAGCCTGAGGACAGCTCAGCAGTAGTATTCTCCCTGGAAAACCCCTTTAAGAAACAAGTCGTGTGTTTTTTTTTTTACAGATCCGTATTGGTGAAATTAATTAATAAAGTGACAGACGATCCACAAGGACCCAAAAAATAAAAATGGTTAAAAAAATGTAAAAATGGTAATAAAAAACCCTTTTTGCACACTTTTCCCTCTTTGTATAATGTTTGTACACATTATTCACAAAGGGACAAACCGCGCAAACCTTCAGGACGTTCAAAATGCTTCATTTATTCATCTCACCAAAACAAAAAAGTGCAATAAAAGTGCTCAAAAAAGCTGCTTGTCACCCGATACGGCAGCAATAAAAACTAGCGCAAAACAAGCCGTCGCAGCGCGCCGGTCGGCCACAAATTACAGGACTTTGAATGCAGCAATGAGACAAAAAGGATTCCCCTCCAAAAAGGTTTTTTCTGTGCTAAAGTAGGAAAACATTAAAAAAAACTATAATTTTGCCATCATTGTAATCGCTCCGATCCGCAGAAACTGTCATTTATGCTGCATGATTTAGGCCTAGTGCCCACGGCCGAGACGGGCTCACAAGCTGAATACCGCAGCAGAGTCCGTCACGGCGTCCCCCCATACTTACCTCTGGATCCGCCGCCCGACGTCCCGCGCCAGCAGTGTCATGTGATGCACAAGCAGCGTCATATGACACGCCCATCGCTGACGCGGCCGGCGGGGACGAGTTTCACACTATCTTCCGTTGTGCTACAGTGGAAGATAGCATGACGGACGGCTTCTATTGACTGCAATGGAAGCCATCCACGCGTACACCCGCGGCAAATAGAGCATGCTGCGGGTGAATGCGGGCGTTTGTCGATTAGGTTTAATAGATCCCAATAGCTGCGGGGAAACGCCACGGAAATCCGCCCGTGGGAATTAGGTCTAACGCTGTAAAAAAACAAACAATTAGCAGAATTGATGTTTTTTCATCCTGCTCTTCAGAAAATAATAAGTTATACATTATAATTACTAAAAAAATAAATAAAAATGTTCCACTGACAGCCCCGGCCACTGCACAGACAATCCCTATTGATGGGAATAAAAAACGGCTGCTGCTTTTGAAAAGTGAAAATAAAAAAAACTCCCAAAATAGGCGGTGCCCTTAAGGGGTTAACATGCTCTCAGGTTTTGGTGCACCACAACACCCAACATGCCCTGGTTTCCATCCACCAGGCCGCACAGCACTGCCGTAAACTGCGCCTACATCGCACAACCAATGGCCGTGCATCAGCTAAACCAAATAACCAATCACCGTGAATCAGCCAACTCAAATACCCAATCACCGTGAATGAGTAAATGCAAACAACCAATCAGGTTGCGAATGGTGTGGAGCTGGGGTGTAAAAAGCTAATATGCGCACAGAGCTGAGCTCGGGGGCGCGCACGTCACTAGCCTCCGTGCGCGCTCCCGCCCTGACGTCTCCCCCTGGTTACAGGGGTGAGGAGGAGTGTCGGGGACGCGCATCAGACCTCCCGGCTCAGCCCTCAAGATGGCCGGTAAGTGACGGCTTGGGGGCCCCAGATAGATGGCCACAGCGGGTGTCAGCGGTGATTAGAGCTGTGACAGGCGGCGGGCGGTGCCGGCAGGGGGCGCTGTGCGGCGCCGTCGGGTCCCCCATTGTTGTGCCGGGGAAGTTTCATTGTGATGTTGGTGCCCTGTGTGCCCGGGCAGGGCGCTGGTGCCAGCCTGCAGCGGGGAGGGCATGGTGTGCCAGTCCTCCTGGATGTCTGTGCATGACCCTATAGGCGGATCTATAGGTGCAGGCTATACGTACCGCACTACTACTCCCATCATCCTCTGCTGGCCGGCTCTTCGCGGCGGATGGACTTCTGCAGCAACAGAAAAACCCGTCAGCGTTCGCACGTTCCGCCGGCGCGGAGGGCAGATAGTAGTGCGGCGCACGTCTCTCACATCTGAGGTGTTCGCCATTTGCGCCATATTTTTTTTCCGGCTTTGCCTCGGTTAGCGCCGCCCTGTAGACACAAACCGCGTCCGGCCGCCTCGTTACCGATTTACTCCGACGTCACAAACAAGATGGACGTAAACATCCGCGTTTATTCGTAAATCGCATCATTCGCGGCAGGTTTTATTTTTTGCTCATAGACGGCGTTCCGCGTGTGCGCGCCGCGTCCTTGGGGCGTAAACAGGATATCCGCCCTCAAATCCACCGCGTGCGAATGTGCCGGATTCACACGAGCGGATCTGTGCACACGCAATACGCAAAAATCAGAACCCACTGATGTAACTGGGTGCGTTCACAGGCGCGGGTTTGGTGTGCGCAATTCCACAGCACAAAAAAATGCGTAGCGCGCTCTACTGTCCTGCGCCGCGGCGAGGTGTGTCTCCAGCTTATTAAACTAATTGCCCGTTTCATCGCTGATGGCGCCGCCGTGGGTTTATGGGGTTTGGTTTTTTTTTGCACATTAAATTGCGCACGACTGGTGGCACAAAAAGTGTAGTAAAATGACGACGTGCGTGCAAAAACGTGCGCAAATACACTTCCGCTCGTGTGAATCCCGTCTAAGAGCCCCTCCCCCCATGGATGTTCCGCGACGGTCATTGACATACGCAGCGTTTTCGCGGATTCCTTGCGGATTGCAAATTTTTTGTGTGATTTAAAAAAAAAAAAAAACCCGCAAGAAGGCGCCATCGCTGTCGTACATAAATACGTATCACGCTGGTTCACTCGCAATGACGTCAGTGCGCTGCCGCAGTCCGCAATACGGACCAAAATAGGACGTCTGCGAGTCCCCCGATGCAAATCCGTAGAGGGGTTCAGCGTACGTAAAAAAAAACAGGTGTACTGCAAGGGGTTAAATGCCTGGAAAACCCCGTATAGCGGTTTTCTCAACGTGGGCATCTATGGCGCGCCCACCGGAGATATTAGGAATACGTGCCGGCCCTCGCGCCCATGTAACGCATCGGGGTCTCTCGTTACCCCGGGTGACTCGTTCGCCGCTCTGCCGTTTCCCTAGCCCCATAGAAGTGAACGCAGCGCCGCGAGCTCCCGGCTTGTTGTCCGCCCGGATCTGCCGCCGCTCCCGCACGGTTAGCGGATCGCATTCCCCACACCGGAGAGGCGGCGCTTGTGTCTGCCGGACAATGATGGCGTCCCGTTAGACGTCGCCCTGTAACTGGATTGCGATGCCTCCTACTATGTTCCCAAGACCTCTGCTTGCTTCTGTCAGCGGCCGCCATCTTGCACCACAAGCCCCGCCCACACTGCGCTATTTGTGTTGTTCCTCCACAAACGAAAATAACGGCAGTGCTGGACCTGGCGAATAAAGGTGAAATAGCGCAACGTGCGGCTTGGTGGCGAGACGGCAGTGCTACGGACCGCCGCTGTAGTCACTGCTGTATATCCAGCGCCGTCCGTGTCAGTAAAAGGGTGCAATGAACGGCACGTGACCGCCGCTGCGTCCTGCCGGGTCCGTGTGGCTGCAGCGCCGGATGGGCAGCCACTGGGATAGCTGAGTATTCAATTTCTCTTCATTTGAAACCCTTTTACATCTTTATGTCCTGAAAACCCCTTTAAGCAACTGCTGCAGTACCTGCACAGCGCCGCTCTTGTCCATGTGGCTGTGTCTGGTACTGCAGCTCCCAGAAAATCCCTCTAAGCCACAGGAAAGGGGATAAATTTCTCATCATAGGGATGCAGGAACCCCCAACAATCCTGAGACCAATGCTACACGTGAACGGAGCAGCGGTGTACACGCCCCGCCACCGCTGCTCCGTGGGACAGGGAGAGATGGACGAGCTCAGCCGTCCCGTAGAAGTGTAGGGAGTGGCAGTCGGCGTCGCGCACTAACCCTCCGTTCACGGGGGCCGATCATAGCTACCATGGAGGGAAGGCTCGCATGGCAGCGATGTACGGCGCGGTACAATGTGCAGTGCATGCTGGGAGTTGTAGTCTCACAACGCAGGAGAGTCGCAGAGGGATTATCTTGGCTTCAGGTTATTTGGCCCTTCTTGCTCTTCTCTTACTGACTTCCTGCTCTGCTTCCTCTTAGGGATCCCGCTGTATTTTGTGGACCTGCAGGACGATCTGGATGACTGTGAGTGTCGCCGGCGCGCCTCCTTCATGCCCCCCCCCCCCCCACTTCCTGTGTCTTCTTGTTTGTCTCATTACATAATACACCGCAATATCCTCATTGCAGTGAAGTGTCATCAGAGTCCATTCATAAGGACACCTTGTGCCGCCGCAGAGTGTCGTCTGGGATCGCGTCATCCCAATATGGGGAACCTCCTCCTTACCCCCGGAGATCCTACTGTCCCTAATTGTTGTTGCCGTGGCAAAGAGTCGCTCCTGCTGTTAAGGGACTGCCTCCACGGACGCCCAGCCATCTCATTGGCTATCATGTAATGCTTTCCCAGAAGACTCAGAAAGTTACTTCACTTTGTACAAACTTTTGACTTGATCACTGGGGGTCCCGCTGCTGAAACAAGGGGGCTGCTCCTCTCGGCAGCTGAAGACGGTCACATAGATGTCTATAGAAGAGGTCTGCTGAGAGGGGCGCAGTGCTTAGGCGAGCGCTGCACTCCATTGTTCCATCAGCAGTGAGGGTCTCGGCAGCGGGACCCCTGCTAAACAAAAGTTTGACCTGTTAGTCTGGCAAGTCAAAAGTTTTAAAAAGTGCAGTTCCCCTTTAAGGAGGTTGTAGAGGATTAGGGAAACACGGTGGCTCTGTCTCAGGAACAGCGCCACACCTGTCTATGGGCTTTGTTTGGTATTGCAGCTTATTTCCATTGAAGTGATTGGGGCTGAGCTGCAATACCAAACCCAACCTGTGGTCGGGGGTGGGGCTGTTCAGTCATGTTAATAAATACTTCCTTTGGAAATAGCAGCTGATTGAGGCCACTGACTGCACAGACTGGACACCTCAGGTAACAGGTAGTGTCACCTTCTTGTGGACCTGATGGACCTCTGCTCATACATTATGGAAGGGACTCGTATCCTAGGAGCGGAGTCTGCTGCACCGCAGGAAGAATGCCAGCTGCCTGGGCGATGCCAGGGGACTGGCGCTGCCTTCCTGTGTTGTCAGATCCCTCTTATTGATGAAGGACACCGTTTCAATATGGAACTACATGGAAAGGCCCCTTTATTAGAGACCCCAAACATTTCACGATCGGAGCCTTGCTGTCTGGAAATTCTCCCCGTGACCCCGGAGTGCGGCATAAAATCACATGAAAAGTTTTCCGTGGATCAGTTCAGGGTGAATCCACATTAGATGGGAAAATCCAGCGATCGGAGCAACTTCTAACGAGGCCGGGTCATCGGGGCTAGACTAGCCGGGGCCAGGATGTCACTGCCAACCACGTGGGGTTTTCTCATGTAATGGGGTGGAGAGTATACAGAGAATGGCGTAATTGGGGAAAAACATCCAGCGAATGGAGATTCTGATGATGGCAACAACTGAAAGGGGTCAGAGGAGGATGTCAGGAATAGTTCTGATGACCATATGCTGCACAACCAAGGATACTGCAACTGAATACAGCATCTGATCTCCAACTTACCTGTCCGAACCCACAACTCGCCGTTCTTTAGCACGGATGGGCTATAACAGCAGACGACCACTGCCAGCGCCATTGTGTCCAAGAGAAACAGAAAGGCGAGACTCCAGCGGGCAAAAGAGCATAAAAATGGTATCACTGAGCAGCGGAAAAACATCTCCTGGTCAGATGGATCCAGACTTCTGTTGCATGGTGCTGAAAAGAGGTCAGAGTTTAGCACAAGCAGCATGAATCGCTGAGCCCTTCCTGTCAGCCGGTCAGAACATGTCAGCACCTCCATCTAATCTGCAGCAACTACAAGAAGCTTCCTGTCCGCAGGGGCCGATATATCTGCAGAACGATTTCATCACCCAGTGGGATTTACGTCACAATGAATTGCTGCGTTTTTGAAGGCCAAAGGAGTCCAACGCTACGAGATGGAGGTCTCTAATAAAGTGGCCATTCAGCGTATACTGTGGGGGGCGCACTCCTAATATACCATCATGTATGATACCGACTTCTGTAGCGCTGCTGCCCAGCCCCTGTCAGCGGAGCTATGATGCAGTTAGTGCCTCAGACACTAGGGGCTCACTCACACACGCGGATCCTAGCAGCATGGACTTCTTACACCATTATAGCCTGCAGGTGCATAAAGGTAATTCGCGCATCAAATGCGTATTTACTGCGTTCTGCGTATTCTGGACATAAACAATCTGCACGTAAAACAGCCAAGATACGCCCGTACGGTCGGGCCCTGGAGCGGTGTTCACACTTCCACACCTAAATCCGCATGTTTTGCGCATCCGTTTATTGTCAGTGGTAATCTCTGCCATGTGACTTCTCGATGCGGATTACACATGTGGGTTTGTCCATTGAAAAGTATATCTGCGTGGATCCGCGGTCAGACAGCGCCGCAGCCGCGCAGAAACCCCCGCCAGAGCCGCGGAATTCTGCCATGGTTTTTGAAGAGAAATCGGCACAGAAAAATCCGACCTACCCGTAACCTACCTTATTGATGTAGGCCCACCCTGCACAGCCCAGCGCCCCATCCTCTTGTCGCACAGTCATGTTGCCTCTAACATAACTTTCCTGAAGACGGGGTGACCCAAAAAATACAATTCTGACATCCTGTATATATATTTTTTTCCTGACGACATTCACCATGTTGGATAAATAATGCGTTCCTTTGATAGATCGGACTTTTACGGACGCTGCGGTGCCACATGTTACTTTTTGTTTTTTTATTAGAAAAATGGGCGAAGGTTTTTTATTATCCTTTATCTTTTCTAAGGAAAAATCTTTTAGTTTTTTTTAGTTCCCATACGGGACTTGAACTTGCGATCGTTTGATCACTCATCTATACTAATATTATAAATGCAAAAGTAAGTCGTCTGTCTGTTACCTTTTTACGGCTAAACCGCAGAAGCGATTTTGATGATTTGTCAGGGAGCTGGCTGCATCCTGAGGAAGGACATAATATACATTTTATCCTGAAAATGTATCTAGGGAGCAGAACAAGACAGATCTCTGTGGTGATGCGCAGGAGCGCCCCCGTGTGGCGAGGCGGAGGGGGGCACATCATAAGCTATGCCTACACAAACGGGCAGACGTCGTTGCTGCACGCATGTGATTATTAAGCTAGCAGGGATACCCCGCGTTGCCCGGGATTAAAACTTGGCAAATTTAATTTGTCATATCTATAATAAAATCTAAATCCTAAAAGAAAAATACATATTTGGTATTGCCGCGTCCGTAAAAGTCTGATCTATCAAAGTAGCGCATTATTTACCCCGCACGGTGAACGTCGTCCGAAATAAATAAATAAAGAACGCCACAAATACACTTTTTCAGTCACCCTGCGTCCCAGAAAAATGAAATAAAAAGCGATTAAAAAGTCGTATATATTCCGAATTAGTACTAACGGAAACTACAGGAAATCCTGGAAATAAATGAGCCCTTGGTCAAGTAAGTCAACGGAAAAATAAAAGTTATTGCGCGCAGAAGATGCAGCAGAAAATAATTTTAAAAAATTAAATGTCTTTGAAAAAAAATAGTACTACAAAGTACTACACAAAAAGTACTACACAAAAAGTACTACAGCCAAAAATACTACATACGTTATCAGGTCATTTTTGTTGCAGTTTGTGCGCCGTAGAAACAAAACACACCGAAAGATGGCGGAATGTCGTGTTTTGTTTTTTTTTTTTTTCATTTTACTCCACTTAGATTTTTGTAAAAAGTTTTTCCGTACATTATTTGGTACTCTTAATAACGCCATTGAAAAATACAACTCGTTCCGCAAAAAACAACAAGCCCTCATACAGCGACGTCGATGGTAAATAAAGGAGCTACGATTTTTTTTAACCGGGGGGAGGAAAAAAGAAAAAAAAAAGGCCGTGTCATTAGGGGTTAAATAATGTACTCACTTTCTTCTCGGGGTCATTACGACGCAGTGATACCACATGTGTGATTTGTATTTTTAATTTTTTTTTTACAAAGTAAAGTGTTTGTTTTTTGTGTTTTTTAATTAAAAAAAAAATTTTTTTTTTTTTGTTCCTTTAGGGTACTTCCACAGAGACCCATCAGGACCCCCTGATCACATTCCGGGGGTCCAATGGTGACAGCCCTTTACATGCTGCAGTGACAGCTCTTTACATGCTGCAGTCACATAGACTGCAGCATTTAAAGGGTTAACACAGCAGAGATCGGAGGTTTTCTCTGATCTCTGCTGTAAGAGCTGGTACCTAGCTGTCCTCTGACAGCCAAGCACCAGCTCTCCCTGCCACAGAGACCATCCGCTTGAAGCCGATGGTCTCTATGGCAACCTGTAAACAAAGCAGTGCAGGAGTTTGAATTCAGAAGCGGGGGATTGCCAGCAGAAATCTTCCGGGCTATATCGCTATGGGCAGTGGAGCTCGTCCCGGGGTTAAAGCAAATCTGCAGCAGATTCTGCGGGGATTGTATTTTTTAGTGGACATGAGGCCTAAGGCCAATCGGGGCATTTAATCCCCGCTGTCAGAAGTGAGCGCGTCTGATGCGGACAAGTATTAGCGGTAATAGACAGCCGCCTCCTGCTGCGTATGGATGACACTCCGTACAAACCCCGCACATCAGGATGTAAATGTACGCCCTGTGACATGAAGGGGTTAAATTCAATCTCCATCCCGGAGCCATTTAAAGGGGAATTTGTCATGGGATACACCTCTTCATGAAAGGCATCTATAAGATATCTCAATGGGCGGTGGTGGAATATGGCTCACTGATCAGCCCCCCGAATACATCATCACGGAGACAACCGGAGGGTCACATGATCTGCACCGCCCGCTCCTCTAGAGCTCCCGTACCCTCTGGGGTTAATCTGCACTAACCATGTGTGGATCACCACTAATTGCCATGTAGCCTCTGGGCCTCATTAGCAATTCAAGGTGCCGGCCAGAAACTAGTGGTGACCCGCATGCGGTTAGAGCGAGTCGACCGCGGCATCTACGGCGCTACTACACGAGCGTTAGTGACTGCCTGGAGTGTAATGTACTGCTGATTGTCGGGCTGCAGCCCAGATATCAGGAGAGATACTTCTATAATAGCACCTGTATGGTCCCCGGGCTGCAGGGTACGGTCACGGACTCACTGATATCAGGAGAGATACTTCTATAATAGCACCTGTATGGTCCCCGCGCTGCAGGGTATGGTCACGGACTCACTGATTTCAGGAGAGATACTTCTATAATAGCACCTGTATGGTCCCCGGGCTGCAGGGTATGGTCACGGACTCACTGATATCAGGAGAGATACTTCTATAATAGCACCTGTATGGTCCCTGCGCTGCAGGGTATGGTCACGGACTCACTGATTTCAGGAGAGATACTTCTATAGCACCTGTATGGTCCCCGCGCTGCAGGGTACGGTCACGGACTCACTGATTTCAGGAGAGATACTTCTATAATAGCACCTGTATGGTCCCCGGGCTGCAGGGTACGGTCACGGACTCACTGATTTCAGGAGAGATACTTCTATAATAGCACCTGTATGGTCCCCGCGCTGCAGGGTATGGTCACGGACTCACTGATTTCAGGAGAGATACTTCTATAATAGCACCTGTATGGTCCCTGCGCTGCAGGGTACAGTGACGGACTCACTGATATCAGGAGAGATACTTCTATAATAGCACCTGTATGGTCCCCGGGCTGCAGGGTATGGTCACGGACTCACTGATATCAGGAGAGATACTTCTATAATAGCACCTGTATGGTCCCTGCGCTGCAGGGTATGGTCACGGACTCACTGATTTCAGGAGAGATACTTCTATAGCACCTGTATGGTCCCCGGGCTGCAGGGTACGGTCATGGACTCACTGATATCAGGAGAGATACTTCTATAATAGCACCTGTATGGTCCCCGGGCTGCAGGGTACGGTCACGGACTCACTGATATCAGGAGAGATACTTCTATAATAGCACCTGTATGGTCCCCGGGCTGCAGGGTACGGTCATGGACTCACTGATTTCAGGAGAGATACTTCTATAATAGCACCTGTATGGTCCCCGGGCTGCAGGGTACGGTCATGGACTCACTGATATCAGGAGAGATACTTCTATAATAGCACCTGTATGGTCCCCGGGCTGCAGGGTATAGTGACGGACTCGCTGATTTCAGGAGAGATACTTCTATAGCACCTGTATGGTCCCCGGGCTGCAGGGTACAGTGACGGACTCACTGATTTCAGGAGAGATACTTCTATAATAGCACCTGTATGGTCCCCGGGCTGCAGGGTATAGTGACGGACTCACTGATTTCAGGAGAGATACTTCTATAATAGCACCTGTATGGTCCCTGCGCTGCAGGGTACAGTGACGGACTCACTGATATCAGGAGAGATACTTCTATAATAGCACCTGTATGGTCCCCGGGCTGCAGGGTACGGTCACGGACTCACTGATATCAGGAGAGATACCTCTATAATAGCACCTGTATGGTCCCCGGGCTGCAGGGTACAGTGACGGACTCACTGATATCAGGAGAGATACTTCTATAATAGCACCTGTATGGTCCCCGGGCTGCAGGGTATGGTCACGGACTCACTGATATCAGGAGAGATACTTCTATAATAGCACCTGTATGGTCCCCGGGCTGCAGGGTATGGTGACGGACTCACTGATTTCAGGAGTCTCATTAAAACTCATCCGTTTTGGTGGTTTTGCAAATCTTACTTTTGAAGCTTTGCCGGAGCGGCGTCCAGTGAAGCTCCTGTACGGGGTGACTCAGGAGTGTGCGGACACCCATATGGAGTAGCAGACGGGGATCCGACATTGTACACAAACTGCAGGGGAAGAGGAAAACCTGTTAGGCCATGTCATCAACATGACGGCCATTTTGAATGCCGCCATCTTGGATTCAACTCTAATTTTTCCATTGGGAAGGTAGGTGTGATATATCCAGCTGGCAGAGAACGTCGCCAGGAAAACGGCGGTGAGCTTCACTTTATCATAACTTCACCCGTTCCCATGTTAACACAGGGATTTTTTTTAATGTGAAATTAGAAAATTGACAGTAATCCCCATGGAATGTATTTCAAGTGCTGCCCCCCCCCCCCATGTTTTAGGGGTTAACCCTATACTTCCCACCCATTCCTGATGAACTCGCACCACAACATGAATGCTAGCACAAGCATCAGAGGAGTCATATTCTGTATCTCCTCGGAGTAAACAAGGGCTTTGACCCGACCCCACGGATCAAAGCCAAAGGAGACAAATCGGGGGATCGTGGGGCCACTGGATTGGACTACGACTACGACCAACGACTGATACAGTTTGGGGAAACCGCACATCAAGACAGTCTCTGATAACTAAAGATGAGGGAGCACGCTCGTTAAGGCTGATGCTCGAGAGAGCATTGGTCTTTTCGTGTAAGTGCTCACTCGTCTGAGCACCGTGCGGGGGGGCGGCGAGAGAGAAATCTCTCTCATGCTCACCCCTGCCCCCCCCCCCCACCCCCCCTGGGGCTCCGACGAGTAAACAGTCACTCAAAAAGACGCATCCATAATGAGCCGGGCGCCATCTTGTTGGAAGTATTCCATCCTACGACAACAATGAAGGAAACGCGTCTCCATCTTAGAGTCTTGTGTAACTCTCCACTCTTAACGTTCCCTCAGTGAAGAAAGGGCCCACAGTCCAGGTACCCCATACACCCCACTATCATGTCAGGTGAGGCGGCCATGTTGGATGGATCAGTGAGATAGCACCATCATTCACATAAAGAAGCATCCCTGTGTTAACAGGAGAACCAATAAAGTTATGATAAACTGAAGCTCACCGCTGTGACGTTCTCTGTCAGTCTGATACATCGCACACCTACCTTCCCATCGGAAAAGTTAGAGCCGAATCCAAGATGGTGGCATTCAAAATGGCCGTCATGTTGGTCACATGGCCTAACAGTCCCCCGATATCATGCTTGCCTGTGTGTGATTTTCACAGAGCTATGAGGCATCGTTTCACATTAGGGACCTGCTGATCCCCACTGATCAGATGATTCCTGAGGCCACTGTCACTGCAGCCGGCACAGGAAGCCGTCAACGCTGCCTATAGCGCAGAGGCCCGGGTGGCTAGTGAGCCACACCTGCAGTACCAAGGCGGGCCACTGCACTATGGTCAGCGCTGACGGCAGTGACAGGGAACCAGCGGATCAGCAGCGATCCCCGCCGATGATCTGTTGATATCCAGTCAGACATCAATAGAAAAACAAAATCAAAAGTCCCAGAATTTTTTTGCAGCTTTTTTTTAAACAGAGGGGAGAGTGCACACAAAAGAAATATGGTGTGTTTGTTTTAAAGCATTTTTTAAATGTCCCTTTGCTATGCCTGCGCGTAATGGTACGCCTATTCACGGCAATTGCTTCTCAGCCCGAGCGTACACTTAACACCCGGGCAGGAAGGGGTTACTACAACATCCAGATAATTATACGTACGCTGCGGTTTATAAACAGCGCTACACGATGTGGTAATTGCAGCCCTGGCACATCGTGTACCACCGCCGGTGCCCGCGGCCGGGACATGAGGATGCAGCCCGTGAAGTGACAAGGTCCACGGCGTATCATGGCCTATAAGATGGGATGCCTGCCTCGCGGATAATCGGTAGCCGCGCTTCACAAGGCCGTCCGTCTGCCAAGGACTAATTCCACTTGAGAAGGAATTAAAATTCTGCTCACACTTGAGGTTACAGGGGATTAGCGTCCTGCTCTCCCAACCTGCGGGGCATCCTCACAGATCACAAGCAAATGAACTCGGAGTCCCCGGCCGTCCAGCGCCATTTGTTATTCCGTAACCCAGACGCTCCGTATATATCTGTGCATACACGACTCGCAGCCTCTCTCGTCACACCTGTTGGCTCCTTGGATAATGTGTCGTCTTGTCTTCTTTATCCCCATAGTTGGCTTTGAGGATTATGGACCAGACTGTGAAAGCATGAGGATAAGCGCTTTCCTAGACATTCCGGGGCAGGACAATCTGACGCCACTCGCACGCCTGGAGAAATACGCCTTTAGCGATAATATATTTAACAGGTAAATGTAAGCTCAGCTCAGTAAGAGAAACGGAACCGATCACATGTAGTATCACATCTGTCAGGGCGTTCGGCGGCGTGCGTTCACACACAGCTGATTGGCTGCAGAGATATCTGCGCCATTTTGGTGCTTGTCTGCAGCAGATTTCACAATGGACTTCAATAGAAAGGGTGAAATGTGCTGCAGATCCGCACCAAATGGGATGGATTTTAGCGCCATTTTGCTGCAGACAATCGGCTACGTGTGAACGCACACTTAAGGCCACAGATTGAATGTCTGCCCGTTTAGCCAGAACCAATCGACAAGCATCAGGTTGGCACATACAGCAGGCGAGCGGCTGGGGGAACAATTGTTAAAGACGTTTTCTGGCGTTCATTAAAAAAAGTGCTCCAGGGTAGGAAATGGCATAAAAATGGAATTAAAGCGACTCTCCAGCCTCAGGACAAAACGCCCTCCTGGGACCTGTCAGTCGTCTTTTGTTCCAACTGGTTCAGGGTCCCGTTCTCGGATGGTCAAGATGGCCGCTGTCTTCTTTAGACTACCAAATCGTCCATAGTTCATTGGTGGTGTTAGGACTTCTGATGAACTATACCTGCTCTGTGATTGGCCAGCACTGATCACCGGGCAGTGCGTAGTGTAAGTAGAAAATAGTGGTGACTATTTTGACTCCTTGAAAACGGGACCGGGAGCGTTGGAACGAAGTGATGGACGGCACAATAAATTGCAGGTAATGCGCCCCCTTCAGCTTCCGGGCTGGAACAGAAGTTTTAACCATTAATCACACTTTCACCGTACCTGTGTCCCGTCTGCTCCGATCCCCGCTGGCGTAGGAAGTGATGACACCACATTTATTGCACACATGACGTTGCAATCCATCGCTGCCCTCAGTAGTCATGCGCATATTACCACCACTTGACCTCTGAGGCCAGCGACCGGCGGTAGCGGCACATGAGTGGTGAACGTGGCATCATGGCTTCCTGTATCAGTGGGGACTTGGTTGGTGGCGCTGGACTGAAGGCTCCCTAAAGGAGTAATGATCATTGCCTGCCCTGGGGCATGTGTATCTGCATGTCAGAAAACCCCTGTAATACCATATTTCAGCCCCTTACAGATTGCATCTGTCAGCAGCTTATCCCCGCTGTGACCAGGCTCACACGAAGTCTCTCGCAGCGCGCAGGCTGCTAAATATACGCACGTGGCATGCAGTCACTATATAATGACATTGCGTCCTGGCTGCGTGCCGCTCATCGCCATGTACTACCTTATGGTGTACACTCACGTAATACGCGCCAAGACAGGACATGCTGCGATATTTCTTGCACACGTATTTTGTGCAAGTCGTATGAGCGGCAACATGGCCGCCTGTGGCAGATTGGTACAGCGTACTACCCACATGCGGAGTACGCTGTACCAACACGCTTGTGTGAGCCGGATTTACACACAGATGTGCTCTTGGCAAGGAAGCATCCAATCACCTGATGAATGAGCGGTCGCTCGTTGGTCAGCTGATCACGGGTATTCAGACAGGCCGATGATCGGGCAAAAGGACATTTGTGCCCATGGAAAAAGACTTTCTGCCATCCCAATAGCTGTAGACTAATAGATGCAATTCCACTCCGTAAGCCTCCTGCAGCGCCGGTCGGATGGATTAAAGTGTTCGTTATGTGCTGGTTTACATATCTGACAACTCCTCTCTTACATCTATTTATAATTGACCTTCAAGGGCTGCGAGCGTGGAAGAAAATGGTAGGAAATGGGATGAAAAACCTCTTTTGGCTCCCGTATCGTTAGATTTAGGAGCTCAAGGCTCTTAAGTGATTTTCATTTATTTCGGGGAACTTGGAGGAGGTGTCAGGTTTGCCTGATGACATTTCTGGGCTTTACTGCTGATATCATTGGGGTCTGCCAACTCGTAGCGAGTTGCTGACATCATCGATCCTCCTGGTCATCGCTGCTGATCCTTGGGCATTGCAGACCTGCAGAAAGGAGTTCAAGCACGAGGAAAGATTTCAGGGCACGCTGGAAGTTGTAGTTCTGGCGCAGGAGGAGTGCAGAGTGCTCTCTCAGCCGTGACTAATAACTGAGGAAGAAGAAAGCCGTATCCTCTGATTGTGTGCCACATACACCGTATAATCCCTGTAATCCCATCACTGACTCTTCTCTTACAGACAGATAATTGCACGTGGATTGCTGGATGTGCTCAGAGATTTCAGCAGTACTGAAGATGACTTTCTCACTGTCATGGAGATAGTCGTCCGCCTCTCGGAGGATGTAGGTGAGTTCATTGGGAAGGAAACCACTAAATACATCTATCCCCCCCTATAGGATAAATGGCCGCCTGCTGGCGGTCAGACTGCGGGGACCTGAATGGTCCCGGTATTCTGCACTCCAAGCTCTACCATGTGAATGGAGCTTTGGTGCAGATGCCTGACTCCCACACCATTCACTTCTGTGGGGCAAAGGGAGATTGATATCGCAAGCTTCTTACATCCCATAGAAGTAAGTGAATGAAGCTTTACTCATGCATTCACAGAGGGAACTCGGATATGCAGTTTTTGGGATTGCTGGGTGTCCCAGTCGTAGGGCGACCAAGAATCAGACATTTATTCCCTATCATGTGGATAGAGGATAAATGTTAATGAAAAAGGCCCTTTTACACATCGTTAACCAGTCGTTAGAGCAGTTTGCACAATAAGGGTACACTGTAAACACATGCAGTGAAAGACTGATCAGCAATAAATCGCCAATTGGGTCTTTCATGCAGACCATAAAACCATTGTTAGTCTGCCGCTGCGTCACCCTATGTAAACAGGCAGTTGTTCAGCTATGAACGACTGCCTGTTTACTGTGAATGGTGCTGGAAGAGATCTCCGACCCATTCTGCCTCCCATCACTGAGCGATGATGGCTCCTGTGTGAAAGCATAGGAGCCATCCTCCCTGCGATGGACGCCTGTCAGGCGCTTCAGTGCCCAACAGTCATCAGGTGTATAAATGTCTTTGGTCTTGAGGTATCCTACCCAACTCTTCTTTCACTGACATCTAGATATTAAGCTTGGGGACATGGCCTTGGCGATTGATTAGTCCCCAGTTATGATGTATGGGTGCTTTCACGTGTCAATGATTTGCTGCCAGGTTTGAATCCTCACACCTTCAAACAATAAAACATTTGCATGTTTGCTCACATGAGCGGACATGGATCTCCGCGCGGGAATAAAACCACAGCATGTACTATTTTAGTGCGGATTCCACCTGGACAGCTTCCATTGAAGTCCGTGGAAGCCGTCCGACCCGCGGCCCATCTGCAATTGACATTGCAGGTAGGTCATGGGTAACCATGTCTTTGTCTAGCGACGGCGCTGGAAAAAGAAAGATTTTTTAAAAAATCCGTACTGCGCAGGTCTGACAGCGACTCGCTGCGGCCATCCGTAATACAGGATATACCAGGTACGCACGGTCGCCAGGCGGGGACAGGGCCGCATACGGAATCCGACCCTTTCATGTAAGACCACAATTCCAGCTTGTGAATATTATTAAACTTCAATTTCATAGCGGCTCCTGCACTTTTCTGCTTCCAGAACCGACCGTGCGGACAGAGCTCATGGAGCAGGTCCCACAGATCACCATCTTTCTGCAGGAGAGCCGGCCTCAGTTTCCCAGAGCGTTCTCCGAGTACCTGCTGCCCATTCTGGTCCGCTATCTCACTGATCCCAATAACCAGGTGAGTGCAGATGCAAGTCATATGATGGCCTGATACAGTGTTATACGTCCGGTACACACGATAGTTTATGCCGAATCATCCGGTACTTCGGTAATGTTCCCATTCACATCTTCAGACTAACGGCTCACCCCTCGGCTGTCAGTAGACGATACAATCCAGATGATGGCAGGCCCGTAGTGTTATACCATACAGTCTCATGATCCGTGGCCTCTAGCAACCCGAGGCCACGGATCACACAGTGAAATGACTGTATTCTGTAACTTTTAGGAGCCTGATCTCTTGATAAGCTTTAGTCTCAATGCTGCTGTTCAGAGTACTGGGCCCATTCACACGGGTGTATCTTCTGTCTGTATTACATCCCTATTATATATAGCTTATTATTAGACGTACCGTAGCACACGCAGTATTTGGTTGTCCTATGGACGTGACTCTATATATTCCTCTTCTTGTCTTGCACAGCTACAAAATGCTTGTGCATCCCGGCGGGGAATATATCATGTGACCTGGGAACCAGTTTGCCTACTTGATTCTTACCTGTTGGTAAATTAAAGGGCATCTCCCAAGCTGTTCTGCGCCTGAGGTGCAACTTTCACTGGTAACACGAATGAAGTCATCACGCCTGTCTCTGCAGGTAGCATTTCTTAGAATTATCTGCAGTAAAGGTTCTAGTAAACATTCCCCTGTTGTTCCTTAAAGGGATTGTCTTGGACATTTACTGTTGATGACCTTTCCTCAGAATAGGTCATCAGTAGTTGATTGGCACAGAGTCTGACGCTTGGGATCCAACAATCAGCTGATCATTGGGCTCACTGTTATGCGGACAGCACTAGAAGCAGATAGCGCTGTCCATATTGCAGTGGCCCGGTTTGGTACTTCAGGCACAGCCTCCATTGAATTCAAAGAAGGAGCAGACCCTGTACAGCAGCAGAGCAAAATACAGCAAAGCTGAGAAGATTGCTGCTGGGGATTGCCTTGTGAGTAAGCAAGTACTATTTCTTTTCACTGCTTCAGACTCCATGGCATAATTATTATCTATCTGCAGTGGGACTTGCTGAGGTCTCTACCTTCCGCTGCCAGAGGAGGAAGGAGACTCACTAGAGACTATACTGATGGCTGCTAGAGAGAGGAGACTGAAGAGGGGACTTGCAGAGTAACACAGTTTGTTAGGCTGAAGGGAGACCATGTCCATCCAGTTTAGCCTTTTTTTCACCCCCCCCTTGTTGATCCAGAGGAACGCAAAAAAAACCTATGAGGCAGAAGCCAATTTAGCCCTTTTTAGGGAAAAAATTCCTTCCCGACTCCATAATGGCAATCAGAATAGTCCCTGGATCAGCATTTGAAAGTTCCTACCTGACTCCACGGCCCGAATCAACAACCCTGTTGGTTATTTAATGTCTATATCCTGTAATGTCATAGTTCTCTAAAAAGACGTCTAGTTCCCTCTTAAACGCCTCTTTCGATTTTTGCCATCACCACATCCTCAGGCAGAGAGTTCCACAGTCTCTCTGCTCTTACAATAAAGAACTGCCTTCTGTGTTTGTGATGGAACCTTCTAGACAAGCAGTTCCCAAACTGTGCTCTGCAGAGCCATAGTCAAGGGCTCTGACCGAGGCGCCATGGTGCTGAACCTATGGGACGCGTGCCGGAGGGGGCACACACGCCATCAGCTGCTTACCATGGTAATCGTGCAGCGACGCTAATCCCGGTGCACACTCTGACATCAGTGTGTGCACCCGGGATTCTCCCCCTCTGAGTCCTCTCCTCCTTAGTTACGCAGGAGAGGACAAGGGAGGAAGCGTTCCGGGCGCACACACTGCTGTCAGTCTGCACCCGGAATCAGCACTGTGAGGAGGAGCAGCGCTGACTTTGAGGAGGTAAGTATATGGGTTGGGGGGGGGGGGGGGGGGGGGAGAAGGCGCTATTATTACTGGAGCTATTGTGGGGTCAATATTACTACTGAAGTCACTATGGGCATCAGTAGTACTCCTGGGGCTACTGTGGGGTTATTACTGGGGGAACTGTGGGGGTCGCTATTACTACTGAGGCACTGTGGGGGTCAATGTGTGGCGCAGAGTGTAAGGTTTACTCAGCCTTCCATCCTTCCGAGGTCGGTAACATGAGAACCCAGCTTGGTGGGGGGTAATAAATAATAATTACCTGAAAGCGCTGCAGAATAAGTTGGTGCCATACAAATACCAAGATTTCTTTATATTTTTATATAGGGGATGCTATAACTACTGGGGCCACCAATATAGGGGTTCACTATTACTACATGAGGTGAATTTGCTGCAGAATTTAAAGTAGCAGCAGTAAAATAGATGAGATTCTGAAATCTCAGCCACACGCTGTGGAAAAAATCTGCACAAAACCCGTGAGGATAGTGACATGTGGTGCCGGATTTAATTCCGCAGCAGGTAAATAATCCTAGTTTTGTTAGCCTCTCCGGGTATTCCAGTCCTCTCATTCTGTTTATTAATTTAGTTGCCCTTCTTTGATATAAGTCCCTTTTAATGTGGAAGGATAATATTCTTGCCCCTATACCTCTTTTAATGCATTCCAAGACTTTATTAGCTTTTGCAGCAGCTGACTGGCATTGGTTACTCCAGTTTAGTCTACAGTCCACTAGTACCCCCAGGGTCTTTTTCCATCTCCCTTTTCCCTAGCAGTACCCCATTTAGTGTATGTTGGTGACATCTGTTTCTCCTGCCCATGGGCAGAACCTTACATTTATCAACATTGAACTTCATTTGCCATTTTTCTGCCCAAGCCCCCAGCTTATCTAGGTCCGTTTGCAGCCGCACATTGTCCTCCGTTGTATTAATTGTCTTGCTGGGAACTATATTTATGGCTGCCGGAGATGTGGAGACTGACTAGGGAATTTAGGGTGCTTTTACACAATTTAATATGAGCCAGATGTTGAGTGCCGATCAGTGACATGTTGGCGCTCATTTGAATGGCCTTTACACAGGCACGGTAGGGAAGATGATCGCTTGTTAAGGGTCTTTCCAGGACTCCACTATTGATGGGCTATGGACTATTGATGGGTCCCCAATGGTTGATTGTGGGAGTCCAGCACTCGGGACCCTTGCCAATCCTCTGATTGTACAGGACGTTGCGGCCTCATGTCTGGTATTTGCTGGGGTCGCATTGACCGGATGCTACTTAGTAGGATATGTTTGTTGTTGGTCCTTCGTAACAGAACAATCCCCATAAAAGGTACTATGTCCGGGCAGTTCATGCTCAGCACCGTGTGGTTTCTTTCTGCTGGGGTATCTCTGCTCTCTAGCTATAGTTGGGGGGTTTATATTTTGTAGCCCTTCATCCTAGTGTTATATATTAGTCATGGCTTTATATAATATATATATATATATATGAATTTCTCTACTGTGTAAACTTATATTTGGATGTTAATACAGATTTCTGCCTTTTATACTTGCTGGGGGTCTCCGTTAGTAGGTTTTCATTACTGTAATACACATACTGCTGATTTTGCTGTGAGCTTTGTGTGGTAGGTTGTTATGTGATGCCACATAGTCTGAGAGCTGTCATGTGAATGGCGCCGAGCTGCAGTACCAGCTACAGCCACTATCCAGTGTATAGTGCTGTGCTTGGCATGTACTGAAGTGATAGTGGTGCTCACCTGAGTGCCACTGACACTTCAGTCAGCTGATCCATGGTGTTCCTGAGCAGCTTAGTCCCACCAATCAAGTATTGATCCCTTGTCCTGAGGATATGTGATCAAAAGTGTCGTCCATAAAACCCTTGAATACGATTATTCATCCCCGTGGACTTTCAGTACAGCCACTCGGAGATGTGCTGCTAAGGACACTTATCTTAGCAGCAGCATAAAAGAAGCAATAAGCCCACAAACAAGCGTTTGCGCATTTGTCGACTGATCGCTTGTCTTATTTATGCAGGACGGTAATGGGGTGAAGGTATATTCTGGCGAACGTTGGTTCACGATCGCTGGCCTGTGTAACCTAGTATTTTAGGCTGAAAGAGGACAAATGTCCAGCCTGTTTCTGCCCCCCTTGTTGATCCAGAGGAAGGCAAAAAAAAGCAGTGAGGCAGAAGCCAATTTACCCCATCCTGGGAAAAAAGATTCCTTCCCAATTACATAATGAAAAACGTAAAACGGCCTTAGCTGGGTAGTGTATTTTACAGCTGCCAGGGAGGGAGGCAGCCGACTAAAGGCCCATTTAGACGCCAGGGAGGGAGGGAGCCGACTAAAGGCCCATTTAGACGCCAGGGAGGGAGGGAGCCGACTAAAGGCCCATTTAGACGCCAGGGAGGGAGGGAGCCGACTAAAGGCCCACTTAGACAAAGAAGTCTTTTGAGCAGTAACCGTTGCATCTAAATGCACAGACATCGTGCAGTTTTCGTGCACGAGTCGTTCAATTCTAGTTTTCTTGAATTGAGCAATGAACTCTTATCAGCAGTGCAGGCTGTTATCACAGCCGGCGGCGCTGATGAGATTCTTTCAGGTCATGTCCCGGTGGTAGTTCAAAGCCGGACGCGAGCTGTAAGTGCAGAGAACAATACAGCTGTTTGCTTATGCAAAACAGCTGTATTGTTTGCCGAGCGATAGCATCCGTGTCCCGCTCCGCCTGCATAGCTAATTAGTAGCTAATTAGCTACTATAGACTATACAAAGATGATCATTAAAAACTGTCACTCCAACTGTCGTTTGAGCGACTTTTGAGCGATCATCTGTTAGGGTAAATGGGGTCTAAGACGTTATTAGGGTCTATGGTTACAGCTACCAGAGGAGAAAGGAGAATGACGGGTGGTGATGTGGAACAGGCGGAGGTGAAAGCCATATAGGTTGCATGTGAGGGATTTGGGGAGTTATAGGCAGAAAATGGCAAGATTGGTGAAGTGACACTTCCCAGCAGTCGGCCCACCATCACGCAGACTGGCAGTTGTGCTGAAGGGGCACAGAGTAGAAAAAAAGATGCAAACGTATATATTTTAGTGCTGAATAGTTTAAAATGGCGATAAATAGTCTTTTGGGATATTTTTATATGATCTCGTAGGATCACTCCTTTACTTGCTTTGAACGGGTAGAAGCGGCCTTGGCGTTACATAACGCTTGGACACTGAATAAGGCCGCCTGCAGACGAGCGGGTCGGATCCGGCAGCGAGAATTCTCGCCGCGGGACCCGACCCGAGAGCCTGCAGGGACGAGCGCGTACTCACCCGCGCCTGGCGGCCCCGGTGCATGCGCAGACCGGAGCCGGCGGCCGGGTGAGTGCGTGCCCCGCACAAAAATAAGACATGCCGCGAAATCTCGCGCGGCCAAACCGCGGCCGTCTGCATAGGAGTGTGTATTGTAATGCACTCCTATGCAAACTTTCAGTGGCGGAAATCCCACGGGAAATACCGCCGCGGGATTTCCGCCCGTGTGCAGGTGGCCTTACTGTGATCCTCCTTTTTTGTATTGCAGGTGAGGAAAGCGAGCCAGGAAGCCCTCCTGATCCTTCTAGAGCAAGACCTGATTGAGCAGAGCGATCTGGAGAACAGGGTCTGCCCCATCCTGCTGGAGCTCTCCGCACCCGAGAACGACGACGAGTACAAAGTGGAAGCTGTGAATGTGAGTCAGGGGGCAGGAATTGGGGAAGTCTCCCTCCTGCAGGTTTACACAGGCTTCTAGTGTTTGCACGGTCTTGGTATAACAATACCTTTCACATTCTTCACCTGCCTTACATAACCTGCGTGACTCACCTGTGCACACCTGTCACATCCGCTGCACGGCCGTCTCAATCACTTTTCTCTTTTCCCCTCAGATTATCTGTAAAATGATTTCCATGCTCGGCCGGCAGACGGTTGAACAGATGTTACTTCCACGATTCTGCGATCTCTGCAGCGACAGCAAATTGTTCCAAGTCCGTAAGGTACAGCCATGTCTGTGATTGTAGTCATGGACCTTGTAAGGCTGGCTGGAGGCGCAGCGTCCAAAGCCATAGGAATGCATTGAGTCACACTGCCACCAATGCAAGATGTTTGTGGTAATGTGGTCACAAGTGATCTCAAGATGATGATTTTTTCTGCACCAAGCTAGAGAATCTTGAGGGATTTCCTCCTGATTGACTCAGTCTGATTGGTCATTAAAAATGTCACTGAAGCGGCCTTTGCCATGCATACAGCTTATGTCATGTTTGCAAATGAGGTGACACCCGTGTTATCTGATAGCTTTTTAATAGAGATGAGCGAGTATACTTGCTAAAGGCAATTGGTCGAGCGAGCATTGCCTTTATCGAGTACCTGCCCGCTCGAGACGAAAGGTTCGGGTGGCGGCGCTGGGGAGCGGGGAGTAGCGGCAGTCAGCAGGAGGGAGCGGGGGGGGAGAGAAGGAGAGAGAGATCTCCCCTCCGTTCCGCCCCACTCTCCCCCGGAGCTCGCTGCCCGCCGCCAGCACCCGAACCTTTTGTCTCAAGCGGGCAGGTACTCGCTAATGGCAATGCTCGCTCGACCAATTGCCTTTAGCGAGTATACTCGCTCATCTCTACTTTTTAACCCATCTACATATTAAAGGGGGCTGTGCCAAGTTATAAAGTTATCCCCTATCCACAGGATAGGGAATAACTTTATGATAGGTGGGGTCCAACCACTGGGACCTCCACTGATCTAAAGAACATGCATCCCAAAAGTCCCCGCATCAATGGGGTTGCCAGAAATTGCCAAATACAAATGCTCGGTAATCTCTGGTGCTCCCATTAAAATGAATACAAGCGCGGCCGCTGGTCCATTGATGGACATTTGGGACCATTTTCGTGCGATCAGTGGGGGTCCAAGCAGTCGTATTTCACCAATCGTAGTTATCTGTAAGGGCTCATTCACACAGGCGTGAATACGCCACGCATTACACAGTGGAAAGAACCCAATGGGTTCATTCACATCTCCAAATTTTTCAAGTGATTTTCGGACCTATCCTATTTTCTGCACCGAAATAGGCCATGGATGTTCATGGGCTGGCGAGAATATGCATGTCTTATGTGTATTTGCACTGGGCCGGTCCGTGTATTTTCTTGAACATGTAAATGTGTCGCATATTTACGTTTTGTAAAAGGCAAACGCACGGAATAGGACTTTCCCGGTCTGTGAATACGCTGCATATTCACGGACTGAAATGCGCTCAGGCCGTGTGAACGAGCCCTTGCCCTGTAGATGGGGGCTAGCTATAACTTGGCGCAGCCCCTGTAGTACTTTCTCTGACTCAGAGCTTGTATCTCCTCGCTCTTATATAAGGTTGTAGTCCCATTAATATTTCAGAGTGACCTATATAACACGAGCCCGTGTGTCTTTTCTGTTCACACTTTGCTGATTCTTTTACTATTTGCAGCATATAGTGTAGCGGGATCAGTCGGTCGCAGTTTGTATCCATTGTGTGACGGATCTGACACAATATCGGAACATCCTTTTTAAACAGCAGTTCTAGCCGTGTCCCCAGACTGTCACGGTCTGTGGTGGCGGCGTGGGCAGCAGCATCATAAGAGTAGTTTTCTTATCCGTGACACTGACTGGCCACTTTACTATAGAAACCTGCCATTTCATGAATTGTATTTTCCCTGTATGGAAATCATCCCCGGAGTGCGGCATAAACTCACCTGACAAGTTTTCCGTGGATCAGTTTCAGCATCCACATTAGATGGGAACACCAAGTGACTTCCAATGAAGCCGGGTCATCGGGGCTAGGGTAGCCGGAGCCAGGATGTCACTGCCGACCGCGTGGGGTTTTCCATGCAGCGATATTGAGAGTATACCGAGAATGGTGTGATCAAGGATATACATGCAATAAAAGGGGATCCTGCGCACGGAAGGAACTAGTCACCGAAAGGGGTCAGAGGAGGATGTCAGGAATGGTTCTGATGAACAAGTGCTCCACAGTCAAGGAAACTGCAGCCGAATACAAAACAGGCGCTAAAACGAATGTGTCCGATCACACAACTTGTCATTCCTCAGCACAGATGGACTATAACAGCGGACAACCAGTTCCAGCACAACTGAGCAGTGGAAAACCATCACCTGCTTAGATTAATCCACATTTCTGTTTCCCCGTGCTGATGGAAGGTCAGAATTTGGTACAAGCAGCATGAATCCATGACATTCAGGCTAGCGGAGGTGGAACAATGGAGTGGTGAAGGCCGTCTTGGCACATCGTGGGTCCTCTGATATCTGTGGATGGACGCCATGATGAATTGCTGCAGTTCTGAAGGCCAAAGGAGGTCCGACGCTCTACTAGATGGGGGTCTCTAGTAAAGTGGCCATTCAGCGTATACTTTTAGCCTAACCCTAACCTATGTATAGCTGTGTTCATATCTCAGTTAGAGGATATTGTTCGACCCTCTGTCACAGATTCTGTCATTTTGATGGGGGGGGGGGGAAGGGGATTACTCAATTTTTCCTGCCAAAGCAGCAGACACCTTGGCGGATCTAGGAGGACCCCATTATAAGTCAGTGGGGTCCTTCAGAGGCTGCTGGGGTCTGTTGTGTAACAGATCTAGCGCAGCATTATGACTTGCCTTATAAGCAGAAACCTCAACGCAAATGTGGACGAGCGATTCTATTGATTTTGTAGCCTTCATTTGCCTTTATTATGCCTGGTGTCAGGAAGATGGGAGCATTGTTCCATCATCTGATCTTATCTGCTGACTTTCAGAATGTCACATATTGGAAAGTTTACCCAAACAATGGCCGCTTTGTCACGGAGTATGAAAAGCAGTTCAACTAGTTATAGGCTCTGTTATAAGGAAATGTTGGTTCAGATGTCCTGAAGGTAGGAGGTATAACAGCGTTCTTTCATCCAGCACTATATACGTCCTGGGATGTGATACAGAACTGTGCGCTAATCTACAGTTTCCCAGGACCAGAAGAGTAAATGGGGGGGGGGGGGGAACCCAGTCGCAGGAAAAAATAGTATTCCATTTTGATCACCTGTCAAGCCTTTCTAGAGTACTTCTACCATACCGTTTTAGCAGTAAGCTCCTGAGCTCCCCCTAGTGGTGGCTGCAGGCAGTCAGAATTGTATCATTTATCTCTCTGGCTATGCAAGATCTGGAACAGGAAAACAAACAATATTTTTTGAAAATGTAACGCAGATGTGTGCAAATAACAAATGCAGCAGTACTTCTCCGTCTTCGGCCCTGGTGATCAGCATTGCAGACCGGCGGCTGTCCTGGTCTGTGTTGACAGCTGCCAGCTAATAAGAGGTTGCAGAGACACAATTCCGAACTCCAGGCTCCCAGGATGTGAGCGCTGATATCTGGAGAGCGAGTGGTGCCGCTGCGGCCTCTGATTGTCCCCTTACTTGCCTGGTGTCGGTGTCACAACACACAGGGATACGGAGCGGAAGCAGTTACTCTGACCCTGCTGTAGTGGCCGGCGGCAGTTACTAAACTGGGGTGTCAAAGCCAACTGCTTCCGCTCCGGATCTCTGTGTGTTCTCTCAGTTGGTGCCCGATGAGCTGTCGGAAGCTATTTTTCTCTGACTCTCCCATACACATATACGTCAGTTTGGTAGATTTGTTCATGTTTTTTCAATGGACGGACAGATGTGAGCCGCTGCCAGCAGGGAGAACAAAAGGACTGGGTGTTAAAATTAAACACGTCCAATTATTCTGTTGCCCGCCATAACTTGTAGGTGGAGAGGCGGGGCTCTCCTATACTTACCATAGTCGGCTGGTCTCACCAAAGTTGGCCGGTTCGGACGACCTTTCCCTACTGTGTACAAGGACCTTAAGACCGGACTGACATTGTTTATTAGTTAGAAATCATTGTGCCTTGAATGAAAACCTTTTTTTTTTTTTCTCTGTAGGTCTGCGCAGCAAACTTTGGGGATGTATGCAATGCCGTTGGCCAGGAAGCTACTGAGAAGTTTTTGGTAAGAGAATTTAATTTGCATAAGGCTTCATTCACATCGGCGTCGGAGGCTTCTTTGCTGATTTTAATGAAAATCAGACGAAATGGCGCTGCATGCAGCATCGTTTTATCCTTGAAAATGCTGCATAACGGCACCGAACAGAACCCATAGGTAATGAGTCTGGTCAGCGCCATTTGGGTCCAGCATGTGTTGCATCCGGCACTTCCACATCTGCCGTTGTTCAGCTTCTAGGAAAGGGCAAATAACAAAACTGTCAAACACCGGAGTGAATGAGCGAGGCCCAACAATAATCTGTTTGACCATCTTCTCCAATCCTCCAGGATAGCGGGCCCGTTCTCCTTGTTGGGGCTTCTTCATGCATATCTTGTGGTCATGCTAGATTTTCCCTGCACCGTGACCAGTGTCTTGTCACATGTGTTTTCTTGGGTCATAGTAGTACATTGTCACATGAAGGATTGGACAGCGGACGCCCAGGGATGAATGAGATCCAGGTAAATATCCCTGCTATAACTTGTCTGCCCATCTTTATCTCTGCAGATCCCTAAGTTCCTGGAGCTGTGTTCTGACAGCGCTTGGGGGATGCGTAAGGTGTGTGCCGAGTGCTTCATGGCCGTATCCTACACAACATCCAGCGAGGTCCGACGAACCAAACTTTCCCCTCTGTTCATAAACCTGATCAGTGATCCCTGCCGCTGGGTAAGTTGCTCACTATCCATTTATTATACTTCCTCTTTATATCATTGTGTATAGGTGAGGTCATCATCAATGCATGCTGCTACTCCTATAAGTTAAAGTTTTTGTCAGTCATAAGTAGTTGATGGGTGGGGGTCTGCCACTTGGGACCCCCATTCATCAGCTGTTCCTCTGTCCAGTGCAGCAGGCCGGATGTTGTCATCAGCGGTAACTGCAGGAAGTGCCCCCACCGGCTTCACTGCCATTGTAATCAACGGCACTTCCTGCTTCTCTGCTGGTCAAGACGCCACATCCCGTCCTGACCAGCAGAGAAGCAGGCAGTGCCATAGTAGCGCCATGCTCTCATTGATTTTAATGAGTGAAGTCCGCACCGACACTTCCTCCCGTGTCCACTGCTGACGACGTCCAGCCCACTGCAATGGACAGCGAGCCGGCCGATCAGCTGATGGACGAGACTCCCAAGTGGCAGACCCCCCTCCATCAATTACTGATGACCTATCTAGACAATAGGTCATTAGTTAGGGCAGAAAGGGCAGATTACCCTTTAGGGGGGTATTTTGAATATCGCATCATGCCTCATACACTCAGCTTTGAAAAACCCATGACCTTTTTGCAGATAGTGTTATTTAAGAGGGTTGTTCCACCTCTTAGAATTGCTTCACAACCTCTCTGTCCTTCCTGTTGCTGCTGACCAGGACATGTAGTGACCTTGTATGTCCGGTGACTGGCTGCAGCAGTGGCCGGTCCTGGTCAGCCATTATGGAGTCCATTAGATACAAGACACCTGATGCTTGTATTTGTCTTATACCTTTTGGTTTGATAAAGGCCCTGAGTGAACGACATTTACGTTGCATTTTGAAGGAAGAGCTGAACTTCCCGGATGTCCCTGGGGCCTTGTATCCTCTTGTACCTTGCAGTGGGGAAGCGGACGGCCGCGTGGTTCAAAGTGCCGGACCTCCCATTCTTCTGTCCTTGCTCTGCAAGTGTAACAGAATAGTGGGGTACTAGTTGGGTGAACGTACAGTTAGTGAGCCCCTATACCGTCTACATCTGGGAGATTGACTCAGTCAGCCAAACACAACTTACTGCTTTCCTCTAAATGTCTGTGATAAATCTAGGACTGCGGTCCTGAACCTGGCAGGCTATCCAATCCTCAGCAACACAGCCGACATGTATTCTCATTTATGACAATGTAGTATTTCCCATTGCTCCTTGCTTCAGTGGAGCATGTAATATAATCTCGCTACTATGGGCATACAGGCCAAGCCTGCGTTACAGGAAGCTGATTGGCCTGTATACTAGTGGGCACACGGCCTGCCAATGGGCAGGAGGGAGGTTTATTATTGCTGCCATGCAGTTTGTCTGCAGTGGGGATGCTGAGGAACAGATGTAGTCAGTGAGTTCCCACAACATAAGTGCTTCCAAATGGCAGAAATGCTGACAGCGGGCCGGATATTTATAATGCTGGCGACGGGGAGATACACACATTAATAGGGACGCTAAAAGGCTGATATCACCAAGAGAGCTGGAAACCTAATGAGTCAGAGCTTTACAAATGTGTTTGCACTCAGGATATTGGTGCAGGGGCATTAGTTTTACTTCGACTTAATTGTGAGCGGCCATACTTACGGATATACTGACACAGAAATACAAGGACAGTTCCCAGCCGCATGCACACAGGCCAGCTGCTATATGGGGGGGCAGAATACTGATTAGTAACCAATCGCGCACCTACTGCATATTGGGGGGCTGCTTAGTGTTATACTTGCACATGGATAAGGCATAGAGAGGGTGCCGCACCAACTGATGTCGCCACATACGCTGAAGCTCCTCAGAAGTGAACCGCAGTAGTTGGTAGTGGTTTTTCTGAATTGATATGTCCTTTATTTGTGATTTCCTTCAGCTATGTATTGCATTTCTCCCTGTACTTATGTGCGCACTGGCAGTTATATGGATGCAGGTTTTTTAGTTTGCATCAGCTGCTATGAACTCGCATTCTGGGTAATTGGCTATTAAGTTTTCTACTTTTTGTGTCACAGGTCCGTCAAACTGCATTTCAGTCTTTGGGACCGTTCATTTCCACCTTTGCTAACCCGTCGACGGCCGGTTTATATGTGAAGGAGGATGGGACGCTGAGCATTAGACCACCCACAGAAGACATGCTGGCAGACTCCTATGGTGCTGACCGTGCGCACTGCAGCTCCAGGTGAGACCATCGATAGAAAGGACATTGTATACATTAAGGGCCATTTACACCGGATGATGATGCCACCGGGCACTATTCATTTACTGTTCATTTGTCGCTCCCTTTCAACCAGCGTAAAAATCATTGCTGGATCGTTCACTAATCGCGACTTTTAAGCGCTTCCCGCTCTGTGTTTTATATAGAATGTGAAGCTCTGAGTGAGGAGTTGGCAACAAGTGAGCGAATCCTAACAATGATCTGCCTGTGTAAACGTTCTGTGCGAGCGCAAACAACTATCGGTGACGTCACCCACTCATGCAGATCGTGTAGACGATAGTTGTCCCGTGTAAATGGGGCATTCGGTGTAGGCCCTGCCACCTCCTACACAGGCTATACCCCTCCTACAAGCTCCAGGAGATCAATTTTTAGGTTTTACACTGTCGGCGTCCATCAAAATGAGCCTGTTGGCTGGTGCTCATTAATGTGTGCGCAGGCAGATTATCGCTAGTGTGGAGGGATGGGATCACCCATAGAGCTTGCATTAGTCAGCGGCATACCCCTTTGTTTACACAGGGGGGGATCTGCTGCCGACCGGTGAGGCATTTTAATTCTAGCACAAAATACGTAATCAGCTGGCAAGTGCGCATTGGCTGGTTTGTTGGCTGAACATGTATGTATTCACATGGTCTGATGCTCAGGGGAAACAAGGTTTGTGCCCTATCTTTGCATCTAAGGGCCGCTAGTGTCTGTAGGCTCGCTCTGCACAGAACCTCTCCATTGGGCAATTCTCTTTGGAAGCAGTTGTCATTTACCCGGGACAGAAAGATCATTCTACCGCTGTGTTTCCACAGTAAGAACTGCCTTGGTGGCTTTTAGTCTCAGTGCTGACCCAGGTCCGTTCCTTTTACCAAGTCTAGTGGTCTGTACTGCATTCGGAGCCTTAAAGAAGGAGGATGTATTCACACTTGGCAGACGACTTGCAGAAAGTTCTGCAACTGACAAGCTGTTCTAATCGCCTCCTGAGGTTGTTTCTGCAGCCGGCGCATGAATTTCTGCAAGACCCGTGTACATGGGACAGATCACAGAAATTTCTGCAGGTGTGAATATACCCTTAGAGCGCGTTCATACAGAGTGGATTTGGAGCAGATTTACCACAGTCAGAAAATCTGCACCATTTGGTGTGAATTCTGACACAGATCCAAACCTGACTTTAATTGAAGGTGTTAAGTCTGCTGTGGATCTGCATGGAAATTCGCACCGAGTCTAAACGCACCCTTAGGCCATTTTCACACGGCAGATTCTGCACGCCTGTAAAATCACACGGGGGAGAATCACAGCGTGTTCTAATCAGTGCGTAAAATCACACAAACGGCTTCCATTGCAGTAAATGGAAGCCGTCCGTCCCGCGATACTTCTGCTGTGAGCACTGCGGAAGTATTGTGAGAATCCGCTTCACTGCCCAGCGCTGGCGCATCATGTACGGCGCTGGCCAAGACTCTTGTGGTGGGTCCGGGCAGGTGAGTATAGGGTCTCTGGGGGGGCTCTAGATCTGATCCCACTGCGAGATTTTACAGTTGGAATCCGACCCGGGTCAAGGACATGAGTCCTTAGGGTATGTTCACATATTTTGGAATTTCTGCAGATTTTGCATGACTTTTGTCCCCTCATTTGAAGAGCTGAAACCTGCAGCATAAATTGAGATGGCGCAAATTTAAAATCCACGCCTCGGTTGAATTTCTGCAGCAGCCTTCCCTACGGCCTGTGCATAAGATTTCTTAAAATGTCCTTTAACCCCTTGAGTGGCACGCCCGCAAATTTTCCGTGACGAGCTCCACTGCCCTTAGCGATATAGCCCGGAAGATTTCCGGGCTATGTATCACTATGGGAGCTGCAGAGCACAATGCCACAAGCTGTGACAGTGTGCTCTGCCTGCACAGACCCACAGGTCTGTTTACAGGTTGCCATAGAGACCATTGGCTTGTCAGAAGGGAGAGCTGGTGCTTGGCTATCAGAGGACAGCCAGGCACCAGCTCTTACAGCAGAGATCAGAGAAAAATCTCTGCTGTGTTAACCCTTTACATGCTGCAGTCTATCTGACTGTGCATGTAAAGGGCTGTCACTATCGGACCCCCGGAATGGGATCAGGGGGTCCTGATGGGTCTTTGTGAGAGTCCCCTAAAGGAACAAAAAAAAAGTTTAAAAAAAAAGTTTAAAAATTATTAAAAAAATAAACAAAAACACTTGTCTCCCTTTACTTTGTAAAAAATTAAAAATAAAATTATACATGTGGTATCCATGCATCGTAATGACCCAGAGGAGGAAGTTAGTACATTATTTAACCCCTTAATGACACGGCTCCTTTTTTTCTTTTTTGCCCATTTCTCCCCCCTCCCCCACCCCCCCCCCCCCCCCCCCCCCTTCCCCGTTTAAAAAAATCATAACTCCTTCATTTATCCATCGGCGTCTCTGTATGAGGGCTTGTTTTTTGCAGAATGAGTTGTTTTTCAATGGTGCTATTTAATGTACCATATAATGTACTGAAAAACGTTTACAAAATTCTAAGTGGAGTAAAATGAAAAAAAAAATGACATTCCGCCATCTTTCAGTGCGTTTTGTTTCTACGGCGCAAAAACTGCAACAAAAATGACATTACTTTATTCTATGGGTCAGTATGATTACTGCGATACTAAACTTGTATAGTTTGTTGTTTTTTTTGTTTTTTTTTGCTGTAGTACTTTTTTTTTACAAAGATATTTAATTTTTTAAAATTATTTTCTGCTGCATCTTCTGCACGCAATAACTTTTTTATTTTTCATTTGCCGTAGTTGAGCAAGGGCTCATTTTTTGCCGGATGTCCTGAAGTTTCCGTTAGTGCTAATTTGGAATATATATGACTTTTTGATCGCTTTTTATTGCATTTTTTCTGAGACAGGGTGACTGAAAAAGTGCATTTCTGGAGTTCTTTAATTTTGTTTTCGGACGACGTTCACCGTGCGGGAAAAATAATGCGCTACTTTGATAGATCGGACTTTTACAGACGCGGCGATACCAAATATGTATTTTTCTTTTATGATTTAGATTTTTTATTATAGATATGGCAAAAGGAGGGTGATTTAAACTTTTATTATTTTTTTTAAGTGTGAAAAGTTGTGAAAAAGAAAAAAAACTATTACAATTTGGTATTGACATAAGTGTACTGGCCTGTAGAATTACTATAATACATTATCTATACTGCTCAGAGAATGCTGGGAAAAATAAAAAACATGCCAGAATTACAGATTTTGTTAATTTTGCCACTAGAAAAAATGGAATAAAAAGCGATCAAAATTTTACATGTTCCAAAAAATTAGATAAATGAAAACTGAGTTCATCCCGCAAAAAACAAGCCCTTCTAGAGCTCTGGCAATGGGAAAATAACATTAATACGGCTCTTGGAATGTGGCGACACAAAAGCAAACCTTTAAGACAAAAAAAGTGTTAAATGTGCAAAAATAGTAAAACATAAAAACCTGTATAAACCCGGTATCGCCGGAATCGTGTGACTCAGAGAATAACGTTATCACAATATTTATTCTGCACGCTGAACACCGTAAAAATGAAATCCAAAAAAACAAAATGGCAGAATTTCTTTCCCCCCCCCCCCCAATCTCCCTACAAATTTTTTTACAAAAGTTATGCAATACATTATATTTACCCAAAAATGATGCCATCAAAAAGTACAACTTGTCTCGCAAAAAACAAGCCCTCATACAGCCGGGTCAGTGGAAAAATAAAAAAAGTTATGGCTTTTGGAACGTGACTGCAAAATTAGTTGAAATTAAATGATTGGCCCATTTAACCCCGTGAGTGGCACGCCCGGAAAATTTCCGGGGACGAGCTCCACTGCTCATAGCAACATAGCCCGGAAGATTTCCGGGCTATGTATGACTATGGGAGCTGCAGAGCACAATGCCACAAGCTGTGACAGTGTGCTCTGCCTGCACAGTCCCACAGAGAACAAAGCAAGGGCTTTGAAAAACCAGCAGAAGATATTGCCGACATGTCGGCAATGTCCTGCTTTGTTTACAAGTTGCCATAGAGACCATCGGCTTGTCAGAAGCAAGCAGATGGTCTCTGTGGCAGGGAGAGCTTGGTGCTTAGCTGTCAGAGGACAGCTAGGTACCAGCTCTTACAGCAGAGATCAGAGAAAACCTCCGATCTCTGCTGTGTTAACCCTTTACATGCTGCAGTCTATGTGACTGCAGCATGTAAAGGGCTGTCACTGCAGCATGTAAAGGACTGTCACCATCGGACCCCCAGAATGTGATCAGGGGGTCCTGATGGGTCCCAGTGGAAGTCCCCTAAAGGGACAAAAAAAAAAAAAAGTTAAAAAATTATTAAAAAAATAAAAAAAAAACACTTGTCTCCCTTTACTTTGTAAAAAAATCAAAAATACAATCACACATGTGGTATCCGTGTGCGTCGTAATGACCCAGAGAAGGAAGTTAATACATTATTTAACCCCTTAATGACATGGCCCTTTTTTTTCTTTTTTCCCCATTTCTTTTTTTCCTCCCCCTGTTTAAAAAATCACAACTTGTCCCGCAAAAAACAAGCCCTCATATGGCCATGTCAATGGAAAAATGAAAAAGTTATGGCTCTTGAGACGCAACTGCAAAACTAGTTGAAATTCAATGATTAGACCATTTTAAAAAACCTGCCCTGGTGGGCACGACAGGGTGGTAGGAAACCTGCCACTCAAGGGGTTAAAAAACCTGCCCTGGTGGGTCTGACAGGGGGGGAAGAAACCCACCACTGAAGGGGTTAAATTGCCTGTTCTGTTAAACACTGCCGGTTTTCTGCAGCCAAACCCACTGTGGAAAATCTTCAGCATCTCCACACGTGGATCCAACTCATATATTCGCTGGTGCATAGTGATTCTACAAGGGTGGCTGAGGCCAAACTTCTTTGGGGATCCCATTAGGAGGTGGTCTGAAAATAAACACTCTTTGAAGTTTGATGCAGAACGGAGCCCCAAGTCGAGGAAGCAGGATGGGCCGGCCTCTAAACACCCGCAGCTTGTTTATTGACAGCCCTCATCAGCTTTTGTGTATAGGGGGCACTGGGCATACCTGAACCAGGTTCATGCCTGTGGTTCGAGCAACATGAACCAGGCGACAGGTTCCCTTTAACCCCTTAGTGACATGGCCGGTTTTGGACCTAGGGACGCAACGATTTTTAGGGGATTTTCAACTCTACTTTCAAAAGCCTCAGCCTTTTAATTTCTCTGTCATCATGGCCATATAAGGCTGTTTTTTTTTTTTTTTTTTACGTGATGACTGTAGTTTTTATTGTTACCATTGGGGTACATGAATCTTTTTTGATCACTTCTGTGTTTGGGAGGCAAAAGGAAGAAAAAAGGCATTTTGGCTTAATTTTTTAGTGTTTTTTTTTTCCTTTAGTATTTGCAATACAGGGGAAAAAAAGCTTTCAATTCATTCTACAAGTTATTTGTGGGTTTTTTTTAAACAAAGGTTTGTGTTTTTACTATTTTTATGTGCTTTTTAATAATTTTTATTTTTTTGTACTATTGAGCGTCCGAGTCGGCCCTGAATAAACTGATAAATATAGATAGAGGGACTTGATCCTATGATACGATAATCGCTCTGATGATAAACTGCAGTATCTCTGTACTGCAATGCATTCTCACTAATCGTAGCGATCACAGCGCATGGCAGACTGGACGCCATTGTCTAGCGTTCGGTTGCCATGGCAACCCATCGGCTCTCCACGATTACATGGAGGAGAGCGCATGACACCACAGAGAGAGTTTCCTCCCTCTGTTGAACCTTTACATGTCACGATCGCAGCATGTAAGGGGTTAACAGCTGGGATCAAGGTTCTTTCTTATCCCCATTGTTGCAATGGGAGGGCAGTAGAGATGAGCGAATATACTCGTTTCGAGTAATTACTCGATCGAGCGCCGCGATTTTCGAGTACTTCCGTACTCGGGTGCAAAGATTCGGGGGGGGGGGGGCAGGGGAAGGCGTGAGTCACAATTGGCCTCCGCTGCGGATGGCGCTCAGCTTCTGAACCCGTGGCATCCACAGGTTGTAAGTGTACACCCATGTTTCCCAGCCAGGATGCACATTTACACCCTGGGGCAAGAAGGGGTTAAGTTTTAGGGGCTACTAACACTTTGACTGTGTTAACCAACTTTCTACAGCATTGTCCATATTTTCTTCTTTAACATGTTGTGAAATCGCATCATCTGGTCCAAGATCTGAAATTATTAGCACATGGTAGCGTACTACAGTCGGTGGCTGGATGTAATTATACTCTCCCCCTCGTGATGATATTACGCGCCCGCACAGAGTTAGTGGTAATGGGTGTAATAGTTATTGATTACTGATGTACACCTTTATCATGGACGACTGGCGGCTTACTTAATGTCTGTGTGTCCTTACTGTGGTTTACATCCTACCCTTCTCCAGCAGCGGAAAGGGTGATGTCTTCACTGAAGCCAACCGGGCCAGTCCTAGTTCTTCCTTCAGCGAGGACTGTAGTAACACTACAGTGGAAGGCGATGGGAGCCATAGATCACCAGCCAACTCCTCTACAGAAGGACGCCCACCCGATGTGTTTAACTCCTTCATATACTGGAGAAGCCCACTACCTGACATAAGCGAAGAACTTGATTTACTGCCTGTAGAGGAGTCCAGAGAAGACGCTGATGTGGAATCCGAGTCCAACCCAGTCTGCAAATCCTTCATGGCCAGTAGTGACATAGAGAAGGTTCTTCAGAGCCTCCAGGGCCACATGGATGATCCGGATGTTCAAGGTAATCTAGATACGGGGTGCACAGAATGTGAGCCCGGTGTCAGACGTCTACACATACTGTTCACCTCCATCATCTATTCACTGCAGCGTTGTTGCCAGAATAGTCCTTTCTTTTCCAGGCTCTACAGCGCTGCAGTACATTCTGTCATCCGCTGCAGCTCTTCGCTGTGCTCCATGTTTTAAGCTTGGTCACAGGGTTGATTATGCAGCGGATTTGATGTGGATTCTGCACCAATATTGGATTTAGAGTATGTTCACACGTAGCGGAAAATTCTTCTGCAAAATCCGCAGCATTTCTGCATCAAAAATAGTTAAAATCCGCAACATTGGTGCAGGTTTTATCTTGAAATCAACTGCGGAACTGCTGTAAATTCGTCAGCGCTACTCTCCCCGCCCAATGCTGCCCGTACCCAGAGCGCAGATCACATCACTTCTGAGCGCCGATGCCATCTGTTATGTGATCCACTCAGTAGCCGTTCACATTGTGCGCTGCATTCAGGGTACAGGCAGTATCGGGAGTGCTGCACAGACTGAAGTCGGGCCGGTCCGCAGTGGATTTCAGTAGTGCGGATTTTGACTCTATTTTTGATGCAGGAATGCTGTGGATTTTGCCGCAGAATTTTCCACTGCAGAAAGCCTTTCTGCTACGTGTGAACAGTCAGTTACTGCCAAGGACTCCAGGTGTAATCCGCCTCAGGTTTTCCACACTTGGATTAGACCCATTGAATGAGGTAATCCACTGCAGATTTTAGTGCAAATCCATTAAAAAAATTTGCGCTTGAACTTGTGATTTCTGCTGCGGTTTTCCTTTGAGAAATCCAACATGGATTTCCATCCTGAACAGCTTAGAGTATACATAACCTGCGCTCCTATAACTTGTTACCCATTCCATCTGTGGTGCCCTGTATACGTTATAGCTTTAATGTTACTGTCTGGGACTTTTACTAGAAATCTCCTCAGGATAGGTCATCAAGCAATGATTGGTGGGGGCCCACTGCTCATGTTGCTCTCTGATCAGTTGATTCCGGGCACCGCTGTCATTGCAGATAGCGCTGTCAACATTGCAGCAGCCCGGTTTGGTAAAACATGTAAAGCTCCCATTGAATTCAATAGGAGCTGTGCCTGCAGTACCAAACTGGGCCACTGGAATACAGACAGTGCTATCTGCTTCCAGCGCTGCCCGTACTCACAGCGGTGCCAGGAATCGCCTTATTGACAAGGGTCATCCGTGCCAGAGAGAGGTCATAAATACGCATGCACTCTTGCGCCCAATATTACAGCCAAATGTCCCGGCCTAACTGCGGGTCTTTATGGCAGCAAACTTGGTAACATAAGAATGTTTTTTAACCCCGTCCCCTTTTAGCCCAGGTCCAGGTTCTGTCTGCTGCCCTACGAGCAGCAGAACTGGATTCAGTAACTCCAGAGGAGGCCGCAAGTACACAAGAGAGCAGCGAGCCGTCCGAAGAGACACCGGGGAGCGTCTGCACTCAGTGCCCCAGCCCTACACATCAGGAGCCCGAGGAGCCCGACCTCCCTCCTCAGAGCCCAGTAAGTGTTTCATTATATGTTTCATCATCATTTACCACAAACCATGACCATGCATTGTTGTTTTGTGAACTGTTTTTTTTTTGTAACCCCTTCCTGACATTCACTGTAGAAGTACGGTGGATTCCAGGTCTAATTGTATGGATTGGGCTATGGGTCCAAGCCTGTTCTATATGCTAGGGGTGTCGGCTGTCTTTGGCCCAGCTGTAATATTCATGATCAGCAATATCCTCTATCCTTGCTGTTTTAAAGGGCCACTACTGTGACTTTTTAAGGTTCATTCATCATGTAATTACCCCCAGTATAGATAAGCGGGCTGGTGTTACCTTGGTTAGTTACTGCTCTCTATCTGCAACTCCTGGCCATTTTCTCCTCAGATGGTCATGCGATCTCAGTTCTGACCAGCGCAGATCTGCGTGGGGTTATAGATTCATTTTCTAGTCCGTTTCTTAGTTTTGTGATGCTGTTACATGCAACTACCATAGAAACTGCTTAGAGGGTGACACTGCCGATGATCACACAGCTCCTGTCACACAGGTGTAATAGAGGAGATCACAGCTCATCCTCCTGACTGTATACTTATGGCCTGAAGCTTATTTAGGTAAATCTAAAAGGTAATGACAACTGTTCCCACTGCAGGCAAAAGTGGTATAGCCTCAGTTAATGTGATGCTGATGCATCATGGGATAGATGTGAAACCAAAAGTAAAAAATCTCACCATCAAGATAGTGTCTGCTAAGCATCAAACAGGGGGCTGCACTGAATGGAAAACACAAGAGGAGACCTCCAGAGTATGACGGCCAATCAGGTGAAGGGGGCAGGGATGAAAAATGTGTTTTTCACCAGAGTGGCCCTTTAACAATTTTAGATTTCACTGTTAATATCAAAAGCGGCGTTTTAATGGCAGGGAAGGGGCTATGCATGTAGCAGAGTGGACAATGCACATGAAGCGGGGGTGAGAACACACAATCACTATCACTTACACTTCAGGTATCTGAAGATGAGCCGCTGCTCCCCATCGTCCCCCTCCAGGAGGAGGAAAGCCCTGAAGATGAACAGATTAAGGTCCAGGTCAGTGTTTGCCCCTCGCAGACCATTTCCTTTAAGCATTGTATTTCCATTGGATGGGACTTGTGTGACGTCTGGTCCTTGTGCTTCACTCCTCAGGATGTTGTTCCGCAGCCGTTGCTGGACCAGTACCTCTCCATGACTGATCCAGTCCGCGCCCAGACGGTGGATACAGAGATCACCAAGCACTGTGCTTACAGTCTGCCAGGAGTGGCTCTGACCCTCGGGAGGCAAAACTGGCATTTCCTGAAGGACACGTATGAGACCCTGGCTGCTGATGTCCAGGTATGACGAACAATGGGATCATGGGATCTAGCAGATTTTAACCCCTGGTCTTCTGGCAAGGGAAAAATTGATTGGCCAATTTGAGTTTTTGACATCAGAGGTCATAGTTTTGCCCAGAGAGGCGTCTGGCCTTGGGTTATCTCCTCCTCTCTCCATGAAATTTAAAGGGGTATTCTGGTAGTAAGCCATTTTCATCTATCCACTGAGAAACTGCTAGTTTAGCATGCAACTGACTTCTGGGACTCGCCAATCTCTAGAATAGGGGTCCGATGTCCCCTGTATTGATTAGAGCAGTAATTGAGCATGCATATTCCTGCTCAAAGTACTGCATTTAGCCGTCTATCAGTCCCATTGATTGTGAATGGAGCAGTCGATAGCGTGGGATCCACCATTGACAATAGATAATGGTCACAGCTCCCCACCTCCCCTTCCCTGCACAGAGCATTTTCAGAGCACAGCACTTTCCCATAAACGATAATGGGTCTCTTCCTGTGTGAATGGCCTATGAGGCTGCTGTAAAGCATAGCTCTGATTGCTTTAACAGCAGCACAAGTAAGATGGCCGCCCCCACAGTCATGTTCAGGCAATGGAATAAAAACCTCTACAATCAGAAAATAAAGGCAGATTAGAAAAAATGGAAAATGTTTCAATATCTGGATTAATTAGTAAAAGAAAAACTGTTAGTGATCCTTTCCCCTTAACGTTCTCCTTAGTGGAAGGTCCGTCGGACGCTGGCGTTTTCCATCCATGAGCTAGCAGTCATTCTGGGAGACAAGCTGACTGCGGCGGATCTTGTTCCCATTTTCAATGGATTCCTGAAAGACCTGGATGAAGTCCGCATCGGCGTCCTGAAGCATCTGTATGATTTCCTGAAGGTAAGTTTAACCCCTTAGTGACACGGCCTATTTTGGATTTGAGAGCGTGACGAATCTTTGGAGGTTTTCATCTCCACCTTTCAATAGCCATTACTTTGTTATTTCTCCGCCGGCACGGCCGTATGAGGCTTGTTTTTTGTGTGGCGAGCTGCAGTTTTTATTCGTAGCATTTTTGGGGCATATCTAACTTTTATTTATATTTTTGGAGGGAAGTGAGAAAAAATTCAAATTCTGCCTTTGTGGGGTTTTGTTTTTTTACAGCATTAATCAGGCTGCATAAATGACGTGATACTTTTTTTTTGCGGGTCGGTATGAAAATGACGATTCCAAAAGTATATAATTTTTATATGGGGGTTTCTTGAAGCCTTTTATTACGCTTTTTTTGAGAGGCAAAATGAGCAAAAACATTTTGGCTCAGTTTTTGAGCTTTTTTTTTTTTTAAAGCTTTTAAGGGGAAACACTTAAAGTACGCAATTTTTAAAAAAAACATTTTTATGTTCCTGTAGGGGACTGATCATGCATTGCAGTACCCGCTAAGCATTATCGCTAAATATTGGGATAAGAAGCCATGGCACGCCAGGACACCATTGTGCCATGTGGTTGAACCCATCGGCTCTCCACGGGTCAATAACGTCACAGACGGAGAACCTTCCCTCTGAACCCTTTATACATTGATCTTGTCATGTAAGGGGTTAACAACTGTGATCTTTGTTCTCACTGATCTATTACCACTTCCCCTCTGTTCCCCACTGTTGCAGCGGGAGGCCGTCTGTCAGTCACAGGCGGCTCCTGTTGTGGATGGCAAGGGCTCAGTTACTGAGCTTGCACCATCCATAGTGCGTAAGTATTTGTCCATTTGTAGGAATGGTTTCCCACCCAGGGCATACATTTTCGCTCTGGGGTGGGAAGGGGTTAAAGCATGCCTAACTTTACAACTTCCACTCCTCTTATAGCCTGTGTGTGTCACGTCGATCTCATAATACACTTTCGTGAATTTTTTTGTTTTTGTTTTACCACTGCAAATAAAGGCTGAAGTGCAGCCCTTCTGCAATCCAATGCCTGTTGTTAGGCATTCAGCTTCTCTAGAAACTGGGACATTGGGATGTTTTTTTAGCTGTTGGTAAGGGGTTGTCTTCAGTCGCCGCTTCCTGCACTCGCACAGCTCTCAGACCTGCGGTCAATGCGTACATAGCCTCTGCCTCTCCTAACCCACTATGTACACTTTTCTCTGTTTTGTAGGCAAAGCAGCAAAATTCTTAATGGATTGCTCTTTATTAGCCGCTTTATACTACAGTAGCTCCTGTGTGTTTGCATGATCACAGTTTTTATATAGTGATCTTTATATATGCTCTGTATATGCTGTGATCATGCAAACACACAAGAGTTACCGTAGTATAAAGCGGCTAATAAAGGGCAGTCCAATAAGAATTTTGCTGGTCTGAGAGCTGTGCGAGTGCAGGAAGGTACCTGTAGAAGATCGCTTAATGTCCCAGTTGCTAGAGAAGCTGAATGCCTTACAACAAGCAGTGGATTGCAGAGGGGCTGCACTTAAGCCTTGATTTACAGTGGTAAAACAAAGAAAAAAATGTTTTACTTAAAGTATATCACAACTTTTGAGGAGGCACACGGGCTAGTAGACGAGCTGCAGTTGTCTGAAAAGCTGAGTTTGCTTTAAAGGAAGTCCTTCAATCACATATGGAAACCACTACCAAACACTAGTTTGGCGCTGCGGTCATCTGCAGGATCGTACCTCGTTGCATAGAAAATGCAGTCATCAGGGAGGGATCGGCAGCGCCATCTATAAGTGGGCTGCAATCCAATGGGTGGTCTTGCAGCTCGTATGTATCCGAGTTGGCTACCGCTCGGTCCTCCTCTTGGTTAGTGATTGACGACTACAGCTCCAATGTCTTTCTGTTTCTCCGCAGCTTCTCCATGCGGACATGAGGAGGGAATATCTCTACCAGCTGCAGGAGTTTCTCACCACCGATAACATCAGGAACTGGAGGTTTCGCTACGAGCTGGCAGAGTGAGTGCCACGTAACACCAGTGCAGATCGAGTTTTTGTGGGTCGGTCAGGAAGAATATATATGTGATAGTCATACAGACGGTGGCTGCAGAGCTGCGATCACAAGGGTGCGTTCACATGGTGTTGATTTGCTGCAGCTTTTGGCACAGATTTCTCCCCTTCAGTTTTAATTCAAGGGGTGAAATCTGCAGCAAATCAGCGCCATGTGAACACACCCCAATAGTACAAAGTAATGTGTTATTATCTGTGCAGCATTTCCTCTCTCCTGACTTCCTCCTCTTACTAGAAGGGGATTTGTTAGTAATTAGCTCCTCCTGTGTAACCCCTTGTATGCCGCATCGGGAAGTACAACATGTATGCATCTACCAGGAGACGCTTCTGTGGTCATACATTTGCTTTTCTGTTTTCTGAATGAAGACATCCATGCACCATAAGGAGCCTGGAACCTGTGGAGCTGGACAGGTTGTCAGCCTCTGTAAACAAGAAACTTTCTATTCACTGACAGCAAACATATACAGTATATGGAAAGTGAGGAATAGATGCGTGAAATACACTAAATGGCCGCTTTTAGTAGGTACATCCATCTAGTAGCACATTAGACCACCTTTGGGCATTTCGTCAGACATCCATCCACAGATATCAGAGGACGCAGAGTCTCCAAGAAAACCTTCCCCACCCCATTACTTCACCTCCACCAGCTGACAGGAAGGGGTCATCGATTCATGCTGCTTGCACCAAATTCTGACCTCCCATCAGCACGGGGAAACAGAAATCTGGATCCATCTAATCGGGTGCTGTTTTTCCGCTGCTCAGTGCTACAATCTTTGCGCCCTTTTGCCCCGTGGACTCTCCTCTTTCTCCTAGACAGCAGTGGTGCTGGCGCTGGCCGTCTGCTGCTGCAGCCCATTCCTGATAAGGTGTGACGGGTTGTGCATTCGGATGCATTCGTTGGAGCTCCAGCAATGTATTTGGTTGATCTTGACTGTGCAGCGCCTGTTTGTCAGAGCGATTCCTGACATCCTCCTCTCACCCCATGAGTTGTTTTCATCGACAGGATCCCTTTTTTCTAGATGTTCTTCCTTGATCGCGCCATTCTCTGTATACTTTCAACAGCGCTACATGAGAAAAACCCACGCAGTCGCCAGTGACATCCCAGCTAGTCTAGCCCCGATGACCGGACCTCGGTGGAATCACTCCGATCGCTGGATGTTCTCATCTAATGAGGATTCACACTAAAACTGATCCGCGGAAAACTTGTCACGTGATTTTCTGCTGCACTCCGGGGTCACGGGGGTAATTCCTATACAGGAAATGGCAGTCATGAGAGAGCCAGGGTCTCTAATATAGTGGCCATTCGGTGCACGTAAAGAGGTTCTGCAGCTATGAAGTATATGATTACTCTTTGTCCTCTGCCTTGACCAAGCATTACATAAAATGGCGGCTTCCGTTGTCCCTTTGTTGTCTTCCCAGAATTTCCACAAAGCAGAGCCTGAAAGTATCGCTTTTTTTTTGTTTGTTTTTTAGGCAGCTGATCCTGATCCTCGATCTGTACAGCCCCAAAGACGTCTACGACTATTTACGGGTCATCGCGCTGACGCTCTGCTCAGACAAAGTCTCTGAAGTCAGGTGGATCTCCTTTAAATTAGTAAGTTGGATATCCGTCGTCTGCTGTGAGAATAGCTGCAGCAGAGCAGAGTTTGTCATCTGGCACATCTATCTGCGTGATACAAGTCACCTGTCTCTTCACAGATTGTCGCAATTTTGCGGAAGTTTTACGCAGACGGTGAAAGCGAATTGGGCATTAACTTCATTAATGAGCTCATTGTGCAGTTCAGACATTCGCCCAAGTGGGTCGGACGCCAGGCGTTTGCATTTATCTGCCAGGTAATGTGACGATTGTGCACTTTCCGTGCAGTTGGGTCACCGGCGCTGCAGTACGTTCTGCTACGTGGCACGTTAGACCTAGAATATCGCCATGAGGAAGTCCCACTGCATGTGGCAGCACCAGGCCTCCTGCTTTAGAATTGTATATATGGTGCACAGCAAGCCTGGGCCATAAAATGAATGTTTGTGGTCAGAGATTAACCTCTCACTTGCTGGACTGGATCCTATCTGCATGGCGTCCTGTATAAAACAGTCTGTCTTTTCCAGGCGGTGGTACAGGAGGAATGCATGCCCGCCGAACAGTTCGTCACTCACCTTCTCCCCAATCTACTGAGTCTCGCATCTGATCCTGTGCCCAACGTACGAGTCTTACTTGCAAAAGCTCTAAAACAGACCCTCCTGGAGAAAGGTAATCTCTTAGCTTCATATTTAAAGAGGTTTTACAGCTCTATAAAAATCCTCAATATAGGTAATCCATAGCTGATTGACGGGGCTCTGCTGCTTGGGATCCCCACCAATCAGCTCTTCACTGGGTCGCTGTAATAGAGCATGTAGAATAAAGTAGATAGCTCTGTACATTGTGCAGTGGTCCAGTGTGGTATTGCAGGCACAGCTTCCAATTACTTCACTTTAAGGGCCTTTTGCACAGCCTGTTGATCAAGCAAGAATGTACATTTGCCCAATCATTGTAAAGGTGCTGCCGATCACCCTTCAAATGAGCAAATGCTCATTTGTCAGATAATCGCATCTTTTATGCGACAAGAATAATCATGTTTGTCAGCAGAATGTCTCCCCATGTAAATGGAGGATGTGCTGCCAACAGTGATGAACCTTTATAGATATGAACGAGCGTTCATTCCTCTAAATTGGCATTTGTAAAGGCTCGGTAGAGCAGTGCCGATCTCACTGATTGAAGCTCGTCTGCTTCAACTAATTGCTGCGTATAAAAGGACACTTAGTTTAAAGGGGTTGGGCCAAGAACAGAACTTAACCCTATCTACAGGATAGGGGACAGCCATCTAATCAGTGGGGGTCTGACTGTTGGATTCCCCGCCAATTATGAGAACTCTGATCCCGTAGGTCCCTGAATTAATGGAGCAGCAGTTGAGCATGCACCCTGGTGTGTCATGCATTTCATTGTAACTGCTGGAGTTAGAGTGCGAGCGCTCATCCGTCTGCAGCAGTCGCATTGAAATCAATGGAATGCATATTTGGCCGTGGCTTCATTCACGCAGAGGTACAAAGGACCTCTGTTCCCAAGATCAGTGGAGGTTGCAGCATTCAGACTCCCACCAGTAAGATAGTTTTCCTTAATCCTGGGATAGGGTAAAGTCTAATCTTGCCACAACCCTTTAATATTTAGACTGGGGCTGTAAGCTGCTTGCTAGGTGCCCAAATGGAGAGTGGAGCATACCGCTGTATTCCCTCATTGTCTCCTTCTGGTTTGTAGCCGGTCAGACCTAATGATAACCGCAGGAGAGGAGTGTGCTGACCTTGTGGGGTAATGACCTGTGTAGTATAATAATATAAACTAATGGGAGGTTACAGATAGAGATGAGCGAGTATACTTGCTGAGGCACATTACTCGAGCGAGTAGTGCCTTAGCCGAGTATCTCCCCGCTCGTCTCTAAAGATGCGGGGAGGAACAGAGGGGAGATCTCTCTCTCCCTCTCTCTCCCCCGCTCCCCGCTGCAACTCACCTGTCATCCGCGCTGGCCCCCCGAATCTTTAGAGACGAGCGGGGAGATACTCGGCTAAGCACTACTCGCTTGAGTCATGTGCCTTAGCGAGTATACTCGCTCATCTCTAGTCACAGACTGAAAGTTAGGACACCTTTACACCGGACAACTATCTTTCAGAAAAGTCGCTTTAGTGTGCATTTCGGAAATGTCACATTCCTGATTTAAGACAGTGGAGCTGTAAACATGAATATATACAGCACAAGGTATTTCAGAAGAGCAGTGTTTTGGTCTTGATCTTAATGTTTGTGGCTCTCAGTAAGAGAAACACATTAATCCTGTAGATATGAGACCTTTTAATGGCTAACAAAAAGAAATGATGCTTTGTAGAACGCTTAGGCCTCTTCATCAGGCACATTATAACAAAATATCTGAAGAAACTACTATGTATTCAAAAGAATAGAAACGAGGTAGGATTAATTTGCATTAATCGTGATCTTGTCATGATGTGAATATAGTGATGCTATAGCTGCTGCTGCATCTCCTTCCATGTGCAGATAAGACACATCATAAAACTGTCACATTCCTGAGCTCAGTGAACTGATTAAGTATTTATCTCTCGGCTCAGTTTGTCTGTTATTTTAGGTTTTAGGTGCAAAACAGTCTTAAATTTCTGTGTGTGAACATTTGTATTTCAATCAAGAGGGGTGTCCTCTCTGCATTATATGCGTATATTATATATGTGCCCCATCCAAACCAGTTCCATTCTAGCCTGAGGAAGGATCGATAGAAGACCCGAGAGCTTGCTGTAACATCATAGATTTTTGTTAGCCATTAGAGGTCTCATATCTACAAGATTACTTGGTTTCTCTCACACTATAGTGATGAGAATAATAACAGAATTCAGCTGACCTAAGTAAGCCGTAATACTTCCTTTCACATTGTCATTCATGTGGCAAAGTGGGGAGGACTACTGTTGCTCCTTGTGGAGAGCGCCAAGGAGGCTTGAGGAGATTTGCAGGTCTTGCAATGCTTCTCTGGGAGATTTGGTATGCAAATGAGAGATCTAACAATGCCTCTGCAGCGCCACCTTTTGAAATAACTTCCCTATAAGTTAGTCTCCGACCTTTTTAAAAGGCCAGATTTCCCAGCGAGCATTGCATTGTCTTGTAAGTCTCGTCATGCCTCCTTGGCGCTCTCCACAAGGAGACCCTCTTGACCCTTATCAGCAAAGTGACACGTTATTTCTGTGGATGGAGAGGGAGCTGATAAGGGAACAAAGGACTTTTTCAGACCTGACCAGTCCATGTTTACCTGGTCAAGGCACAGCGGAGGATAGAGGGGCTACGCATATTCACACTGGTTGCATGGATGGAAGGAGTGGGTCCTGCTTCTGCATATCTCATGTGTTCTGTATCACTCATCATAACTGCGGACTGATTCTTGCAGCGTACTTCACCAGCCTGGGCAACCCACACCTCGATGCCGTGGAAAAGACCGTGCAAGCCATGCAACTGGACCGCGACCAAGACGTGCGATTCTTCTCTACAGCCGAGCCCAAGCGACACCTCCGGAGCACCCCTTTGGAACAATCTGTCGACTGATTCGATGGCCTGACCCGTGTGTATGGGGGGTTTTTTAATGGTTTTTAATCTTTCCAATAGGTCTGCCAATCCTCCATTTTCTTCTGACCCGGTCCCAAACCGCAGCATAACCCCCGACCTTTTAACGGCATGAGACGTACGACATAGCAATTTTTTTATAGATACGTTTAATATTGCAAAGATGCATGGTAACCACACCGATGATTAACCCTTCGTCTCCGAACCCCGTCTGTTATAGAAACCCGGTCCATAACCCAAGGGCTGTAACCGTAACGGCGTCGCCGAGAGCCGATGTTCAGTGTTTGTATATATACCTGTATAAGATGGAAGCTGTACACTATCTACTTCTGTAATATGTTTTTGAATATATTTTATATTTTTTTTTTAACAAAAAAAAAAACAAAACCTGTGGTCGAGTAAATTTGGGGGTGAGGGGGGGTGATGGTCGGATATGTGAATAGTAATGACGCCTCTCCACAAAGTGTAGGTCATACATTATCTCATAGAATCATAGGTACGCCTCCTCGCAGGAGCAGCAAGACCGAGAAATCATTACGTAATTTATTTCCGTAGATCAGTCGATGTGAATGCTAAGGGCTTGTAGCTGCAGTACCCTATACAGCCTGTGGATAGGAGTGGCGCTGCTTCAAAGAAAGCAAATAGCAGACTTTTTCTAACTTTGTACAAGCTACAGAAGAACTAGCTGCAGATGTTTTTGAAGTGCATCCGTCTCAGGATTGCTGAGCCCTTAGAATTTGGATAACTTGAACGGTTTTATGATTTACCCAGTCTGCAGAAGCTGACCTCGTATTTAAAGAGGAGCTGTCATGTCGGCAGGCTGGCTACATAGCTTTGGAGCCCCACTGACTGCCAATGATGCCTTTGTTTTGTTTATCCCCCTTCCCCATCCCCGTAGGGGTCTTCTTAGATTTGGCTCCTGGTCCAGTGAATGTGTTGACAGGATGGGGGGACCCGCCTCTCAATGTCAGTCAAATCTGACATCATCTGTGGACAGAAAGTGGTAGGGACCACCCCATTGACACATTTAAAGCCTTAGGAGCTGATTCTTTGTGGAGCCGTACGGTGGGGGGGGGGGGGGGACTACAAAAAAAGAAAGGCATTGCTTGAGTCAGCGGGGCTAATACTGCAAAGCTATGCAGCCAGCCCCGCCGACATGAGGACATGACAGGTTCCCTTTAAAAGTGGACCACAGCTACAAGGTGCGAGACGGCTTTATATAAAATCTGCAGGATTCTCATTTTTTTCAGTCATTTTGTTTTTATTGCTGATTCTATTGAGATTGAGAGACCAACAACTCCCAGCATCCTCAGGAATGGAAATGCCCAATAAAAAGAATATGCAAAGTTGTTTTTTTTATTGTTTTTTTTTTCCCCTTTTAAAGGGGTTGTTCCTAAGGGGCACCCTGCTACGATAAGCTGGAACCTGCTGAACCACTATAATGTCCAAGAAAACGAAGCAGCAAGTGTTCAATTTCCCTGCAGCGCCCCCAGAGTGGAAATGAAGCATTACATGATGCCCAATGAATCAGTGGACTGTTTTGGTAAAATGCTCACTTTATTAGAGACCCCACTCCTTTCGCGCTTGCAGCTCCCCTGTCTGGAAATTCTCCCAGTGACCCCGGAGTGCAGCATAAAGTCACGTGACAAGTTTTCCGTGGATCAGTTTCAGAGTGAATCCACATTAGATTGGAAAATCCAACGAACGGAATGACTTCCAACGAGACCGGTCATCGGTACTAGACTAGCCGGGCCGGGATTTCACTGCCAGCTGCGTGGGGTCTTGTCATGTAGCGGTGTGGAAAGTATACCGAGAATGGCGTAATCAAGGAAAGCATCCAGGGCCAGGGGATCCTGTGGACAGAAACAACTTGTTGCTGAAAGGGGTCTGAGGAGGATGTCGGGAATCCTTCTGACGAACTGGCGCTGCACAGTTAGAGCAGCCGAATACAACGCTGGTGATTCAGCTGATATGTCTGAACACACAACTTGTCCTTCATTAGCATGGATGGGCTACAAAATCAGACGATCAGTTCCAGCGCCATTGTGTCTAAGAAACAGAAAGGCGAACTCCAGCGGGCAAAAGAGCGCAAAAATAGGATCGGTGATTAGGAGAAAAACATAACTTCTGTCAGACGGATCCAGATTTCTGTTGCACCGTGGTCAGAATTTGGCACGAGCAGCATAAATCTGTGACCGCTTCCTGTCCGCAGGGGCCGATATTCCTGCAGAACAATTTCACCATCTAGTGGAATCTACACCACGAAGATGGGGGTCTCCAATAAAGTAGCTGTTACCTTTATATGTATAGCCGCTCTCCACTCTGGGGGTCCTGAACCTCCCCCACTCTCTGTATACTCCTTACAACAAGACAATCCCTTGTAAGTAGAAGTAATCACATGTAAATCCAGTGACTGGCTGCTAGTGACAGGTTATTGGGCAGGGACAGCCCAGTGTATATATAACGTTATTAGGCAGGGACAACCCCTTTCATATACTGTATATAGCGTGGAGGAAGACAAGACAATTGTGCCCCTCGTAGTGTGTAGTTGTGGTCTGCAACCTCTGACTCTAGCTGTTATGAAACTGCAACTCCCAGCATCCCCTGACTGCCCCCCCCCCCCCTCCTTCCAGAGCATTGATTGCAGTTTGACAATGGGGGGGTCATTCCTTTGCTGATGGCCTAAAATGACTCTTATGCAATTATAGGGCCTGTCTGCCTGCACAGCAACATATGGAGTCGGTCCGACACATCAGGTCTTCTTTCAGATTGTGCTGCTATATCCAGTTCCCGCTCCCCCTCATGCGGTTTCGCGGTACGCCCATCCCTACAGTTTAAGGTTCCCATCATGAAATCCTGTTTTTGCTCTTTTTACGTTATAATGCAGAGCGTGCGCAATTATTAGAAATGTAATTTATTTGATAAGCACATCGTATAACGCAAAATCGGTTGCACTTGCTCAGAAGACCCTCTCATAGCACAGTGACCCTCAGCCTTTACCCCCTCCCAAAAGAAACTATTCTAATCCTCTGCGCTGCAGCGTGGGCAGTAATGGCCGTCTCCCCTGGGGGGGATCAGAAGTGCTGTGTCTATATTATAAATATCCGGGGCAACCTCCGGGCCTGGGGACAACATTAGTCTAGGGACCAGAGGGGGAAATTATATTACTGCCGCCCTCCTTCTTTATGGGCCTCCTCTTCCCCCTTCCAACATGGCCGCAGCGATTCTTAGACTACCCAATGTACACTTGGCTCTCCATGGTGGGGCATAGTCTAAGGGTCTTTTCACATCCCCGTTGTGCACTTTTAACATTTTTTTTATTGTCTCGCCTCTGTTGACTCGGCCGTTTTATATGGACCGCCTTTCCATTTTTTTTTTATACGTATGAAGAACTTGATTAACTCTGATGACGCCTGTTCTAAAAGCACGAAAAACTGATGTAAAATGCACCCACAGGAAAATCCGTCACACTGCTGAACATGAGCGGCTCTGGCCAGACGCTAGAGGGCGTGCAGTTCTGTGTCCGAGGTGCACAGGGTACATGGAGTAGTGACTGGAGTGCCAACGCCATGTTGGATGGCTGAAGAGGAGCCCTAGAAGGAAGGGGATTGGTGGCCATAGTGGGACAAAAGAGGGTGCCGGGTAGTTTACAGCAACCCTCTGGTCCCAAGTAAACTAAGACAGCTGCACTACTTCGCATTAGGTAGTCAGAGACGTAGTACGGCCATCTTGGTTTGTTTGGGTCTAGAGGATCGCTTTAACTCCCCCCATCTGGTCTCTTGGCATACTTTGTCCCCACTTTAATAATGGCCCTGGATATTAATGGGTTCTTGATCTGAGTCCTTCACAACAGGAAGCCTTTAGGAAACCAACATAGAGAGACCTTACAAAACAAAAATGGAAGATCCATCCCCAGCAACTTGCTGACTGTCTCCAGCACAGCACATTGGGGTTTTTTATGCTGCATAGTAACAGTCAATGGGAAAATTACTAGAGATGAGCGAGCACACTCGGTAAGGTCAGTTACTTGAGTGAGCCTCGCTCATCTTGAGTAACTGCCTTCTCCTCCAAGCGTGCTCGGGTGGCAGCAGGGAGGGGATCTCTATCACTACCCCCCCCCCTCCCCCGCTGCCCCCCTCCGTTCTCCCCTGCTGCCCTCCAAGCACTTTCGGAGGAGAAGGCAGTCACTCGAGATGAGTGAGGCTCGCTCGAGTAACTCACCTTACCGAGCGTGCTCGCTCATCTCTAAAAATTACCCAACTACCAGAAACCTAACGATTCATTTCACTGATTTTACATTAGCGGAGCCCATGTTAATGATGTTTAGGTCAGATTAGAAATTTTTTTTAACCCCCTTCATTGCTATGACTTTTTGGGGGGCTGATCACTCAAGTACTGACAACCAGTTGTAAAAACAAGCGTACGCATATTTTGATGAGAAGCGCTTGCTACTGGCCGGCATCTCTCCTCCAGAAGCAAGTAATAAGATTTATTTATTTTTAATATATATTACAATTAAAACTGTGAAGACGTCTCAGTCCCCGGAGCTCAGCTATACCCCCCCTAATGGTACCGTATCTGCAGCAGGAGCATCCCCCCTTTTTTCTTGTCTACAGTTTAAAAAAGTTGTTAAACCACACCCCTTCACTAAGCACCACCCCTTTATTTGGTCTCCAGCCCACACTGGAGCACCAACCAGAGACTAACCCTTGTCATCACTGCAGGAGTTCCACAGAACCATTTCATTCAGGAACATGAAGAAAATGCTACAGATGGAGGAGAACCGGGTGAGATGATCTCCTGCTCACCTGTCATTGGCTTCCAGGTTTAGCGTTCCTTCAAGACGGTTTCTATCATTTGCCATTCTAGCAAGGACTAAAAGGATGTGTTGGGACCTAACCCCCTCCCCAGAGCCATATCAGTCTCAGGGATGCGGAGGTCTGGAGGGGGCGCACTTCTTCCTGCACCCCTTCCTGGTTGTATAGGTCACTGGTGTCACTGCAGTTGTGTAGGTCACTGGTGTCACTGCAGTTGTGTAGGTCACTGGTGTCGCTGCAGTTGTGTAGGTCACTGGTGTCGCTGCAGTTGTGTAGGTCACTGGTGTCACTGCAGTTGATCTTGCAGGATGCGATGATGCCGGTAATGTCCTGCATGCACACACATGGCCGTCTGCACATACTTGGCACTGATTTATGTACATACACCCATCACTGATACTTGTGCTATGGTAGGCCGCCTGTGGATCTGATTTCGTCATCCGCCACTTCTCACTTGTTCTGCATTTGTATGCATCATTATTTATCTGCCTGTGAATTGCTATGCAAATGCTGCTCTTATCTACTACTGATCTGTCATTCCAACATTACTCTAGTCACCTCCAAAGCTGCATTAAAAATAGGTACCTACTAAAGCGAGTCTGCCAACGCTATGCTGACAGACACCTTGGCTGCACTCTGTTGGATGTTGTGTGTTCCAGTTATTTCTTCGCAGCTCGGCTGGATCTGTTATGGGGAATTTCAATGCGTCTTTGGATGTGATTGGAGACGTGGGGCAAGATTTATCAAAACTGAATAAAGGAAAACTGGCTTTGATGCTCGTAGCAACCAATCACAGCTCGACGTTCATTTTGCGAGGGGCAACAAAGACCTTTTCCTTTTAGACCGTTTTGATAATTGTGGCTTGAAGCGTCATTAGGTATTGATGCAAGAAAAGCTACATTTCTTCAGAGGGTGTTCGGATAGTCCGGCAGGCACAATGGTAGTCTGATGTTTGGTTGGTATAACGGGGGGATTGCACTGATGGCTATTGCTGGGCTGTCTTTGGGATAGCTCACCCATAGCTGATCGGCGGGGGGTCATCCAATCTGCTGATCTGCCGCGATGGAGTCTTAGGTTGGTTTAACATTGCGATTTGGGAAACCAGCGCTGTTTCCGTCCTCTGTAGAAAACTGCATGGGGGTGGAACCTGAAAGATGCCGCCATAGTGGAGAATATGTGAGACGGAGACGTCTTCGGTCACGATCGGTCTTTTACTCTGTACAGAAAAGCGCTGAGTGGGGCACGTTGCATTCCAGTGTGAAAGACTGGCACTAAACTATTGACCTGTCCTCAGGATAGATGATCAAGAGTTGATCAGTGGGGGCCACAGCTCAGAAGCCCCGCTGGTCAGCTGATTGGAGTGACAGCAGCACTTCAATCCATATCGGGCACAGTGCTGTATATTGTATAGTGGCTGTTGTTGGTATTGCAGCTCATTGCCGTTCATATGTGACCGATGAACATGATGTCACGTACCTGATAAAAGGCTGCAGAGCTCACTCGAGCGCCGCAGCCTCTTCCATCAGATGATCAGAAGGGATCCTGATCGGCGAGACCCCACCGATCAATTACTGATGACCTATCCTGAGGTAGTTCATGGACAGTTGACTCCTGGAAAACCCCTTTTAGGCTGTTTAACACGAGCCAGTAATTGTGAACACTCGTTTACCTGTTCATTGGCCCGCGTACACAGGACAGCGATCAGTCAGTGACCGAGGAAATATCCTTTATGCAGACAGAAAAATCTACGTTCTTGGCACATCTTCCCGCGTGATTGGGGGATGCGCTGCCGGCAAAGATGATGCTCTATGGGGGATGAACAATGGCTCTTTGATCGGTTCTCGTTCCATGGCTCCGATCAGGCAGTGTAAAAAGGCCTTTAGCATACGGAGTGGTTTTGCTGTCAGAAACAGACATTGTGCAGTGCGAGGCCGGTATTGCAGATTGAGTCCCATTCACTTAAATAAGTCAGCCTGCATTACTAAGCCGGGCCACTGGGCAAGGTACGGAGCTGTCTGCTTCTGATAGCAGAACTGGGCCATACACTAAGACTCCAACCCGGAAACACAGCTGGTCACCAGGGGTCCCAGGCGGAAGACCCCCTCCTCTGCTATTGATGACCGATCCCGAGAATTATCATCAATAGCTAGAAGTGGGAGAACCCTTTGAGCCACGTGGGCTTTATATGTATAATTGTTATATAATGAGTTGCAATCGGTTGATATTTGTATATGATGTGTTTTATATGACTGCATTCTCCGCGCTCACAGCTAGGAATCCTGGGTAACCGCATGCGTCTCTGATCGTTGTCATTCCTGAGCGTTTCTCTGTATATTTTGGTTTTGCGGTAATTCCTTCATTCCTTTTTTATTTTGCTGTTTTTTTACTATAATGGGGAATAGAGTTTTCTGATCCTTTATTCACTGTACAGAAGTTACCGAACCGGCAGCTATGAGCTGATTACAGTGTTGGCACCGCAGTGTTGGCATCGGGGGCAGCATTAGCGCCACTCGTTGATCTCGCGGAGTCCGCTGGGAGCGTCTTCACACTTATGTACAGTTTTTGTCTTTTATGTTCTTTTTACTCGATGGAGTCAAGCACTTAACGTTTCTTTCCCTGGATTGAGAATGGACTGTTCCTTGCAGCGGACGTGTACGCTGTCCCTTTAAGACGGACACTTTAAGTAATGCGCACTTCACTTTACTAGCGGTGTATTATACGCAGTGTTCTGGACGCCACTTTGTATTAATCCCAATAAAACTAGATTTCTATTTAACAAATGGGTGTGACTTGTTGTTGGGGGCGGGAAATAATGATGTCTTAGTAGAAGACCCTTCAGCTTTCCTTTGTGTTTCAATTATATTTAACCCCTTAGTGATCAGCCATATGTGTTTTTACGGCGGTCACTAAGTGGTCTTAGGCAACCATAAAAAAAAAAGGAAAAAAGCCTAGTCTAAGGCCGACACAGGAATCCTGTGCCAGGAAGAATCGGACTCTCTCTGTTTAACCCTTCAAATGCTGCTATGAATAGTGATCGCAGCTTGTAGTGGGATGGGGGCTCCCTCCATCACCTCTTGGCACTCTGTGATGCGATCATGAAGTGGTAATGGGTTGCCATGTCATCTGGAAGCCTGATCAAGGCCTCCAGGTCTGCCATGCCTGGCAGCCTACTAGAACTTGCCTCTGGCTGAATCTCATAGGAGACATGTCAAAATGTATATTACATTGCACTACATAAGTAATGCAGTGTAGTATACTAGTAATCAAACAATCAGATCGTCAAGTCCCCTTGAGAGACGAAAAAAATGTGTTTAATGCAAAAAAAAGTTGAATAAAGTTAAAAAAAAAAAAAAACTGTCAAAGCACATTTCTCCCTGGAAAACCATTTTTGGATGAAAAAAATATATTGTGGTAATTTACTATTCAAATATGACCGTTTTTTGGTGCAAATTGTGCTAGAAAACTTACATGCTTTGTGCCACATTTACAAGATGTTTTTAGACACTTTTTTGACTTGTCCAAACATGGCCAAATTTTGGAAAATTGTGCCAAGATTTTGGCACAATTTTTGGCATAAACTAAGCCAACTAATAGGTGGTATGAACTTAGACTGGACAGATTTACCATCCAGCATGGGCTAAGGTGATAGATGAGAGTATAACGAGAATGACGTGATCAAGGCGACACATCAAAGAGATCCTGTGGACTGAAAGAACTTGTTGCCACAAGGGGTCCATGGAGGATGTCAGGAATCATACTGATGAACAAGAGGTTCACTGTAACACAAACTGCAGCCACAAACAACACCGGAGCTCCAACTAACATGTCCAGATCCACAACTTGCCGTTCCTTAGCACAGATGGGCTATAACAGCAGACGACTAGTTCCAGCGCCATTGTGTCTAAGAGAAACAGGCGAAACTCCAGCGGGTAAAAGAGCGCAAACATGTATCACTGAGCAGCGGAAAAATATCACCCCGTCAGAAGGATAGATTTCTGCTGCCCCCTGCTGATGGGAGTCAGAATGTGGCACAAACAACAATTATAGTCTAATTGCTATTTCTATAAAACGTACTTATTGTATTCTGTTATTTTAGCTTTACTAAGGGAGGAAAATCTTTTAAAAATTTTATTATTTTCATTTCCCTATATGTGATTTCCCCCCCCCCCCCCCCTCCCTGTTTCCTCCCTTTTACAAGAACATGCCCTACCATCGTAGTATAAATTTTCTCTCTATATAGCTCGTTTAAGCTAATTATACCCCCGGGGACGTCATTTGAAGTATGCACACATTAATACATTTTTGTACATTTACACATTAATCCATCTGTAGTTTTATCGCTGTCATTTTACTTAATCCAAAATACGCTATCCCTAAATTTTGCCTTTAGTTACTGATGATGTTCACCCAGCTCCTGTCACACAGCTATAATAGAGGAGATCACAGCTCACCATTCTGCCTGTATACTTATGGGCTGTAGCTGATTTAGGTGACTATAGAAGGTCATGATAATTAAACAGTCCACCAGCAGGCAGAAATGGTATAGCCTCAGCTAATGCTATACTGATGCATCATGGGATTGATGTGAAAATGAATCTCAGCCTCAAGACAACAACTGATAAGCATCACAAAGGCTGCATTGCACGGAAGTGACTGCAATACACAGAAGAGGCCCCCAGAGTGTGACGGGCAATCAGGTGAGGGGGAGCAGTGATGGAAAATGTGGTCAGAGCAGCCCTTTAAATGTGTAAAATATTAATAAGATTATAGTGTTTGTCCAATAAAGATATAATGTCTGATTTAGAATTACTGTTGCCAGATGCATTTTCAAGGAATAATGTAAAATAGTATTAATAAGCCTTAGCATTAGTGACCATTACAGCTCAGAAATTATGCTTAACCCCTTAATCAACCTCCGCACTAATGATCCCATCTCCCTCATCCATCTCCCAGCTTTTAACACTCACCTCCTCCCTTGCCCTATCAAAACTCTCAGACTCCCCTAACTCACAAAGACTGCAACACTCTCGACTTAAAGGGGTTGTCCCGCGGCAGCAAGTGGGGGTATACACTTCTGTATGGCCATATTAATGCACTTTGTAATGTACATTGTGCATTAATTATGAGCCATACAGAAGTTATAAAAAGTTTTTCACTTACCTGTTCCGTTGCTGGCGTCCTCGTCTCCATGGTTGCCGTCTAATTTTCGCCGTCTAATGGCCAAATTAGACGCGCTTGCGCAGTCCGGGTCTTCTTATCTTCTCAATGGGGCTCCGTGTAGCTCCGCCCCGTCACGTGCCGATTCCAGCCAATCAGGAGGCTGGAATCGGCAATGGACCGCACAGAAGCCCTGCGGTCCACGGAGGGAGAAGATGCCGGCGGCCATCTTCACCGGGTAAGTAAGAAGTCACCGGAGCGCGGGGATTCAGGTAAGCGCTGTCCGGTGATCTTTTTTAACCCCTGCGTCGGGGTTGTCTCGCGCCGAACGGGGAAGGGGGGGTTGAAAAAAAAAAACCCGTTTCGGCGCGGGACAACCCCTTTAATCTTCCTCCGCCTCTGCTTTGCTTCCCACTTAGCATACTCCCCCCTCCCACTCTGGGATCACAACCTTCTCTCTTTCTCCATCAGGCACCCTAGCATCTCCCATGACCTTCCTATCTATCGCACCTCTAGGAACCTCCGGACTGTCCGCACCCAACAGTTGGCCGACACCTTAAGTCCTCCTTGTCCATTATCTCTCCCCTCTCATGCCCCAACCTGGCTGCTGAACACTACTACAGCACCCTCAGATGTGCCCTGGATAAAGCGGCACCCTTCCCCATGGCCCGAGACGTTCACCACAGACACAGCAACCTTGGCTCACGCCCCAAACGCGCGTCAGCCGGCAGAGCTCTAGGTGTGCTGAATGGCTGTAGAGAACATCCAAGGAGCCCACAGACTTCCTCGATTTCAAATTTATGCTCAAAACCTACAACCTCGTCCTCCACCATGCCAAACAAACCTGTCTGCTCACTTTCCCACATCCCCAAAACATCCTTCGACACATTTCACTCCCTCCTCAGACCCAATGAACCCATGACAGATCTCAGTGCTGGAGAGTTAGCCACCTATTTTAAAGAAAAAAATCTAAAACATCCGAAAGAAAATCTCAAACTGCACGGCTAAGCCCGATCCCGGTCTCTTCAGCACTGTATCCACCACTCATTCACTATCTGTACTCGAACCAAAGACAGAGGAATACGTCTCCATACTGCTTTCTGCTGCTCGCCCCACCATCTGCACTAGTGACCCTCTTCCCTCACACCTCCTCAGGTCCCTCTCCTCGGCTGTCATTATCCACCACTATTTTTAACCTCTCCCTGACCTCTGGCATTTTCTCCTCCTCATTCGAACAGTCCATTACATCGCCTCTGCTAAAAAAAAAAACGAACCTTGACTCAACCGACGCCAATTACAACCCATTTCAAACCTCCCCTTCCTTTCCAAATTACTAGAATTCCTGGTCTTCTCCCGTCTCACACGCTTTCTCTCTGACAACTGTCTCCTCGACCCTCCCCAGTCCTGCTTCCACCCCCTACACTTGACCGAAACTGCCCTCACAGAAGTATCTAACGACCTGATGGCGGTGAAGTCGAGGGGCGACTACTCCCTACTAATCCTCCTTGACCTCTCCACTGCATTGGACACGGTCGACCATGAACTCCTTCTCACTATGCTCGCTCTATCAGCCTAAAGGACACTGGTCTCTCCTGGTTCTCCTCTTACCTCTCTGACCCCCCTTTCAGCGTCTCCTTCACTAGCTTTATCTCCTCTTCACTTCCTCTTGCTGTTGGGGTCCCCCAGCGCTTGGTCCTTGGTTCCCTTCTCTTCTCTATTTACACAACCCCAACAGGACAAACCATCCACAAATTTGGCCTCCAATATAACCTCTATGACCACCTTCCCGCCGCCCTCCCCCCCCCCCCCCCAACATCTCCATATCAGTACCTGGCACCATCATAACCTCTCAGACAGCACACCCGCTTCTTCCCCCACATCTAATCTCTGACCCAAACATGCCACCTGCACCTCAGGAATATTGCTAAAATACAGCCGTTCCTCACCACAGACACGCTAAAGACATTGTCGCCCTCATCTATTTCCGACTCTACTGCAACTCACTGTTCATCAGCCTCTCCCACACCAGACTCTCCTCTCTCCAATCCATACTAACCGCAGCAGCTAGAGTCCTTTTCCTATCCAGCCATTTCTCAGACGCCTCTGCACTATGCCAATAACTAGCTGCCCATGTATTACAAATCTAAATTCAAACTCCTCACTCACAAAGCTCTTCATGCCGCTGCGCCAGTGTACATCGCTTCCCTCCTGTCCATACATCACCTAGCTCGCACACTCCAATCCACTAACCTATTCAGACTAAACGCCCCTCTAATATGAACCTCACATGCTCACCTCCAGGACTTCTCTAGAGCAGCACTGGTCCTCTGGAATGCATTACCCCCAAAACATCCGGACTATCCCCGATGCACAAAATTTCAGACGCCCCTTAGAAACACACCTCTTTAAGTAAGCATACCTTATCTCCTGATCTAATCCCACAACTTGCCCCCGCCCCTATGATGGATAGGGAGGGGAGAGTCAGATCGCTCTAACCGCTGTGTCCAATTTGTCACGGCAGACTCCAATCGCTCTAGTGAGATTGCGAGTGTGGAGTGGCCAGACTACAGGAGGCTTTGTAACCAGTTTTCACAGGGTCCTGCCACATGCAGATAGAAAGCACAAATCACCCCAGCACTCCACAATGCCACTTACACACAAGCTGCCACCACCAACTTTTAAAGTTAAGCTGGAACCCAGATTTATGAATTATGCGCAAAAACTGCAGAGTCATGATTCATTTTAAAACTGACAAGGCTTAACTAATAAACTGCAGATTTATTATTAAAAAGACTTGCAGTGCAGATATATATATTATACACAAAGGATATATAAAAAGTTTGTTACCCGGGAGTATAAGGGTATACAGGCATATACAACAAGACAGTATTTAAAAATAAAACAAGGAGAAAAATAAATTAAAGATACCAGATTTGGGATATCCGGCCCAATATTCTGATTCGTGCAGAGTCACTGAAGCAAACATGAAAAGCTTTACACCGGGGCATATCTCTGAAGTCTGACACTGGGTCTTTCTGAGACCCTTAGTTTTAAAATTTCCCCAAAACACACCTCACCCCGCCCCCTCTGAGGTCATTCAGAGAAGGGTGGGGTAAATGGGTATGGACCTGTGGAAAAACCATAGTTCACCATTTCGGCCATATCTTTGCAGAAGATCCTCTGATCGGGAATATATGCCTGTCATATTTCCAGTCATGATTTTATCTATTCAGCGATGTCAAACATGACACACAAATTATAACCAGGTACGTGGATACGCCATTTGGGGGTGTTCTGGCCACGCACCCCAATGTGTTTAGACGTGTTTTGTTCAGCTGGCCCGCCCAATTCTGAAAATATGATTCGTATTAGCCTAGGACCTTCATACAACTAATAATCTTTATTAAAAGTTTTTTTCCTTAACTTGCATCCTGGCTCCACAATGTCTGCAAGAATCCAACTCCTGGGTGAATGAATTTCCTTAGACTTCATTAACAAGTACACAGATACACAGTGTGGTTTACCCATGCGTAAGGCCCATTTATACGTAATGGCAATCTTTCAAATGATTGAAAGATTGACAGTTTTAGCGATCGTTTTGCATAAAGTGCTAATGGACACTAATGGCCATTAACACCTTATAGTCTTCATTTGCATGTAAATGAGCCTCCAGGAGCTGTTTGCAGAACCCAGCATGTGGTCTGAGCTCTGCACACAGCTCCCTTGTTCTCGCATGAGCTGTTGGCTGAATACAATGTAATCACCGACTCCTGTACAGAACACAGCGTAAGGTCCCGGTTATCTGCTCTCTGGCTGAACAATGGATTTTAAGCCCACCTTAAAATCATTGTTCAGCCGAAAAGTAAACGATGGTAGCATTTGCACGCAACGATTATCGCTCATATGCCAACGTTTGAACAATCGTTGCGTGTAGATGGGGTTTAATGCGAATACTAACAGGCAGGAGTGAGTAAATTGGTGAAAGGGCATCTGAAGAATTACCAAAGCAATCTAACTACACACAAAATGGATGAGGATATAGCTAGGCCTGACATACACATACACAAAATGGCTAAAGGACCACCAGTCTCTGTATCACACCCCCCCTATTTGGATGGGCGACAGTGGTTGATGTCTACAGATCACTTCCAAAGCCTGTCCCTGTTGCCCTGTCTTGACGAGAAAGTTCATCCGCATTGCCATGTTCACTGCCTTTCTTGTGCTGGATAGTGAAGTCGTAGGACTGCAGTGCCAGTCTCCAGCATAGACGCTTGCCATTTTCTCTGGCCACATGGCTCAGCCAGCTGAGTGGGTTGTGATCCGTGTGAACTGTGAAGTTACACCCGTATAGATATTGCTGTAACTTCTGTAGGGCCCGGACGATGGCTAAGCATTTTTTTTTTCGACCGTGGTGAGGGCAGGAGCTTGCGACTGAAGTAAAGAACAGGGTGTTCTTCCTCCTTTGCGTTTACCTGACTGAGGACCCTGCCAAGCCAAAAAGTGCTGGCATCAGTCTGCACCACAAACCTCCTGGTGAAGTCGGGGCCTGCAGTATCAGAGTTCAGGAGACCACAGTTTTTGAGGCCACCGAAGGCAGATTTTTGTTCATCAGGTAGGTGAGGGGCTTGGCCAGGGCATTATAGTTGGGTACAAAGTTACGGTAGTACCCGGTGGTACCAAAGAAGGACATGATCTGCTTTTTGGTTTTGGGGCTAGGCCAGGCCAGGATGGCGTCTACCTTCCTGGGCTCTGGCTTCAGTGTTCCCCCACCTACACGGTGCCCAAGGTACTGCATCTCTTGCATGCCAGTCTGGCATTTCCCAGGCTTGATGGTGAGACCTAATGCCTGGATCCGCCTAAGCACCTGCGACAGGTGCTCCAGGTGTTCCTCCCCAGTGGAGTTGCAAACAGTAATGTCATCTAGGTATGCAACTGCACTACCCACGTGCCCCTCGAGCAGCTGATCCACCAAGTGCTGGAAAGTGGCCGGAGCATTCTTCATGCCAAAGGGCATTACCTTAGACTCGTAGAGTTCGAATGGCATGATGAAAGACGACTTCTTTCGAGCCTCCCAGGTCATGGTTATTTGCCAATACTGACGGCTCAAATCCATTATGGTGACGTATCGGCGCCCCACCAGTTTGTCCAATAGCTCATCAATGTGGGGCATCGGATAAGCGTCGGACACCGTGATTGCCTTCAACCTCCGGTAGTCTACACAGAACTGGGTTGTCCAGTACTTTTTCTCACCAGGACTACAGGGGAGGCCCATGTGCTCTGGGACATCTGAATGACACACAGGCGCAGCATGTCATCAATCTTGCGCTTCTTATCCGCCTGCACTTCTAGGAAAACCCGATAGGCAGACGGCCTCACAGCAGAGTGGGTCCCAGTGACCACCCGGTGGACTGCCAACTGAGTCCTCTCTGGTTTCCCTGTGAAGGTGGGTAGGAAGGGGAGCAGGGCCTTCCGCAGCTGGGACCATTAGTCCCTGGACAACTGGATGTGAACTCAGTGTCTTAAATGGATCTACTGGCCTGGGCTGCAGCTAGCAGATCTATCAAGACTTCAGTCTTACCCTCTTCGGATATACTGCATACCGGCAGGACACATGCCCCCATTCATGATGAGCTTTCTTCATGTTGATATGGAAGACTCTCTGCTTCATAGTTCACAGCATTGAGCCACTGGTGAACAATATATGGGCCTTCCCCAGCAGCCTGAAGCTTGTTTGGGGTCAGTGGGACTAGGACCCACACCTTCTGACCCACCTAGTACTCTCTCTCCCTTGCATTCTGATCTTACCATTGCTTCTGGCTGGCTTGGACCTGCTCTATATTCTCGTGCACAAGCCGCATCAACGCCTGCATCTTATTACACAGCTGCACGACATAGTGATGGACACAGTAGAAGTGGTGACTTCTCCTTCCCAGGCTTCTTTCACCAGAGTCAGGGGTCCCTGAACTCGACTCCCGTACAGGAGCTCAAAGGATGAGAAACTCGTTGACGCTTGAGGTACCTCTCGGTAGGTGCGGGAGGTAACGCTCCCAGTCGCGTCCATGTGACTCAACCAACATCTTCAACATCTGTTTCAGGGTGCCATTGAACCGCTCACACAGACCATTAGTCTGGGGTTAATACCGTCTGCCTACCAGATGTTGCCCCTGCATTCTTGTACAAAGACACCACATGAGGCTGGACATGAACTGGGGCCCCTGATCTGTAGGCATCTCCCGGGGAAAACCTACACGCAAAAGGGCTACTAAGGCGTCGACCACCTTCTTGGCCTGGATGGAGGACAGGGCATGACCTCAGCGTATCGTGTGGTGTAGTCAACCACAGTCAGGATGAACCGTTTCTCCGAGCTGCTGGGAAGGGCCAGGTGCCCGATGGGATCCACAGTAAGTCTCTGGAAAGGCTCCAAGTAGAAATATGATGAACAGCAGCACAACCATACAAGCCACAATATGGGGAAGTGATATATAATGGTGCACGATCCCACAAGCCAGGTCTGTACTTAATGATCCTTCCGCATAATTGCCAATTATTGAGAGAGATGGATCAGTACACAGGAACTTTTTCAGATGAAGCACAAAATCTTTATTCCTCCAGCAAAAGATAAAAGCTGCAACGTTTCGACCTACATTAGGTCTTTGTCAAGCATGAGTGTCCAGAAGGCAGTGGGGTCCCTGCATTCCGGGCACTCTGGCTGTGGGTGATAGCAAATATGCCAGCCGGGCCTTGGGGGTCACACCGCCTGCCCTTCCTGACTGGCACACCTCTGTACCCGAGTGGATCCACGTCCCACTACTACCCTCCGCACCGCACTCGGAGATTGGGCATACAGGCCTTGCTGGGGCGGAAGGCTGTCGGTGGCCGCTTGCTAAGTTAGTGCGGTCCAGCCGACAGCACAAGCCAGGAGAGTAGGAGAAGGGAGGGGTGAGATTTTGAGAGAGGACAGGGGAAGAGGAGGGGGTGGGGGAAGGAGCAGAGAGGACTTACCGGCACACGGGCACAGCAAGGCATCGAGTGGCCCAGGGATGATGTCATCTCCCCGCTGCTTCCTTCCTGCTGACACTGCATACACCTGCTCTCCTGAGCAGAGAAGTAGTCCGGGCACCAGGGTATCTATCTATCTATCTATCTATCTATCTATCTATCTATCTGTCTATCTGTCTATCTGTCTGTCTGTCTGTCTGTCTGTCTGTCTGTCTGTCTTTCTATGTGTCTGTCTATCTATCTTGCTAGTCTCATTATCTATCTATCTATCTATCTATCTATCTATCTATCTCCTATCTCTCTCTGTCTGTCTATCTCTCTATCTCCTATCTATCTATCTATCTATCTATCTATCTATCTATCTATCTATCTATCTATCTATCTATCTATCTATCTATCCATCTCATATCTATCTATCTATCTATCTATCTATCTATCTATCTATCTAGCTGTCTCATATCTATCTATCTATCTCATATCTATCTATCTATCTCATATCTATCTATCTATCTATCTATCTATCTATCTCATATCTATCTATCTATCTATCTATCTATCTATCTATCTATCTATCTATCTATCTATCTATCTATCTATCTATCATCTATCTATCTCATATCTATCTATCTATCTCATATCTATCTATCTCATATCTATCTATCTATCTATCTCATATCTATCTATCTATCTCATATCTATCTATCTATCTATCTATCTATCTATCTATCTATCTATCTATCATCTATCTATCTCATATCTATCTATCTATCTATCTATCTCATATCTATCTATCTATCTCATATCTATCTATCTATCTATCTATCTTTCTCTCTCTCTTTGGCCTCATGCCCACTTGCACGCATGGATACCACTGCTGAATCCCGCAGTGAAATCCGTGCATGCCCGCGGACATGGAGAGTGAAAATACATTATACTCACCTCTCTGGACGTTGCAGGGCTCCCCTCTGTGCAGCCCAGATCTTCTTTCTTCCGGTCGGCGGACGTGCTCGGCACGCCAGCAGCGTGCCGCCTGCACGCGCACCAATATTTTAAAAAATCTCTGTTCTCCCGCGTATTTGCGGCACAGTACAAAAACAGCTGCGGCTGTGCCATGGATACGAACGGCTTCCATAGGCTTTAATGGAAGCCGCGGGAGCCGTCCGTGTGGCAGATCCGCAGAAAAATATAGCATGCTGCGATTTCTTCCTGTGCGTTTGACCCTCAAACCGGGAAGGAATCCCATCTGCATGCTTTTAGCTGCCCTACCAATGCCAATGCATCCCTATGGGCAGTAAGATGCACGGATCTCCCGTGCGGGGGCCACGTGGACATTGGCCCTCAGGCATAGATACGGGGCCAGGAGGAAATAGGACCTGGAGGGGGCCCGAGCTGAACTTTTGCACCTGGGCCCCTGAGCCTTTAGGTACGCCCCTGGGCGGAAGCCACATTGGCACCATATACTTCCCTAGTGTTGGCACTCACTGTTACAGGTATCAGCAGACCCACTATGCTAACTAACTGGTTTGTCTTCGGGCTAAACCTGAGGTTGTTATCCTGGCGGTTCCTTGGTATTCAAACTTTAACCCCTGTACAGGGATCTGCCCTTTGCTGCGGGAAACTGACCAGGCCGTTACCTTCTTCCTGACTGGCACACCTCTGTACCTGAGTGGATCCACGTCCCACTACTACCCTCTGCACCGCACTCAGAGATGGGGCATACAGGCCTCGCTGGGACGGAAGCCACATTAGCACCATATGCTTCCCTAGTGTTGGCACTCGCTGTTACCGGTATCAGCAGACCCACTATGCCAACTAACCGGTTTGTCTTTGGGCTAAACCTGAGGTTGTTATCCTGGCGGTTCCCTGGTATTCAAACTTTAACCCCTGTACAGGGATCTGCCCTTTGCTGCGGGGAACTGACCAGGTCGCTACCTCCTGGAGTAGACCCGGTGTGGTTGCGGCTTACCCAGGGGGTCGGTGACACTGGTACAACACACCACGAGACAGGCCAAAGCACAGAGTCTAGATACGGACCTTATGTCAGAGCAGGTGGTATATAAACGAAATCCGGGTCGCAAGTCTGAGGGCGAAGGCAGGTAGAGTTCAAGTAAGTCCAGGTCACAATTCCAAAGATCAAGGCAGGCAGAGTTCAGGCAAGTCCGGTAAACAGGTCCAAGGGTCGGTACACGGTAGATCAAGATCAGAATAGCTAGCTGGGAACAAGAAAAAAACAACACCAATATTCGGACAATGGGGAGGATCACCAGTACAGCTAAATAGGGAGGTAAGGGCCAGTTACCCTGCAGCTGGGTGAGAGCACTGGGGGATAACTGGTAGACAGCATGCAGCACTGGGGAGGATTAACTGCTACAGTGCTGATGGAAAGTAAAAGACTATTCACGCAGGAGGAGTGAGGTGTCTCCTGCATCTGCCAGGAACAGCAAGAAGATGCTGCCTCGGGTAGCTGACCTAACACATAACCTTGCATTTATCAATGTTGAACTTCATTTGCCATTTTTCTGCCCAAGCCCCCAGCTTATCTAGGTCCATTTGTAGCCGCACATTGTCCTCCGTTGTATTAATTGTCTTCTATAATTTCGTATCATTTGAAAATATCAATATTTTACTGTGCAGCCCCTCTATCAGGTCATTGATATATATTGAACAGAATGGGGCCTAATACTGAACCCTGTGGTACCCCACTAGCAACGGTGACCCAATCGGAGTACAAACCACTTATTACCACCCTCTGCTTTCTATCTCTGAGCCAGTTCTTTACCCAGATACACACGTTTTCACCCAATCCGAGCTTCTCATTTTATATATCAGCCTATTATGCGGCACAGTGTCAAATGCTTTAAAAAAATCCAGATCTACAAGATCAATAGCCAGGTCCAGCCTAGAGCTTACTTCATTGTAGAAGCTGATCAAATTGGTCTGACATGATCAACCTCTTATGAACCCATGCTGATGAGGGGTTATACTGGTGTTCTCCTTGAGGTAATCTAGGATGGTGTCTCTCAGAAACTCCATGAATATTTTTCCAATTATTGAAGTGAGACTTACTGGCCTGTAGTTACCAGGCTCTCTTTTACACCCCTTTTTGTATATTGGAAACACATTTGCAATGCGCCAATCCAGTGGTACAACCCTGGTCTCAATAGTGTCCCTAAATATAAGAAATAGAAAATGGATTTACAGGAAAGCGCCTTGCAATAAATTATATATTAGATATACAGAAACCATAGACTTAACTCACCTGATGCTCAGCAGGTCTCCTTTAGAGGGAGAAACCTGCTTGCACTGATAATCCAGATAAAATTTTCAAGGTTTCTTTAGAGGTCCCCCATGATTCATATAGTTTGGAGAGCTGAAGTCCGAAGATACCCCAAACTGATAGACAAAGCGGGGAAAAAACAAGCTGAAGAAAACTTCCTGCGCTTGTATGGTGATACCTCATAGAATGACGGAGAGAATCTCAATCCAATCCAAAATATGATGCCAGGCATAAAAATCATAGAAGCATTCAAGCTTCTGTTCCAGAATAAAAGTATAGCGATAATACTGCAAATGTGTTTCGGCATAATATATGCCTTTATCAAGCATAAAATCCCTATCTACTTCATACATCTATATATAGTCATTTTTACATACCATGTGCCCATTTGCAGAGAGACCGCCATGTTCACGCTAGCTGTGTCAGACGCAGCTATGGCGCTGATGATGTGACGTATTCCCCGGCGCGCCGCGGTTCCTGGCTTTTGGAACGCATGTCGCATTCTATATCGTCGTCTCACGTTACAACATGATGATGTCGATATGTCAGTTTCCAAAGATAAATCTGCATCACTAACATCCACACTGCTATTATAAGAAATAGCCGTCTGTCTATCACGTCACTTAGCTCCCTTATAACCCTTGCGTGTATTCCATCTGGATTTGTCGATTTGAATCTTTTTTAGCCGGCTCTGCACTTCCTCCTGCGTTAGTCAGGGCATATTTAGTGGAGGATGATTTTATACCCCTGCATCTCGTGTGACATTTCTTTTTCCTTCGTGAATACACTATAGAAAAAAACTATTTAATAGATTTGCCTTCCCCCCCCCCCCCATTGTCTTCTATGGTTTCTCCTGCATTTGTTAAAGGGCCGGTGCTTTTTAGTGCAAATCCTTTTACCGTTTATATAATTGTAAAATAGTTTAGGGTTATTTTGCTCTCTTTGGCGATCAGTCTCTCTGCCTCCTACTTGGCAGCTTTGATTTTTTCCTTACTTAATTTGTTCTTTCTCCTGTATGTTTGTAGCGCTTCCTCACTGCCTTCTCGTTTTAGTAATGTAAACTGCTTTCTTGTTTTCACAATGCTGAAAAACGGATAGAAGTAGAAAGCGTACAGATGCTCACCAATTCACTTTTATTTTTAATCAAACAGGATAAGTTAAAAAACATGCTAGCATGGACGTAGCCTCACTTAATACGAGCCTGTAGTATCCATCTTAGTCAGTAGGTGTCACTCTTTTTCTATTCATTTCGTTATGAAATAATGTAACAAATTTGCATCACATGTTTCTATGCGAACAATTATATAAAAAAATGTTGCTTCATATAAAAATATCCATAAAAAGTAATAAAAAATTGATATTTTATTCTATTCTAACAGAAGCTGCAATTTCATTTGCGTTTATTTACAGTTATAGCACTGTATAAAAGCTTTAGGCGGGTAGAAAAAATGCTGCGGGAGAAGGCTTTATTCAGACGGGCGTTTTATTGCGGCGATTTTGTAATGATAAAACGCTGTCCGAAAATCGCGACCATCTGGATTCCAGTACATTTGTTCAGATGAGTGATTTTTGGGGACGTAAAATTGGCTGGCTGGAAAAAATAGCGCACATGGAAGCGGAACCGGAAAAGATAGGTCTTTTGCTGGAATATAGCAGCCGGTCCCATAGACTCCTATGGAAGCCTATGGGAGCTGCTGGAAAAGGGAGGCAGGAGAGAGTTTAGCAGTGGCTCTGCTAAACTCCATCCCCCTTCCCTCTCTGCCCCATTAACATACTAGCTCCCGCCTCATCCCCCCAGCTCCCCTTGCCGGCAGACGGAAAGGGGCACTAGTTTAACACACTAGCCCCAGCCCGATTCTGCCCCTTCCCTTTACTGCCGACGGTATTTTGGGCTGCAGCGTATATACGCCACAGCTCCAGCCATCTGAACGGGCAGCAAAACAAGAGATGCAGCTGCGCTCAGAATGCTTTCAGAAATCGAAGTGTTAATTGTTTATTTTTGTCAATTAACAAAATGGAAAGTGATTGACCAAAAGAAATATGTAAATTATATCAATATTTGTACATAGTCAGGGATTTTGTAGGATTATAATAAGGTGTGTGATTAACCAATTATACCCAACAGGTGATAATGATTGTCATTTCCGTTAGGCTGAAACAATTTATTAACTGAAACAGAAACAGCTGTGTAGGGGGCTTAAAACTGGGTGAGGAACAACCAAACTCTGCTGCAAAGGTGAGATTGTGGAAGACAGCTTCATGTCACGGGTCATACACCACGGCAAGAGCACAGCAACAAGACACAAGGCAGTTATACTGCATCAGCAAGACCTTGACCAAGGATTCCAATTGTTGTCAAAAAGCCATACCTTCGACGTATAAACAAGGCAAAGCAACTTCGCTATACATGAAAACATAGGAACTTGTGTGCAGAAAAATGGCAGCAGGTGATCTAGACTGGAATTAGTCAAAATGTAAAACATTTGGTTGTAACAGAAGGCAATATGTTCACCGAAGGGCTGGAGAGTGGTACAATAATGAGTGTCTGCAGGCAGCAGTAAAGCATGGTGGAGAGTGGTACAATAATGAGTGTCTGCAGGCAGCAGTGAAGCATGGTGGAGAGTGGTACAATAATGAGTGTCTGCAGGCAGCAGTAAAGCATGGTGGAGAGTGGTACAATAATGAGTGTCTGCAGGCAGCAGTGAAGCATGGTGGAGAGTGGTACAATAATGAGTGTCTGCAGGCAGCAGTGAAGCATGATGGAGAGTGGTACAATAATGAGTGTCTGCAGGCAGCAGTGAAACATGGTGGAGAGTGGTACAATAATGAGTGTCTGCAGGCAGCAATGAAGCATGGAGGAGAGTGGTACAATAATGAGTGACTGCAGGCAGCAGTGAAGCATGGTGGAGAGTGGTACAATAATGTGTGACTGTAGGCAGCAGTGAAGCATAATGGAGAGCAGTACAATAATGAGTATCTGCAGGCAGCAGTGACGAATGGTGGAGAGCGGTACAATAATGAGTATCTGCAGGCAGCAGTGACGAATGGTGGAGAGCGGTACAATAATGAGTGTCTGCAGGCAGCAGTGATGAATGGTGGAGAGCAGTACAATAATGAGTATCTGCAGGCAGCAGTGAAGCATGGTGGAGAGCGGCACAATAATGAGTGTCTGCAGGCAGCAGTGACGAATGGTGGAGAGCGGTACACTAATGAGTGTCTGCATGCAGCAGTGAAGCATGGCAGAGAGTGGTACAATAACTAGTGTCTACAGGCAGCAGTGAAGCATGGTGGAGAGAGTACAATAACGAGTGTCTGCAGGTAGCAGTGAAGCATGGTGGACAGCAGTACAATAATGAGTGTCTGCAGGCAGCAGTGAAGCATGATGGACAGTGGTACAATAATGACTGTCTGCAGGCAGCACTGAAACATGGTGGAGAGAGTACAATAATGAGTGTCTGCAGGCAGCAGTGAAGCATGGTGGACAGTGGTACAATAATGACTGTCTGCAGGCAGCACTGAAACATGGTGGAGAGAGTACAATAATGAGTGTCTGCAGGCAGCAGTGAAGCATGGTGGAGAGAGTACAATAATGAGTGTCTGCAGGCAGCAGTGATGCATGGTGGAGAGCGGTACAATAATGAGTAGTTGTGTTCAATAAAACCTGAACAACTATCGGCCTGTTGACTGTGAATGGAGCCGGGCGGGCCGGAATGATCCTCGGCTGCTCTGCCTCCAGTCACTGAGTGATCGTTTTTCCTGTGTAAAAGCAAAGAAACGATTGTTTTCAGGACGTCTATCAGGCGAATCTGACCTGACAATTGTCCTGTGTAAAAGGACCCTTAGTGAGGCACGGCGCAAGTCCAAATATTCCTTCATAATGAATGTTTGGAATGTTCAAGTAAGTGAAACCAGTTAACCCTTCACACAAGTGTATGCTAAAATCCAATTACCTCTACTATACCCTACTGTACAGGAACCTACAGCTCAGCCCTACTTGTATGGCCTGTATTGCAGCCCCCCTGCTCATTAGAGGCTGGGAGCGCTGCTCTGAAGGATAAATCCAAAGAGATTTCCATCCCTGTGTTCTCTGGATTGGCGGCGGTCGCAGAGGTCAGACCCGCATTAGTTATGTTGTGGCCGTGATATAACATTAGGCGATGGGAATAGCCCTTTACTCTGTCCATAAACAGGATCATTCAGCAGCCGCCTCCCTCATAAGCATGCAGCTCTACAAGACGGCCATGTTGGCTGCTGCAATCATTTGCTATATACTCCGTGTGATGTGTTCTTCTACATAAGTTCTATCCACATCCTGCGCAGCGGTCTGTCCTTGTAATATGTCCTCCGGTCAATCCCATGATGTCTGCGTGTTTCATGCATCCGTTCCTCCTCTCTTAGATCCGTGTTCCTGCCTTCCTGGATCTCTTCATGCAGTCGCTCTTCAAACCCGGAGCGAAGATAAACCAAGACCATAAACATAAATACATCCATATATTGGCGTATGCCGCCAGCGTGGTGGAGACGTGGAAAAAGGTATCGTAGAAGATTTCTCAACTACTTAAGGCCTCTTTCACACGAGTGTATATCGGCCGCCGTTTTCACGGTCAGCCGATTTACGCTATGATCTGATGCATTGGATTCATCAGATCACATAGCCGTATGCCCGCGGCGTAAAAGTGCCCGGCTGGCCAATATAGACCAGGCGCTTTTACGCCGGGCCGAAAAGATAGTCCTTGAACTATTTTTCAGCCCGGAATACGTCGGCCGCTGCATGTGCTCCTATGGGAGCCAATGACAGCGGCCGGAGAAAGGAGGTGGGAGGGAGTTTAGCAGTGTGACTGCTAAACTCCTTTCCCCTTCTCTCCTCCCCTCCGGCTGTTTGCAATGGGAGGGGACGGAACAGAGGGTAAGCTCCGCCCCATTTCCTCTTCTTTCGATTGCTAGCTGTGGACAAGGGGTAGGGAGGGGGCAGGAGCTTAGCTCCGCCTTCTTCCATTGCAAACAGCTGCAGAGGAGGAGAGATAAGGTGAGCCCTTGAGGGGTCGGGAGGAAGCTAGGTTGTCTCCCCATGCCCAACGGCCTTAGCGTATATGCGCCGGGGCTGTGCTGTCTGAACGGGTGCACAAACGTTAGATTTGTGCACCTATTCACGCGTTTTTACAGCGCCGATGGGCGCACGTAAAAACGCCTACGGTCGTGTAAAAAGAACCCTCAGGCGACCTTACTTTCAATTAAGTCGCTATAGCCAGGTTTGTAGTCTTGTTCCTTTATTAGATGTTCTTACATAAAAGCGCATTACAATTGTAACATTTACGTCACGGCAACTGCGCTGCCTCAAGCTTTTATGTAAAAACATCTAATAAAGGAACAAGAAGACTACAAACCTGGCTCTATCCACTTATGGGAAGTAGAGATGAGCGAACGTACTCGTTTAGGGCGTTTTTGCACTCGAGCATCGCTTTTTTCAAGTAACTAACTACTTGGGCGAAAAGATTTGGGGGGCGCCGGGGGGTTGCAGAGGGCAGTGGGGGGGGGAGAGAGAGAGAGTTTTAGCAAGCGTTTTGCATAAAGTGCTAATGGACACTAATGTCTATTAGCACTTTATAATCTTCATTTGCGTGTAAATGAGCCTCCAGGAGCTGTTTGCAGAGCACAGCAGATGGTCTGAGCTCTACTCACAGCTCCTTTGTTGTCGCCTGAATACAATGTAATCACCGACACCCGTGGAGAACACTGCGTAAAATCATCGTTCAGCCGAAAAGTAAACGATGGCAGCGTTTATTGCTCATATGCCATTGTTTGAACGAATTTTGAGTGATAATTGTTGCGTGGTCTGCCCTGCCGTCCCTCCAATCTGACGGTTTAGAAATCCAGTGCATTATACCTGCTCTCTAATTGGTCTGCACTGCTCACATGATCAGCTCTGGCCAATCAGAGAGCAGTGCACAGTGTGCAATTAGATAGATAAAAAATTTCAGCGTACATTTTGGACATCCGAAAACCGGGACCAGAAGCGGCAGATCTGCAGAGAAGAACAAGTGCAGGTATTATACCCCCTCCCATCCGGTCAAAAGACAGAATGAAACCGGAGGGTCTCTATAAGGGGAGAACCTGATCATCGCATAGAGGCGATGGCATCAGTTACTGTTCACTCCAAGAGATTAAATAGGATGTCAGAAATTAGATAAAAGTGAATGCTTTTTTTTCAGTCTCTCCCCTTCCCCCAAAACTGCCACCTTTGTCCATGGCAGTGCCAGGTACTGCAGCCCTATTCACTTGAATGCAACTGTGCCCTTTGGAGCTGTAGAACACATCAGTTAGGCTACATTCACACATGGAGGATTTTCTGTGGACTCGGGTCAAGATCAACATGTAACCTGCAGATTTAGGTGTGGATTTTACCGCCTCATGTAAAAAAGTGAAAATCAGCAATTTACTCTGCTGGCTCTGTAAAATACTGCGCATGGAAGTTGTTCGCAAATCATGATGTGAACACAACCTGCAGTCAAGGATGCGTGCCGCAAGCTACAATCACTGAGAAGGGACCTTAAAGGGGTTCCCCAGGCAGCGCCTGTCGGATATACCGCGGTCGGAGAGGAAGCGCTGCTCCGACCCGTATAGTGGGCGGCGCACATAATTGCAGGTGCAGCTCTCACTGAAATCAATGGGAGCTGTGCTTGTAATTGCAGGCTGGGGTCCCATTGATTTCAGTGAGAGCTGCGCTTGCAGTTACAAGTGCCGGCCACTATACGGGTCGGAGCAACGCTTCCGCTCTGATCCCGGTGGGCATTTCCTGGATAACCCCTTTAATGTTCCCCTATGGAGAGAAAAAGTCAAACTTGAGCGTATGACTGCGGCAATAGATGTGTGTTGGGTGATGGCGTTAAGGTGTCCCCCTTCCCTGGATGTTCTGGTAAGCTAATGTGTTGCTACTGGCGGCTGTCTTCCCATGTGCAGCAGTCGGACGAACATATAACAACGCCTACGCCTATTATATAACAACAGATTTAATAACGTTCATAGATGGCGATGTGTGATGACGGGGCTCTCTGCATGTCCTTCTGTCCTCTGCTTCATGGTCACATAATAAGTTGTACTTCTGCAAGGTTGAGGATCGCGCTGCTTCTTGCGCGGCACGATTTTGCAAGGCCGGCGGCCAGCTTGGTGCACATGATAGCGGAAGATGCGGCAACGTAAAAATCTTAATCTGCGCAGTAATCTTAATTGTCATCATCGATAAAAGAAGGGGTCTCGTTGGCGTCGTTAAAGCAATAAAGCCTTACGAGCGCCGCCGCTGCTCCGGCTGCAATCAGGTTCTGTAATCTACTATGGATTCTCTGGGGCGGCGAGCAGTTTCGGACCGGTCCGGTGATTGTCATATTATTGGCAAGGCGGTAAATGCGGCGGCTGGCAGCTTCTTCTGTAGTTGGATCATCATGGGAGTATCATGTCTCCGTACGCACAGTCCTCTTCAATGGCCAGGTTATAATCCGCTCCCTGACCGCCTTTGTATGCGCTGGTCACTATTCGCAGCCAGCCCCTCTCACCCTGTAAAGCAATGGATACGGCAGGTTATCATTTTGCGTATAAACTGTGGCTCGTGTGGTTTGATGCAGACTAGATTTCGGATGAGGAGTCAAGGACTCTAAAGCTGGTTTCACACAGGCGAGAAAATTTGCGCGATTTTCGCATGATGTGAGAATGAGTGAGAACGCAGAATTATTAAACCGGCTATTTTCAATGGTTTCCTTTTACATTTGCGAAGTTTTGACTCACGCGATGTGGCGAGGAAAAAAAAATAAATCACAGAATGTTCTATCTTTTTGCGATATCGCCCGTTATTTCCCATGTGGCCAGGGGCAGCAGCGCCAGTCTGCTTGAAAGCAGTGGGAGAACTCTGCGAACCTTTGCTGCAGCTGTGATAGGGAAATCCCTTGAGCAGCAGCTGAGGAATCCCTTGAGTCGCAGCTGGGGGAAGCCCATCATCCCTGCGGGTATGAAGGGATTCCCCCTATTGATTTGAGGCTGTTTTCACATGAAACCGCCTCGCATCCACGGCATTTACATGGTGGAAAGTTCAATATTGGGCCATGATTCACGCCCTCGCCCGTATGAAACTAGCCTTAAGTGTTGGGTTTGTGACACTAGAAGTTTTGCTCACCTTGATCATTTAACCTGTATGATATGACTGTGTAGTCGTGGCAGTGAGGGTGCCGGCACTCGTAGCGCAGGTATTTTATGCCGTCCTGGTATTACTGGATGACCATTAGCCATCCCGTAATGACAAATTTTTCCCTGCAGGGTTGCAGCTTCCCTCCAGCAAAAGCAGCCAGGGGTGCTGAGCGTGGCACCAGAGGCATTCAGGTTTTAGCCCAGGTCCTGCATTCTCAGAGGAGATGTGCCAATTGACAGAGCCCTTTGAGGTTGCGTTCACACATAGCGGATTTGGTGCAATTTTTCTGAAGCCGAAGAATCTGCATCAAATTCTGTACCATCGATGCAGATTTTGATGAAGATCCATAGCAGATTTCACCTTTTCAATTGATTGGGTGAAGTTTGCTGCAGATCCGTGTCCAATTTGCACCAGATCTGCTCCATGTGAATGCACCTTTAAAGGGGCTCCTGCATTAACTGGTTAAGGACAAGAAATTACATAAAACAACAAACTATCCAGTACTCGCCCATTAACGGTCCTGCCGTTCTGATCTCAGAGGCTCCAGCATTGTCACTGCCATTCATCATTGTGTTGCAGCCAATCACTGGCCTCAGTGGTCACGTGACAGCATCACCGCTAAAGCTAGTGATTGCCTGCAGCAGTCACATGAATGTTGACGCTGCGTAGTACTAGTTATCCAGGCCGCGTGTTATACTACAAGTAGACATGCTCACCCATGGCTCTCCCCAGGAGTTGCGGACCACCCAGTACTCCACGCCATTCTCATCCACGCCCCATCCAGCCACTGACACTATGTGATTCACCATCGGGTCCGGCTGGTACTCGGCGTACAGCCCTCCAGTATAGGCATCGAGCTTATCTGTAGCCATTATTCCGCAGCTGAAGAACAAAACGATAAAGGGTTAAATCAGGATGTTTAATAACCAACTTATATTGTCCTATTGTTGGATAATATTTTTAAAGTCCATATACACTGCGCCAATAACATCACTGCCAGATACAACCCGCTGGAAGTACACTCATTGTCAAAAACAATCCCCCGAGAAGAAGTTGTCGTTTGCCTGTAAACCCGTCCTGCAGTCCCATCTCAGGCAGATCTGTAAATGATGGGAGTTGTGGTGATTAGATGGATAGTCTTGTCACCGGAGGCCCTAGAAGTGGTTCTCCCCTTGTCCTATAAAAGGCTCTCGGAGGCTCCTTGTGTGTAGTGACCTCTTCTTCTGCTGGTGGAGCTTGTTGGCCACTAGACGTCTCTACAAGCGTCTGACCAGACTGTTAGGAGGTGTTAGGACCAGTAGATGTGTGAGGGCACATAAGGTGACTGGGCTCAGGACGCCCCCTACAGACCACCAGTAGAGAGGAGTGTCTGACCAGACTGTTAGGAGGTGTTGGGACCAGTGGATGTGTGAGGGCACACAAGGTGACCGGGCTCAGGATGCCCCCTACAGACCACCAGTAGGGAGGAGCGTCTGACCAGAGTGTTAGGAGGTGTTGGAACCTGTGGATGTGTGAGGACACACAAGGTGACCGGGCTCAGGACGCCCCCTACAGACCACCAGTAGAGAGGAGTGTCTGACCAGACTGTTAGGAGGTGTTGGGACCAGTGGATGTGTGAGGGCACACAAGGTGACCGGGCTCAGGACGCCCCAACAAACCATCAGTAGAGAGGAGCATCTGACCAGAGTGTTAGGAGGTGTTGGAACCTGTGGATGTGTGAGGGCACACAAGGTGACCAGGCTCAGGACGCCCCCTACAGACCACCAGTAGAGAGGAGCATCTGATCGTCTGACAAGCAGCAGCTGCTCCAACTGTTCCGTTGTCCACCTTCCAGAGACTCCCCTGCGTCTGTCAGAACCATTTCCAAGCTGAAGGACATTTGGTTTCAAGGCCCCCATTACCTGTACGGCCTCTGATCCCCACTGTCGCCCCCATTACCTGTACGGCCTCTGATCCCCACTGTCGCCCCCATTACCTGTACGGCCTCTGATCCCCACTGTCGCCCCCATTACCTGTACGGCCTCTGATCCCCACTGTCGCCCCCATTACATGTACGGCCCCTGACACCCACAGTCGCCTCTATTTGCAGTGATGTTGTGAACGATGAAACTGGTTGCTACAGAGTGGAACCAGGTTGTCTTCAGCAGTGAATCCAGGTTTAGTTGGGCACTGACAATGGCCGCGTTCGTGTCTGGAGACCTTGAGGTGAGTGCCTCAATCCTGCCTTTACTGTGGAGCGGCACACTGCCCCCTGCTGGTGTGATGGTCTGGGGGGACATCGCACATGATAGTCGGTCACCCCTAGTAGTGGTACGAGGTACAATGACAGCTCAGCGATATGTTCAGGACATCCTGCAGCCACATGTGTTCCTCTCATGCCGGCTTTTAAGAGGCAGCAGGCTACTGCTCGGCTGTGCGCACAAGGGGGTCACAGGAGCCCCCACAACATTGCCACACTTCCGTGGCTGCACGGTCACCAGATTTATCACCATTAGAACATGTATGGAACCATCTGGGACGCCAACTTTCACAGTCTACAAGTTGGTACGATCTAGAGGCTCAGATACAGCAAATTTGGATACTATACCTCAATGCCCGCCCGTATCACATCTTGTATCCAAGCTACAGGCGGTACAACAGGGTCCTAGAGCCTATCTACAGGGGTCGGTTCTCCACAATAAATTCTCCTTTTGCTCTGCTGCTGTAATCACTTATACCAACGTTACAATCACACAATAAATTTCCTTCCATCCGACAACTTCTAGGGGAGGGAGGTTACTGACAATGACTGTTTTATACAGTTTTCAATATAAAATAACGCCAGGGTGTTAATTAGAAAATATTAGATGTTCGGCAGCCCAGAATCTACCACAACGTGGAGCCAAATGTAACCTGTAATCCCCATTAAAGCAACAGAAGTGGAAATCTTACGGGCTGCACTGTTACATTCACTGGTTTAATAAGAGGTGCCGTTTCCTCTTTTTACCTGATTGGTCCATTCTTGTAGATCTCAGCCATCATCTTCTCCCTCCCGCTGACCTCACCAAAGTCGCCGACTTTCCACAGGGTGTAATTGGAGAGGAAAAAGCACTTCCCGAATGTGGTGCAGGTGCCGCACTGGTTGAACTTGTTGCAGTCTATAACGTAAGGAATTATTGTTCAGTTTTCAGTGTCTGCTGAGTAGTCCAGCTACTCTGACCTGCTGGTAATCTGGCCCTGGTACTTTGTGCCATTCCCTCAGTCTGCTAGCTAGTCTGCCTCGTTTGGTATCCTGCTTCTGTCAGCTTGTTCGCTAGACCTCGCTGTTATCAGCCCTGGTTTTCCAGTCTGCCTCTGTTTGTATCTTGCTTCTGTCAGTTTGTCTGCTAGACCTCGCTGTTATCAGCCAGGCCTTACCATCTGCCTCTGTTCTGTTTGTATTGTTTCGTGTTGGTTCTTGTCATCTGCCTTTCCTGTCGGTGCTAGTGGGTAGTAGTCTCTTGCATAGGTACTGCGGTCTCTGCCTGTCCCCCCTAGGAAGCGTAGGGTCAGAGTTGGCGGCCTGGACGTGTCCACCATCAGGGCTATCTCCAGGAAGGGACAGTGGTGTGGGTGTAGATCAGGGAGCCCCGCGCCGTGCGTACCTAAGCACCCCACTAGTACCGTAACAATAAGGAGCTATAAATTAGTTTAGCGCCCTCAGACAACTTGTACTGATTGCTTTGTACACATTATTATGCATAAGGCCGGGTGCGTAAGGCCGGAGCGCAACTCGCATTGGATGGCACAGGGACACCTATGCATGTGAAACCAGTCCGAAAACAGTGGCATACAGACAGTACAGAAGGTGTGAAAATTGCCAGAGTTAATAAATCCTAAGGAGTGTGGAGAACGCGGGACACCTCTGGCCTTAAAGGGGTTGTCCCGCGAAAGCAAGTGGGGTTAAACACTTCTGTATGGCCATATAAATGCACTTTGTAATATACATTGTGCATTAAATATTGGCCATACAGAAGTTATATACTTACCCCCCCGGTGTTGGCGTCCCCGTCTCCATGGCGCCGACCGAAGCCTTCTTCTGCCTCGATTAGACGCGCTTGTGCAGTCTGCCTCTCTGTCCCGTTGAATAGGGCCGCTCCGGCATGCGCAGAAGACCTGTGCGGTGCGAGCACGCCGGAGCGGCCCCATTCAACACGACAGAGAGGCAGACTGCGCAAGCGCTTCTAATCGAGGCAGAAGAAGCCTTCGGTCGGCGCCATGGAGACGGGGACGCCAACACCGGGGGGGGGGGGGGGGGGGGAAGTATATAACTTCTGTATGGCCAATAATTAATGCACGATGTATATTACAAAGTGCATTTATATGGCCATACAGAAGTGTTTAACCCCACTTGCCTTCGCGGGACAACCCCTTTAAGAACAATAGGATCAGGCATGTGGATATTCAGTATGCCTGATCCGTTTCTTTTTTCTTATGACATTGACTAAGCTTGTATTTGCACATTAGCATTTTTAGGGTTCCCTCCGCAATTTAGGGTGCTTTTACACAGGCCAATCTGTTGAGTGCAGATCCAGGACAGATCATCCCAGCAATGATTGTTCATGTGCTTTAAAACCCCATCCCTCAGCGAATGGAGGCGGAGTTGGCCGGGGATTAATCTGACCCGTCTGCCTCCATTCATAGTAAGGCCAATGTCATACAAGCGTAAGCGCATTTATGTGCATATTTGAGTCACACGGTGCAGTGCAGCCCCCCTGACGAGCGGCTCGTACCCTGGTCCTTGGCCTGGTAGTTGTTGCAGGTTTCATCCGGGATTCCGTGTTTGTTGGCGTATTCCCATACTCCTCCGTGGTCGCCGCCCTCACAGGATCCCGCGCCTCCGCAGTCAATCACGTTCTGCACTGACAGGTACGCCGACGGCCACGCTCCTTTCCTCTTAATATTAATGCGATCTGAAAGGAAAGCGATATATCAGATTCTACATGCTAGAACTACCTAATAGCGGTTAATTATTGCGCCCGTACCCCAGTGACCCCATCAGGTTATCAGATACTTCTAGCTCTTACCATTCTATACTGGATGTAAAGGAAATCAGCTATTCCTGCGCTGACATCTTAACCCTTTCCAATCCAATTTGTATCCTGGTTTTCCTAGGGGGCTTACTCTTTTTCTGCTGGTATACAACGGTGCTATCTGCTGGCCAAAGCCAGTACTGCATGAGGTGACACGTTGGATAGGCTCCGACAGCAGAGAGGCTAGCGATATACAGTAAGAGAACCTTGACCGACGTCTTCCAACATTGGAGCTGTACAGCCTTAAATCATAATGTCTTAAGACGTCAGACAGTGGATTGAAAGGGGTTAAGGCTTATTTACTATCTGAGTGGACATAGCTGCAGTATAAAGAATGGGGGACCCCATACAGATGCCGGTAGATTAGCACTTATGTAGTCAGTGTTGAGTTCTTCCTCCTTGGTTCTCTGCAGTTCATTCAAATACATCAAGCATTACTTACTGGACACTGGATGACCCCCTTTACCGCGACGGTTTATTTGAACCCACCTGCCATAGCGCTGGTGCTTCCGTGTGCCCAGCAGGATCCGCAGTACTGTGGGATGTGCTGGTTTCGTGTGGAGCTGACATAGTTGGTGCCATTGAGGTTCCGCCAGTCCCAGACCTTGGGTAGACTTCCTACATCGATGTACTCATGCGGACGCGGATAGGTCCTGTGGCAGAGGAACACGTTCTAACATACAGGCATGGAAATAATCGTTTGCCTTATATACAGGACAATCTACATATAAGAACACCTGGAACCAGATTCAGGCCCATGGCTGGGGCTCATATATACAGGTCCCAGAGGTATGTACTACGAGGTTCTGCAGCAGCTGAGGACTTCATGCCTCCCAAATTCTAAACAATGAAATGAGGGACAATTCTTAATCTTTCCATTAGGCTGCGCTCTTTTTTTCTCTAAGTCACACTATTTGCATCACATTACAGTAATAGCGCCCCTCAGTGTCTCTCTCATAAAATTAGTATCTCCTGCATGACCACTTGTAATAATAATGCCCCAGCATATAGCCCTCAGTAATAGTGCCTCCACATGTGCCCCTCAGTAGTAGGATCCCCACAGGTACCCCTCAGTAATAGTGCCTCCACATGTGCCCCTCAGTAGTAGGATCCCCACAAGTACCCCTCAGTAATAGTGCCTCCACATGTGCCCCTCAGTAGTAGGATCCCCACAAGTACCCCTCAGTAATAGTGCCTCCACATGTGCCCCTCAGCATTAGTGCCTCCACATGTGCCCCTCAGCATTAGTGCCTCCACATGTGCCCCTTGGCAATAGTGCCTCCACATGTGCCCCTAGGCAATAGTGCCTCCACATGTGCCCCTCCGTAGTAGGATCCCCACATGTGCCCCTCAGCATTAGTGCCTCCACATGTGCCCCTCAGCATTAGTGCCTCCACATGTGCCCCTCGGCCATGGTGCCTCCACATGTGCCCCTCCGTAGTAGGATCCCCACATGTACCCCTCAGTAGTAGGATCCCCACATGTACCTCTCAGCAATAGTGCCTCCACATGTGCCCCTCAGCATTAGTGCCTCCACATGTACCGATCAGTAGTAGGATCTCCACATGTACCTCTCAGCAATAGTGCCTCCACATGTACCCCTCAGTAGTAGGATCCCCACATGTACCCCTCAGTAGTAGGATGCCCACATGTACCTCTCAGCAATAGTGCCTCCACATGTACCCCTCAGTAGTAGGATGCCCACATGTACCTCTCAGCAATAGTGCCTCCACATGTACCCCTCAGTAGTAGGATGCCCACATTTGCCCCTCAGTAACAATACTCGGAATGCCCCCTTTCCTGCAATGCTCACCTCTCGCTCCCCGCTCAGTCCACTTCACTACTTTCCCTGCTCACTAGATCACATGATCCGACTACCCAGAAATCACTGGGGAAATTGTAGTAGTGGGGCAGACTGGTGCAGCATAACGGGAGTATGAGGTATTTTGCTTTTTCCATCCCAGGCACAGGACATGTCTGCTGTCTCCTGGGGCGGCGGGACAGACCCCAGAACCGTCCCACCAAGTCTGAGGCAATGGGGAGATAGTGGGTCCGGGATGGGCGTCACAAGGGTCGGCAGCACTTGGCCTATTCCTAAGTTCCCATAAAACAGACTGTAGCTAATGACATTTTGGGCGGCACTCCTATAAGGGAGTTTGGTTATAAAAGTGCTTGGTTAAGCAGTTACTCGTTTGGCTTTGGAACTTTGGAGCCCTGAGTTCAAATCCTATCATTGACCTCAACAACAGTTTGGTTGGGTGGCCACAGTCCCTCCAGGGGAGCTTACAAATAGGTCATATCCGACTGTTCAAAGATGTCCCTGTCTTTATGAATGATATTACAAGTTATATTTTAGGGAATTATTCTAGCTTTTCTAGAACCTTTTTGCCTTTCAGTGATTTCTGCAACAGTTGAGGTGCGTTCTGTGAGGTTCTGCAGCAGCTGGGATCTGTACTGTGAGGTTCTGAAGCAGCTGGGGAGCATACTGTGAGGTTCTGCAGCAGCTGGGGTGTGTATTGTGAGGTTCTGCAGCAGCTGGGGTGTGTATTGTGAGGTTCTGCAGCAGCTGGGGTGTGTATTATACAGGCATTACCTGTTAGTCAATCAGTACTGATGTAAGAAAAAGCACTACCCACTAAAGCAATGTGTGCTAGATGAGGGCAGAGATAAGCGGTGTCTTTGGTGCCGCTCATCTCCATCATTATCAGATCCTGGCCTGGTATGTGAGGCTGATATCATTACACATAAGTCATTATCACCACTAATCACAATAATGGGAGCCTCGAACTAGGATCCATCCGTACCAGGAAGCGCTGACGGGCGTGTTGGGGGAATTTTTGGTATGTGAGTTTTCAGTAATTGGAGCTTCAAGTAGTTCCAGGAACCTGCACAAGTGTCATAAAGTGAGAAGACGGCGCAGGGAGGCGCCCGATGCATTTCACAACCGTCTTGTGATCTGTGGTCATTGCGCTATTTATGCCGACGTCAGCAGATACAAATGAGATCCGCTGCCAACGCAATGTGACACTGCGGTCACTTAAGGTCCCTTTACATGGGGTGACTGTGGGGCGTATAAGCACATTCCAGCCGCTCGACTCGCAATAAGGCTGGGCTCATGCGATCGGGTCGGATTCTGCGGCGGAGGCCGTCCACGTGGATTCCGCAAAAAAAGAAAACAATGCTACAAGTTTTCTGCCGCTTGTCGAATACGCAATTCGTATCCACGAGTGTGAAGGAAAATTCAAAAATGCCCGCCTTTCATCGCCCGCGTTTTACCGTGGATTGTCCTGCTAACCAAGCGCCTCCGACAGGTGAGGAATTCTCGCTCAGCACCCTGTCGGAGGCTGCGTGTAGACAGGCTGATATTCGCCCAAAATTTGCTTTTTCCAGCAAGAATTCAACATTTACCCCTTGCCTTGTTGGAATGTAGGATGGAGCGGGCCGCTCTCCCCCACTACTGTCCTTCATCTGGTGGGGGTCCCTGGGGAGTAGAATGGGTGCCGCCTTATCTGGGACTTCCTCTTATGTTCCCCTCCATCTGCTGTAGTAAATTATGTACAATCCTTTGTTTCCTTGCAAGATAAGCGGCGGCTGGATGACTGGCAGCCTCTTATCTCCATGTACAAGCCACATTTTTATTCGCATGAGCTGCACTGACAATCCCCGTCCCGATCCTGCCTTCCCTCATCTGTTGGTTGGAAAGTTGGACGGCCCCCCCATACACATTAGAGAGCAGCCCCCCTCAGCTGCTATCAGTGTGCGGGGGTCTTCAGATGGAGGTATGTTATACTGACATTATATGATGTCATCAGACTGTCATCCCTTTTTCACGTGCGGTAAAATAATATGGACGGAGGCGCGACTGCTGTTATTTAAAACTCGCAATGAAGTCAATTGGTGCTAAGAAAAAAAATCGGAGCCATGCGCGTGCATTTAGTTTTTTTAACATAGCAGGCAGTCTTACATTGCGCTAAATTTACAAAAGCGGCACGCGGACGTATAAATTTGGCCCAATTTACGCTGCAGCAAAAGTAGAAAAGATGTACCAAAAATGCGCCAATTTTTGCATTTGTATTCTGAACTACGTTTCGCACCACAAATTAAATTCTGCTTTACGTAATAATCTTAAAAAATGCGCCAGCGGAGTAATTACTGATTTTAACACATAAAATGAGGGCAAAAAGATGAAAAAAACTCGACCTATCCTTGTAGTTTATTTTGCGCCACAAAGTGCGACAATTTTTGCATAACAGTACTACGTGCGGCAAAACTGTGCGAGTTTTGCATTCGGAAATATGTTTCGCTCCAAAACTTTTATTCAGCATCATCTACTAATCTAAAATTAGTCAAAATAGTGATAAGAAAACAAGAAATGGGGCAAAATTTAAAAAAAAATACATAGTTGTGTTTGCCCCGAGACAAGCGTGCGCCATAAATTTGCGCCAAATGCCTCTTCAATTACACCAACTTTCGTTGGGTTTCCCTATTGTCACTTTTTACGGACACTTTCTTGTAATAGCGTTTCATAAACGTGCCGGAAAGATGGAAAAAAGTTCCCACGCCAACTTTCGGGGGCAAAAAAAAATTGGCGAGCTTGTCGGATCTTTTTTTTTTTTTCCTATTTTTGCGCAAACTATTTTGGCTAAAATTAGACACAGTTTTAGACACAAATCCGTCATAAATCCGGTAATAAATTGGTCCAAGTTCTGTCAGTTTAGAAGGCGAACAGACGTTAAAATCGTCCGTCTGAATACGTTTTGCTGGGAGTTGTAGTTCTACAACAACTGAGAGTTTTCTAGATCCGCCCCAAATAATAGCAGCTGGCACTGACCTGGCAGCGGTACCTACCTCACTCCAAAGCTGCCCCTGGACACCGGTGTGTAGCAGCGCTGCCCCTTCTGGAAGTAAAGCCCCCCATGGACCCAGGAGAGGAGGGCGAGGAGCAGGATGGCTCTGTACATGCTGGAGGACAGGGGATCTCTCATGTGACTGGCAGGAAGGGAGGTTAGCAATCACAACAGACTCTTCCCCTCCTGCTGACTCACTGGCAATGTTTAAATTTTTTTTTTTGGAGCCTTAAAGGGACAGTACATGAGGGCTGAGGGGGCAGGGCGGTGACTGTAGAGGTCAAAGTCTGCACAAAGATCCCCGCTGCTGTGCACCAGTCACATCACAGGTGGAAATCCCCCTCCCACAGGTTGCACGCACGAGCGCGTCTGTGCCGGAAATGCAGAAGTGAAAGCGCAGCGTTATATAAGCAGCTGATGCAGAATAAAGGACAGCGGTCCCCACGACTGCTGGTGATTGCTGCTGCTCTTGCGCCTCCACTATTGCCCCCCTTACATCAATGTACTGAATACATTTCTTCATAGTCACACAATCTTCCACTGCGTTTCTGAGTAATCGGAGTTTCCAGGAGTTTGTTCTCGGATGCGCCATTATATTTGTATTCGCTACTCGCACGTCTCTCCGTATTTTAGAACTAGTTTTCTTCGGCCAACTAGTGAAATGAATAGAAATTGCAAAAAAAAGTTTTGATTCCAAGTCTCAAGGGTGACTGTGAGCAAGGAACTGTAATGGGTGCCCAAAAGAGGCAGCTGCACCCCGGGCCCTGGAGGTTTGGGGGGCCAGAATGTCTCTGTTCCCCATAGGAGAGCAGAACTAGAAATGAAGCCTTAGGGCTAATGCCCACGACCGGATTTTTACCATGGCTCCCATGGCGTAATACCGCAGCGATAAGGTTCTATTGAGCCTAACCTGCCAATGCCGACATGCAGAATTCTACCGCGGATTTCCGCCATTGGAAACAAATCGCAGCATGTTCTGTTTCGAGCGGATTTACGCCGCAGGAAGTCTCCATTAGCATAGTATTAATGGAGACCGCAGAAAAACGTGTGTTTGTCCGCGATCGCCAGCGGCCACATTTTGTTTACAACCGCGGTACTGCCACAGCAGAAATCCACGACGGCCGGTTTGGGGGCCGGTTTGGGGGCCGGTTTCAAATTTTGCACTGGGGCCGAGCAGCTTCATGTTATCACCTGCATGTGGGCTGTCATGTAGTCGCAATGTGGTACAAATATATATATATATATACACTTGACTGATGGCGGCTTGGCTTTACTACACAATGTATATTGTGAGCTAAATCCAAGCAGACACGGAACAGAGGGGGGCATTCCAAGATAATCAGAGCGGGGGAGGGGAAATAGAACAGGGGATTTTCTGGACATGCATGCAGTGCAGCCGTAGGTTAGTTGACACTCTTGTGTGGAAAGTTTTTGTCCTCCATGGTCATCAGAAAAAAAAGATATATATTGCACTGATAGGCAGCCTGCTTGTATGCTGGCTGTGACGAAACCAGCAAAATAGCAGCATACCTACACCAGATCAGTTCTGTAGAAAATTACTGTACCCGAACCAAGCTCAATACAGCACCAAAACCAAACACATAACATTAGGACTGCACCAGAAGCAAGCTCAGTACATAAATACAGTACCAGAACAGCTTGATACATAAATACAGCACCAGAACCAAGCTCAGTACATATATACAAGCTTAAAAAATAAATACAATCCCAGGACCAAGCTCAATACAGAAATACAGCATCAGAATCAAGCTCAGTACATAAATACACCCCCGGACCAAGCCAATAACATAAATAGACCACCCAAACTAAAATCAGTATATAAATGCAGCACCAGAGCCAACCAAGATCATAAAATAAATATAGCACCAGAACCAAGCACAGTAGAAAAGTACAGCACCGGAACCAAGCTCATAACATAAGCGTAGTTGCTGGGGCGCCGATAAGCTGATAGAAGCACCTGGGAACATCAGACGGAAGAGACAGACCCAGGAGGAAAAGCGTTCATGTAGCTCCACAAGATGCTGCCGCATGACCAGGCAGACCTAAGGAGGGTGATAGTCTCAGTCTTCATCTGTCTGGTGCCTCCCTTGCGACCGCCCGATGCACACATAGCTAAGGCCAGCCATGTATGCAGGTGGATGACTGAGTGACCAAAAGACGCGACTCCACGACTTCATAAATGGCTTTTATAGAGCTGCAGCATCATGTTTCCTGATCCAGTAGGAAGAGCAGCTCTGGAGCACATTGTGAAGTCAAATACTGTACAGAGAAAGAGGAGGAAGCATACAAGTATGTATTAGTCCAAGTAACACTTAAAAGACTGTTGCCATGCGCTGCCCTCACTTCTGACCCTGCATTACCCAGGTCTGACTTGCAAGAACTACAACTGACAAATAGTGTCCTTTTAACTTAAAGGGGTTGTCCGTGGCCACCTTCTTTCTAAAACAGGACCACACCTCTCCACTGGTTGTAAATAGTATTGCAGATTAATCGCATTCTCTTCAAAGTAGCTGATCTGCAATACCAGACACAACCTGTGCACAGGTGTGGCGCTGTTTTGGAAGAAAGCAGCCATGTTTTTTTTTAATAATCCCAGACAACTCTTTTAAATGTGCATCATATTAAGATACATTCTCTCTGTTCGACTTGTGTGTGATCAATGTGTACAGGTCACGCGCCACCTAGTGGTTGGAAAATGAAGAAGTAATAGAACAGAGCCCTACAAAACAACCTTGTAAGTGACTAATCATCCAAGTAGTCAGCAGTCTGTCCAAGCTGAACACTGCGGCGGAATGGCTGCCGACATTAAGGAGGACCTTCTCCCCACAACCGCACTGTTAGGGCTCCTTCCCACGTGAATTGTGTAGGCGTTCGCGCACCTCCCACTTCTAAGGTGCAAGTGCAGATCAATGGGTTCTTTTTTCTGTGTTTTGTGCAAAAACGCTCACAAATACACCCCATGTGAAGGAGCCCTTACAGGACTTCTCTCAAGCTGCCCCTATTTTCTAGGATTGTCTTCCTTCTTCCTTGCTCTAACAGACTTGCCACAGACTTTCTAGTAGATCCTGAAAACCTCCTTTCCCTCACTGCTGTCTGTAACAGAAATGGCCGATGCCGAAAGATTAAACGTGTTTAGTGCGCCGAGTATATCTGCTGAGACCAGACAACAGAGGACAAAAGTCGTCTTACACGGATGAGCAGGATGGCTGGTGGTGCCGCACACAGCGTGCCAGGAAAGTTGCAATCACAGCACAATGAAGTGAATGTGCAGCGGTCGATGTCCCTTTAAATCAGGTGTCGGTCATGGGACCTCGCCGTAATGCTAGAGCTACATGGTGACTTTGGCCGCAGGTCATGTGACTAAAGATTGCAGTATAGCCCTGCTGGCACCTTGTGGTAAAATAAATGTCAATCTTTTAGAAGTTACCCACAGACTACGAGAAAAAATTTTTTTGGGCGATCCGTGAGTCACAGTGGTGACCTACATTGTAAGGTAGAAGGGCGACGGCGGCCAAAGTCACCTTGTAACCCTAGCCTAATACACCCCCTATAGGCACACTCAGGATAGGGTCACATGGCAACTTTGGTTGCACAGCCCAAACATTTGTGCAACTTTTCTGTGATTTCTTATACAAGTGTTCTAGAGCTGAAATTTAGTAGTTAACTCTTTAAGGGCGCAGCTCTTTTTTTCCCCTTTTTTTTCCTCCCCACTTTTAAAAAATCATAACTCTTTTATTTATCCATCCGCGTCGCTGTCTGATGGTTGTTTTGACCTGATAAACAATGTGTTACTTTGATAGATCAGACTTTTATGGACACAGCGATATCGCATGTTTTTTTAGTATATATATATATATATATATCGCAAACGTTTTTTTAAAAACTTTTATTACCTTTTATTTATTTTTTAATAATTAATAAAACATTTAAAAACTGACTTTTACAATTTTTTTAGTCCCCGCAGGGAACAAGAACTTGCGATGGTTTGATCGCTCCTGCAGTATTATATAATACCACAGTATTACATCATACCGTGATCTGACTTCTATTAAGTCACGCCACAGGCATGTCTTCATAGGCAATATGCAATGGGTTGGTTAACAGCTCTGATCAGTGGTAGCGCTGATCAACAGCTGTTGCGGGCGGGTGTCAGCTGTTGGAAACAGCCAGCACCCGCATTTTTAGGAGCGGGGTCGACCCCCAATTCCCCACCATACAAATCCCGAACTTCCATGATATAAATGTACATCATGGAGTGTGGCGACCGAGGGCTGACCTTAGAGGGGGAGTGCAGCAGGGAGCGAGATGGCAATCATGGTGGCTCTGCTGCTCCTCTTGGAAGGTACAATGCGGCCCGGCTCAGCTGCATACAGTGGCAAAAATTTTGCAATTCTTACTGTGTGCTGCCCACGGGGTTGGGAAGCGTAATATGTTGTTTGTCATGATGCCAGCTCGTGTACGGGCAGGGACCCATTTCGAATAAAACAATAAATAGAAACATTTGGAGAACGTAACAAAAATGGGGGCAGTAATCCTGGTACCTCAGTGCAGATGTAGAAGGTGGGAAGGACTCCAGGAAGCAGACTTGGATGGTTAAAAACACTTTAACACTTTATTTGAAGCAAGAGATAGTTATTTTTATTTAAAGCAATCATATTATTTTGCTTGAGCATATGATAAACTTGCATTACATTGACTGAGGCAGAAGAGGACATTTGGAATATCACAGAACACTTTTCTTAGACTACTGCCTCATTGAGGGTTTTCTGCCTCATTGGAGTTTTTTTGCCTTCCTCTGGAACCGTAGTGGTCCAGAACAACGGGGCCCATCCATAATGTCTGGTATATGCTGTCTGTTTTGTCTTGTACATTGTCTTTGAATGAGGAATGAATCAGCAAAATATGTACTGGAGTTTGCAGCACTGAATGGGTTAATGTCTGCAGTTGAGCCATCTCTGTCTGGAAATGTATCGTTTTATGTTGTAAGTTTGGAGTCATGTGACCATGAGAGATGTATGTGTTGGCAATGGATTGTAAATGAGTCTTCTGTTTCAGTCCTAGCCCAGCAAGGACCCACACAGACACCTTCTGTTCTGTGTGGGCCAGGATGGAGGAGGCTGAGAGACATCCCCAGCAGTTCCTGGGCCATTACACCCAGGAGATGCCAAGGGTGTTACCCCACTGAGGAACTAAGAGAGAGAGAGAGTGAACCGGCATCGCAGTGTGGAGTGTATGCCAAATGTGAGGGCCAACCGGTAGAGAGCTGGCGAGTAGAAGAGGTGTTTGTGCTGGGCACGGATGCCTACAGATAACTGGGACTGTAGATTCCTCGGTGAAACTGTGACTTCCTCCCTGTCGCACCTCTACACTAATTGTTCTGCTTGCATCGTGTTGGACTGTAAATAAGTTTTTTTACAAGTAAAGGAGCCCTGCTGACCATTCCCAGCTTTGCTATTTAAACCTGCTTTATGAGTGGGGATCAGTTATCTCATCATCCGGATTCACCACAGAGGAAGGAACGGTGGCGTCACCTGTGACAACCCATCATCAAAGTAAACTGCACCATGGGTTACCCTTTTGTAGGCTTTCCCTCAGCCACTTGGATAGGTCTTGTGCTACCCTTCAGGGTGGGAGATGGAATACTGTGTACAGTTCTGGACACCGCTGCTCAGGAAGGATGTAGCAGTGCTTGAGGGGGTCCAAAGAAGGGCAACTAAATTAATAAACAGAATGGGAGGACTGGAATACCCAGAGAGGCATCAGAATTGGGATTATTCACCCAAATAACTATGTATAAATACATGAGGGGACAATACAAGGATCTCTCCCATGATCTGTTTAGACCCAGGACTGTGACGGTAACAAGAGGGCATCCGCTACATCTAGAAGAAAGCAGGTTTCATCACCAACACAGAAGGGGGTTCTTTACTGTAAAAGCAGTGAGACTGTGGAACTATCTGCCTGAGGACATGGCGATGGCAAAATCCATAGAGGAGTTTAAGAGGGGACTAGACGTCTTCTTAGAGTGCTATGATATTACAGGATATAGACATTAGTTGACCAGCGGGTTATTGTTCCGGGTCTTACAGTCAGGTAGGAACTATCAGAGGTTGATCCAGGGATAATTTTGACGGCCATTATGGAGTCGGGAAGGAATTTTTCCCCCAAATGGGCTAATTGGCTTCTACCTGTTGTTTTTTTTTGCCTTCCCCTGGATCAACGAAGGGAAGTGGAAACAGGCTGAACTAGATGGACATTGCTTCATTCAGCCTAACATACTCTGTTACTATGTATCCCTACACGACCAACACACCCATCATCCTCCACATCACTATCTGAAGTTCTCCTCCAGGAATGAAAGCAAATCCATCCTCACATCTATGGGAATTTGGTGGAAAGGGCCGAAGAGGGTTACTGCGGTCATTGTGGCTGCGGCTACAGGATGGGTCTGGGGGGTTTGGACAGGTCTGTCCCATACGATACTCCCTTGATCTGCTGATTCTGACATTTCACCACTACACATGCCCCCGGGGTTCCGGACGATGTTGCGTTCGGTGACTACGGGGTGTTGGTGGTCATGTTAGTATGAAATATTCTTAGTAACTGGTGTGTGTGGAGGGAGATAAGGATGCTGACGCGCTTCGGGCTGGGGACATCTCCTACTCTGTGGTTACTGTATTCCCTCTGATCTGCATTTTTAACCTCTTAGCTGCCATGTAAGTCGATTCATTCCGCCATTATCGCTTCTGCAGTGGTTGTCACTCAGCTTTCCAAGACGTTTGAATGGAAAATTTTCCTGCGGCACAAGAAGAGGACACATATAGGTAGATTTGCCGTTCATGACCTGAGGAAAGCTGAGCAGCAACCCCTGTGGGAATCATAATGGGAGTCATAATGGTGGCCATACCGGCTGAGAACGGTCTGAACTGAGAATCCAAAAATTTTCTGCAGCCTTCTGTATTTTGTGGGCGATTTCTATTGACTCCCCGTGACCCTTTGTGACTCCCCCCCCCCTACTGTTCTATACACCCTCTGGTTGTGCAGAGATAATAAGGCTCCGGGTAACGTCAGCGCCGGTATATAATCTCCAGTGAAGTTTTGCTGCGTCACACTCATTGAGCCACAGAAGGGAGCTGACTGTCCTGCCGGCGTCCAGGATGCGTGAGATTGTCCATCTGCAGATCGGTCAGTGCGGGAATCAGATTGGAGCGAAGGTGAGCGACTTCCCAAATAGAAATGATGGGGACCCCTATACAGATGTGATCACTTATAGGGTAGAAGATTATCACAGTGGGAGATGATTGAGTTTGGAGTGTTTGTGGTGGACACAGATGTAGCAGAGCTGAACCGGTCACCGGATGATGTTTACCGCTATAAGGCCGGCTTCACACGAGTGTATTTAGAGATTTCAATTTTCTGTATTTTGCACCCGCATTTTGGTCGTGCAAAAAAAAAAAACATGTCCTAATTTTCTGCATATTTGAGCACCAGAGGTCCCCATAGAAGTCGTTTTGGTTTGCTGCCTCCCCAGCCGGACTCCTATATGGCACTAAATCACCCGCAACCAACCGTCCTCGATCCTGATCACACTGGGCACGTTGGCTGCTAGTAGAGTTCCACAGCGGCCCATTGCTATAGAGCTTCCAGCGCCGGCAGTCATTATACACTTTGACATTGTCCCCCAGCATGTGGCTCTGCAGCTGTCGGGGCATGCTGGGAGTTGTAGTTTTGCAACAGCTGGAGAACCTCAAGTTGGAGAGAAATGCAATAGGCAACAAAAACTGGAGACACAGCGATGCCTTCCAAAAATGGCTGAAGACAAGAAGCTGCAGTATCCAGCGACTCTTTTATTTAAATAATCAGCAGTAAAAATGCACTTCAGGGCATAAAACCCCTTCTTCAGGCCCGATTCACACGGACACATTTGTGCATATTTGGATAATTTATTGGGAAAACCTGACCCCTTGTAGGGAGGCTCTAGTACCCTGTTGTACTTCCCCTAGCTTGGATACATGATGTGATATGGGTGGGCATGGAGGCTCTAGTACCCTGTTGTACCACCTCTAGCTTGGATACATGATGTGATATGGGTGGGTATGGAGGCTCTAGTACCCTGTTGTACCATCTCTAGCTTGGATACAAGATGTGATACGGGTGGGCATGGAGGCTCTAGTACCCTGTTGTACCACCTCTAGCTTCGATACATGATGTGATACAGGTGGGCATGGGGGTTCTAGTACCCTGTTGTACCACCTCTAGCTTGGATACATGATGTGATATGGGAGGCATGGAGGCTCTAGTACCCTGTTGTACTGTCTCTAGCTTCGATACATGATGTGATACAGGTGGGCATGGGGGCTCTAGTACCCTGTTGTACCTTCTCTAGCTTGGATATAAGATGTGGTATGGGCAGGCATGGAGGCTCTAGTACCCTGTTGTACCGCCTCTAGCTTGGATACAAGATGTGATATGGGCGGGCATGGAGGCTCTAGTACCCTGTTGTACCACCTCTAGCTTGAATATAAGATGTGATACAGGCAGGCACGGAGGCTCTAGTACCCCTGTTGTACCGCCTCTAGCTTGGATACAAGATGTGATACAGGCAGGCATGGAGGCTCTAGTACCCTGTTGTATCCAAGCTAGAGGCGGCCCAAGATGTGATATGGGTGGGCATGGAGGCTCTAATACCCTGTTGTACCACGTCTAGCTTGGATACAAGATGTGATACAGGCGAGCATGGAGGCTCTAGTACCCTGTTGTACCGTCTGTAGCTTGGATACAAGATGTGATATGGGTGGGCATGGAGGCTCTAGCACCCTGTTTGGCCATCTCTAGCTTGGATACAAGATGTGATACGGGCAAGCATGGAGGCTCTAGTACCCCTGTTGTACCACCTCTAGCTTGAATATGAGATGTGATACATGCAGGCATGAAGGCTCTAGTACCCTGTTGTACTGCCTCTAGCTTGGATACAAGATGTGATACAGGCAGGCATGGAGGCTCTAGTACCCTGCTGTACCGCCTCTAGCTTGAATATAAGATGTGATACAGGCAGGCATGGAGGCTCTAGTACCCTGTTGTACCGCCTCTAGCTTGGGTACAAAATGTGATACAGGCGAGCATGGAGGCTCTAGTACCCTGTTGGGCTGCCTCTAGCTTGGATACAAGATGTGATATGGGTGGGCATAGAGGCTCTAGTACCCTGTTGTACCGCCTCTAGCCTTGATACAAGGCGTAATATGGGTGGGCATGGAGGCTCTAGTATCCTGTTGTACCACCTGTAGCTTGGATACAAGATGTGATACAGGCGGGCATGTAGGCTCTAGTACCTTGTTGGGCCGCCTCTAGCTTGGATACAAGATGTGATACGGGCGGGCATGGAGGCAATCACTGGCATGTATAAAAGGGCCTTACAGTACTGTGGACTCAAGATTGTGCAGCTGCTGGAGATTTAAGACCCTTTTACCCGGGACGAATTCCAGATGCCACGACACCCAACAGCCGTCCTAGCGATAATTGTTCCTTGCTTCACAGAGGAGGATCCGGTCAGTGGATGGAGGTGGAGCGGTCCGGGGATCGTTCCGACCGTCCGCCTCCATTCACAGTAATCAGGCAGTCGTTCGTAGATGCATGACTGCCTGTCTTTTACACGTAGCAATAAGCATTGTCCCGAGCGAATAAACAACCAATCTCACAGATCGCTCCTTCACTCAGTTCAAAAACAAAGATAAATTGTTCCTTTTGTGTTCTACAAGATCATTTTGTCAATTAGTTCTCTGCAGCGGCGAATGAGAACGACTGAACGAGCGCCATTTAAACTGAACTATTGGCGAAAGAGCGAACGATGATTGTCATGCGTACATGAAAAAAACGATAAGCACATGAATTATCATTGATTGTTCGATCGTTGGCAGCGCTCACACGGGGGGATTAGTGTTCCAACATTTCAGCGATTTTCTGAGCGCCTTTAAAGACTTTATTACGTCTTCTTCATGTCCTTCTCGCCTCACAAGCCTGCAGGAAGTTTCAGGTTTCCTTCAGCTGAGTGTTTGTATATCTGCGCTACGGCCAATGGTGCGAGGAGGAAAACAAAGATCTAGTAGATGCAAAGTGTCCGGTGAGGAGTCTGGAGCCGAGGTGAGGACGCCGCTGATCCGAGGCGAGGACGCCGCTGACCCAAGAGCATCACTTACAGCTCTTCATGCTGATATCTACTTTCTTACAACATACGAGTTACTGAACAGTTTTCTCATCTACTCTGTGTATCACTGACTGGAAACTTGGTTCTGGTCATGTTGCAGCGTCTCATAGGGTGACCCCAGACACCTAACATACGTGGGGAGCTGGGAGGGTATAGTGCTGGCTTACTTACCATGCTCTTTCCCGGAGGGACACACGCAGCCACGGCCAGAGCATGGGCGTAACTATAGGGGATGCAGGGGATGCGGGTGCACCCAGGCCCAGGAGCCTTAGGGGGCCCATAAGGCCTCTCTTCTCCATATAGGTAGCCCAGTACTATGAATAAAGCATTATAGTTGGGGGCCCTGTTACAGGTTTTGCATTGGGGCCCAGAAGCTTCAAGTTACACCTCTGGGCCAGAGTATCATTGCAGGCCACCTGGGATACCCCTAGGATAGGGAAATGCACACCGAACAGGAGAACAAGGGTTGTAGTTGTCACGTGTGACGCCACCATTCCTATGCACACCGGTATGACCCTCGGCGGATAATAAATTCAGCCACAGACAGTTCTTAGCACCACAGGTCTCTAGGAACGGTTAGATACATCTGGATACAAGATGTGATACAGGTGGGCATGGAGGCTCTAGTACCCTGTTGTACCACCTCTAGCTTAGATACAAGATGTGATACGGGAGGCATGGAAGCGCTAGTACCCTGTTGTACCGCCTCTAGCTTGGATACAAGATGTGATACGGGAGGCATGGAAGCTCTAGTACCCTGTTGTACCGCCTCTAGCTTGGATACAAGATGTGATACGGGAGGCATGGAAGCGCTAGTACCCTGTTGTACCGCCTCTAGCTTGGATACAAGATGTGAAACTGGGGGGGCATGGAGGCTGTAGTACCCGGTTGGGCCACCTCTAGCTTGGATATAAGATGTGATACGGGTGGGCATGGAGGCTCTAGTACCCTGTTGTACCGCCTCTAGCTTGGATATAAGATGTGATACGGGCAGGCATGGAGGCTCTAGTACCTCTTTGGGCCGCCTCTAGCTTGGATACAAGATGTGATACAGTCAGGCATGGAGGCTCTAGTACCTTATTGTACCGCCTCTAGCTTGGATACGGGCGGTCATGGAGGCTAGTTGCACTTTGTGTGCCGTAGAGACAAGACGCACTGAAAGATGGCGGATGTTAGTTTTTTTTTAATTTACACTAGAGATGAGCGAACCTACTCGGCCACGCCACTTTTTCGCCCGAGTACTGCGATTTTCGAGTACTTCTGTACTCGGGCCAAAAGATTCAAAGGGGCGCTGTGGGTGAGTGGGGGGTTGCAGCGGGAAGTGGGGTGGAGAGGGAGAGAGAGAGGGATCCCCCCTGTTCCCCGCTGCTACCCCCCACGCTGCCACGCCTCCCCCCGCCCCCCGGCGCCCCCCGAATCTTTTCACCCGAGTACGGAAGTACTCGAAAATCGCAGTACTCAATCGAGTAATTACTCGAAACGAGTAGGTTCGCTCATCTCTAATTTACACTACTTAGAATTAAAAAAAAAAATCTTTTCAGTACATTATATAGTATATTAAATAGCACCATTGAAAAATACAACTCGTCCCGCAAAATACAAGCCCTCATGCAGCAACGTCGGTTTTTTTTTTTAAAGGGGGGAAGGAAAACCTAAAATGGAAAGATGAAAAAAAGCTTGGTCACTAAGAAAAAGGTGTTACACCAACAGCTTTTTGGTGTGGCTTAATAGATTGGCTGTCAGATTGCGGTATGATGTAATGTTATAGCTTTACATCATACTGCAGCAGCGATCAAAGCATTGCAAGTTCTTGTCCCCTCTGCGGACTTAAAAACAAAATTAAAATAAGTTTTAAAAAGTTTTACTAATCAATAACAAAAAATAAAAAGTAATAAAAGTAAAAAAAAACAAAACCTTTTGCGTATATAATAGTGTGCACCCTGTATCCACTATGTGTGGGAGTGTACGCCAAGCAGCCACCCCCCTCATTATCAAGAGGCAGTGTGAGTGGCTGTCTTATCGGTGTCCCTGCAGTTATAAAAGTCCGATCTATCAAAGCGGCACATTATTTACCGCACACGGTGAACGTTGTCTGGAAAAAAAAATAACGCCAGAAATGCATTTTTTGGTAACCCTGTCTCCAAGACAAAATATAATAAAAAGTAATTTAAAAGTTGTAAGAATTCCAAAATGGTGCCAACGGAAACTACAGGACGCCCTGCATGAAATAAGCCATCGCACAACCATATAAACAAAAAAATAAAAAAGTTCTGGCCGCCAGCAGATGGCGACAGAAAATAACTGAAATATTTTAGATATTAAATATCCATAGAATTCAAAAGAATCCATAGAATAAAGTTATCGGGTCATTTTTGTTGCACTGTGTACCCGTAGAAACAAGACGCACCCAAAGATGGCGGAATTCATTTTTTCCCGAATTTCACTTCACTTAGAAGTTTTTCAGTACATTATATGGTATATTAAATAGTACCAGTGAAAAATACAACTCGTCCCGCAAAAAACAAGCCCTCATACAGCGACGGCGATTACATAAGAGCTATGATTTTTTCTAAAAGGGGGAAATAAAAAACGAAAATGGAAAAAAAGGGCCGCGTCCTTAAGGGGTTAATATCATGAGGAGCTAATGCAGAACATATTATAGACAATTGCTGAATAATCGTTGTGAACCGGCAGCGTTCCTGTAAAGGGTGGTCTGAGATAAAACGTTTCGGTCCCCTATGGCAAAATTGAACAAACTATTTCCCTTCACCCCTCCCGGTTCCCAGCTTGTCCCCCACCGACAATCGCTGAGCTGTCATTGGCTGCAGCAGTCTGTAAACAGAACATGACGGCGCCCGGAGCTGTCAGCTGGGAACTAACATGAGGCAGGAGAAGTGAAGATCACCTTGTTTGGTATTTCTTAGTCCATTTTTACCAAAACATGTCATCTCACATCCCCGTATTGGCGCGGCGCGGTTGGGGGGCGGTTAGAACTGCAACAAAAGTACCACCCTAAAAACACATGCGGTTGTTGTAAAAACGGCATGCATCCCGTGTGATTACATGCTAAGGGGTTATTCAGGCGTGTTTACGGTCCGTGTGCCATCCGTGTGTTCCATTACAGCCAACGAGGCTCTACATACAGGCAATTGTTTTCACACAGATTGATGGTTCCTGTGAAAAGAATCACGGTTAGGCCGGCTTCACACGAGCATCTGCGCAATTGTGTACGCCTTGACACAACTGTTTTGTGCTATTAACGAGCCTTTTTTCGCGCATGTCGGCGTATCAAACAGCCTTTTCTGTCCGTAGGTCGTGTATTTTTTGCAAGCGTGACACAAACACACACGGCTTAATTCGTCTAATGAGTTTAAGCATCCACTTGTGAATTCCGCACACATTTGCGCACCTGCCATTGACTTCTATGGGGACCTTAGAAATGTCCCCCACGCAGAAAGACGGGGGCCAAAATACATGCATGTCAATGATCCCATTGAAATCAATGGGCTCTCTTCTCTGCATATACAAGCATGTGAAGGGCCCCTAAGGGTACATGCATTCCACATAGTCGATATTTCTGTCTGATTTTTGGAGTTTAAAGGAAAAAAAATTGCAGCATGTCCCCCTCTTGTGTCAGGTGAAAATCGTACACGGACGGGGTCCTGTGCATCGGACGGGATGTTCTTGTCATGTCCGATCCAAGTTATGCTATAGAAAGTTGGGTGTAACTTTTTAACACTCCACTGTAAGTCCGACTCTTGTCTGTTTCCACGGTCGGGCATGGGACATGCAGTGTTGGGCACCCATGGACATCGGGCCGCACACGGATGACGTCTCTAATGGAACATGCTGTACTTTTCCAGATGTCAGTAAACAATAAGTTAGTAGGGTGCAAGTGAGGTATCAGGGGCCTTTCAGGGCTGGCACGTTGGGTGTGCCGAAGCTTCGCACTGCGGTGTGTTGTGGGGGAGACTGATAACGGCACACGGACAAGTCTGCTGAACAGAGATGAAGAGTCTTTCTTGTGCTTCGTCAGGAAACCGCAGCTTCTTCCTGACGGTCTCCACTGTGCAGACTAATAATATTCAGTTCTTCCTGGAGCCACAGACAATCCAACTGCTCCATGTATTCTTCATAAAGGGGCTGTACGGTGTTAGAAAAAAAACTGTTCCTTGCACAGCGCCACACTAGTTTGCAGGTTGTGTGCAGTATCACAGTTCAGTTCACTGTAATAGAGCTGAGCTTCAATGTCAGACACAATGCATGGACAGGTGTGGCGCTGTTTTTCTAATCTTGGAAACCCCTATAACCATCTTTAGCTTCATATGCCCTATATATGGCCGGCGTCACATGGGTGCAATATGCAGAGAATAGAAACCATTGATTTGAACGGGTTTGTTCACATTTCCTTATTTTGCACGCATGTTTTGGTCATGCAAAAAGGAAAACGCAGCATTCTTCATTTTCTGCGCATTTGTGCATAAAAGATCCCCGTAGAAGTCAATGGGGGGAGGGGTTAAATACATACGCAATATGCAAGAAGATGCATATTATACTGGGTGATTCCACCGGAAAGACACATCCAGAACTCATTAGACCAATTAGCCTTTTTATTCGGTGCGTCTTTGCCATGTGCAAATGAATACGCCCTGCGGGAGGAAAAAGTGGAGTAAAATATGCGCGTCAAAAATCCTCATTCAGTGCGCAATAAAGTTGCAGAGGCACATGCAAATACGCATACGCCCGTGTGACGCCGCCCTAAGCATATACATATAGCACTGGTGCATCCAATCACACAAGATCTGTGTTTCCTCGTAGTTCTGGGAGGTGATTAGTGATGAACACGGCATCGACAATGGAGGGAACTACAAAGGAGACTCCGACCTGCAGCTGGAGAGGATCAGCGTCTACTTCAACGAGGCTCACTGTAAGCGCCCCATCGTGACGTACGTTTCTCATTGACGCCGCGGTATTAAGTTGTTTCTTACCTCTTGCTCTCTGCTTTCCTTCCGCAGCCCATAAGTATGTCCCCCGAGCCGTGCTTGTGGACCTGGAGCCTGGCACCATGGACAGTTTGCGCTCCAGCAGTATTGGACCTCTGTTCCGCCCGGACAGCTTCATCCATGGTAATGTGATACAAACATGTCGCCTCATTATGCAGGTGGAAATACGAAATATTTCTGATGGAAAATACATAACCGTAGCTGAACTCAACCAGTCTTAGTAACGGCCCTCTTCCCTGGGTCTGCGCTGAACCCCAACAGTAAAGATGGCATCTTGGAAATATTCTACCCAGCTTGCGAAGTGTTAACATCAAGATCTATTATTATTTGCTAGAAGGAAAACCAGACAAGATTCCTTAATTACTTAAAGGGATTGTCCAGGATTATGAAAACATGGCTGATTTATTCCAAAAACAGCACCACACCTGTCCACAGGTCATGTGAGGTATTGCAGCTTCACTCCATTCACTTCAATCAATGTGAGCTGCAATACTTCACACAACTCATGGCCAAGGTATGTGCTGTTTTTGTAAGAAAATTAATTTAGTCCTGGACAATCCCTGTGAGACTGCAGATCAGACCGTTAAAATGGAAACTGGCGGCACTTTTCAGCAGACTAATAAAAGCCCAGCGCTACAATGATCACCTACACCTGTTTAGAAAACTTATTTTCCCAAGTCTCTTTATAAATCCATACCTGAGGAGTCGCTATTTACAAAGTTCCTGCACTGCATGTAAATTTAGGTAGAGCAGTCCGGTGGGGTGGGGGGTCGGACCGTCTCTGTTCTCTGCGAGTTTTTCCTATAAGTCCTTTAGAAAATAAGCTTTCTAAACAGGTGATAATTCTAGCGATGGGCTTGGTTTAGTGTCGTAAAAAGTGCCGACAAGTTCCCTATAAAGTCAATCAGGTCCTAGAAAAAAATCCCTAAACCCATTCAGGCCTCAGATCAGACTTCTAAACAGACTCCTAGAGCTCTCCAGACTCTTAAACTCATTTAGACCCTATATCAGGCACCTAAACTTGTTCAGTCTCCAGACCAGACCCCTTAAACCATTCAGGCCTCAGATCAGACACCTGAACTTGTTCCAACTCCACAACTGACGCCTAAACTTGTTCTGGCCTCAGATCAGACTCCTAAGCTCCCAAAAGATGTTACTTCAGACCTTTATAAACTCATTCAGATCCCTAAAATTATTCAGACCCCAGAACAGACAAAAAAGGCGAAAAGCACCTACAGTGGGTAAAAAAAGTATTAAAGGGGTTGTCCCGCGGCAGCAAGTGGGTCTATACACTTCTGTATGGCCATATTAATGCACTTTGTAATGTACATTGTGCATTAATTATGAGCCATACAGAAGTTATCAGAAATTTTTCACTTACCTGCTCCGTTGCTAGCGTCCTCGTTTCCATGGAGCCGTCTAATTTTCAGCGTCTAATCGCCAAATTAGACGCGCTTGCGCAGTCTGGGTCTTCTTTTCTCAATGGGGCTCCGTGTAGCTCCGCCCCGTCACGTGCCGATTCCAGCCAATCAGGAGGCTGGAATCGGCAATGGACCGCACAGAAGCCCTGCGGTCCACCGAGGGAGAAGATCCCGGCGGCCATCTTCAGCAGGTAAGTAAGAAGTCACCGGAGCGCGGGGATTCAGGTAAGCGCTGTCCGGTGTTCTTGTTTAACCCCTGCATCGGGGTTGTCTCGCGCCGAACGGGGGGGCTGTTGAAAAAAAAAAAAACACGTTTCGGCGCGGGACAACCCCTTTAAGTCAGATACCAATTGTACAAGTTCTCCCACTTACAAAGATGTTAGAGGCCTGTAATTGACATCATAGGTAAACCTCAACTACGAAAGACACCATGAAAAAACACATCCAGAAAATCACATTGTCTGATTTTTAACAAATTTATTTGCAAATTATGGTGGAAAATAAGTATTTGGTCAATAACAAAAGTTCATCTCAATACTTTGTTATACATCCTTTATTGGCAATGACAGAGGTCAAACGTTTCCTGTAAGTCCTCACAAGGTTGGCACACACTACTGCTGGTATGTTGGCCCATTCCTCCATGCAGATCTCCTCAAGAGCAGTGATGGTTTGGGGCTGTCGCTGGGCAACACGGACTTTCAATTCCCTCCAAAGGTTTTCTATAGGGTTGAGATCTGGAGACTGGCTAGGCCACTCATCTTTTTAAGTCGGAGAACTTGTACAATTGTTATCTGACTAAATACTTTTTTTCCCCACTGTACTTACCACTTCCTGGGTCCTCTTCACTTCCAGGCGTGGCAACATGCAATGTCCTGACACTGGCCACCATAAGGACCCTGTGTGCTGGGCTCGGTGGTAGGTCCACACCTGTCACTGCCCTCTTCCAATGTATCTATGATGGCCGGTCTACAGGGTTCAGACCACTGTTAACTATTTGAGGGCGGCTGCTCTATACTATTCAGCAAGAGTCTATAGTGGGAATCTCATTTGTAGGCTGAGACAACCTGCAACTTGTGATGTCATTCTGTGCAGCCCCCAACCACTGGACACAGACGGGATAAGTCAGAAAGATATAAGGCTGCACCTGAGAGGGGTGAACACGGGTATTCTCTCTTTGGTACTTGTTGAATTCCTGTATCATGCACCCTACGCATAACACAATCCATAGATTCTTATGGGTTACTTCCGTAACTAAACGGAGGGATTCCATTAATAGGGAATTTGTCTTCAAGTCAGGATCGGTAGTTCATTGGTGGACTTACCAGCCAATGTATTCTCTCTCGTAGTTCTGGAGCATTGTGGACCGGTACAGGTTGATAAACATTTGTGTTTTTTAACAGGCAACTCTGGAGCCGGCAACAACTGGGCAAAAGGCCACTACACGGAGGGAGCAGAGCTGATCGAGTCTGTGATGGATGTAGTGAGAACAGAGAGCGAAAGCTGTGATTGTCTTCAAGGATTTCAGCTGGTGCATTCTCTCGGAGGAGGAACTGGCTCTGGGATGGGCACTCTCCTTATTAACAAGATTCGTGAAGAGTATCCAGACAGGATCATGAACAGCTTCAGCATCATGCCCTCACCCAAGGTGTCAGACACAGTGGTGGAACCTTATAACGCCATCTTGTCCATCCACCAACTGATTGAGAACACAGATGAGACCTTCTGCATTGACAACGAGGCCTTGTACGATATCTGCTTTCGCACTCTGAAGATGCCGAACCCAACCTATGGTGACCTCAACCATCTGGTGTCCATGACAATGAGCGGCGTGACTACTTCTCTGCGTTTCCCTGGTCAACTCAATGCTGATCTCAGGAAGTTGGCGGTCAACATGGTACCTTTCCCTCGTCTTCACTTCTTCATGACTGGGTTTGCCCCTCTAACGTCTCGAAAAAGTCAACAATATAAAGCTCTAACTGTACCTGAGCTAACCCAACAGATGTTTGACTCCAGGACCATGATGGCCGCCTGCGACCCACGTCATGGTCGCTACTTAACAGTGGCTGGAATCTTCCGTGGTCAAATGTCCACCAAAGAAGTGGATGAACAGATGTTGGCCGTGCAGTCCAAGAACAGTGCTTACTTCGTGGAGTGGATTCCCAACAACGTCAAGGTTGCCGTTTGCGACATCCCACCTCGTGGTCTCAAGTTGGCTTCCACTTTCATAGGCAACAACACTGCCATCCAAGAAATCTTCAAGCGAATTTCCGAGCACTTTTCGGCCATGTACCGCAGGAAAGCCTTCCTACACTGGTATACGGGAGAGGGCATGGATGAGTTGGAGTTTACCGAGGCAGAGTGTAATGTACATGATTTGATTGCAGAATACCAGCAGTACCAGGATGCCACAGCCGACGTGGAGGACTATTTTGAGGAAGAGATTGAAGAAACAGAAGAAGTAACAAAGACAGTGCAAGAAGTTTCCTCTTAGAAGACCTTTAATACTTAGTGTCAGTAAGACAAACAAGAATTCCAAGTGAAAAACGTAGGCCTTGCTCAGACGGCCATGATTCCTGGCTCGACCGCCGGTCTAATGACTAACAGTATTGTAGCGCTCTATGACGTTGTTAGTCTAGGTCATAACATGTATGTCCGTCTGAGTGAGGCCGCAGTCTGAAAACTGTTCACGCTTTCCTTTTAGAAATCTTCATTGATAGACTACTGAATAATAGAGATGAGCGAGCATACTCACTAAGGACAATTACTCGATCGAGCATTGCCCTTAGCGAGTACCTGCCCGCTCGGAAGAAAAGGTTCGGCTGCCGGCGCGGGTGAGAGGTGAGTTGCGGCAGTGAGCAGGGAGGAGCGAGGGAGAGAGAGATCTCCCCTCTGTTCCCCCCTGCTCTTCCCCACCAGCAGCTGAACCTTTTCTTCCGAGCGGGCAGGTACTCGCTAAGGGCAATTACTCAATCGAGCATTGCCTTTAGCGAGTACCTGCCCGCTCGGAAGAAAAGGTTCGGCTGCCGGCGCGGGTGAGTTGTGGCAGTGAGCAGGGGGGAGCGAGGAAGAGAGAGATCTCCCCTCTGTTCCTCCCCGCTCTTCCCCGCCGCCGGCAGCTGAACCTTTTCTTCCGAGCGGGCAGGTACTCGCTAAGGGCAATGCTCGATCAAGTAATTGCCCTTAGCGAGTATGCTCGCTCATCTTTACTGAATAATTATCCAAGTAACACAGTAGTCTGTAACATGAAACTACAACTCCCAGTATCCCGAGCTTTGTAGAAATGGGACCATAAGGACATAATAGATTGCTCGTCCTATATAGTTGTATATGTAAAAAGGATGCCATTTATGTACATGAGGGATGATGCTCACATCCCACTTAAAGGCGATTGTCAGCATAGAGCACTTAGAGGCGTGTTTGTATATGTTTTGTTATAACCTAATTATTATTATATGCTTCAAGTTCTCAGGTTCTTTTAGGCTTCATTCAACTCTTGTGCTCCACATTCTGTACTTAGCAGAAGCCATAACTCTGTGCCGGATCCGTCAAAATGGTGCTGCGCTGTATGTGCCTTCAATATGGAGAGAAAGCCCCCATGGAGGTGAACAGAGCCTTAGCCCGGCTTCACACGGCGTATACTAGTTGCAGAACCTGTCCGCAGCTATGTGCCGTACAGAACTGGTAAATGCAATTTTATTAAACTCCATTCACTAGCAGCAGAAATACCCGCTGCGGATCCAAGTCCTGTGGCAGGTTCTCCAATCCACGTCCTGCCCGAGTTGTTGCCGCTATCGCACCGCAGACTTCATTCATTTCAATTCATGCGCGGATATTATTGACGATATACAGCATAATTTCTGTGTAAGTGGCCTTACAGTAAGATCTCCAAGGGGTTAGTTAAAAAGATTTTTTCCAAGAGTTGGCTGCCCCTTCTTCAGGAAACAGCGCCATCCCTGGCCGCAGTAGTAGTACAGCTTAGCCCCATTTCCTTCAATGAAGCCAATCGGCAATACCACACTGAACCCGTACAGATGAGTGGCGCTGTTCCCAGAAGAAAGACGTTTCTAATGCTAGAAACCGTCTAAGGGTAGATTCAGACGACCGTATATCGGCTCAGTTTTCACGCCGAGCCAATATACGGTGTCCTCATCTGCAGGGGGGGGGGCGGGAATGGAAGAGCCAGGAGCAGGAACTGAGCTCCCGCCCCCACTGCACTATTTGCAATGAAAGGAGGCAGGACGGGGCTAAGTTATGAGAATTAGCCCCACCCCCGCCCCGCCTCTCCTCGTTGCAAATAGTGCAGAGGGGCGGAGAGGAGGCAGAGAGGGGGCGGGAGTTCAGTGCACTGCTTCCGCCTCTTCCAGCCTCCCCCCCCCCCCCTCCCCCTGCAGAGAGAGACGCCGTATATCGGCTGGGCGTGAAAACCGAGCTGATATACGTTCGCCTGAATCCAGCCTAAGAGCGTTAAGCTTCTTCTTTTGTCACGCAGCTGTAGGGGGGCTTATTTTTTGCAAGGCGTGGCGTAGTCCTTAGTGGTATCATTTTAGGGTGTATACGCCTTTTTAAACATTTACTCTTGTAGTGGGACTTCAACCCGTGCCTTCTTGATCACTTCTACAATACTTATGCATTGCACCGCACCTGTCATGCGTGACTCCAGTAGCAGGCTTGGAGGCATATTACCTTTTTCCACAACACAGCCAACCCAAACAATCAATGAGGTTGCTGGAATTGCTGAATAAGGCAGAAGTGTTGTGGAAAAAGTTAATATGCGACCCGGGCCTCTGCAGACCTTCACTAGGCCTCAGGCGGCCACTACATCCATTCAGAGAGTTATGTGACAGAAGTCGCCCCCTCCCTCTATAGTGTAGCATCTAATTGGTCACATGGCCAGGATTGGCCTTATCTCTGATCCCAGTCGCTACATATGGCTCATTCCATACATATCACCAAGGGATAAATGGCACTTTAGCGATGTGGCCCTCATGGACATGCTGTGTTATCCAGGTAAAGGTAGCTACATGGGGTGCAGCCTTCCCCAGGTCCATGATTTAGTAAGAGCACCCAGCCTGACCAGACAGAATAGGGAGGGCTATATATCTATTAGATAGGTATTGAGGTTTTGTTTCAGTACCCAAACCTAAAGCCAACTTCTCAGCCAGTCTGACACTGATGTGCGGCCCTATTTGAAGTCTTCATCATGCACGGGGTTAACCACCACTAACTTTCATATTTAAGCTTTTAAGGATACACAGTGGCACGCTGCGTGCTTCTTTTATGATCTTGCTTGATTTGTCGTTTTGGTACCCAATATGTATAATAAAAAGGGAACATTTACTAAGAAATAGGTCAAAATCTGTTCAAGTATAACTGATGTAAGGAGTGGATCACAGCAGGTCACCGGGCCAGAGGGGAACACTGTCTTGGCATTAGCCGGTAAACCTGTTCTTGGAGAACCATAAACTAAGGTTATGGGCTTCTAGAATGGGGCTGCCGAGGCGAGGAGTGAGCTTTATATACATACATGGCTCCCTCTGCCAGCGCTTTCCACAGAGTATTCTCAGCATACGCCCACGGGAAGCAGACATGAGTCTCATGCAGAGACCAAGCAGCGGCTTCTCAGGAAAGAGGCAGCGAGTGGAATAAGGGTGGAGGATTATAGGATGAACTTTTTTTGTGGCCTAACAGTGTTTCTTAACTTGTCCTCGAGGACCCCCAACAGGTCATGTTTTCAGGATATCCTTATACTAAGAACACCCGTGGCAATGTCTGAGGCACCGACAATAATTACATCACCTGTGCAACACTGAGGAAATCCTGAAAACATGACCTGTTGGGGGTCCCTGAGGACTGGAGTTGGGGAACACTGATCACATGAGCAGCCCTGGCTAATCGACCACATGAGCAGCCCTGGCTAATCGACCACATGAGCAGCCCTGGCTAATCGACCACATGAGCAGCCCTGGCTAATCGACCACATGAGCAGCCCTGGCTAATCGACCACATGAGCAGCCCTGGCTAATCAACCACATGAGCAGCCCTGGCTAATCAACCACATGAGCAGCCCTGGCTAATCAACCACATGAGCAGCCCTGGCTAATCAACCACATGAGCAGCCCTGGCTAATCAACCACATGAGCAGCCCTGGCTAATCAACCACATGAGCAGCCCTGGCTAATCAACCACATGAGCAGCCCTGGCTAATCAACCACATGAGCAGCCCTGGCTAATCAACCACATGAGCAGCCCTGGCTAATCAACCACATGAGCAGCCCTGGCTAATCAACCACATGAGCAGCCCTGGCTAATCAACCACATGAGCAGCCCTGGCTAATCAACCACATGAGCAGCCCTGGCTAATCAACCACATGAGCAGCCCTGGCTAATCAACCACATGAGCAGCCCTGGCTAATCAACCACATGAGCAGTCCTGGTGCATTGCTATTCCTAACACTACCAGTGCATTATATGTGATCAAGCAGTCTAAAAAATGGTGGCATTTATCTTGGCCACCCAACAGCATGTAGGGACAGGCAAGAAAATCAAGTACAGGTAATAAACCCTTCCACCTCCAGAACAGAACATTGTCCTGAAACTGGAGGTTCGCTGTAAGTCTTGACTCAAATTACTACCCCTGGCACTGCCACCACCCATCGCCAATAGCAGCACTTACCTGTATAGAGCCCATCACTGATGGGTACTCACAGAAACCTGTTAGAACAAGGTGTACGCCCACGCCCCGGGCCTTTATACGGCGTAGCTCTACTGCACACCCACTTTTATATGCATACATTTAGCTTTATGATGCTACCAGGATATGTTGATCACCTACCACACATGGCATTTACCAGACCAGCTATTGGTCACTGGTATCACTTTACTCTGTCATTAGGTTTGGATACACACAGTGCAACTCCACATCGAGAAGTGCAGACACGTGTGCTAATCATAAGACTGCACAGACCACAACCCGCGGCCGCTATGCTTCCCTTTTTTATACCGGAGATACATAAGTCTTTGAGTAATATCTGGTCGCGCTCCAGGAGTCACAACAGACTAACTAGTGCTGCCGAGACCTCGTAGGATAGTGGAAGTTTACTGCAATGTGGCCTATGGGATCTGTAGGTTGGGGGGAGGGGAGGCATTCTGGTGGAAGTTTACTGCAATGTGGCCTATGGGATCTGTAGGTTGGGGGGAGGGGAGGCATTCTGAAGGAAGCCAAGAAGTGCAATCCTGGCCCCAGAGATAACAGAAGTGAAAAAGTAAAGGGAAAGAAAACCAACTTGTGGGCAGAAAAGATCTCACATCCTGTTTTTGTCTTACAGCGTTTTATTACTGTCAGTCACATGTGCAGCAGTTAAAGCAACCCTTCGGTCCTGAACAAATAAAGATGGCTTCTCTGACCGCACTAGTATGTATCATTAGTCTAAGACACTACAGGCTGCTCTGATTGGCCAGTGCTGTACATGTGAACAGTCAGATGAGCATGTAGTGTCTTAGGCCAACTGCACACACATTCTTCTGATTCTGCGTGTGAGGACCCTGCAGCCCTACAAGCCCTGCACTGCAGATGACCACGGGCGCTTGCTGTCTGTTGTGTGCAGTAGGTTTAACTATGTTTCTCCCATGCCATCACTAGGCGATGATGCAGGTACCCACAGCCTATTGCAATGTCAATTATGGATGGGTTGTGGGTCAGATGGCTTCCATTGACTTTAATGGAGGCAGTCTGCAGATCCCGCAAAAAAAAAAAAAAAAAAAAAAGGAGTATGCTGAGATTTTAAATCCGCTTGCGGAAATTGCAATCTGCAGGCAGATATGTGAAACTTCTACGCTCTTCAATAGGCGCAGACTATCACCCATCATCCATGCAGTGACAATCGCGGATTCCACAATTGAAATGCAGTCGTGTGAAGCTGGCCTTCGATTGCCGATGCTTTCAAGCACACAGCAGGTAGTCAGAGGAGCTGTGCAGCCGCTACAGAGTCTAAAGGCCATTTTACACACCACGATTATCGCTCAAACGCCATCTTTTGATTGATAATCGTTGCTTGAAAACGTGTGCCCATCGTGCACTTTTCGGCCATCGCCAAGTTCAGCTCAGCTTAAAATCCATTGTCCCTGATAAGAGGGACTGCACGCTGAGTTCTCCAAACATGATAACATTCTTTCAGCTGCTGTTCTGCTGGAGAACAGTTAAGATGTAGTCAGAGAACAGACCATCCACTGTTCTCTAAATACATGCAAATGAAGCAAGTTAGCTACTATTAGGCCGATTGCCCATTAGTAGCTAATGCAAAATGATCGCTCAAAACTGTCAGTTTGACAAGTTTTGAGCGATTATCTGCGTGTAAATGGGGCTTAACACTGGAATCTTCAGACCCGAGTTGTCAAACCTTAGCCTAAAGCTTTATGCCGCATGTCACATGATGCTACATCACAACCCAATGAGTGAACGTGGTCATGTTCGCTGTGACCCGACGATTGCAAGAAATCCAAACCTGCTAAACAGTAAGAAGGTGGACAGACAGGAGACCTTTACAAACAATCAGCCTACTTTATTCACGCATTTAGTTAGTTTAACTTAGATCTGTTCCAGGGGTGAGCGCAGACGGGAAGCGGCTCCGGGGATCTTGGCGCTTCAGCAGCGACTTTCTGGTGCCGAGGATCTGAAAGAGAAGAGTAATAGAGTCACTGCACAGAACAAGGCGGTTGTGAGAACGTCGTTACACAGCGGAGATTACACTTCATAATATTTGCAGTAACGTCACATGATACATCCTGACTCGTGCCATGGCCGTGTTCAAGCAGATGGGGCATGGATAATAGATGCAGACCCCGCACTCCACCAAAACACTCAACAGCCTCTTAGAGGGGGCCAAAATGTAAAGCCCTTTCACACAGCCCAATCATCGGACATATAGATTAGTTTGCCCAGTTGTCAGGCCATGAGAAAAGGACAAGAGTCAGCGGAGGAACAAGTGCGCACTGGCGGGTCGGTGCAGAAACATTTTTGCAGCCCACGTAAAATAAAAGTAAGCGAGAGCCGACCAACAAGCTCTGTCGGTCAGTGAACGTTACAGCAACCCCAAAGGCAGCCAGTGTAGAAGTCCTAATAATTAAGCCCCTCGCCTCTGTACTGAGAGCGTACAGCACTACACAAAGCAGCCATGACTTGGGGCATATACACACGCCTCAGTGCTGCTTTTTTGCGTGCGTATGGGTATATTTTACTGTACTTTTTCTGCCCTTGCGGAAAACAAGACACCTCGCTTGAAATGGCCAATTAGTTCCAGATATGATATTTTTTCAATAGAATTACAAAGCGCATCACGCATTTCCTTGCATATTGTGCACGCATGTGCGGACCCCCCCATTGACTTCTATGCAGAGCATGCTGAGTTTTTGTATGACCGAAATGCACGCGCAAAGTAAGGTAATGTGAACAAACCCATTGAAGTCTATGGATTCTATTCTCTGCACAAATAAGCCCCTGTGAGGGAGCGATTAAGGACACAGCATTCATACAAAGGGGTCATGGGAGGTGGGTGCCCTGCTGCCAGCCCAGTCGGGCTCTCTGTAGGGTCATTTACGGGGTTCATTATAGCCACTAGTTCAGGGTTGAAAGAAATTCTACAATGTGCTTATTTGAAGAGAACACAAATGACAAGTTCTAGCCTGCAAACAGATTTCATACATGGGTGTGTTAGCGCCACCTGCAGTCCATGTTCTATCACAACAATCTTTCCAAGACATTAGCGCAGGTTTACTAATGTATATAACGCCATTCAAAAGAATGGGGCTCATATTAGTGCGTCTCAACATACAAATATCATGCGTTCTTCTCAGCCATGTAAAAAAAAGCAGCCTTAAAGTGAGTTTGCATGTAGCGGATTTGCTGTGGATTTTGGTGCAGTTTTGCAGATCTCACCTGTTTAATATAAATTCAATTGACGGGGTGAAATCTGCACCAAATTTCACATCAAATGGTGCGCATGTTAACACAGGTTTTGGTGTCGACTTGCTATGGATGTGAATGCATCCTTTGAGTGGTAAACAGTATATCCGCTCCTATGACCCGGTAGATAGATTATACAGCTCAAAATCATTTAAAGGTTTTTTTTTAAATTTTCCTGATTCAGGACAAAATGTGGTCCCGGACTGAGGGCGGTGGTATATTACCTGCAGTTTTTGCTGTCCCTGTGATCTGCTGGCGTTCTGGGTCCCATTTTTGGCAGTCGAAGACTGCGGCAGCTACTATGCACTGCTGATTGGCGAGAGCTGCTAAAATGATCAGCACTGGCCAATCACAGCACAGGTAATATTGCATTGTCAGTTGAACACTACCACGCACTGCGGAGGATTAGATAGTATGAAAATTGCATTGGCCATCTTGGACAGCCAAAAAACAGGACCCGGAACAGACAGCTAACAGAACAATGACTGCAGGTAAAGGCCCATTTAGACAACGATTATCACTCAAAAGATGTCTTTTGGGCAACTTTTGAGCGTTAATCGTTGTGTCATTTACAGTACAAGGTGATCCCTCAAACGCTGAGAGATCACCATGAGTTTCGAGCAGAGGATGCAGAAGACAAGCGGGGCCACTTGCCCTCTGCATCCAGCTGTTCCCCACTCTGAGCGCCCGGCTGTTATGCAGTCGAGCAGAGGATGCAGAACACAAGTGGGGCGTCCCCGCTTGTCTTGTGCATCCAGCTTTTCTCTGCTCAGAGTGTCCGTCAGTTATGCGACCGAGCGTGGTATGAAGAATACAGCTGGACCGCTCTGTTCTTCATACCCAGCCTGTCATCAGTGAGCGGGATACAGCTGAAACAATAGTATCCGCTGTGAATCCCTGATAAGGCTCATTGTTGTCAAAGACAGCGATGAGCGACGGGATAACGAATACTGCACTATGTCAGTGGAATTAGACAACGATTATCGCTCAAAAGACTCCGGGGTCACTGGAAAGAGTTTGTGGTACAGCGAGGAGCAGAACAACCTCTATGTGAGAACATGCAGGTCTCGGCACCAACACAGGTCGTCACTCCGCTTTCCAAGCCGCTTGAATGGTGTTACATGGCAATGTGGGTGTGTATAGAGGCATTCGGGGGTCTGGGAGAGCTGGATGACAACCATCAGCCAGAAGTGCACAGGATGACGACTCAAAGACTAACGCCGACCAGCAGTAAGGACACGCTCAGCACTAACCCATTTTACTCTTTCTTCGGCTTGACGATTTTCACGTTGGCGGCGGACAACTTGTCAGCTTCTGCTTTGAACTGTGGTTTCATGGCCGCTCTGACCGCCTGGGCGCAGATCTGAGAATAGCGGATGTAGCTGTGAAGAGATAGAGAAGCTGTAAGACCCTCATGTCCAAATCCAAGTTACATGATGGTACACAGAACCCCCATGTAATCACCCCCATCTTACATCACTAGGATATGCCTTCATTGTAGGATTAGTGGCAGGTGGTCTTGTCTCTGGAACCCCCAAAGATCTCAAGCATCCCACTGGGCAGGGAATGGAAGCACGGCCTCATCAAAAGGGATTGTGCCAAGTTATAGAGTTATTTCCCATCCACAGGGTAGGTGATAAGTTTATGATCAGTGAGGGTCTGACACTTGGGACCCCCACCAATACTGAGGACAGGTGGGGGTCCTGAAAGTCCCTGCATGAATGAAGATGACGCAGATACACTGTTGTCCCATTCATATCAACGGCAGCACTGGAGATGGTCAAACTCTGTTGCTTCCATTGAAGTGAATGGCCGAACAGTGTGTATGGGCATCCTCCACTATGTATTTATGCAGGGAGCTTCTCAAGAACGGTGGAGGTCCCAGCAGTCAGACCCCCACCCATCAGTTATTCCTTATCGTATACTTTGGCACGCCCCCCTTAAGTGAACGGGATAGGTCAGTTACATGCAGTTAAGTCGCCGCGCTGCGGCCCCTTTATTCTTGGGGTCAGTAGTGGTCCCAGAGGTAGGACCCCCACCAATCATAAAGTGACAGTGCACCCTGGTGATCTGCCATCACTGTCAGAAGGAAACACCTCTTTAAGAATCCTTTCCCTCAAGGTGTATGGAGAAGGCAGGTGAGAATCTGCTCCCTCGGTCTCCCGATAGGTGAGGACCCCAGAGGTCCTGTGGATATGCTACACAATGGAGGGAATACCCCCTTTTAAGATGATCACCTGGTGTGACGGTGCTGCATCACACCAATCCTTGTGGGCTTTAGAGGGGCTGTCTGGTTACTGGACAAGCCAGCTTCAATAGCGCTGAAGGGGTTAAAATAGACATACTTACCTACCCACGGCCACCAGGATGCAGCCCTGCAGTGGTCCCAGTGGTTGTTGTGATAGACGGAAACTCAGGTTACCGCTGCAGCGTCACCGCTCATTCTCCAGGCAGCAACGCTCACATCCTGACCGCCATGATGCTGCTGCAGCAATCACGTGATCGTCACGGACCGCGGCTGCAGCAATCACGTGATCGTCACGGACCGCGGCTGCAGCAATCACGTGATCGTCACGGACCGCGGCTGCAGCAATCACGTGATCATCACGGACCGCAGCTGCAGCAATCACGTGATCATCACGGACCGCAGCTGCAGCAATCACATGATCATCACGGACCGCAGCTGCAGCAATCACGTGATCATCACGGACCGCAGCTGCAGCAATCACGTGATCATCACGGACCGCAGCGCGACTGCAGCCCTAGATACCATTACTAGTGATGACCTAGAAGAAGACACAGTGCTCAGGTGAGGTGGGGTGTCCCCCGATCCCTGAGGCAGGGCTAATAGGCGGGACTGCAGCGAACTGCAAACCTCACGGCCTGCAGAAGGCGAGCAGACCCGCACAGAGGCCGCCGGAGCTGCCGTCCTCTGCACTGACCCGAGAGCCGGCCATTACCTCAGTCCGGCCTGTCTCCAGTACGCCACCATAACTGCTGCCGTTCACTGACCGAGAGCTCTGACAGAAGGTCAGCGTGAGAATGCGAGCGGAAAAGGAGAGACAGCCCGTATGCAGCCAATCACAGAAGAGCACAGCGACGGGTGGACCAATTACGGCTTAACTGCGTTTTAGCCAATCGCGTGTAAGAGCCGGTTATATATAACCAATCAAAAGAAGCAATGTTAGATGCTGCGAGCGTCTGACGTAACGTCCGGGGCACACGGTATAGTTGTTTTTTTTTAAACTCAAATCTTTATTGATAACTAGCATTTTATAACATTGATAGGAATGCAATCATTAATACAAGATGTAAGAACTTAAAAAGAAACACTGTTGCCCATAGCAACCAGTCATAGCACAGCTTTTATATTTTACTGTTCTCTGGAAAAAATGATTGGTTGCTATGGGCAACAGTTTTTCTTAAATCATTGCACTGCAAGCCGTTATCCAGTGTTGGGGCTTATTCACACAACAGTTTTTATGTTCAGTATTGTTGTGATCCCGCAGCGGAATCCAGCTATGACAGCGGCCGGCGACCGCACGTACCTTCTCTCTCTGTACTGCGGATGACCGTGGACACGCACCATCAGTCATGCGCAGTACTGATTTTTTTTTTTTAACTTTAATATTTGTATTTTCTGTGCCGTTGCTAGGCGATGACACGGGTACGCAGCCTATCCGCAATGTCAATGGAGGTCATCTGTGCAGAGTCTGCAGCAAATAGAACATGCTGCAAGTTTTTCTCTGCTTGTGAAAATTGCCATTCGTCTCCACAAGCGTGAACGAAAAAGTGATTTTTCCATTCCTTTCCATGCATGCTATTTGCTGCGGACACCAACTATGGATTCTGCAATTCAAATCCGCCCGTGCAAGACCGGCCTAAGGCAACGATTAATTACTTTTTTTTATTTTTATTTTCAGCCATTTTTAAGATCTCTGATTGCTGTTAGTAAAATGAAGCAGTGGGCACAGATATGGATAGATGCCAGTGTTCTGGGGCAAATACATGAGCCACATTTTCTGACATGACTGTAGCGGTCTGCCTACTATCACACCAGTGTTGGCGGCTGTCACTGGTGCTCACACTTCCCCCAACAATTGCCGGACTAAACCTGCAAGTGCAGTTTGTGATGAAATGATGCTGGTAGATCATCACCCATCTTTGCGTGTCAATCTGCCACCTTTCTGGTCTGGGGAAAGTAGAGTGGATCTAGGCAGATGTTTAAGTGTATTTTCTGCTAAGCATAGCGCATCAGTATCTGTTCCTCTGCCTTTCACATCTGTACCGGAGGGGTCTTTGATCCCATTTACTCCTTTTGGGTCCAGTAAGGAATCCCTTTGTTGTGGTGGTAGCGAAATTAGCCATTTGCAGGAGATCTTATAGTCTCCCTGCTCCTCCAATACACATTCTCCAGACTTACTAACTACGATTTCCCTCCACTGAGATTGGATAAAGGAAAAAAAATGAATAACCAGGATTATGGGGTATTTGAAGGTCCCAGCTCAACAGCAATGATATTTTCAGAACCACAAGTGTACCACGGACACAGTGCATTCACTCCCATCCCTATGCGACCCTCCGATCCCACAGAATCATGATGATCTTTCCTGTGCTTTTACTGACATTTTCATTATTCTGTCAGGGTCAGTACAATAAATGATACATTCTGTGTCCCACCCACGCTGATTCTTCCATGTTTTGTATTGTTGTTCTATCTTCTCTTGCCTTGTGTCCTTTCTGGATCGCAGTATCGCTCCCCACTTATCTGATGAAGGGGTCCTCCACCCCCAAACACACTTTTATTAAATTGCCTAATTAACAAAAAAAAGGTAATTGGATTCCACGTCATCTCATGTTTTGGAAGGCTGCTTCTGACAACAACACATTTCTAGAGGTTTTATGAAGTTTTGTTGCTTTTTTTTAAACTTGTTTTATTGAAACATAAAAATACAAATAAACTTTACGGCAAACGTTTCCACGTCGGTAATAGAGATGAGCGAGCATACACGGGAAGGCGATATACGAGAGAGAGCATCGCCTTTTTCGAGTACCTGCTGGCTCGTCCCTGAAGATTCGGGGGGCCGTGGGCAGCGGGGAGGAGAGTGAGAGAGATCCTTCTCTCTCTCTCCCCCTCCCGATCCCCTCTGCAAGCAGGTACTCGAGCGAGCAAGGGACGAGCAAGCAGGTACTCGAAAAAGGCGATGCTCTCGAGTATATCGCCTTACCGAGTATGCTCGCTCATCTCTAGTCGATAACTTTCTCACCTGCAGCTGTCGAGCGGATGGGAACAGATGACGCTCCTGGAGAACAAAAACTGTAAGACGAAACTTCTGGTCACATACGAATTCACCAGGACCCTCATCGCACTCAATCATCAAATCCTAATCCTGGGCGGCTCTCATCGGAGCGAGCGAATATTGGAGTGCACGTTGTGGTCAGACAGTTCCACCATACATCCCAGACTTTTTGAAACTTTTCTGGGCATTTTCTATTCTTCTTTACAACTTTCTCATAGGGGAGGTAAGCATTCACCAGGTTACACCACTGAGTGATCCGACGGCGGCCGTCTATCCCTCCATCTCAATGCTATTGACTTACGAGCAAGGGACGGCACATCGCACGGAAAAATGCGTACATGATGCTGCCATAATTCTTCATCTATCAAACCAAGTAGACATATTTCAGGGGTACAAGGGATCGGTTTATCAAGAAGACCACTGAGAAAGGCCGTAACCTCTACCCAAAAGGAGCGTATCAATGGGCAATACCACATCAAGTGTATGAAATTAGTAGAGGGCCAATATGGCATTACGTAGTTGGGATTCTTTCCATTTTAAACCGTCTTAGGACTCCAATAGTTTTGATGTAGTATGTACAATGGTATCATTTATTATTGGCTGCCGGTAATGCTCATGTGTAGGATGCCATGGCTGTATGCCAATCCTCCTCTGACAGAGGGGGCAATTGCCTTCCATCTATCCAAAATAGTCAGTGGAACCCAGGTAATTTTAGATAGTATGAAATGGATGTATACCACCAAGGTCAAACCCCCAGGACCCCGTGGCTCTAAAATCCCTATTAGGGGGTAGGATGAAAATGCTTGATGAGGGTCAGAGAATTGTGCCCGAACTGCAGGTCTCCGCTGCAGATATCTACCGTCTCTAGGGATTTGATAGTATTGCTGCCTAATATACCCCCAACATATACATGATCTAGGGGCATAACGCCATGTATTGGGCATATGTAGATGTGGAAGGGAGCTATTGTTCCATAGAGGGGTCTCAAGTGGAGTCTCCCCATTTGCTTGTATGCCCACCACACCCCAGCACCAGCTTATGTATAGGAAGCAGTTGTCTGGTATAACATAATGTGGCGTTTCCCGCACCGTCCAGAGAGATTTCAGATAAAGTACTACATTAAGTGGTATCCAGCGTTTGGAGAGGGAGATCTGGGAGCCAATGATGAATATACCGGAGCTGACCCGCCAGGTAATATAACCTGAGGTCCGGCAAACCAACTCCTTAGGGCGCTGTAGAGTCGTTAGGCTTTATCTCATATGAAAGTAGACATTGATTGAGAAATCCTTATGAACCCCCGTGGCCAGATGTTGCAGATGATACAAAAATGTGGGTAGAACAATCATTTTGTTAAGACTGAGTCTTCACACCCTGAAGAAACGGAAACAGTGCGGCTCTGTTTAGGTTAAAACCATCAGAAATATAGATTTAACCTAGTAGAGCCCCACTACTCATAAAAATATGAACTCCTAGATACTTGAGACCCGATACTATTGGGAGTCCGCAGTGCTCTTCCTCCAAGGACCAACCCCTGACTCTATGGGGCATGAATGCCGATTTCTGCCAGTTTATAAAAAGTCCAGTAAACTGACAAAACGGTAACCATAAGTGGTAGGGGGTACCCTAAGTTCTAAAATAAAAAGTATCATGTGGTCTGCATACAATCCGATCCGCCCTTTGATCTATTCTTATATTTGGGATTGTGTCAGATAAGCAAAGATCAGAGGGTCTATGGGAATAGGGCATGGAAGGGAGATGAGGCAGATACACTATTCACTAAAACAAGAGTCTCGTGGGGACCTGCACTTAGTGTAGGACTCTCCAAATCCAAGACGGTGTCTATCTAAAAGATATACAGCCACACGACAGAGGCGAACACTTGGCTGCTTGGGCCTGAAAATTTGAGATTTTTTTTTTAAACATCCATTCTAGTAATGAACAAGGGTGCAAAGTTCTGTGATAGAAAAGAAAAAAATAATTAAATAGTTGGTGTTATTGCTTGGTTGATTTGTCTTGCAATGACTCCACTAGTGTCGCCTCGGTTAGTTATCCTAGTCTATAACTTCCAGCCTCTTTTTCCTCAGACGGTCATGTGATCTCAATTCTGACCAGATCTGCTTGGGTTATGTGGTCTAAAACTAGTCAGTTTCTCAGTTTGTGTGATGTTGTTACATGGATCTACCACAGAAACTGCCTGCAGTGGGACACAGGCACTTATCACAGTTACTGGTGATGATCACACAGGTATAATAGAGGAGATCACAGCTCATCCTCCTGACTGTATATTTATGGCCTGTAGGTGAATATATATATATATAAAAAAAAAAAAGGCAAGGATGATAACTGTCTCCCCCAGCAGGCAAAAAAATGGTATGGCCTCAGTTAATGCATCATGGGATAGATGTGAAACAAGTAAAAAGAACTCAACCTCAAGATGCTGCCTGATAAGCATCAGACAGGGGGCTGCACTGCATGGAAGTGGCTGCAATACACAGAGGAGACCTCCAGAGTGTGACAGCCAATCGGGTGAGGGGGGAGCAGGGATGGAAAAACCTGTTTTCTCCAGAGTGGCCCTTTAAACTGATCTTTCCACGCACCCTGCCACGTTACATAATCCAACCATTTTGTTTGGAATAAAGACAAAACACGGCGCTTTTCGTTTCCAGTTTTTACTGACATTTTCTTGTTGATGTGACATTACATGAACAACGTTAATATAAAAATAAACTCAGGAGTGCTAGACGTACAAAAGCCGTCAGTCTGTACAGGTAAGGCCAGGTTACAGCCCTCCCATGCGAGCAAACACTAAATTGTGTTATTTCCCAAAGCTGGTGATCTCGAACCTGTGGGTGAACCGCCGTGCTAGGGCATGCTGGGAGTTGTAGTCCCACAACAGCTGCTCAAGACCACCGATTTTAAAAAAAACCAGAACTTCACATTTACCCAGCCTAAGAAAAAGACTTGAGCCGACCAAAATGTTTCACGTAACTAAACCAAATATATTGGGCCTCATCTATCAAACCCATCTGATCTACCACAGCAACCAGCCTCGTAAGATATGAAAAGCTGCACTCCGATAGGTCACTATGGGCAGGAAACCTGCGGAGGCAGCGGCAGCCATTTTGTCTCAACGTTTAATCCATATCACAGAGACAGATACAAAATGGCTGCCATGTAGTCCACACATTGAATACACGTTACACCAGAAAAGGTTTGTGCGCAGCACTTTGGCGATTATTTATACTAAACACAGCCAAATTATGGTAATACACAAATTTCAGGCAATTTCTCAACCGGCATCGGCTGGGTTTTCTTTTAGCTGTCTGAAGCCTCAGCAGCCATATTGTTTCATATCAACGAAACGTTTTACGATCGCCGTTTCGCCAGCGAGTAAATTATGAACTTGTGTAACAAAGTGGAGCTCATACCTTTGCCATCAATGTTTGTGACTGGAGTAACCCAATTAAATTTAATTGGGTATTTTACATAAATCCCAATTCTGAGAACTTGTTTAGCTATTAACCCCCCACCGTAATCGCTGCACATGGTGGGTTACGTTGTGGTTCATTAGTGCACGAATGTGACCCCGGCCCCCCCCAGAAATCGTACCTCAGGATTCTCTTTAGCTTGGCGCCTGTTCACATTGGCGCCTGAGATTCCGCCCTAAACGCAGTCGCTAAATTTCATTTAAAAATAAAAAAAAAAAGCAGGATGACAAGACGCTGCTGCGGAACCATCTCATCCTGTAAGATGTTGGCGGTTGGAAACGGAAAAGACCACATTATAGTCAATGGAGTCCATTCGGTGCCGTCCAGGTCCATCATAAGACTGTTCAGCCAGCGGCTGCCGTTTTCGCGTGCCCATAGAGCAGGAAAGCGGAACCCAGAAGCCCCGATGTGAACAAGCATCATTAATCAAGACGTTCGCGTTGCAAATCTTATGTAACCTGACAAACACAATTCAAGTAAAACAGTTTCTTCTTCACAGATCACCCACAAAGTTCCACGTTTTCATACAATCCCTTAGCGTTATTTTTTGGCGCCGGTCTTCATGGATCTCCGACATCATGGCCGCTGTATAGAGGGACACATCTTGTAATATTTTCCAGGATGCAGTGCAATGCAATACTGAAAGTACAAACAGCAACAACAGATGTAGCAGAGCTGAATTTGTCGTTCACCTAGTTAGAGGCCGTAACACGTGTTAATGACAACGCAGAGTAAAGACCGCGCAGCAAGTGGTTTTAGGAAGGCTTGTACGAAGCGACAAACTCAGCTCTGTAACATCTGTATTAGTCATTGCTTCGGCGATATTGCCAGTTCCAGTGACACGAGGCTCGTGTGTCCGGAAAAGCAAAAACAAGAGCGTTATTTTGGAGTCTGCCAAGTACGAGTGCGCGATATGAGGCTTCCGTGCTGGTTGGTCCAATAATGGCCATGAAGCTGGTACCATAATATCACAACTGCGCTGACTCTAGAAAACGGCTTTATTGGCAAGAGGCCCCGCAGCGGCTGAGGTCATGTAACGGCCTGGTCCACGACTTTTCTTGTTCCCACTTCTCGCCAAGCTTCAATTTGAAAAAAATCCTACTTAATAAAGATACATTCTTAAATAAGAATAAATAGACGGGAGAGACGCCGCCGCCTTTCCATAGAAACACCTAGTGATGATGATGATGGTGACGACGTGGGTCATTCTTCTACAGAGGCCGCCGCTGCCATGGTCGTCCTGATGCCGCCTCTGGTTGTCGCTTTCAGATCCTCTAGTTCGGTGTTTAGTTTGTTGATGACCCATTCCATGGCATCCCGGCCCTGCAAGTAGAAGAGCAGGATGATTATGATGATGTCCCTGCATTACCCAGAAACAATGAAATCTTTCTATTTACTTCCCATTCTCCTCAACTGAGAAAATAGTGCAGCAAAAAAAAAAAAAAATGAAAGCTCAGCATTTTTTTCAGTTTTTTAGAGACCCATTGAAATCAATGATGACTAAAAATTAATTCTGTTTGGGTTTTAATTCCATTTCTCTGCTCAGAAGACGGAACAGAAAAACAGAATTATGATTAAAAGGCAAAACGCAGATGTAAATGTAGCCTTTACAAAAATGTATTAAAGTGGTTTTCCAGGACTCCAATATTGATGAGCTATCCTAACAGATCACATCATTGGGGATCCGCCACTGCTTAAGGTCACGTGACTGAAGGGGCCGTGGCACCCAGGTGAGCAGTATGACCTCTTCCCATACCTGCAGCGTCACATTCATCGGTCACGTGGCCTAAGATTCAGCTGCAATAACACGCACAACCACTATGAAACGTACAGCGCTGTGTCCGATATGCAGTAAAGTGGCCGCAGCGGTCATCTGGGCACCGTGGACACTACAGACAGATGATAGTTTGGGGCTCCGAGAGACAGACCCACACAGAGGAGATATTGAGGATGGGTCATGAGTATGCGAAGGTACTTTACATGGGATCAGTCAGGAGCTTCAACAGCAGACATGTATCCCAGCGATAGTCGCTCCTCTACAGGAGCGAGGATCACTCAGTAACAGAGGCGGACCGGGCCGGAGATCGCTCTGACCGCCCGCCTCCATTCACAATAAATAGGCCGATGGTCAGTTGATTTTTGTGCCTGCAGAAACTGAACGAAAATTGACGTCACTTCTTGCAGCTTAATCCTTAGTGTCGGATATTCCGCACGCGCCCCATTGTGTGTGATCCGGGTGAATGCTGGCGGCATCCAAGCTTAACAACGACCCTCCAGTGCCAGGACAAAATTATGTCAGAGAACCGGAGGGGTTGGAGATATATTACTGGCACTCGCTCGTCTCTGCCGGCCGTCCACCGCTTCTGGTCCCGTTTTTCGGACGTCCAAAATAATCGCTACTATTTTCTATCAAACCATTTGCCCACTGCAGCGCGCTCAGAGGGCAGATATTGGCAGTCCTGACACTGCGAATGCACTACGGGGATTAGGAAGGCTGAAGATTGCTTTGGCCATCTTGACGGCTGAAACAGGGACCAACAACTGCAGGTAATCTACCAACCGCCCTCCTGGGATAGGACCGAGTCTCAAAAGCGGAGAGTTGCTTTAAATACACAGACTTCTGTCATTTTGAAATGGATTTCCCACGGCGCATGGCCCGCTAAGGAATACAGGCTCAGGGAAGAGAAGACACTAGTAGGAACAAAGGAAACCGCACGACCAATCCTAAGACTATATAGGTGCCAAAGGTATAATAAATACCACCCCAGCCGACATGTTATATAAGGGCACGTATAAGATGGAAGGGGGTCCCTTGCTTGAGGCAACCCTCCACAAGAAAGTAAAGCTGCGCACACTCAGACTTCAGCCTTCTATGTATTACATGGAGGATCAGTCATTAAATTGCCACCATGTAGTACCACATTTCCCCTGCAGAGGCCACTGCAGGAATAAAAAGCTGTGTCTGTCGGGTTACAACTACCCGTCTGTCAGCTGTTTGCCAAACACACCGCCATTCAGCTACAATCTTGATCTACATGAATGAGCCTCTAGGATACAGGCAGATTGCGTCACCTTTGGTAAATCTCTCCCCCAACACAGCCGGAGTGGCATTCTACCCAACTAACCATGTGGGTACTGCCATGTCATTACCACCACTTACCTTGTTGGCATTGCTGGATATGGTGTTTGCCATCATTCCCTCCAAATAGCTGCTCAGACTGACTCCTTTCACAGTTATAATGGCTTCCTGGGTCAGGACCGTTCTGAAAGCACAAAACAGGATTATACAGGGGTGAAAGCACCACCCACCATTAAAGGGATTGCCCCCTTCATATAGCCCCGTTGTGGTAGAAAGTTCCCCCAACAGTAATCACAGACACAGTGACTCTTGTTGCTCCAACCCCCAGCAACCAGATATCATCTGTATGGGAAGCCGACAAGTGTTAACTTTCCCTGCAGCGCCTCTGCAGGAGATATGAAGTATTACACAGTTAGGGTGTTAGTGAGTTTTTGTGCGAGATCTGATTAATTGTGATCTAGTCAGATACCACGTGTGAAAAGGATCAATTGATTTCAGTGATGTAATTCATAGGAGGCGGTGTTGTACCTGTTCTGGTAATAAGTGGCGAGTATGGGAGCGGCCTTACCATTACACAGTTCTCATCGGTCTGCCACACTCCAGTGAACACATTATAGATAGAGATGAGCGAACCTACTCGGCCACACCCCTTTTTCGCCTGATCACCGCGATTTTCGAGTACTTCCGTACTCGGGTGAAAAGATTCGGGGGGCGCCGCGAGTGAGTGGGGGGGGGGGGGGGGGGGGGGGTGTTTGCAGCAGGGAGGGGGGGGGGGCTCCCCCCTGTTCCCCGCTGCTACCCCCCGCTCCGCCACGCCTCCCCCCGCATCTTTTCACCCGAGTACGGAAGTACTCGAAAATCGCGGTGCTCCATCGAGTAATTACTCGAAACGAGTGTATTTGCTCATCTCTAATTATAGACACATTATCTAACCTGCAGCTCGATGGCGGTTGCAATTCTACAACTTTCACCGTGCGGGGAGGCTTTAGCTGCATTGTACCCTTTTCTGAAGTTTCTCCGTTCGGTCTACTTTTGCTGCACAAACACTATTTTCTGTATTTACGGTCAGACTTACTTCATTGTGTCCTGAGGATGAGGCTTGTAGATCAGTCGCTCATCTACAGAGATCATGTGTGTGAAGCTGATCTGTGGAGGGAAGACAACACAAGTCAGGCTGGAGGAACCCGCTAGGCGGCTATGAGCCACCGGTTAAACCCGTCTCCAAATGACCCCTGGACTCGGCAGCTCACTTACATTAGAGGACTTCAGTTCCATCGTCTTCGTCGCAGGGTCCACCACCGAGTGCTCCTGGATATAGGTCTTCGTCCTTGATGCCCCAATAATCTACAAAAGAACCCCAAAAGTAATTGTTTAGTCTGCACAGAGACAGGAGCGGCCATCATCTCAAAGTGCCCGGCCGAGCTCAAACACTCCGACCTCCGCAGTGACAATGGACGCTCTCTGCTGGGACAGTCCAGGTAAAGGTCCCAATATTCCGGGTGCACCACGCGTCAGCGTACGCGAACACTCTCAGGACACTTACGGATTTGACTAGGCTGGGCATGCCCCACTCCGTGCTGAGCAGCCGGTGACTGTGCAGTTTGCCGCCGTTGTCCACGTGTCTGTTGAGGACGTCCACGCCAACCACGTTAGGGTTCATGGGGTTAGGGTATTTCTGCATGGCGGCTGTTGTAACAGTTTCCCAGGGGTGGCTAGAATACAAAAGAAGAACGTTACTGATTCTACTTCATCCGAAAACTCCGGAGACAATGAGCTGCAATTATGGTATACGGTCAGGAAGCAGACAGATGGCAGAGGCAGAGTAGGGCTGCAAGACGACTGACAGCGACACACGTTACGCAGCCGGAGAGTGTGCTACCGCTACACTGCAATCTAATGTAAAGGACGCTGCATTTCTCGTAGTTGTACGGTCATGGTAACTAGTGGGCTGCAATGCGGCCACCTGTATGTACATTGGGTTGCCCTGTAGCAGGGGGATACTACCAATTTTTGCTGTGGCCACAGTCACTGTGTAGCCATAGCCTTAAGGCATCAGTCAGGACAATCCCATCCGTATGGCCGATATGGGCATATACACAAGACAGAGCTTGGACTCCCCCAGCAGTCAAGGTAGGCGGCATCTCTCGTTCTGGGTGACCATATACGCTCATCCATTGACCTTAACGGGCCGGGTGCTTGCCAGCAGCAGATCCCAGCGATCACGTCTTCATCTTTACAGGGCTTATCCCACCAATAACCATCGCAAGGGTAGGAACAGAAGACCCCCCCGAATCAAAACAGCATCCCTGAGCGAATGGAGCGGCAGTGCGAGAACGTGGCCACTGCTCCATTCACCGTCTATGGAGAGAGGATTGATGTGCCCCACTACAACCCCCGGCCCCGTAGACATGACTGAAGAGGGCGTGTATGTGGGTCATTCTCATGGTCCGTGGGGGGCTCAGAAGTCGAACCCCCCAGCGATAATACATTCATCCCATTCTGTGCACAGCTGATGAGCTTTTCTGGTAGTAAACCCTCGTTAAGCCTGGAATCAGATGAGGGCATTACAGACGCCCGTAATACAGATCAGTAATAGCGCCATCTTACAGATATCATGGCAGCCGCACGCCAGCGGGATTTCATCTCCATTGGACGTCATTTGTTTTATTTTCTACAGGACAAACCCTGATTTGTGTTTGCTCAATAAAAATACCAATATGGAGGCAAAAATGGCCAAAAACAGGTCATGTGACTGGATACATATATTTATATCCATATTACGATCCGCAAAACATGAACCAGTTATGGAGTTACAATACGCTCCTCTGACAGCAGCCTGAGCCACATGATCGCAGGAGCCCCATAAGGGTTTATTACGCAGAGCCGTCTCTTCATGTCCGCTCGCTCTACGGTAATTACGGATCCAACCGGTCCGCCCGCTGCGCGCTGAACGAGGTGGAGCCGCCCGGATTACAGAGATATTTAGGAACGTTCTGTTCTCTGCAAGCCAAATAAAATCCAGTTGGCGGCCGTCCACATCGTAAAGTGCGTCGGTAATGGAGGTCTTAAGGGAAAGGGCGGTTTCACACGGGCATGTTTACGCACGCAATACGCAGAAAATAGAACCATTGCTTTGATTCACAATGCGCAGAAAACCCCTCAGCATGCTGGATTTTAGTGCACATCCAATGCCCACGCGGTTACGCAATTTTGTGGGGTAGAAAAGAACACACTGGGGCTGAATTAGGCCAAACAGCCTGTTACCCCGGGGGCGCGGGTGCCAGAGACAGCCGAGCAGCGGGCACTCAGGTATTTTCATCAGCCCCATTAAAATGAGTGGAGCGCCAACCGCACGCGTGCGACTACTCCATTTATCCCGACATCGCGAGGCCGTGTCGGTCTTCAGGCTTCCTGGACGACTCCTTTAAAGAGTCCTTTAAGACAAGTCGATTCTCATTTGAACAAGCGAGCGATGTCCCCGCTACCGCATTCGCTCTCGTGACGCCCGTTTACAGGCAGACACATCGTTGGCTCGTTCAGACGACAATCGTTAGGCCTTCCACATTCACTGTATAAGTGACTAAATGAGCGCCGGTTCCACTCAACGAGAAAACGGGGATGTTCAGGCCTGCACAAAATTAATGACAAGCGGATTCCCGTTCGCCATTGGCTCGCGTTTAGGCCTCATGTCCACGGGGAAAATCAGGCCCGCTACGGATTCTACATGTAGAATCTGCAGCGGGTCCCTCCTGCCCCGCGGACATGAGCGCTGAAAATAAGAATTTAAAAGTATTTACCATCCGTAGCGGGCGGGGAAGGTCAGCTGTTCCTCACGGCCGGATCTTCTTTTTCGGCCGGCGGATGAATTCCTCACGCCGGCGGCACGTCGCCGACGTGCCACGCGCATGCGCCGGGCACATCCGCCGAGCCGAAGCAAGAAAGATCCGGCCGTGAGGAAGAGAAGACCTTCCCGGCCCGCTCCGGATGGGTAAATACTTTTAAATTCCTATTTTAGGTCTCCCGCGGATCCAGACGGCTTCCATAGGCTTCAATAGAAGCCCGCGGGAGCCGTCCCCGCGGGAGACCCGCACGAAAATGGAGCATGGTCCAGATTTTTTCATGCTCCATTTTAAAAAAAATCCCTTTTATTGACCATCCGCGGGTATTTATCTACCCCGCGGGTGGTCAATGCATCCCTATGGGGTGCGGATCCGCATGCGGGAGATCCGCTGCGGATCTTAAATCATATTTTGCCCGTGGACATGAGGCCTTAGGCTGAACTATTATTATTCGCTTTCGCTCTTTTTGAACAATTATCAGTCTATAAGCCCCTTCGGGCCGTTCCATCAGATTAGTCACCGGTGAGATAAGAGAGCATGAAGCGGCGGCGCTTCCTGTGCGACACGGGAACTGCGGGGTTACAGGATGTAGAAACCACATGTGAGCCGACAACGGGGCCTTATGGCTGCGGCTACCAGAAGACCGCCGCTAGCTGAACGGCATAATACAGGTCACGTCCGAGGAGTTGTATCAGAGCAGGCTATTCTTCTCTGTTATCAGCCACTTCAGACTAGAAAGGCTGCACAGTCCTATAATAGATCACAATGAGTCTGAAGTAAAATCTCTCCACGCTCACATTTTTAGTTAATTTCCAATTATAATGGCTGATGACAGGGAGCAACAGCACACATAACAGACTAAGTCATATGACACAGTAATGATTGGCAAGAGATAAGAAGGCCGGCTCCACACTCTAATGAAAGCTGTCTTATAGAAAATCTGCCTGTTGCCCCTAGCAACCAATCACAGCACAGCTTTCATCTCTCATACTGCTGAGGTAAAATAAAAGCTGCGCTGTGATTGGTTGCTATTTCTTATACTCCTGAGGTAAAATGAAAGCTGCACTGTGATTGGTTGCTATGGGCAACAGGCAGATTTACTATAAGATGACTTTCATAAGAGAGTGTGGAGCCGGCCCGCTCCTGCATTGCCGCCCTGTAGCAGGTACTATATCCTTCCTCATGTTACACAGAGCCGGCATGTGTGCTGTAATGGAAAGAAGCGTGATAGAGAGGAAGACGGCCGTCCCCGCAGCCCAACCCCCGACCCTGGAACATTCCAGTGCTAATGGGAACCGCATGCCGGCCCATCACTGCCACCAACATGGCTGCCCCCCTCCCCATACAGTGCAGTCAGCCTGCTGGATACAACGGCGGCAATCCGGGGTGTGAGACCGTCTGCAAGTAAGATGGCATTTATAAAGGCGACACCGACCTGACTGAGGGGGCCTGGAGTCCTGCGATGGCGGCCGCCCTGCGCTTCATGTATGTAAGGCAAGATCTATGTTACCTGCGGGCTCAGGCACCGGCGGATGGCGTGCGTTAGGGCTCGTGACCCCTGGCGCTCTCCGCCGCGTATTACGTGTTCGCTGCACGGCCGCGGGATACGTGGTGAATGGAGTTAATGGGCTTTCACGGATCCATGCACGAGAAACACACCGCCGCACGCTCTACCTCCCGACGCACCGCGACCCCTATACATTTGTAAAGGCAGCGTATGTGACGCCCTGCATGCGCAATACATTGTTTACAGGCGCCGATCCATATACAACGCCGCTAGGAAACAGAGCGGGGAATTAAAAAAAAAGACAAAAGTCAAACTGCGTGCAAGATATACGGTCATGTGTAGCGAAATCACAGCCGTAAGCGGCTCTGCCGGCAGACACGGAATTCATAAACATGAGGTATAACGAAACGTGTGCTATTGTGGTGCGTATTACACATCACTACGGGCCGGCTGCACACAGGTGGAGCCCGCGGCGAGAGGACAGTACTGACCGCCCGGATCCTCTGCGCCGCTGTGCGGGTCCCTACATCCACTCCACTACAGATGTGGGCGGGGCGTCGTCATGTGGGTGGGTGCACCGCCGCACATATGCAGTGGAGGTTTTTTGGTTTTTTTTATATAATCTCCCGCTTTCCCGTGGATCGGGGGCTCGTCCGCAGTGTCAGCTACGATTGTGCCGCAGATCAGACGGCTTCCATTGACTTCAACAGCAGCCGTCCCTGTGGGACCCGCAGAAAAATCCCACAATATCAGAGCCCATTTCATTTTCTGTTACACGGGCCGAGAATCGTCTAACGGGGACAGGCGATCACCAATATCGTCGCTTGTCCCCGCGGCGAGATGACCGCTGAGCAGTGCGCATTTTTATACTCCATTGCAAGTGACTGCGTCTTCGTCAGCTGATCATCGGTCCCTTCACATCGCTGTGCGAACGGCTTGGGAGGAACATTCAAGCACGATAAGTCAGACCATCGCCCCATTCTACTGTACAGGTGCGAGGCAATCTATTACTCCCTGTTATCAGCCAGTAGTACTCTGCAACAGAGACACCTGACTTGGTCCCCGGACTTTGGGAGAAGCGGCCCTTTAAGAGGTGCCCGTCCTCACTGATGAGACCTGTCTGATAACCCACCATCTCATTCACCAGACATTTACCCACCGGCGGCGCCGCACGTGCCAACGCGGACTGAGCGGTTGGGTGGAAGTCGAGGAATGTCTAAAGACGATTATACATTTGTCACTAGAACAAGACTATCAAACTACAAAGACTAACGAGTCATTAAGAAAGCTCTCACAGCGGTGTGTAATTAAAAGAAGCAGCCAGACGAGTCCTAGCGAACCGCAAGTCCCAGCATGCCACGGTGGAGTGTAGCTGGTTATAGGATTATGTGACCCATCAGCTCTGCTGACTAGTCTGAGAGTAAAGACTTCCCCATGGAATGATAATTCTGGAGATGTTCCTCTGTTGTTCCTCTTGGAAATGTGTGTGGCGTTAACCATCCTCTTTGTGAACGGGATCTCAGTCTCGGGTACGCGAGGACGGACCTACTGACAAGGAGCATGGTGAAACCTGCGATATTATTGTATCTTGTCACCACCGGAAGCTAGGGGTTTGAAAGGGCTTCCATGGAGGAAGGCCCCTGTCACACCCTGCTTATATGTTTCCAGGAGGAGCAACAGAGGAATGGCACAGGGCAGAGATCTAGCTGAAGAATTATTATTGCACGGGGAAATAACATAATTAGTAAGGAGAGCAGAGAGGTCGCATCTAAGTGGATGAGAAACAGCGACGAGGCTTCGTAAAACGTACCTGCGCTAGAGAATAACCAACATTTTAAGAGTAGATTAATGCAAATGTTGTTCTCTGTTATCAGCCAAGGTGAGGGGAGGTCATCACGGCCTTCATCACCAGTCATTATGGCAGCCCGTTACTTCTACAGACCCGTGCAGGGCAATGTAGTGTCTCCAGGTCTGGGGCATGCTGGGAGTTGTAGTTTTAGAGCTGGTGACACGCTAAACGATTTTGGCCCTCATTTTGCATCCATAATACATACGTGGGTGCTTTAGGAAAGTGGAATCTGATTGGTTGTCACGGACAGCAGCGAACGTTTCTGAGAATGGCACCCCTAAAGCGGTCATCTGCATCCGCGATCGTGTGGTCACCACAGGCGATCAGTCTGTACTCCTGTTGCACCTTGTATGAGGATGGAACCGCCATCCTGTTATAGAACTCCAACCCAGGATGTCTTTTGCCTTAGATCACAGTTCAGGGGAGCTGTGATCGCTCAGGGAATAAAACTACAACTCCCAGCATGCCTTGCATCTATAATCCGATTGTAAAAGGTAGAATAGGGCTCGTTGGGCATTCTGGGATTTGTAGTCCCATTAAACCGCCGCTTATCCAACCTTGTTCTGGAACATTCCATCAGGAGACTATGAGACACGATAATCCCCCGTACAGACGGATGAGCCCCCCGATACTCACTCGAACACATGTTCCGAGGCCCAGATCTTCATGATGCCGGTGATACGATCCCTCCGCCCGCCAGACGCAAAGTGACACGGACGTCCGACCAGAGTGCAGTGCAGCCCGCGCGGCCACCAATCAGAGGCCGAGACGTCACGGGTGACGTTCCCTACTTGCGTCATGTATTCCCGCCCTTGACCCGGCTTTGTTAAAGGGGCAGCAGGTGACCTTCACGTGCCAGGCGGGTGTCACTGCGGAGGGACCCTGAGCAAGGACGGGGAGAGGGCGGCCGAAAGTCAGGGACCCAATACATCATCCGAGTCAGAAGAAGAACACACGGGGAAAGGAGTGGATAGTCCCTAGTAATACTACCAAGTGTAGTACCCCATAGTGCCAGCAGAGAGCCCCCAGTAATACTACCAAGTGTAGTACCCCATAGTGCCAGCAGAGAGCCCCCAGTAATACTACCAAGTGTAGTACCCAATAGTGCCAGCAGAGAGCCCCCAGTAATACTACCAAGTGTAGTACCCCATAGTGCCAGCAGAGAGCCCTCAGTAATACTACCAAGTGTAGTACTCCATAGTGCCAGCAGAGAGCCCCCAGTAATACTACCAAGTGTAATACCCAATAGTGCCAGCAGAGAACCCCCAGTAATACTACCAAGTGTAGTACCCCATAGTGCCAGCAGAGAGCCCCCAGTAATACTACCAAGTGTAGTACCCCATAGTGCCAGCAGAGAGCCCCCAGTAATACTACCAAGTGTAGTACCCCATAGTGCCAGCAGAGAGCCCCCAGTAATACTACCAAGTGTAGTACCCCATAGTGCCAGCAGAGAGCCCCCAGTAATAATACCAAGTGTAGTACCCCATAGTGCCAGCAGAGAGCCCCCAGTAATACTACCAAGTGTAGTACCCCATAGTGCCAGCAGAGAGCCCTCAGTAATACTACCAAGTGTAGTACCCCATAGTGCCAGCAGAGAGCCCCCAGTAATAATACCAAGTGTAGTACCCCATAGTGCCAGCAGAGAGCCCCCAGTAATAATACCAAGTGTAGTACCCCATAGTGCCAGCAGAGAGCCCCCAGTAATAATACCAAGTGTAGTACCCCATAGTGCCAGCAGAGAGCCCCCAGTAATAATACCAAGTGTAGTACCCCATAGTGCCAGCAGAGAGCCCCCAGTAATGCTACCAAGTTTAATGCCCCCGTACATAGTGCCAGCCAGCATGGGCTTATTAATACTACAAAGTAGAGTGCCCAGAAACATGAGGCAGCTAGAATGGCCTAATCTGTACTAGAGTACCCCCATAAATGGTGCCAGCTTAAGTACCGTATGCCCATAAATACTGCCGCTCATAGTAAATAATGCCAAGCAGAATCACCTCATTCATACTAGAAGAGTGCCTAAATAAATGGTGCCAGCTGGAATGTCCACATGCATACATCCATCTGGGCATGCCCCATTCAGTAGTGCCAACTGCTATGTATATCTCCAGTATGAATACTACCAAGTGGAGTAAGTATCCCAAAAAATAGCGCCAGCGGAATGCCCTCATGGATGGGGCCAGCTGGAGTATCCTCATAAACAATGCCAGCCGGAATGCCTCCATTAATACTACGAAGTAGGGGTACTGTCATCAATGCTGCCAGCCAGAAGGTACCCATTCTGGGGTCCCAGCTCAATTAATTTGGAAGGCAGCTGGTCAAGGCCCTCGGCTCCCCAAATTCTGGCTTTGGCGACCCTGCTGGCTTCTCCCCTTACGATGGTCAGGGTCATACACCTCAGACATCACCAGACTTCCCTCCCCCATCATTGTAGCGTCCATATTCCTCAGTGTTAGATACACGGAGAGATTTGTGGTAATAATCGGAATATATTCCCCAGTCATCGCAGAGGACCATGTGACCAAATGTGCGCCAATCCGTGTGGAAAGACATTTATAGGAGTCAATAGAAAGTCTTATATCAATGGTCAGCTCTTCACCCACCTAGAGGGTGCATGGCCAGCACATGTCAGTAAATTCCCCAGAAGGGAGGTCAGGAAATACCGGTGTGGGGTGTTCTTGTGTGGGAACCTTCCAGTAGTCACACTAATACTGATGGTATGAGATAATCCGTATATTGTATAGATAGATGGTGAGAAGTGATTTAGTCTGGATGTTATCACACATGGCTACGGACATGTATCCCGGTACGGCGCTGGATCATCAAGCACTTGTGACAGTAACCTGATTATTATCTCCCACGAAACTATTAAGGCTGGTCTTCTACTAACAAGCCAGCGCTGACCGACAATGTTAGGGGGTGTTGGGACCAGTGGATGTGTGAGGGCACACAAGGTGATCGGGCTCAGGACCTCCCTACAGACCACCAGTAGAGAGGAGCGTCTGATCAGACTGTTAGGGGGTGTTGGGATCAGTGGATGTGTGAGGGCATACAAGGTGACTGGGCTCAGGATGCCACCTACAGACCACTAGTAGAGAGGAGCGTCTGATCAGACTGTTAGGGGGTGTTGGGATCAGTGGATGTGTGAGGGCATACAAGGTGACTGGGCTCAGGATGCCACCGACAGACCACCAGTAGAGAGGAGCGTCTGACCAGACTGTTAGGGGGTGTTGGGACCAGTGGATGTGTGAGGACACACAAGGTGACCGGGCTCAGGATGCCCCCCCTACAGACCACCAGTAGAGAGGAGCGTCTGACCAGACTGTTAGGAGGTGTTGGGACCAGTGGATGTGTGAGGGCATACAAGGTGTCCGGGCTCAGGATGCCCCCTACAGACCACCAGTAGAGAGGAGTGTCTGACCAGACAGTTAGGAGGTGTTGGGACCAGTGGATGTATGAGGGCACACAAGGTGACCGGGCTCAGGACCCCCCTACAGACCACCAATAGAGAGGAACCCCCCATCATTGTAGCGTCCATATTCCTCAGTGTTAGATACACGGAGAGATTTGTGGTAATAATCGGAATATATTCCCCAGTCATCGCAGAGGACCATGTGACCAAATGTGCGCCAATCCTTGTGGAAAGACATTTATAGGAATCAATAGAAAGTCTTATATCAATGGTCAGCTCTTCACCCACCTAGAGGGTGCATGGCCACTATGTGTCAGTAAATTCCCCAGAAGGGAGTTCAGGAAATACCGGTGTGGGTTGTTCTTGTGTGGGAACCTTCCAGTAGTCACACTAATACTGATGGTATGAGATAATCCGTATATTGTATAGATGGTGAGAAGTGATTTAGTCTGGATGTTATCACACATGGCTACGGACATGTATCCCGGTACGGCGCTGGATCATCAAGCACTTGTGACAGTAACCTGATTATTATCTCCCACGAAACCAGTAAGGCCGGTCTTCCATTAACAAGCCAGCGCTGACCGACAATGTTAGTCAGTGGTGATTCCTTCTGGCTATACAGGCAGATGATTGACTATACTGACAAACGTATGATTAGATGAACGGTCTTGTCACCGGAGGCCCTAAAAGTGGTTCCCCCCTTGGCCTATAAGAGGCTCTCGGAGGCCCCTTGTGTGTAGTGACCTCTTCTTCCACTTGTGTAGAGCTTGTTGGCCACTAGACGCCTCTATAATGCAGAGAAGAGATTTCACCCCGTTACCAGAGTCTGAGAGGGGCACATTATTGGGATGTGAGAAGCTGGAGGGTCATATCAATGAATTGTCCCCCACCGGGCCGTTCTGACCAGACTGTTAGGAGGTGTTGGGACCAGTGAATGGGGTCACACAAGGTGACCGGGCTCAAGACCCCCGACAGTCCACCAATAGAAAGGAGCGTCTGACCAGACTGTTAGGAGGTGTTGGGACCAGTGGATGGGGGCACACAAGGTGACCGGGCTCAGGACACCCCCTACAGACCACCAGTAGGGAGGACTGTCTGACCAGACTGTTAGGGGGTGCTGGGACCAGTGGATGTGTGAGCGCACACAAGGTGACCGGGCTCAGGACGCCCCCTACAGACCACCAGTAGAGAGGAGCGTCTGACCAGACTGTTACGAGGTGTTGGGACCAGTGGATGCGTGAGGGCACACAAGGTGACCGGGCTCAGGACGCCCCCTACAGACCACCAGTAGCGAGGAGCATCTGACCAGACTGTTAGAGGGTGTTGGGACCAGTGGATGCGTGAGGGTACACAAGGTGACCGGGCTCAGCACGCCCCCTACAGACCACCAGTAGAGAGGAGCGTCTGACCAGACTGGTAGAAGGTGTTGGGACCAATGGATGTGTGAGGGCACACAAGGTGACCGGGCTCAGGGCGCCCCCTACAGACCATCAGTAAATAGGAGTGTCTGACCAGACTGTTAGAGGGTGTTGGGACCAGTGGATGTGTGAAGGCACACAAGGTGACCGGGCTCAGGACGCCCCCTACAGACCACCAGCAGAGAGGAGCGTCTGACCAGACTGTTAGGGGGTGTTGGGACCAGTGGATGTGTGAGGGCACACAAGGTGACCGGGCTCAGGATGCCCCCAACAGACCACCAATAGAGAGGAACATCTGACAAGCACCAGCAGCTCCAACTGTTTCATTGTCTGCCATCCAGAGACAGGGGGCGCCATCGTTACATCCCTGTTTCTGTCACAACCATTTCCAGGCGCTTGGCTGAAGGACATTTGGTCTCGCGGCCCCCATTACATGTACGGCCTCTGATGCCCACCATCGCCTCTCTTTGCAGTGTTGTGAACGATGAAACTGGACACTACGGAGGGGTATCGGGTCGTCTTCAGTGATGAATCCAGGTTTAGTTTGGGCGCTGACGATGGCCATGTTTGTGTCTGGAGACCTCGGTGTGCGCCTCAATCCTGCCTTTGCTGTGGAGCGGCACTCTGCCCCCTGCTGGTATGATGGTCTGGGAGCCATCACATATGACAGCCGGTCACCCATGATTGGGAAGACTATGGAACTATGCATGTCTTATAGGATGACGGTGGCCGATAATGTCTGCTGTTGGCCGTTGGCCGTCTGGGTGGAGTTGCAGTTGCACGCGTTTTTCGCTGTGAGGGGCCCGGCCGAAGACCTCTGACACATCAGCGTTATTGTTTTATCCATGTGTCACATGTGAAAGAAACATCTGGCACACAGACAACATACAGACCCATTCATTCAGTGGGCAGTGAGGTTTTTTTTCTAGTAGACACGCTGCCCGAGGCATGCTGTGCCCGAGCCTCTTGGGCACATGGTAAGTGTGTGCCCGCCCTCTCTGAATGGACTGCAGGAAAGCAGTGAGATTGTGCTGTTGTGTTTAACGCACATTGATACATTGTAACAAACCCCTCAGATGTGAGCAGGCCTCGGTCATGAGGGAAATTAGAATGTTTCCATTCACTGACAGAAAGCAGAGGTTTTACCACGAGAAACTGAAAAGCAAAGTATATTACAAAGTTGCAGAACTCTTCATTTTACAGTGATTATAACCCGAAAAGCCCTTTTTAGGCCGCTCTCAGATTTGTACGTTGCGAGACGCACGAATTTGGACGCCATTCTTTTGATTGAGGTCATACACGTCAGCAATTTTTTTTCTCCCACATCGGGAGATTCTCCCACAGTGCGGGAAAAAATTGCGCCATGTCCCTCGGAACACATCGCCCATTGTTTTCAATCGGACAGGAAACGGATGGCATGGCGTGCGATGCGAGGTTTCCCATTGGGAACTTATGCCAAACCTCCGATGGGGCTTCCAGCTGCGCAGAGCATCGCAGCCTCACCCAAGTGATGGGAGTAGTTTTTTACAAAATATCTCCGCTGGTATATCGCACCTACAGGAGCGCGATATCAGGCTGCGTTTCACGGGCGAGTGTAATATCAGTCGGAGGAACTCGGAATGATATCGCCATTGCAAACCCGCGATTGTTACGCGAGTGCGATGCGTTTGGCGAGAAAAACGCATGTGAAAATCACCCGCTATTACCTTTGGGATCAAAAATGCGAAGTACTCACATGTGAGCGCGGTGCGTTTTTTACTTATTTTTCTCCTCCCATAGGGAAGAACTGGCAATTCTCTCGCAACGCTTCATCTCGCAGCGGCGCAAGAGAAAAATCGGACATGTAAATGCACTCATTAACACGATGGGGTCTTTCCCCGTGCGATTTCTGCGCATCTCGCAACACACAGAAATTGTGCGCTAAAACCTCCCTTGTAGATGCGGCCTGGAGCTGACATTACTCTTCATCTGAAGGTGATGATTTAGGAAGCGTTGTTCCCATCCGTAAATAGCGCTGGTTCCCACGTGCCGCGTCCAGGACGGTTATATTTAGGCTTGTGTGGCGTTCTGTCCATTATATAACAGTGCCCCGCTGATGCCGTACCCTGGCATTACTACTAATAGCGCAGGCTGCCAGGGACAGGGCTCCACCCGAGGGATGATGACGCAACACGCCAGGTTGTGTAACTGGGTGAGAGGTGACAGCGTGTTCCGTCTCCACCGGTGTCATGTGACAAGCAGAGTGTTAGCAGATACAAGCTGACGCCAGGAACTTCTCTGCCTCCAGGACTGTCCCAGATCAGGGAGATACGAGAACTTACAGTCACCGACCGCCCTCCATTACCAGCTAGCTGTTACACTGTAATTAGGACTAATATTCTGCGCTGATTCATCTCTTCATATATCTTTAGAGCAGCTGGGGCTCCATTTTTCTGACAACTGTGATCCAAATCCCTTGCATCGACAGAGACATAAATGATAACATTTTATCTCCTTGCATCCGCCACTAGGGGGAGATTATTATTTATATATTGAGATGTGCCTAACTTTTCAGCATTCGGTGCTGCGTGGGTACATGAGGAATAACAGTTTGTGGCCATTATATGATTTGTATCCTGCATTTATCACTGGTTTTCTCCTCTACAGGTACAATGTAATTCTCAGTCTTCTCTGAGCTGGTGGGTGTAGACTGCTGCTATGATGTCACCATACACTGAACACATAGGAGAGCAGGATCTCTTCTCTATCTCTGGGCTGGTGGGTGTAGACTGCTGCTATGATGTCTTCATACACTGCACACATAGGAGAACAGGATCTCTTCTCTATCTCCGAGCTGGTGGGTGTAGACTGCTGCTATGATGTCTTCATACACTGAACACATAGGAGAGCAGGATCTCTTCTCTATCTCTGGGCTGGTGGGTGTAGACTGCTGCTATGTCGTCCCCATACACTGCACACATAGGAGAACAGGATCTCTTCTCTATCTCCGAGCTGGTGGGTGTAGACTGCTGCTATGACGTCTTCATACACTGAACACATAGGAGAGCAGGATCTCTTCTCTATCTCTGGGCTGGTGGGTGTAGACTGCTGCTATGATGTCTCCATACACTGCAGACATAGGAGAGCAGGATCTCTTCTCTATCTCTGGGCTGGTGGGTCTAGACTGCTGCTATGATGTCTCCATACACTATACACATAGGAGAGCAGGATCTCTTCTCTATCTCTGAGCTGGTGGGTGTAGACTGCTGCTATGATGTCTTCATACACTGTACACATAGGAGAGCAGGATCTCTTCTCTATCTCTGGGCTGGTGGGTGTAGACTGCTGCTATGATGTCTCCATACACTGCACACATAGCAGAGCAGGATCTCTTCTCTATCTCTGGGCTTGTGGGTGTAGACTGCTGCTATGATGTCTCCATACACTGTACACATAGGGGAGCAGGATCTCTTCTCTACCTCTGAGCTGGGGGGTGTAGACTGCTGCTATGATGTCTCCATACACTGTATACATAGGAGAGCAGGATCTCTTTTCCTTCTCTGAGCTGGTGGGTGTAGACTCCTGCTATGATGTCTCCATACACTGTACACATAGGAGAGCAGGATCTCTTCTCCATCTCTGAGCTGGTGGGTGTAGACTGCTGCTATGAGGTCTTCATACACTGTACACATAGGAGAGCAGGATCGCCTCTCTATCTCCGAGCTGGTGGGTGTAGACTGCTGCTATGATGTCTCCATACACTGTACACATAGGAGAGCAGGATCTCTTCTCTATCCCTGAGCTGGTGGGTGTAGACTGCTGCTATGATGTCTCCATACACTACACACATAGGACAGCAGGATATCTTCTCTATCTCTGAGCTGGTGGGTGTAGACTGCGGCTATGATGTCTCCATACACTGTACACATAGGGGAGCAGGATCTCTTCTCTATCTCTGAGCTGGGGGGTGTAGACTGCTGCTATGATGTCTCCATACACTACACACATAGGACAGCAGGATATCTTCTCTATCTCTGGGCTTGTGGGTGTAGACTGCTGCTATGATGTCTCCATACACTGTATACATAGGAGAGCAGGATCGCCTCTCTATCTCCGAGCTGGTGGGTGTAGACTGCTGCTATGATGTCTCCATACACTGTACACATAGGAGAGCAGGATCTCTTCTCTATCCCTGAGCTGGTGGGTGTAGACTGCTGCTATGATGTCTCCATACACTACACACATAGGACAGCAGGATATCTTCTCTATCTCTGAGCTGGTGGGTGTAGACTGCGGCTATGATGTCTCCATACACTGCAGACATAGGAGAGCAGGATCTCTTCTCTATCTCTGAGCTGGGGGGTGTAGACTGCTGCTATGATGTCTCCATACACTGTATACATAGGAGAGCAGGATCTCTTTTCCTTCTCTGAGCTGGTGGGTGTAGACTCCTGCTATGATGTCTCCATACACTGTACACATAGGAGAGCAGGATCTCTTCTCCATCTCTGAGCTGGTGGGTGTAGACTGCTGCTATGAGGTCTTCATACACTGTACACATAGGAGAGCAGGATCGCCTCTCTATCTCCGAGCTGGTGGGTGTAGACTGCTGCTATGATGTCTCCATACACTGTACACACAGGAGAGCAGGATCTCTTCTCTATCCCTGAGCTGGTGGGTGTAGACTGCTGCTATGATGTCTCCATACACTACACACATAGGAACAGCAGGATATCTTCTCTATCTCTGAGCTGGTGGGTGTAGACTGCGGCTATGATGTCTCCATACACTGTACACATAGTGGAGCAGGATGTCTTCTCCATCTCTGAGCTGGGGGGTGTAGACTGCTGCTATGATGTCTCCATACACTGTACACATAGGAGAACAGGGTCTCTTCTCCTTCTCTGAGCTAGAGGGTGGGAGTGGGGGGTAAACTGCTGCTATGATGTCTCCATACTCTGCACACAGAGTAGAGCAGGATCTTTTCTCTAGGACATCTGCTCTCCTATAACTATCTGCTTGAGGAAGACCCCCAATCCCGGATTGAAATGCATAGCATCTTCTATTTTGTCAGATTATCTTGAAGCAAGAGCAGCATGGAAGACATTGTAGAGACGTATTGAGCAGCGCAGATGTGATACAGTACAGAAGCTGTGAAACTGTAACACACACTATTAGCTGCAGCAGCATCTGCTTGAGCCTGTCTGCTTCTCTCTCCCTTTGCAGCAGCTTCCTCCTCTCCATAGACATCTATAGGCAGCATCAGACATCGCCCTCCTTCACTTCCTATTATCGTCTTGTTATCTCTGTTATGAGGGGCTGCTGATAAGTCTTTGGCTTTACCCAGAAAGAAATGAGATAGGAAGATGAAACTTTACATTTATTCCACATCCTCTCTACTGATGGCAATACATTTCTTACATCGGTATTCCAAGTTCTGTAAGCCTTGCAAAAAGAAGGATTTGGTTGTCTCAAACCAGTCATCCGTAGCAGCCATGGCATCAGAAATGGTGTGAAATTTGGTCCCCTTGAGGTGTTTCTTCAGGTTTGAAACAGATGATAGTTGGAGGGAGTTAGATCTGGTGAATAAGGTGGGTGGTCAACCAGCTGGAAGCCGAGCTCCACCACATTTGCCGTGGTCGCTTGTGCAGTGTGAGCGGAGGCGTTGTCTTGCAGGAACATGATTCCTTTGGACAGCTTGCCACGCCTTTTGGCCTTCAGAGCTGCCTTCAATTGGTCCAAAAGTTCAATGTAATACCTTGCATTGATGGTGGAACCATTTTGATGGTCGTCCACTAGCAGCCTGCCCTCCTTATCCCAGAACAGAGACGCCATCACCTTAGTGGCTGAACTTCTTTGGGCGAGGAGAACCACCGTGCCTCCACTCTCTGACTGCTCCTTGGTTTCAGGGTGATACACATAAATCCAGGTCTCATCCATAGTGACCAGTCGGTCCAGGAAGTTCTTATCAGTCTGGAAACGCTGACAAATGGACCGGGAAGTTTTCACTCGCATGCTTTTCTGATCTGTTGTCAAACATTTGGGGACCCACTGTGCAGATAGCTTCTTCATGTTCAAATGTTCATGGATAATGACACAAACCCGTTCACCAGAAACCCCCATGATGTCGGCTATTCCTGCAGCTGAAATTGGCCGATTCTCCAGTATGAGGTTGTGCGCAGCATCGACGATCTCCGGAACAACAACCTCTCTCGGTCGTCCAGGACGTTCCTCATCATTGGGGCTGAAGTGGCCCGCCAGTTCCTAACTGTAGAATATGAAGGGCATTGATCCCCCAATGACTGCGACATATCATCATGAATTTCCTTCGCCAACTTTCCTTGCAGAAACAAGAATTTTATCACTCCTCTGCTCTCAATAATTGTGAATATTGCCTTAGACTCCGCCATTTTGTTTTCCCGCGTGCCGAGATCACGGTTGCCATAAGCTACAAACACAACATTTTGAAAACATATATTAGACACATAAGGCTTTCATGTGATGTAACATCCGTTACCATAGAAACAAAAAAAGAACACAAAGCCAAAGACTTATCAGCAGCCCCTCGTAGTATTAGAGGCAGACTATAGGCCATATTCACACGCTCATTATTCTTGCGCGAGGTTTGTGCCTTGCTAGACGCACGATTCTGTAATGTAAATATAACCCATTACTTACAATTAGAGATGAGCGAACCTACTCGGCCACGCCCCTTTTTCGCCCGAGCGCCGCGATTTTCGAGTACTTCCGTACTCGGGCGAAAAGATTCGGGGGGCGCCGTGGGTGAGTGGGGGGTTGCAGCGGGGAGTGGGGGGGAGAGGGAGAGAGAGAGGGCTCCCTCCTGTTCCCCACTGCTACCCCCCGCTCCGCCACGCCTCCCCCCGCCCCCCGGTGCCCCCCGAATCTTTTCACCCGAGTATGGAAGTACTCGAAAATCGCGGCGCTCGATCGAGTAATTACTCGAAACGAGTAGGTTCGCTCATCTCTACTTACAATGGGTTTTTTTTTAAATGGGCAATTTTTTTCTTGCAGCATGTTCTATTTTTTGGGGGTGATTTTGTCCATTATTTTTTATGGAACCAGAAAAAAATTGCATCACACTTGCATGCAGATGCGATTTTCATGTGAGACAGATTTATTTTTTTTATTAACCCCTTAGGGACGCGAATCACGCGACCCTTTTTTTTTTTTATTATCATTTCGGTCTTTCCTCCTGAGAAAAAAAAATCATAACTAGGTGAATGGATAAGTCAAAGTTATCTGAGGTCTTGTTTTTCATGAGACAAGTTGTATTTTTCAGTAGTATGGTGCATTCAGACGAGCGTGTGCATACATACCAACGTGTCTTTAAATATAAGCCCTTCCCTGAAAATCAATCCTATCTGGTGTATATGAATTTAATGAATGGCTGAGCACTGTCTGTGATTGGCTGAGTGCTGTGACCAATCGCAGTCAGCACTCAGCTGTCATTCAATGAATGGCTGAGTGCTGCCTGTGATTGGCTGAGCGCTCAGCCAATCAGACACAGCCCTTTCAGCAGGCGGAGATTTTAAATCCCCACCTGCTGAAAGAACTTCATAACAGTGACAGGATCTAAGCACCTAGACGCGCCTGAGCCTCGGCAGCGGCGGACAGGTGAGTGTATATATATTTTTTTACTACAGCTAGGGATGATTTTCAGGGAAGAGCTTATATTTAAAGCCCTTCTGTTACGCCTGTCAGCTCATAGTTAATTTTGCCAGCACACTTTGTTTTGTCCAGACGAGCCAGGGTTAACAGTTCCTGTGCCTTCCAGTCAGCTTAGTAGCTCTGCTGGTCTGACCTGCTGAGTGTCGGTCTGTCAGCGTGTCCACTAGACCTCGCATTATCAGCCAAGGGTTCCAGTCTGCCTCTGGTTGTATCCTGTTTCTGTCAGCTTGTCTGCTAGACCTTGCTGTTGTCAGCCAGGCTTTACCATCTGCCTCTGTCCTGTTTGTATTATTCGTGTTGGTTCTTGTCATCTGCCTTTCCTGTCGGTGCTAGTGGGTAGTAGTCTCTTGCATAGGTACAGCGGTCCCTGCCTGTCTTCCCCTAGGAAGCGTAGGGTCAGAGTTGGCGGCCTGGACGTGTCCACCATCAGGGCTATCTCCAGGAAGGGACAGTGGCGTGGGTGTAGATCAGGGAGCCCCGCGCCGTGTGTAGCTGGGCACCCCACTAGTACTGTAACACCTTCCTTGAAAATCACTGTAGGGATTGCCAGCATCCTATTGATTTCAATGGGGCCGCCGATAGCAACAGCCGCGGCACCATTGAATGCAATGCTGCACGGACCTGCATTCACGCGTGCTTGTGCACGTATGTAGTTATGTGGGGGCTGATTTTTTTGGCGCAACCCTCTGTAGTTTCTATTGGTACCATTTTGGATTACACACAACTTTACGATCACTTTTTATTACGTTTTTTCTTCTGACGTTCATCGTGCGCGGTAAATAATGCGTTACTCTGATAGATCGGACTTTTATGGACGCGGCGGTACCAAATATGTTTTTTTTCTTGTTAGATTCTTTAATTTCAAATACAGTAAAACTTTTTTATTACCCTTTATTTTTTATAATTAATAAAACTTTTTAAAACTGATTGTTACTTTTGTTTTTAGCCCCCACAGGTGACCTGATCTCGTCGCGAGAGGCCGTTCGGACCCCGAAACATCGATCGTGGCAGTTAAATGACGCTGTTAGAATTGACTGCGGTATTTAAAGGGTTAACAGCTATAAGGGCTGCGGCTTATCGGAGCTGTTGCAAGCGGGTTTCAGCTGTAGGAAACAGCCGGCACCCCCATTGTATGGAGCAGGATTGACCCCCAGTCCACCTCCATAGAAACCCTGAACGTCCCTGAGATTAATGTACGTCCTTGAGCATTAAGGGGTTAACGTTGTCCTATTGAAATAACATGCAATTTTCACGTAGCACGCTCCGGGACGTGATGCGGTTTTCTTGCAAAATGATTCCCACCCGCACAGAAAATCGTATGTTTACCAGAGTAACATAGGTCTGAGTTTCTCGGACGGATATCGTGCTTGTCCGTGTGCATACAGCCTCCACAGGACAGCAGGCTGTGGTGCGTCTCGCAGAGGAACTGAACCCGCGCTCCCTTGGAAGAGTGTGAATGTCACGTGTATTTACACCCGCAAAAAACCCGTGCAAGAATGCTTCCATTGATTTCAATGGGCAATTCAGTTAAATTAGTGTATCATGTGCTATGTTTGTGCGCAACATAGGGCGTATTCACACGAACACATTTGTGCAGCGTATTGGGCACACAACATTTGCGTTCACAATATGCAGTGAATACTACCCATTGATTTCAAGGGGTTCGTTCACATGAGCGTATATTGCGCGCACATTTTGTTCACGCAAAAAAATACACAGGACATTTTATTTTCGTGTGTTTTGCACATGAACATAGCACATATTAACCCGTTAAGGACCAGGGTGTTTTGATCCTAAAGGACCAGACACTTTTTAGGGATTCTAGGCTAATATCGCTCATCCTCATTTTGTTTCGGACGTTTTTATATATAGATGGTGACGGTTTTGCTTAGCGTCAGCAGTGGGTCGTTTTCTTTGTTATGCATATTTTTTTTAACTTATTTTAGTAACTTTTTTTTCCCATCAATGTCAACTGTGACGTCATATAAGATCTCGGGGGTCATCCACATGGTCTTTATTTTAATTTCATACTTTTCTGCTGTAGCTGAAGCGTCCATAGGAGCCCCAGTTACAGGGAATACATCTACCTGTAGGGACAGTTATCACTATCAGAGGTGATAAAACCACTTCTACCTTCTCCTCTGGGTCCTCGGCTGTGTCTGACAGGCAAAGATCCTAATTGCTCCTGCTTGATTGCAGGAGCAGAAGCTTTAATCCCATGCCATACTTCTGCTATCGGCTGGGATTAAACCCAGGACTAAGAGTCGTATATTTACCATGCTTGTTCCTTAAGGGGTTAAACTTATTTAACTTCATTGCTTGTGCGTTAAAAACTGTGGCTGTTCCAGAAACTGAAGACAGGGGGCGTCTGTAGCATAAACAGTGCTTAAAAGAAAAACTCCTCATGAATGACCATCACAGCTGTATGTATCGGGGGGCCAGCAGGCCCCCCTGTATGTTGTCCAACGTGTTCCTGAATGTCTCTGCTTTAATGTCTTCTCTTCTGTCTTTTTTGCCAGAGGTTTCCATGAATTAGTCAATACAAAGAGAAGTCGTTCAGTTATTACCGTCACTTGTAACACGCGTTGTGTACACAGCGATAACCTCGGGCAATGTCACGGCCTCGTGTGCGGCCGGCGGTACCCAACGCCACAGAATACGATGTACTTCGCGGTGAATGAGAAGATGGTGGGATCTCCTGCACCGACTGTTCACAAGAGTCTGGAGATGTCCGTAAGCATCAAGCCGCCTTATCAGACTGTGATTAGACCAAGGACAGAGTAAAGAAACGCGTGAGCGCCACCCGCAGTGCCTACAGGGAGGTCACGCTTGTTTCTTTCCCAGAAAGTCCTCACGGGCTGCAGTGTCCTTCACAACGCCATAAAGTGCGGCGCTCCTATCCATGTCACATTGCTCATCCTGATCTCCCGGGTTCAGTTATAGGATGCCAAACTTGCAGTCCTTGCCGTATTCATTTCGCTGGGGAGACGCGCACATCTGTTCACATGAGTTCCAAAATGGCGACTCCATGGTGAGCCGTAACTTAAAGGGGTTCTCTAGGACTGCACTATTGATGAGCTATTCTCAGGGTAGGCCATCAATATCTGGTCAGTGGGGGTCCGCCGCTCGGGATCCCTGCCAATCAGCTGTTAGAAGAGGCAGCAGTGCTCGGGTGAGCGCATACCAGGCACAGCGCCATACATTTCATAGTGGTTGTATCTGGTGTAATTGTGTATGGAGTGCGGGTATACACGCAGCAAGAGAGAACAATGGGCTCTATTTCACATATATACACGGCAAAATAAAACATGCTGCGTTCTATTTTGCGCTTGCAGAACTGCGTAAGAAAATGTAATTGACTGCCTGCGAGCTACCGCCGATCACACGGGCGTACAGAGCTCACGCAGTACTTAATCCCTATATGTTGTATAAGCCAGGCCTTAACCCTTTCCAATCCACTGTCTGACATCTAAAGACATTCTGATTGAAGGCTGTACAGCTCCCATGTCGGAAAAAGTCCGGCAGGGTATTCTTACTGTATATTACTGGCCGCTCTGGTGTCGGGGGCCTCTCCAGCATGTCTCATACTGCACTACTGGCTCTAGGCAGCAGATGGCGCCATTGTATAATGGCAGAAAGAGAAAGCCCCATAAGAATCCCTGAATCCAAAATTGGATTGTAAAGGGTTAATCATACAGTATAACTCTTTTCTGCGGGTCGGTACGATTATGGCGTTAACATTGTTTTTTAGGTTTTTCCACTTTTGCACAGTAAAAATACCTTTTGGGGGATACACTGTTGTATCCAAAGTCCCATAACATTTTTTTCCACAAGACGGAGCTCTGCGAGGGCTGTACTTTTTATTGGTAGCATTTTGGGGTAAATACGGCTTATTTTGATCTTTTTTATTGTTTTTTTATTTAGACAAAATGAACAAAATACGCCTTTAACCTGTTTGTTTAACGGCTTTTGCCATGCAGTATAAATAGTGTGCTCAATGTATTGTACGGGTCATTACAGATACGATGATAGCAAATATGTAGGGTTTTTTATTCAAAAGGGTGAAAGTACGTATAAAGGTTTTTTGTTTGTTTCTTCATACAATTTTTCTTTTTTAAACATTTTTTTATGTCCCCGTAGTGGACTTACACTAGAAAAGCTCTGATTGCTATGATAAAGTATTTGAATATTATATGCTATTTGCAGATTATTTAATATACCCTAAAGATATGTCATCAGTGTTGGAGTCCCAGAAACCTCTTTTAGGGCTCTTTCACACGAGGATGTAAGCGCGCAAAAAAATTGCGGCAAACTGCACACAAAAATGCGTGAATGGATGATTTTCTTCAATCAAGCCCTGAGCTTAATTAGCATTAATATTACCCATTCACACGATTGGGAGCTGCATGTTGTGGAAAAACATTGCTGCTGTTTCGGACAAGAGAGAGATGGCGGTAGCAGCCTCGAAGTCCCTCATTCAGCTGAACAGCAAGTTTTAAATGTCCCGCTGTAAGCTCCTGTTAGTCACTCCAGGGATAAGGGAATTCCCTGGGGGTTCCCTTCATCACCAGGGACTCTCTTCATCTCAGTGGGGCTGCAGGGAACCCCAAGGGATTCCCCCATACCAGGGAGACAGAGGGCTTGGCTAGAGGGGTTCTCTGAGGGATTCCCCCATAGCAGGGAGAGAGAGAGGGTAGGGCTAGAGGGGTTCTCTGAAGGATTCCCCCATAGCGGGGAGAGAGAGGGCAGAAATAGAGAGACTCCCTTGTAGAGCCGCCTTGTCTCTCTGCTATCGAAGAATCCCTCAGCGAACCCTTTTAGCCCCGCCCTCTCTCTCTCCTCGCTATAGCAGAATCCCTCGGAGAACCCCCCTAGCACCGCCCTCTCTCTCTCCGCACTACGGGAGAATCCATTGAGGTGTTCCCTCCAGCCCACCCTCTCTCTCCCCACTATGAGGAAATCTTTCGAAGTACCCCTCTAGCCTTGCCCTCTCTCTCTCTCCCTGCTATGCAGGAATTCCCCTGTAGCGAGGAGAGAAGGGTGGCCTTACAGGACGTAATTGCACCGACTGTCATTATGTCTTTTAGCTCTTAAACTACCCATTAACGTCTGTGCTGCCACTGGGTAGTTTAAGGGCTAAGAGACATAATGACAGTCAGTGTAATTACATCCTGCCTGTAGTGAAAGTGCAGCGTCCCGAAGGGTGACACCGGACACATGGCATGCGCTGAGGAGCTGGGAGGGCAAGATGCTGCTTGTCATTGCGGCACTTACTAAGCTCCCTCCCGGAGGGACGCACGCAGCCAAGGCCAGGGCAACGCTGAGCCTCTTCCGGACACCCCCGGCATAGAGATGCCCAATACACATTAGAACAGGTGAAAGGGTTGTCATGGGTGACGCCACTGTTCCCGGAACCCACTGGCATGAACCATGGCAGGAAAATAACTGAGCCACAGACAAGGTTATAGTACCTCAGGTCCCTGGGAACGGTCAGGGCCTGGAATAACTTTACTGACTGATAGAGGGGTAGTGCCTGTAGGATGTCTGTGGACGGGACCGCAGGCAAGATCCTGGATGCGCCTGCCCAATTAACAGTCCTCTGGGGCTGAGCCGGCTGTAGGAGTCCCAGGGGGAGTCACCATTTTTTCTTTATTGTGGTTTCTTGCTTCACTGAGGGTGGCACCGCGGGGGAAACTGTAGTGTCCGACTCCTAGAGGTCCTCCAAATCCCCCCAGTAGAACCGAGGCTGAGGCAGAGGGTAGCTAGCAGCCACGCCTAGGACCATTTTGCTGGTTGGACCAGCAAGGAAATCCATCTGGTTTAGGTGGAGATTTGTAAAAGTCTGGCACAAGGAGTCTGCAGGTAACTCCTCCCCTTCTGGGTTACTGAAAGTCCTGGTGGGGGTAGTCCTCCCCCCTATTTTGCGTTTGGCCAAGGCGCAGTCTTTTTTGTTCAAAATACTTGGTGAGAAGATTTTGGTGGGATTGAGCTGGAGAGAGGAGAGCTTTGGTGATTGGGCGCAATTTTGGGTAGTCCCGGGCGGAATATACAGTGAAAACACTTGTAGATTGTTAACACATTTCTTCTTGGGTGGTATCTCTGCATCATTGCAGGCATGTCTGTGTGACACATGAGATTCAATCCTGTTCCTACCGGTAGTGACGCCAAAAAGAAGTATGGTCCTGCAGCGTCCCATAGGGGGACCCTGGACACATGGCATGCGCTGAGGAGCTGGGAGGGTAAGATGCTGACTTGTCATGGCGGCATTTACCACGCTCTCTCCGGGAGGGACGCACGCAGCCAAGGCCAGGGCAGGGCAGTGCTGGGCCTCTTCCGGACACCGCCGGCAGGGGGATGCCCAATAAACATTAGGGTTGTCACGAGTGACGCCACCGTTCCGGCATCCACTGGCATGAACCTCGGCGGGAAAATAACTGAGCCACAGACAAGGTTATAGTACCTCAGGTCCCTGGGAACGGTCAGGGCCTTGAAAAGCTTCACTGAGTGATAACTTCAATCAATACAAGGCAAAAATCAGCAGTATTCCAACTGCAGGCACAGGGAAAGATATATACAGACAGACTGGACGTTGAGAACCTCCACACCGCGAACCCAGACTTCGGGACGCCTGCGTGTGACAACTGTAAACACGTACCTCCACTCCAGCAATCCAAGACTTCAAGACGCTTGGGTGTGAACAGTTGAAGAAGAAGAAAGAGTACCTCTGCACTGGGCCTTGAGAAAGCTTTACTCACTGATTTGCTCACTCTTTCTCTTAGTGGGCTCACTCCATCTCCATCACAAAGACAAGCACTCCGGGAAACCTCTCCTCCTCTTCCATCTTCAGCATATGAGGGCTGAAGGTGCCCCATGTGTCTCTGTGGTTTTCTCTCTCAACTCCAGAAGATGGAAGAACTCCCTTCTCGCTCTCAAGCACTCACATTTATCCCCTCTCCCATCCCACGTGACAGGACATAAATTGCTACATTTACCAGACAGTCTCTATGCATTGCAGACACTTAACCCATCACATGCTGCAGCTGTGCAATACACATAACAAAATGACAAGACAGTTTTGTACAGTGCATCAACATAAGACATTACATGTATGACATTTATGGAGGGGGCCAGGAAAGCGTGTACTGGGCCACTATAAAAGAGTTAATAAGGCTGCATTGTTGTAAGTGCGTTGTGTCCAGGTCAAGCCTGTTCCAGCAATGTCATCATCCCGATTGTTGTAAGGACAATAAGCTGGTGGTGTCTGGGTGCTGGCAGAACACTGGGTCACTGAATGCGCCGTGTATGGGCAGAGCCACGGCCGGGCTCTTCACATACCATAAGTAGTTTATTGCTAGTAACATGGCCGATACATTCCATCCAAAGCCTTTACATACAGTCTTTGATAAAACAGAGAAAAACAATTCGGCCCCCCGAAAAAGTTGTCATTTTGCTGTAAAACTCGTCCTGCAGTTCCATCTCAGGCAGATCTGTAAATGATGAGAGTTGTGGTGATTAGATGGACGGTCTTGTCACCGGAGGCCCTAAAAGTGGTCCCCCCTTGCCCTATAAAAGGCTCTCGGAGGCTCCTTGTGTGTAGTGACCTCTTCTTCCACTTGTGTGGAGCTTGTTGATCACTAGACGCCTCTACGACGCAGAGAAGAGATGTCACCCCGTTACCAGAGTCTGAGAGGGGCGCATTATTGGGATGTGAGAAGCTGGATGGTCATATCCATGAATTGTCCCCCCACCGGCCATTCTGTCTAGACTGTTAGGAGGTGTTGGGACCAGTGGATGGGGGCACACAAGGTGACCGAGCTCAGGACGCCCCCTACAGACCACCAGTAGAGAGAAATGTCTAACCAGACTGTTAGAAGGTGCTGGGAGCAGTGGATGTGTGAGGGCACACAAGGAGACCGGGCTCAGGACGCCCCCTACAGACCACCAGTAGAGATGAGCGTCTGAGCAGACTGTTAGGAGGTGTTGGGACCAGTAGATGTGTGAGGGCACACAAGGTGACCGGGCTCAGGATGCCCCCTACAGACCACCAGTAGAGATGAGCGTCTGAGCAGACTGTTAGGAGGTGTTGGGACCAGTAGATGTGTGAGGGCACACAAGGTGACCGGGCTCAGGACCCCCGACAGACCACTAGTCAAGAGGATTGTCTGATCGACCAACAAGCACCAGCAGCTCCAACTGTTTTGTTGTCCGCCATCCATGTCTGTCACAACCATTTCCAGGCGCTTGGCTGAAGGACATTTGGTCTCACGGCCCCCATTACATGTACGGCCTCTGACCCCCACTGTCAACTCCATTTGCAGTGTGTCATGAAGATGAAACTGGATGTTATGGAGGGGAACGAACGGGGTCGTCTTCAGCCATAAATCCAGGTTTAGTTTGGGCACTGATGACGGCCGTGTTCATGTCTTGAGACCTTGCGGTGAGCGCCTCAATCCTTTTACTGTGGTGTGGCACAGTGCCCCCTACTGGTGTGGTATTTTGGACCTAAGGACAGGATGATTTTTGGAGATTTTCATCTCCACTTTTCAAAAGCCATAACTTTTTTATTTTTCTATTCACACGGCTGTATGAGGCTTGTTTGTTGCATGATTAGGTTTTTTGTACAGTTTTGGGGTACCTTATTTTATAACTTTTGTTAATATTGTTGGGGGGGGGCAGGGAGAAAAATCATCAATTCTGCATTATTTTAACAGCATTCACTAGGCGGTATAAATGACATGATAACTTTTTTCTACAGGTCGGTATGATGGGGACGATAATGAAATGATATTTTTGGAAAAATAATTAGTTTTTTCCACCATTGCATTCAAAGACCCAAAACGTTTTTTATTTTCCCGTGGCATGAGATCTGGGAGGGCTTGTTTTTTCTTTGCATGACCAGCTGTAGTTTTTTGGTAGACTCAGACCTTTTCTGATCATTTGTATCATGATTTTTGGGAGGTAAAATAAGCAAAAAAAAAAAAACATTTTGGCTCTGTTATTTTTTTTTTACTCTTTTTCCATATTCTTTGCTGCGCAGGTTAAACCATGTTCAGCTTTATTCTGTGAGTCGTTACGGATGCAGCGGTATCCGATATGTGTTTTTAAATTTTAATTTAAAAGAAAAAATGAAAAAAAAGTGTACAAAAGGTGGGGGAGGGGCTGTTAGATTTTTACTTGCATTTTTTTTGCTAAATTGTCCTTCACTTTTTTCTATGAACCTGAAATCCTATGATCGCTCAGATAATACACCGCAGTGCTTCTATACTACAGTGTGTTATCCCTTATCTTTGCTATGGAAAACCATCAGCCCTCCATGATTAAATGGTGGAGAGCCAATGGCTTTACATAGGGAGCTCATTCTCTCTGTTAAGCAGTTACATGCCGCGATTAACATTTATTATGGCATGTAAGGGGTTAACGTCGGGGATCGGAGTTCTCTCTGATCCCTGTCATTGCAGCAGGACCCTCTGTCACCTACAGCCAGCTCAAGCGACTGAGCTCAAGATGTTTACATGTAGAGTTGAGCGAACGTACTCTGCCAAGCTTGATGCTCGTTCGAGTATTAGCGTACTCGATGGTGCTTGTTACTTGAACGAGCATCGTGCCGTGTTCGACCCCGCCCCAGTTTTTGGCTCCTCCCCGCTGCAGCGTGCGCGTCAATGGCAAATTTTTTGGCTGGCTGGCTGAGGGGGGGGAGAGGGGGGGAGAGAGAGAGGGGCGGGGGGGAGAGAGAGGGAGAGAGAGAGGGGCAGAGAGGGGGGAGAGGGGGTGAGAGAGGGGGAGAGAGAGAGAGGGGCAGAGAGGGGGAGAGAGAGAGGGGCATGGGGAGGGGGGGTGGAGAGAGAGGGGCTTGGGGAGGGGGGTGGAGAGAGAGGGGAGAGGGGGAAAGAGAGAGGGGGAGAGAGAACACGAACCAAGAAGAAAAAAAAAATGCTTGAGTCTCCCATTGTAGTCAATGGGGTTCGTTACTCAAGTAGAGCTCTCGAATTTTACGAAAAGCTCAACTCGAATAGCGCGGACCCGAGCATTTGGGTGCTCACTCATCTCTAGTAATAAGCATTTGATTGTGATCTCGTTGCTTAGATACCTGCAAAGCATCTGGAGAACCTCAGCTGCTGCAGAACTTCATCTTAATAGATTTCAATGAAGCAGTTTCTTTAAAACTGGATTTGCAGCAGATGAGTCATGCAGTATGAGGTTCTGCAGCAGCTGAGGAACAATGCATATAGCAGCTCTTTGTAAAGAAAGGGGAGAACTTCATACCACTTATCAGTAACCAACATAAAGCTGCCACATTCCTGTTGAAAAAGAGGTTCTGCAGCAGCTGGCTGTTGTATTGCACTATATTCCGAAGAGATGCTGCAATGTCATTGCACGGTCTGTGGTGGCAAAAACTGCTCCAATGTTCAGGCACATTGTGGTGATTGGCACACTGAACACAAGGGGGCAGCAAAGTTCTGCAGTAACTGAAAAGTGGCGCTGTATTTCACCGCGATTGTTCTTTTAACCCCTTGAGGACGCGGACAGTTTTGAATTTTTTCGTTTTTGTCTTCTCTCCGCTTTCAAAAAATCCTAACTCTGTCATTTAACCATTGAGGTGATGTCTGAGGGGTGTTTTTGTGGGATTTTAGTCCTAATTGACTGTCTAGGTTATAAGTATTTCATCGTTGGCGGTCTGACTTCCGGCACAACTGTTGAATGGAGGGGCTATGGTTCTCCAGCGAGTGCCGAGTCCCCCTCTTTGTTTACCCAGGCACAGCGCCGTCTATACGTCCTTCATACATCTGATGAGTCAGGGGTCTTGGATTACGGCTCACTCACGCAAGTGTATTTTCGGTCCGTATTACACGCGTAATACAGAGCGCATAAACTGCATTGACTTGCATGGAGGTATTCAAACCTGTGTATTTTACGTGCGTGAAACATATCGCATCATGTCCTATTTGGGTGCACAATACGCCATTCTATTGGTGCGTAATATTTTGCAGTGAATAAGCATGTTACATGCGTATCTGCTGCATTTTTTTTTTACTAGGTTGCTAGGAGACCTGAAAGTTCTGGAATCTGCTCCCTCTTGCGTTTTTTTTTGGCCCTTTCACACGGGACAAAATAGGCCGCAGGACGCACTGAAAGCCGCGGTAAATTCTGCACCAAAACCTGCAGGCTACCTCTGATTTTGATGCCGATTTGAAAATGGCTTAAAACCTGCCTGAAATTCTGCATCAAAATCTGCAGTTAGATCTCGTTACAAGAGATCCCTGATGATCAACTGTAATCTGCAGGATCAATGGCAGGAGGCGTTCCGTTCCCCTGCAGCACCCCCTCAGGAGAAAGGAAGCATTGCACGATTTCCCATTAAAATCAGTGGGCTGTCCGTGTAATTGTACATCAAATATGCTGTTTGAGGACTGCGTGCGTTTTACTGAAAAATGTATCCGTTTTGTGATGCGGCCGCTACAGATGAAGTACCGGGTGTCAATGTGCCTCTTGGCTGAAAGCTGCAGCGCAAAACCGTGGAGCTTCAGGGTAGAAATGCAGCAAAACCGCGAGAGTACATTCGCACGGGTGTTCATGAACGCACAGCGTATTTATCTGCCCGTCGGTATATTCACCCATAAACAAGAACACACAAAATTGTATTGATTTTGTGCGTAAAGACGCAGCGAATATGCAGGTTCCGGGCGAATTTTGCGCATATTTACGCATGCAAGTTGGAGTTCTACGGCGTCACGAAGATAGAACATGATGTGTGGTTTTTTTCACGCAATTCCGCATCATAAGAAAAAAAATATGCTTGTAAACAAAACCACTGAAATCGCTGCGGATTACGTGCACAAAAATTGCGCACATAATACACAACGTATTTATGCTCGTGTCACATTCACGGCGCCGGGGGATTTAACACGCATGTACATGTGTCTGCTGCGTACTGTGGATTTCACATGCTGTGTAATACGCAGCACACATGTATCGAAGGGCGTTCGCACACAAGCATAAGCGCAAAAACGCTCACTCCTGTGTGACATATTTGCGGAGTGTTTTTGGCGCAGGGGAATCTCCTCCACCCTAATTTAAAAGGCTAATTAACCTCTCGAGGTGCCAGTGTTCGCAGGGGGCCTTGGGGAACAAATGCGGGAAAAATTAGAGGATGTTGTGTTTTTTTCCGTGCGCGACCACTTTCTCGTTCGCATGCGGTCATCCGCTAAACATCACATGCCACAAGACAATCTCTTCTCAGACTGCCAGGCTCTCGCGGGAGAGGTCATCAATAGTACTTTGGGCGGAAAACCCCTTTCAGCCGCAGGCAGACCGCTCTGGTGGCGGCTTATCTCTCTTTAGATTCACCGTCCCCGATCCTTCTTTCCTCCGATATTATTTGTCGTGGAAATGTTGCGCCGCCGCCATACACGTTACTGAGTCATCCAGATCTGCCGCCATCGGTGAACGGTCATGTGCGTGGGGGTCTACAGTAGGCAATCATTCTACCAACACTTTAGGGGGCTTCATGGTCCTTATTACATCAGAGCTGCATTATGGAAGCAGGAAGACCAAATCCCCCGGCCGAACGATCTATTGGCTACAATGGCGTCCGTTCGCTTCCTGCTACCTTGTCTAATATTCTACTCGACGGAAAGGTCCTGCATGCCGGAGGCCGAGAACGACTGGACGAGCGGTACTTAAACCCAACGATTAGTGAACGCGCCAACAATGATTTTTGGCGGCATTTACACGAAACGACTATCATTCACTTCCTTTCGTCTGAACGATTTTTTGTAAAGGCGCCTCCAGTTCACCGCTGGCGGGACGTAGAGAATAAGAGAAAACCTCAGGGTTCCTTCACCCGTCGCGGAAATGCTGCGGTTTTGTTATGGAATTTCCGCAGCAAAACCGCAGCTTACAGCGAGGCTTCCATGCGAACGAGTGTGAATCTTGTGCACGTTTTGTGCGTTGCGAGACGCTCAAAACTCGAGCGATTCATATTTCCATTCTTTTTGCTTCACTGCGTGTCCTACTTTTCCGCGTCCCGCGGAACGTGGCGACCATTGTTTGCAATGAGTCAGATGAACACACGGCACGCCGTCCAACGCGCACGCGAGTGCGAGGTATTGTCTCCCATTGAAATCGATGAGAAACACTTGCCGACCCTCCGACCCGCGTGAAACAAGCGCCGAAGGATCAGAATCTCGCAGAAACGATCTGAGATGTTTTTGCATCAAGACACCTGGCATTTGCGGGTAAACCGCGCTCACCGTGTGTACGGCTCACAGCATTTCTGTATCCAAACAGAGTCTAAATGTGCGCTTTTGGTGCGGATGTTGACTCGGAGTCAGCAGCGTACCCACTGCCGATTTCCAGCGCCCCCCCTCACTCACTGCCAGCGCACGCTCTCGCCCGGCACCCAGCGGCCTCTAATGAGCGCAGCGCCGCTGCTCAGGTGATGTGGAAGAAATGTTTGACTCTGGTGTCTTTCTTGTCCCGTCTCCTGGACGTCCGCCACGTGTAAACGAGTCTAGCGGGCAGCGATAAGAGCGAGGAGCAAGGATATCTGTTACCGACAGGGATCCAAAAAGAGATCAGGCTGTCGATATGGTGCCATTATGCGGGCAGATCATCCGCTCGTGGTCATGTTTAGGCTGTACGCACACGGACAAGCGTCATATCTGAGGTCCCACTGGCAAACATGAGATTTTCTATAGGAGTGCGATACACGTGTTATTCGTGTGTGCTAGAAATTGCGCGTTATTTCAATACGAAGAATAAAAAATCTCATCGCACTCGCATGCAAATTGTATCTGCACAGAAGCGCGATGTGATATTTTTTTTGTGGCTTCACGAAAAATAATGGGTGAGATAGGATGAAACGGACAGGCGCCTGCGCTAATACACTCGCCGCTGCGGAGCCTATTACCGCACGCACACGGGGTTTTTCTCTTTTTGACTATTCAAATTCCGCACTACTGCATTGAAAAAAAGCGGGAAGATCGGTCCTGCCCTATAAGTGAGAAAGACGGGGCAAGTCTTATGTTTTCTAGTGCGCTATATTAACCCTTTCCAATCCACTGTCTGACCTCTGAAGACATTATGATTTAAGGCTGTACAGCTCCCATGTTGGAAGACATCCGTTAGGGTTCTCTTACTGTATATTGCCAGCCTCTCTGCTGTCGGAGCCTATCCTACGTGTCAGCTCATGCAGTACTGGCTTTAGCCAGCAGATAGCGCCGTTGTATAAGGGCAGAAAAAGAGTAAGCCCCCTAGGAAAACCAGGATACAAATTGGATTGGAAAGGGTTAATGCCTGAGAATCCCAATAGTGAAAACGAAACCATTGAAATCCATGGTTTTGTACCACTTTTTGGCCGTGATTTTCATGACCGCAAAACGGGACACAAGCACGCCCATGTGTTTAAGCCCTAAGGATGTGTTTCCATGGCGAGTACAAGATCAGTCCGAGGCACTTGGACCGACATCACGCTTGGAGACCTGCAATAGTTTTCTGCGATTGCAATGTGTTTTGCAAGAAAAACTCATCGCTGCACGACTCAAGAAAATCGCATCGCGCTTCCATGAAAATCAAGTTTTTTTTAGCTCCCATAGAAAATAATGGGTTGTTCCTGAGCAGAATCGCCCAAAAATGGGACCTACTGTGATTTTTTAAAAATTCGGGCTAATTGAAGAATCGCCCATTTTCAATAATGGCTTCCTTTCCCGTGTGGTATCTCCTTGCATCTCACAACACACAGAAAGCGCGCCTGAGAACTGCCCATGTAAATACACCCACGTTCCGTACTGGGGGCATCTGTGCACAGAGGAACGGGTGAACTCGGGTCCAGACGGAATGAATTTGGGGACATTCCCATGAACTGCGGTAAAGCTGTACATACCCTTAAACATCGTTACCACCATCGCTGCGTGCAGGAAAATCGACCTGCAAACTGCAGATGGTAACCCTGACTTTTAGGCTTTTATTTTCTTTTTGGTCATGCCCAGGCATAAAACCAGCAGTTGGCAGCGTCTTACCGCCCTGGTTAGGTGATGGCTCCAGCTTACAAGTAGTTAAATCCAGCACAAAGCTTAGCAGACCCCCTTCCCCTCGATATCCTGGGTGATGGGGTGGGGCGGCAACGGTTCCCTTAAAGCCTCATGGAGTTTGGTCATAAAATAGGTTAACCGGTGCCGTATCGGAAAGGGTTAATCGTCCACGGCTGTCAGTCCTCATTAGCCGTCTCATTGTGAGGGCGTAAAGTGCCTTGGTTTCTATTTTCACGCTCTGTGCCGCAGACACCAGCTGAAAAGACCCCAATTCAAAAGCGTGTCAGTGGAACCCCGGTTCCCACAGGAGACGGGACAAAGGCTCGGCGGGAAAAAGGTGACGTACTACGGCTGTGATCAGGGACCACCCAGGTGACGGTGATGGAGAGAGGGGACGAGCGCGGCCACCGGACAATTAAAAGAGCAATTATTGTGTATAGGGTGAAATCGGCTTCCTATAGGACGTTAGTCATCTCCAGGAAGCAGACGAAGACCCCTTAAGGAGCTCCGAGGCAGATTTGACCATCTGTTCCGCTAACACTGGTACCTGGACTTGTGCCAGCCATTAGGGAAGCTCAGGGGATCTAGAGCTATAGATACAAGATAAGTAGATTGGGATTGCTGGCGGCTTCAGGATCAGCAGGAAAGCTAAACCAACAGGCGGAGAACTGCTGGCCTAGATGTTCTATCATGTAGAGGAAGACGTGCGGCCTTCGCACACCTCAGTTGGGCTCTTACCTGTGGCGCTGATTTCTACTGCAACTCTGCCTTCCGTTAACAGGGGCAAAGACTTAATTTACTGGCCCAACCTATATCTAAATACCCTGGGTAGGGCAAAGTGGCTTCTACCCGTCAGGGGCAATGACAAAATGTAAAGCCTACATCTACCCCAAATAGCCACTTTACTATAGACCCTGGCCCTTTCATGATTGCAGCTTCCCTCTTTGCACATGAGACCACGGAGTGCAGCATAAAGTCACCAGACAAGTTTTCCATGCGAGTTTGAAACAGGGACCTCCTCAAGATTTGGGGATAAGGGTCTTCAGCTTGTATCCTCTCCGGAATTCTAGCAGGCACATCCAGCATTAGAGGGGTAATTCCCTCCTCCCAGGTTCTGGGACCTGTACCCAAGACTCCACCATTGGCCTGTATTCACGGGGGGTGGACAAAAATATGGACACACCATACAAAAAGCATGCCTTAAGTAACATGGGATTATAAACCATATTTCAATAAGACATGTAGAGACCAATTTTAAGTGGAGGTAATATGACACAGATGCTGCCAGGTTAAAGTGAACATCTGCCTGAGCAACAAGGTTCCACTGGTCAGGGGTTTGAGCCACTCAGCTGCTGTTACCAGCTGGCTCTCAAAACCACCCAGAGCAGGGCAAGTAGTGAAGTAAACACAAATGTGGCAGGAAAGTTCTCAGCCAAGCAGCGGTCAAAAGGGCAGCTCAGAAGTAATGATTAAAAGCCCATGCATTTCGTATAGTGCTTCCGTATTTTTGTCCAACCCCTGTATGAAAATGGGCCATGATACAGGCCTGTAAGGTGAGGAACAGTGGTTTGTGGCGAGACATGGAAGCTGGGCCGGCCATAGTGCTGCTGAACGAAGAAAAAAAACTTTTTCGAGACATCCACATTGCTTGGAGGCGACATACTTGAACTAACAATCCGAGGAACGAGTTGAGCAAAAGAACAAATCCTCTTACATGGAAGTCCGTCTGCCAAGTCCTCAGAACCAAGGTGCTTTAGCAGCAGTGAATACAAGTCCTTGGAGTGGAGGTAGCTGTCCTGCCATGGTGGTCAGTCACCAGAATGGTGAAGGACTGCGGGCCAAACAACAAAAGGCCGTTACAGAGGGCCAGTTATAGCTCTCAACCGGCAGCTGCGCTTGACCTGCAACAACTGCTGCCATGGACTCCTCCTGGCGTAGCCCATTTATGGTGCCTGCATGCCCTAAACATCCTGACACTCCTCGCAACTCACTATATGGAAATATACAGAATGGCGATAATTGGAGGCAAGCGCTAGAGGTCACACTTTTACAACAAATAACAGTACAAAACATGAGGCCGTTACTTCATTAACTCGAAATACGAGCATCACCCCTTACAAATCCACATCAGATGGGAAAATCCAGGGATTTGAGGAACTTCCACCGAAGCCGGTCATCGGTGCTGGACTGCCCCAGGCCAAGGATTTCACTGCCAACCTTGTGGGGTTTTCTCATGTAACAGTGTGGAGAGTATATGGGAGAATGACATTATCAAGGAAAAACATCCAGTGAATGGAGATCCTGAGAAAAGGGGTCAGAGGCGGATGTCAGGAATCATTAGCCGTCTCATTGTCAGGGCGTAAAGTGCCATGGTTTCTATTTTCACGCTCTGTGCCACAGACACCAGCTGAAAAGACCCCAATTCAAAAGCGTGTCAGTGGAACCCCGGTTCCCACAGGAGACAGGACAAAGGCTCAGCGGGAAAAAGGTGACGTACTACGGCTGTGATCAGGGACCACCCAGGTGATGGTGATGGAGAGAGGGGACGAGCGCGGCCACCGGACAATTAAAAGAGCAATTATTGTGTATAGGGTGAAATCGGCTTCCTATAGGACGTTAGTCATCTCCAGGAAGCAGACGAAGACCCCTTAAGGAGCTCCAAGGCAGATTTGACCATCTGTTCCGCTAACACTGGTACCTGGACTTGTGCCAGTCATTAGGGAAGCTCAGGGGATCTAGAGCTATAGATACAAGATAAGTAGATTGGGATTGCTGGCGGCTTCAGGATCAGCAGGAAAGCTAAACCAACAGGCGGAGAACTGCTGGCCTAGATGTTCTATCATGTAGAGGAGGACGTGCGGCCTTCGCACACCTCAGCTGGGCTCTTACCTGTGGCGCTGATTTCATGGGAAGTCTACTGCAACTCTGCCTTCCGTTAACAGGGGCAAAGACTTAATTTACTGGCCCAACTTTATATCTAAATACCCTGGGTAGGACAAAGTGGCTTCTACCTGCCAGGGGCAAATACTGCACCAGTGATAGAATCTAAAGCCTACATCTACCCCAAATAGCCACTTTACTATAGACCCCCTGGCCCTTTCATGATTCCCTCATTGGACATTAGACCTCGGAGTGCAGCAAAGAGTCACCAGACAAGTTCTCCATGCGAGTTTGAAACAGGGACCTCCTCAAGATTTGGGGATAAGGGTCTTCAGCTTGTATCCTCTCCGAAATTCTAGCAGGCACATCCAGCATTAGACGGGTAATTTCCTCCTCCCAGGTTCCGGGACCTGTACCCAAGACGCCACCATTGGCCTTTATTTACGGGGGGGGGGGGGGGGGGGGTGGACAAAAATATGGACACGCCATACAAAAAGCATGCCTTAAGTAACATGGGATTATAAACCATATTTCAAAAAGACATGCAGAGACCAATTTTAAGTGGAGGTAATATGACACAGATGCTGCCAGGTTAAAGTGAACATCTGCCTGAGCAACAAGGTTCCATTGGTCAGGGGTTTGAGCCACTCAGCTGCTGTTACCAGCTGGCTCCCAAAACCACCCAGAGCAGGGCAAGAAGTGAAGAAAACACAAATGTGGTAGGAAAGCTCTCAGCCAAGCAGCGGTCAAAAGGGCAGCTCAGTAGTAATGATTAAAAGGCCATGAATTTCGTATAGCGTTTCCATATTTTTGTCCAACCCTTGGATGAAAATGGGCCATGATACAGGCCTGTAGTGTGAGGGACAGTGGTTTGTGGCGAGACATGGAAGCTGGGCCGGCCATAGTGCTGCTGAATGAAGAAAAAAAACTTTTTCGAGACATCCACATTGCTTGGAGGCGACATACTTGAACTAACAATCTGAGGAACGAGTTGAGCAAAAGAACAAATCCTCTTACATGGAAGTCCGTCTGCCAAGTCCTCAGAACCAAGGTGCTTTAGCAGCAGTGAATACAAGTCCTTGGAGTGGAGGTAGCTGTCCTGCCATGGTGGTCAGTCACCAGAATGGTGAAGGATGTCTGCCGGCCAAATAACGAAAGGCCGTTCCAGAGGGCCAGTTATAGAACCCAACTGGCAGCTGCATTTGACCTGCAACAACTGCTGCCATGGACTCCTCCTGGCGTAGCCCATTTATGGTGCCTGCATGCCCTAAACATCCTGACACTCCTCGCAACTCACTATATGGAAATATACAGAATGGCGATAATTGGAGACAAGCGCTAGAGGTCACACTTTTACGACAAATAACAGTACAAAACATGAGGCCGTTACTTCATTAACTCGAAATACGAGCACCACCCCTTACAAATCCACATCAGATGGGAAAATCCAGGGATTTAAGGAACTTCCAACAAGGCTGGTCATCGGTGCTGGACTGCCCCAGGCCAAGGATTTCACTGCCAACCTTGTAGGGTTTTCTCATGTAACAGTGTGGAGAGTATATGGGAGAATGACATCATCAAGGAAAAACATCCAGCGAAAAGAGATCCTGAGAAAAGGGGTCAGAGGCGGATGTCAGGAATCATTCTAATGCACAGATGCTGTACAGTCAAGCAAATTACAGCTGAATACGTCAGTGTTCCAACTAATGTGTCTGAACACACAACTTGGTGCTCCCTAGCATAGATTGGCTATAACAGCAGGCAACCAGTTCCAGCATCGTTGTGTCTAATAGAAATAGAAAGGTGAGTCTCCAGGGGGCAAAAGAGCGCAGAAATTGTATCCCTGAGCAGCAGAAAAGCATCTCCTGATCAGATGAATCCAGATTTCTGTTGCACGGAGCTGATGGGAGGTCAGAATTTGCTGCAAGCCGCATGAATCGATGACCCCTTCCTTTCAGCTTGTGGAGTACTGATGTCGGGAAGGTTCTCATGGCACATGGTGGGTCCTCTGATATCTGTAGATGGACATCACAACAAATTGCTGAGGTTCTGAAGGCCAAAGGAGGTCCAACACGCTACTAGCTGGGGGTCTCTAATAAAGTGTCAATTTAGTGTAAACGTAAATACGTGTCTTTTGAACGTTGAAACCTGCAATATTGTTTTGGTGTAGTGTGTAAACCGTGATCCGATATCGGTGACCAAATAGCAGTTATTGTGTCGCGGCAAGGAAGGCATCAAGAAGGCATTCTCTTTCTTAAACTTGATATAGCGGATGGCATAAAAAAAAGTTCAGACAAGGGATTTCTAAAGTTTTATTTTATGTCACTACTTCTAAGAATCAGCACTCGCCCCCTGAGCTTACACTTCATAGGGGTGAGCGTCGAACAGGTGGACATCAGCATCTATAGGAAATGAGTTCTCACTAATGGCTGCAGCGGTTGGATATCCTGTAACTAGACTTCCATTATTAGGATCGCCATGGGGCAGTTTAACATCTGCCGAAACAAACAAGTGCCATAAAAGGAGGCGAGGCTGGCGGGAGCAGCGCTGACCCGGGAAACATGGAGGTGCCTCCGCGCTGATCTCCCATAATCTCCCTTTCTGCGTTTTAATTTCCTTGGACTCTTCCGCATCAGACTTCTAATTGAGCGATGGAAGAACGTTCTGCCAAGTCCACGGGAGAGACGTCTTAATATTGCAGGAAGCCATCTAAATCAACCAAGATGTGCTTCATTCTAGAGTTACATATTTATTCTTAACCCCTTAACCTCTGGAATAATCCAACAGTCCAGCCCGAGTGATGCAGACATTATGGTTGTTTCCGGGCCTCTGTCTACGAACGCGACCGCTTTGTTACGGAGCAAGTCCTTGTATACCAAATCACGTGCTAGGAATGGAAAGCTTGTGCTTTAGGCAACATTCACGCCGGCGAGAGTCTCGTGCAATTTTCTTGCATTGCAAGACGCAGAAAACTCGTACAAATACGAACTCCATTTTTTTGAATGGACCTATTCACATGAGCAATTTTTTTTTCTCCCATCACAGCATGATTTATCATTTGGGGTTTACCCGGAAGACATCGCACGTGGTTTTCAATGGGACCTTTAAATACATTGCATGGCATTCGCAGGGTATTAGTGTATCTTGACGCCACCGGAAGCTAGGGGTTTGACAGGAGGAACACCCCTGTAAGGCTTGAGGGACAGTTAGGAGGGAAAGCCTCATGGGATCTGGGAGCTTTATGTACATGATGGATGTATGATATGTCACCTTCTATAGAGCCTCATGGGATCTGGGAGCTTTATGTACATGATGGATGGATGATATGTCACCTTCTATGGAGGAGGTTTTCTGGTTAACTATGATATGTTATAAAGGTCATTACTGGATCAGATGAGATGGCAGAGAGTGAGTTCTGCCCAGTGATGGACTGGTTGGCAGCAGCTAATGATTGGCTGAAGAGAAATGGCGGGAAATGCCTGTGGTTGTCAGGCAGAATCTGGTGGCCTGACAGTGGCTGGTGATTGGTCCAGAGAAACAAGCTGATAGGATAAGCAGTGAGATATGGAGGTGCAGAGATGTGGGCCATCATCATCTGGAAAGGAAGCAGCATCCCGCCCGCCCTCCCTTAGGTTTGTCGCGGTGTAGTTAATGGGGGATTGTCGCCCGCATTAGGTGGGTGGGCAGGTAAACTTGGGGAGAGTTTCGTGGTGGTAAACTGGTGTCTGTAAGACAGAGTTTACATGAACTGTTATGGTTATTGATTGGTTAATAAACTTGGGTCTGTAAAACAAAGTTTACAGCAAGTGTTATGGTTATTATTGGTTACATTTCTCCCCAAATGTTTGTAACCCCGTTAATAAACACCGCGGCCTTCTTTATCCAATATTGGTGTCTGTGTCAGTTATTTATAAGAGTTTGGTAAGGTTTTAATAAAGCGTAAGATGCCATGTCACCCTCCCCGCTCCCGATAGGGTGAAGGCACGAAGGTCCTAGAAGCACGGTGTGGATAGATTTGTCCCAGCGCTTTAGCCTTACACTCAGGGTTACTACAGTTATTAGACAGCATTCAGTCTTTTTGGGTCGTTGTCTATCAGCGGGGCACATCTTGGCCTGGCGATCTTTGCCCAGTCTTCCTTGCAAAAGCGTTCCAAATCCGTCAGATTGTGAGAGCATCTCATGTGTGTAGCGCCCTCTTCAGGTCACCCACAGATCTTCAATGGGATTCTCGTCTGGGCCAATCCAAAACGTTGATCTTCTGGAGAAGCCATTCTCTTGGTGATTTGGAGGAATGCTTTGGGTTGTTGGGCTGAAAGGTCAAATTCAACTTCATCTTTTCAGCTGATGCCTGAAGATTTTGCATCAAAATGGACTGATATTTGGGACTGTTCATAATTCCCTTCACCTTGACTAAACGCCAGTTCCAGCAGCAGAAAAACAGCCCCAAAGAATAATACTGCATCTTCACTGCGAGTCGGGGGTCTTCTGTTGATGCACAGTGTTGGCTTTGTGTCAAACATACTTTTTGGAATTATGGCCAACAAGTCCCCCTCGGTCTCATCAGACAGAACACGTTCTCCCACAGACTGCTGCCAGACTTAAAGGGGTTCGGTCAGTAAAATAAAAAAAAATGTATACTCACCTGCATCCTGCCCTGCATCACTGTGGAGTGTAACCTGTAAAAAGAGAAGAGAGAGAGAAAAAAAAAGACTTTGCCAGCTTCTGGCCTCCGATCGGACAGCTGCCGGAGAGAAAAAAAGAGAAGCAGCAGCCTCCCGGTGACCGGCTCCATTCGGCACAGGTGAGTATGTTTTTTTCTGACAGAACTCCTTTAATGGAAGTTTTGGCAAAACATAGTTGGGCTTGGAGATTCTTTTTTGTTAGAAAAGGCTTCCGTCTTGCCCCCCCCCCCCCAGACCAGATATATGAAGAATCCTGGAGATGGTAGTCACATCCAGGTAGACTACACAACCAGTACTTGCCAGTAACTCCTGCAGCTCCTTTAATGTTGCCGTCGGCCTCTTGGGCCAGTTTTCTTCTGGTCGTTTCATCACTTTTTGAGGGACGTCCAGTTCTTGGTGATGTCACTGTTGTACCAAATGTAATCCACTTCTTAAAGTCTTCACTGTGCCCCATGGTACATGTAACACCTTGGAGATGTTTTGTTCCCCTTCTCCTGACTGACATCTTCCAACAATCAGATCCTTTCATGTGCTGTAAGATCTTTATGGACCAACTAAGAAAATGTGAAGAGCTGAACTTTATATGGGGGAATCGGAATCCCTGTAAGCAATGGCAGCGGAGTGCTGACTGCTAGTTATCAGGACCTTAAATGTGATTGGCTAATGCTGAACACAACCAGATCCCCAAATAAAGAGGGTGTGAACACTTATGCAGCCACATTATTTTTCCCCACCGTAAATGATTCTTTGTTTCCCACTGGAATGGGTCACATGGAAAGTGGAAATAAATCTGAAATGATTCAGCTTTGTTGGAATTTTAACAGAGGGGTGTAGTAGAGATGAGCGAACGTACTCGCTAAGGCAAACTACTCGAGCGAGTATTGCCTTATGCGAGTACCTGCCCGCTCGTCTCTAAAGATTCGGATGCCGGTGGGGGGCGGGGAGGAACGAGGAGGGGGGGTGGGGTTGGATCTCACTCTCTTCCCCCGCTCACTCCCGCAACTCACCAATCTCCCCTGCCGGCACCCAAATCTTTTGAGATGAGTGGGCACTACTCCCTCGAGTAGTTTGCCTTAGCGAGTTCGCTCGCTCATCTCTAGTGTGAAGACTTTATATATTTGCAGCATAACATTCCCCATCGGCTCACACACTGCCATTTCCCTTGATCCCAGTTATGACAGAGGTATTATACCCTCCATAGGCGACAGCTGAGTATTCTGCTCCCACGAAGAGGTGCTGTAACTTAGGCCTAAATCCAGTTCCCTCCCAAACAAAGTGATAGAAATCTCACGACAAAATAAGGAGACTTACAGTAGATTTTATTCACAGACCACAGGCTGAATGCAACAATCAATATTCATAGACTCCCCCTTCCTGAAAACATGGACTCTGCATGTCCCAATACTAACCCCACACCCCATGGTTAACAGTCTAACAGGTCAAGTGGAATCGCCCCCAATGACGACCTCGAGCACCATCCGGCATTAACTGTGACATTGCCATAACCCTGCAGTACTAACAGTGTTGTGCTCTTCAATAAAGTTACATTCATATCAACTTTCTTCACGCTTGTACACGGCCGCCATGACAGGGCGCTGTAAACAGGTTATCCAATGACGTACAGTAGTCTGAGGACTAAAAGTGTATTACCACCTCTGAACACCATTTTTGATCATATACAAATTAATTTGCATACAAAGTTGCGAATACCTGACATTACTAAGTGGCCCTTTTACATGGAACGACCTGTCGGTTGGAGAGTGCCAATAGTTGTCCCAGTGATGCTCGTTCCTGGGATCTTACATAGGAATGACCACTGCTCAGCGAATGGGGGTGGATGGACTGGGGATCATTCCAGCCGCCCGCCTCCAAGCACAGGCAGTCGTTCATAGACTCATAAACCGGACAATGAGAACGAATGGTCAGTCAGTGCACGCATTCACAAGTCGATACTCTTCAGATTCTCGCCGGATCGTGGGAATCTCAACAATCACACCGGACAACAAAAATGTACTTTGAAATGTTTTCCTTTCTCAAATTAGTTAAACTGCCCTAAATTTGGGTCGAGAAACACGATTACATTAGATTTTGTTTATTAGCTGTTTTTTAAGATCTACTAATCTCAAATCAAAATACTAAAAATACGCCTTGAAGTTCTTTCTTTTTTGAAAATTACTAAACTCCCCTAATTTTGGGTCGAGGAGAATGAATGTGGCCTTATATTTTGTTTAGTGGGCCTAGCTCTGGTTTTACAGATATACTAACTTCAAATAAAAGGCCTTAATCACGTGAACGGATTCTCTTTGCTGGTCGCTTGTACTCCTCCTCTGGGGCGTCTCTTGTCACTGTCAGTAGTCCCCAAGCACAGACACTTCCATTGTCCCCGATACCTTCGTTCCATCTTCGATAGATCCTGATGGAATCGCTCTCCATGTTCGTCACTCGCGGCACCGCAGTTGTCAGGGACGACGTCCAGGCGCGAATGTAGGAAGTGGATTTCGAGTGACGTGTTGCAACCTAATCGATGGTACTTTCCTAGAAGTTTATTCACAATCTCAACGTAGTTGTCAACTCTTGGATTTCCCAGGAAGCCATGCGCAACATCTTTAAATGCCTCCCATGTTGCTTTCTCATGACCCTGAAGAACTTGCTCAACGTTTCTATCTTTAAGAAGATGACAAATCTGCCGGCCAATGAAGATGCCTTCTTTAACTTTAGCATCACTGAGCTAAGGAAATCGTCTTCTGAGGTACTGAAAAGCTTCTCCACCCCGGTTCATCCCCTTCACAAAGTTCTTAAATGGGCTACACCTCAGAGCCAAGAGTAACTCAAAGTTTTCAATGTCATTTTCGTTTCTTCCGTGATAAAATGATTAAGAAATACCCATTTTCAAGTCAGAAAGATTTTTACTGTTAAAAAGTCTTATTGGCCCATGTAAAAGGTCCCTTATCCTGCGCTGATCCCGAGTTGCAGCCTGTATTATCCTCCAGAGCTGCATTCAAAATTCTGTTTGTTATTGGCAAGAGTCAGCAAGCTTATCAGAAATACCCCAGTGTAGATGAACACCTTATACAGGGGTAGTTATTTTGTCCTACATCAGATCATCATACAGCAATATTAGTCTAGTCAGTGTAAAACACAATAGTTCACTAAAGGCAACTCCACCAGCAGAATAGGGAGGTCAGCTCTGGAGTATAATACAGGATGTAGCTCAGGATCAGTACGGGATAAGTAACGTAGGTACATAGTGACTCCACCAGCAGAATAGTGAGTGCAGCTGTGGAGTATAATACAGGATGTAACTCAGGATCAGTATATGTACACAGTGACTACACTTTATGAATAGATTCTTCCTATATATACACACAAAATTGTTAAAAAAAAAAAAAAAAAGGTTGACAAGTGCTTTGTGCGGGTCACAGCGTATCCAATAAATTGGCTGATATGATAACTACTACTTTTGAAAATGCAGTTGCTAAGCATTTCCTGTCAAGCTGTGATGGCGGCGCTCAGTGGGTGCTTCTGCTGCACTTTAAGGCCCCCATACATATTACAGTTTAGTCATCCAAACCCACTGACAGCTAACGTCAGGGAACGAAGGATCAAGGATGCTAAGTTTTATTCCTCAAGTTATAGGTTGCCACCTCCGCCAGCGGCATCTAGCTGTGGCTTACCTCCCTAAACACCCGAGTGCTCAGAGGAGCCCAACAAACATACAGGAGAACCAGATGTAGGTTGAACAATAGCTTGTGTTACAGTTGTTGAAGGTGTATTGAGGCCTTAAGTGAAGACTAGAGACATTTTCTAGATGCCTTAACATGAAGAGGAATGTTAGGGAACCAATCCATCAGTAATCCGGCCCTAAACCGCTAAGTAACAACTTCAGCTCTACTACATCTGTACAATCCGTGTGTCTGCGGTGATACATCTGCTCCGCTAATCATTGGCTTACAATGGCTGTATCACTTCCTTCTTGCAGGAAGGTGGAGGATCCGTCCGAGAACGCCCCATGGTCTGGCTGAGGACCTACAACATGAGAAGGGCTCGTCGAAAGCAGACAAGATCTAACATCCTTCCGTTTCCTCTTCTCCATTGTGAATCTTCATGATCATGCATTATGTAAGACAGCAGTAATTGGCCGCTACGGTGATGGGATACCATCTATGGTAGGTTTCGTCAACAAGGTGCCCAGTTTTGGCCTCATGGTTATGCCATAGCTCTGCACTTTGTGGCACGGACTCATGGAGAGTGGCAGCAGAAAAACGAGAAAAAAAAGTTTGTTTTGGCGCTTCAGACACATATAAGGCTTAAAAAAAAGTTTCTTAAAGAGCCAGTCCACTTTTGAAATGCGTATTCCTCTAGATCCTTCGCCCCATAAATCAGTATAATTGGTGAAGACTTGAAGCTTTGTAATATACCTTATAATGTGTGCGAGGCATCTTCCTCACTCTCCAGTAGCCTCTGCAAGGTCCGACGCACATGAGGGTATTACAGACAACCGTCCTGGCCGGACCGCAGGTCTACAGCTGTGAACTCCGAGCAACATCACGATCGATGCTGCTCCAACTTCAGGCCGGCACACTCATCCGTATTACAGGCGCGTAGACGCACTCTTAAGGGCATGTGCACACGGCGGGATCCAGCGTGCATTTCTTTCTCTAAAAGCAGTGGCAGAAATCCTCAGTTTGTGCCACGGCTTGGAGGATGCCGACCACAGATCCGCACGTGGATTTAGGCCATTTCAATGGGAAAAATTCATGTGTGGAATGCAGAAATGGCGCAGGATCCGCATCGAGATGTGAGGTCATTTGTTTTTCTACAGTTTGAATTCCCATTCTACTGAATAGGATATCGTGTGAACTTACCCAAATATCCTTATATCAAAGTGCCGAAATGTTCAGAGACCCCCAGTCATCAAAAATCCTTCAAGTATAAAACAGCAAGGGGGAGAGGAGGGGGATGGAGCTGCAGTGTCTACACAAGTGCTTCAATGAAAAGGGACAGACATAGGATTGGCTCGGTTCTGACATGCAAGGAGAACAGCCCACCGATGCATGTAAAGGGGCGGAAAACAGCTGCAAAACCTGCAGGTGATGTTACATCTAATACACGTCTACGGCTGCCGCAAGGGAGAAAATCCCAAGATGCTTGTAGTCTTCATAAACAATTCTGGACAGCTCTTCTTAAAAATAGCTTTGGGCTGTCCCTCTGTTATTCTTCATGGAAACGGATCACCATATAGACAACTGGGTTTCATCATTGTCGTTCTCTCAGTCAGCACTGACTAGATAGTGTGTTAATACCCAATTGTTAATTTATGCATAAATTTCCAGGAGGAATAACGGAGGAACTCAAAGTTCCAAGAAGAGAAACTCCAGAATTGTTATTGAATTCACTATAACAGACCTGTCAGAAGAGGAGACCGATCCTCTCTGAACCTGAATGACTGCTATGGTTTACCTTGTGTAATCCAAACCAGGCAGTAGATGAAGTGCGATCACGAGGGTCATGTCAAGATGACTCTCCCTGTTCATATACCTAATTTGGGCATACGTATGTCCTGGGACCCCCTCTATGGCTGTAGGAGCAGCTCCAGTCCTGGCGGACCGTGTGTGGTCCTGGTATTACAGGACAACCATTCGTGTGAATGACCATCCTGTGATACATTTGCATGTTGGCACAACTCCTTTTCGTGCCCGATGCTGACGAACCTGTTCAAGTGCTTGATGATAGGTAAGTTAAAAGTAGTCAACCGTTTGCCTGCGGTTTCTTTGTCCTCGGTTCCGTAGCTTGCCCTAGGACTCAGCACATTCGCGAGTCCTTGCGCCATTGTGACACACAGGCCGCATGTAGATACGACACTACACCCAGTCAGTAAACAGATTTTCCTATGTACACCGGTTCTATGGGATCGTTAAGAGCAGATCTACGACGTAACGTACAGTCCGCGGTCCCAAAGATAAAGTAAAAAAAGAAAACCGTAGCATTAACTCTTTGCAGTCCCATAGCCATGCAGCCAGCCATTACCCAGAATTCCTTTGTGCATAGGCCGCTGTAAGGCTACAGATTAAGGCAGGAACTAGGACCAGCTTGAAGTACATTCCTGCTGGGTAAAGCCATATCCGCAGTATGTAAACGAAACCGGATTAAAAAAAAAATTAAAAAGCCAATATTTTCATATAGAGGTTTCCGTTTTTTTTTTCCGCCAATTTAAAGATGGACGGCAGGTAGGAGTAGAAACGTTCATGTTGATAATTACCTCAAACCCTCGCTGCAGTACGGAAAATTGATGCGAATGTGCCCATACCGTTGTCAGGGATACGAGCTGTGATAGGATGTAGAATGGGACCACTAGGTGGAGCCAGAGAGCTTTCTTCAGCCAGATGAGAACTGCAGCGTGGGGAGCTGAAGCGATCTGCATCATAGTGCTGTTCTGTTGTAATCGCCCCTTCCTCTGGCGAGAGGGGGAAGGGTTAATGTTCATTTACAAAAAAAAAAAAATTACAAAATAATTGTTGGTCCTGAATCTCGACTGTCGGCTTTAGTTGCTCTTCTTTTTCTTCTTCCTTTTAGAGGGACGTCCAGAGCCTGCGGAATAAGGAGGAAGAACTGAGAAAGTGGCAGATGTTCTTACACGTATCGCCATCATCTGGAGAGCGGCCCTGAAGTGCAGCCATGTCCACTGGTTCTAATGAGGTGAACTTAGCAGAGGCTCAAATACTACCATTTTGGGAACCTGTGAAGCTATAATACATTGCAGTACTTCTGTACTACAATGCATTATCGCTAATAGCAGCAATCATAGGCCATGGCAGACCCATATGCCATTGGCTGGAGTCCAGTTGCCGTGGCAGATGCATTGGCTCTCTGCGTTTACATAGCTGGGGGCAGATGACGTAATAGTGGGAGCACCCTCACGCTGAACCTTTTACACACCGCAATCAACTTTGACCACAGCATGTAAGGGGTTAACGGCGGGGGTCGGTGCTGCAGCAGGAAGACGACTGTTAGTGACAGGTGGCTCCAACTGTAGATAGCGTGGGCTCGACTTCTAAGCCTGCGCCATTCACGGGACGCAAGTGTATGCCCTAGATAGCGAACTGCTTCTCAGCCAGGACGTCCTTTTACATCCTGATGTGGGAAGGGTTTAGGTGGAACGAAACCTATAAAAAAACCACGCAGACCTCACTAATCAGAAGTATTGGTCGGTGGAGTCCGGATGCCAAGACCACCACTGACTGCTAAAATGAACATGCAGAAGCGTTCAGCTGAGTGCTGGGCCCGTACGGCTGTAATCCGCACCAATGGTGTGGATTTTGCATTTCTTAGGTATGGGGCTCTGACAACAGACGCCCTTTAACCCCTTCCTCCCTGCAGCCAGTTTTGGCTCTCCTGACCAGGCCCTATTTTTTACATCAGATGTGTCACTTTTGGTGGTAATAACTTTGGAATACTTTACTTATATGAGTGATTGGGAGTGGTCAGGGTTTTTTTTTCTTTTTTTAAGTGATACATTATAAAAGGTGACCAAATGTTCCCAGGGTCAAAGCGGGGCAGAGGGGTGTGGTCAGAGGTGGGCAGAGGGGTGTGGCCATGGGCAGGGCTTATCACAATGTAGGATTTTATCTCTGTCATTATAAAAAGTACAGGGGCGTTTATTAAAAAAAAAAAAAAAAGCGAAGCAAATTCCACAGCACATCCGAACGATTTCTGTGGATTTTGACTGAAATCTGCTCATTTCAACTAACTTCATACTATGCGGCGCTCGCCCTCATCTCCTCCGTAGGCTTCCCGCTGTCAGTGCTCCCCGCTTCCAATTTCCAGCGGCCTGTAGTGGCCTCGCCTGATCCGGAAGTATGAGGGAGTGCCGCATAGTATGAAGTCAGCTCCGGGTACGCAGCTAATTTCCAGTCAAAATCCACACAAATGGTTCAGATTTTGACTTTTTTTTTGATGCGGAAATGCTGCAGAATTTGCCACAGACATTCCGCAGCATCTCTACCACGTGTAAATATGCCCTGTCAGCTTGCGGTATGCTCTCACGTGCAGAGAGGCCCAAGTAAGTAATACTATTACTACGGGGGGCTTACATAGGGGACACTATTACTAAGTGTCCTCTATATCGGCCCCAGTAGCAATAGAGCCCCCCAAGAAAACCAATATAAATTACCTCCTCCTCTTCAGAGCGCCACTGTATCTCTGCTCGGCGCTGCGGCGGGCGGAATTGTGTGCGCCTGGACGCCTCCCCCCTTCTCCTCTCCTCCTGCGGAACCAAGGAGGAGAGGTCAGGGGAGGAGGATTCCGAGTGCACACACTGTCGACAGTGTGTGCATCCTGCAACAGCGCCAGTGAGTGATTACAAGTCGGGTCGCTGTGTCACAAAAGGCTGTCCTGCTTAGGGACCGTGGAGTATGCGGGACATTGTCATATTCAGGGACACAGCATTTTATGTTTGAGGCCTCTGCAGGATGGGTTGACGTGTTTGTTGGCATCATTTTGATGTGCATGTGACTTTTTTGATCATTTTTCATTACGTGCCTTGGAAGCCAAGGTGTACAAAAACCCGCAGCTCTGACATTTGTTTTTTTGAATCTTTTGCCTGCCCATGACCGTGCGGTATAAATACGTTATTCTTACGGGTATTTTTTAGCTTTTACTGCTTCGAAACAATAAAATAACTTTTTTATCTTTTTCTTTTCATCACCGTATTCAGTGCTGACTTTTTATTTTTCCACCCATGGAGCTGTATGAGGGTTTCATTTTTTTTTTTTTCGGGATGAGTGGACATTTTCATTAATACGAGTTACGAATGAGTCAATACCAAATGTGTGTTTTGTTTTTTTTTATTTGCACTTTTCCAATTACAGATTGTTTTATTGGAAAAATGGTGCTTTTTAGATTTTTTAGGAAGAGGGGTTTGGGCATGAAATTTTTTTAATCATTTATTTTTTTTGTACCACGTTCCGTTTTCCCCCACAACGGTATTTGAAGATGCAATCGTTTGATCGCTTAAGAGATAATACACTGTACTATATAAATGGTGCAGTATGGTATGACAACTGAAAACCCAATACCTAAGTGATGGATGAAGTATGTTTGAAGTGGAGCAACTTACCCCAGCGCAGCCGCGTCAGCCACTCTCCCACACAGTAGAAAGTGAGCATAATTAGGAGCGATGATCCAAAAAACACGAGCTTTCCTACCACATCCAGCTTGGCCAGGATGGGATACACCCAGATATCTGCTGCATAATGCACCCAGTGGACCCTGCAGAGAAGAGGGCATTAAACACAAGAGGCACGGCCATCCTGACATTACAATGCAGCACCGGGGCCACAAGCGTCACAGATCCTTCCAATAAACCTTAGCAAAATCTAACACTTTCTAACATGCTGTGTGCATCAAGTACTCAACATTTTCAAAATCTCTGCTTGCAATCAGTGAATGGGAACATTCATGTTTAGGCTCATATGTTGCAAATCTGACCTGCTCCAACAACTGATGCGTTTGCTCCAGGGTTATAGACATTGGCATGTGACAAACACATTACCTGTGTGACCAGAACTAGGTCAAGTTTTCAGCCTCGAGATATTAACAAGAATGTTTCTACTCACTGACAGCAAGTAGAGATATATATTTAAATGGTGCCGAATTAAAATGCAAAAGTATAATAGGATGTTGTGAAAGCTATTCTATAATGAACAAAGGGCTGGACAACACTGAAAAGAAAACCCTTCCAAGGAGACACGGACTTGTACAGTATTAGAAAAGCATGGCAGTTTCCTTCCAAGAACAGCGCCACACCTGTCCAAAGGTTGTGTCTGGTGCCGCAGCTTGGCTCCATTCCCCTCAATGGAATTGAACTGTATTACAAACCATGGGCAGAGGAGGCGTTGGGTTTGTAAAAAAGCAACTGTTTTACTAATGGTGTAGAACCTCTTTAACGGGGTTGGACCAAAAGTGACTTATCACCTATCCATGGGAAAGGTGATAATAGTCTGATTGGTGGGGTTCTCAGCAAACGGGGTCCCATCTCCCTCTCCCCTCCTCATTGCAGGCTCTCTACACCCTCCCATAACAATGTAGAGATAGGAAGAAGCAGTGGTCGCACGTGTGCAGCGTCGCTCCATTCAATGCAATAGGGCTGACAGAAATAGCCAAGAACACTCGGCCATCTTCATTCATCCTCGATGGGACTGCCGGAGTGGTGCCACTCACGTCTGACCCACGTTCCATTTGATCTGCATGCGGATGCAAGCAGTGAACCCACATTGAGGAAAAGACAGGGACTCCTATCAGGATCGGTGGGGGACTCAGCAGTGAACCCCGATCGATCACACTTATCTATTCTATGGATAGGTGATAAGTCAATTTTGGTAAAACCCCTTTAAAGGGAATGTGTCACCTCCCTATAGCACCACAAACTAAGTTATGGTACTCTTAGGGAAGCTGACAGGGAGCTGGGTGATATATATAATTTGTTTTCATACTCTCCTACTACCAGCTTCCAGCGCTGTCACCCGCCCAAGATCACACGCCGCACGGAAATCTGACTCTTTTCAGATCGCCATGTGCGCACTCTCCAATACAAGTTTAAAAATGTTCGGCAATCTGAAAAGAGTCTGATTTCCGTGCGGCGTGTGATCTTTGGCGGGTGACAGCGCTGGAAGCAGGGAGCAGGCGGGTATAAAAACACATCACCCGGCTCCTCGTCAACTCTCTGAACAGCACCATAACTTAGTTCATGGTGTTGTAGGGAGGTGCCCAATTCTCTTTCATTAGGGGGGACAACACCCCTCTTGACCCACATCACAGGCCTCTCACCAGTCAAGCCAGAGACCTACTGCACACTGATGAGGGGCAATCACCCCGAAACAGCTGTCTGTGTATGGATTTCTAGCCTGGTTTCCTATTCCCAATCTTTGTTAAAAAGTTATACAATGATTTGCAGGAATGCTGCCATCCAATAGGTGGCGCTGCAGAGATATTGTTCCATCTTCCTTATTTCCACAAATTACCCAGAGGAGCTTGCATGGCCTCATATGTCTCCTCACCTCTCAGGATTCTTCTCACACCCCTTCTGGGTGCTCTCCTTGTGGAGAGACGATGTAATCCCCCCTCCCTCACCCCCTAGATGTCTTCACACACTTTTTGGGCATTCTCCTTAAGGAGTGACGACACCCCTCTTGACTCTAATTACTAGAACATAAATACTTACCACGATAGATAGGCAGCGCCAAATACTACCAGGACAGCGATGCCGTTCTTCTTGCTCGGGTATTGGTGTGAACATGCAAAGAGCTCAATGAGAACAAGTGGAAGAATAAAGGTGTGCTGTAAGGAAGAGCAGAGAGGGATGATTAAATGAGATACAACAGGCATTACTTACAGCAGGGGCCCCATGCACTTCTATGGGAGCCCTAACAGCCATGATCATGAGGACAAGGAGGTACTGGGGCAGACTAACTTAGTCCAGGATTTCATAAGCCGGTCTGCCTAGATTATGTGGCAGGATAAGCGTGAGAAATGTAGTAAGAGGCACAAGACTTGATACATTTGTCGCATCTGGAGGTACCGCTCTGCGCCACACTGAAATCCACGGCAGCCAAGAGCAAGTGTAGAGTTCAGCTCTAGTTATAGTAGACCTGATAGGCTGTGCACACCCTAACACTAGGTACCATCCCTTTTGAACACAAACTGGCACAAACTCACAAATTGTGGCATTTGCGCCAAGACTGCAGCTTTTTGGCCCCAGAATTCAATGTATGTCCCAATGAACCTAAACAGAAATAATGGTCAATGACATTCCTTTAATTCAGCATCCAATAATCCAGAAGGTCAGGTCATTTCACACGATGAGCAGAGAACTAGGAGAGCTCTCCTCCAGGGTGATCGGCCTTCAGGGGTGGGGTACACCTATCCTGTTAGATGATCACGTCCGACGAATGCAGATGCACGGATTTCTAATAATGATCTCCAATGAGTTCGCACATGGCAAAATTCACTCATCCAAAGATGAACGGGCCGTGGTAGGAGTCAGATTAGAAAGTGTTCTGGATTATCAGATGTCAGATTATCATACCACATGAACGGGTTTTCTAGTCAAAAAGCCGTACCCCCAGCGCTATATCTCAATACTGGTGTCACATAATGACAGAACAATTGCCGTACTGATGTAATGGAGCACGGGCTCCTGGGGGTCCCCGTACATGGATTTCAATTTTGTGTTGTGGCCCCTCACTTCAAGTCCTGTGGGACCGCTGCTGCTCGTAAAAAAAGAAAAGCGTACTAGAAGTGGCCTCCTCCTGCTACAATACACGCACGGAGCAGTTCGACAGTGCAGCACAAGGCGGGCGCTGTCATTGGAGGACCATGTTAAGGCCCATTTACATGCAACGATCACTCAAAATCCGTTCAAACGAGTAAAGTGAGCGATAATCGTTACGTGTAAACGCGCGGCCGTCGGGCACCAGTCGTTCACTTGTCGTTTATTGCCAAGTTTCAGTCTGCATAAAAATAGTCATTAGTTCGTTCAGTTTAAACAGCAGTTGTTCAGTCTGTCAAACGACTTGAAGGGAGGGGCGATCGGTTGCCCAGCTAAACAAAAGGACTCATGTGGCAGTAGACGAGGGCTTTTCTTCTCACCAACTCGTATAAACACACCTGAGCGAACATGTAGAGCGTTTACAGCTAATGAGGGGAATGGCGCGGATTTCAAAAGAAAAGCTCAGCAATTGAAAGCAAAAAAAAGTTGTTAAGTTGTTCGTTGAAACGACAATCGTGTGTAAATGGGGCTTTAGTGGACGGTGAAGCGCCGATTCAATGCAGATACAATTGAAATTACTAGTAAGAGCACGACCCAATTTCAATTAAACGTTTGGGTTGGAATTCAGCAGAATCTCCTCCTTGGACCTGTGTTCATTCTGTGGACTCTCAATGTGAATCTCCTGCAGACGGTGGATGATCGCTCCCCATCGTAGTAGCAGAAGGAGGCCACTTCCAGTACGCTTTCCTTACTGCAGTCATAGCAGCGGTCCCACTGGACTTTAGAAAGATGTGCAAAGTGGTTTTCTCTTAAACTTTACAATTGGGTTTTACTCTCTCTCTCTCTCTTACAGGGGCCACAACACAAAAATGAAATCCATGTTCCGGGGCCTCCTTCCCGTTCACCATATCATGTAGTGCATCCACGCCTTCCTATTTAAGTACACTACTGTTATGTGAATATAGAACACCAGTAGTGAGATGTAGCGCTGGATGAGGCTTCCTCATTACCCCCGGTATATTATAGGATTGAAGGCCATAAGTCCTAACTGGGTCTGTATGACCAATCCTGTAGTGAAATGCCATATTTTTTACTTTTGTGAGGCAAACACTACTTTCTGGCGTACTGGACTCCGGATTATGCCGGGCTCACACAGGCGGATTTAGAAAGCAGATTCGGCGATTGTCGTCCGCAGTAAACTGCATTAAAAGGCATGGACGGTTGGCGGTTTGCTGAGACGTGAGGGTATGAATTGCAGATTCCACGAGCTGAAGATTAGCGTGGATTCTGCACGGACGGCCCCCAATGAAGTCTATGGATGTGAGTGTTCCATCGCCCATACGCAATTATTGTGTACGAGGGGCAGAAAAGCTCACAATGTCAAAGGAAAATAGAAAAGCCGGCTGGAGGGGAGCGAGAGATCTTTCTTCGACACAGACGATACACTGTGCATAGCATACAGCCGCGTGGAAAGACGCTCGCATCAGCGCTCTTCCACAATTATTTTCTGCGAATGATCGCAGTTCTTCCACTGCGGAGATCCGCTCACAGAATCTGACCTGTTCTAAAATATCATGCAGTAGTTAGATGATAAAACTGCAATTCAGCAGCTCTCAAGCGAATGCCCTCAGGAGCGCCGAGCTCAGCGGGCCGCCCGCATTCATCACTGCTGGTGGATCCGCTATTCCTTTAAGAATTGCCACCTGTGGATCCAATATACAAAGCCTCTCCATAAAGAAGAATCATAGGATAGCCTTACCATGGCATGGTTAAGCCACTGTGGGATGATGCTGTCCAGCTCTTTGGGGTAGACCAGCTCCCGATCGTAGGTGTAAATACTCCAGAACGAACAAAAGACAAACTGGGGGAAAAAAAAAAAAGAGTAAAAACTAAATACAAGTGAGGGGTCACTGACCGAAGAAATACAGGACAATCATGCGGATTTCTCTGAAGGAGTGCCACCTGGTGGACAAATTTCATAGAAGTGGAAGGATTTGGATTTATGGCCAAGCTTACCACACCAAGTGGGAATGCCAGAGCAGCGAAGATGCAGTCTTTTAACCGCGCCAGAACTGAGCAGCATCGGTTGCGATTGGAGAGGCAGAGATGGAGGAGATCACAGAGGAGGCAGACACCGAAGAACGCAGTCTGAAGAACCTGGGGAGACACAAGGATACAATGGGTTAATACAACGGGGAAAATAACACAATGGATACAGAGTTACACCGCCAGCAAATAATGGGAGATGGAGCAAAGAGTCAAAAGCAAGCAAAAACGTAAATATCCTAAGAAATTGTGACCTGAAAACGTAAGCACATGAATTTAGGATTTCAGCCCAAGGGCTTTCTTCAGGGACCTCATCGAGGACGGCGGCTCCGCTGCACAGAAAGCAAATTATGGTTTGAAGTTGGATGCAAATTATTGCTACAGGTGTGTCGACATTTGTAGATTACTTTCAAACCCTGTGAGTCTCTATAACAAGTGGTGGAACAGACGGCATTACATCCTCCGGGGCAGAACATGGGCAGTTTTGCTCCTCAGGACAAAGTACATTGGGATCATAATGGCAAGAACAAGGCGATCAAAGACGACTGACGATTATAACCCGTAGGGCTCCTGCCCACGGGCAGATATTTGTGGAGGAGGAAAAAAACAAACAAAAAAACACTGCATGCTCCATTTTTTGGCAGATTCTGTGTGGACGGCTTCCATTGAAGTAAACAGAAGCCGTCCAATCTGCGGCCCGTCTGTAATAACATTTCGTGTCATCACTAGCCGATGACGTGGGTAAAGCAGTAGCATTAAAAAATCTGTACTGCGCATGTTCGACAGCGAGCTGTGCAAAACATCCGCAGTACAGATGGAAATAATACTAACCAGGTACTCGCGGGCGCCACTGCTGGCAGAGCGAGGTGCTGCATGCGGAATCAGGCTCTGCAGTGTGCAGGGGACCTTGGAAGTGGAGCTCCGTCCTACAGAGGAATCGCCAAGGTGGCGGTCAGTATAGTTTCCTATACCATCAAAAAGGCATCTGGAAACTGGAGGAAACTGACAGCAAGAGGCCCGGCCGACCAAAGGCCACTCCAGAACGGGATGACCGGTATCTGAGAGCCACACTCCGCGTTATCGGCGTCTCGCAGCACAGAATCTTCGACCACAGCTTAATGTAGCAAAAATACACAAGCTTCCATTTCCGCTGCGATGAGAAGACTTCTATCTGCAGGTCTGACTGGTGGAGGATCAGGAAGAAAGCCACGGATAAGACCTGCCTGGGCCAAGCGGCACCTCCAGTGTGCTACTGAAGAGCGGAAGGAGGTCTTATGGACTGATGAATTAAAAGGTGACATCTTTGGTAAATCACGCAGGGTTTGTATAGGTGAAAGGATGGTTCCCGAGTGTGATACCAACTGTCAAACATGGAGGAGGAAGCCTGATGGTCTGGGGCTCTGGGGCTGGATGCAGAACTGGCAACTTGCACAGGCTGACTGGCACACTGGACACTGGACATCCCGCTGATATCAGCCCGCGTGGAGACAACCTCCGGCCGGCTCCGTACAGAGAATAGGACCCATTCACTTCAATGGCTTCATTTAGATTTCCGTGTTTTGCGCACATTTCAGTTGCACAAAAAATATATATATATGCTTTATTTTTCTGTGTATTTGCAGACCTAAGGTCCCCATAGGAGTCAATGGCGGATGTGTAAAGGCGGGCGCGCAAATTCAGGGAGACGCATGAAACGCTGCAGGATTCCACTGGAAAAAACAAACATCTGGAATCAATTGTCGTTGCCGCGCAAATGGACGTACCTTGTGGGCGCAAAACGTACCGTAAAATAAGCCGACGCGCGTTTGCAGTGCGGAATATTTACGCGTGCGAATTCTGCGTCTAAATATTGTGGCAGAATCGGTGGCTTTCTTCCGTGATCCGCACTCGGATTTAGTCCTGGCAACAGGGAAACTCCATGTGTAAAATACCGACGCGTTTCGTGAGTGTTTGTATATTTAACGGACGGCCCAAAACAACTCTTCTTCCAATGCGGCTCGGAGACGCCGAGAGGTCGGACCCCCCGGGTGTACCGGCGCACGCTCTGCTATCTCTGTGTCTGGTGAATGTGGCAAGACCCTCCCCACATCCACTGCAATGATCGGTCGCCCGACAGCCATTTCCCACGGCTTTCTTATACATGTTTGGCGCGGCCCCCATACATACTAGCGAGTTGGTCATTGGCAGGTTCGGACGACTCTGATGTGTATGGGGCGGGGTGGGGGGGGGGGGGGGGGTAAGCTTTACCTTCCTCTCCCTGACAAACCATCAGCTTTGGTGAGGCGGCTGTGCTGGGGTTTACCCGAGGATTAGATGGCGATGTAAGCAGTCAGTAGCGATGGACGCCGGCGCTTCGGATAGATCGCCGGAGGAACGCTGAATTAAGAGATCTTGGTTATAGGAACGGGGAGAACAGCAGATCTCCTCATATAACCCTCATCCGCCGACATGCTGCGCGTCGGCACAACATATACCGTGAGAGCCAGTACCACCGTGCTGGGCAGTCGGGTTGCCAAGGCAATTTTACGACCCTCAGCAAGCTTCGTGCCGTCCTACTAATTACATTAGAACTTATGCGCAACGCTCCCTGGGCGTTGGACAGTTACCAAGGTAACCATACCAGCCAGTGGGCACCAACGCCGCTCCACGCTAATTCCAGATTAGGCAAGAGAACGGAATTGGAGGCACGGTTTTCTTTATTCTCCCATTTTCCTTCCCTTTAGGCCGCGCTCACACGCTGATGAGGATGTTGCTGAAGATCTGCACCAAAATCTGCAGAAAATCAGCGACTTGTGAACACAGCCTTATACCAGTGATGGAAGCTGGCACTGGGCGATCGCCATGGACTCCCTTCAGGCCTGCGACGTCACATGTATGCATCATCAGTGCCGAGAGAAGCGCAGTCCTAGTCGATTGAATGGGACTGAGCTGCAATACCAGGCACGGCCACTATAGAATGTACGGCGCTGTGCCTGGTATGGACTGCAGGTGTCACTGTCACCTTAATCCCTTGATTGCTGGGGATCCTGAATAGCAGACCCTCACCGATCAACTACTGTTGACCTATCTGGAGGAGGGGCAACAGTTTAGTCCTACAAAACCCGCTTAAAAAAAAAAAGCCTAGTTTGTGACCTTGTCTGGCATTGCGGCACTGAACGAGGCAATGGAGCCGGAGGCACATGTATGAACAGGACGCCCTGTGTACACGGTGTGATGGCGCCTGGCACACGGCTTCCTAGTAAGCCTATGCAGTATCTTATCCACCCTGATAAGTCACCTTCACCCAAAGGCAAAGTCCTCTCCGCCCGCGATGGCGATCCGCGCCACTTCCAACAGCCTGGCAGGAAGATACGGGGTCAATAAAACACAGCAGAAGAAAAACGTCTTAAAGGGATAGTCCACAGGAGAAAGCGCCTTGTACACGGCACAATAATGGCACAGATCACTCGTCAGCGCGACCGGTTTACGGGATAATCGCGCACAAGCGGATCTTCCTGCGGACCATAACGTCATCACTGGAGTCCAGAGGAACGGCTCGTTCACACGAGCGGCCGGGAGCCAACGGCTTCATTCACGGATGCGTACAAATACGCGGCATGTCCCACTTTGGTTCGTATTATGTGCTGCAACAGACCGATGAAGTCAAAGGTTGTGCGCAGGAAACCAGCGGAGTCGCAAATCAAGGCGACGGCCCTGCTGCGTCTTGTTTTCTGCACGTGATGCACTGCGGAAAATACACAGAAGGGCTGAAGTGCGACAGGAATTAGCGGTTTTGGTGTGCGAATGAGCTGCGTATTCAGACTGCAATCGCTCCTGGCCGTGTTAACGAGCCCCTAGGCCTCGCACGCACGCACGCACGGACACTTAACGCGCAACGTATTTAAACAACCGAAATACACGAACATAAAGCTGGGGATTTCGGTTTTTTTTTGCGCAGGTGATTGCGGTGTATTCATGCGCAAAAACACGCAGGAAGGTGAAGGAGATTGCGCAAATGTGCACGTATCACGCATCTACAGCTTTTCACAGACGAGACGGGAAACCGCCGCTAGTTACCACGAGAACATCCGACCGCTTCAGCGCATGAATGAGAATTACGGAAACAGCGAGCGCGCCATTTTATGCCACAGACAAATCCGCATGTTTAGGTGCAGAACTGCAGCAGTTGTGCATCTGAGATACGCGGATTCTGGCGCAGTTTCGTCCACAGCGCACAATTAGGCCACATCTGCAACCACACTAAACCAATAGGCCGCCAATTTGAAATTCGAACCGCGGGTCATTGTAAGGAGCGGATGAGCCTCCATAGCGCCGCTACTGCAGGCATCGCAGACGTTACGTTCGCGCTTGGGGTCCACGGCACTTTATGAACGCCATATTAAGGCCGGCTGAATTCGCGCTCGCGATACGCAGAAGACAGAACGCAGCGGTTTCAATAGGTTTATTCACGTTTCCGTATTTCGCGCTCATTACGGACACGCAAAAAAAACAAACATAACCTGTTCTTTTTTTTCTGCACATTTGCGCAGCGAGGGCCCCCAGAGAAGTGGATGAAGGTGCGTGAATCACGGCGCTGGAGAAAGAACGCAGCTGGAACTGATTAACCGTTTCAAATCGGGGCGTTTGTTGCGTGCGCAAATGAAAACGCCTTACGGGCGCAAAAAGTGCGGTAACATACGCACAAAAGAATGCCGCGCTCAGTCGCACGCTGATGTGTTTGCGTTCGTGTGAAGCCGGCTAATGCAGCAGCGTGTAGGAGGCTTTACGGCAGCCGCCTGACGCTATGAATCTATTGGCGAAACGTCATGCAGCCATTAGAAAGCGCGGTCGCATGACATCACGGCGGTCCCATGACATCACGGCGGTCCCATGACATCACGGCGGTCCCATGACATCACGGCGGTCCCATGACATCACGGCGGTCCCATGACATCACGGCGGTCCCAGCGGGAGAGTTACAAGAAGAAATATATATATTGCACCATTTCTCATTACAAAGCCTTTCCGTAAGCAGCATGCTGGGATGTGTAGTCCCCCAGCGGGGCTCACCTGGTTGAGGAAGGTCAGGTACTTCCACCTGCCCCCATACGTATTGGCTCCATGGCTCAGGTTGGCGCTGGTCACCTCCAGGTTCTGCCAGACCGCGAACACGTTCCAGGCCAGAAAGCCCAGATGAAGGACGATCCCCAGCGCCGCCATCTTGCTGAGGCTCTCGGGGCCTCCGCTCTGCAGGGCGTCCTTCTGTCTCACTTCCGTCAGTGGACGACCGGGGTGATGGAGGCGACGAGGGGAGCGGACGGGACCGTTAGAGGTGCGGTGACAAGGTCCACACCGCCTGCTGAGGTTGTAAGCACTAGAGGCCGCACTGTCTCCTGTCACACGTCTCCATCCTCGCAGGCGGCGGCCATTTTGTCGGAGACTAAAACTGCCACAATGTAGTTTTCAGGGTCTAAATAATAGTTGTTTTTGGTGAGGCAGATTGATAAATCCCGGTGTGGGGTCAGAGAAGGGTGTACAACCCTGAGGAGGGCATGAGGGCGAGGATGTACATGGGCGGGCGTGCGGCAGGGGACGCCGTGGTGAACGTTACCTCAGCGACAAACCAAATGATGAGGAAAAGGCACTTTTTAATAGTTTGCTTGCGGTATTATATTTTAGGGCAAATTCTCTAAGGCCGACTTCACACGGTCGCGCCTGAGCGCAGAGTTTTTGCGCACGCATCAGCCGATTTTACTGCGGCAAACGAAGACGCAGCGATTAAAATGGCTACTTAGTCCTAATGAGCCTCAGATGCGTTCCTTTTGAAGCGGCGCTGTGCAGTGTTTCACGCGTCTCCTTGGATATTGCGCACCCCCCATTGATTCCTATAGGAACCTTTGGTGCGCAAATACGCAGAAAAATACAGCATTTTTTTTTTTGCGGAACCGAAATGCTTGTGTAAAAAACAGAAACGTGAACGAGGGCGCCGAAATCAACGGGGTGGGTGATATTAGAGGAATTTTTACGTGCATTCCATTAGTGCTAAAAAGCACGCTGCATGCGCTATTTTCTTATGCATTTACGCAGGGGAAGGGCGCATATTGAACTAATTACACTGATTGCCCATTTCAATGAATGGGACCGTGGTGGCGGGGTTCTTTTGCGTGCATAAGTGTGTGCAAATACGCAATGCCCATTGCGCAAAAGCGCGTGTAAATGCACCTACGCCTGCGTGAAGATGGCTTAAGAGCGTTTTGGTCAGCCTGTTAGGGCCCATTCACATGGGTGTTTTCTCGTCCGTGCACTGCCCATGTTTTTGGCGGGATATGGGCGGCACATGGAGTCATTAGAGTTAATTGGCGTGTTCACGCTTGCGTTTTTTTACACACACCAGTGGTCCGTGCAAAAAAAAATAAATTCCTACATGTCCTGTTTTGATTCGCAGGTCTGCAGCAGCATTAGGCAGTGAACACTTTTACTCATGTTGCCAGGAGACTGAAAAAAAGTGCCATCCGTTCGGCTTTCTTGCGGGGTTTTTTCTCTCCGTGAAAAACAGATAACGCACGGATGTAAAAAAACCCCACATATATGCAGCAAAAATGGCTGCATTAGGCCCAATGACCACGGGCAGATTTGATTTGCGGAATCTGCATGGGGCACCCACGCGGAAGATCCGCAGTTCCAGCCACTCATAGGGAAGCATGGCGTCCGCACCTCAATTTACACATGCGGATTTGATTTCCGGATTTCGCATACGGAAAACAAATGGCAGGACGCTCCATTTCAGGGCGGATGCCCTCCGTTGAAATCAGTAGAAGCCGGCCGGCACTTCCGCACATATCCGCAGTACAGAAAATAGAAGACGCGGACGGGTAAGCAGGGTCCTCAGCCGCAGGCACAGGCAGATTCCGCTGTAGGATCCGACCCGCCCGTGGACATGAGGCCTTAGGCCCAATGTCCATAGGGTACTTAGATTTATTAAATCCGTGCGGGTCTCCCGCACGTGAGATCCGCCACCATAGGGAATCATTGGGCACCCACAGGGGATTAAATACCTGCGGATGTCATTTTCTCCCGACGTGCGGATCGCACGTGCGGGAAAACAGCCGCAGCATGCTCCATTTTTGTGCGGTTTTCCCGCACAGATAGCTCATGCGGCGTCCATTGAAGCCAATGGAAGCCGTCTGGATTCGCGGCACGCCATCAGCTTGCTGAGCGCATCTGCCGCGCAGAAGAAAAAAGATCCAGCCTGCACGGAGGAGAGCCCCGCAGCGTCCGGACAGGTGAGTATTATGTATTTTCTGGCCCCATGTCTGCGGGCACGGGCGGATTCCGCTGCGGGCTCTGACCCGCCCGTGGACATGAGGACTTACACATATACACACAGAGTGAATCAGTCTGTTTTTCGCAGACAGCCATTGCATACACCCATGTGAATGATCCCTCAGGCTGCCTACACACGGCGAGCGCGATATCAAGCCGTGAAACTTGGACTGATATCATGCTTGCGAACGTACGCTTTGCTCGCGGATGAGAGGTGTTTTTGCGTTGCATCTGGAAAGTTTCTATTCTCTTGCGCCAGTTTCACGCACGATAGAAGATTAGAAGTGTTTCCCATTGATTTTAATGGGAAACCTCGCACCGCACTCACAGATCGCACGGCATGTGAGGCATTAAAGGTCCCGTTGAAATCAATGGGCGATGCGTTCCGAGAAACGCGAAAAGTTAGAGCATCCGCAGTGTGCGGGACCACCAAAGTCAGCTTAGGGTCTTGTGTTTGTCAGACGCTCAAAGAACGCAGCGCGTTGCGACCAGGCCCAGGGTACTGCTCCAACCCAGGTCCGCTAACTGGCTGTCATGTTAAAGGGGTTATCCACAGGATAGGTGATAAAAGCTTGATCAGTGGGGGTCTCAGCAGTGGTCCTAGTAACGGCGGTCCCCTTCTCCTCACCCCGGGCTCGCTGCACTCCTTGTATTGAGGATGAGATTGGATGGAGTGGTGGCCACGCATGCGCAGTCACTGGCCAAGGGCTCAACTATCTCTGGCAGTCCCATTGAAGAAGAACGGAGTGGCAACACACATGCACGACGGCCGCTCTATTCAATCTTGTCTTCACTGCTGTTCTTAGGACCGGTGGGGTCTTTGCAGTGAGACCCCCACCGATTAGATGTTATCACCTATCCAATGGGTAGGTAATAAAAGTCAATTTTGGGAATAGCTCTTTAACAACCGGTTCTGACAAACTGGACAGAAGCAGCAGGATCAATGGCTGCTGTGCACTTCAATGGAAGCCGTCTATGCGGGAACCGCACTGCAATGGAGCATGCTGCGATTTTTGTTCTGGACCAAAAGGGCCGCAAATCAAATCTACATGCTTTATTTCACATGCGGACACCCATGTGTCCCTATGGGCAGCTTGATTTGCGGGTCACCTGCACGGATTCCGCAAATCAGATCCGTCCCTGGACATTAGGCCTTAGGCATACAGAGTATGCAGCAGTAGATATACATGGCGTTGTACTTGTTTTCTACGAAGGGGCTGTGGCTGGGAAAATAAGCGCAAACACCGCGGCTTGGCAGAAGAGCTAATTGTTGTGGGTCCCAGAGGAGACCCTCACCCAGCTGCAGAGCAGAACGTCACAAGGCTTCCAAAAGTTGAAGAGACGTGACTCCCGCTTCATTCGAGAAATATCTGTCGGCCTGAGCGGATTGACCTAATTTATTAATAAAAAACAAGCCAAAAATAAATGCGCGATTTACATTTATCGCTAGCGCCAAGTTCTGGAGCTTTTCCTTCGAAGGCCAGGATCGTCTCTGATGACTGTTTATAATGTGTAAAAAAATGCAGCCAACTTTATCGTTTTTGAAAACATCTGAAATCTTTCTTTTTTTGCAAAAATTAAGGGAAATAAAATAAAAATTTTAAAGGGCGCAGAAGGGAAGCAATAAACATGTCACCTCAGCCCCAGACACACATTAACACCATCCCAATACGCCTGTCATGCATTTATATGGGGTCCTTTGGGGGCTCCTTGGAAAGCTATTAATAAAGTTCAGGAACTTTTGAGAAAAGAGCACAGTTCAGTTTTGCAACTTTCTGATATACCGGTACTTCATTTTAAAATTTCTCACTTTTTACACGATCTCTGTTATGTCGGAGCTGGACACAACAACCCCTTGTTCAGATCGGATACAAGTTAACCCCTCTTTGCGCCTTAATGACCAATTAATTTTTCCGTTTTTTTTTTCATTATCGCATTCCTAGAGCCATAACTTTTCACATTTTCCGTTGACCAAGCCGCATGAGATCTTGTATTTTGCGGGACAAGCTGTAATTTTTAATGGCATCACTTTTGGGTACATATAATGTATTGTATAACTTCAGGGTGCCATAGCAACCCATTGTGACCCTGTGATCACATCGCAGGGGTCCGATTGGTGAGAGCGGGAGTCCCCTTCTGTCAGCGTTTTACACGCAGCGGTCGCACTGACCGCAGCATTTAAAGCAGAGGTGCCCAAACGTTTTTGCCCCGTAGGCCACTTGACAATTTTTTTGTTTTCCATAGACCCCCTACCTGCCTAATATTGAATTTGTGAACATGAAAACGATGCATGGTAGACACATTTTATAGGTAAGTTAGCCACTGCGCAGGTCTGTTTTGTTGCCAGAGCCCAAGAAGTTTTGCGCGAACTCTACATAAACAATTTTATGAAATATCAAAGAGGTAAGTAATTTCTATGTCTATTCTCAGTATTATGTACATACAGTCTGTGTAAGGTGCACTATGTCATTTACAGAATGCCTAAATGTTGATGATGACCTGCCATCTCGTGTACCCCCAAGTTTTTCTCTGGCTGACATTGACCCCCTGCAATCAAAATTGACCCCTGGTTAAACAGCGGGGATCTGTGGTTTCTTCGGTCCCAACTGTTAGAGCAAGTGCCAAGTTGTCATCTGACAGCTGAGCACCTGCTCTCCCTTGTATGGGAGACCAATGCCAGGCTTCTGATGCAGCAGCCGTCAAAAGATGGAGCATCACTCAAAAAAAATGGGCCTGTCAGGGAATATGAAAAAACCCTTATTACCTATTGAAACACTATATCTATTTCTACCCGACCTAGATCTGAGATTTTGGATGACTGGGGGAGTGAAGTGGGTAGATGACCTCGTAACCTCAGAAGAAATTAAAGAATTTAACGAACTACAACTTAAATACAATCGCCCATCAGGTGAAAACTTCAACTATCTAAGGATTAGCTCCTAAGATCCTTCTATGATACAATGACCAATAACATAGCTTTGACAAAAAAATCATATATGTTAAGTTGGGAAAAGGAACTAAAAGAAGAGATATCTGAAGTCTCATGGTCCAGAGCATTCAACTGAGCATTGAAATCTACTAAAGGTCTGGGCATATTGGAGACCCAAACAAAGCTGTCTTTGAGATGGTACTACACCCCCTCCTTGTTATATAACAGATCAAATAAGGGAGACGGTCTATGCTGGAGGGAATGTGGCCAAAGAGGAACACTGTCTCATATTTTCTGGTCATGTCCTAAATTAAAAATATATTGGGATAAAATATTTAAAGGGGTTCTGACATCAAAAAAAAAAATTGTACTCACCTTGCCTGGCCTGGCCCGATCGCCAGGCATGTCCCCTCCAGCCGGCATCTTCTTCTGTGCCTTTAAAGCAGAGCAGGAGCGGTCAAAAAGACCGCTTCCTGCTCTGGTCCGTCCGTCAGGCACTTCCGAGGTCAACGGACGGACCGCCACAGCAAGCACGTCACAAGCAGTGCTTGCTGTGGGCGGCCCGTCCGTCCGGCTGAACTCCTGTCAGAGGGCACCTCTCCACTGCGCATGCGCGCGATCCCGGAGCGGCGCGGCTCGTGCAGACAGAAGAGGAGGAACAGTGCCTGCCGGGAGATGACCCCCCGATGTCAACAACAACAGAAGAACAGGTAAGTATTATCTTTTTATGGTTTAGCAGCCATTAAACCATGGGTTCCCTGTGTCCATTAGGCAGACCAGGGAACAATGGCTGCTAAAGCATAAAAACATTATTTGTGTCAGAACCCCTTTAATCTCCTGCATGATATACTAAAACTCAGTATACCTAGAGAAGCAAAAATGGTTCTACTTCTATTAGGCACTGAAAAATTGCCAAAACAAATAAGACCCCTGCTGGCACACTCCTTAATGACAGCTAAAACAATTATAGCAAAATATTGGGGAAAGCCAGAACCCCCAGAAATGGACGAATTCAGAAACCATATGGCAGAGCAATACGTAAGTGAAAAATGGTTGGCGCTTCGCAGTAATTCTATCCAAAAATTTGATACAACTTGGGAGATGTGGAGAGTATCGCTTAAAAAATGACAACTGTCGTATATATATGGATGCCATGTTATGTTGTTACAAGTTTTGTTTTAAAATCAATATAGCAATGATAAGATCTGAACAATTCACCATGGAAGTTACTACTTTACTATATGTTTGGAAAGCTAGTGTTATTTAAAAAAAAAAAAAGGGAATATAACATACTGTATATACTGGCGTATAAGACGACTTTTGAACCCCGAAAAATCTGCTCTGAAGTCGGGGGTCGTCTTATACGCCGGTAATACAAAAAAAAGAAAGTGTCAAAAAAAAAAAAATTATTACTCACCTCCCCCGGCGTTCTGCGGCGCTGCTGCAGGATGTCGCTCCCTCCTGGTCCCCGGCAGAGCATTGCTTTCTGGACGCAGGGCTTGAAATCCCCGCCTCCAGAAAGCTAATACTGTGATTAGCTAACACACGCCGTCATTGAATGGCTGTGATTGGCTGAAGGCACGTGTGTTTTCTGGAGGCGGGGATTTCAAGCCCTGTGTCCAGAAAGCAATGCTCTGCCGGGGACCAGGAGGGAGTGACATCCTGCAGCAGCGCCGCAGAACGCCGAGGGAGGTGAGTAATTTTTTTTTTTTTTTTTGCTCCGCTGTATTCCCGGCGTATAAGGTGAAAGTTGGGGGGTCGTCTTATACGCCCCCTCGCCTTATACGCCGGTATATACGGTAATGCATTGAATATGTTAACCAAGTACAATTACAAAGTTATTTGTGAAAAGTATTGTACAACATGTTTATGGTGCATTGCTAAATTCTCTGTAAAATGACTTTAAAATTCAATAAAAATCTAATAAAGGAAAAAAAAAAAAGATGGAGCATCAGAATAAAGCCCCTTAACAACTGCCGTCAAAAGGCGTATGACCGATCGCTAAGGGATTAAAGTTCTAATAGGAGGGATATAAACACAATATACTAATATGGAGAACACAAAATATATACAAAGAAACCAAAATTGTGAGAATGGGAAAATCTAACCCCAACCTACTCATGCAATGAGACCCTACTTAAAAGCAAAGTACTCACGTTGATGAAGGCGAGCCCATGATAGGAATCCGGGATGACCCTGACTCTCTCCAGGTGGAAGCAGGGATAATTTTTGCTACAATAAATAACAATACATGTGGTATAGATGTAAAACGACCCGAACCAGATGAAATATTAATGTAGGAATAGCAATAAGTCAGGAGTAAGATGTTACAACACCCAGATATTCTAAACACCAAACAGACTTATCTGACAGTGGAACAAGACAGGAGCCGCCAACGAGACCAGAAGCACTAGAAGTATAACCGGCGTCCTATATAAGGAGGAGCCAGAATAAATGTGTACAGACACACGCTGATTGGCCAGCTGAGACGCACGCTGATTGGCCAGCTGAGACACATGCTGATTGGCCAGCTGAGACACACGCTGATAGGCCAGCTGAGACACACGCTGATTGGCCAGCTGAGACACATGCTGATCGGCCAGCTGAGACACACACCTCCCAGGTGACCAATCCATACACATCAGCAAATTCAATGCCGACATGACACTGAGGATGCGCCGGCGTGTGGATCACGTGGGCCGGGCCTGACGCATCCTGGTTCTGATCTAAAAACTGCAGCGAGCCATCTCTAATTGCTGTTAGTAAATGGAAACTGAGAGTTTGCTACAATTGTATCCAGTGTAGTACTCTTTGTAGCTGGTGGCCTTTACTGGCTTTCTTCGACCTCCCTGATCTCCTTTATGTTAGATTATATACATTGTAAACATACGTGTTCATGCAATGAAGTAAGTAGCAGGAATGTAAAGCTGAATGCCTAGAGGGTCCACTGTAGCCCCTCAGGATACGAACTTTGCAGTCACAAGTAGGAGTTGCAATGACCTGTAATGTGGATGGCACAATTATATAACTGGACTTCATGCAGTTATTTCACCGTCTAAGCAAATGTTGAAATATAATAATGTGACGTTATCATATTTGGCACTTTGGAAAGAGCGGTTAGATGCGGACAGATCCTCAGCTCAGGACGCTCAACTCTTAGCCATTTAGAAAGAGTGTCTTACACTCAAGAGGATCCGCCCTGTCCTGTATTGCACATACAATGCTTTAACCCCTTAATGGCACAGCATACAAAGCAGTCGCCAGAATCTGAGGGTCCTCAGGGACCAGCTGGCATACGCCAATTCACAAATCTGATGGCAGCCCTTGTACCAACCATGACGAGACACTTCAACGCTTGCGTGAACATTTCTCATCCGCCCTAAACCATCCACCGGCAAACCCCGTGCCATGATCTCGATTACCTTGCATCCGTTGCTGTGGATGACCATTCTGTGCCTACGGATGCTCCTTCATGGGAAGAGGTTTATTCTGCTATTCAGAAAATTAGACACGGACGCGCTGCCGGCTCAGATGGCATTCCATTCGAACTGCTGAAATGTGCAATTGAGCCAATAAGCACTGCTTTACATCAGCTATTTCTGCACGTCTGGTCTTGTGGGAAAGTCCCCGTGGAATAGAAGGAGGGCATCATCCTCACCCTGTACAAGGGAAAAGGCCCCCAAACAATTTGCACTAGCTACAGGCCGATAACGCTCCTCTCAGTTACCGGGAAGGTCTTCGCGCACGTTCTACTCTCAAGGATACAACCACTCCTGACCTCCAAGGGAAGACCCCAGCAGTCAGGCTTCACAGCAGGCCGCTCCACCAGGGATGCCATACCCACTCTTAGGCTCCTCTTAGAGATACATAGAGAATTTAACAAACCGCTCCTCGTCGCGTAGGTCGATCTCAAGGCGGCGTTCGACTCGGTCGACAGAGAAGCCCTCTGGAAGGCCTTGCCTGGCATTGGCATCCCCACATCCCTTCTAAACCTACTAAAAGACATGCATCAGGGCACATCCGCCAAAATCCGTATCAACGGTTCAACCTCTGCTAGTTTTGAGACCTCGACTGGTGTTCAACAAGGTTGCGTCTTGCCTTCCGCACTCTTCTGCAGGGCCATAGACTGGATTCTTCAACGTACTGTCCAAGATAATGGGGTCACTCTTCTGGAGTACCACTTTACCGACCTGGACTACGCCGACGATGTTGCACTTTTAGATGTCACATCTAATAATCTGAGGCACTCATTGGAACAGTTCGATTTTGAGACATCCTGTCTTGGGCTTCACATCTCCTGGCAAAAAACCAAGCTGCAGAATCTAGGAGTCGGCGCAATCCCTCCAGACCTAGACGTAAACGGACAGAGAGCTGACGCTGTAAGTAAGTTCGTGTACCTCAGAAGCATTCAGCACACAGATGGGAGGGTGCTTCCAGACATCCTGCGGAGAATAGCGCTGGCAGCCTCGGTGATGAGGTTCCTGGATAAGCTCTGGTAGAGGCAGAACATAACACTCAGGACCAAGATTCGATTTTACCAGACTTGCGTCATTCCAATATTATTGTACGGCTCGGAGACCTGGACTTTGCTGTCGCAAACCACTAAGCGTCTGGACTCCTTTCACATGCGATGCCAACGCCAGATTCTCCGTGTCCATTGGTTTGACTTCATCAGAAACAGCGAGATACAGGCTCGCACGGGGCTTGAGTCAATCACAAAAACAATAGCAAAGAGACGACTCGCACTTTTTGGTCATGTTGCACACTTCTCAGAAGCTGTTCCGGCCCACAGTGCCCTAACCGCAGCAATTACTAGGAAAATCGAGAGACGACCCTCTGACGGATGGCGGAGGCCTCCTGGTCGTCCGCGGCGCTTGTGGGTGCAACAGATAGGCAACGGTACCTCCTCCGACATCAACACCGAATGGAACAATGCTGTTGGTCGTGGTCATTCTAGATCGGCGCTATGGACCCTCGTCGACCAAACGTGATAACTAACTAGCTTGTTTTTCCCCATTTTAATTTTTTTCCTCCCCCTTTAAAAAAAATCATAACTCCTTTATTTATCCATCAACGTCGCTGTACGAGGTCTTGTTTTAATGTACCACATAATGTACTGAAAAACTTTAAGGGCTCGGTCACACGGGCGTTTTAACGGGCATTTTTTTCACGTGCAAAAAAGATTGCACTAAATAGAACCAATGCTTTTCAATGGCAGCGGTCACATGTGCGAATGTTACATGCGAAAAAACATCTGCGGCGAAAATGATAGCACACTGTTTTTTAAATCGCAGGTAACTGCGGCATCGGTGATTTCTGATTGTGAAACCCCTGGATCCTGTCGCATCCAGGGGTTTCACCTTGTGCCCAACGGGGCCGGTGGCAGCAGCGCCGACCCCATTGAGAACATACAGTGAAGATCGGGAACCTCTGGCACAACTGTGACAGCTGTGGCAGAGGACAGCGATCTTCTCCCATCGAATTCAATGGAGCCGGCGCTACCAAGCGGTGGGTCCGCGTCAATCAACTACCTAGGACCTATCCAGAGGATAGCTGATGAGTTGAAAATGTCCGAGATACCCCTTTAATAGTTTAGAGCTGGACGACCTCTTTAATGGTCCTAAATTCACTTTTTGGTATCATTTTTGAGAAATGAGCATTTGGATGCCTTGCTGGTGGCGATCCTCATGTGACACCATGACATTGCTGGACAGAGGTTTATGATCTGAAGACGTTAGGCCCTGCAGTTGGGGTTTGCACTTTGTCCTCGGATCACTATAAGGAAACGAGCATCCTTCTTCTTCTCCATTTTTTCTTATTTACACCGGAGGAGCTGTTATATATTTGCTCTGCTAATTTAATAAGCCGCCAATGCTGACACGGTTGCTATGGAAGTAGCCTCCCCTGTTATCACCAGCACAAACATGATGCGTTGCTATAGAGACGCCTGTCACGGGAGTATTGCAAATAACACGATGTGTGCTGCACCCCCGGGCGGCTCACGTGTCTCAGGATGACAGCAAAAATATCAAGTATGGAGAGGAAGATGGCAGAACACAATAAGAGCCGCCGCCGGCCGGGACACATCTTATCTAAGGGGCAATGACTTAATGATAAGAATTCGACTTTAATCAAAGCAAAGTAAATGTGCACTTTAACCGTTCACTAAAGATGTAGCAGAGCCAAACTTGTCATGTGACACAACGTAGCGTGACTGAGCTCAATAGCTTTATACATGATTGCAAATACCTACTGCAATGCATGGCCACTTTATGACAGCCCCCATCTAGTAGCGCGTTGGACTCTTTTGGCCTTCAGCAATTCATCATGGCGTAGATCCCACTAGGTGATGAAATTGTTCTGTAGGAATATTGGCCCCTGCGGACAGGAAGGTGCTGACATGTTCTGACCAGCTGACAGGAAGGGATCATTGATTCATGCTGTTTGTGCCAAATTCTGACCTCCCATCAGCACGGGGCAACAGAAATCTGGATTCATCTGACCAGGAGATCTTGTTCCACTGCTCAGTGATACCATTTTTGTGCTCTTTTTTTCACCCACTGGAGTCTCGCCTTTCTGTTTCCCCCTAGACACAATGGCGCTGGAACTGGTCGTCTGCTGTTTTAGCTCATCCGTACTAAGGGATGACAAATTGTGTATTCGGACATGTTCGTTATAGCACCAGTGTTATATTTGGCTGCTCTTGACCTTGCAGTGCCTGTTGGACAGAACGATTCCTGACATCCTCCTCTGACCCCTTTCGAGTTGTCTCCATCCACAGGATTCCCTTTCGCTGGATATCCTTCCTTGATCACGCCATTCTTGGTATACTCCCCACACCGTTACACAGGAAAACCCGACACGATTGGTAGTGACATGCGGCTAGTCTAGCACCGATGACCAGGCCTCACTGGAAGTTGCTCAGATCGCTGGATGTTCTCATCTAATGTGGATTCACACTGAAACTGATCCACGGAAAACTTGTCACAGGATTTTATTCTGCACTCCGGGGTCACGGGGAGAATTATACATACAAGGAAGCCCCAATTGTGAGCGGGCCGGGGGCTCCCATAATGTGGCCTCTGTTATAGTTTAATACAAACAAGATAATGTACATTGTGTTCCCATTCTTCACAGCTTCTTCATTCCAACATCCAAGATATCCACAGACGCAGAACACGGGCTGCGGATTGGTTTATCTTATATGCATCCCCATTTCTTTCTGATGTTGTAGTGTAAAAGTCATGGCGACAGCCATCCCGGTATGAAACAGAGGAAGATAAGGACTTGAGAGTAGAAAAACATGGCTGATGCCTGAGAAGCAACAATCATGTATATAGGCTGTGTGTCTAGTATTGAATTGGGTTAAGCTGCAATACCACAGACAGCCCATAGACAATAGTGGCGCTATTTCTGAAAGAAATCAGCTACGTTATTTTATTCAATAAGTCATGTGTTTTTTTCTTTCTAGTAAATCTTGAGAGAGAACAAGAGGGGAGAGCAGCAAAAAGAGAGTCTCCAGTCAAGAGAACATGAGGTACCCCTGTGGGTGAGTGATAAATCTGGAAAACTCCCTTACAGGAACCTGTTTCCGATAGAGGTCCCTCTGTATGGTTAGGGCTACACGACGACTTTGGTACGACTAAGCAACGAAAGATCGCAGTATCCCGACGTTACATCACAACCTAATGTAAGCGAATGTGGTTGGGTTGCAACTCGCAGGTTGCCGTGACCCGACAATTGCAAGAAATCCAAAACTTGCAGATTTTTTAGGTCTTCACTACATTTGGATTCTTTGTAATTGTCGGGTTGCATTAAAGGGGTTGTCCCGCGGCAGCAAGTGGGTCTATACACTTCTGTATGGCCATATTAATGCACTTTGTAATATACATTGTGCATTAATTATGAGCCATACAGAAGTTATAAGAAGTTTTTCACTTACCTGTTCCGTTGCTAGCGTCCTCGTTCCCATGGAGCCGACTAATTTTCGCCGTCTAATGGCCAAATTAGCCGCGCTTGCGCAGTCCGGGTCTTCTTCTGTTCTCAATGGGGCTCCGTGTAGCTCCGTGTAGCTCCGCCCCGTCACGTGCAGATTCCAGCCAATCAGGAGGCTGGAATCGGCAATGGACCGCACAGAAGCCCTGCGGTCCACGGAGGGAGAAGATGCCGGCGGCCATCTTCAGCCGGTAAGTAAGAAGTCACCGGAGCGCGGGGATTCAGGTAAGCGCTGTGCGGATTTTTCTTTAGGTCCCTGCATCGGGGTTGTCTCGCGCCGAACGGGGGGGGGGTTGAAAAAAAAAAACCCGTTTCGGCGCGGGACAACCCCTTTAACTTGTAGGTTGCAACATGACTGCATGCACTTACATTAGGTTGCAATGTACTATGATCTTTGGCCACAGGGCATGTTGGCAGAGTTGCCCTATAACCCTCTCCTAAGCCCATTTTTCATTATTCTATTAAGACGGGCCAATTGTGCCCACGTGACAACCCCAACGGCCTGCAAGAAAAAGAAATGCTGCAGCATGCTTCATCTATTTTCTATTGCAGGGGTCCCCAACTCCAGTCCTCAGGGACCCCCAACAGGTCATGTTTTCAGGATCTCCTATGGCAATGTCTGAGGCACTGACAATAATTACATTACCTGTGCAATTCTGAGGAAATCCTGAAAAAATGACCTGTTGCCGGTCCCTGAGGACTGGAGTTGGGGAACACAGTTCTATTGTGTAGACCCAACATAGTTTACAGGGACTATCCCTATATACAGACTTGGAACAATTCCCTACAATGTCTGCTAAAACAGCCCTCCGGTCCTGGACAAACAAAAATGGCTGACTAAGTGATGCACATTGTGTATTAGAGCACATTAGTCTAAGAGACTACACGCTGCTTTGATTGACTAATGCTGCCCATGTGAACAGTAGTGTTGAGCAATTATAATAAGCTAGTTGGGAGTGATTTGCCTGATTTTCCAAAAATAATCGGGATGACCCAATACTGATTCCCATTAAAGTCAATGGGAGTAAAAATAAGGTTCACTAATTTGGCCTTCCTAATGCAGGTAATAACAGTAGTGGTGGTGCCTCTTGAATGAATGTGGCCTAGTGGTTAGCACTGTTGGGCCTCTGGGTTCAAATCTGTCCAAGAACAATATCTGTATGGAGTTTTTCAAGTTATTGATGAGATTTGAAGCAATAGGCAACATTACTGAGCCATCATGCTTGTTCTTCCTTCTCCTCCTTCTTTCTCTTTCTTCCCCTTGCTTCTCATCCTCTTCTGGAGGCGAAAGAGAAAAAGGGGGTAGAGAAGGTAGAAAGAGGACGAGAAGAAGGAGAACAAGAAGATCTTCACCTTCTTCTTCTTCTTTCCCCCCTCCTCCTCTGGAAAAGGAAGGAGCAGGAGGAGGAGGAAAAAGAAAGAAGCTTGGTGACTAGAGATTAGCGAGTATACTCGCTAAAGGCAATTGCTCGAGCAAGCATTGCCTTTAGCGAGTACCTGCCCGCTCGAGACTGAAGGTTCGGCAGCAGGAGGGAGCGGGGGGGCCCCTCCGTTCCTCCCCACTCTCCCTCGCAGCTCCCTGCCCGCCGCCGGCACCCGAACCTTCAGTCTCGAGCGGGCAAGTACTCGCTAAAGGCAATGCTCGCTCGAGCAATTGCCTTTAGCGAGTATACTCGCTCATCTCTATTGGTGACTCATTGGCTAGCACTGTTGTCTTGGAGCACTGGCATTCTAGGTTCGCATCTGACTATGGACAATATCTGCGTGGAGTTTGTATGTTCTCTTCATGTTTGTTCTTCTTTTTCTTTCCCTTCTTCTCCTCCTCTGGAAAAGAGAGAAGGATGAAGGGCTGTGGTGGCTCAGTTGTTAGCACTGCTGCTTTGCAGTGCTGGAGTTCAGAGCTGTCCAAAGAAAACATCTGTATGGAGTGTTACAAAGTCTTTGCAGATGTCCTTGATGAGATTTGAATCTAGACCTCTAGTATTGCAAGGCAACAGCAGTAACCATTAAGCCCACATACATTGAAACACGAATGGGCACACGCTCCTGGTGGGATGAGTGCGAGCATCCTTGTTTCTCCAGGACTGGAGGGTCACTTTAAGGTAGCTTTCTTTAAAGTTTGCAATGAAACCCACATAAATATGGGCAGAACTTGGCAGCACTGTGCAGATTTTGCCCCAGGTTTCCCAAACTCCTCTGCTGTTGGGTAGCCGAGAGGGTTCCCATAAATTCTGTCCTGATAGTAGTTTTGGGATCCTTTAGTATTATGTCCTTTGGAAAGGTTTTTTTTTTCCCTACGTTATGCCATCACTCTCTGGTGGGTGGGAAGTCTGCCAGGACCCCCACCATTCCTGAGAAGGAAGGAGCTGAAGCGCTGCACTTCCAACCACTGCAGCACAACCCTTGACCTTTCTTGGCTCCGATGGGTTGTCATGTCAGTTACACCCCCCTTCCCAATTAGAAAGTGATGTCATATCTCAGCAATGATGTCATCTATTGTAGCCTAACTGACAGCCACAGTACATTGTTTCTTATATGGCCTAATGACTACAAGGGGGTATATGTCAGCATTGTATCAAGTGCCCTGCACCAATGCCTTACACGTGCGCTAAACATCCGTAAACATACAGGACCCTATAATTGTCACTTTTACATTCTTTGGTTGTCTTGTAGCCATGGTTACCGAAATGTAGACATTCGAGTGGAAAAGAAAAAAAAACTGTGTTTCCGTGACAACTGATGAAAGCATAACTGCATGAAAGCAAAAAAAAAAAATATAAAAAATAATAATGCAGGAGCTGTATCTTTTTAGAGAGAGAACTCAGAGAACGGAAGGACTTTGCATCACACGCCTTGTGTCGGATCTCCGGTGAGTCCTGTATCTGTCTGTCATAGTCTGTCCCCTGTAACTCTGTGCTGTGGCCTGATGTGTGCTGGTGGTGCCGTAAGGGGGTCATGTGCCTGGGCTGATTCCTAGAAACAGTGCTGAGGGACTTGCAGTCTATGTTAAGCCATTATCGATACAGACATATGCAACATGATGCTGCTACAGTACATGCAAGTGGTTTTAAAGAGCCCAGATCATATTCTGAAAATGTCACCCAGGACAAGAGAGTTTTTGAGTTTTTTTCCAAAGCATTAGCAGACACTAGTTGTTTTGTGACAGCCTGAAGTCTATTAGTAGACTACAGACAGCCATAAACCATAAACTAGGCTTTCTTTCACTAAGGGTGAGGAGCAGGACTGTTTTTCCTTGTAGAGAGAACCAAGTAGGTGTAGAGAGACATAGGGGCCATGCAATGCTGCTCTGGGAAATTTGGTATGCAAATGGAGATGGTACAATGCCTACTGGAAAGTAACTTCCCTATAAGTCAATGTCCAACTTTTTAACAGGCCTTACAACATGACTAAGAATATAAGCCCAAATCAGAGTCTTCCCCAGAAGGAAAAGATAGCCATGTACAGACAGACTGTTTCAGGGATTTTGCTTCCACTCCTCAGTTCACAGTGGGGGTATCAGAACTTCGAACCCAGGAGCTCCTGTACTCCAGGCAGCAGCTCTACCTATTGAGCCATCAGCCCTTTGGACAGCTCCCCTGCATGACCTTAGTATTGTTCCCTTTTCCTGCAATCCAGTGCCTGTCTTAGCTCTGTCTTGTTCCTAATTGGACATGCTATAAAAGCCTGGCCTGTCCACTTCCTCTTTGAGTGATTATTGTGCTTGCTGCCTTTAGTCTAGCTCTACTACTACTGCTCCTCTCTACTGAATTGCTGTTACCTGTTACCGACTGCTGGATTTCCTCTGATCACGTTACCGGCCTGCTCCCTTAGTACTACAAACCGTAATCTACCGTTACTGACCCTTGGCTCATCCTGACTACGCTATCTGTCTGCTCGGGTTACAGCATGAGGCTCCGAACCCGCTCCAGGTCGTTACAATAGGTTTCTGGTTGGCGGGGTAAGAGGTCTGATCTTAAAGGGGATTATCCACAGGACAGGTGATAAATATTTGAACACCGAGGTTCCAACCCCTGCAGCTCCCAGGGATCACAAGAATGGTGCACCCGAATCTCCTGGGAGAGTGGAGCCGTGGTGTGTCTGTGTGAGCACCATTCCATTCACTTCGATGAGACTCATGAGACTCGCATTGCTCTGAGATTTTAAAGGACAGTAAATGGAGCAATCGTCACGTATATCAGACATACTGCATTGAGTGAGCTCAGCTAAGCTGTTGGGGGGTCTAACAAAAAACTTGTTGACAGTTCTCAATGACAATCAATAGAATTGTGAATGCAGCTCTGGAGCTATACTATGCTGCATACCTCCATATGACACATTCCATAGTACGGTATGGACCCACAGCAGACTTTAGGCAGGATATCATAATAATATGCTACACCTATCCATTATATGGCTGTGTACATGACGAGGCCTAGTCACTCAAGAGCTTGAGATGGTTATCTGTGGTTTTCCATAGATTTAAAGTTAAACATACTGAAACCAAATCTTGACAGTGTGATTCATCACGGAGCATAAAAGAAGCAGCTCAATGAAATTCAGCACTGCGGCATCTGTGGATTACATTCCAAAAACCTATATATACGTACAAATCCCTCACTGCACAGTTTTGCTATTCTTGAGTTTCATTTCTATTACATTGGGGATTTTACAAATTCCGCTAATACAAAGTTTTAGGTAGTTTTCTCACACTGTGTTTGATCGTCTTGTGCCCATATATGACATTTAGGTCAAACATGAAAGTTCACAGATAGTTCCTACTTGGAGAGGCCAACAGAATTTACACCTGCTGAGGAATAAGTTATGAAAATAGTAACAATCTTCTTCAAGGATTTGGGGAAGACATAGGTTCATGGCGATACAAGACATGATTGATTTATGGGAACACCCCGATATCCACTTTTTACAATATAACTAGATCCTAAATAATCATAGTTAAATTATTCAGTGCATTATGAAAGTAAGACCATTATAGCATTAGCGGTTGGAGAGTTTGCAGTCCAAACTAGACTACAAAGTATAGTGGGCTTTTAGACTCTTCTTTTAATAAGGGTGCATTCACACGAGCAAAAGTGCGCACCCACGTACGTGCACAAACACACGTAAATGCAGGCAGAGGCGTAACTTGAAGCTTCTGGGCCCCAATGCAAAACCTGTAACGGGGCCCCCAACTATAACGCTTTATTCATAGTACTGGGCTCCCTATATGAAGAAGAGAGGCCTTATGGGCCCCCTAAGGCTCCTGGGCCCGGGTGCAACCGCATCCCCTGCATCCTCTATAGTTACGCCCCTGAATACAGGGCCGTGCCCCTTGCCTTCAATGGGGCCGCGGCTGCTGCCGACAGCCCCATTGCAAGCAATGGGCTGCTGGCCAGCGCTGCAGTGATTTTCGGAGAAGGGCTTTCAATATGAGCACTTCCCTGAAAATCATCCATGTTTGTGTTAAAAAAAATAAAATAAAAAAAAATTATATATATATATTCACCTCTCCGCCGCTGCTGTGTAAATATTCCCCACGGCTAGTCCCCTTGTCACTAAACACTGTGACAACACTGTCACAGTGATCAGTGCCAAGAGGACACACTGCGGGGAGTAAAGAATCCTCTTCACAGCTGTCATAGCTGAGCTGTGAGAGCTGTGACAGAGGATTGCAATGTTCACCCATTGCTTTCAATGGGACAGGCACTTTTGCAGTCCCATTGAAAGCAATGGGCTGCTGGCAAGCCCTGCAGGGATTTTTGGGGAAGGGCTTTAGAAATAAGCCCCTCCCTGAAAAATCATCCCTAGAATGTGTTTTAAAAAAAAAAAAATTATACTCATCTCCCCTCAGCTGTCGGAGCTCAGGCACGTCTAGCCTGTCTTTTCCCTGCAATGCTCTGAAGCTCTTTCAGCAGGCGGGGATTTAAAATGCGCTTAGCCAATCACAGGCAGCTCTCAGTCATTCATTGAATGATAGCTGAGTGCTGCCTGTGATTGCTCACAGCACTCAGCAAATCACAGGCAGTGCTTGGCCATTCATTGAATTCTATGGGATCACGGGGAGAATTTCCATACAAGGACGCTTGAATTGAGATGTCCCTCAATTGGACAACAAAATTGAAAAAATTGTTTGGTGCCGGGAATGTTACAACTGATTTAGTGTATATTTGACCTTTTATTTGCAAATATGCAAACAGTTTCTGCCTATCAGCTATAGTTTCGGCGCATGCGCATGGCCAGTCATGCTGTGTCACATAGCCAATCTTATTCGTACATTTAGTTTGTCCCGACCAGTAGTGAGGAATGGTTGTGTACATTTGTCGCCCGAGGTGTTGTGGGGTGTTGTAGCTATACAATCATTGTGTTCAGGGGCGTACCTAAAGGCTCAGGGGCCCAGGTGCAAAAGTTCAGTTTGGACCCCTCTCTTCTTCTTAAATCGTGCTGCATACAGCTGCAAAACACATTTCCATACATGAACTAGCCTCTTGGTGTAATCTTTCCAAATATAACACATTTCCTGCGCTACATGAAAATTTATTTGTAGCCCCTTTGGCCACTCCTACACACACGCTAGAGTACTAGAATACACACACACTAGGGTACTATCTGATTGCTGACTCCTACCACACTGGTGACATCACCACAGGTCCTGGAAGCTGCTGTCCGCTTTGCCAGTGGGGGTCCATGTGAGACGGCTGTGAGGTGAATGATAGCAGCGGCTGTCCTCTCCTCTTCAGGACAACTGGGGGGATCTTAGGCTGGCATCCTTTCCTCCTTTCCCGCAGCTGCTACACACTGCTGGTGATCAGCCAGCCAAGCACTCAGCATACCCACTGCTCACCCCCGCCGACACCCGAATCTTTTCTGCTGAGCAGACAGGTACTCGAAAAGGACGATACTCGCTCGAGTATTTTCCCTTAACGAGTATGCTCGCTCATCTCTATCAATTTCCCATTAGGCCAACAAAGCGGGTACACAAAATATCCGTGTTTTATGTGCCTCTGGGACACTAGGGCCAAACAATATTGTAGAAAAAAACACTAATTTGTACGGTATTTGTTTAATTATATCAATCATATGTCTAATATGGAATATGGCAACAAAATTCAGTCGGTGCCTATATCACAGAAACTAGAGCTGATAGGGGAAAATGGATGGCATATTTGAAATCAGGGCACAAAATATACCTTATAACAGCTGTCAAACGCTCTGCACCAAAATATGTGTTGGCCAGTATCATCAGGTCTCTTATGGCACCGTGGGCTCTCAACACAACACACAGAATTTTTTCAAACTCCCAGTTGTTGTGATGGATTTTCTCTTCACTTTCTCACCAACGCAGAGGCAACTGACTGGAGTTTCCTCGCCTCCTGCAGTAAACTATGAAGCAACCCATCTGAGCAGGAGACTTCAGGCATTCTTGCAAAATTCTGCTCCCAACATCTCACACGGGATTCCAATCTTGCTCCGAACATGCACATTAAGGCCTTATTCACATGAACGTTTTTATGAGGCTAATTTAGCTGTGATCAAAAATCTGAATCACCTGAATCATCTGAAGCATCGGCATTGGTATTGGCATTGGTTTCCAATGCACTCATTTAGATGGGCAATTTGTTAGCCATGTAAAAACGTTGCGCAGGGAAAAATAGGACATCGGCGACCAAATACGCTGGCCCATTTTATACGTGGCCGGAAAAGATAGGTCTTACCCCATATTTTAGCAGAGATATGCTAGCGGCTCCCAAAGGCTTCTATAAGAGCTGAAAAAAGGGAGGGGAAGGGAGTTTAGCCGCGTCCAACGCTGGGAAAAGGTTACAGCTGGCTCTTACAAGTCATTCCAAGGATTTATGCCGACCGAGGTATTCCCAGGCTGCGGCATATATTTTCGCTAATACGGCGCAGCTGCTCGTGTGAATGGAAGGAGAAAATGCTAATTCTGACTCGTGGCTTTTTCCTTTTCAAACATTTTTTGGCCACGATGCGGCCGGCGTGAAGATGCAGCGCTCGTGTGAAAGAGGCCTAAGCGTAAGTGTTCTGCACTCCTTGCACATTTCACTCAATGATGACAAACAACCTCCAATATTCCTGCCGCACCTTTTATACTTCACTTGGCACCACCCCGCAGGCCATAGCACATCCTCTGATCTGCTCCACATAGGCTCTGCCCGGACAGAGCCTGGTTACTGGACACAGAGCATTCCCTCATTGCCATGTCTAGATTTAGGTCTTCACACTATTGTCCACATGGGCCATGACAACAGCTATTGCAAATACCCAGTAATCCATAAACAATATACATGGAGATGAGCGAGCATGCCCTGTTAGGGAAATTACTCGAGCGAGCATCGACATATTCGAGTAACTGCCTGCTCGTCCGAAAAGATTCGGGGAGCGGCAGAGGAGAGCGGGGTGGGGGTGGGGAGGGGGAACGAGGGGGATATCTCTCTCTCTCCCCCCTGCTCCCCCCCCCCCCCGCGCAACCCACCGCTCACCTCCGCTGCCCCCCGAATCTTTTCGGACTAGCAGGCAGTTATTCGAAAATGCCGATGCTCGCTCGAGTAATTTCCCCAACCGAGCATGCTCGTTCATCTCTGAATATACATTTACGTTACATCATCATCCTACAGAGCTCTGTCTCAACTATCCATACTACTTCATGCTAGCTAACTAGCTACAATGTTACACATACAATAGCTGTCCAGGTCATATACTGTATTATCAGGATAGGTCATCAATAGTTGATCGGCTGGGGTCCGTTGCTCAGGACCCTGACCAATCAGCAGAGCAGACGCATGCTGTCAGTACCGCAAATACACAGAGCTCGGAGCGAAAGCAACAGAAGCCTCCGCACCAACCTCTGCGTAGTGGCCGGCGCTTGTAACTGCAGGCACAGCTCACATTGATTTCAATGACAGACAAGCCTGCAGTTACAAGAGCCGACCACTACACAGGTCAGCGCAGAGACTTCCGCTGCTTCCACTCCGACCTCTGGGTATTTGCGGCACTAATAGTGTAGTGACCCTGTTCATGCTTTCCTAGCCCCCTCCATAATGTCATACTTGTATGTCTTATGTAGATACTTTGTGAAAAACTGTCTTGTCATTCTGTTATGTGTATTGCACAGCTGCAGCGTGTGATGGTTTAATATCTGCAAAGTATGAGCTGTCTGCGTGCAAAAATAACAATTTCTATCTTGTCACGTGGAATGAGAGAGGTTATAAATGTGAGTAATTGAGGGTGGGAAAGGAGTTCCATGTTTTCAGGAGTTGTAGTCGGGAGGTCCAGCTACATGGGGGCACCTTCAGCCCTCATGTAGTTAAGCATGGAAGAGGAGGAGCGATTTCCCAACCGTATGGATCTATGAAGGAGTGAGCTCACAAAAGAGAGAGAGTGAACAACAAGCGAGCATTTAATTCCAAGGCCCTGTGCAGAGTTACTTTGTCCTAACTGTTACACACCCGCGCGTCCTGAAGTCTGGGACCACCAGGTGGAGGTACTCTACTTTCATTGTTCACACTCCAGTGTACTGAAGTCTGGGTTCTGCTGAGTGGAGGTACGCATCTTTATTTAGTTCTTGCACTAATTCCTGCACTTTCCAAAACTGTCATTTGTGCCTTGTGTATTGCTAAAGTTTTCAAGTAAAGTTATTTTCAGGCCCGAACAGTTCCCGGGGACCTGAGGTACTATACTACTGTTTATGGCTCAGTTATTTCTCCGCCGATGTTCCCGCCGGGGGATGCCGGAACGGTGGCGTCACTCATGACAACCTCCGCACCTGTTTTCCTGTTTATTGGGCATCCCCATGCTGAGGGGTGTCCGGAAGAGGCCCAGCGCTATCCTGAGGACAGGTCATCAGTAGTATTCTCCTTGGAAAACCCCTTTAATTGTTTGTCTCTAAAAGGGATTAAATAGGCTGTATGACCCACCGCAAGTCACGGTAAATTCCGCACTACAATCCGCAGGCTACCTTTATAAAGGGGATTTGAAAATGGCTTAAAACTTGCCTGCAATTCCACATCCAAATCCGCAGTTAGACTTTGAGATTTTGGAGTGGAATTCCGCAGCTGCGTCATGTAACGTAATTCCGTCCCGTGTGAAAGGTCCCTTAAAATCAGGCTTTAGTCTTCAGAGCAGATGGCTGTGGGAAAATAGAGCACTTTCATAAGTACTGTAAAAATCAGCCTTTTTACTAAATATAGTTCATGTTCCATTTAGATGTAAGTTCTGGACGAGCTGAAAATGAATGTTTAATACATATGGATCCCCCTCCTTATTAAATTAGCAGTTATTGCAGGAGCACACAGAGAAAAGCATATACGAGTGGGAGAAAAGCACAGAACATAATCTCGTGAATCAATTTTAGATATACCAATTTTCCCTGCACGCTATCTCAATCACATCTAAGTGCTGGAATTTTGTTACTGTACTTTTGCTGAAATGACCCTCCAATAGGCAAGTAGTTTAGGCTCCTTTTACACAGAGAGATAAATCATTTGCGTAAGCTAACAATGGAGGAGTTTGCTCAGTCGCTCATGCAGATAAATGGTTCGCAAAATTTGCGTTCACACGTCGAGTAGTCGTTCACATTCAGTTGATTCAAATCTAATCAAGAGCAACATCATCTTTGAAAACCTCCATATAGACATCAGACTTAGTCAGATTTGAACCCACAACTCCAGTGTTAAGGTTGCGCGTCTGGGACCTGTGGTTCTACAGGTTTCCTTGTGCACACCTTCACAGGTAGGGGTTAATTGAGCTGGCAGGGTGTGGTATGCTCCACCACACAATCCCCTTTGTGGCAGATACAGTAAATACCAGCAAACTCTGGGGGAAGATTGCTGGTCATTTTAGGGATTTACTGTTGAACCCTGTGTTGAGCCCTCTCAGAGCTGGTGTTTGCTTGCTTGTCTGTAGCGTCCCTCTCCTCCCCTGAAGACGGTCTGGACACCTGCTGTCCATCCCCTCCTTGCGTTCTGGGGTGTGTGCGTTGTGTAGTGTGTGGTACAGTGGCCACATAGGTCCAGGTGGCCCGCAGGTTGCTCGCTATTCCTGGACAGGTGCGGCCCCCAGACATCTGATGTCCTGTGTGTGTGTCAGATCGGCGATGCCTGACACTGTTCCCTATGTCAGCACGGTGGCTGACTCTCTATCCCCTGAAGTGAGGACACTTGGACTTGCTGTGGTTTTCCATCTGTATGCATGTGAGCTCTGGGTGGGGTTCCCGTTATATGTTGTATGCACAACCTGGTATGTCTGTGCAAGTGGCCAGATATGTGCTTTATGTGCAGTCCTGTTCTGTGTGGTATGTGTTACTCTGTATGTTGGTGTGAACAGTGACGTGTGTTATGTCTGTGCAGGTGGCCAGACATGTGCTTTATGTGCAGTCCTGTTCTGTGTTTACTGTGTGTGAACAGTGCTGTGTCCTGTGTGTGTCTAGTGCATCTCTCCAGGTTCCTGATCAGGGATAGCTAGGTCCAAGATGAAGACAGTGGGGCCGACCTTATCAGGACAATTACCCCGCTTTTAGGCAGGGGTTCCCCACTTTCCCTGATTAGTAAGGGACAGGGGTCTTTCCATCTTGTCTGGAGAGGTGTCGTTTGTAAGTCCAAACACTATATATGTGTGTTTGCGAGTTTTAAATGGGCATGCTTGCGTTGGTGCTGAGGAGTGGCACTTTTGTGCACCGAGTGGATGTAACATCCAGCACTGCAAGGCAGCAGTGCTAATGACTGAGCTACCACAGCTTGTGCTTTTGTTACCAGAGTAATAGAAGAGCAAGAAGAATAAACACAAAGAGAGCATAAAAAGCCAATACAGATATCACCCTTGGACAGGTTTGAACCTATAAATCTAGCACTGCAAGGCAGCAGCGCTAATGACTGAATCACCATGCTCAAGAAGAAAGAGAAGAATAAACTTAATGAGAACATACAAACTCCATGTTTGTCCATAGTCAGATGTGAATCTATAACCCCAGTGCTATAAGATGTGTTGCCTTAGTTGTTAGTACTGCTGCCTGTAGTACTGGAATTGTAGGGTCAAATCTGACCAAGGGTGATATCTGTATGGAGTTTTTCAAAGTTGCCCTTGATCAGATTTGAACCTAGGACCCCACAATGACAAGGCAAAAGTGCTAGCTGCATTCATTAAAGTGTCACCGCTATCATGAAAAATGGATTGTCTTCAAATTCCATCTGCCTCCCAATTGAGTACAATGCAAAAAAAATAGAGTCCATAAGTATTCTGTTTCCAAAATTGAAACAAAAGCGCAGCAGTCTAGTAACACGAATTCATAAAGTAACACACAGTCACTTTAAATGACACAGTCCTTCAACCAGGTTTGAGTGTTCATAATTTGCAATAAGCTCAGTGTCCATGATATTAACACTATGTCCATTAGGAGACCTGCTACATCAGTCCCTATCAGTGTGCACAGCCAGCCATCTTTACTGAGGCAAGCCTCACTTACGAATCTGTGAGAATGAACTCCTTGATGTCCTCACTGGCCTTTGTCCATTGTTGTGCAGCACAACCTCATGCTCTCTCTGTTCTCAACCCAATTCTTCTTCCTGTAACCCAGTGGTAGTTATCCAGTACAGAATTGGCTCCTGGAACAGACAGCAGTCCTCTTCGTAGCCCTCATGCTGACCTCTGATCCCTGCTATTGCACTCTGCGCTCCCATCAGCACTTCTGCATGCTGTAGGTACATCTGCACTGTCCCACGTGGCATAGCGAAAATTCCCCTTTTTTTACCCAGAGTCTCAAGCTATGAAAAACTTTCCTTTGGCGAATTTCATAGTCTATCACTATGGCAATCATTTAACCCATTCAGGGTAGCCCCTTACATCCTCACTTATCTCCCCCTCCCACCGGCCATAGCCGTCACCATCCTCCTGCTTCGTAGCAGATGTTGCACTAGTCCTCCATAGGCCATGCATGTATGTGCTCAGCCCACCTCCAAAAGGGCCAGCACATGCACACAGCTTTCCCATCCACAGCCTATCCCAGCTATTCCTAGGTCATTTTAGGCACCACCGCTTCTACAAAGTGCCAGAGAAATAAGTTCCTAGTGGACTTGTGAAGGTGTATCTCTATTTTGCTTGATTTTTGGTTTTGACGCTCTGCCTGAATAGCAAGCTTTCCAAACTGTGCCTGTCCTGACCTCGGCTTGTTATATTGACTCGGCTTCGCCTGGGCACCGCCTTTTTTTTTTTAATGCTTTATTTTTAACTTTTCAGAATAAACAAGAAGGTTTCCACTCAGTGAGGACACAGCACAAAGATCACATTTTCATAATTTTCATGAAATGTGACAACTAGCATGAGCTGTAGCAGGGTAATTGCTTAATCAATGCGGAATTTGATCAGATTAGGACACTTAAACTGAATTACTTATGTAACCAAACTGCCCCATTTATTTGGGAGTTTCCACTAGTTCCCTAAAAACAAAAGTAAGGAGGGTAGAGAATGGGAAAAAGGGGAAGGACAGGAAGGAAACACGTATGGAGTGAAAAAAGATAGAAAAGAAGGAGGGGGAAAAAAGACCCACAAAACCACACCATCCCCGCCCATCCCCCTACTATTGTATGATTGTATGATTATTATTTTATTAGCTGAGATTAAAGGGACCTGTGTACAGCGGGGTTCGGGCCCAGTGAGCTCATAAAGCGCTTAGGTTCTTATATTCCTCTGTTACTCTGGTACTCAATCCAATGATGCCATGTCTTTGAGAACTTGTCCTGTGTGTGTTTGATCGAAGCTGTAAGGTCCTCCATCTCCATAATCTTATGGACCTTGTGAAACCACATCGAGATAGTGGGAGATCACGTCGTCGCCAAAGTTTCGGGACGCATGTTCGTGTTGCATCAACCAGATGTCTCACCACAGAACGCTTATAGGAGTACTGAGGAATCTCGCTGAGATGTAGGAGAAAGAATGCAGGCGAATTTGGAGGAGATACGCCATACCTCGGACCAGAAATCTGCTAGCTCCAAACATTCCCAGAATATATGCAAAATGGTCCCTTGACAAGTGCCACACCTCCAACAGAGGGGGGGGAAACTGCGGGTATCATTTTATGAAGTCGGGAGGGTACCCTGTACCACCGCGAGAGAATCTTGAAACCCATTTCCTGAGTCTTGCTTGACATGCAGGATTTATGTGTAAAGGTATAGATTCTATTCAGCTGTTCTGGTGTAAACGATACTGCCAAATCTCTTTCCCAGGCAAGAACATATGATGGTGGTGGGGTCTCAGTTTCCACAGTTAGTATCTTATAAATGTGTGAAAGGGTATGAAGTGAGGGGCCCAACCCGCAGCAGAGTTGCTCAGAAGGAGTTTTTGCTGTAGAGAATCCCAGGGCGGGAGGTAGAGACAAGAGGAAATCTCTGATGTGAAAGATTTGCCAGTATGTCAGTGGCGTAGGTTCTGTGATAATTGCTAATGTATCTGCAGATAACCATTGTCCCTCTGATATAAAGTGGGATGCTCTGCATCTCCCGCTCCGTATCGAAAGGTGGAGCCCCCCTCCCTCTAGACTAGATGGAAAATCTGGGTTCCCCAAAATGGGAAATAGTGGAGAGGGCCTGGGTGAAATGCCCTGATTAGGAAAAACTCGGGAGAGGACCTTAAGAGTGGGTCCCACTGTATGGTGCGAGCTGGCTTCTAGAAGGATGTCCTCCTGTATCCAGGGTAAAGCGGTCAGGGGGACCGGGGAGAATGTCTGTCACAGTAACACCCACTGCTTGAACTCTGTGTGCCTGTACCAGTCAACCACCCGCTGAGCACCACCTTCTGCCTGTTAACCAGGTAGATTGAACGTTGCCTATCCTGACCTGGACCTGTTATTCTGACTACATCCTTGCCGGTACCTTTGGTACCACGTTCCAATGGCTTTTGACCCACTTAGGTCAGTGGTGACTATACAGAGACTACTCCTGGGGGAATGACCTGGAGGATCCATTCGGCAAAGAATAGATGCCTCAAAAAGGGATTAATGGGTGAAGACCAGGGGACATTCTAGAGCAACTCTTAGCAATACCTCAAAGCCAGATCAGCCAGTGATACTTGGGTCCACACCCATTGCGTTACAGGCAGGCCATGCAGCTGTCATGATGTCCTTAAGGGAGTAACCCTGGTTATTCCACTTCTTATACTATTGCTTGGTTGTACAGAACTGCAATGTTGGCAAATGGGCGGTGAATTACCCAGATTTATTTAAATGGCATGGAGGGAATAACAAGCTGCAGACCTTTCTGTCCTGGGTAGTAAAACCATTGGAGACATTGCAGTGAATTGGCCCATCTCACCTGTGAAGACTATGAGTGCCATTTTGAATATATTAAAGCCGTGGCCCCCGTTTACTCTGTACGTAGATCCGATGAAAAAACAAGCCATGTGTACCGATCCTGAATCTCTTTATCTCAAGGCAGATAAGTAATTTTTGGATCGTGTCTTGAAGAGGTTAAAACTCAGTTGTGTCATTTTGTACGCCCACACAGAGCTGCAGTGCCACAGACATTATAAGCAGGAAACCCATATTACGGTCATTAAAGCTCTACCCACGCCATGCCATATAGGTGTTTAACACATAGGCAGAAATTACTGAGAAGATGGGGGTGTACAGAAGGATGAGCCTTTCCAAAATGAACCCACCGCGTGCGAACCTCTGAGCGTATCTATACGCCGGCCGTGATGTCCACCTGCTCAAAGTAAATTGTTAGTTCTGTAGTCTGTGACTTGCATGCGTTGGTGTTTTTTGTTTTGCAAAAACTGTTCAGAGTGTGCATGCGTAATGTGTCTGCAAGTGCGGAAAGAAAAGGTAATTTCTTAGAGGCAGTCATACAGATTTAAAGGGGTATTCCACCCTCAGCCAATAAAGTTTAGTCTTTGCTAGCTAAACGAAATTAGGCAATTTTCTATGAGCTCCTCGTTCCTATTTCTCAATCAGTTCCTCGTCGTTTTCAAGATCTTTGCTAGTAGTCATTGAATAAGAACCTTCCTAAGAATGAAGATCTGCCCTTGTCATGGGACTTTGAAAGTACAGTTAAGTTTAGCGACATTGGGCATAGTTTGTAGAGGTAGAGAAGAGCTTTGGGTCTTTCATAGCTGCTTAGATTGGATCATGTTAGGAATTAATATATTATAAGCCCCCAGGGACCATCAGCTATGTAAACTACATTTATAAGGAGATCATCATAGTCATGCATTAGCCTAATTGTATCTTAATAGGGTTGTCTCAACCCCTTTCGAATGGGAGCCATTTTTAAAAACTCTCCTGGCAAAGAGTAGGTTACAAGTAGAATTACATGGCAGACATTTTTGCTTCCTGACCCAATAGTCCGATGGCCAGTGAAGTTTATGATTTTAGCAATAGTTAATAAAAAGCATGTTTTTAATAGTCTTTTTATGCAGTTGTAAGAGGGCCCTGGTTTCAGGCTTGGGATAACTTCTGGAGGCAGTGAAGATTCGGTTAGGGAGGGAATAAACCGTTCCGGCTTTGAGACCAGGAGTGCCAGGCCTAACTCCTTTAAGGTGACCACTGTGCCCTTGTCCGCATATTCGGGCAGGGGCACTAGCAAAGACTTGTAGGAGGTCCGGAAACTGGCTCAGCTAGTGGCAACAGCCCAAGGACTCCTTAGGTAGCTTACATAAGTCCTGAGTCTGACATCTCTGCCTGTAACAATGAACTTTATTACATAGGAGAAAGATATAAGAAGTTCAGTTCCCATCTCCAGGTCTTTCGACCTTTGATGGGTCAGTTATAAAGATTGTGCCTTATCGGTATTCTTTTCACATGTAATGGGTTTCTCAAAAGTCTTCTCAATTGTTATTCCCATGTAATGGACTCTTTCTACCTCGCAGTACCACTGGAGAGACTCCAGTTGAGAACTGAGTTTACACATCTAAGTGGTCAGCCATAATTCATGGTCAGATCAAGTCATCCAGAGTGAAAGCCACTGACTGGAAATTGCTGCGTAGATTCATTCTCCACTCCAACTCATGGATGTTGTCTTGAGTGCGGTACTCTCTTCTCTATGATTTACGAATATACTACGTATTACATATCCATAAAACTCCTCCTATTAGTCTACATAACCTCTACCTACAGTATATCTAATACTCCAGAACAGCGTATCCCAGACGCGTTTATGCGTTCGCAATCCAGATAAGTGTCTCAGCCTGACCGCGGGTCTCTTGACCCAAACTCTACGCATCATGGGACTCGATGATGCTAATAGTTTGGGCCATGCTACTGGCGGTCTGACCAGGATACTCGTCTATATTATGGATGTATAAATGCAGAGGAAATACACTTGTCTGACACCTGCCTTAACCCCTTCCCGCTCCATGACGTAAGGGCACATCATGGCAGGCTGGTACTTCGCGCAAAATGACGTACCCTTACGTCATCGGGATAGCGCGAGATCATGACTGATCTCACGCTATCCCGCAGTGGGAGCCGGCTGTCAGTGATAGCCGGCGTCCCGCTGCAATAGCGGGGGGGGGCAATCGAAGATGCGCCCCCCGCTGTTAACCCCTTCCCTGCCGCGATCTAAGTAGATCACGGCAAGGAAAGAGTTCACAGAGGGAGCTCGCTCCCTCTGTGTCTCCAGCCGGCTCTCGTGATGTTATCGCGAGAGCCCGGCCTGTTGCCATGGTAACAGGATGCCAGACACTGGCATCCTGTAGTGCCAATGCCTATGATCGCTGTATAAGCGATGAGGCATGGCAGGGCAGTAGCCCTGCCATGCCTTATCACAGCAATCATAAGTGCTGTGCTGTAAGTCCCTCAGAGGGACTCACATTGTGTAAAAAAAAAAGAAAAGAAAAATGTTAAAAAAAAAACTTAGCATAAAAAAAGGTAAAAAAAAATTAAAATGGCACATATTTGGTATTGACACGTCCGTAACGATGCATAAAATAAACTGCACATGCTTTTTATTTTGTATGGCAAAAAGCATTAAAAAAAAGCTAAAAAACAGAGGCAAAATACTAATTTTTAGCATTTTGCCTCCCAAAAAATGCAATAAAAGTGATCAAAAAGCCATATATTCCCCAAAATGGTACCAATAAAAACTACAGCTCATCACGCAAAAAATAAGCCCTCATAGAGCTCCGTACATAGAAAAATAAAAAAGTTACAGGACTTTGAATGCAGTGATTTAGAAAAAAAAAAGGATTTCCAAAAAAGGGGGTTTTATTGCAAAAAAGTGTAAAAACCTAAAAAAATAAAAAAAAAGAATTTTGGTATCGTTGTAACCGTACCGACCTGCAAAAAAAATGTATTGTGTCATTTATGCTGCATGATTAACGCTGTAAAAAAAATAAATCTATGGCAGAATTGATGCGTTTTCTCTCCCTGCTATTATAAAATAATAAAAGTTTTACGATATAGCCTATGTACCCAAAAATGGCACCGATAAAAACTACAGCTCGCCACGCAAAAAACAAGCCCTCATACGGCCGCATCGATGGAAAAATAAAAAAAGTATGGCTTTTGAAAAATGGAGATGAAAATCCGCCAAAAATCGTTGCGTCCTTAAGGCCAAAATAGGCCATGTCCTTAAAGGGTTAAAGGGAATGTATCACCTATATATTTTTTTTACTAATTAAACCCTGGTAGTGAAACATTTACCATTTTTTGAATCTATTTTTATTATTATGTAGATTTATTTTATTCTGTTGTCTGTACGTGACTATGGGGGCAGCCATCTTGCCTGAGGTGCAGTTAACAACATTTAGAAATATGCTTTAAGGCATCCTCATGGACCATTGACACAATGGAGATGAGGGGACCCATTGACTTCTATGGGGGAGTGTCGTTGGCATGCTCTGTTATCTGTGCTGATGTTATCATCACCTATGGTGAAGGTAGTTCCTGTCTTATCTCCACTCATTGTTAAAAAAAAATCAAGCACCTAGCAGGAGATGACAGAAGATGTGTGATTGTAACATTCATATAAGTAAGTGATCACAATATCAGAGCAAAATGATAATTTATTGCAGAAAACTGAACACCTGAATGGAGGCTCTAGTACCCTGTTGTACTGCCTCTAGCCTGGATACAGGATGTGATATGGGCGGGCATGGAGGCTCTAGTACCCTGTTGTACTGCCTCTAGCTTGCATACAAGATGTGATACGGGAAGGGGGGGGGGGGCATGGAGGCTCTAGTACCCTGTTGTACCGCCTCTAGCTTGCATACAAGATGTGATACGGGAAGGGGGGGGGGGGGCATGGAGGCTCTAGTACCCTGTTGTACCGCCTCTAGCTTGCATACAAAATGTGATACGGGTGGGCATGGAGGCTCTAGTACCCTGTTATACCGCCTCTAGCCTGGATACAGGAAGTGATATGGGTGGGCATGGAGGCTCTAGTACCCTGTTGTACTTTCTCTAGCTTGGATACAAGATGTGATATGGGTGGGCATGGAGGCTCTAGTACCCTGTTGTACCGGCTCTAGCTTGCATACAAAATGTGATACGGGTGGGCATGGAGGCTCTTGTACCCTGTTGTACCACCTCTAGCTTGCATACAAGATGTGATACAGGTGGGCATGGAAGCTTTAGTACCCTGTTGTACTGCCTCTAGCTTGCATACAAGATGTGATACGGGGGGGCATGGAGGCTCTAGTACCCTGTTGTACAGCTTCTAGCTTGGATGCAAGATGTTATATGAGTGGGAATAGAGGCTCTAGTATGCGATGGGCTCCCCAGACTATCACACCAGCAGGGATCAGTGTGCCGCTCTACAGCAAAGGCAGGATTAAGGTGCTCACCCCTAGGTCTTCAGACACGAACACGGCCGTTGTCGGTGGCCAAACCAAACCTAGATTTGTCACTGACAACAACCTAGTTCCACTCCATAGCAGTCCAGTTTCGTTATTCACAACTCCAAATAGAGGTGATGATGGGTGTGTGTCAAAGCAGTATATGTAATTGGTGCTATGAGACTAAATGTTCTTTTGCCAAGCGCCTGGAAATGGTTCCAACAGACACAGGGGTGTAACGATGGCGCCCCTGTCTCTGGATGGTGGCCAATGAAACAGTTGGAACTCCTTGTGTTTGTCTGACTATCAGACGCTCCTCTCTACTGGTGGTCTGTCGGGGGTCCTGATCCCAGTCGCCTTGTGTGCCCTCACACATCCACTGGTCCCAACACCTCCTAACAGTCTGGTCAGAATGGCCTAGCTGGCAGGCAATTTGTTGATACGACCATCCAGCTTCTCACATCCAAGTAATGCGCCCCTCTGCGTCGTAGAGGCGTCTAGTGGTCAACAAGCTCTACACAAGCAGAAGAAGAGGTCACTACACACAAGGAGCCTCCGAGAGCCTCTTATAGGCCAAGGGAGGAACCACTTTTAGGGCCTCCGGTGACAAGACCATTCATATAATCACCACAACTCTCAGCATTTGTATATCTGTCTGAGATGTAACTGCATGCCGAGTTTTGCAACAAAGCGACAACTCCTTCTGGGTGCTTGATTTTTTTTTACAAAGACAAAATGTGTTTATAGGTGTCACCTCTCAGTGTAATCCAGGCTGTGATGATAATGAGATGACTGCTGAGGAGTTTTCTCTATAGAACAGTGATATATTATGATGAGGTTCAGAGGTCAATGTGAAAACTGCAGGATTTCAGGATTTTTTGGAAAAAAAAAAAATCAGCAAAAATTCTTAAAAATATGTAGAAAACTTGATTTAAACAATAGGTCATTTTCTGATTTATTTTACTGATTTCCATAGCATATACATATTCCACAGAGGTCAGATAGAGCAATTACCCATAGTTTCCCAGACAAGACATAGGGGTAAAGATCGGCTGGAAAAAATAAATGATAATTTTTGTGCTAAAACAAAAAACTGGTGACCTTTTTATAAGTAAAAACGGACATAACTGCCTTGATACATTTCCCCCATAGTTGTTTGAAAAGTTTTAAACTGTTGTTTTAACATTCTAAAAGTTCCTATATGTGGCAACACCTGCTATAACTTCTTTGATTACTCCATATAACCTCTATGTAACTCCATCTCTGGCTCCACAATAGCATATGTCGCAATCTAAGATGTAGTACAGGCTGAGAGGTGGACATGCAGCTGGTTGGAGTGGATAGTGTTGGTTAACGTCCTGCACATTATTTATCTATCATGACTCATGTCTTCGTTGTTTTGTACAGATACATTTCATTCCAATTTTCAGCTATTTCATTATCGTGAGTCATAACAAGAGCCGCCCGCCCCTCGGTGCTTGTCACAAGCTCACGTTTGGGGTTTCTGACTCATTGCTTGCTATGATCTACACGAAAGAGAAAAAAAAAATAACATGAACACTTGAAAAGAGGCAACATACGATGGGGAGAGAGAAGGGCGACCAGGCGGAGTGGACAACTTCCCCACCCCTCTGCAGGCCAGCATGGAACAGAGGTCAGACTGATACCAAGAGGTGGTGCTATACCGGGAGATGGGCTGGTTGGAAGAGGGTCTTCTATGCAGAGTATCATAGTAAAGAGGGCACTTTCTTAGAGGAGATCCAATAGGGCTAAAAGTGTTTTAATAGCAGAAGAACGGGGAGAAGTGTTATTATCAAGTGATGGACCAGTTTAGGAGTAATGTTGAGAGGGGATCTAACACAATGTTTGTTAGGGCTGTTTGGAAGGACTGCTGGCCATCAATGTATGATTGGTGGGTGTCCCACTTCCACAACCCCCGTAGATCAGCAAATTGAAGGAATGGCTGCACTTGCTGAAGCTCTATGGCCCTTTTATTGAATTACGTAGCACAGTAACATCCGTACGAGTATGACTGTGCCTGGTATGGCAGCTCGCAACTGAATGGGACAAAACTGTAGTACTCGGCACAGCCAAACTCATACAGGTGGTGCTGTATCTGGTACTGCAGTGAAGGGACTTCTGACTGGTGGAGGTCAATCATACATAGACAGCTCTTTCTATGGATAGGTCATCAATTTAAAATCTGGGTAAACTCCGATAGGGTACATTCACATGTAGCATAAAATTGTGCAGATTTTCTGGTTCCCCACCAAGATCTGCAGCATTTCTGCTTCAAAAGCTGCACTAAAATCTGCATTTTGCATCATGCGGATCTTGGTGTGGATCCATAGTGGACTTCACGCTTTCTGTTGAAAGGGTCAAATCAACTGTGGCTCTGCACCAAAATCCACACCATTTTCCGCTATGTGTGAATGTATCCTTAAAGGGGTTGTCTCGCGGCGAAAGCGGAAAAAATTTTTTTTCACTTACCCCCGCATTCTGCCCTGTTAAAAAGAAAGCATAGGTTAGTTTTTAAAAATCACATCGCACTTACCTGCATCAGCGTTCTGCAGCTTCTTCTATTCTTCTTTTAAAGATGGCGCCGCTGGCCTTCTCCCACGGTGGACCGCGGGTCTTCTCCCATGGTGCACCGTGGATTTTCTTCTCCTTCCTTGCGTCCCATTGCCGATTCCAGCCTCCTGTTCGGCTGGAATCGGCACACGTGATGGGGCGGAGCTACGATGACGACGCGGTGAGCAGCTCTCCGGCACGAGCGGCCCCATTCACCAGGCAGAAGACCGCACAGCGCAAGCGCGTCTAAAAAAGCAAGAAGCCAGCGAAATTAGACGGAGCCATGGAGACGAGGACGCCAGCAACGGAGTAGGTAAGTGAATAACTTCTGTATGGCTCATATTTAATGCACGATGTATATTACAAAGTGCATTAATATGGCCATACAGAAGTGTATAACCCCACTTGCTTTCGCGAGACAACCCCTTTAAAGGAACATTCCAGGAAAACTTATATACTCTGTTACTGGCGCGGCGGCACATTGACTTTGTTTTTGGTGTTTTTATGGGGGTAGTGCGAGATCTTCTATCAAAACGTTAACATTTGTAGTATATAGATACGCTTAAACGGGTGTTTCCATTTTGGCCAATCATGACTGAGATTGGAACCTGGTGAATATGAGGTGGCTGGATGGCAGAGCTGACCAAAACAACTGAGCTAGGCTGTTTCCTGTAGTCTCCGAAGCTCGATGTGCTACTCTGTTTGTGTAACTCCCATTGACTTATATGGAAGATATGGAAGGAGTGTAGCAAAATGTTCTCAGATATTTCTTTCCTCCCACTTTCACTGGTGGCCGTGTGAGTCAGGAAAGATATGGTTTTTCATTAGGTAGAGTGAGGAGACTTATAAGGCCGTGCATGCTCCTCTGGGTAATTTATGCAAATGGAGATGAAACAATGCCTCTACAGCACCTATTATTGGAAGTCAATGTCAGATTTTTTAACAAGCCTTATAATAATGACTGGAAATATAAGTCAAAGCCAAAATCTTCTCCAGAAGGGAGAGATAACCATGTACAGACAGACTGTTTGGGGGTTCTTGCCCCTCATCAGTGTAGAGTAGATTACTGGTTTTGCTAGTGAGAGGTCTATGATGTGGGTCAGGAAGGGCATGGTTTCTCCTTAAGGAGAGCACCAAGTGAGGAGAGCTATAAGGCCATGCATTCTTCTCTGAAATTTATGCAGATGCCTTTGTAGCGCCACCTATTGGAAGGCAGCATTTCTGTAAGTCAATGTCAGACTTTTTAAGGAGAAACCATACCATGCTACTCCCAGACTTTTATGATATATTGTATTCTTGGATATGTCATAAAATTCTGGGATGGGAATACCCTTTCAAGCTGGAGACTAGGGTGTGCACCATAGAGACCTTCTAAAGAACCCACCAGCAACAGTAAAGACGATTATCCAGGCTGACGTCCTAAATGGTCTAGTGATAAAAAAAGAATTAATGCTCCCTTACCTCCAGCGGCCGGTGCTCCGCTAATCTACACTTCTGGGTGCGCGTCCTGAGGGTCATGTGACTGTTGCAGCCCATCAGCGGGTCTGTTGAGGGGGTCAAATGACCCTGCATCAAGACGTTCCACCAGAAATGAGGACCAGCGGGGACCATCTAACGGAGAAACATAAGCATCAGGGAATCAGGGGTAAGTGAGTTACTTTTTTGTGTCACAAATGTGAACATTATGGAAAATGATCATGGAGGTTTCGGCAGACCATGCCCTACACTTTCAATTTCTGCCGTTGTGGGCCAAAAAAAAGATGGTGTGCCATCATCCATTGTGTCGTCAATCATTCACCTTACATTTTAAAGCAATAATGGCCAGAAATGGCCCAAATCAGCTATTTCGGGCAACCATATGAATATGGCCAGCTTTAGCAGAAAAGAGATGGGCAGTTTTTAGAAGGGCCATGGAGAGGGTGTGGAGAGGGGAAAGCAAAACCAAGCCCTTCTGTCCTGTGGGTGCAATACTAGGTAATATAATTGGGGAGAACATTGTGATCGTCTCTCATATATCTAATATGACACTGTGATACACGGTGACAGGGAGTTATGTGACTGCAGCTTCTGCTTGGTAACGTTACGGTTAAACCAGTCAGCGGTTTCTGTTTCCAAGTGACAAGGTCGTAAAAACTGAAATTGTTCAGCTTCCTCTTTTTATAGCTGGCCCAGCTTAATTTGATGTTTTTGGTGAGTGATAGCATCACCTCTCATCTTATCAATGTACGGCCATGACGTCCCTCTATAGTCATCGCACCTGTGCAGAGGTAAGTTATAGGAATCCCTTCCGCCAGCGCACCCCAAAACTTGTCTGTTGCAGGTGTATGAAGCAGGGTGTTTTACATCTCAGGAAATCAATACGTAGCTGGGTGTCACATCCTGCCTGAACATAACAGACTCATCTGCCAGATACGTGCCACTACAATGAGCAGACGGAAGATACATGTGAGAACCCCAGGCACTGCTGCGTGGTATGTACAATGCAGGACCATAGCAAGTAGTAACAATTGTATGGAGTAATTCAGGTGGTGAGGAGTAATACTTCCGGGTGTGCATTGATAGTATGAGACCTCCGACCAAATGCTATGTAGGGAACTACAAATTTGAGTACATGGAGCTTTAGGCATACTAGGACCTCCATAGCACTCCAATGGCACTCTGCAGGGAAGCCTTCAGAAGGAGCCATATGCTCAAGCGTCTGCAGCTCTATTCTTGCCACCGAAATTACGCAACGCTGACAGAAACATGACAGACTTTATTATAATACAATAAGGTCCATCAGTGGTTGTCGGTATCTGCAAGTGGCTGGAGTATAGCCATCTTAACTTTGTTCTAAACTAAAACTATGACACTAACGTGAGCCGAGTTTAAAAGGGGGTTTTCTGGGACAATGATATCATTGACCTATCCTCACGATAGGTCATCAATATCAGATCGGTAGGGTCTACTGCTCAGGTCCCCCAGTTGGCGCTGTGGCCTATCCTCATGCCTGTGACGTCACGGTCATTGGGCACATGGCCTTAAGGCAGCTCAGTCTTATTCAAGTGAAGGCAAAGGGAGATGAAAAAGACTGTGGGCAGACCACCCTAGAAGGGGAACCTACGGCATGGGTGGAGCTATATGGTAAGTGACTAGGGATGAGCGAGTATACTCGCTAAGGCACTACTCGCTCGAGTAATGTGCCTTAGCCGAGTATCTGCCCGCTCGTCCCGAAAGATTCGGGTGCCGCCGCGGGGCGGAGAGCTGCGGGGGAGAGCAGGGAGGAACGGAAGGGAGATCTCTCTCTCCCTCTCTCCCGCCCGCTCTCCCCCGCTCCCCGCCGCAACTCACCTGTCAGCTGCGGCGGCCCCCGAATCTTTAGGGACGAGCAGGGAGGTACTCGTCTAAGGCACATTACTCGAGCGAGTAGTGCCTTAGCGAGTATACTCGCTCATCCCTATAAGTGACTTAATGAGTGTTAGAGCACAGAAGAAGTGTGCCAAGGTATAGTTTACAGCTCTTAAAGAAATATTCAGTAATTAAAGGGGTTGTCCCGCGCCGAAACGGGTTTTTTTTTTTCTCAACCCCCCCCCCCCCCCCCCCGGTCGGCGCGAGACAACCCCGATGCAGGGAGGTAAAGAAAGCTTACCGGAGCGCTTACCTTAATCCCCGCGCTCCGGTGACTTCAATACTTACCGCTGAAGATGGCCGCCGGGATCCTCTGTCTCCGTGGACCGCAGCTCTTCTGTGCGGTCCATTGCCGATTCCAGCCTCCTGATTGGCTGGAATCGGCACGTGACGGGGCGGAGCTACACGGAGCCTGCATTCTGCACGAGCGGCTCCATAGAAGACAGGAGAAGACCCGGACTGCGCAAGCGCGGCTAATTTGGCCATCGGAGGGCGAAAATTAGTCGGCACCATGGAGACGAGGACGCCAGCAACGGAGCAGGTAAGTATAAAACTTTTTATAACTTCTGTATGGCTCATAATTAATGCACAATGTACATTACAAAGTGCATTAATATGGCCATACAGAAGTGTATAGACCCAATATGGCCATACAGAAGTGTATAGACCCACTTGCTGCCGCAGGACAACCCCTTTAATGTTTGCATATTTCTTGCTCAATCATGAAACATATGAAGAAGATGCTGCTGGACTGGTACGTGGGTCAACCAATGGTCCGGTTAACAGTGAATATTGAGGAAGCGAGTGATCAAAAAAGCTAGGGTTCTGGAACAAGCTATTGACCAATGCCTATTCAGATGTGAGAGGAGTCAGTGTTATCAATGAAGAGAGTATATGCTTTATTTTAAGCCAGCAGGTAACATGTGTCCAATAAGATAAAGATAAGGATAAGGATTCCTCCGCTGGCTGTCCATTGTCTCTCTTGCTTTTATCGTATTGGACCAGGAAGTTTGAACATGCAATTATATGTTCACCCATCGGTCTGATGAAGAGGTCTGCAAGCCTTGAAACGTGTTACCTACTGGTTTAAAATAAAGCATATATCCTTTCTATTCCCTTTCTATAGATAACACTGACTCCACTCCAATTTTGAGTCTGCCTTTGCCAACAGATCGCTCCAGAGTCCTAGCTTTTTTGGCCACTCGCTTCTTCACCATTCAAGGGAATGGAATTTAGTTGTTTTACCAGGCACAGCCGCTATGAAATGTGTGGTACTATGTATAGTATGCAGTGGTGCTGGCCTCTTCATACAGCTGAGCATCGGGGGTCCAGAGCAGTGGACCCCACCGATATGATGTTGATGATCTATCCTGGGGATAGGTAATCAATATCTTAGAAAACCACTTTAAAGGGTCTGTTTAACTTCACACTTTTAATGAACGGTCATAAGTATAGGCCATCAATAGTAGATTGGCAGCGATCTATGGGAGCCCCAACAATCAGCTGTTCACCTCTCTGCTGTGCTTGTTTACAGAGCTTCTATTGAGTCTATTGAATTTAATGGGAGCTTTGCCTGCAATACCAACCTGGGCCACATTAGTGGGAACGGATCTACGTATTTCTGGCTCTATACAGTAGTGAACTGGCCCTGTGAAGAACTGATCACTGGGAGTGGCCCCCACCTATCTACTATTGATGGCCTACCATTAACATAGGTCATCAGTACTCTAAAGATGGACAAACCCTTTAACCCCTTAAGGACATGGCCTATTTTGGGCTTAAGGACGCAACGATTTTTGGTGGATTTTCATCTCCATTTTTCAAAAGCCATAACTTTTTTACTTTTCTGCTGACGCGGCCGTATAAGGGCTTGTTTTTTGCGTGGCAAAATGTAGTTTTTGATGGAAATCTTTTTTTTTCTAAATCGCTGCATTCAAAGTCCTGTAACTTTTTTATTTTTCTATGTACGGAGCTCTGTGAGGGCTTTTTTTTTGCGAGACGAGCTGTAGTTTTTATTGGTACCATTTTGGGGAATATACAGCTTTTTTGATAACTTTTATTGCATTTTTTGGGAGGCAAAATGCTAAAAAGTAGCGTTTTACGCTTTTTGCCGTGCAGAATAAAAAGCATGTTCAACTTATTGTAGACATTGTTACAGATGCGTCGATACCAAATATGTGCCATTTAAATTTTTTTTTTCCTTTTTTTTGGCTAATATGAGAAAAAGCATAAAAAAAGGGTTTTTTTACATTTTAATTTACATTTTTCTTATTTGTCTATTTTTATTATCTTTTTTCTACACCATCTATGTCCCTTTGGGGGACTTAAAGCACAGCACTGATGATCGCTGTGATAAGGCATGGCAGGACTTCTGTCCTGCCAATGCTTATCGCCTATACAGCGATCATAGGCTCTGGCAACACAGGACGCTGGTATCTGGCATCCGGTTGCCATGGCAACCAGCCAGGCTCTCTGCGATTATATCACGAGAGCCCAGCAACTTCATAGAGGGAGCATGCTCCCTCTGTGAACCCTTCCCATGCCGCAATCTACATAGATTGCGGCAGGGAAGGGGTTAACAGCGGAGGGGGGGGGGGGGGGACTCCGATGCACCCCCGTTGCTGCAGCGGGAGGCCGGCTATCACTGACAGCCAGCTCCTGCTGCGAGATAGCGCAAGATCTGTCATAATCTCGCGCTATCCCTATGACGTAAGGGTACGTCATTTTGCGGCAAGTACCCCGCTCCCATGATGTACCCTTACGTCATGGGGAGGGAAGGGGTTAACATGAATCTCCACTTTTTAACATCATTTCACTTTTAGGTACAACATTCTGTGCAGAATGGTTCATAATATATCTTTATAGTGTGTGGGAGCTTTGTTTTTCTGATACAGAATTCCAAATCCTTTAAACAAACATAGGTTTAAAGCCACTCCTCTTTCCTCTAAGTCCCGCCCCTTTGTCTAATTAGGCACAGAGTGTATAAAAGTCATAATAAATCTGGTGCAAGGCTAGTTTTTTTGGCACACGTTAAGTGATAATTTGGTGCATTTTTCTTAATAAATCTCCCCCCATGTATACGTTTTGGGACTTTTCCTTTAAATCATGCAGCCAAGACTCTGCCAGGGGTGACACTGAGGTTGGAGTCTTTTCACGAAAGTTCAAACTAGTGAATCAGTAGAGAACCTTGGATGTTCCATATCTTAATAAGTCTTTCTTGTTTCATTTATCAAGGAAGGGCCAAGATGAAAAAAATATATGTTTCTAGTAATAACCTCCGTATGGTCTATACATGCTAATAGCTGTGAGTAGATGTTATCTATTGGCTGCTTACTGTGCTGCTGGAAGGAGGAAGACTCTGGATCTGAGCCATGGGACAGGCGGAATGCTATAATGGATGCATTAGGGATTATATGTGTGCTGTATCTGAGCCAAGTAGTACAATTTATCAGCCGGTATTGCACACATTGAAGGTCAAAGCACAGATAGTGTTGCACAAGATGAGTATGTGATAAGTAAAATATTTCACCTACATTGAATAGTTAGTTATTAATTCTTTAGTCTGAATGGGTTATGACAACACTATTAGAAATTACATTACACTGAAAATGTTGTAAGATATGGCATATGTCACGACGCACTGGCCACGTCAATATCACTGGCAGTGGTGCACGCATCTTGGCATTTAGCGCCAGGCACTGACCAGTCCACATCCATGTGATGCTTTGAATGGCCGTGGGGAGGTGTTGGCCCTAGCCAGCCAATCAGCCATTGTTATATATATTCCAGCCCATCCTTTCAGAAGGCAACAGTTATTCCTGTGTTGGCATAGAGAAATGGAAGAAAAATGGGGGAGCAACCCCAGTGGAGAGGAAATAGGATAAAAAATGGAGGTATGGAGCTGAATTGCTGCCGTGAGAGGGAGAAGCTTGTATATGAAAGGTGCTGCCCACCCTAACTGATGTTCTACCTGATAGGCAGGGGCGTAACTATAGAGGATGCAGGGGATGCGGTTGCACCCGGGCCCAGGAGCCTTGGGGGGCCCATAAGGCCTCTCTTCTCCATATAGGGAACCCAGTACTATAAGTAAAGCATTTTAGTTGGGGGCCCTGTTACAAGTTTTGCATCGGGGCCCGGGAGCTTCAAGTTACGCCTCTGCCGATAGGTAAACGTTTGGAACAACGAGTGAGAAAAAAAGGTGAATTTTGCGTCACCTTTTAACGTGATAAATACTTGAGATTAGATGTTTAGCCCAAAAGATCTCAGTGTATTATTAAAACCAGCTTGCATAGGCGTTTCGAGGTGTTGGAACCTCTTCCTCAGTACTTGCTGGGGTTACCAATCCAAAGATGCAAACCATGTAAATGGCCCGTATGTCAGATTGTGCTGCTAGGATCTGTTGTTCTATGAGGTCCCAGGAGCACACTTTCATAGATGTGGGATAATTGAGCTGGCTGGGTGTGGAATTTTTCCTGCCAGACAATTCCCGCTGGTCTGCTGCACATAAATACCAGCCCTTCTGGCTAGAGGATGCTGGTCATTTTATTCATTCTAATTTCCACTCAGAGCTGGGTGTTATGCATGTTAACCTCAAGTGTTTATCACTCCTTTCCTGAGGACTGTCTGGACACCTGTATTCCCTGTCTGCATGTTATGCGGACCCCCTCTCCCCTTCCCTTTGACAAGTGTGGCCTCTGGACTTCTGATGTCTTTTGTGTGTTCAGGTGGGTGATGCCTGACACCATTCTCTTTATGTCAGTTTGGTGCCTGACTCTCTTTTCCCTTGGTGTGAGGACACTTGGACTAGCTATTAATTACTGTCTGTATGCATGAAAGTTCTGAATGGGGTTCCTGTTCTGTGTTGTATGCATTACCTGGTGTTTCTGTGAACAGCGATGTGTTCATTGGGTCTGTGCAGATGGCCAGACATGTATATGAGCAGTCATGTTGTATGTGGTATTCATTACCTGGTGTATTAGTGTGAACAGCAATGTGTTCTGCGTGTCTGTGCTGTTGGCCAGACAATAAGTGTGAACAGTCCTGTTCTGTGTGTAGGTGTCAACAGTGACGTGTTTTGTGCATCTCTCCAAGTACCTATTCAGGGATAGCCAGGTCCAAGGTGAAGACCTTGGGGCCGCCCTTGTTTTTGGATGCCTACCCCACTCTTAGGCAGGGGTACCCTACTTCCCCTGATTAGTAAGGGACTGGTTTCCTTCAATCTTTGCCTGCAGTGGTGTAATCTATCCTTGCAAATACTATGAGAATTGTTGCTGTTTTGTTAGGACACCGTCTTGCGTCCGTGCTGAGGCGTGGTGCGCCTGGTGGGCGTAAGACCATATGTTACTATATATATTGTGGTGTTAAATGTGCTTCCTATACTGTTGTGACTATCGCTGTTAACATCTGTCCATTGTCATCCCCCTATCCATCTAGGGACAGTTTAGGAGGCCCTAAGGTCACAGACTTGAGGTCACCCTCATCAGGGCAATTGCCCTGCTTAGGGCAGCTGCACACAAACTGATATTTGCTGCAGAATCTGCGGTCGGCATCCGCAAGGAGGTTCTGCAGCAAATACCACTCAAAACATGCTATCTAAAATCACTTTTTCTTCACACTAGTGATTTCCACGAGTCGGGCAAAAATCGCAGCATGTTCTATTTTGCTGCTGCCTCCACACGAACGGCATCCATTGAAGTCAATGGAAGCTGTCCGACCCCTGGCCCATCTGCAATTAACATTGTGGATAGGCCTTAGGCATCCGCATCATCACCTAGCGACAGCACGGGAAAAATAAATATATAAAAAAAATATCTGTACTGTGTATGACCAATGGCGAGCACCCGCGGACATCCACATTACAAAAAAGACAAGGTACAAAGGGTTGCAGGCTGGGTGAGAACCGGATTCTGCTGCGGGCTCCTGCTTGTGGAATCCGGATTGCCCACGTGCAGCCGGCCTTAGGCAGAGTTTTTCCTGTACTAGTACATTAGGGTGAGATTTAGTTTTGTATTGGTTGTTTTGCTCTCCGCGTTTTTACTAGAGTGTACAGTATATCCTTTCAGACAAGTATTAGTCTGATCCAGACGAGCCGTGGTAGGCGTCTGGCTCTGATGTAACAATATGCATATACTGATATGTAATGTATCTATAGAGGTTGTCTGCCTTGCTCCAATGTTTTAACTCTCAGCTTTTAACTATAATATATGAAGGAACCCAGCAGCAAGTGTTCGATTTCCCAGCAGCGCTCCCGCAGGTAAGGTAATGCATTGCAAAGTAGAAATTTAAATTAATTGGCTGTCTATTAACTCAGAATTTCCTTATGGTGAATTTAAAACGGGTTTTCAAAACCAAATAATCCTTTTAATGTGTTTTTGGGTCCTCTTTTTTTCACATGCATAAGCAATCTCCTTATGACTTTAAGCATAACTTGAAGCTTGTCCTTTATTCAAAAGCTGTACCATGGCTGCCTTGCTGTTTCATGGCACAAGGTGTAATGCAGAGGGTGTGGACTCACTGTACTACTGACTAATAGCTGGGTTTTATCATTAAACCCCTTCTGAGGGATCTGGTCTTCGTGGCAGGGAACCCCAGGGTTGCTTCTCTAAGAGTAATCTCAATGCAATGACAGATGACCCAGGTGGGTCAAAGACATTAAAATATGGTATCAAAGTCACAGGCTAGGGCAAAGTTAGTATAACATGCCTAGGTCAGGACAGGTGGAGTTTGTGCAAAACGGTATATCAGACAGAAGGTCAGTGCAGGTGGCAATCAGGCAAATCGTATTCAGAAAAGAAGCTGAAGTCAAGACATGCAGATTTCAGGAAAGCTGGGTACACAGGTAAGGGTCAAAATTAAAAATCAATCAGGATGCAGGTACTCCTTCACAGGCCTACTAGAAACCTATTACTCAAGCATCTTCCAATGGGGTAAGATGCCTTAAAGGCGTTGTACCAAGATTACAAGTTATCTCTTGCTAAAAAACGTCCAATGGGACTGCGGACATACCCATGTGCAAATGCGCAAGTATTTCCAGAAGCCCGATTAAAGTTAATGCAGTGCTAACCACGCATGCCCCGGCCAGCACTACATTAATTATGGCGTCACTGCGGGGGAAGAAGCAAGCCCGGCAGTCACAGGAAGAGGGGAAACGGGCATAACTTGCATTTTTGGTACAACCCCTTTAAATAGCCTGGAAAGTGTTTGGATAGGCCAGGAACGGAAAAGCCATTTGCACATGCTGGTCCCTTAAGAGGCAGGCCAAGTGCTTGTGCACACCCTAAGGTTGCCTGTCCACGGGCGTTGCGGTATCCTGTGGCGGATCTCCGCCACGGGAGCCGCCGCCCGGGAGCAGGAGCCGGCAGACGGATCTCTGCTGTCAGCCTATCTGAGAGATAGGCTGACCGCGGAGGACCACGGAGAATCACGGCAAATCGCAGCATGCTGCGATTTGCCGGCCGTGAGCGGAGAATCGCAATGATTCTCCACTCGTGAACAGGGGCGAAGTGCTCTCCATAGCAATGCTATGGAGAGCTTTCACTGCGTTCCCCGTGGTCGGATTATCGCCGCGGGGAACGCAATGAAAACCCGCCCGTTGACAGGTAGCCTAAGCGCAGAGGGGACAGCTAGGAGCACAGAGCAGACACCTGCTGCAGGGAAGACCCTGAGAATACCAACATCCACGACTGGTTGAGAGGGTAGGCGAGGAGAGAAAGAGTCATAATAGTTGTTGATACTTATGTAGGCTATTGAGCACCCTTGGGCATCAGGGCCGGAGTGTGACTGCAACTGCTGCACCATCTACAGTTACACCCCTGCTTATGTCAAAACAATGGTCATTGAAGGCTTCCATAAAGCCGAGGTATCACTATTTTAGCATAATCAAGCAACACAATCCTAAATATATGCATAACAGTTTCTTCCCGGGATGTGTATCTGTTACGGTGAACCTTTGCACTGTAGCGTTTTATACATTTTTATGTTTTCCAAATGTTTAGGAAAATCTCCATCTTGTGGTTGATTCTGTAATAACATTTCAAAAGCTACATTCTAAAAAGTGACCATTTTTCCCCGTCTTATTTGCAGATACAACATAGAAGTCTTTAGAAATGGATGCATCAAATGTGTCAGTTTTGCCCTCCAGCTTGGCATGGCCTTCATGCACATCTAATACTCTGCCCCGCATTCATAACCACCAATCTTCTACAGTAAATGACAGAAAATCTTCACAAGCCGTGGTTTTAAATAGCATTAATCTGCCTGTAGTTCAAATTGCCCAACAAGAAGGTCAACAGACACCCTTTCAACTGGCATCAGGTGGTTCCAGTTTTGCCATTGAAAATTCCAATCTATCAGTGATATTTACCCCTCAGCCTCAAACCATCGTTCAAAAAACTCCAGCACAGACTCTCACATTAAATATTGTGAACACTCTACCAATTCTGAGTCCATCCTCTCCTGCCGGCCTCATCGGTGCAAGCCCAGGTAAATCCAAGAGTATAGGAAAGCACATATGTGCCCATTGTGGTCGGGATTGCTTGAAGCCAAGTGTCCTTGAGAAGCACATTCGCTCCCATACCGGGGAGAGACCCTTTCCATGCAACATTTGTGGCATCTCATTTAAAACTCAAAGCAACCTTTACAAACATAGAAGGACACAGACACATGTCAACAACGCCAAGCAGAGCTTCGATTCGGAATGTGGTACTTGCCATGAAGATAAGCTCCATGGACAAGTTGAACCCAACATATGCCAAGACGTTAGCAGTGAAAGTAGGGACACATGCATAGATAAAAATCACTCCATCCAGAAAAAAACTCGCAATGGTGTCCAGGAAAATGATAATTTATCAGGAAATAAAGAAATATCAATCCAGTCGTCTGTAAAGATCCATAAGAAGGCACTTGAAGATTCTGATTATTCATCTCAGACCATTGTTTCACCAACTATGTCGAATCTACAAAGAACACTGATAGATCCAAAGTCTACAGTAAATAAAAATGGTCAACTACAGAGGCAATATGAAACCTGTGCAGATAAGCAATGGGACTCCTCTCCATCTGAAAGGAAACTAAAAAAATGTGAAAGTACAGATTCTGGCTACTTATCTCATTCAGACAGTGCAGATCTTCAGATTTTTGCTGGAAGCCCTCTTCATAGCCTTAATGAGTGCAGTATTGAATCAGAGAACATGCTTGATATTGGTTCTGGGGACAATGAAGAGAAGACTGCATCCTCACACAAGAAGAACTTGGAAGAACGTATCTCGATGCTGATCTCTCAGAATAAAGCAGTGGTGGATAACACACACTTGGACAATGTTCGTCCTCGAAAAACCGCTCTATCAAAGCAAGGCAGCATTGATTTGCCAATGCCATATACTTTCAAAGACTCCTTCCACTTTGACATCAAGTCCCTAGATGCCAACAGAAGCAAGGTGCCCATTTGCTCCGCCAAATTTAATTTTACTCCATCAGAGAAGAATAAACCTCTATTATTTCACTCCGTGCCAACTCAGATCTCTACCACTCTAGAGAACATAATACTGACTCGAAGCAACTCCTTGCCATTTGTGGAAAGTGGTAGATTAAAAGATAGACTGACCGTACATAATATTTTATCACATGGCTCAGGAAAACAACCATTAAATGCCAGTTACGGTAATTTATTACTCTCCAACACTGCCACTGCCTGTACGGTAGACTTTTCCAGCAGCCACCCTCGGGGACTTGTTAGACAAACTGCCGTAGATGAGATGCAAATCGGCAATGGTTCTGATTCTACCACTTCTGAAGAAACGAAGGAAAAGAAAAAGGCTGCAGGAGAACAAGGTTCTTCAAAGCCGAAAACGGCAAATAAAAAAGGGGGACAAAGAAAAGTAAACATGTTCTCACATGAAAAGTGGCAAATGTATGGAGATGAAACTTTTAAGAAGTTTTATCAAAAAATAAAGAAAAATGAGCCGGTTAAGAAAACAAAACAAGATGCTCAGGAGTCAAAAGGTTCATTCAGTAATGAAATTTACTTACAGCAAGGTTCTGAACTAGGAAAGCCACCTGAAAATCTTGCCTCTATACCTATTGTTAAACCTCTAACTTCAAGTTTGCAATCTACTTGTACTTACACAATGACGTCAATGAGCAAAGGAATAGATGTTCCTATATCTAATGGAAGTCACCAGATAACTCTAGATAATGATAGCAGTAGTCAAGGAAACCTGCCAGAACCTAAGTTCCTAAGTAATCTAAGCATGTCCAAAGTTGACATGAATGGTTCTCGAAAAGTCTTAGCCAATGTTCCAACTCCTTCTTTTGGTGTCTGCAATAACTCTAGTACTGTGGTAGCTGAAAATCAGCAAAAAGGACCAAGTATTTCAAGCATGCATGACCATTTAGGAGCTCAATATACTGAAAATTTCCAAAGCCATGAAAGATCTCCATCAGATAGGAAAAAACTTAAGGTGGCAAAGTTGAAAGGGGAGTTATTATATAGCATTTCTTTGGACATTCCAGAAGATACCGTTGGGCATCAGAATAAGAATGTTGACTGCGTAACAGATTGTAAAAACTCAAGAACATTAGGTGATGATGGGGCTAGCACAGCCTTATCTTGCCATTCAGCCCCTGCCATCTTTCATAAGAATGTCCACCTTTCCCATGAAGAAGATTCTGGACAAATACCAGAACAGTCAAAAAACAGTCAACTTTTTATCTCAATTACTCAACCATCATCAACACCGAAAGAAACTTTATTTTCTCCAAGATACTTAATAAAATTTCATTTTACTGGAACTTCAATAGAAGAATCTGTCTTACAATCAAGCCAACCAACAATCGGCGGCAGTTCCTCGAGAGACACCGATTTGTTCAGCATTATAGAAGATGCCAACTCAAAATGTCTTCTACTTCCAACTAAACTATGTCAACCAACCTTACTCGAAAATCAGCCAAAACTGACACAGAAACACGACTCTGTAATTGCCCCCTTTGGGAGGATATGTCTCAATGAAGAATGTGTTCCTATATGTTGCTCTTCTAAGATTTCCCAATATCTAGTACAGAACAAAAGCTTAGACACTCAAGGAAGTCGGTATCGAAAAGTTCAGTTAGATGACACATGTGCAAAGAAACATAATGCATCGGAGGACCATACAGTGGCGAAAGACTTAATATCTAACCAAATGGATTTGAAGTCTTCTTTAGCATCAGTAAGCAGTGATGCCATGTTAAGCAATGAATTTCACAAAGCGTCTCAGGATCCATTGCTTCTAGATAGAACTCAAGCTGGGCAAACTTGTTGGAAACCACTCAATGCAACTGGATTTCAGCACCAGGAAAACTCATTGTTCTCCACAATATGCACTTATTCACCGTCCGGTATTTGTAGTGTCACGCAGATCACCTATTCAACAATGAACACGGAACCAAAATCTACATGGTGCTGGCTGGACAGATGCGTACCCCTTCCAGCCGAGCAAAAGGAAAAGTCATATTCAGTCTATGCTTCTTTGTCAAGTGATGCTTTTAAAGAAGGAAGATCTGAACCACATGAAAGAAGTGTTGAGAATGACATGAACCACAGGACAACCATTAATGGGCCACCTGTGATGTCATCACTTCTTACGTCAGCAAGCAAAAAGGTATTTTAGGCATATTTGCATCTCTAGGCACATCAAAGCCAATGAAACTGCATAATGATAATATAGAACTCCTATTTTAATTTACTATTGCTGTTATGTACTTTTTTTCTATAATCTTCTGCTTGGGTCTTCAAGCTTCTAAGTAACGATATAATGGTTTCTATGATTCTGTTTCTCTCTTTTTCCTTAAACTTTATTTTTTCTTAGAAAATTGATGGCATATTGTTAAGAGGTTGTCCAGGATTTGAAAAACATGGCTACCATACTCTAGAAACAGCGCCACACCTGTCCACAGGTTGCATGTGGTATTGCAGCTCAGCCTCAATCACGTCAATGGAGGTGAGCTGCAATTATAAACACGACCCATGAACAGGTTGACGCTTTTTCTAGAAGACAGCAGACATGTTTACAATCCTTGACAATCCATTTAAGGTTTACTATTAAGGATATTACCCACTTTGGATAATCCCTACTAGTTAGAAGAGTCGCTTGACAATAAAGTGAACACAACATGTCCCCAACTGGGACTTCCAGCAATCATCTGTAATTTATGGTGAAACCTGGCAAGAAGTGTTTGATTTCCATACAGCGCCACCATAGGAGAAATTAAGCATTATACATTGTCCATTTAAATCAATGGGTTGTCTGTGTAGTACAGGACAGGAATTTCCTTCACAGTGAGAGACCGTCTTAAAGGGCCACTCCGGGGGAAATGCAGCTTTCTATGCCTGCCCCCTTACCCAATTACCTGTTACACTATGGAGGTCTTCTCTATGTATTCTAGCTACTTCCATGCCTGTCTGATGCGTATTAGGCACCATCTTGAGAGTGAGATTTTTCACTTTCTCTTTCAATCATTCCCATGATACATCAGCACAGCCTTAGCTGAGGATATATCAGTTTTGCCTAAAAGGGAAGGCAGTTTAATTATCATTACCTAAATAAGCTACAGAGAATAATTGTGCAAATGGGAGGATGAGCTCCCATCTCCTCTATTATAGCTGTGTGATCATCATCAGTAATTGTAACAGGAGATTCTGTGTCCCCTTCAACACAGTTTCAGTGGTAGATCCATATAATAAAATCACATAGACTGAAAAATTGACTATAAAATGAATACATAATCAATACTTTCACACTAACCAAAGTAACACTACCTCAACTACATATATACTGGGGGATAGCTGCATAATGAGTGAATAAACAAATCACCAGAGTGGCCCTTTAACCCCTTAAGGACCAGGCTGTTTTGATCTTAAAGGACCTGACACTTTTTAGGGATTTTACCCATGTGGCGGTTTTACTGCCCTGTTTTTTTCCTTCAGCTACCAAAATTATTTTTTCTGCGTTTTTTTTTTCCGGACATATAGGGCTATTTTTTAAAATCTTTTTTTCACAGATTTTTTTCCCATTTTTTTAGTTTTCTTGGGGGTAAAAAGCTAAAAGAAAAATTTTGTTTTAAACTTTATGGTTGTATTTTTTACATTAGTATACTTATAGTAAAATAAAGCAAGGGATGGGTTTCTCATTTTGTTTGTGATGTTTTGATATATAATATGTGTAGTTTTGGCTTACAGGGCGCACAACGGCGACGGTTTTTATTGGCGTTGTGGTGGGTCATTTTCTTATTTTATTTAGTATTTTTTACATATATTTGTAACAATTTTTTTTACCATTTATTTCCCCCATAATACCACATAAGACCTCTGGGGGTCATTCACATTATGTTTTGTTTGTTTTTTACAAAACGCATGTATGTGAGGTCCATGGTTTCCAATGGGTTCTTTCAGGCTATAAAACAGCTCTCATCTGAAAGAAGCCATTGGAAACCATGAGCTTCACATACATGCATCGCTACAAGACCGCACAATTTTGTAGCCCATGTGAGAGAGGCCTTAAAACCGCTTCACCCTTCTCTTCTGGGTGACTAACAGCTATGGACCCGGCCTGCTTGATTGCAGGAGCGAGGCTTTAATGCCGCGCCTTACATCTGCTAGGGGCAGGGATTAAACCCCAGGACCAAGCACTGTATATTTATCACACTCATTCCTTAAGGGGTTAATAAACTTTCCCATCTCAAGCCAAGCGAAAAGGAGCCTGGGCAGAGAACCTCCCTCCATTAAATCTAATAGAAAATGGATTTTGATGAAGCAGACAACCCCTTTAATGTCGTTACTGAGGCATTCCTATAGGAATACATAGCAAAACCAACATTTTTGGTATGATAGCTAAAAACATCATTAATTGAGATGAGCGAGCACGCTCGGATAAGTCAGTTACTCGAGCGAGCCTCGCTCTTCTCGAGTAACTGCATTCTTGTCCGAGCGTGCTCGGGGTGGTGGTGAAGGTGAGCGGGGGGTGGCGAGGGGAGCGGGTGGGTGAGAGAGCTCTCTCACTCTCTCTCCCGCTACTCCTCGCTATCCCCTCCTCGCCCCCCAAGTACGCTCGGACAAGAATGCAGTTACTGGAGAAGAGCGAGGCTCGCTCGAGTAACTGACTTATCCGAGCGTGCTCGCTCATCTCTAGTCATTAACCATCATAATGTATGACATATGCAGAAGACGATACAACGTAATATATATAAATATACATTAATAGACTTGGCGAATCCCAATATAGACTTGTAATTGTCATTAAATATGGAGTTGGATCACAAGCAAGTTCTAACAAGACGTCAAGAAACTTTTTGAAGTCTTTGATCATTACATATTTCATCAGGGTACATCATTCCTAAGTCTTCATGTAGGATACAACATATTCACATATTCTTGTGCAACACACCCATTAACAAATTACAGCGTAGTTGTACAATTAGCATAATGTGTGATGATATCCCTTAAATCCAATTATACACACATCTCAACTTACGTCTAACACCCTATAAATTTCACATGTTAAGATATGTCTTACCGCAAGGTTCACGCTATGAGTGATCTATCCTCAAATTCAAGGACACATTGATATTTACATTAAAGGGGTTATCAGGTTTAGAAAACCCATATACCTTCTTAGTGAATTCTGAGTTAATAGAGGGGCTTCCCTGTTCAGGATCCTCATCTAGTAGCCAGAATGGAAAGCAGTCACAAAGAGCAAAAATAAATGTAATTAGCTTTTTGGCAACTAATTTTACAATTTGCATATTTGTTATCAGAGGTGTAACTAGAAGCTCTTGGGCTCCAATGTAAAATCTGTAACAGCGCCCCCTAGTTACCATGTGCCCTTTATAATACTGATGTCTTCTTAGCTGATAGAGGACTTGGGCCCCCTAAGGCTCTAGATCCCGGTAGTGAGTGTTACCTCTGCAAAGTATATCATTTTTCTATTGTTTACCTTAACACTATAGGTCTATTTACACGTAACGATTGGTGCTCAAAAATCGCTCAAACGAAGAACGTGCGCGATTATCGTTACATCTAAACGCGAGCCATCATGCAGTTTTTGTTTGTTTTTCATTTGTCGTTAATTTCAGCCAGCATGAAAATCATTGGCGACTTGCTCACTTCTCATTACGTCCCAGCAGGGGGAGATGTTGTGATCAGAATATTCTGAAGGGACTCTTCTTACAAGTAGGGACTGTCTAAAGTGGAGAACCCCTTTATTAGCTTACCATAACTTCATAACCTTATTGACAAGCACACTATAGGCTCTATTTTTTACCAATGACTATAAACTGATCACAGCTGTAAACTGTCTGAAAGCCTAGAAGCAAGTGCTTAACTTCCCTATAGCACCACCGCAGGGGAGATGAAGTATTACATGTAGAGATGAGCGAGCATCGCTCTTCTCGAGTAACTGCCTTAACCGAGCGTGCTGTATAATGCATGGATCTGTTGGGTCCTCTGGCACTTTATAGCCATGCTCCATTCAGGCTAATGGATAAAGGTCTTTTACAGGGTTAGCAATAAGAATTTTTTTATTTTTTTTTGACAATTTATGCAAGAATTATTTATCTCCTCAATTAGCTAAGATTTCCCAAATAGGGAAATGAACTTTCTAAACCAAGCACTGGTTCTCTAGACTTGTCAGTAGCATTTTCATAGCTTCTGTGGTCGATCCATCCATCTTGAAAATAACGGTCTTCTTATCATAATTGATTTCTCTATTATTTTGTCCCTCTTCATTCTTCAGCAATGACAAGGAATGCCATTCACTGATACATTTATGTATATTATTTAAAGGGAGGTTGCGCCATTAAGCATATCAGGCAGATGGATATGGATCTACCTTGCCACACACCGGTTTGGCCTTCGGCTATTTGTGGAGGCACCACCTGGGTACTCAGGTTTTCCCCTTTGAACCCTCAAAGCAGGGCATGGTCTTTGCTGCGGGACGCCCAAGCCATTACATGCACAAATAATCTTGGTTTGGTGGCTGCTGATGCTGGACTGGGCAGAGGCGCGGTACCTGAAGGTCTGAACAGGAACGTAGTAGAGAAAGAGGCCGTAGTCAGGGATGGAGACACAGGTAAAATAACAAGATCCAAGCTGAAGCTCAGGGCAGGCATCAGGCAAAAGTAAAGTTCAAAGTACATAGCCCAAGTCAGCGAGCACAGAAATCAGGATAGCCAAAGTCAGTTAAAGGAGATGTCTCGAGGCAGGAGTGGATTTTTTTTTTTGCCCAGTCCCCCTAATTAAGCATACATTACTAAGCCCCCCTGTAAATGACTTTTCTAGCTGGTTTGTACTTACCGTTCCAGCGTTTCAGCAACTTATAAAAATTTTCCCAAGATGGCCGCCAGCTCTTTTCCCTTCGCTTGCTGCAGCCCGACGTGCGCGCTCCCGAGACGCTACCAGCTGTGTCTCCCTGACAACCAGACGCCCCGCAGCCGCCGACCGGACCCTTGGAGTGAACACGGCCGACCAGTCACCCACCGCCAGGCAGCAGGTAACCGGCGCAGCCTCCCCCCCCCGGCACAGTGGCAGCCCCCCCATCGCAGCGACAGCCCCCCATCGCAGTGACAGCCCCCCCCATCGCAGCGACAGCCCCCCCCGGCACAGCGACAGCCCCCCCATCACAGCGGCAGCCCCCCCCCGGCACAGCGACAGCCCCCCCATCGCAGCGACAGCCCCCCCGGCGCAGCAGCAGCCCCCCCGGCGCAGCCCCCCCGGCCCATCACTTACCAGGACGGCGGGACAGCTGGGCGGCTTCTCCGGACAGCTCGGCAGCTCTGCACCTTCCTCTAACAGAGGATGGTACAGAATGGCCGCTCCAGCGCGCTCCCGAGCAGTGACAGCTCGTCTGCACATGCGCAGAAGAGCTGTAGCGGGGAGCACACTGAAGCGGCTCGTGCTGAAAGGAGAAGAACGGACTGCGCAAGCGCGTCTAAAAAAGCAAGCTGCCAGTGAATTTAGACGGAACCATGGAGACGAGGACGCTAGCAACGGAGCAGGTAAGTGAATAACTTCTGTATGGCTCATATTTAATGCACGATGTATATTACAAAGTGCATTAATATGGCCATACAGAAGTGTATACCCCAACTTGATTTCGCGAGACAACCCCTTTAAGGGTCAAAACTAGAACAAACACAACTAGGGGCTTTATTACAAATGGTAGTAGGAGACCAAATTGCTTAGGCATCCACCCTAGGGTGTGGATGCCTAATATAGTAGATACTGTGGCAGGATTGGAGGAGGACAAGTTTGGGGAGTGCACACTGGGCAGGAGTGTGACATGGGCCCTAAAGGCAGAGGTCATCAAGCAAGCAGTGAAGGAAGGAGCTGAAGGTAGGACCTAACATACAGGAGAGCAAGATCAGCCGCGGCTGCCCAAGGCTGCAGGAGCAAGTGAGCCACAGCGGAAGTGTGCCATAATATAACATCCTCTGAAATGTCAGAAGATATCATTGGTGGTGGTCTGTTCCACCTTTGCTTTCTGACTCGAAGATCTTCGGATTTGTAAGTCTGTTCTTTGAATCTCTAATTTATTCTAGTGGCATGGATTTGTGTTTGCTCAGACGATCCTAGGAGCACTGATCCCCACTAATGACCTCTTCTGACATGTCCCAATGAGATGTTTCAAGGTGAACCGTCCCATAATAACAAATTATTGTCAGTTTTATGGACATAACTCTTCTCTATCATCCTTTCTTAGATATCGTTATTCCTCTTTACAGGATTGTTTGGAAGAAGAGACTGACAATGGCAATTACCATCCGTTGGTCAAGAGATCTAGCAAGATGGGAAAGTCCCGGCATGTAAAAAGGTGTGCCTTGTCTCTGTTCTTCTCTCCTGCCGTCTCTGTTTGTCTGTTGATGTCAACCATGAGCACAACTCTGGGCGCCACTACGACCTCGCCTAGGGTTATGTCTCATGTCTGTCGTATTGTTGGCAATGGAGACAGTTCGTGAACAATTTTTGTCATGCTTTTGTTTCCAGTTGCTAATTTCATGTCTGGTACAGAAAATGATCTGCAGGTGAAGCATAATGTGAACTCATTTCTTATTAGTGTTTCTCTTTTGTGATTAGGATTTGGCCTTCTTTGCCTTCGTAATGTATTAGATTAGGACAATATGTGATTTATGAAGATGTCCTCGAGCAATGGCAAGTCTATTAAATGATGTAATATCTCTTTTGTTGGTTATCTAATGCAGGAGCAAAGATGGCACCCGTGGACGTCCCCATAGCAAAATATCCCAGCACAGGGCTCCAGGAGCTCTTGTCCAAGACCAACAGTATAAGAAAATTAATTGTCCTTCAAGTCTTGAGTCAGGTACTGCCCAAATACTTACTTTGAGGTCTGTTCTATGATATTGCCTAATGGTGCCAGTAGGATATGCAACTCAAGAGTGGGCTGATGATAGACAAGGAAACAATGCTGATAGAAACCACTTTCCATATGTCTTAATGGGGTATATGGACATTGTTGGGGTTCGTCATCCATTCAGACCAGTCCAATTTTAGAAGTGTCTGCCCAATTATCCTATCAATGTGAGTCCTGAGTTATGAGTGTATGAGAACATATTATCTCCATACAATGTGGCTCATGGTCATTTGAAACAAGAACCTCAATGCTATAAGGCACTAGTGCTAATCACTGAGTTAGTGTCATTTTACATGGCTGATTCTCCGCCTCATGTAATTGGGCCACAAAGCATGCAAATTGGCAATCTTTATATATTACTTTTTGCACAGGCTGAGAATTGCTAAGATGGGGACGAACAATTGTCCTTGTAGAGCCAGCTGTACAAGTTTCCATTTGTTCATCAGTCTGTTGACAAAGACCCCTTGGGTCGAAACGTCGCTGCTGGGCTCATGAAAATAAAAGTCTGTTGACTATATTATCCCGCTGTTGGGGTGCTGCCTTTACACACTATTATTGTTCATCAGTCTGTTGGTGAAAGAACATTTGGGGGATCATTCATGTCTAAGGGTCCATTTACACGGGATGACTGTCAGGCAAACGATGCCAGACAGTCGTCCCTATGTGTCTGCCCTCCCGTGCTGTCACAAGGGAGGTAGTAGTCCTGGCTCGCTCATGGAGCGGCCAGCAGGGGGCGGGGCAGTGCAGGAGATTTCTCTCGTCTCGCTTCCCCGCCCCTCTCCATTGAGATAACAGAGCGGCCGTTCAGTTTGAACTGAGCGATGAGCTCATCGGCCACCGTTTATGCAGCATAAACGAAGGACAATCACCTCATCGCTCAGCTTAAACAGTGGCCGTTCAGTAGTGAACGTCCGCAGTGTTATCTCAATGGAGAGGGCGGGGGAGCAAAGGAGAATTGCATTATTTTGGTCGCCTCATCTTCAAAAAAATGTAATAAAAAGTGATGAAAAAGTCTTATGTAACTCAGAATGATACCAATAGAAACTAAAGGACGTAGAAGCAAGACCCCACCAAAAAAATGGCCGAATTGCATTTTTTTCCATCTCACTTCACTTAGAATTTAAAAAAAGTTTATTAGTAGATTATATAGTACATTAAATGGTACCATTGAAAAATACTACTCGTCCCGCAAAAAACAACCCTCAGACAGCGACATCGTTAAAAGAGTTATGATTCTTATGCAAGTGGGGAGGGAAAAATGAAAATGGAAAAAAAAGGCCACATCCTTAAGGGGTTAAAAGGACCTTGACTCTGCTGCTCCAATCAATTGATGCTCTTCAGCCATGGGTGCCACTACCATGTAGGCATGCATATCAGTTGAGGGGGTTACTTCCAGTATTAAAGGGGTTTTGCCAAGTTATAAAGGTATTTTCAACCACAGCATAGGGGATAACATCATGATAAGTGAGGGTCTAACCACTGTGACCCCCATTAATCTCGAATGGTCCCTGCATGAATGGAGCGCAACCAATTCATTCTTATCAATGGGAATGGTGGAAATTGTCAAGTGTAAATTCTCAGCAATCTCTGGTGCTTCCACTGAAATGAATGACCTCTTCCTTCATGTGGAGACCTGGAGACCTTCGGGACTTTGCGATCGATGGAGTTTCCAGTGGTTGGACAACCATGATCATAAAGTTATCCTCTGTCTGAAGGCTAGGGAATAACTTTATAACCTTGCACAACTCCTTTAATGAGCACTAGAGATGATGGTGAAATAGCAGATAGATGATCCCACTTAAGGACGTTGTCCCATCGCGTATATTGACCGCCCCCGCATGAATGACCAGACTGTATATTCTAATAAACATAACTTTTTAGCACACTGACCCTCCAAATTACAGCAACTTAAACAGTCACTATACTCGTAAGAGAAGCCCAAATTCTGTAGCTTTATGGCATTAAAAGTGGAATTTCCGATTTTGTTATTCTGTTGTGGAAACGGCAAATTGATAGCAGGAGGAAGCAGATTACGTGAGGGAGGATCAGTGTCTCGTAGTGGATGGGATGGTTTCTATTAACTATTCTTAGCCAATGTCTGTGCCAGAATGGACTCATTCCTTTGGGCAACATTTAGCTCGCCCTGAAGTTTGCTCTCTTGAAGACATCTTCCCCTGGCACAAGGGCAGACTCCTCGCTGTCTTCTTATGATCTGCCATTCCATGAGAATGGAATTTCTCAAATGGAAAAGATATGGAACTTATTTTATGCTTTACCATCAGTGGATCCCACAGACTGCGCCATCTGTAAATAAGCACAAAGCTATAAAACTGGTAGAGACTCTGTCTATTCAACACATCTTGAAGTGTGGGTCATATACAGGGGCTGGACAAAAATATGGAAACACCGTACGAAATGCATGACTTAAATTACATGGGATTATAAATCATATTTCAATAAAACATGTAGACCGATTTCTTTTTGAGCATTAAGCTTTTTAAAATTTGAAAGTAACAAGTTACATATGAATTACATGTGTGTATATATTTGTAAATAGGTAGCAAAGTTAGGTAAAATAGGTAAAATAAATAACATAAGTAACACAATTTTAAGTGGAGGTAATATGACACAGATACTGCCGGGCAGAAGTGACCATCTGCCCGAGCAACAAGGTTCCATTTGTCAGGAGTTTGAACCACTCAGCTGCTGTTACCAGCTGGCTCCCCAAATCACCCAGAGCAGGGCAAGAGGTGAAGTAAAGACAAATTTGGCAGGAAAGCTCTCAGTCAAGCAGGGGTCAAAAGGGAAACAAGGGCTCAGTGCTAAGGATTAACATCCCATGCTGCTTCTAATTTTTCTGGTATATTCTGGAACAAATTTACATTAATTTTGGAAAAAATCCTCCCAAAAATGTCACTTTTTTATTGTAGATTTTGAATGTATGCAGTTATATTTTGCACAGAACTCCATCGCCTTAAGTGCATTTTTAACCCCTCAGTTTAAGAGCCAGGAAATAATTTCTCTTGTGTTTATATATTTTTTCATCATTGTAGCTATATGACACCTGTCACCTCTGTCTCCTGGAATCTGTGGTACTACAGATTATCTGCAGCTTTCCTACTTATACCAACATAGTATGTTAGGCTAAATGAAGACAATGTCCATCTAGTTCGGGTGGTGGGGATTGTGCTGGGTCGACATGTGTGTGTCTCCAGTTAGCCAATCACTCTGTGTCAGTACACATAAAGCTGTCTTCCCAGGTGTGGGTGTGTTCAGCTTTCTCTGTTCTCATTCTCTCTCTCTGTGTGGTGTGAGCAGGTTCTATGTGTGGTGGCTGCAAGAAGGGTTTGTGTTTTGTGTTTGTTTGGTTATGTCTCTGACCTCCTGGTTAGTGTAGGGGCTAGCTTTATAGCTAGGAGCCATGACGTGGCCCTCTAGCTTCCATATGTGTCTCCAGTCAGCCAATCACTCTAGCTCTGTACACATAAAAGCTGTCTTCCCCGGTGCGGTATAGCCAGGAGCCGTGACGTGGCCCACTAGCTTCCACGATTATGAAAACACCAAATTATAGAGGTTTTAATATATTTTACTACTTAATATAAATCCTTTTTTTTTTAAAGACTTTTTGTGTAGGACTACATTCCAGGACCAGAGCGTTTTTAATTTTCCATCGACAGAATTGTATGAGGGCCTGCTTATTGCAAGTTTTTAGTGGTACCTTTTTGAAGTGTATATGACTGTTTTATTATTTTTTATTTCTGTTTTGCCAAAGCAAGATAGATAGAAAACAGCTATTTTGGAATCTTCTTTTAATGATATTTACAGTGCTGGATAAATAATGATTTCATACTACAGGTTGTTCTTTTTATTTTTTTAATATTTAACACCTTGTGTGAGGAGAGAAACATTTACTTTTTATCCAGTATTTATATCAGTGTGTGTATATATATATATATATATATATATATATATATATCTTCTGGTCCTTTTCCCCTCGACCGATTCATTACCGCTTTCTCTGTACAATTTGTTAGATATAAAATTACAGCGTTCGCAGGAAACTTCCTTCACGTCTCCTTTCATCTTGAAGTCATTAGAGAAGCGTCTGCCTTCAGTTAGCACAAAGATGTTACCTGTAGTCTTACCATAGGATATCCGCTTCCAGCCCAGTAGCCTGACCATGTAACCTGACATGTGGTTTTGGCCGTAATCTACGACTGTGGACACCTGTAATATAGTATCTGATTATTTACAGTCCGTGTCATTGCTTGGATCATTCGTATCTTATGAGGGTTCACATTTAGATGGCCAGCAGCTGTTAGTGGTTGACTTAAGAAGGAACATGTGCCGAGACATCATGCTCTGTTTAAGTAGATAAACACATTAAGGGGGAAACATTTGCTTCTTCTTAATTGAGTCATTGGGTTTATGTAATGAGTTTCTTTATCATTGGCCTCCCAAGCTAAGCTTGTCATGTACGGGGTTAGGATATATGTAGCTGATGTCTGCCTTTTAAAAGACTGCAGCCGTGCTCTGAACCCGTTAGAGACAGCCTATACGCCTTTTAAATGGGCTACCTTCTGATGAAAGCCCATCACCTATAGCAGGAGCTCAGCTGTCAGAAGTCAGCAAGTTCCGTTGTTTAACCCTTTAGATGACATGGTCAGTGTAAGTGCAGCATCTAAAAAGGCTTCCGGAAGGAGCTTCCTCTGTCACCATTGGTCCCACGTCATGAAGTTGTGAGGTTCCAATAAGTTGCTGAAGGTCTAACAATGGCCTCCAGATCAGCTATCTACTTTGACCTATGAGGCCACACATTTAAACTGCTTTCTAAATAGTATTCATATGTCTGAACCATGAGGAAGTCTATGGCAAGTGGAATATATGAAGATTTGTATCATCCCATGTATTATACCCCTTAGAATTGTTCTATAGCCATTCTTTGAAGATTCCTATCCATTTCCAGTATAGGATCTGCTCATTCCCGGGGAAACATATGTGCTGCAGTTGTGGCTAAATTAGGTAAAAGCTTAGTCAAAAGCCTTGGGGGATCAAAGAGTACAACAGAAAATGTAACCGAGACAGAATGATATATGTAAAAATGACTTAAAGAGCTATTCCGGGAAGAACCTAACAAAAAAAATAATAAAAATACAGACGTGTAGTGATAATGATAAGTTATAAACCCAATTTTTCATAAATTTTATATTGCTTTCTTATTACGTAATAGCCCTACTCTGTTGCTGGCTCTCATTTACTTCAAAGTAAGTTATTTTGGCACAGGAGGAGTTTTTCTAAAAGATTTATATTAAAGAGTAAGTTAAAGGCGTTGTCCAACTGTAAACTATTGATGGCCTATCTCAGGATAGGTCATCGAAAGTAAGTTGCTGGGGGACCGTCGAACAGCACCTCCGTCAATCAGCTGTTTGCTGGCTGGAATGCTCATGTGATTATCTGATTTCTGCAGTGATCTGACAGCTCCATTCTCTCTGCAGTGGTCTGGGCTGGTATTGCAGTGAAATTTCCCATTTATTTAAAAGGGAGCTTGGTCTGAAATATCAAGCATCACCGGTGCAATGGGAATAGGGCTGTCTGCTTCCTGCAAAAATCAGATCATGCATGGGTACCAGCCCAGAGAACAGCTGATCAGTGGTAGACAAGGACCCTGCTAATGAGCTATCCCAATCTCCTCTGCTCTCCTGTAGCAAGTAGAGGATTGCCTCCTTTTACTGTTAGCTGGTCTGCCCCCCCCCCTCCTCTTGCACCCGAGGCACATGCCCCTCCTGCCCCCTCCCAGCTACACTCAGGCTCTAAAGCATGTTTCCCATTTAGCAGTTCATATGCAGATATAATGTACATCATTTTGTTGGTTACCTCTGGAAACAATCAGCAAGTGTATCAATGGAAACAATCAGCAAGTGTATCTCATGAAACTACTTTACAATGCCTAATGAAAAGGCTACAAAAACTGTCTAGGAAGGTTTGCAATAGTCCCAAGATTACTTGGAGTGTAAAGTTGCATTACGAGACAGATTTTTCAGCAATTTGCACATAACTCCAAGTCAGCATGTAGTCTAAGCCTTTACACAGCCTTCACTATGCGGTCTCCTATGATACTGTGTAAGTAATTGTAAGCAGGAGGCATTGTGCATTATATCATGCAGCTATAGTGACATGACAACATTATAGCAATACAGCTAACCCCAAAACAGAATCTCAACGATACAATGTCACATTCTTTATAAAGTGGAAGGATCATGGTTTGCAAAATGCTCCTAACATCGGATGAATTTTGGGGATACTCTACATATGGTCTATAATGTAAATAACCCAGGTTGATTTTGTATTGACGCCTCTCATCTGAAGTCTGGTGCAGTGGCGTATTTGGCCACTTGTGTACAACTTATTTCACACTGATGGTGCTGTAGGATATTTTCTACTACCTGGGAATATTTTTGGGCCAGTTGCAAAAATTTTGCGTCGTTTTAGGAACCGTAGTACACGTCAAAATCAGTGTATGTAACAGGCTACAGAAGGGTAGGATTGGTCCACCAGAGCATTCTCCACTGGGCCAAGCTCCTGGTATGATAATGTGCCCCAAATGTCTAGCAGAAGACATTTCTAGGTGACTTTGCAACCATTCAGGTACCACTAGGGTCTATGGATGATTCATAAATAAGCTATTAGATCTTATTACATGTGCAATGATAAAAACGAAGATTACAATGCAAATAAGTGTTGATGAGTTCATGATTTCATCAGGTGGACCTAAGTAATCTGGGTCCAACACTAGGTTATATTTGTACGATGATCTTCTTCCATCAGAATGCAATAAGTCATGGTGTTCACCAAAACTTGCAGTCAACAACAGTTGTGCAAGATTTTGGACTAGAAAAAGCTTCCACCATGTGTTCCAAGACTAGAGATACTCTTATGCCTTAGTCTTCAGTCACCTCTAGGCATAACGAAAATCTGTCATGTCTGTGTCTACCGTAACTGAGTGCACCCAACTCAACACCAACACGCAGGTCATTGAGCAGATGCTTACAGCTATGAGTGAAGGTCAGTAGTACTGACGAATAGCTGAACTAATTAAGAGATTGCTGGAGAAACACATGCAAGAGTGTGATGCTAAGCTACTTAGACAGTTCAAGAGGGTGGGATCTGGTCCACACCATGAAACATCTGCATGGATGGCAGATCTCCAGAGCCAAGTGCACTGAGACAGAGGGGACAAGTTCATCTGATGTGAGTCTGTTGGACACAGGGGCCTCTGTTCTGGGGCATTTGGTAGCCAAGTAGATGGATCTTCTTTGCTATGAGCCACTTTTGGTAAAAAACAAAGAGTAACATGAATCACTCTCAATGATAGTTGAGCATTTCATGGTGCATGTTTTCAGATCTGTTTCTTGTTGTCTAATGAGGAACCTATTCTTATAAATGGAAATGAGCAGTTTTTTATATTAAAGGGGTTGTCCCGCGCCGAAACGGGTTTTTTTTTTTTCAACCCCCCCCCCGTTCGGCGCGAGACAACCCCGATGCAGGGACGTACAGAAAGCTTACCGGAGCGCTTACCTTAATCCCCGCGCTCCGGTGACTTCTATACTTACCTGTGAAGATGGCCGCCGGAATCCTCTTCCTCCGTGGACCGCAGCTCTTCTGTGCGGTCCATTGCCGATTCCAGCCTCCTGATTGGCTGGAATCGGCACGTGACGGGGCGGAGCTACACGGAGCCTGCATTCTGCACGAGCGGCTCCATTGAAGAGAGCAGAAGACCAGGACTGCGCAAGCGCGGCTAATTTGGCCATCGGAGGGCGAAAATTAGTCGGCACCATGGAGACGAGGACGCCAGCAACGGAGCAGGTAAGTATAAAACTTTTGATAACTTCTGTATGGCTCATAATTAATGCACAATGTACATTACAAAGTGCATTAATATGGCCATACAGAAGTGTATAGACCCACTTGCTGCCGCGGGACAACCCCTTTAATAGTTAAAGGGGCTTACCAAGATCTAAAGTAGTCTCCTATTCACAGGGAAGGGAATAATTTTATGATCAGTAGGGACTTAGTGGTCCCTGCATGGAAATCACACATACGCACCACTGTTCATTCAGTGCTGGAAATACCTGAGTACGAGGATTTAGCAATCTCTGGCGTTCTCATTGAAATGAATGGAATGGTGGCACACAAGCACATCCTCCGCTCCATTCATGCGGAGACTGATGGGATCCCCCTTCTCAGGATGAGCGATTGGATCCCTACTGATCATTAAGTTATCCCCTATCTTGTGGATAGGGGATAACTTTAGATCTTGGTACAACCTCTTTAGGTATCCTACAAAGTTTTGTATCATCAGCAATTAAAGGATTATTGTGAATGACATTCAGGTGAGGCCCTATGGGTTCTGCCCATGTGGGCTGAAAAATCCAGTTGTGTTCAGGGCAATTTCTACTTCCCTTCTATTCAAAGCTATGGGGGGATTTATTAAAATTAGTGCCAGAGAAAAGTGGAGCCATTGCCCATAGCAATCAATTGGATTGCTTTTTTAATTTTGTAATGGGTTTTTCAAAATTAATCACTGTAATCTGATAGGTTGCTATGAGCAACTGCACCACTTTTCACTTGAGTTAGCTTTGATATGTACTATAGATGTAGCCTGTGCAATAGGACTTGTAGAGAAGGAAGACCCAAGCTCAGGTTGGCCCTTTTGTCATTTCCAAATATGGACCAAGACACCAAGCAAGGATGCTGATCTCCAAAGGAACTCAAATTGTTAGAAATAAAGGGGGCATAAAATTTGTCAGGTCACGTTACCCATGTGTTAAAGGGGTTGCCTAGTTACAAACTATTGATGGGCTTATTTGCAAGATAGGCCATCAGTAGTAGATCATCAGGGTTCTGCTGCCCAGGATCCCTGCCAATCACCTGTTCTCTGGGCTAGTATCACTGGACTGATGTCTGCAGGAAGCAGACAGCTCTATTTCCGCTACAGTGGCTAGAGTTGGTATTACAGGCAAGGTTCCTATTGAAGTGAATGGGTGTAATACAAAGTCTGACCACTGCAGTGGGAACAGAGCTGTATGCTTCCTGCAGAAATCCCCTTCATGCATGAGCGCATTGGTCCAGCAATCAGTGAGGGACCCATGCAGTGGACACCTGTTGACCTACTATTGATGGACTATTCTAAGGATAGGCCATTATCAGTTTACAACTGGACATCCCCTTTAATAAGGGAATAGAGGCAAGCAAGCATTGGGCCCTCCATAACACAAATGAGGAATGTTTAGTGGTATACATCAGCACCAGAGTAGGGGCCCAACACTCCATGTACCCCTGTGCTCTTGGTAACAAACACTCATGTACAGGAGGAGGTTCCGGATGAACCGTGCTATAGGTTAGAGTGAGCAGAACCTTGGGGTAGTAAGATATGTAGGTTTCTGTTTTCGCGACTAGAAGCCAAGTCTCAAGAATCACAGGCAGTAATAATAAAAGGACACCATCTTGGCAATGGGGTTATCCCAAAATAACGCTGCAGGCAACAGACGTCTTTGTATTACAGATGTCGGGACGAGTGCAAAGAGTTTTATAACTTGTAAGAAGCTTTTATCTCTGTGGGGGACGTTCCAGTCTGCACGGAGGTCCACATGGGGAGAAAACCCTAAACTAGACGTAAACACCAAGGCTGGACGTGAAAATAAAAAGTACTAGAAGAAGATGCTTCTTCACATGAAAACACAATTAAAGTATTGGCAGGAGGATGAAATAGGCTCGGAGGCCTGTAAAGAGAATGGAAAAAACATGCCATCATCTGAGGAATGGAATATTAAAATTAAATTGTAGTTAAAGTCAAATATGCATAAAAACATCAACGTAAGCGGACGGGAGAGACGATATGGTGGTTATGTTTATTACATGAGGGGTTTGTGGGAATCACATAATAGATTTACATAATCTATGGTAATCCTTGTGGCTTCCTGGTGTGAATGCTACACCTAGCCCACCACCTTACCACAAGACCTGGCTACTACACTATGTCAATAAAATTACATAAGTCCATGTAAGGGGTGCAAGTCTTGGCCTGGTTAACCAACATCAGCAGTAAACAGTCTTTAGGTCCACTAGCATGGGATACCTACATCAGTTCTGTACCCTGCTGACCGGGCATGAAGTCCTGTCCGCATCATTGGATGGGAACGAAGGTATCGATAGACATTGGATCCACTACTCCATAACTCTTATCATGTACACCGAAGGCAAACCATCCGTAGGACACCGGATACAGCCCTGTAATACAAACACAGGAGAGACCCTTTTCTTCCTCCACCCACAGCGTAGCTGCTCTACCTACCACCGAATTCCAAAAACTTTCCGCTCCCGCTTTTCCGTACCATAACAAAAGACAAGACGGGCTTTAACATCAAAACCATAACAAACTAGACCCCTTTTATAATGCCACCACCTTAGCTAATCTTCACTTGTAGGTACAACCACATACAAATTGCAAATGGTCCATCTGGTTCCACCAGCTCAGCACCGATGACGTCAGCATCCTCTACCTCTTTCTACCACTCACATTATCTGCTGGTGGTTTTGTAACCAAAGTCCTTTGTCTTATTATTTACTAATCTGTCATCTTTCTCTCTTGCAGGGGATATATTACTGAGAACTACTAACTTTGAGCTTAGTGATAAGGAAGGCAGCAGCACCAGCACTCCTCAACCAGCATTTCAACCAGGAGACCTGGGCCAGGGGGTAAGAATTTGTTCAACGCTCATAATAGAGGAAAACAAGCGTGAATCCCAATGATCGTGAAGCTGGCTCCTGCACTTCCTCCCCTGTCCGCTGATGACAACGTCTGGCCTACCATCCAGTGTAACAGTCTGGACGATCAGACAGGGGTCTCCTGTTCATCAACTACTGGTGACCTATCCAGGGGACAGGTTTAGCCCAGACAACCCCTTTATGGAAACTGGAGGGGTTGTGCAGAATTAGAAAAACAAGGCTGATTCATTCCAAAAGCCACAAACACACCAGTGCACAGGGCATGGGTGGTACTGCAGCTCAGCTCCATTTACTCATTAGTCGAGTCGGAATACAACCCATGGACAGATAGGGTTCTGTTTTTGGAAAAAAAGCAGCCTTATTATTCTTTAATCTCGGACAACCTATTTAATATTGTATATTTTTAACAAACAAGATGAAATACTTCGTTAAAGGGTTTTTTCAGGACTGAAAAACAATTTTCTTGTCAGGCAATAATTGAATATTAAGAAATAAGACCAACTTACCTGTCAGACGTCCGGCCTCCAGCACAAGGGCCCGATCCCCACTGTTCTGATCCTAGAAGAAGCCACAGCAGCCATGAAGACTGTGGTTGGCTGAGCGGTCATGTGTGCAATAAACGACACATGACTTCTGCAACCTCTTCCGATATAGAGTGGTGGGGACCAGGACTCCTGCAGTAGACCGAGCAGACATCTCACAACAAGTATGCTTTATTTCTTAATGTTCAATTGTTGCCTGCCCATAGAATTTTTTCTGGCCCAGAAAATCCCTTTAAGATAGAAATTCGTAGATTGGGCCACGGAATATCTTGGTTTATGAGTCATAGAAGATATATGGATTCGCATTGTTTACTGCCCCACAGTGTTGTGTAGTATTCTAGAGGATCAGGAAGGGCTCTGTAAAGCAGTATTGGAGTTCAGGGTCACCCATGAGTTCTAGACCCCATCACTACCCTGTTTGGGAATGTTTTATTATTCCCAGGAATCCCAGTTAAAAAGAAAATGGCAAAAAACGTTCGTTAGAAGATAAATCCACAAGATGGTAAAGAGATTGCAATGTAACATTTAAATGGAATCTGTCAGCTGATATAAGCCGTATAAGCTAAGCTTATAGGCTCAAAGTAGCGGATATCCTGAGTGTGGGGATGTAAGTTTTATATGGTACCTAATTTGCCTGCTGTTCCCTCGACGGCAGCTATCAGATCTACTACTGAACGCTTCTGCCGAATACCAAAGCCCCATTTACATGCAATGATGAGCGTTCAAAATTTGTTCAAAAGATAGGGAGAATGACAGTTTGACCCATCATTTTGCATAAGCTGCTAATGGGCACTAATACCCATTAGCAGCTTATTACCTTCATTTGCATGGAAATGACATCCCTGAGCTGTATGCTGAGAACAGCAGGTGGTCTGTTATCTGCATACAGCCCCTTTGTTCTGCAGCGGGACTGCAGCTGAATACAATGTCACTACTGCTCCAGTGCAGGACACAGCGTGCAGTCCCTGCGATCAGCCGTCCAGGCAAACGATGGATTTTAAACTCAACTAAAAATCATCGTTTGGACGAAAAGCAAACGATGGTAGCATTTACATTTACAACGATTATTGCTCAAAAGACATCGTTTGAGGAAATTTTGAGCAAATTATAATTGTGTAAATGGGGTTTTAGTTGTGTGCCTAGAGTGAGTGGACTACTTAGCACACACCTATGTAGCCCACTCAATACTTTCAGCAGCAGGTTTTAGAGCTAACCATTGGAGGAATGGCAGGGATGTATAAAACTTACATCCCCGGACTCAAAGGGTCAGCTACTTTTGAGCCCATAAATGTAGCTTATAGGGATCAGAGTAGCAGGCAGAGTCACTCTAACCTATCGAGAGCTAAGTGGAAAAAAAATTGCTCATGTGTAGGGTGCCATTCAAAACAATAGGTTCATATTCGGAACGCACAAATCCCATGCAATTTTCTAGGCCGTGTGAAAATGGCCTTACTCATGTATGTTTCAAATGAGGGATCCCCTCTATTAACTCAGAATGCTATACTATGGGATTTGAAACTGGGTTCTATAAACCTAACAAACTTTTAAAGATTTATGAGAATTTTTAAGCCCTTCCACATGTAGGTCCATACTATGAATAATCCTACAATACTGAATAACAGGAAGGCTTGGGCCCCTATTCCTCACACATGCTGTGCACCTTCCGCAACCCACAGGTCTTTAACTACAAAAGATAATCAAGTGCATTCAAAATGTTCCAAAAAGCACATTCAGACCTTCCAGGAATCTATTGAACTATCAGGAAATTGGAAACAGTTTTTATGATGCATCATCCATCACTCTCATGGCTCTAAGAAAATAGAAGCTTCTCTTCGAAAATGTCTTGTTTAGTAAACCCATTCACTATACTGAAATAATAGAGAGAAAACCATCGTTCAGGATCTTCATCAATTAGCCAGAGCAGAGGGTGGCTGCAAAGGGAGTCTGGAGGAGCCAGCATGTCTGTGCGTTATATTGACAGCTCATTGATTCCAATGGAAAATGTGTAGTACCTAATTTGTCCTGTGGAAGCACTGCAGGGAAATTGAACCCTTGCTGGTGGATTCCCCTGCTGATTGCAGCAGATTTTGGTGGTACTAACGGCAAGATACCAAGTTTTAAAAAGCTACACTTTGTGTCAACAATCTTTTGCTGTGCTTACATTCTGCAACAGGTATAGTCCATAAAAAATGGACAATCCAATGAGATTTTCTTTAGGATACCTCCCCATACGGGGATTGAATGTTGGTGCAACTGTCACATTAGGTAGAGATATAGCCCCTTTTATCGCCGAATAAAGGGATGTTCCTATCTTAGCCAAACATGGCAGAGATGGAAAAGCCGCTGATTACAAAGTAACCGAGATGATGGAAATAGCCGAGCTCACATGAGCTATGTTGTTTCCTTCAGTAACTTCCATAACAATCAATGGGAGTTATGCTGTTTCCATAGCTCCTGGGTTATGGAAACAGTGTAACTCACTGTGCTACACTGTTTGCATAACACCCAATGACTTCTGTAGGAGTTATAGAAATGGAGTAGTGCAAGGCACTTGGCTATTTCTGCTCTTACGATCACACTTGGTCACCACATACAGGGTGGCCAGGGGGCAATGGGGGCTAGCTCTAAGTTAAGATAGAAGTGGGACTTGTACCTATCACACTTCTATGGCATATCCTGTGGATATGTCATAAACGTCTCAGTTGGGAATAACCCTTTAATGCATTTTTTCTTGATTTGTTGAGATGATTCTCGAAAACATCTTCTAAAAATCTTTCTTGCTTTTACCAGGATGAAGGTAACAGTCAAATGAATGAGGGTGCAATATCAACAACAACTGTAGTGTCGGAGCATTTGGTAATTGGGGAAGATAATCAAAGTCCTCGGCCTGTAGAAGAAACGGTCCATCTAGAAACTCCCCAATTGGCAACATTAATTTGGCAAAAGTCCTGCTCGAATGTTCTTCCGACAGGCAAAGAAATCCAACAACAGCAACATCAAAGAGGTTGTCCAGCCCAAAAACATGTCCGAAAGATACTCCACAGATCTAAGAAGATAGGGCATAGTTCAGGAGACGATGCTGTTGGGTCAACATCCAGGTTCTTATCTTCTGACTCCCAACCAAGAGTCCTTGTAGAAGCAAAGGACGGGACCCGAAGGTCATCCTTAGAAAACATACATTCACTTCATTCCTATACGGTACCAAATACAAGCAGTTCCGGGTCAACTCTGGGACCTGGGACTTTATTCTTAAGCCGGAAACTTCAATCAGAAGACCACAGAGAACCTTTAGACCTTGAACATCAAAGTCCTAAAATGCAGAAAAAGATTAACCTGGAGGTGATGAGGAAACAAACCCATGTAGAATATAGTGACTCCAGCAGTGACGACGAGGACCGACTGTACATAGAAATTCTTGAGTAGTTCCTTGCAGGTTACCTATGGACATGATAATGATGTTGGATTGCTATGATAGACTTGTATGGTGGACCAGGTTTTATGGGTCGGGTGGTTCGTTCTAGACAATACAGATGTGAAGTTTTGCTTTTTTTTGAAGAAGAAGGGCCTAACCTTATCACTAAACCTGGACTGAAGCCATCCCAAACATTGTAGAGTCATGTTTTACAGTTCTTGTCTGCATGCAGTGAAGACCAACATAATTAAGTCACCAATGATCACTTCACCAGGATTCACTATATTTTGCAAGATAGATCATGTGTTCAGTTTGCTTTCATATATACAGTGCCCATGGTGGGAGTGGGTTCATCCTTGCTTACTGTGATGCTTGTAGGGGTTGTCCAGTTAGAAAATCACTTTTTAAATTTAGGGCCAAATCATTTAAAACAACAAAACAAACAGGTTTTGCCCTTCGCAGCCCCGTTGATCCAGCATTGCAGCTCCACAATTCTCCTGGTCTCTGACAGCGAAAGTCAGGTGACTGCTGCTTGCGAATCAGAGGCCACAGCTCACTGTTTGTAACTCCTGGCATCATGGTGCCCGAGATGTGAATGCTGATGCCAGGAGAACAGGCGGTGATGCTGCAGCCTCTGATTGGTAGGCAGCAGTCACCTGACCTCCGCTGTCAATGCAGACCAGAAGAACAGCAGGGCTGCATTGCTGGATCGCTGGGGTTGAGATGGGGTAAGTACCTGTTTGTTTTGTTGTTTTAAAGGGATTGTACCAGAATTAAAAGTTATCCTCTACCCACAGAATATCCACAGGATAGAGGATAACTTACACTCAATGATTATCGCTCAGAATTTGTTCAAATGACCGCAAATGAGCGATAATTATTGCGTGTAAACGCTACTATCGTGCACTTTTCGTCTGAATGATGATTTTAAGGTGAACTTAAAATCCATTGTTCAGCTGCAGAGAGCTAAAGTATCTGTCAACAGGCTGCATGCTGGGAGTCAGAGGATTACATTGTATTCTGACAGTAGCCCATGCGAGAACAATTCAGCTGTGTGCAGAGCCCAGCCCACATGCTGTGCTCTGCAAACAGCTCCCGGAGGCCCTTTTTCATGCAAATGAAGATGATAATGTGTTAATGGACATTAGTGTCCATTAATACTTCATGCAAAATGTTCGCTAAAACTTTCATTCCTTTGAAAGATTATCTTCGCATGTAAATGGGCCTTAACTTGCTGATTGGTGGGGGTCTCGCTGCTAAGACCCCTGCCGATTTTGAGAGCAGAACTCCAATATTCTGCTCTCTTCTCTCACTATGAGGGTTGCTTGTACCTTTGCAGTGACGTCACTCCATTCATCTCAATATGATTGAAGAAAATACCCGCATGGGTGCTGCTCAGTATCTCGTCAGTCCCATCGAAAGTGAATGAAGCTCTGGTGTGCTTGTGTGACTAGCGCTTCATTCATTCTCCTCCTCACTTTGCGGGGTGCAGTAACCCTACAGTGAGGAGGATGTGGGGCATGGATCCTCCATTCTTGAGATCGGCCGGGATCTCAGCACAGTGTATTATAAGTTCTATTTGCGTAAAGCTAGGAATCCCCTTTAAGTGTATTTAATTCAAAGCTTTTACTGCTTTGTTTTCTGGAGCTTTGTGTTACATTCTGTATCCGGGACCCCACTGGCTGCATGACATTACGCTGCATCTCGTGGTTCTGGCGTTCAATGCTTTATTTTACATTGTCGTTACGGCCGTCTTGTATTCCCGATCTGTTGATGCTTGACAATCAGTGTATGATACGCACACCACGTGTATAGAGAAAGCATTAAAGTTGCTGTTTGTTAATTTAACTGGATTTTGCACAGATTTCAGACAATCTCTTGATGCTCAGTTTTGTAATTTTGTGTGTTTGAGTATCAAAATTGATATATTCCTATTAAAGTGAATCTCTGTGACCCTCCTCATGTTAATCATTGTAGTCTAATGGAAATCAGCCTGTTTTTACATGTAGAAGGAAATCTGAACAAACTGACCTTCAGTGTAAAGCATGGGGGATAATCAGAGCAGGAATCTGAGTTTGTAAAGAAACAGGATGTGAACTTAGACTACAGCAAACTCCAATAGACAACGTGACTGGGATACAGTCATTGATCATCGATGCAGCCGTTTTAGGGAGTGAAAAAGTGGACAGTTTGGAGGTACGAAATGACCTGAAAGTACCTACTTCAAAGTATATTACTGCCAAACATCAAATAACAATGCTTTCTGATTGATTTGTGTGCAGTATCCCACTTGTTTGTACAGACGTTTGTGCTTCAGAGCTGCTCTTCCTACTGTCAGCTGAAACAGAAAGGCCATTTTAGAAGCTGTGGAGAACAGTCTTTGGTCACACAGTCACCTAAGGTAAAGCTGTAGTTTTTGTTTGCCCTGGAGTGTGTTTAAATACCCTTGTCAAGGTGGAGGGATTTCTTGCTACTGTTCCTCCAGCATTGAGCATCCGACCGTCCCCACCAGTTCCCTTGGCTATACTCTGTACAAGCGGACACATTGCACAGGCACTTCTCTCTTTTCTTAAGTCCATCTTCTTCTGCTACCCCATATTTTTCACTCTGGTCTCCCTCCTTATTTCATAGAATGGTAGAGTTGGAAGTGACCTCCAGGATCATCTAGTCAAACCCCCTGCTCAATGCAGGATATAGTTATATGTATATACACTATATCACTAAGACAGGGTTTGAACCCCACACTGCCATGTCAACTGGAGCATTCTTAGCTTCTACACTATTGCATTGGTACACAAGGACAAAGCATGCCTCCCAGCTGTCCTGATTCTATTGGGCCAGTCCTGATTTTCGGGTGCTGTCCCACTATCCCAGGAGGTATGCAGGGTGTGCCATCCTCAGGATTAGATGTTGTTGAATTCAATCAGGGACGTACACAACGGCTGAGGACAAACTTTAACTCACACCGTTGCACGACACCTTGTAGCTCCATGGTCAGCAGCAGTGTAAGAGAGTTGTCCTCATCCAGCTGGAATTTCGGGAAAGGGGAAGCTGTGGACTGCAGGGGACACAGAGTGGTACTATTACTAGTGTTGACCCGAACCAGTCAAACCCTGTTTTTGGGTCGAACGTTGCTAAAAGTTTCGTTTGTGGCAAACCCAAACGGAGGAGTAGGAGAAATAATAATGGTGGCTCAGTGGTTAGCATTGTTGCCTTACAGTGCTGGAATCCTAGGTTTAAATCTGACCAAGGACAACATCTGCATGGAGTTTGCATGTTCTCCATGTGTTTTAGTGGGTTTCTTCTTCATAATAATCACCTTTATTTATATAGTACATATATTTATGGAACAGGAGGATTTGGAGGAAGAAGAAGCAAGGTGGCTCAGTGGTTAGAGCTGTTGCCTTGTTTGCATGTGCTATATAAATAAAAGTGATTAGTATGAAACATAGGAAGAACATACAAACTCCATGCAGAGGTCAGATTTGAACCTAGGATCCCAGCACTACAAAGCTACAGTTCTAACCACTGAGCAACAGGAGAAGAGGAGGCACCACCACATTAGGCTGAAATCATTATTTTAGGGGTATTGATAAAGTTCTGGTTTGGACCAAACCAAACTTTTTCTGAAAGTTTGGTTTTTCTGAAATTTGGACCAAACCAAACTGAACTTCTCAAAAGTTCGCTCATCTCTATTACTTTGAGTAGACCCAGAGTGATCCTATAGCACAGAGAGGCGTTATTGCTTTCAGGTGGCACAAAGTGGCACTATTACTGTGAGGGAGTACAGAATGGCACTATCACTTTATGGGGGCACAGAGAGAAATATTACTCTAAGGGGGGTCCAGAGTGACACTATTACTTTGTGGGGAAGGGGGGGGGGAGCAGAGAGAGGCATTATTACTTTGAAGGGGCACAAAGTACTAATTTTGCTTTGAGAGGGCAGAGAGTGGCATTATTAATTTGAGGGGGGCATGGAGAGGCATTATTACTTTAAGGGGGTACAGGCTGGTACAGAGGAGCATTTTTACTTCTAGGGGGCAAAGAGTAGCACTATTATTTTAAGAGGACACAGAGTGGTGCTATTACTTTAAGGGGGTACAGAAAGACATTATTACTGTGAGGGGTTGCAGGGGGCATTATTAAAAAGAATTTTCCAAGGAAATACTATTGATGACCTATCATCAAGATAGGTCGTTAATAGTTGATCGTCTGGAATCCGCTGCTCAGGACCCTGAACGATCATCTGATCAGTTGCTTGCTATTAGTGCTGCTACACACAGAGGTATGGAGTGGATGCTGCTGCTCTGACCCCTGTATAGTGGCCGGTACTTGTAACTACAGGTGCAGCTCCCATTGATTTTAATGAGACCTCAACCTGCAGTTACAAGCGTTGGCCACTACACAGAGGTCAGAGCAGTGGCTTCTGCTCCTTACCTGGCATCTATGACAGTGGGCGCCGATCTGCTGATCAGTCAGGGTCTTGACCGGTGGACCCCAGACGATTAATTGGAGGCAGTACAGGGTAGCACTATAGCACAGATGGCCATTATTACTTCGAAAGGACACAGATTGGCACTATTACTTTGAGGGGCCACAGAGGGGCGGAGCTATAGGTGTGGCTTAGTGTAAAGAAATGCTGGAAATGTCCATCTCTTCATACTTTGAAAGTTTGGAGGTATGGTCAAAAGTTATGGTATATTGAAATTGAATGTCTGCTAACAGTCTGCAGGCTCCTTGTAAGTTGGCAGTGGAAGGTTCTTGAAGTCATAGCTCACAGCTCTGTGGATACGATGTTATAACACAGCCTTCAGAAGGGACCATGAGAGGTCCAAGCACAGTATGTAGTAAGTGAAGCTATAGGAGGCACACATTAAGTTTGGGAGGTTGTGGTCAATAAACCTACCTGCACACGGAGCGATTATTGCCTGAATTCTTGCTGGAATCAGCTAATTTGGGCGATAATCGTCCCAAGCACATGCGACCGCCAACAGAGCACTGAACGAGAAATTGCTCACCTGTCGGAGGCTCTTGGCTTTTAGCAGCGATGTTTGAGCGACTCCTCTTTACTGTGAATTAAGACGGGTGGACGGAACGATGCCCAACCGCTCACCTCCATTCACGGGAATGACTACTGCTCCTGTGTAAAGCGCCAGAGTGATAGTCGGTCAGCAGTCTGTGCAATGGCTGTCGGCGCAGTCGTCCCGTGTGAGCGCCTCGCTGTATAAATGTACAGGGAGGGATGGTGATGTTTACCGTGGAGAAAGAACTATTCTGTATCTGCCATGTAATATGTTTTAGGTACGGTACTCCAAGTTACTAAAAAACATGAAGTCCCGAGTATCCCAGCTAATAGATACCATACATGTGATTGAAAACATCTGCCATGTCATTCCAAAAAGTAGGTTGTATTCCATCCAACAAAAGTTTATAGTTCTATTAGAGAGGGGCGCTCTGCAAAAATGTATCAGATTGAAATGTAATCCAGATGGATTATAGGTTACAATTTATCAGGAAGTCTATTTAAAAGAAAGAGCCTGGAAAACTGTAAAAAACATAAAAAATGATATTAATAATCATAAAATAGTCTAATTATATAATAACTGTAATGAAAACACATTTTTTCCATATGATATTAGGAAATTCTGAGTTTATAGAGTTCAAGAGAGGGACCTCGGTTCAGGAGGTTACAAAGAGCATCTGTCGCTCTGGAGGATACATCCAGACCGGTTTTAAGCCTCATTCACACGGACGGACTGTATTACGCGCATATTTTATGTCGGAGGGGTATTCTCTCCTTGAGGCGAGCACCTAGAAGGTGAGTGAGGAGACTTATAAGGCCATGCACGCTCCTCTGGGTAATTTATGCAAATAAGGAAGATGGAACAATACCTCTGCCACATAGCCGCCCGGGGTTGTTTTTTGCAGCACAAGTTGTATTTTTCGCTGGTGCTGTTTAATATACTTAAGATAAAGGCCCTTTTACACGGAATGATTATATTGTTCAAACGAGCTAAAATGAGCGATAATCGTCCAGTGTAAACGCAGGCAAGGATAGAAGATCAATCTTTTGCTTTCCTTTTATTTTAGGGATCCTATGCTCAATTATTTGCATACGCAAAATTTGGAGCATAAAGCACAGAGAACAGAACCCGCTCCTCATTTCCTTTTTTGCAAGCGCATTTCGACTGCATGCAAAAAACGAGGGCACGCTCTATTTTGTGCACCTTTGCGCTCCAAACGGCAGCATAGAAGTCTATAAGGGGAGCGCGACTGAACATGCAATGAAAATCTACCAAAAATCGTTGCGTCTTTATGCCCAAAATAGACCGTGTCCTTAAGGGGTTAAATCAGAGTGTGTTCGGCTGCTGTGCATACATATGAACAGGGCCTATGTGCGCAAAAAAGGACAGCACAATGCATAGACATGTGCGCAAAAGTGCCTCGTTCGTGGAGCAAATGGAGCCTCATACCGGCATAAACATCATTGTTGGCTCGTTCACTAATCATTCGGTTTAAATACAGATTGTTCATTCGTTCTTATTCACTGGTACCAGAGGCATAACTTGAAGCTCCCGGGCTCCGATGCAAAACCTGTAACAGGGCCCCCAACTATAATGCTTTACTCATAGTACTGGGCTCCCTATATGGAGAAGAGAGGCCTTATGGGCCCCCCAAGGCTCCTGGGCCCGGGTGCGACCGCATCCCCTGCATCCCCTATAGTTACGCCCCTGACTGGTACAGAGAATGTGAATGACTAAACGATGTATCTGCTTGTAAAAACAGGCTGCACAAGCTAACAAGCGAACTCTGACGTAATATGATTTGGTGATAACGGACCCCCGGGCCTCCTTCACACTGGTGTATTCACACGTGTATGTAGAGGATAGAACACATTGATGTCAATGCGTTCATTCCCATGTACATTCTTTGTTTGTGTGTTTTGCTTGCATGCAAAAGAATAGGACATGCTCTATCTTTCTGCAAATTAGCCCCGCCCCCGTCCCGCCTCTCCCCATTGCAAATAGTGCAGAGGGGCGGAGAGGAGGCAGATAGGGGGCGGGAGCTCAGTTCCTGCTCCTGGCTCTTCCATCCTCCCCCCCCCCCCTTGCAGATGAGGATGACGTATATCGGCTCGGCGTGAAAACCGAGCCGATATACATTCGTGTGAATCCAGCCCACATAATAGGCCATGCGCCACTAAAATTCCCTGCTGCACAAAAAGATAGGACCGGAGCTATCTTTGGTGTGAGCTGCGCAGGAGTGTCCATAGGCTCTTTTGGGAGCTGGGTAACAAGAGAGGGAAGAGGTTGACTGGGTGAACATTCTGATTGTTTAGTTTAAACTTCTAAACAATGGAAATAGGAGAAGAAGGGAGATAAGTGGGGGAAGGATTGCTGTCTCGCCACTGAACCCAGAAGCATATTTTAAATGTCCCGCTGTAAACTCCTGTGAATCCCAGAGGGAATGAAGGGACTCCCTGGGAGTTCCCTTCATCGCCCGATGTTTCCCCTCTTCCCAGTGGGGACTAACAGGAGTTTACTGCAGGACATTTTAAACTTACTGTGCAGCTGTCCCCGAACACCGGCACATTCTTCCGCTGCGGATAACGAGGAATTCGCCATAGCAGGGAGAGAAGAAATTCCCCCGCAGGGGAGAACGAGGGAATTCCTGTAGTGAGGAGAGAGAGGGGGGTGAGAGAGGGGGGTGAGAGAGGGGGGTGAGAGAGGGTGGGGCAACCCTCTAGCCCCACCTCTAGCAAGGCCCTCTCTCCTTGCTATGGGGTAATCCCTGGGATAACCCCTCTAGCCCAGACCTCTCTTTCCCCGTTACCAGGGAATTCTCCACATATCGGAGAGAGAAGGAATTTCCCTGCAGGAGAGAAGAAGGGAATCCCCAGCAGGTGTTTGTGTTGGTGGTGGTGGGGATTTCCTTCTTCTCCCCTGCAAGGGAACCCTGGCATCTCGCTGCTCGGGAATTCTTTCTTTTCCCCTGCAGGGGAACCTCTCTCTACCCGCAGCAGGGCTATCCCTCCAGCCCCGCTTTTACGAAGGGAGTCCCCAGCAAGGAAGGAAAGCCCTGTGGGGCTTTCCTTTATCTCTCTCTCCCCTCCCGGAGCAGCAGCACTTGTTTTCAGCGACACACAGCTCCCAATAGTGTGAATGGGCAATTTCACTGCTAATTAAGTTCCCAACTTGACAGCAGGAAATCATCCATTAATGCAATTTGCATGCTTGTGTGAATGAGCTCTAAGTCGGCACGTGTTCATCAGCTGTGCACAAAAGAACATGCCCTGCATGCGCAAAAAGAACAGTAAAGTACGCAGATTGAGGGCTCCATCAGATGAGTGTATTAGTTAGTTATAGCGCACGCCTCAATGCAATGTATTTGCGCTATGTATGAGGCTGTTTGAAACTCATACCGTTGCATTTTTCTGTATTTTTTGCACACGCAGGGCGTGTTAGTTTGCGTGCAGTAGACAAACACGCCCTGATTTAAATAGCTATTAAGCCTAATGAATTCTAAATGTGTTCTTTTTTGCACGGAATGGTGCAACATATGGCGCATCTGTAATGGCAGGCAGGGAGATTCCCTCTCCTCCTATGCACCGTGGGGTCCTGAGCCCCAGTAGTCTTGGCAACTCCTCCATTTTCATCAACATGCATGATCCTTGGTCACTTTCTCAGATACTGACAGCTTCCAAGCATTGGGAAACTGCTGCTACACTTCACGTGGCCTCCGTCACTTTAAGAGCCACTTTTGCTCTGCTGCTGTTGTTGCTGCATCACAACTTCCAGGGTGTGGTACAGTTCTCAGTGTTTACATGGCGCCTGCTGCACCTTCAGAAAGTTCCCATCTGTTCTGAAAGGGGGCAGGGCTTAGGCCTTCTATTACCCTACGTGGGACTAGACATCCAGGGGCGGAGACTCCTTTCTTTGGCGCTCACAGTGCCTCTGCACTCTCTCCTCCCTAGCTGTGTGATTTGGCCAGAGGGGGCGGGGCTTAGTCCCTGTGGCTGGAATAGCTGCTGTCCCTGTGGTGGAGTGTGGAGGGGTGGATATATCCTCCACCTACTTACTACACAGAAGGGCAATTTGAGCCACATGTGGCCTCTATTCTGCAGGTTGTGCATCGCTGGTATAGACAGTGGAGGAGGCAGGGGCGTAACTATAGAGGGTGCAGGGGATGCGGTTGCACCCGGGCCCAGGAGCCTTAGGGGGCCATAAGGCCTCTCTTCTCCATATAGGGAGCCCAATACTATGAATAAAGCATTATAGTTGGGGGCCCTGTTACAGGTTTTGCATTGGGGCCCTGAAGCTTCAAGTTATGCCTCTGTGTAGCATGGTTTAGGTATGGGTACGGGTACAGATACAGATAGAGGGGGGCCCCTGCTCACCTTTTGCATCAGGGCTCCTGAGCCTTTAGTTACGCCCCTGGCAGAAGGGTATGTACACTTTATAAAAGCTGCAATGAACTGGAGTCAATTGACAGTGAGATGTCATAGTTATTACAGTCTCCTGGAAGTATTGTAGTGTAGCCCATCATATTTGGATGTATACTGATAATATCCTGTTTTATCTAGACCTTCAGTAGTACAAGAGAGCCACCTTTATCTTGCTTCCGTCTAATGATAATGAGATGACTCTGCGTACTGTGTCCTAGTCTATGCAGAAAAGCAGACAAATGAGCTACAGCGAATATGAAGAGAATCAGTGTAATAATCCATGGGGAAATGGAGTAATAGTTTAAATCACAACAAAGTCTTTGGGCAATGGTGAGTCCCTTTAATAACCAGTGGTGCTCTCTGTCTACAATAGCAATGATAACAAGATTGCATAAGTATCCACACCCTTAAAATTATAAACTACTACAGTCAGTGGCATTCATTTATTCCATTTTCTGTGCATATAATCCAATCGGTTATCCCAGTGATGAGAGATGGATGGAACAAATGAGGTTTTCCAGACTATTATTTTGCATAAGGTAGTGGAATAGTTCACAGACAACTTTCTTGGTGGACAGGATCATGTCCATCCGGCCTGTTTAATATTATCTTAATCTGCGCTCAGATACAGAACGGCTGAAATAATTCAGTGGGAAGAGACTTCAGCACCCCGAGTGGAATGTTACCCGTACTTGACCCTCTTCAGGCATTGACCAAATGCCAAGATATGCACTGTTGGTCCAGGGCGTAGTGTTTGTAATGTCAGCTGGAGGAGTCAGGCTTGGTTGAGTGGTCCATCATATATGGGTAAGGTCAGTGGGGCATATTGACTTAGATCAGCGTTTCGTATTCCAATCTAAGTAAGTTTTGTTCCTAGCTACAAGAGGCAAATGTATTAAGAAGCACAAACCATTGCATTTTTTTGGGATATCTAAAGGGGTTTTCCGGTCAAACATACTATTGATGCATTAGTTTCTGCTCCGACCTCTGTGTATTTGGAGCGGAAGTCTCCACGCCAACCTTCCATGCAGTGGCCGGCGCTTTATTTCAATGAGAGCCATGCTTGCAGTTACCAGCGCTGGCCACTAGATGGGAGGTCAGCGTGGAGGCTTCCGCTCCAACTTCTGTTATTGTGGCGCTGACAGCTTGCCCCCGCACAGCTGATCGGTCAGGGTCCTGAATGGCAGATCCCTGCGGATCAACTTTTGATGACCTATCCTGATGATAGGTCATCAATAGTATTTTTGACCAGAAAACCCCTTTAAGCCAAGTTCCACCACTTTTTCAAAAAGGGCGTTGGAGAGCGAGCCCCCATCACATTTAGTATAATTATAATTTATGCCAGAAACTGATGTACACCAGTGTTTCTCAACTCCAGTCCTCAGGGACCCCCAACAAGTCATGTTTTCAGGATTTCCTCAGTGTTGCATCGGTGATGTAATTATTGTTGATGCCTCAGACATTGCCACAGGTGTTCTTACCATAGGATATTCTAAAAACATGACCTGTTGGTGGTCCCTGAGGACTGGAGTTGAGAAACACTGGTGTACACTATACTAGAAACCTACGCCAGCTCATAAGTGCCACCAGATGAGACCCATATAATGGCTTGTGGCCCTTAATTCATTTGCCTCTGGATCAACAGGGGTCTGCATCCAGAATCCCTACTGGTTACCTGTGCACTGAGATGATGTTTGCACAAAGCAAACAGCTCCATTCTCACTATAGTGGCCAATTAGCCATTCAAGTGAATAGGAACTTTGCCTGCAATACCACGCCTGTCCACTGCAGTGAGAATGGAGCTGTCTGCTTCCTGCATACATCAGCTTGGTGCATGAGTACAACAGTCAAGTGAACGGCTGACCAGCAGTGGACCTGGGTGGCAGAGCACCACCAATATACTTTTAGGCCCATCAATAGTTTGCAATTGAACATCTCCATTAAAGTCAGGCCATTCTAAAACATAAGCCTTTCTCAATTTCAACCAGGGAACTTTTAAGTCTCCAGACTGGTCAAAATCACCAGAGCATGGTAGCAAGGGATCAGAAAAATTGTAGTCAAGAAACAGGCTGAGGTGAGGTCAGGACAGGCAGACTCTGGAAAAGCTGGGTGCAGGAACAATTCTTCACAGAACTATTAGGAACCACTCTTCAGAAAGGGAGGGTACCTTAAATAACACAGGAAGCTTGCTAATAGCCTGGAGACTGGAAAGATAGGATGGAGACTGGAAAGCTGGGTTCCTGCGCTGCCACTTTAAGAACCCATAGGAGTATTATACATTGCTTTCTTACAAAGCATAAATACTCATTTACTATCTTAGGATTCATCCTCAAGAGCCTCTCAAGAAGCCAAAATGAGTTGTCCAGTCTTGTGCGGTCTGTCCTTTTCAGAAGCAGTGGGAGACTGAAGAGCTTCATCAGTGGAGATTAGCGCTTTGCAGAGAGCGGGATTTATTTTACCGCTTAATATTGAAGTATAAACAAACAAAAATATACAGAGTGACTACTGGTGATCAGGAAAGTCTTGGCCGGAGCACAAGGCTCATTCAAAGCAGATGTGAACCCTGAGATGGGAGGTGGCAAAAGCCTAGAAACAGACAATTGACAACAGGGAAAGAAAAACATTGTCCATCTAGTCTGCCCTTATAGTTTCCTTTTATTCTTCCATGCTCTTCTCTAGCAGGTTGTATTAATTTATTGTTTATTGATTTTCCAAACACATATGCTGAAAGTGTGTCCCCAGCAACATTCCCTGACGTTGTTGCAGATCTTCCCCAACTAATCTCAGATTGTGCCCCGCATTCTAGTGATTAGCTTCCTAATAAGAAAACTTCCTTCCTGAACCTTATTTATACCTTAAAAATACATAAACGTCTCCATCATCTCCCCCTCTCCCTTCTCTCCTCCTGTAACATATATAAAGGTTTCCATCATGTCTCCCCTCACCCGTCTCTCCTCATGTAACATATATAAAGGTTTCCATCATGTCTCCCCTCACCCGTCTCTCCTCATGTAACATATATAAAAGGTTTCCATCATGTCCCCCTCACCCGTCTCTCCTCCTGTAACATATATAAAGGTTTCCATCATGTCCACCCTCTCCCTTCTCTCCTCCTGTAACATATATACAGGTTTCCATCATGTCCCCCTCTCCCTTCTCTCCTCCTGTAACATATATAAAGGTTTCCATCATGTCCCCCCTCTCCCTTCTCTCCTCCTGTAACATATATAAAGGTTTCCATCATCTCCCCCTCTCCCTTCTCCCCTCCTGTAACATATGTAAAGGTTTCCATCATCTCCCCCTCTCCCTTCTCTCCTCCTGTAACATATATAAAGGTTTCCATCATGTCTCCCCCCACCCGTCTCTCCTCATGTAACATATATAAAGGTTTCCATCATGTCCCTCCTCTCCCTTCCTATAACATATATAAAGGCTATCATAATGCCTTCTCCTCCCTTCTCTCCTCCTGCAACATATATAAAGGCTTCCATCATGTCCCCCCTCTCCCTTCTCTCTTCCCTAAACATATATAAGGACTTCCATGATCTCCTCCTCTCCCTTCTCTCCTCCTGTAACATATATAAAAGTTTCTTTCATACCCCCCTCTCTTCTCTCTTTCTATAACATATATAAAGGCTTCCATCATGTCTTCCACTCCCTTGTCTTCTCCTATAACTTATATAAAGGTTTCCATCATGTCCTCCTCTCCCTTTTCTCCTCCTGTAACATAAATAAAGGTTTCCATCATGTCCCCTCCTCTCCCTTCTCTGCTCCTGTAACATATATAAAGGTTTCCTTTATGTCCCCCCTCTCCCTCCTCTACTCCTGTAACATATATAAAGGTTTCCATCATTTCCCCTGTCTCCCTTCTCTCCTCCTGTAACATATATAAAGGTTTCCATCTTGTCCCTCTCTCCCTTCTCTCCTCCTGTAACATACATAAAGGTTTCTATCATGTCCCCCCTCTCCCTTCTCTCCTCCTGCAACATACATAAAGGTTTCCATCATGCCCCTCTCCGTTTTCTCCTCCTATAACACATATAAAGGTTTCCATCATGTCCCCCTCTCCCTTCTCTCCTCCTGTAACATATATAAATGTTTCCATCATCTCCCCCTCTCCCTTCTCTCCTCCTGTAACATATATAAAGGTTTCCATCATCTCCCCCTCTCCCTTCTCTCCTCCTATAACACATATAAAGGTTTCCATCATGTCCCCCGCTCCCTTCTCTCCTCCTGTAACATATATAAAGGTTTCCATCATGTCCACCCTCTCCCTTCTCTCATCATCTAACATATATAAAGGTTTCCATCATGTCCCCCTCTCCCTTCTCTCCTCCTGTAACATATATAAAGGTTTCCATCATCTCCCCCTCTCCCTTCTCTCCTCCTGTAACATATATAAAGGTTTCCATCATCTCCCCCTCTCCCTTCTCTCCTCCTATAACACATATAAAGGTTTCCATCATGTCCCCCGCTCCCTTCTCTCCTCCTGTAACATATATAAAGGTTTCCATCATCTCCCCCTCTCCCTTCTCTCCTCCTGTAACATATATAAACGTTTCCATCATGTCTCCCTCTCCCTTCTCTCATCATCTAACATATATAAAGGTTTCCATCATGTCCCTCTCTCCCTTCTCTCCTCCTGTAACATATATAAAGCTTTCCATCATGTCCCTCTCTCCCTTCTCTCCTCCTGTAACATATATAAAAGTTTCTTTCATACCCCCCTCTCTTCTCTCTTTCTATAACATATATAAAGGTTTCCATCATGTCCCTCTCTCCCTTCTCTCCTCCTGTAACATATATAAAGGTTTCCATCATCTCCCCCCTCTCCCTTCTCTCCTCCTGCAACATATATAAAGGTTTCCATCATGTCCTCCTCTCCCTTCTCTCCTCCTGCAACATATATAAAGGTTTCCATCATGTCCTCCTCTCCCTTCTCTCCTCCTGTAACATATATAAAGGTCTCCATCATGTCCCTCTTCTCCCTTCTCTCCTCCTGTAACATATATAAAGGTTTCCATCATCTCCCCCTCTCCCTTCTCTCTTCCCTAAACATATATGAGGACTTCCATCATCTCCTCCTCTCCCTTCTCTCCTCCTGTAACATATATAAAAGTTTCTTTCATACCCCCCTCTCTTCTCTCTTTCTATAACATATATAAAGGCTTCCATCATGTCTTCCACTCCCCTGTCTTCTCCTATAACTTATATAAAGGTTTCCATCATGTCTCCCTCTCCCTTTTCTCCTCCTGTAACATAAATAAAGGTTTCCATCATGTCCCTCTCTCCCTTCTCTCCTCCTGTAACCTATATAAAGGTTTCCATCATGTCCCTCCTCTCCCTTCCTTTAACATATATAAAGGCTATCATAATGCCTTCTCCTCCCTTCTTTCCTCCTGTAACATATATAAAGGTCTCCATCATGTCCCCCTCTCTCCCTTCTCTCCTCCTGCAACATATATAAAGGCTTCCATCATGTCCTCCCTCTCCCTTCTCTCTTCCCTAAACATATATAAGGACTTCCATGATCTCCTCCTCTCCCTTCTCTCCTCCTGTAACATATATAAAAGTTTCTTTCATACCCCCCTCTCTTCTCTCTTTCTATAACATATATAAAGGCTTCCATCATGTCTTCCACTCCCCTGTCTTCTCCTATAACTTATATAAAGGTTTCCATCATGTCCTCCTCTCCCTTCTCTCATCCTGTAACATATATAGAGGTTTCCAAGATGTCCCCCTCTCCCTTCTCTCCTCCTGTAACATATATAAAGTTTTCCATCATGCCCCCCCCCCTATATTCTCTCCTCCTGCCTATACAAATTTAAGTTCAAGTCTTTCTTGATAAGTTTTCTTCTTGAGACCTTCCACCGTCTTTGCGGTTGTCTTTGGACTTGGTCTATTTCATCAATGTCTTTCTGTAGGTCTTTCATTCATTGGAGCATGTTTATTTCCCATATGAGAGGTATTCTTGGGATACGCTTCTTCCCAGGAAGATCTGCTGTGGTATGTACTGTGGTATGTAAACTGTTTCTTGCTGATACTTGATACCCTTGTGTAATGTAGCAGCGGCATGTCTCACTAATGCTTCATCCTCTTCAACTAGTTTTATTCCCCAAAGCATCTAGAAGAAAACAAAATGAATCAATTTTGCAAAAGGTTTTGATTACAAATCTTCCATCGTTTTGTGTATACAGCTCTTATGCAAACTATGCGTCTCCATGGCTACAGGTAAGATCAAAGAAACTCTGATGTTGTTTTTGCATCTTTCCCAGAGAGTGATGGAGATGGCCTGGTGTATGTATGACCACCTCTTCTCTAGCACAGGACGGTCGTCTTGGGATCGGTTGTGATCCGGGTGGTGAGACGCTCACTGATCAGACAGTTATTACCTATCCGATGAGTCGTAAATGTTCGTGGTTGGGAAATCTTATTAGAGTGTTTCGCAAGTTTGTAACATACTTTATGTTTCATTGCTCCCCATTTGCACACAGCTGCGGTTTGTTAGGCGTTTTGACTATGTGTGTATTAGCATTTTTAGGCGTATGCACATATTTTATACCCATGTTATATCCTTATTCATTGCGTTTCTCACACATACAAAAAAATGTTTGAAGGCCCGACTAATGTCATTCTTTTTTTGTTCCTCACTGTCTAATGGCAACATATGTAAGGAATGCAGTGAGTACACGTGCAGCTGCTTGTTTGCTGCATTATTACACCCTCCCATAGGCCATGACGAGCGCGTAAGATAAAACACACATCCGAATACACCAATGCAGATCAATGGAGTTGTAGGCTGAACATGATTAGTTCGTAAAAAGTACGGATGTAATACGGACAGAAAGCCTGTCCGTGTGCGTGAGCCTCATCTGTAGGTACACCTGTGCTGGCGTTACTGGTCAGTGGAAATCTGACCGTTTTCCAGTGATTCCTCTAGAAGTCTGATCGATGTCCAAGGTGTTGGTGCGCTAAAAACGTACAATATGCATCAGATTTAGGCTGACATCGCATTCGCCAACATGCGATATCCCCGCGGATGCGAGGCGTTTTTATATCCAAACTGCCTAACATCACTTCGGGGAAGTAGCTGACAGCCGGGGCGGAGGATCCCGGAGTCATCTCACATTGTTTTCAATGGGGAAGACAATAGGTGATGCGATGCGAGGGCAAGCCCAAAGATAGGACTGCCACAATGCTTTTCCCACGATGCGATGTGGGAGAGGTGGGGGAATCGCTTATGTGTATGACCCCATTCTTGCATATATGTGCAAGATTTGTCTCGTAATGCACAAATCTCATACGATGTGTGAAACCGGCTTTACTTGCATTTTCCTTAACCCCTTCCCGCAACAGGGCGTAAACTTACGGCCTGGGGATAGCGCGCGATCATAAGTGATCTCGCGCTATCCTGCAGTGGGAGTCGGCTGTCAGTCATAGCCGGCCTCCCGCTGCAACAACGGGGGTGCATCGGAGATGCGCCCCCCCCTTACTGTTAACCCCTTCCCTGCCGCGATCTATGTAGATCATGGCATGGGAAAGGTTCACAGAGGGAGCGCTCTCTCTCTGTGAAGTTGCCCGGCTCTCGCGATATAATCGCAGAGAGCCCGGCTGGTTGCTATGACAACAGGACGCCAGATACTGGCGTCCTGTATTGCCATAGCCTGTGATCACTGTATAAGTGATAAGGCATGGCAGGGCAGAATACTTGCCATCAAGTATTCACAGCGATCATCAGTGCTGTGCCTTAAGTCCCCTAAGTCCCCCAGAGGGACACAAACAGTGTAAAAATAAAATAAATAAAAATGTACAAAAAAAAAAATGTTAAAAAAACTCTTTTTTTGTGCTTTTTGTCATATTAGCATAAAAAAGGTTAAAAAAATTTAAACCCCACATGCTTTTGACTGCGCACGGAAAAAAGCGTTTAAAAAGAAACTGAGGCAAAATGCTAATTTTTAGCGTTTTGCCTCCCTAAAAACACAATAAAAGTGATTAAAAAGCCGTATGTAGCTCAAAATAGTACCAATAAAAACTGCAGCTCGTCTCGCAAAAAATAAGCCCTCACTGAGCCTGGTTCATAAAAAAATAAAAAGGTTATAGGACTTTAAATGCAGCGATTTAGAAAAAAAAAGATTTCCAAAAAAGGGGTTTTATTGCAGAAAAGTGGAAAACCTAAAAAAATATAAGAATTTTGGTCCCGTTGTAACCGTACCGACCCGCAGAAAGAAAGGGTTGTGTCATTTATGCTGCATGATTAACACTGTAAAAGAAAACCAAAATCTATGGCAGAATTGATGCGTTTTCTCTCCCTGTCATTATAAAATAATAAAGGTTTTGCAATATAGTCTATGTACCCAAAAATGGCGCCATCAAAAACTACAGTTCGCCACGCAAAAAACAAGCCCTCATACGGCCGCGTCGGCGGAAAAATAAAAAAGTTATGACTTTTGAAAAATGGAGATGAAAATCCGCCAAAAATCGTTGCATCCTTAAGCCCAAAATAGGCCGTGTCATTAAAGGGTTAACACAAGGTCACATGCTGGTCAAGCAGTTCAAATGGTAAAATGCGCATTACAACCGCACGGCATGTGATTGCGATCCAATTTTTTTCACATTCCCATAGGAAATAATTCCCCCCTTTTCGCACAAATTGCGCAGAGAATAGAATCCATTGTTTGCAATTAGCTCATTCCCACCTTCGCTTTTGTGCCCCAAATGCCCTATAGGAGTCTATGGTGTGCGCAAATGTGCATCTGATACCCGTGAAATTGTGCAATGAACTGCGCAATTTTCGCAGGTAAATCGATAGCAGCGGGTACTAATCAGGCTGCGCAGCGTGAAACCGGCCTCAACAGTTTACTGCACTTTATGGCATTAATGGGTCTAAAGCAATTGCGGATCATGGCGCATGCCGTATCAGCACCGAAAAACATTTGCCAGTTTTGAAAAGTGCGTAGAAAAGTGGGCGTGGTTTCCAAGTAATGGTGTGATGTCCAACTATCAGGCCGCTCTCAGACACGCGTATTTTTGTCCGTATTAGTTCCATTTTGAGGGATCAGAGGTACAATAACTCTATAGGGCGAATCACAAGGCTGTAGTTTTGTGGACATTTTTCGAAAGCGCCGCACGATCTATTTTTGCGCATTTCCCTCCGTATTTGTATTATTTTGTACTGGACAAATATGGGTCAGTAATAAAAACATGGAAGGAAATACGGCTTACAATTAGATGGCGGACGGATGGGATGTCTCTTTAAACATGTTAATAATACAAATCCGCATTGCGGACGGGTTTTTATTTGCTCATTGGAAACCGGCTTCAGGCAAACCTTGGAATACAAAAGCGGATATGTCATTTTCTGACTGTCCAAAATGTGCCGAACGCATTAAGAAGCAGGGGCGTAACTATAGAGGGTGCGGTTGCACCCGGGCCCAGGAGCCTTAGGGGCCCATAAGGCCTCTCTTCTCCATATAGGGAGCCCAGTACTATGAATAAAGCATTATAATTGGGGGCCCTGTTACAGGTTTTGCATTGGGGCCCAGAAGCTTCAAGGCATGCCTCTGTGCAGCATGGTTTAGGTATGGGTACGGGTACAGATAGAGGAGGGGCCCCAGCTCACGTTTTGCATCAGGGCCCCTGAGCCTTTAGTTACGCCCCTGTTAAGAAGTATATGCCTTTTATTAAATTTGGCGCAATTCACTCCAGCAAACCTTTCTCTTAGACTGGCCTATGAAACGCCAGTCTTAGGCCTCATTCACATGAGCGTGCGATGTCACTCTGGTTGCACGTCTCATAAAATCTTAATAATGAAGAATAGCCGCGATCAAGCCCCGAACCAAATTAGCGTTTTCTCATCCAATCACATGTGCGTATCACGTTTAAAATACACTGCAGAGCGAAATTCCGTCGTTCCTCAGAATGACTTCTATCAGCTTAAGTAGCAGCAGCTGTCTTCTTTTTCGAGCGCCGGATGCAGGTGAGCTTCCCCCCCTCTGTTCTTTTTCAGATCCCAAATGAGTCTATGGGAGCTTCCTGTGTTTTTCGTCAAAAGATAGATCAAGACTAGAGATGAGCGAGTATACTCACTAAGGCACATTACTCGAGCGAGTAGTGCCTTAGCTGAGTATCTCCCCGCTCGTCTCTAAGGCCTCCTTCACACGGGTGACAAAGTCGCCTGATTTTGTAGCATTGCTACAGTGTATGTGAAGCCCATGCTTTCCTATGGGTTCCTTCACACATGAGATGTTTTGTAGCATGCTACAAAACGACACACAAACCTTGCGGGCCGACGATATGCACACGACACGTGAGGTTTTGTAGCCCATGTTTCCCTATGGAGCCTTCCTCTGTGTTGCATCGCATTGCACGAAAACGTAGTTTGCATGCAATGCGATGCAACTTTGACAGCAGCAAACGCTACTGTCAAAGCTATAATCTAAGCCCTAACTGCAGGGAAAAAAAACAAAAAAACACATACATCACCTTAGACGAGCTGTCAGCCGGTCCGCAGCTTCTCCCCAGGTCCCAGCACCGAGAAGCTGCGGCAGCGCCCCAAACGACGCAGAAGAGGTAATGTATACCTTTTTTTCTCCTTTAGTTACAGCTTATTTTCAGGGTAGGGCTTATATTTCAAAATCCTTGCACGTGATGCTACAGAGTCGTGCGATTTTGTAGCATCACATGCGACTTTGTAGCGCTACAAAATTGCGATATCGCTGCGATTTTCTGCAGCGATGCGGTGTCGCCCGTGTGAAGAAGGCCTAAAGATTTAGAGGCCGGCGGGGGGCGGAGAGCGGCGGGGGAGAGCGGGGAGGAACGGAGGGGAGATCTCTCTCTCCCTCCCCCCCCCCCTGCTCCCCGCCGCAACTCACCTGTCACCCGCGCCAGTCCCCGAATCTTTAGAGACGAGCGGGAAGATACTTGGCTAAGGCACTGCTCGCTCATGTCTAATCAAGACCCAACGAGAAATCGGTGCCTGGAAATTGTCCATGTGAATGAATACATTGGCATCCAACGCTTCACATGGTCTCGGGTGACATTTGGACATGGCTAAACAGCCACATACAACGCTCGTGTGAATGAGGCCTTAATAGGAGCGGGACAAAGTATATGAGGGAGGGTTACATTCGGGCTCTTTTGCGCGTGATCCCGCTCTGTTCTATCCGCACGTTTTACAATATTGAGGGGGATATATAATACAGCTATGAATAAGCAATGTGCAGCGCAATACTTACATACTGTATATACAGACAGTCCGTTATATGACAGCATGCGGCCAGTGATCAGCACATGCCAGACAAAATGTTGTTTGTATAACTGCCACTAGAGGGCAGGATATTGACAATGTATTCTCATGCTGAGACATTGTATGGAGAGTCTGCTGCTCGGACCATGTAGATGATGGGGATGCAGCTGCTCTGGACTAGAATGTAACTGCTGATGTGGAATTACATGATACAACATTTCACAGCGCACATAGGTGATATGGCAGCCGGCAGACGCGTCACCCCAAAGCAGCGGCGTTGGTGCCAGATCAGTAGTTGGTAGGAGAAAACGAAGAAGGGTCTTTAAATTCTCCTTAGTTCTCCAATAGCCTTTTTTTCAGAGTGGAGCCTAAAGCTGATCCCGTATTCTACTTGGGGTCTTACAAGGGATTTATGGGGGGATAATATTACATTGGGATCACAGGGTTTCTCTTTTTATATACTCTTAAATGTAATGTGCTTTGCAGCTGCTGCTTGGTATTGATTATTGCGGCTTAGTTTACTTGTAATCGCTATGCCTGAATCATTCTCTTGTTCTGTTATTCCCATGTACTGTACACTGACTTGCCCCGTTATTAGAGACCCCCATCTAGGGTTGCCACCTTTGTCATGAAAAAATAGCAGCCAAGGTAAAAGGGGGCGCGTCTTATGATGATTTATGTTTTTTCCTCCATTATTCCAGTTGCCGCAATTAGTAATTGTACTCTCCTTACTGGACTCAATAGTAACAGTGGCCCCAGTAGTGGCCCCAATAGTAACAATGGCCCCAGTAGTGTCCCCAATAGTAACAGTGTCCCAAGTTGTAATAGTGCCCCCAGAAATAAGTGGCATCAGTAGTAACAGTGCCCACATACGTAAGGAGCCCCAGTAGTAACAGTACCCCCAATAGTAAGTGTTCCTAGTAGTAATAGTGCCCCAAGTAGTAATAGCATCCCCACAAGTAAGTGTCCCCAGTAGTAGTAGTGCCCACACAAGTATTTGTCCCTAATAGTGCCCCCAGTAGTAATAGTACCCCCAATAGTAAGTGTTCCCACAAGTAAGTGGCCCTAGTAGTAATAGTACCCCCAATAGTAAGTGTTCCTAGTAGTAATAGTGCCCCAAGTAGTAATAGCACCCCCACAAGTAAGTGTCCCCAGTAGTAGTAGTGCCCACACAAGTATTTGTCCCTAATAGTGCCCCTAATAGTAATAGTTCCCAATAGTAAGTGTTCCCACAAGTAAGTGGCCCCAGTAGCGCCCCACGTAGTAATAGTGCACCCAATAGTAAGTGGCCCCAGTAGAAATAGTGCCCCCAACAGTAAATGTTCCCAGTAGTAATAGTGCCCAAAGTAGTAATAGTGCCCCCACAAGTAAGTGTCCCCAGTAGTGGCTGCAGTAGTAGTAGTAATGCCCACACAAGTAATTGTCCCCAGTAGTAATAGTACCCCCAGTAGTAATAGTGCCCCCAATAGTAAGTGGCCCCAGTAATAATATTGCCCCAAATAGTGTTACTAGTAGCGCCCCCAGTAGTATAGTGCCCCCACAAATAAGTGTCCCCAGTAGTAATAGTACCCCCAATAGTAAGTGGCCCCAGTAGTAATAGTGCCCCCACAAGTAAGTGGCCCCAGTAGTGCCCCAAGTAGTAATAGTGTCCCCAATAGTAAATGGCCCCAGTAGTAAAAGTGGCCTCAATAGTAAGTGTTACCAGTAGCGTCCCCAGTAATATAGTGCCTTCACAAGTAAGTGTCCCCAGTAAAGCCCCCAGTAGAAATAGTACCCCCAATAATAAGTGTCCCTAGTAGTAATAGTGCCCCCACAAGTAAGTGGCCCCAGTAGTGCCCCAAGTAGTAATAGTGTCCCCAATAGTAAATGGCCCCAGTAGTAAAAGTGGCCTCAATAGTAAGTGTTACCAGTAGCGTCCCCAGTAATATAGTGCCTCCACAAGTAAGTGTCCCCAGTAAAGCCCCCAGTAGAAATAGTACCCCCAATAATAAGTGTCCCTAGTAGTAATAGTGCTCCCACAAGTAGTGCCCCAAGTAGCAATAGTGCCCCCAATAGTAAATGGCCGCAGTAGTAATAGTGCCCTGAATAGTAAATGGCCCCAGTAGTAATAGTGCCCTCAATAGTAAGTGTTCCCAGTAGCGTCCCCAGTAGTAATAGTGCCCCTAGAAGTAAGTGTCCCCAATGGTGGCCACACTAGTAGTAGTGCCCACACATGTAATTGTACCCAGTAGTGCCCACAGTAGTAATAGTACCCCCAATAGTAAGTGTCCCCAGTAGTGGTCGCAGTAGTAATAGCGCTCCCAAGAGTAAGTGGCCCCAGTAGTAATAGTGCCCCAATAGTAAGCATTCTCAGTAGTGTCCCCAGCAGTAATAGTGTCCCTGCAAGTAAGTGGCTTCAGTAGTTCCCCCAGTAGTAATAGTGCTCCCAAGAGCAATTGTCCCCAGTAGTAATAGTGTCCCCAATGATCTTCATATGTAGTATGTATCATGTGGATGCATGCGCACCTGTGATCTCCATATGTACTATGTATCACGTGGATGCATGCGCACCTGTGATCTCCATATGTAGTATGTATCATGTGGATGCATGCGCACCTGTGATCTCCATATGTAGTATGTATCATGTGGATGCATGCGCACCTGTGATCTCCATATGTAGTATGTATCATGTGGATGCATGCGCACCTGTGATCTCCATATGTAGTATGTATCATGTGGACGCATACGCACCTGTGATCTCCATATGTAGTATGTATCATGTAGACGCATGCGCACCTGTGTATCATGTGGATGCATGCGCACCTGTGATCTCCATATGTAGTATGTATCATGTGGATGCATGCGCACCTGTGATCTCCATATGTAGTATGTATCATGTGGATGCATGCGCACCTGTGATCTCCATATGTAGTATGTATCATGTGGACGCATACGCACCTGTGATCTCCATATGTAGTATGTATCATGTAGACGCATGCGCACCTGTGATCTCCATATGTAGTATGTATCATGTGGATGCATGCACACCTGTGATCTCCATATGTAGTATGCGTCATGTGGATGCATGCGTACCTGTGATCTCCATATGTAGTATGTGTCATGTGGATGCAAGCACACCTATGATCTCCATATGTAGTATGTATCATATGGATGCATGCGCACCTGTGATCTCCATATGTAGTATGTATCATGTGGATGTATGCGCACCTGTGATCTCCATATGTAGTATGTATCATGTGGATGCATGCGCACCTGTGATCTCCATATGTAGTATGTATCATGTGGATGCACATGTACCATGTGGATGCATGCGCACCTGTGATCTCCATATGTAGTATGTGTCATGTGGATGCATGCGCACCTGTGATCTCCATATGTAGTATGTGTCATGTGGATGCATGCGCACCTGTGATCTCCATATGTAGTATGTATCATGTGGATGCCTGCGCACCTGTGATCTCCATATGTAGTATGTATCATGTGGATGCATGCGCACCTGTGATCTCCATATGTAGTATGTGTCATGTGGATGCATGCGCACCTGTGATCTCCATATGTAGTATGTGTCATGTGGATGCATGCGCACCTGTGATCTCCATATGTAGTATGTATCATGTGGATGCATACGCACCTGTGATCTCCATATGTAGTATGTGTCATGTGGATGCATGCGCACCTGTGATCTCCATATGTAGTATGTATCATGTGGATGCATGCGCACCTGTGATCTCCATATGTAGTATGTATCATGTGGATGCATGCGCACCTGTGATCTCCATATGTAGTATGTACCATGTGGATGCATGCGCACCTATGATCTCCATATGTAGTATGTACCATGTGGATGCATGCGCACCTGTGATCTCCATATGTAGTATGTATCATGTGGATGCATGCGCACCTGTGATCTCCATATGTAGTATGTATCATGTGGATGCATGCGCACCTGTGATCTCCTTGCTTGTGATTTATAAGAATCACATAGCAGCTAGAGGATATTAAATGGAGTAGATTAGGGGCCCAGAGCCTCTTCACCTCCTGGAGTCGATATTTCTGTACATCCGGAAGAGTAATATGAACCTCACTTGGTTGGGCACAACCATACGGCCACCTTCACCCGTGGTGTATTCGCTCGAAACTATCCACTATGGAGACCCCTCAGTATAAGGCCGGTGTCATACAGGCGTAAGCTTATTTGCACGGCATACTTTTGCAATGGGCATTGCGTATTTCCTGAGCGCATGTGTGTGTTTACTGAACTTTTCGCTTGGGCAAATCGTGCGCATTTACACGTGCGAAAAAAATCACACGAGCCGCCATTCAATGAAATGGGCAATAACGTTAATTAGTTCAATATGTGCTATTTTTGTGCACAAATTCACAGGAAAATAGAGCATACTGCGTAACCGCACCCATTTATTTCAATGAGAGCCATGTCTGCAGTTACCAGCGCCGGCCACTACACCGAGGTTGGCGTGGAGGCTTCCGCTCTGACCCCTATTATTATGGCGCTAACAACTTTCACAGCTGATTGGACGGGGTTTCGAGCGACGGACTCCAGTCGCTCCACTATTGATGACCTACCCTGAAGATAGGTCATCAATAGTATTTTTGACCGGAACACCCCTTTAAACATGTGTAACCATGGCGACCATAAATTAGAAAATAATTAGGGAGCATTTTTTTTATACGTGCGTGAAAAATGCATGCACAAAAGATGCAAATTGCGTTGAGGGCTTCTTCAGACGACCGTAATTTTGTCCTGTCTTGCGTCTACGAAAATCACACCCGCAAACCAGCACGAAGCGAAACAATTGATTTGTGATGGGCGGCAATAAAGGTTGCATCATACCCGCATGAAATCCGTTCAATGCGATTTTTTTTTTAATCACTACATGCGATTTTTACGCGTGTGTAAAAGCAGCGATGTGATGCGATGCGTTTTCACTTGCTTGTGTGAATATGACTTTACGCCGGGCTAACACGAACGGATTTGAATTGTAGATTCTGCGATCGCCATCTGCGTGGAAGGTCCGTGGTAAAACGCAAGCATTTAAAGCCATGTATTTTTGTTGACACTCACACATACAAATTGCGTATTCTGTGAGCAGAAGAAAGATCCCAGCATGCTCTGCGGGAGGTGATCTGCACTCGCTCTTCTCTTGCAGCGTGCTCTGCGGGAGGTGATCTGCACTCGCTCTTCTCTTGCAGCATGCTCTGCGGGAGGTGATCTGCACTCGCTCTTCTCTTGCAGCGTGCTCTGCGGGAGGTGATCTGCACTCGCTCTTCTCTTGCAGCGTGCTCTGCGGGAGGTGAACTGCACTCGCTCTTGCAGCGTGCTCTGCTTTAGTGCCGATTCCGTGTGGAAGTCTTCCATTAAAGTCAATGGATGCGAGTGTCCTGCAGCCAATTAACATTGTGTATGAGTGGTGGAAACACTCGCAAGTTCATAAGGCTTCTTTCACACAAGAGCATAAACGGCGCGTTTTCACGCCCGGGCACATATACGGTACCCATGTGAAGCATTGGTTTCCAATGCAGCCGTTGACATGGGCGAATATACGGCGCGTAAATATGCCAGGATCGCGATAAATAGAACATGTACGATGGCGGCGCATATACGCTCAGCCAAAACATAGTTCTGGAACTATCTTTTGGCAAATATACGCCGGCTGGTCCCATAAACTCCTATGGGAGCAGGGAAAGAGAAGGGAGGGGAGGCATTTTTGCAGCGTCCAATGCTGTGAAATGCTTACAGGTGCCTCTATATAGACACTGGAAGGCATCCTGAGGATTTGGGCAGATTGGGGGATTTTTGGGGTGTGGCGTATTTTTTCGTTAAAAATGACACTTGCGGTCGTGTGAATGGGCAAGAAAATGCTGTCCGTGATCGCGGAAAAACGCCCATTCAGGTGCTTATATGGAGCGGGCGTAAAAACGCCGTCCCTGTTTATGGTCTCGTGTGAAAGAAGCCTAAGGCAACAGATAGAAGATGCAGAGAGAAAGAGAAAGAAAGAGATTAAGAGAAAGAAAGAAAAGAGATAGATAGATAGATATGTGATAGATAGCTATGTGATAGATAGATAGATAGATAGATAGATAGATAGATAGATAGATAGATAGATAGATAGATAGATAGATAGATAGATAGATAGATAGATAGATAGATAGGAGATAGATAGATAGATAGATAGATATGAGATAGATAGATAGATAGATAGATATAGATAGATAGATAGATAGATAGATAGATAGATAGATAGATATGAGATAGATAGATAGATATGAGATAGATAGATAGATAGATATGAGATAGATAGATAGATAGATAGATAGATAGATAGATAGATAGATAGATAGATAGATAGATATGTGATAAATAGATATGTGATAGATGATAGATAGATAGATAGATAGATAGATAGATAGATAGATAGATAGATAGATAGATATAAATAGTAGATAGATAGATAGATATGAGAGATAGATAGATATGAGAGAGAGATAGATATGAGATAGATAGATAGATAGATAGATAGATAGATAGATAGATAGATAGATAGATAGATAGATAGATAGATAGATAGATAGATATAAATAGTAGATAGATAGATAGATAGATAGGAGATAGATCGATCTGAGATAAATAGATAGATAGATATGAGATAGATAGATGGATGGATAGGAGATAGATAGATAGAAAGCCTGGGTTGTGTTCTAATGACCATTTGCAATTACTTTTTGCGATGGATTGCAGGTCTTCCGCTGCAGATATCTGATTGCGGAATCTGACCCGTTTGTGTGGACCCGGTCTTACTAAAGCCAGAAATGTTCATCTCAGTGTCAGTAAGGTGCCTGAAAGCGAACATTTTTAAGATGTAAATACTTTTTCTATATAAAAATAGTTGGCTCAAAAATCATTCCGGCATCCAGTGACTCCTCAGCCGCAGCGCTCCACCTGGTCGGTGAGACGGAGGTTATCATGAGAAGGCAAAGCCCGTGAGGTCATCATTAACCGCTACAGAGAATTATGTCCACTTTGTGGGATTATTTCAGAGACACTTTGCCCGTTTCCCTCGGTGACCTCATTGGTTCCAGATTTACAGCGTTGATGTCCTGGTTGGTGGCATGTTGTGTAGCCTTCTGTGATTATCTTATCACTCATCAGTGCCCGAAGTCTAGATAGTTATCTGTGTCAACAAGAAGGTAAGATCTCTGGGGCAGTCACCTCCTGGTGCTCAAGATGAAGATCTCATTAACCCCTTAATGATGCGGCGTATTTTGGCCATTAGGCTACATGCACACCAGCGTGAATCTCCTGTGAGTTTCGTATGTATTCCGTAGTGAATACGGATGCAAAACAGATTTTTCACATTCTGCATACACACCAAAAAGGCACCAAATGTGCACCAAAGACGCACATACACACACAGTGAAAATGGTGCATATGCCCGCGTGCGTGAGGCCTTTAAGGGGTTTTCAGGGAGAATATTATTGATGACCTGTCCTCAGGATAGATCATCAATAGTTGATCGGCCCGGGTCTGTCGCTCGGGATTCCAACCAATCAGCCAAGCAGGCGCATGCTGTCAGTGCCGCAAATACACAGAGGAAGCAGCGTAAGTCTCCGCACTGACCTCTGTGTAGTGGCCAGCGCTTGTAACTGCAGGCAAGGCTCTCATTGAAATCCATGAGAGCCATGCCTGCAGTTACAAGTGCCTGCCACTACACAGAGGTCGGTGTGCAGGCTTCTGCTCCAACCTCTGTGTATTTGCGGCGCTGACAGATTGCGCCTGTTCTGCTAATCGCTTAGGGTCCCAAGCGACAGAATCCGGGGATAGGTCATCAATAGTATTCTCCCTGGAAAACTCCTTTAAACACTAAATGTCTGGTATGTATAGGTCTAAGGGTGCATTCATACGGGTGAGAGCGAATGCGTGACTTTCATCGCATAGCTGACAGACACTCCGTCCGTGTGTTGTGCAGTGTACGGAAGGCTGCACATCTGGACGTTCTACTCCCGCGCGAGCCCCCCTCGGAAATGGAAGATGTTGCAATTTTTCCATTTTGCAGAAATTACTGTGGGAGAAAGATTGACCATTACAATAACGGCTTGTATTTTCGTGCGTCTCACAATGCACAAAACTCGCACCATTTTCTCTGCAACATGAATGCACCCTAATACTCCTCACAAGTTGGCACAATTGGATCCAGCCTAGACAGTCCTCTGTGAGCTAAACTACCTGAAGTCCCGTACACATTAAACTTGATGACCGCAGATGATTTGAACCAAAAAGGGTCACTCTTTGGGCAAATTTTAGCAATTAATCGTTCTATTCCCCAGCATCTGGAAAGCAGTTGGCTGCATCTGAAACTTTCATCCGATAGTCAGACTAAAGATCCATCTTTGAACGTAGTACCCCAGGAATCTCTTCTGTCGCCCAATGTCATTGAACACGTACGCCAGCTTGTACAACTGTAACAGGCAATGCAGGCTGAAATGTGTACGGCAGCGTCTGCCAAACGGTCGTTTACCAGGTGATTGCTTGACAGTTGTTCAATGATCAACCTACTTCTATCCGATGTGTATGGCCACGACCCTGAAACATCACATGATATTAGTGCATTATGAGATGCACAGATATAAACCCCATTCTTATGAATGTGGGCGTACACATGTGCAATTTTTTTCCCTGTGTTGCATCATGGTGCAAAATCGTGGCATGTCCTACCTTTGGGCATTCCCTCCTAACATATTGCCCATTGTTTTCAACAGGACCAGAAAACACACAATGCGAGGTTTCCAGAGAATCGCAACTGTACTGAAATGACGGGGTGCGTTTTTGACACAAAACCACCTCCCATCCGCTGGTACATCACACGTTCGTGAGCGCGATATCGGGCAGAGATTCTGTTTTTACTATTGAAACAATATGCTATTTTCACACGCGTGTGCGGCGCGGTGATGAGTTTTTCTCACAAAGGCATCACAATCGCAGGCAAAAATCACAGATTGACCCATTTCTGATATTGCACTTGCCTGTGTGATAACCCCCTCAGGCCAGGCTCACATGGGTGTCAGCGCATTTCGGCTGCACAAGTAAGCTGCATGTTTGCACAGCTGAATTGCGCTCTGGCCTATGTATTTCACCCATGTGAATTTGTGTGCGCGTATATCTGCAGAGAATACGCAGGTTTACTACGTATGTTGTGCACATTTACGCAAGCCCATTGATTTCACATGCATACAAGATAGGTCATGTCACTTTTTTCTTGTGATTGCACATTGCGTGGAAAAATAGGTAATACGATGTGCAAAAAATGCGTAATACGATGTGCAAATACACTTGTGTGAACAAGCCCTTAGCCCAATGGGTTCATTCACATTTCCATTTTTTTTACACGCATTTCGGTTGCACAAAAAAAAAATAGAACATGTTCTATTCTTCTGCGTATTTGCGCACCAAAGGTTGCCATAGAAGTCAATGGGAGATGTGCAAAGCTGCGCACAACATGCAAGGAAATGCGTGAAAAACTGCAAAATTCCGCAGAAAACAAACACATCTGGAAGTCATTGGTCATTTCAATGAATGCGTTGGTTTACCGTGTACAAGTCAACATGCCTTACGGGCAGAAACGGTGCAGCAAAATACGCTGATACGTGCGCAAAAAAAGACTTGTTTAGTGCGCAGATACGTTGTGCAATTGCGCGTATGCTTATGTGCTGCCGGCTTTATTCACAGAGGATTGTCTAGTCTGGATACAATTGCAGCGAGCTCTCAGCTTTGAGAAGTATTAGGTGGTCTAGATGTCTCCATTCACCCACAGCAAGAAGAGATCCTAAAAAAAATATTAGGAATTGGAACACAAAGTATGTTAGAAAGTTACTGAACTCCAACAGTTCGGCTGCATCTGACGAAGGGTCTCAGTTTGTAGTAAGTGATACAGTTGTGTAAACATGTCCTACTATTACAAACAATGCAACAATGTTGCAATGTGCATGAAATAAATGCCACGTGACCTGTACACAGTGGGAAGCGATCAATGACACACAGCAAACACTTGTATCCCATCAGGAAGGCTCTGCCTGATCCTAGAAGAGTGCTAATAACGCTCTTGGCCTGTGGGGGGCGCCTGCTCCCCAGCTTTATATCCTCTCTCTGATCTCTTCTTATGCACAGAGCAGCAGGGTATCTCTCCAGTATTGCTCAGCTCCAGCAGCCTGCAGTTACCTCACTTCCCAGTGGCATAGGCAGGAATGGTCACCCCAGGACAGGGCAGCCTGGCAGGGATTATCTAGAGCAGCTGTGGCATCACATCCTGGATACTTTACACCTGGGTTCATGGAGCAGAGGCTATTGATTATACTGGGACTGCTGGTCACTTCTAACACAGGTAAGTGCACTGAAAACTTTTGGAGTTCTCTTTTATACTATAATAAGGTGAAAATAGGAGTGGTGGCACTACAAGTCCCAGCAGATGTGAATGTGTGTATTCTTCAGCTGTTTGAGATTAGAAACCTGACCATCACATTTATTGAATGGAGTACCTCACTATAGAAAGTGTGCTTTATAGCTCCCCCATGCACTTTGGGGTTCTCAGTTTATGAGCTTGGTGAGGACAGGGCTTCCCTTAGGTCCATACAGTAAATACCCCAGCTGTGCAGAGGACTTGGGAATTATTGGGTTCACCTGATTCATGTGAATGGTTATAGCCTTGAGGTCTAGAAATATCAAGAATTGAGGGGGTTGTCTGATGCAGATAGTCGGTATTAGAAGTAAAAGGGGTGTTTTGCTTTTGGTGGTCTCTATATTACCTGTGGGCATCTGATAGGTCTATATGCTAATGGTCATTATTGGCTTATCTCTTGCAGTGTAATCTGGTATAAAATGGCACACAGTTTTCTGCAGTTTAGGAGAATATACAAATTTTTATCCTGGGCACTCTTAATATAACCCTATAGATAAGAGTTGATGTTTGAAACCACAGTGGCATGAAGACCTACACATGCAATCCCATAGGAGACATAACCTGTAAGAATGCCCTGCAAGCAAAAGCAACTGAAGTAGGGCGATTACTTGCCTGCATTTAGTGAAGCCTTGAAATGGATCTTCACATTCAGCAGACTCCATGCAGAGATGTCTGAAACTGAAAATCACTTGCCTGTATGTGAATGGGACTGTATTTGCTAGCAAGCACATGGATGGGGGCTCAGAAATACCCGCGACTACTGCTGCATCTGAATGTTTGTGAAGGCCAGATTCACGTGAGTGTAAGTGTATCTGCGTGCGTTTTTGCTGCGTGGGCGTTACGTTTTGGAGTGCACATTGGCGTATTTTACTGTACTTTTTGCGTGTGCAAAGAGAAATGCAACAATGCTCTCAGCCATTGAAGTTTAATGTGTTATTTCCCTGCGCAAATTCACAGGAAGATAGAGCATGCTGCGTCAAACACACGTATATGAACGGATCCAATAAAATCCATGAATCTGGCCTAAGGGTATGCTCACATGAGCGTTTTTTTCCCCCCTTTTTCGTCCAATTTTCAGACTTAAAAAAAATCAAACAGAAATAAAGTATATTATTTTAGGTGGTTTTAGTCGCACATGCCAGATTATGTATGTCCTATTTTATTACGATTTTTTTGGGATGAAAATTTAAAAAATCGGATTGCACTTGATGCATTTGCAATCTGACCTTATAGATTCTCTCTGACCATAGACTGGAAGTTTTGTCGTGATCAAGCCAACTTTTCAATATTGGCCTACTTCTTGTTAGAAGGTCCAAGCACAAAGTGTAGCTTGAATTTACCGGAATAACTTCTTGTGCATAATGCTTGTTGCTGCACAGGGATCCTCTTTTGTAGGGCATCCTAGTATTCATCCCTAAATGCAAGTTCTACAGTTACATGTGTTCTGCCTGGTGGGAAAAAATGTGTGTGCGTGCGTGCGTGCGTGCGTGCGTGTGTGTGTGTGTATATAGTAAATCCTATATAACTTTCGTTTGTGGTTTTGTAGTTATTTTCGGGTTGTGGCATTACCACAGTGTTTGATATTATAAACATCGCACCACAGGGGTACAACTAAGACCAGATTACTGTAAGACAGCTGTGGGGGTCCCTCTTTCACCAATACGAAATCGGTCGGTGCCACTGACTTGTGTAAGGTCATTTACATGGGGTGGTTATCACCCGAATAGCTGCTGGAAATTGCTAAATCAGGTGATGGTTGTCCTGTTTACACACGGCTGCCAACAGGGACTCGGCGAGAAATCGCTCCCTTCTCGGAGTCACTTTGTTTTCAGCTCCCCTAAAAACCATGTGATTATTGGCCCGTGTAAACAGGCAGTACATCTATGAAGAACTGCCTGTTTACTTAGAATGCAGGCAGGTGGCCTGGAAAACTCTGGCGCGCTCCGCCTCCATTCTCTGAACGATTATCGCTCCTGAGTGAAAGCACGGGACTGTCAGTTGTCCCGTATAAAGGTACCTTTACATTGAACCCACAGGTGTCTCTATACAAGGTCTCACCAATTTGCGGTGGCTTGAACGACTATTATGTCATATGGCCATGATGTGGCTTTCCTTGTACTGCACCATGGAATGTGTTGGAGCAATATACTATATATATATAAAATGTGCCTGTTTTCTATAGTGCTTATGAAACTGTGAGCAAGACTGGCATTGAATTGGTGCAGACCCCGGTCTTGTTACGCGTGCATTGTTTTATGTGGTGCCAGTCAGTACTGATGCCAACTTCACTGCTGGCAGAGCCGCGGACATGCACCTTAGTGGTGCGTTACTCACGCCTTTGCCCCCCAGATAATTCCATGCTTGTTACTCAGAATTTAACTCTTGTGTGACCGTGCAATAGGACGGCGCTGTGTCTCCATAACTGTGGCTATAACTTGCCGTATTGCATGACACATTCTCAAGGGAGAAGCATTTTAAGGATCCGTCCACATCAACTATTTTTATAGCCCCAATGCATCTGAAATATAGAAGGAAGCAACTTTGCGAATAGTCTTGCATAAAAACTTTCTGCCGTCTTCTGTATACAGCTATGTGTTTCCATAATTTTGTGATCATAGAAGCAATAACAACAAAGAATGTGGTTGTAGAAGTAGAGAACATGACATTGTGTGAGCATGGTATATGTCCCTTATTACTATCTCTCTTGTCCTTTTAGGGTTTGTTCTGGCTCTTCTGCCCCAGCTCCCAGGGGGTAAGGGCAACCTCCAAGTTAAGGAGGGAGAAAGAAAAGCAAGCAGGGGAGAGAAGGAGTCGGCAACTATCTTCCTCCAAACAGGAGTGACCCTTCCACCTGGGTCAGCTTCACCTGGACCTCAAGGAACCCCAATACCTGGATATGAGCAGATGAGCCCTAGCTTTCACCTGGAGCCTGATTCTGGGGGAGCCCACAGGAGGGAGCGACGCTGCACATGTTACACATACAAAGACAAGGAGTGTGTCTACTACTGTCATCTGGACATCATATGGATCAATACGCCTGAGTAAGTAAAGGTACTCATCCTGCCTCATCTTCTGTATGACGGGGTGGGGTGTCCCCTCAGAGAAGGGGGATGCAATCGACCCCTTATGGATCAGGAGCTTGTATAGTGAGTGTACTGAGCTATACATTGGTTCTTCATATGGGTCATGTAGCTGTTTCTTATGTCCGTGGCTCTGCCTAGAGTCAGAAGGTCAGCACCTTTTGATTAGGTGGGGGTCCGACCTCTATGATGCTCACACACTTGTTGGTCCCATTCACTTTGATTCCCAGCATTGGTGGGGGTCGAAGAGCTTGAACATCTCCACCACCCCCACTCAATGTAGTTTGTTTTAAGACCTGCCTGACTGATGGGTCTAAAGAGTAAAGCTAAAAGGGTTATTTGCTGGAAATTGTGGATGGAAGCCCCTTAGGTCAAGGCCAGATATTGCTGTATGCTGGGGTCACCTGGTCATTCTCCACATGGGTATCACAATGCCGTCTGCGCCGTGACTTCTTGGTTCTCCATGGATCTGGAGTGAAGTCAACAGGTCACCCTGGACATGTGATGCACCAGGCGGCACATGCACTCTGTCATTCAGCCATGAGGGTGTAACATGCCCTTTAGTACTATGGTAGCCGGGTATACTGTCTGTAAAAAGGCCACGTTGTGACAGAGGCATCTTCTGTGTGGGCCTGTGTTATCCTATGGATCAGTAATTGAGATGTAGTCAGCCTAGCACTTGAGGTTTAAGTCTCAGTGATCATGTTATAGTATTATTCATCAGTAGTCTCAGACTGGTCTCGCTACCTAAGTGGGGGTTGCCCTTTTCAGGGCGGGTGCTCCGCTAAATGAACTATTCTGGTTTTGGTGGTTCTGTCCACCAGGTATGTGGATTCTTCCATATCTTGTTATATTCAGTTCTGTTCTTATTTGTTTTTTTTTTAAAGAACATTTATTGGGCATTTTCGTATAATACAGTTCAGTCATTCTTAGTTAATCTGAGACAGGCCGGTTTGTCTCTATTTTTGTTTTTGAAACTTGACCCCTCCGGTTATGTAAACTAGTAGACTCAGATGTGACATGGGACTGATCCAACAGATGTATCCCAATGATGTGACTCTTACAGTATGACCCTACGTGCCTATGACAATCTACAAATTATCACTGGTCACTCGTTTCCTTCTTGGTTTTTCCAATTTGCTTGTCCTAATGAGGGCACCACTGTAATTCTTGATGCGGTTAGTAAGGTCACCAAACAATCCCTAATCCCATTGGAGTATATGACTACCGTGAGTTTTCTGCCGATGCTTGTGGTTCTTGAGAGATGAACGTACCGATTTGCTTGTTTGAGGTAAGACTATTGAGTGGTGGACACACTCAATAGAGAATACACTAATCAGGAGAGGTTATCTGTTATGATTAGGATATTGGCATTACATAATATGGGAAGCCGCCTGCTTATCATTGTATAGATGCAGTTTATAATGTGTCACCGCTATAGACAGACATTGAATTCTAGACTTGCATCCAATAGCCAAGCCAGATATTCACATATACAAGGTATAGTCAAGAAGCCTTATCTAGCGCTATATATCAGTACCGGTGTCCTATAGTGAGATACTGTAACAATAGCGTACTTGAATGGGAATCATGGATGTGTTACACGATGGTATGGGGACCCAGGAACATGGGTTTAAATTTTTGTGTTGTGGACCCTATAAGAGAGAGGGTGAAACCCAATTGCAAAGTTAAAGAATGGCATGTGAGACGCAGGAATCCACTTTTCGCAGCTCTATAAGGCTAAATTCACACGGGCGAGCGTAGTATCTTGCTTGTCAATGTGCGTTTTTTACGACAATGTGAGGCATGTTTCATTCCAAAACTCCTCCCATCACTTCTGTGAAATTGCGATCCTCCGGCGCGTTTCACGAGCGTCAGGATCACGAGTGTTGTCCGTTAACTTTCAATCGGAACCTCACATCGCACTTGCATGCACATTACACGACATGAGAGTGCCATGTGATGTTTTTTAGGGTCCCATTGAAAACAGTGCAAAATTCAGCGTGAATGTGTCAGTTGGAATTTGGCGCCTCGAAGGACCTATGTTCATTCTAGGGGCTTCAACGTGAATTGATACCGGAGTTCCCTGCAGGCAATAACCTCCTGGATGATCTGCCCCTATCGTAGCAGAAGGAGCCCACTTTGAGTTCGCTTGCCTTACTTCAGTCCTAGCAGCGGTCCCCATGACTGGACTCATGGCATGTCTAATTCCCATCCATAGGACCTGACAAAGTATGTGACTGTGCTGCGTCCATGTGTATCAGACGGCACACAGAGTAGTATCCATGCGCTGTCCTATGTCGGTTGTGCATGAGTCTCTCGGGTGCAACTTGCAGTTACACTACTGTACCACTAGTCTAAGTTACAGATTCCCTTCAGGTCCTATGCATATGGCAGTCATGTGACCCCCTGGATCTAGTGATCTATGGGGTTACTAGAAAAGAAATAAACACTTTCAACGTTCTAGAAAACCAAAACCATTAAACAAGTAGATAAAAATCAAATGACGATCGGCCTATGTAAACAGGCAGTTTCATCTATGAACGACTGCCTGTTCACTGTGAATGGAGGGGAGTGGCCGGAGCGATCTGTGTGCTTCACCTCCATCCACTAGGCGCTCATCACTCCTGTGTGAAAAGGCACAACAGTCATCCCATGTGAAAGGACCCTTACTACGACAAAAACGTTTCCCGTTGACATGTATGTGTACAACACTTCCATTGAATGGATTCTGGCTTGGCTCTCAATTCCCAGTCATTGTTAGAAGGCTTGTATAAAGAGTCTAACATTGACAGAAATGCAGCCTTCCAATAGGTGGCGCTGCAGAGGTATTGTTCCATCTCCCTTATTTGCACAATACTTACATTGTGATGTCTTATCTGCCTGCTGCACTTCTCTGTGACTCTCGATAGTCTTATAATGTACAGTAGGGGGCACAATATATTCCAGCATGTTGTAGATATAGTCATGTATATATCACAATCTAGATCCATGTGGCCGTAGACGTGGGTGTAGCTACCAGGGTAGCCGGCTTGGCAGCAGACAGCCCACCTATAGGGGTGGAGTGGCACCTGGTTGTTGTACCAAAGGGTCCTAAAGGCTCTTCTACCACATTATAAGACCCCAGTATTAGAAGCGGTAAATGGTAGGTGAGGGCCATGACTGCTTGTGCTGTAGGATCCAGGAGCTTCAGGTTCCATCTCTAGGCCTTCCTCCATGGTTAGGGCACTTTGACAGTGATTGTGAACAGCTGAACGATTTGGCGAGCGAACGAGCAAACCCTTTACTGCCTTTATAAACGGGCGGAATGAGCGAACTGCGACGACATTCGTGTGAATGATAAATCATTGTGTGTACAGGCACCCTTAGACCGGATGCCCACAGTCGTATTTGCGTGCGCAGTACGCAGAAAATGGAACCCATTGATTTCAGTGAGTTCGTTCACACGCACATATTTGGCGTGCGCGATTTGGACATGCAAAAAATACCCAGCATGCTCTATTTATCTGCACAGGGAAAGAACACTTCTTGAGCTCATTAAGCTAATTAGCCGTCAGTGTGTTGGCACAAGACTCGCGCATACAAAAAGTACAGTAAAAAATGCTGTTGCGCACACAAAAACGCACAGCATGGTGCGCAAGAACGCAGGGCAAATGTGCATACGCTTGTGTGAAGAGGCCCTTGGGCAGGGGCGTGACTAAAGACTCAGGGGCCCTGATGCAAAACGTGAGATGGGGCCCCCCCTCTATCTGTATCTGTACCCGTACCCATACCTAAACCATGCTGCACAGAGGCATACCTTGAAGCTTCTGGACCCCAATGCAAAACCTGTAACAGGGCCCCCAACTATAACGCTTTATTCATAGTACTGGGCTCCCTATGTGGGGAAGAGAGGCCTTATGGGCCCCCTAAGGCTCCTGGGCCCGGGTGCAACCGCATCCCCTGCACCCTCTATAGTTACGTCCCTGCCCTTGGGGTATGATTGCACTCGGTAGACTTGTGGGAAAGCTGTAACTGTAAATCTATTCTAAACTGGGCTGTTTGAGCAGTAGGTACGTGGAATTCCGCAAACCCCATTCGAGTGTATAGGACCATTTCAGCAACAAGTCTGCCGTGTGTGAAGAAACCCTTACAAATACCTCCGAGGCGAGGACTGGAGGAAGTAATGGTGCATGCAGATGAAGAATGAAGGTGAGAGGTAGCACCTCATCATAGGCTCCCAAAACCTCGACTTGGGTTGCATGTCAAAGACCTGCTTCTAGTCTCCTCTGCAATCCCTACCTGCTCCTTAAAGAAGTTAATTTGTATAGCCTGGAGGAGAGAAGGGAGAGGGGGACATGATGGAGACCTTTATATATGTTACAGGAGGAGAGAAGGGAGAGGGGGACATGATGGAAACCTTTTATATGTTACTGGAGGAGAGAAGGGAGAGGAGGACATGATAGACACCTTTATATATGTTACAGGAGGAGAGAAGGGAGAGGAGGACATGATGGAAACCTTTATATATGGTAAAGGAGGAGAGAAGGGAGAGGAGGACATGATGGAAACCTTTATGTATTATAGGAGGAGAGAAGGGAGAGGGGAACATGATAGAAACCTTTATATATGTTACAGGAGGAGAGAAGAAAGAGGAGGACATGATGGAAACCTTTATCGATGTTACATGAGGAGAGAAGGGAGAGAGGACATGATGGAAACCTTTTATATATGTTACAGGTGGAGAGAAGGGAGGGGGGGGGGACATGATGGAAACCTTTATATATGTTACTGGAGGAGAGAAGGGAGAGGAGGACATGATGGAGACCTTTTATATATGTTACAGGAGGAGAGAAGGGAGAGGAGGACATGATAGAAACTTTTATATATGTTACAGGAGGAGAGAAGGGAGAGGAGACATGATGGAAACCTTTTATATATGTTACAGGTGGAGAGAAGGGAGGGGGGGGGACATGATGGAAACCTATATATGTTACTGGAGGAGAGAAGGGAGAGGAGGACATGATGGAGACCTTTATATATGTTACAGGAGGAGAGAAGAAAGAGGAGGACATGATGGAAACCTTTATATATGTTACAGGAGGAGAGAAGGGAGAGGAGGACATGATAGAAACTTTTATATACCGTATGTTACAGGAGGAGAGAAGGGAGGGGGGGGGGACATGATGGAGACCTTTATATATGTTACAGGAGGAGAGAAGGGAGAGGGGGACATGATTAAAACCTTTATATATGTTACAGGAGGAGAGAAGGGAGAGGGGGACATGATGGAAACCTTTATATATGTTACATGAGGAGAGAAGGGAGAGGGGGACATGATGGAAACCTTTATATATGTTACAGGAGGAGAGGAGGGAGAGGGGGGACATAAAGGAAACCTTTATATATGTTACAGGAGGAGAGAAGGGAGAGGAGGACATGATGGAAACCTTTATATATGTTACAGGAGGAGAGAAGGGAGAGGAGGACATGATGGAAACCTTTATATATGTTACAGGAGGAGAGGAGGGAGAGGGGGGACATAAAGGAAACCTTTATATATGTTACAGGAGGAGAGAAGGGAGAGGAGGACATGATGGAAACCTTTATATATGTTACAGGAGGAGAGAAGGGAGAGGAGGACATGATGGAAACCTTTATATATGTTACAGGAGGAGAGAAGGGAGAGGAGGGGCATGATGGAAACCTTTATATATGTTACAGGATGGGAGAAGGGAGAGGGAGGACATGATGGAAACCTTTATATATGTTACAGGAGGAGAGAAGGGAGAGGAGGACATGATGGAAACCTTTCTATATGTTACAGGAGGAGAGAAGGGAGAGGAGGACATGATGGAAACCTTTCTATATGTTACAGGAGGAGAGAAGGGAGAGGGGGACATGATGGAAACCTTTGTATATGTTACAGGAGGAGAGAAGGGAGAAGGGGGGACATGATGGAAACCTTTATATATGTTACATGAGGAAGAACGAAAAGGAGGACATGATGGTAACCTTTATATATGTTAAAGGTATACATAAGGTTTAAGAAGGAAGTGTTTTTATTCAAAAGTTAAGCCCTAAAACATGGGGGAGCAACTTTTGATTAGTTGGGAAAGTTCAGAACATCAGGAAATTATTTTTTTACTGAAAGAGTAGTAGATGTTCAGAACAAGTTTCCAGCAGACGTGGTTGGAAAATCCAGAATAAGTGAATACAAGCTGTCAGGGAAAAGCATAGATCTATCCTAAGAGAGGAGTAATAGAAGCGCGGACTAGATGGACCATGCGCTCCTTTTCTGCCATCAGTTTTCTATGCTTCTAGGACTGCAATCCCCTCTTATTCTTTGTAGGGTCCCACTGTGGTGGGCGGGAGATGCTTGACGTCTGACATGATATGAAACTATGGATGTGAGTCTGATCCTCTCCTGAATACATGTTGTCCCTAACGTGGTGCGTCTTGGCCATCAGTGATCTCTGCATTCTGATCTTTTCCGAAGCCCTGTTGATCTACCAAGCTTTGTTCAGCCATATTGATGCCAGAGATCGGACGATAGATTGATCGTGATGGCGGTAGTCCATGCTGAGCCCTGAAAGGTGACATAAGGTCCAAGTGCGGATGTTTACTGTCTGGGAGAACACAAGCTCAACATGTCAGGGAGAGATTGCAATCAGTTTTTGGGATGGGAGCTACAAAATGCACATTTAATATTCCGAACGCTTGCCAAAATATTTACGGCTCGCCGAAACATGCTTGAGATTTGGGTACCGAGCAGCGTGTGCAGGCAAATCAATTGAATTTTGGGGTGGTAAGTCATCTCTTGGAAACACAAGAGATTTGTTTCGGTTCACCTGTCTATTACATAAGTGTATAGTAGTGGGGACGCTTTACCTACCATTGAAATGTAATGCTGTGTCCAATCTCCACTGATTTTTGAATAGAATGCCAGAACTGCAGTGAAGACTGATACACATACACTGTGCAGTAGTACAGCAACTAACATGACCATCTAACACAGTAGTTGTTATTGTATAGTATAACTGTATCCTGTGCTTTGTAATGAAGGGGCTGCTGTAAAACTGCTATAAAGTAATTGTGGCAAAACAAATGTGATTTTTATTGCACTGTGTGAACATACCTTTATACTTCAGAGCTGCATTCACAGTTCAGCTGGTTGTCATTGGTAATTGCCAACAATCTTGTTGACTGAGACATCCCGTTAATAGTTATTCGTTGAGCTCCAATAAGTCAGACTTTGATGCGAAATCCCATTTGTGCGACTTCACCTCCGTGGCCGATTATTTCCACATCTGCTCCCTTGAACTGGACTAAATCCACATGTGGAATGGTTGCTTCAAATGCAGATCAGTGGCTGAAATCCGGGATAATCCATGGAGGTCTACCGTGGATTGTCTTTGAGAATCTCCGTCAAAAGCAATCCGGATCACCATGTAAACATAGCCTAACACAGGGGAGCAGTTCGTTTTATCCGGCATGAGTTTACTGTTAGGTGCCGGCTGCTAAGACTAGACTTCCTAGAAGGTAAATTACCGGGGAAGGCTTAGAGATGTCAGCTCTGAAGCCTTGAGAATTGTGAACGCAATTGTAAACTGCCGTTTTAGTCTAATATGCCTATCCGCTTTCTAGGGGAAGCAGTATGATTTAGGTATAGATTGTACTGCCTTGCTATCAATCCCAGTATGTGATGTCGGTACAGCTAGTACTGCCTCTCTGTCTCTTCAGTAAATGATACTGGCACAGATAATGCTGCCTTCCTCTCTCTCGTAATTAATGTTTGCACAGATAGTTCTGTCTCCCTCTAATGATTTAGGCACAGATAGTAGTGCTTTCCTAACTCTCTCTGCAAATGACATTGACACAGCTAGTACTGCCTCCCTGTATTTCACTCTAAGTGATATAGGTAGAGATAGTACTGCCTCGCCGTCTTTCCCTGTAACTGATGTAGGTACAGATGGATAATACTGCCCCCCCCTATCGCTCTCTGTTAGGGTGCCTGCACACGAGCAGAATTTCAAGCGCGTGATTTTAGGCACATTATCTGCCCCAGACCGCAGCCAATATACTCCTATGAGGATCCGCAGTTGTCCCCAGACGGACGGATGTGTATCGCGTTTTTTCACGCGAGTGAAAAAATCTGCGACCTGTTCTAATTTTGGTCGGATCATGCGCGTGAAGCCTCCAATACAAGTGAATGGGTGCGTTTTTTCACGCAGTACATCCGGAGTGCAGCTGCAGATGGAGTCACTGGTTGCTATGACTACAGGAAGTAGGCATGGTAGGAGGCGTCCCAACACACAGCACAGAGCTTCACAGGCACATTTCAACTGCAGATCTGTCCTTTCAGTCCCCTCATCTACCAGAGAGCAGCCAGCAGACACCAGCCAGGGTGCACCCAGTATCTCCTTTTTTTCCTGGGGGGCTCTTCCTCCTCCGTTACCGCAGTACGTCCGAAAAAAGTTACATGGATCAACCATGCCCACAAAGACGTCTGCTCACCGGGTGAAAGCATGTTGCCAGAATAATTTAATGGTGCTCACACAAGCAAGAGGGACAAAACGGAGTCTGGGTGTTGGTTTTTAAGCTGTTTTCCAGGGAATGGGCAGTTCTCTAGGGGTTGGGTTTACAATAAGGGTGTCTTCCGGATTTTTCTGCGCGTTTTTTTCCGCAACACATCCGCGTATATCCGCGCGTGATTTTTCACGCATCCGCACCTATCCGCAAGCACATTTAGGTACCATACGCGCGTGAAAATCCGCGAGTGGAATCCGGAACGCTCGTGTGCAGGCGGCCTTAATGATATAGGTACAGATAGTACTACCTCCCTGTCTCTCCCTGTAAATGATGTAGGTACAGATAGTACTGCCTCCCTGTCTTATCCTGTAGATGATGTAGGTACACATATAGTACTGCCTCCCTGTCTCTTCAGTACATGCTACGGGCACAGATAATGCTGCCTTCCTCTCTCTCTTGGTAAATAATGTTGGCACAGATAGTTCTGTCTCTCTTTAATGATTTAGGCACAGATAGTAGTGCTTACCTGTCTCTCTCCGTACATGACATTGACACAGTTAGTACTGCCTCCCTGTCTCTCCCTGTAAGTGATGTAGCTACAGATAGATGAGATAGTAATGTCTCCCTGTAAATGATGTAGATACCGATAGATTAAATGGTAATGCCTCCTATCGCTCCTTTTAAATGATGTAGATACAGATAGATAGTACTGCCTCCCTGTCTCTCCCTGTAAATGATGTAGGTACAGATAGTACTGCCTCCCTGTAAATCATGTAGGTACAGATAGATAGTACTACCTCCCTGTCTCTTCAGTAAGTTATGCTGACACAGATAGTGCTGCCTTCCCATCTCTCTGTAGTTCATCTAGGTGCAGAACAGAGCATGCAATAAAGGTAGTACTATCTTTCCCGGTTGGGGCAAGTGCTCCAACATCCATAAGCCATAATGGCATGACCTTTTACATGTTCTTTCTTGGGCAGCGTGTTTTACTGTGTCATGAAAACTGTTGAAGTAACAAATATGTCTGAAAGCAAACACTGATGATGGACTTTGGCGTTTGCTGTGTAGACGTTATATTAGATTATACTGAACTCTGGTGCACTGGGCTCTTAACTCATATTACGTTTGAGGAAACTTCTGAGATGTCAGAAGTTTTGATCACTGTAGGTCCGAGTCCTGAGAAGGCTCACAGAGGTCAACCAGCCCACCTGTGGATAGGGGAAATCTTTATAATTTGGCACAACCCCTCTAATGCATGGAGAGGTGATCTTCACAGCTGCTACAATATTAGCTAAACATGGAATGTACTTCTGGCATGAAAAGGGGTTGGGAGCATTAGGAACCCTTGTCGAAGGTTGGTCAAAGGGAACCGGTCAGCTCAACATCCTGTCCAAACCGCAGGCATCATGTTGTAGAGCAGGAGGAGCCGGGCGGATTGATATATAGTTTTATTGGGACAGATTCTGTATAATTGTACTTTACTCATATCTCTGCCCATTCTGAGCTGAACAGTCCAGTGGGCGGTCCTATAAGTGATTATCCGCTATCTGTGTATGATTGTACATACAGGGGAGGCTGTCAATCACTGATCGCTCCGCCCACTGGACTGTTCAGCTCAGAATGTGCAAAGATATAAATGTATATAAAATAAAAGTTAGGGCTCGTTCACATCCGCGTTTGGGGGTTCTATTTTCCTGCTCTGGCTAGGGAGTGCTTTTTTGCTACCTGAATAAACGGCTCCACCTTAACCCCTTAGTGACCACTCCATAGTTTTTTTACATCCTGGCTTGCTGGGCTTTCATCCCCAGGGACGAAAAAACATGCTCCCTGTGGGGATTACAACCCTGCAAGTTGTGGACATGACAGCTTCATGCTGCCGGCTCCCGAAGGTAGCCGACAACCTGGAGCTGTCATCTGGCGTTCAGATGAAAAGTCAATAAAAGGTAAAGATAGTAGTACTCACCCCGTCCTCTGCGATGTCCCGCAGCATTCTGGCCTCCCGGTCCTGATGATGCCTTCTGCGCACACAGAAGCTGGGGAGGGCTCCTGGGTACTACAGGTAGCCAAGAGCCTAGAACACTGACCAAGGGCCGCGGTGAGCGTTTTTATCCAGTGGACAATAGCAATTACGTAAAAGTTAAAAGACAGTTGAAGTTTAATGCTCCTTTTGGTTTGGGCCCCGTTGTGCATACGGACATAATATTTGGGCCATAATGGGTATGCTTCTCAACACGGGACAAATGAGGGTATCCATTTTGGGATAAGTCTTCCTTCATATGTGTGCTGTACAAAAAAAAACTATTTTTAAAATGACGCAATTGCTAAAAAAAGAAAATTGTATTTTTTTTCCTTCTGCTTTGCTTAGATTTATTCAAAAACTGTGGTGTCAGAATCCGCAGCACACCCCTAGATGAATTCGTTAAGGGGTCTAGTTTTCAAAATTTGTGGGGGTTCTCCATCGTTTTTGCCGCTCAAGGGCTCTACAAGTGGGCAATGGGGCCTAAATCACCTTAAGCAAAATGTCTGTTCTGAAAGCCAGCGGCTGCTCCTTTCGGTTTGAGCCCCGTTGTGCATATAGATATAAGATTAGGGCCACAATGGGTATTTTTCTGAACACAGGACAAACGGGGGGGGATCCATTTTGGGGCGCAAATCCTCATTATCATGTACACTATAGAAAAAAATTCAGTCTTTTAAATGACATATTTGCAAAAATAAACTAAATTGCATTAATTCCTGAAAAGAAGCTGTGGGGTCAAAATATTCCCCCCCCCCCCCCCCCCTTCACCTCAGTGAATACATTAAGATGTGTATTTTTTTAAATGGGGTCATTTGTAGGGGTATCTATCATTCTGACACCTATGAGCCGTTGCAGTCTTGGCTCGGTGTAGGAAAACAAAGTGTTCCTCAAAATATTAATAATCAATGTTAAATTTGTACATCTCCTAAATGGTTAAAAAAAACTGAAGTTTTTCCAATGTGCTTCCAGAATAAACAGATGGAAATATAGATATCATCAAAAATTTATACAGTATGTTTGCATATATTTGATATATTGCAGTTAAAAATGTGAAAAAAATTAGAATTTTTTTCAAAATGTTCCCAATTTTGGCCCTTTTAATAAATATACACACCTTCATGTTCTCCCACAGATCAAAACTTTTGACACTTTTCTAAGACATGTGAAAAGTTTGTTGAAAGTACACTGACACAATTAATTTATTCCCAGGTTTTTCTTCTAACGTTATCCACTAGGTGGCAGTATTTCACTGATTTGCATAAGTCTTTTTATTTGACCAAGATCTGTATGACCGTGCTTTGCACTTTAGCACGCGGAAAGACAACGATGAGCCCAGCAAGTAACCTAATAGGACTCAACGAAGAGTCCAAAAACACCTGGTGACTGCACGGAGAGCCACCATATAGTGCACTATAGAAGTTCAGCACCTTTCTTACCAAAAATGATGAGTTAGTTAGAGGGAATGCAGAGAAGTCCTACTTTGGCAAGATGATGTGAAGGGGTGTTGGCGTTGGGATGAACCCCCATTCCTCTATGTACCGCTCAATAGGATGTTTTCTGGCAGTGTAAGCGATGAAGTTTGGGATCAGAGTTCGGTCTGCTTCCTTGTAGATTGCCCCTATGTTGGGCTGTTACGGATTATTAACTGTAGTCTAGACTTAATGTTTCCATGCTGGCGCCATTAGATGACGGAGCCATGTCCTATTCCATGAAAGGGGCTGAGATGTACTAAATATCCCATCTATCTATATCCTGTGCTCACGGCCTCCTATTACTATATTGTCTCCTCATATAGATGTTAACACTTGCTTCCCTCGCACATTGTAATCCCATGAGGGAGATGAAAAGCAATGAAGCAGCTGCCGTTGAGATCTGTTATCTACAGCACATGAGCCGTCATACTAGATGGAAAGCGGTTCACAGGTCAAAGTCATTGTATAATGTGTGGCAGTGAGCGCTTCCACCTGTCCCAGGAGCCCCTATCCTCATATATATTAATAGGCATGTTTGGATTTTGGCTGAAGGAATGTATGGTATGGGGATCAGCGGCCAGGCGCCACATGGAATTGGCGTTACCCAGAGGAATTCCCAAAATATCTGTTGGCCTAATATAAATGTGACTCCTACAGAGTGTAGCAGGAGCAACCTGCGATCTGTTGTGTGCAGGTGAGGAAATCGCTTATTAATTGAATTCTTCTGGATCCACAGCCAGACTCCTGTTCTTTGGGTTCACCCGAGGGGATAAGTGTCCACCCACAGTCTATACAGAACATGTAGATATCCACCATTGTAGCCTGTGTTGTTATCTTGGAGCATACATGATGCATCGTCAATAAGATCTAATACATTTGCAAGAAAAAGTAAGTGAACCCTTTGTGGAATTATCTGGGCTTCTGCGTTGTTTACTAATAAAACATGATCCGATTGCTATGAGACTGGATTCGCATGGGTGAGCACAATATCTGCCTGATTTGATATTGCACACCCAAACCAGAAACATAGGCTTCAATGGAATTCTGCGGAAGCCATCTGTGCGGGAGATCCGCAGAAAACGGAGCATGCTGCGGGTGTTTTCCTGCGCGTGCGATCCGCACACCAGGGAAAAATGACATCCGCAGGTATTTAATTACCTGCGGGTGCCCAATGATTCCCTATGGGTGCGATCACACATGCGGGAGACACGCGTGGACTTTTTAGATCTAATTTCCCCCGTGGACATTTGGGCTAAATGAACTCTTGAAGTTCATAACCGGTTGATCCTCTTTTAGCAGCAATCTCCTCCACATAATGTTTCATGTAGCTGCAGGTAAGATTTGCACAGTGTTCAGGAGGAATGTTGGACCGTTCCTTCCTGAAAATGTATTTTAGTTCATCAATATTTCTGGGGTGCTTTGAATGCACAGTCCTTTTTAGGTCATGCCATAGCATCTCCATAGGGTTAGGCTTAGGATTTGGCGATTCCAGAACACAAATCTTCTTCTGTTTTCACCATCCTTTATGCTTTGAGTCCTTGTCTTGTTGTATCACTCCATATTTCTTCAGCTTGAGCCCATGGGTGGCTGACCTTACATTCTCTGTAAAATGTTCTGGTCCACCTTAGTTCCTTCAATGATCCCAAGGTGTCCAGACCCTGAAGCCTTGACAGTAGCTTATTTAAGAATCCACTAATAAGAAATGGAACTTAGTGACAACTTGCTCCAAAATCCTATTCAATTGGAGATGTCTTCTGCTGGACCTTCTGGGGACCGTTATTGTATCAGAGTCTGGGTCTCGTGAGGGATACTCTGCTGGGCCGGGCCGTCCATGTGCAAGGAGAATGGTAATGTTTGCGGAGCTGTACAATGGACCCTCAGAATCCTACCGTTTGGCCAGACTCCAGGATTGGACATCCATGTGAAGCTGAGTGGCTTTGTACTATGGCCGTCCTGTTAGTGGTTTTCGTTCACCCTTGTGCCGCTTCCTTATTTGCTCATGAACTTTATTCTGAATGCAGTTTCTTCCCCGGTGTCCTCCCGGGGGCTGTTAATCCTTTCTGTAATCTGGAGAAAAATATAAGACGCTGTTCGGAAAATAGATACCTACGTTCTACCCAACGATGACTGCTGCCCGCCGGATAAGTTACATGACCCTTCAAGGCCGGAGTACTGTATGGCTGCCTTGTTTGTACACCGTGGCATTGTGTATATACTTTGTTGTTGTACATGATTTGGTACAGGCAACGTTTGCCGTGAGCCGCCTGCGGGATCCCGCAGCGGAATCCGACCCTGTGCCCTGCCAGTGACCTCCGCGTACCTGTCTGGATTCTTATCTGAATTGCGGATGTGCCGGCCAGCAGTAGAGCTAATGCCGCGCCTTCGCTAGGCGATGACCTGCGACCTTTCCGCAGTGATGATTTGCGGGAGGGCCGTGAATCGGACCGCTTCCATTGAAGCTGCCTAGAAATAGAGCATGTTGCAATTTTTTTTCGCTCGTGGTCCGAAAAAAATGCTTTCTCATGCTTTGGCAGGTATTTGCTGTGGAATCCAGAGACGGATGCCCGCTCCAGATTCCACAGTCCAAATCCGGCTTTGTGCAGGTGGCCCAAGGTAAGATGGTACCCTGTGCAGAATTTATTTTACTTTTTTTTTCCCGTGCCACCCTCCCAGGTATAAAGGGGGCTTTTGGAATGTAGGTTAGACCCTGAGTCCAGAGAGGGACCATGAAGCAACTCTATTACTACATGTTAAACTTTAGGTTGGGGGCGTAGCTAAATCTTTTTTCTCTCAGAGTAGAAGTTGCCTACACCTCTAAATCACCACTAACTCCTGACCTGAATTGATATGCAAGTGGGTACCTGCAAGAGATGATTACCTGCTATTTATTTCACCTTGCCTCTCCTAGGCTGCTTACTTGGACAGAACTGTGATCTGTGACTATAGTTTACCTACAGTGAGCTAGTCTGAGACACGCCCCCTATTTGCCTCCTCTGCAGCTTGAACCAATGATTAGACAGGGGGTGTGTCTGAGCCTACTTTTTAGATCAGGCACTGTAGGTAAACCAAAGCCACAGATCACAGCCGTGTCCCATTAGCTCCAAGCTATAAAAAAAAAACAGCCAAGGAGAAAACACTGAGGAAAACTAAATGGTATCTCATCATCCCCAATTGGCACTCGGTTACCCTGTGGGGAGAGCCGCTTTAATGGCGTCTGCGATTAGGAAAAAATTAAACCAAATTTTTTTTTCTTTTGCTGAAACGGTACCACTCATGTACATTGGCCATGTCTGGTATTACAGTATGCTGGTAAATGTGGCTGAGCTGCAATACCAGACACAGCCTGTGGACAAGGGTGGTGCTGTTTCAGGAGACAAAAGCAGACAACTTTTAAAACATAACTTTCCAAAGATAGAAGAATATTTTAAGTGAGCGAACAGCGGAGACATGTTTGTGGGCCGGAGGGATCGTTTTATATCGTTATGTCTTGGTTTTATTACCATAATTGCTGCAAGGTATCATAAACTGGTTGGATTTCAGACTCATTAGGACCAAACGGTTATCTCACATGGCCACGAACACAAAAGAATGGAATTTGTATGTTCTGTAGGAAACTTTCGTAATACATAAAAGCCGGCATGATGACGGCGGGGGTCGGTGACCTGTTAAAGCAGGGGTGTCAGATTCATTTTCACTGAGGGTCCTTCAAAGGACTATTTATAGGGGCTCATTCACACCCTGTATTATATGTAATATCCACAGCTTGGTCACCATTGATTTGCACTGGGGGATTCAGACATGCGGTTTACATGCTTGGGGGGAAAAAAGTCGCAGCGTGTCCGATTATGTCCATATTACTGACCGGAATCTCCTATTAAAGTCAATGGCATTCTGTAAATACGCGGTGAATACACTGCCGCATAAAATGACATGGTGGGGCAGATTGAGCCCACGGTCCTTGAGGTTGACGCGTGTGCTAAAGCAACGTAGACGGATATCCAAGGCATTGCAGACCTGTGATCACAATAATGAAGGAAACTACTGCAACAATTCTGGTCAAATCCCTCCCATATAGGTGCGTATGATCAGGAGAAGGGGGCCTTTGGTGTGGAGGGAAGGGTGGTAAGTAAAAATTAGTAAGGAGCTCCCTTCGTTGCTTGCCGGGAGTGCGGTTCCCTCATGTATTAATGCCCCAATCAATGCCATGGGTTGTGTCTGCTAATACAGCTTTGCCCCAAGCAGCACCGCATTGTCTGCAGCTCAGCCTTAAACAGCGCCAGTATTTGCCATAGGCGGTGAATTGCTGATCAGACCGCACCACTATCGCCTATGGGATTTACTTGGTATTGCAACTTGATCCCCATCGTGCCACTCTTATGGGTTGTGCCTGGTATTGTAGATCCACCCAAACCACCACTCTTGCCTATTGGTCCCATCTGTTATTATAGTAGCTTGGTCTCATTCAAATGAATGAGGCTGAGCTGTAATACCAAATTGGCCTATGGATAAGGGTGGTGCTGTTTCCAGAAATATTTATTTTTTTCCTTTTTAACCGTTTACTGGAAGTCCCCGAACTCTCTGCCTTACGTCATCCATGACACACTGGCAGAAGGGGGTGGTGGTGTTAGAAGATGTACGTCGGCCTGCAGAGACTTCCGGGCCGCCCACTGGGGAGAGGGTCCGGGCCGCCCACTGGGGAGAGGGTCCGGGCCGCCCACTGGGGAGAGGGTCCGGGCCGCCCACTGGGGAGAGGGTCCGGGCCGCCCACTGGGGAGAGGGTCCGGGCCGCCCACTGGGGAGAGGGTCCGGGCCGCCCACTGGACTGCTCCCTAAGAATTGGCATGCAGCATGGGAAATGTCTTTAACCCTTACTTTTACCAGTATGATTTAATCAGGATTCGTGACAAATATAATCTGAAAATTGTGCACTTCTTCATTGATTTCCATAGGTTAATGCACTTGAGCTTTTTTTTTTCTTTTTTTTTTTGCATGCAAATGTAATGAGTTCTTCAAGCATTTTGTGAAAAATGCAAGTAAACCTGAAGCAAATCGCACGTTAACGATAAAGCCCATTGGACATCAATATTGCAGAGAAATCGCTGTAAAAGGTCAGATTTTCACTGGCGGAGCAGCTCGGATTTCTCATGCAGGAGGCCAGCAGCGGATTCTGGCTGGGAGTCCGGCCGGTGACCCTGTGAACCTCCATTAACTGTACTGCGGATGACTGCGGAGGCTCGCCGGCTCTCATGCGCAGTACAGTACAGTTTGCTTCTATTTTACTGTGCCATCACTTAGAGAGGACGCAGGTACCCGCAGCCCCTACACAATGTTAATTGCATATTGGGCTGGGGGTCGGACGCCTCCATTGATATCAATGTAGGCCATCTGCATGGATTTCGCTGTAAAAGGGATCATGCTACGATTTTTCTTCCGCTCGCGGCATCTGAAACTTATATCCACAAGTGTGAAGGAAAATCTGAAAATAAATGCCTCTATTTCACCACGGAAAGTCCGTGCGGACGCCGATCGTGGAATGCGCAATTCAGATCCAGTGTGAGCCCGGCCTTAAATGAACTTGTTAGTATTACAGTTTGGGCAGGGGTATCCAGTAGTCTGCACAGAAAGTTGATTTTCAGACTGATGCTCCCCTACGACGGCACATTCCCTATCTCTGTGTACATCCTAAAACAGCAGGGATCCCTGGGACAAGAAATAATGAGGGCGGAGAGCGGTCAGAAACAAGACTGTAATAACATTACTCGCAGACGGATTCGCTCAGGGGTCTGTCACACAGAATTACGGAGAGCGGTGAGGTGATGGCGCTAATCCTAAAACCTTACAGATGGGCAGAATAATTAAATATAGAAGATCTAGGAAAAATACAGCGCTTAATTTTTAATAAAAGCTGTGCACTCAAAACGGGGTAGACTTTTAATCAAGACTATTAGCTAAAGATTATTATTAAATTATCTTATAGCGCCAAAATATTCCGCCTTCTTTAAATTTTGGATACAAAAGTTTACATACCTTTTTAATGTGGCTATTACAGTTGGCAAGGGATATAAAACTTTTTTTTTTTTCTTTTTGTTGGATCCTAGCAATTTTAACAAGACTGTTTGGTTCCCTAGGCAGGTAACCCCTCTCCTCCCACCTCCCTCCACCCCCTTTACTATCTAGTATAAGAGATTTAAACACATTTAAAAAGAGAGAAATACAGGCAGAATAAATTATTTTAATTGGTGACTCACTTACCTTTTTTTCCTTTTTTTTTCTCTACTCGGCCCAGACCATCCTGGCAATTTCTCTGGAAGATTACAGAGTTTACTGTTGAAATTTCTGTCTTGGGGCATAGCTATAGTGGATGCAGAAATGGCAGTCACCACTAGGCCCTGGTGCCTGATGGGACCCAAAGGTTCCTCTGTCACAAAATAGGACCCCAGTATCATAAATCATACATGGTAGCTGGGGGACCTTGTTGCAGATTTTACAACTCTGACCCTATAATTAAGACATACCCCCGAGATCCGTCCCCATTATTAATATAGCCCTGGTACCCTTTCAAGCCCTTCTGTTTGTACTCCGCTCTCACCGTTCTGTGAATGCTTTGCATGCCACCACTGAAGCTCCTCCAATCCTCTGGATATTTGTCTGCTGCGCTCCCTACACCGCATCCTTATGCCGATGCCACTAAAGCCTGATGTGGGCTTCATTGAAACTCAGTGCAGCCCCAGCGCTCAAAGCAGAGGAGGACTACCTGGCAGCAAGCAATACAACCATGCTCGCCGCTCCTAGGGACTCCTATAACAACGACCGCTTCCATCACTCCTTGTATAGAATGTTGTGTGTTACACAAAAAAAATAAAAGATTTTACCAATAAAAATTGCACCCCTCTTTCGCCTGTGGCACCCTAGGCACGTGCCTACCCCTCATTGCGGCCCTGAATTTCGATACATGATTCTTCTATCTATAGGGGTTGTCAGATGGTGGAGGGAGAGAGAAAGTGATTTGTGGCAGATCTGTGTATACTCTAGAACAGATTGACAAGAGTGAGTGCAAGAGGTTCCATCTAAGAATATGCATGAAAGAGGTGTCGGTTCAGCTTTTAGGTTCTTCTAGGTCATTGTTGTTCGCATTATAGTGTCCTCTTCTTGGTCATCATGTTTCCACTAAAATGTACAGTACTGTTTCTTGGTTGTTGCTGAAATGAATGGTTGATCAATGATCATGTAATGGCCAAGTTTACAAAGGCAAAAACTGGCTAATGAAGAGTAGGTCCTAAGTGGTGAAACCCCCTCTGCAATGTACATGGGTCCTAAAGGCCACCATATACATTGGCAGTGGATTTCACTGCCCAATCCTTTTTGTTCACTAACGGATAAGTCACCACTGGAGGTGTCTGACATCCTCATAACCCCTAAAACCTGCGAATGTTGACGTTTGTGGAAGAGTTTAGTCTCGTTCACACGGGCCGCCACCTGCCATGTGCAATATTTTTTACTAGTGCCATCTTATGTGGCAGAATGGCTTTTGGAACGCCACCAGGGCTTAGGTGTGACTGCCTTTTGCACCCCATATTGTTTTGCCTCTGCCTTGACTTTCTCATATTAAACAGTTACTTGGAATCTCCATCTTGAGATGCTGTTGTGGTCAGAGGATCTGCGTACCAGAAGTCTCCACTTCATACGCAGGACAATTTTTATGAGCCCTGATGGCCGTGTAGTGACGGTTCCCAGGCTTATGTCAGCGGTTTGTCCGGCCGGTGAGGAGCCTATGGTGAAAGAGCTGCTAGTCCAATGTCTTTATGTGAATAGACGCTGCTGGCCCCGGACTCCATTCCTCGCACCACCCGGAAGCTTCATCAGTCTTCCTAATGTGATCTATATAATTATACTTTTTATAGATTGCTGGCTTCTATGTGAACGGATCTTCTTGAATAGTGATTTTCCTGATCTATTTGGGACTTGTATTAGGCCGGTCTCACGCAACCGGACAATCCGCGGTAAAACACGGGCGTTGAAAGGCATGCACTTGTGAACTTTCCTTCGCACTCGCTGATACGAATTGCGCACAATTCTTAAGTGGTACTCCTATTTTAAGGAAAAACGTATGCATCTGCTAGTGAAAATCGTCACCAACATCTGCGGTGTTATCCCTACTCACTGCAATTGTCACCGGCCCTGAAACCCATCGACAAAGTGCGGCGACGTTCTTTCTACAGGAGTGTGCGAATTGTAGCTGAAAGCGATGGTTTCATGGAGTCTTTAGTGTTTAGTGATGAAGCCGCTTTCAGGCAGCAAACCTAATGTCAGAATCTGGGGAGGGGAAACCCACCCGTCAACATGGAGCATACCGGCGACTTTCCCAAGGTGAATGCGCTTTGCGCTAAAACCTGTAGGAAAGTGTACTGCCCCTTCAATTCCCATTAGGAAACAATCTTGAGGATTTCGTACCTGGACGCTACAGCTATAGCTTCTGCCCCAACTGGAACAGGATAACCTAGGCTTTATCTCCCAACTGGATGGGCATCCCCCATTATCACACTGAAGTCAGAAGTGAGCATCGACTATCGAACAGATGAATTGGCCATACAGGTGGTGATGATGAACTTCTTCCTTGGTCTCCACATTCCCCTTGTGATGGTTTCTCTGGGGAGTGTTGGTCTACATGCCCCCCTTACCACCCACTATGATCTGCGGCATCCCAGAAGCTATTTCATCAGTTGATCATGATCCGCTACAAGGTGTATGGCAGGAAGGAACTAGACTACAGGCTCCATGTGTGTATGGTGACAAAGGGGGTCACATTGATCACCTCTGATGGGGGAAACTTTTTTTGATGTTGTGCAACAAAACTTTTTGAGTTTCTGTTTGCATTGATATACAATTTCCGTATCTGAGTGTCATTAAAGAGTTATGAGGCTTTCACGTTGGGAAGATCATCTGTAAAAAAAACCAACAAAAAAAACCCTTGTATTTCTCCTTTAGTGGCCACTTCTGCCGCCATCCAGGTTCCTCTAATTATGATTGCTGACCACCAGGGAGTCCTTGTGATAAGTAGTTGTCCCAACTATTTATGGGACTGTTTCTTAAATGGGTTGTTCAGGATTAGAAGAACATAGCGTCTCTCTCTTAAAAAAAAAACAAAAAAACCCCCCACTGATTGTATGTGGTATCGAGGTTCAGCCCCGTTCACTTGAATAGAACTGACCTATAGTACTAGACACAGCAGCTCAATGTATGGAGCTGTGCCTGGTAAGCTATGCTGCAGCCGCTTCACTCAGTTGATCAGCAAAGGTACCGGGAGTCAGACCTCCACCGATCTGATATTGATGACCTTTTGTAAGAACAGGCCATCATTAATAAAATCTTGGAAAACTCCTTTAAACTACAATCCTCCCCTGTAAGAGAAAAATTTATAGGTACAATTTTATTATTAAACAACTGAAAATAAAGTACTTTCTGGTTTTGTTGAATCACATGGTGTGTCACATGTTCTCCCTCATCCAGTCAGCCCTGAGAAAGATCATATAGCACAAAAATGAAACTTCACTGAAGTGTTGTCCTCTTAGCCCCCAAGTTTAGCACTTTGGGGGGTTGTTTAGTGGATGTAACTACACTTGCTAGTACAGTTCTATTAGGACATCATATTAACACTATAATTTCAAGAGTTCATAATGATAGCTGGAACAACCCTTTAAAGGGAACCTATACGTTCAGCTGTGTCTCCTCTGACCATCATGGCCAAACTCCTAGCTCAAACCATGCTGTAAATGGCCTTTCCAGGATTTTAATGGGAAACAAATCACCAGATTTCACCTTAAGTGTAGCACAACGTCTCACCTCTGTTATTTTGGTTTATTACTGCGTCATCTGTGCAGAAAAGCAGCTTTTAAAACTTAAACACCATATGACAATTCTATCTGAACGCTTCAGTGGGCATACCGTGACTGTTCTAGGTTTTCAGTGTAACCCAGCCCCTCTCCCTTTATTGATGTGGATGATCTCCCCTAAATTATCCACCGGACACTTGAAATTGGAGATGTCCTCGAAGTCAGAGTGGAACTGGTGCCTGCGCAGAGGAGCCTGATGAGTCTGTCCACAATAGGCTAAGCTCTTCTGTGCATGAGCTGGTCTTGCTTTGACTTATGAGACATTGTGTCTTTACAATCCTGTGAATGATGTGGGCAAAGTCATCCACATTATCAGATGGGTTTGGTTACATGGAAAACTCCAGTAAGCTGGCACTGTCCGATTACACCCACTGGACTATTTGAGTGTCAGAGGCGTAACTTGAAGCTCCTGGGCCCCAATGCAAAACCTGTAACAGGGCCCCCAACTATAATGCTTTATTCATACTACTGGGCTCCCTATATGGAGAAGAGTGGCCTTATGGGCCCCCCCAAGGCCCCTGGACCCGGTTGCAACCGCATCCCCTGCATCCCTTATAGTTACGCCAGTGTTGAGTGTAATCTGCATATAGCTCGGGAGTTTTAAAGGTGTCCAGTTGTAAACTATTGACGGCCTGTCCATAAGCTAGGCCATTAATAATAGATTAGCGAGGGGTCTGCCACCTGGGAACCCCACCGATTACCTATTTGCTGGGTCAGTGTATTCATAGAATGAGTTCATTTTCTACAGGAAGCAGACTGTTCCATTCTCACTGCAGTAGCTAGGCTTGGTATGAAAGCTAAGTTCCCATTCACTTCATTATAAGCTGGGCCTGCAATACCAAACCTGGCCACTGCAGTGAGAACAGAGCTGTCTGCTTCCTGTAGAAATCAGCTCAGTGCACAAGCACACAGTCCTGGCGAACAGCTGAATGTCGGGTTCCCTGGCAATGGAACCTCGTCAATCTACTATTAATGACCCATCTTCAGGATAGACCAACAATAGTTTACAACTGGACAACGTGTTTTCTTTCCTTAGAATGTACTACAGAACTTTGGGTACTCACACTTTCTGTCGCCCTTCCCACTGCACTGGTTAGTAGCATTACTCTTTCGCTGGAGCATTCTGCATAAATGTACTTGTTTCTTCTATTGTCTATCAGCACTGAGGGAGTTAACCAGTTCCCTTGCTCTAAGCCCAGCTGCAGGGTTAATAGGCATTACTCTCCTATTTAAGCTGGGCTTATGCCCTTCCTCCTTGCCAGAGTATTGTTGTGTGTTTTGTCTCAGACACTCAGCACATCTAGGTCGCCTATCTCAGGACTGTTTTGTGTATTCGATCCTGCTTCTGTATCTGTTTATTCTGTATGTACTCTGGCCTGTGTGACTTTAGTCTGTGTGCATTTGTCCATTTCCTTCCAGTCTGTGCATCGTTCTCAACCCGTGAGCAAGACTCTTCTACCTATCACAGGTTTCCCATCTCCCAGCCACCTAACTCATACTTTTGTAATAGATTGAGCTCTTCTATATAAAGTGTGGTTGACCAACATACCATTAAAGTGACACTTACATTCATTGCATCACATCCCCTCAGAGTCCACAGTCTATTATGGAGTGTGCAACTTCTGTACTCTACAATGGCCCATCCTTAATTGCGGTCCACCACATGCCACCTCCGCTGATGAGGAGAATGGTATAACCCATTTTAAGGATTTTTTCTTTTTTACTTTGTAATGGCAGAAACCAGAGTTCAAGACACCCTTTCTCAATGTAGTCTACAAGAAATATAAAAATCCATCAATTTTCTTTTTCCCGTCTCATGTTTCTAAGAACCCCCCCCCCCTCCCACATAATCCTACTAATAATTCTGGAAATCTGCGGCTATATTACTACACAGCTTGGTCTAATAGGGCTCCAGATGTCCTTCTGTAAAAGTAAAGAGGGGGTCTATGTTGCATGGAACTATTCTCTGTTTCATTCAGTTAGATATGTGATAATATCATAACGCGTTTACTAATGATATTATATCGCCACCTGGTGTTCATGTTGCACACCAGGATGAGTGGTCCTGGAAGGGAGAGCTGGGTATGTGATGGTGGTCACGTAGGTGCTGGGACGGCCCTCTCAAGGCTGGGTATAAATAGTGGTGGGTGTTCTGCTGTGCCATTTTGTGTGTGTCATCTTGCCTAGAAGCATGGAAACAAAGCTACTGGAAGGAAGACTGTCTCTGTTTCTTCAGTAGTTCCTGGAGACTTCAGCTTCCAGCTATTGCTCCAGTTTGGAGTTGGCCTCCATGTATGCTCTCAGTCTACGGCCTAGCTAACCTACCATGTCTATGGCTTGGGAGACCACCATCATAGCCCCCATCCTGGGAGTGGCAAGGACTCCCATCTAGTGGAGTGAGTAGCCATACGATCAAGCATCGTGTTAGTGGCTGTTATCAACTCGGTGAACCCTCTGATCTATGGAGAGGACTGCATGTAGTTTGGGCAATGCTAATCTGTTCAAGAACTCTACTCCCACTTGGTGAGTGATCTTGGGACTTCTGTTGCAGTTTGAAACCATTGTACGGGGTGAACCCTCCTTTCCATCGGGGGAACCCCATAACAAAAGAATATTCACATACCAAAAACTGCTCACTCGCTGCATATTTTCAGCCCTACTGTATTTCTTTAGCGCACGTAAATACGCAGCATAAGTTAATTCATTCCTTCATTCCTATTGGCTACAGTGGGCTATTGTGTTGCGGAATGCGCACCAAAATAGGACATGATGCGTTTTTTTTTCAGATGACTGACAGTAAAGACTCCATTGCTGATGACATTAACGATCCTTGTGGCGCTGGTGACCATTCAACTGCTTGTACAGTACTAATGGGAGAAGGTTATTGGATTTTTTTTTTCTTTTTAACTCTTTATTGTATCATTTTTTTCATAAATCAGGAAATTAAACAGCATTCAGATACATTGTAATACAAAGTCTGTTGATCAGGAATCATCTGCAGCTCTAACACTGTTTAATACTTGTAACAACAAACAACCAATAAAGGTGGACATTTAAGGTGCGTCTTCATGCGTTCTCTTCTGACTCCCTATTCTTTAGGCCTATGTCGTATCATATCAAGATCTCCCCTTTCCGCTTGTCTTTTGGGTGTATCCTCCTCTATGTGGCTTACAATATTGTTTTATAATATTTTTAGTTTTCTTAAACTGTCCCCCCCCCCCCCCCCCCTGCTTGAGTATGGTACCAGGATGTATTACTGAATGGGCACAGGCACTCCACGATCTTGTTTGGATCGAGGGACTTTTCTATGAAAACTTGTACTCCTATAATGAGATTATTTCTGCAGGAAGCAGACGGCTCCATTTTCACTGCAGTGGTTCAGCTTGGTATTGCACGCCAAGTTCCCATTCATTTCAATGGAAACTTTGCCTGTAATACCAAACCTGGCCACTGCAGTGGGAACAGAGCTGTCTGCTTGCAGAAATCGGCTCAGTATGCAAGCATATACAAGCATACTGTCCAGATGAACAGCTGATTGGCAGGGTCTATGCAACAGACCTCATCTATCAGCTAATGATGGCCCATTCTAAGCATAGAACAATAATTTGCAACTGGACACCCCTTTTTTTTAAATGGGGTGTTATATGAAAATAAAACTTGTCCTGCAAATGAGCCTCATATAGCTATTTTGATGGAAAAAATGGGAAAAACAATTAAAGCCAGGATGACAAAAGCAAAAAATGCAAAATGGCCATGTCTTCAACAGGTTACGTTAGGCCTTGTATAGGACTGGCACAATACATGGGTGTAGGGGTCAGAAGAAGGCTCTACCCACCATCAGCCAATGTGAGGCTTGCCATGACTGTGGTCAAAAATATTGGAAAGCTTGACAATCTCTCTCCATCTGCAAGTCTGAACAGTCTTGTAGACGCCCGCTTCTGCCTCCTCTCCTCACCGGCCTTGGATTACTTGCCGTTCGCCGGTAACATTTTTGTTTCCTGGTTTTGTCCACATTTATTTCTATTCTTTTGCATTTACAAGACTATAAAGGCCAGATGTGACACGACATTCAATGTGCAGCTTCAGAGTCCGCAGGAGGAATGTACTTGTGACAAGAATTCCAGTTGACGGGTTTGTGTGTGTCTAATTTTGGGCACCGCTCTTCCTTGGCAGATTTGCGCCAAGAGTTTGTCAGTGCAGGCGCTGATTTATATCTAGCTGCTCGCTCCATAGACACGTAGGTGGGTAGGTGAGGCTTCGGTCTACGTGAGGCTTCCTTGTTGACATTTCTGAGCAATAATTCATGCGGAGATAATTTGGATCATTTTTATGGAATTTATAAGCTCGTTACGTAATTGTTGCTAATTAAAATGGCTAATGTTTTTTAAGCGTGTTTTTGTATATTGGCTGTCAATACGCCCTCTACTACTATAACATTGGTTTGTACCCAGCTTCCTTGGAGTCTTTAAAAAATTGCCCTAATAGATGAAAATTGGAAATCTGTAAGTCTATATCATTTTATATACATTAGAGTGAATGGCCCCTTTATTGGAGCCCCCCCCCCCCCGACCCTTTCAAGATTGACGCCTTTCTGTATGGAAATAGTAGCTGTGACCCGGAGTACAGCATCAATGTGAAGAAGTGTCTTGAGCATCCGGTGCGCAGTTAAGGAAATTGCAGCTAAATACAACACTGGTGCTCCAACGAACGTGTCTGAACCCACAGCTCGCCGTTCCTTGGCACAGAAGGGCTGTAACAGCAGATGACCAGCCCCAGCTCCAGAGAAACAGAAGGGTGAGGCTCCGGCGGGCAAAGAGCGCAAAAATTGAATTGCTGAGCAGAAAAACATCTCCTGGTCAGATGGATCCAGATTTCTGTTGCCCCGTGCTGATGGGAGGTCAGAATTTGGCACAAGCAGCATGAAACGATGAGCCTTTCCTGTCAGCTGGTCAGAACATGTCAGCACCTCAATCTAATTTTTGGTAACTACAAGAAGTTTCCAGTCCGCAGGGGCCGATATTCCTGCAGAACAATTTAATTGCCTATTGGCTCTAATAATGACCACTCAATGTAGTGCTGGTGATTTTTTTTTTTTTTCTTTATAAAATTTTTTAAATTATAATGCCTTTATTTTAAAATTTTATACCAATTTTTTAAATAAAAAAAATTGTGTGTGTATATATGTGTGTATACACGCACGCACGCGCGGAGCTGCTGATAAGTCTTTGGCTTTACCCAGAAAGAAACGAGATACGAAGATGAAACTTTACATTTCTTCCACATACTCTCTACTTATGTCGACACGCTTCTTACATCGGTATTCCAAGTTTTGTAAACCCTTGCAAAAATAACAATTTGGTTGTCTCAAACCCATCATCCATAGCAGCCATGGCATCAGAAGTGGTGTGAAATTTGGTCCCTTGAGGTGGTCCTTCAGGTTTGGAAATGGATGATAGTCTGAGGGAGCTAGATCTGGTGAATAAGGTGGGTGGTCCACCAGCTGGAAGCCTAGCTCCACCAGTTTTGCCGTGGTCGCTTGTGCAGTGTCAGCGGAGGCGTTGTCTTGCAGGAACAAGATTCCTTTGGACAGTTTGCCGTGCCTTTGGGTCTTCAGAGCTGCCTTCAATTGGTCCAAAACTTCAGTGTAATACCTTGCATTGATGGTGGAACCATTTTGAAGGTAGTCCACCAGCAGCACGCCCTCCTTATCCCAGAACACAGACGCCATCACCTTAGTGGCTGAACTTCTTTGGGCGAGGAGAACCACTGTGCCTCGACTCTTTTGACTGCTCCTTGGTTTCAGGGTCATACAAACAAATCCAGGTCTCACCCATAGTGACCAGTCGGTCCAGGAAGTTCTTATCAGTCTGGAAACGCTGACAAATGGACCGGGAAGTTTTCACTCGCATGCTTTTCTGATCTGTTGTCAAACATTTGGGGACCCACTGTGCAGATCGCTTCTTCATGTTCCAATGTTCATGGATAATGACACAAACACGTTCACGAGAAATCCCCATGATCTCGGCTATTCCTGCAGCTGAAATTCGCCGATTTCTCCAGTATGAGGTTGTGCGCAGCATCGACGATCTCTGGAACAACATCGCCGATGGGGCTGATAATAGTAATAGAAAATAGCAGCTCCTGTTGGATATGGAAAGGAAGGCTGGACCAAAACTTTACACTTAATTACAAAAGAATTGTCAAATCTTATCAGCTTCAATCCTAATATAAACCAGACGGCTTCCAGTAATGATTGAGAAAAGCTGAAAGTATTTTCATGCCCTAAAGAAAAAAACAAAGAGGAGGGAATACATTCTTCTATAGACTTTTACCCACCGTTCCACTGACCTCCATCCTCTTCTCCAGCCGCTGCCAAGATTCAGGTTAGTCTATAGGTAACATTATCCCGGCCACTTCTGCTCCTTCCCGTTTCCCCGTACTCGGGGCAGTTGGCTGTCCTTTTGCATTCATCTGTTTTTTCTGAACTGTAACGTACATACGATTCATAGCGGCCAAAAATGCTGGAAGTTGGCAGCAGGCTCTACTTCTAGTAAATAAGTCTCGGTTATTGAATAAAATACTTAACATTCTGCACTCTCAGCAATCATTTATGGTCCAGATTGTGTTCTGTAGCTCTTGCCACTAATACATATGTACAGATAGATCTGTGACTTACGGGCTTTGTTGCCAATATGTTTTTACTGTTCCAAGTGTAGCTGCACTTTTGGGATCTCTTGGCAGGTACAGAAGGTTACAGGGCAGCGCTACAGTTAAACATTTTTGCAATAAACAGGGTTTCCATACTTCTACTACTATATATATATAATATCCGTATATCGAGCATCTTTATCAAAACATACGTGTATATCCTTAACTTCTAGGAAAACATTTCCTCCATCCTTGTCAATATAATTCAAACACTATTACTGGTATATGCTTTTCCTGCATTCTCATTTCATATGGAGGGGGGAGAGGAAGGAGAGGGGGGAAAAAAGGGAGGGGGGTGGAAAACATGGGGTCACATTATGGGTCAAAAAGAAAAAAAAAAAAAGCCTTCGACATATTTCAACAACCTTACCAACCATGGACCAAGATGACACCATTATTATTACTTTTTAATTTGTCTTCTGCGTCTCTCCATAAAGTTCCAAACAGATACATATTCTCCGTCCCAGATGTGGTGTTGTACGTTTTAGATGTGATGTGCGATTTATTAAAGGGCTTGTCTAAGTGCATAAATTTTAAATTGATATTTGCTGACTTTTTAACTTCAAGGGATTGTTCGGGTGTAAACTATGGCTTATCATTAGAATAGGCCACCAATAGTAAATCAGTGGGGGTCTGCCATCCAGGTGTTCTCTGGCCCAGTGCGTTCATACACTGAGCCAATATCTGCTGGAATCGGACAGCTCCATTCCTACTACAGTGGCCAGGCTTAGCATTACATGAACAGCTCCTATTCACTTCAATGGGAATGTTGCCTGTAATACCAAGTCTGGCCACTGCAGTAGGAACAAAGCTGTGGGTTTCTTGCAGAAATTGTTTGTGTATGAGCATTCAGACCCATCAAACAGCTGATTTGGTGGGGGTCCTAGGTAGCAGATCTACTAGTGATGGCCAACTGGACAACCCATTTAAGCAGCATTAAATGTTTTCCAATATGCCTCCAGTATGGTTTCTGTGTTGATTAGCATCTACCACCAACCATTGCATGATCCCCCTTCATTCCATTTTCAGCCCGTCCCCTGATGTCATGACCATTGGCTTGATGCAGCAAGCTTCTGATCCGGTCTATGGCTTGTCATCTGCACCTTGAATATTTATCAGATGGGTCGGCAGAACCGGAACCAGATGGCATTCTGGAGAACAGACAGTCCCACTTCATGTAGCTGTAACTACACCTGCTCCACTGCAGCCAACTTCAGCTAAGATGGGGATATGTGGTGGGCGGAGGAGGCGTAGACTAGGATGTTCGTACTAAGGATGCTGGACATTGTAGTAAAACTGGGGAGAGCTAGGATGGAAATGATGAGACAGGTAGACATGCATATAAATCAGAACAATCAGCAACTTGTAGTGGGTGCCGCAAAAGTTGCGGGAAAACGCAAATACTTCTGAGGAGGGAACAGGCATATTTGTCGACAAGCATAGTGCTAGAAAAGCCATTATTTGAAATGTGACATCGGTCTCGGAATACCCATTTAATCATTGTATAATGGAAAGTCCTTCAACTTCCTAATATACTTTAATCATCCTTAGTCCTGGTATTTACTGCCTTTAGGAGCAGCCTCCTGACCTTTTTGTTGTACTCTACATGTTTATTAACAATTTGGGATTTAGTTAGCATGGTAAAATATATTTGCTTACTTTCCTCCTGTGAACAAATATATTTTTCTTTAACCAGTTTTGGAGGCGCATGTTACAAGTGCGTTTTTTGCCCCTGTATTATGAACACCTATTCCGACCAAACCGCATACTTGAGGTCTACAGAGTGAAGATCTCTATAATGTTGTGCATCCGGAGCAGTAGACCCACAGTTGGGCCAGGACATGTGCCTATAATGTGATCCCCTAAAACTGGCCTTTGGAACTAGTAGAATGATGTGTGGTCATTGGAGAGATAAATCTGGCACTTCTGTATGAAATTTGACTCTGAGCACTCTATGGGGTGTGACGAGGTCTTCTATATTCCTTTTAATGAAATGCTAATACAACTTGGCCCTAGACAGTGCACTAAATAACACAGAAATGATTTGACTAAAGCCGTGTGTTATGTCTGTGCAAATGGCCAGACGTGCTCTATGTGCAGTCCTGTTATATGTGGTTTGCACTAAATTGTGTGTTGGTGTGAACAGTGATATGTTTTGTATGTCTGTGCAGGTGGCCAGACATGTGATTTATGTGCAGTCCTGTTCTGTGTTCAGTGTGTGAACAGAGTCCTGTCCGGTGTGTTTAGTGCATCTCTCCAGGCTCCTCATCAGGAATAGCTAGGTACCAGATGAAGACAGTGGGGCCGACCTTATCAGGACGATTATTCTGCTTTTAGGCAGAGGTTCCCCACTTTCCCTGACTAGTAAGGGACAGGAGTCCTTTTATCTTGGCCTGGAGTGGAGCAATTGGTCCTTGCAAATACTATGTGAGTGTTTGCGGTTTTAAATAGGACACGTTTGCATCTGCATGGAGGCATGGCGTTTTTAGTGCGCCAGGCGGACGTAACACCCATTCCTAAACAGATATTCGAAGACTATGAAGTCTTGAACTCTAGGTGTGTGTTAAATAATGCAGATTAAAGGGTTATACGAGACAAGAAAAACAACAATGGCGCCACACTTGTCCACAGGTCGTATGTGGTATTCGGGTCTAACCCTCATACACTTTAATAAAGCCGTGGTTTTGCAATCCTAGACATTCCTTTTAAAGACTATGAACACCACTGGGAGTTATTTGTTTTCACTTGCATGCATTTATTTTGGGCTAACAATCATTTTTGCATATGGGTTAAATAAAAATTATACACCGTTTGGCCTCTGCAGCTTCTGTATATCACTGTATATAGACACTGCAGTCTGAGTCACAGGAGATTTGCCAGTAAGGGTACTTTTATGCATTCAGGTGCCCAACAGTCGTCCCAAAGATCATTGGTCCTGTGCTGTCACACTGAATGGAGGTGAAGTGTGACAGACGTGGTCTGGTTGCCCGCCTCCATTCAAAGTAAACAGGTAATCCTTCATAGATGAATGACTGCCGGCTTTAAACAGGCTGACAGTCGCTAAAAACCAAACAACTTCAACAAGTGAGCGATTGTCTTGTCTGGTCCCATATTTACATAAGCTGATAGTCACCTGACAATCTGCCCATGTAAAAGTACCCGAAGCCTGAAGTGACAGCTTAGATATCAGCCCTTCTTTCCTCTCCTGCACCTTCTTATCAATGAACTTACAAGTGCAACAAAGATGAGGTCATAAATTAGCTGATCAGAAAGTGCAGGAGAGGAGAGAGCAGAGGGAGCAGAGGCCAGCCTGCTATGGAGACTCTGTCTGCAGTTTACTATATTTAGTGTTAAGTAGAAGCTGCAGAAGACAAATGGTTAACATTTTTTAATTAAACCCTACTGCAAAAATGATTGTCAGCCCAAGATTCTAGAATGTAATTATAAAATTGATTGTGAGGAGTATTGATTGATTGTGTTGGTTTCATGCAGTTGTGCTTCTTATGGAACTCATATGTTCATATGTTCTCCTTCTATACATGGCCTTTGTTTTTAGGAAATTACATTTGTAAATGTGGAATTTCTCCTCTGGAATCCTGTAATTAAAAGACCAAAGGCTCCATTATGAGCAAATATCCATTTATTCTTCACCCAGAGTAAGGCACCATATTTAGCCTGTCATTGCAGATTAATATATAGGGAAATGCAAAAGAGTCCTTGTAGTCCTGCCAACCAGTCCTGAACATTATGTATTAGGATCCAGGGTGGAGCGTTCATTTACACCCACATAATGTGCTTTATGCAGGCAATGTTACAGGATGGCAACCCCGGTGCTAAGGAATCGGTGATCAGACATATGGCGTTCACATCACCCAGTCCCAGTAATGCGTCCCAGGCACTGCATACTGCTGGGCCTGGTTACTAGACAATCAGACTTTGTCCCCACTTGCTTCAACTTCGGTCATTCACTATGACCATGCTAGTTCGCGGCTGTCCTCCACCGGGTGCGCAGCAGCATCGAGTTGATAAAGCAACCAGTGCCCAAAGATGACATTGGGCCAGGTAACTCATTTTAAGGGGGATCGTCATGTCCTGCTAGGACAGGCCACCAGTTCCAATGCCATTGCTGTCTGGATGAAACCAAAAGCACGTCCGTAACTTCATCCAGTTTCAAGAAGCTTCCTGTCCGTATGGCCAATATTCCTGCAGAACGATTCTAACACCAAGTGGTATCTATCTGTCATGATGAATGCAGTTCTGAAGGCCAAAGGAGGTCCAATGCATTACTAGATGGGCGATGTCTAATAAAGTGGCCATCCAGTGTAGTTGATGGCTTCAGGCTTGGATCTATTGTACAATCCTTTAGAAATGGATGAAGCAGCAGTAGTATAAAGTGTTCTAATTACAAAGCAGGTTGTGATGATGGACAGCAGTGCTCTGTCGAACTGAAGGGTCTTTGGTGGCTTTGGCTCGATGTGATAGTTGGGACCTGCATTGTGAGTATCCCCACTTTCCACTGCGGTGTTGGATGTATTGAACGGCTTCTGAAGTAGATGAGACCTTATAATGGTGACTGGACGTTCTAAAAATATATGGTGGAGGGGAGCTTTGCCATTTAATAAGTGATTTAATGTTAAATTCCTAGTAAACTTCTGCTTTTGCATAACCCGCTGCGTGCAGGGACAGAAGCCACTAGGTTCTGTAGCTATAAAACGTCTAAGATGCACAAACCTGGCAATTTTCTTTAGTGTCGGAATCCCGGTTTGTAAGACGTTACACAACTTCTAAGCAGTTTCCTGGCGGGTTTATTAGGCTGTCGTATTAAAAAGCACTATATTTTCTTTTTAGGTGTTGATGGATCCATTGTGACAACGCCATTATTGTACTATGTGCATGTAATACTGTATTCCACAATACACCCTGGTGGTAACAGCGTACCTAAAGACGTAAATGACATGTCTGTATGAAGTATGTTGTGCCTATTCTCAACTTCCTATTATGACCAGTAGGAATTTTCCTGTTTTATCGTTATCTCCTGCCTTCTAATGTGTTGTTGGGGCAATTGCTATGTAACTGATCTTGAGTGGGTCAGCTGAACTTACCATTCAGCCAACCTCATTAAGAAAGAAGTTACTTATTGGCTAGCCTTTCTTTTAGTATCCCTGCTCCCTGGCTTACACAGTGTGGTTGTTGGTGGTAGTTGGTAGTAGGTGGTGGTGTGGGTAGTTGGTGGTAGTGTAGGTAGTAGTGGAGGTAGTAGACATGGTAGGTGGTAGAAGTGTAGGTGGTGGTAGTAGTGTCGGTAGTTGGTGGTATTGGTAGTAGTGGAGGTAGTAGACATGGTAGGTGGTACAAGTGTAGTTGGTGGTCGTAGTAGTTTTTATATCCAGTGTTCCTTGTTTAGTTCTGGTCTAGTTTGTCCTTGTCCCTGTGGCCTTCTTTTCTAACCTCTGGTTTGTCTGCTCATTCTTTGTATCTGCCTAGCCTTGCTCTGTTATTAAGCTTGCTTGTTTGGCTTCTTATCTGTGTTCTAGTGCCCTCCTGTTCTTTGGGAAAGTACTTTACTTAAGGTCACCAATAATGGCAATTGAGGACTACTTGGGGACAGTAGTGCCTGGTGTTAGGATCAAAGTAGGGGGAGCTAGAATTCTAGAAATATTTTCTTTGGTTATTTTTGTTGTGTACCATCCGCTCCAGCATGTCCAACCCGCTGCCCAACAGAAAGAGGAGGTTGTATCTGGCAGTGGCAGGCTATGGGCTTCCACTCACTGACTGGCTTCTACAGATGACGAGACAATGAGCAGTACTTGCAGCGCTGTGACTGTCTTATTCATTCAGTCACTTTGGATCCAGCATGCAGTGACTATTCTCCTTCCTGTCTTCTTCTTGAGTCCGGAGCATTCCTATCCAGTGAGGACTAGAGTCCGTGGTCTCATTGTGGCCAGCCAACGCTGGATGTCCTTCCCCTTCTGTCAGAAACGGGCTGGTGGCTGTGAACTGCATGCGATCCCGGGCAGCTTTCTGTGTCCAGGCTTGTAGAAGAAGGCGCTGACTCCAGTTTGGAGCTCATATGGCCTGGTGGTGGGGATTATTTGGAAGATTATGGAATTGCTTGGGGGCACAGTGGAGTATGATGAGTGCTGTTTGGAGGACTGTGGAGGATGATGGCGATAATTCTGTGGTGGCGGATATCACAAAAATGTATGTACAGACTTTTTTCTCTTGCTTATCAGTTTATCGGACAGCTCCTCTTCCAATGTGGCCCAGAGACTCCAAAAGGTTGGACATCCCTGATCTACTCCAGCCTCCACTGTACATCATTATTATTCTCCTTATGCAGTACGATCTCTTTACGCCGCTGTCATCCAATGCCGAGTCCTCAGTCTGTAATGGGGTGCATTCACATGGGGCAGTTTGGATGCGGAAAAAACTAAGGGTGGTTTCACACGGGCGAGAAAATCGGTTGATTCTCACGCAATTTTAGTTTTGATGCGAGAGTCTCCATAAAAAAGCAAATTATGAAACCAATGAGTTTCTTTCCCATCTGCGATGTTTTCACTCATGTGATGTTGAGAGAACAAAAAATTGCGGCTTGCTGTATCTTTCTGCGATGTGCGATTTATTTATTTTTCCTTCTTCCCCCATGTTTCCCTATGGAGCCTCCTCTTTTCGCAACGCAACAAACTTGCGATTTTAATATTAGAAAGTCCCATTGACTTTTGCATTAAAAAAGCAAGCGATGTTTAAGGCGGCGGCAGCGATGCAAAATTATTCTAAAGGGTGCTGATAAGTCTTTAACCACAAAAATTGACCTAAAGCAATGAAATATTAATGCACTGGTGTGTTGGAACTTCTTCACCCATCCAGAAAGAATTCCTTTGCCACACAACCAAAATAGGTATCAACAGCTGCAATTGGATCAGAAATTGAGGCAAATTTGGTTCCTTGAGGCATTTCTTCAAGTTAGAAAACAGTTGATAGTCTGAGGGGGTCGGATCAGGTAAATACCAGGATGATCCCGCACCTCGAAGCCCAGGTCAGCCCGTTTGCTCTGGGTGACGGTCACTGTGTAGAACGAGGCATTGTTGTGCAAGAACATGACACCTTGGGTCAACTTTTAACACCTTTTTAGACTTCAGTGCCACCTCCAACGTATCCAGAAATGTTGTATACCACGCAGCCATGATAGTACACACTCTGGAAGGTCGTCCACAAGCAAAAAACAATTTTTATACCAGAAAACAGATGATATCCGCTTGGATAACGACTTCTGGACATGGGGAACCACTGTGTTTCTGTTTTTATGACTTCTCTTTTTTAAATCAGGATCATACACATTCACATCTCATCCATCATCAGTTGAGACAGGAAAGCAGTAGCATCCTTCCCAAAATGCTGCAGAATTCCCCAAGAGGCCGACATCCATTAAAAAAAAGAGGCACCTCATCCCTGCACTGCTCTCTATTGTAGAGAAACCTGATGCAGGCCTCACCATGTTGTCTTCAACTCTGCATAACATAAGAATGGCACATCAGACCAAAGTACTGCAAAGATTGAGCTTTCATGTCCTATAACTTTCATTGATGTGAAAGCAAATGAAGATTGCAAAGCCAAGTACTTATCAGACCCTCTCATACCGTAGTTACTAATTGTGTGCAGTGAAGTACCCCTATGCTGTTGCTAAAAGACTTATCTCGTCCATCTCCTCTGGCAACCAATCAGCAACACAAAGAAAGCTATGTGTAAAGACCCATTTACACGGAACGAGGATCGCTCAAAATTCGCTCAAATGACAGTTTAAGTGACAGTTTTGAGCGATTATCTTTGCATAACTCTAAATAGCTAATTAGCTACTAAAGCGTTAATGCAGGTGGAGCGGGATACCACCAGGATAGCTCCAAGAACAAAGCAGCTGTTTTGTATACGCAAACAGCTACATTGTTCTCTGAGCTTTCAGCTGGTGTCCCACTGAGAATTACCAGCGGGATACCAGCTGAAAGAATACTATCAGCACCGCCCGCTGAGAAAATCCGTGTGCAGCGCTGATAAGAGTCATCAGTGATTTCTAGCTTGCTAGAAATGAGCGATGAATGAACAGTGCATGATGGCCGCGCATTTAGACGCAACGATCACTCAAAAGACAGCTTTTGAGTGAAATTCAAGTGATAATCGTAATGACTAAATGGGCCTTAAGACAACTTCGCACTTGCAAATTGTCGTCATGGTACACCTTATTGGCTGTTTGTAAAACCACTATGAGGTCCACATACTATAATGTAGCTTCACGATTGGCATTTAGGGATCTATGTTTCTAGGTAGGGGTTTGTTAAACTGCCTATCCAGATATAGGATGATTAAGATTTAAAGGTGCAGTTCTGCTTTAAACCAATGGTGTGAGCTAATGTAGAATCCTTACTAAGAAAATGGTATTCAACAGGGAGAAATGCAGAGTCCTACATCTGGTCAAGGAAAATGAAAAAGCACATACAGAATGGGAGGAACTGAGCTAAGCAGCAGCACATGTGAAAAGGACTTGGGTATACTAATAAATCATAGACTGAACATGAGTCAACAGTGTGATGCAGCAGCAAAAAAATGTAAACACAATTATGGGATGTATAAAGAGACACATACACTCTAGATAATGTGAGGTAATTCTCCTCCCTATACTCTTCCTTAGTCAGACCTCATCTGGAATACTGTTTTTTTTATTTTTATTTGGGGTGCCCAAAAATGGATGGACATAGACAAACTGGAGCAGGTTCGAAAAAGAGCTACCAGGATGGTGAGCGGTCTGCAAATCATGTCCTATAAGGAAAGGTTAAAGGATCTGGGAATGTTTAGCTTGCAGAAGAAAAGGCTGAGAGGAGACTTAATAGCGGTCTACAAATATCTGAGGGGCTGTCACAGTGCAGAGGGATCAGCCCTATTCTCATCTGTACAAGGAAAGACTAGAAGCAATGGGATGAAACAGAAAGGGAGGAGGCACAGATTAGATATTAGACAGTGAGGGGGATGAATGAATGGAACAGGTTGCCATGGGAGGTGGTGAATTTTCTTTGAATGGAAGTCTTCATACAGAGGCTGTACAGACTCCTGTCTGGGATGATTTAGTGAATCCTGCATGGAGCAGGGGGACCAGATGACCCTGGAGGTCCCTTCCAACTCTACCATTTTAGGATTTTACTTCATATTCCATCAGCATGTCATTAGCATCTATCATCAGTTTGTGTAATCTGCCCTCAACTTGTTTATCTTGTTTGTTTTCAGTATTCTACCGGTTATTGTTGTGGTTGTGCTGTGCACTATAAGGCGCCTCTACAAATACCGCCTGCCGTGTATTTTTATATGCAGGTTTCATACAGGTTCTTTTCTCAACCATGACATGAAGACACATTTCACACCGACGTCATTGTGAGTTATGTTTTGAGGAACCTATTAATCACATAAAAAGAATATTGTGCAAAATGTAATATATCTGCAAGTACAAACAAGCCTGGAAAGCTTAATACTTATTCTTTGTACAGCTAAGGGCACAGATGTAAAGGAAGATTCCACGCTTGACCTGGAATTTTTTAATATAATAAAGCAAATACCCAGTGTGCTGACTATAGGAAGAGGCACTGCAATGGGGTCTGTTAGGACCCCAGCTCTGCATGTCACCCCTTTTAGACTTCTTTTTAGAGCAGGCATGAGTTATAGCTGTTCAATAAATGATGCCTTTTAAGTGTTCTGATTTTTCACTTGCTGGTTATACAGAGTCACTGTAAAGCCCATCATAGTCTTGTTCTGTCTGCAATAAGAATGTGTTAGCGACTAAGTACCAAGGAAATAGTTTCTGGGTTCTTAACCCTTTCCAATCCACTGTCTGACGTCTGAAGACATTATGATTTAAGGCTGTGCAGCTCTGAAGTTGGAAGACGTCTGTCGGGGTTCTCTTACTGTATATTGCCAGCCTCTCTGCTGTGGGAGCCTATCCAACGTGTCACCTCATGCAGTACTGGCTTTAGCCAGCAGATAGCGCTGTTTTATAACAGCAGAAAAAGAGTAAGCCCCCTAGGAAAACCAGGATACAAATTGGATTGGAAAGGGTTAATACACAGCTCTAATCATGTCTTTTACACAAAGTATTTGTAGAATATAGCCCCATCAGGTGCAGGAATTGTACATGATACTTTCTAGTACAGGATCATTTTTGTAGTTGATGAGTGAATTTTATAAAATATTTGTGCCCTTGGGGATAAACGGGAAGTACAAAATGTCCCAGGAAAGCTCTAACAAATGTTGCTATACCATTCTGGCAGGTTTATTCCTAGTTCTCCAAAAGCATCGTCCCCCTAATCAGAGCAGGCCATGATGCCAAATTGGGGGCATTGTAGTGGCCCAGCAGATCCTACAGAACACTCACACCAACACTTGGCCTGTCTCACCTGTCTATGTGCCGTCCATGGACATAGGTGTCGTCTGTAGGAGAGACCCTGTTTCTCCCCTTCTCTCCATTAAGCCTAGAGCTTAGCTCGGATGTCAGCTGCAGTCCCATTGGCTAATAGATTCATTTTCACTGGTGCAGAGTCCAAGGGTGGGAGAGCCACAACACAAGTCCCTATGCAAGAGTGGGAGGAGTCCAGAAAGTGCGGGAAAGAAACAAAGGAGTTAAAATGGAGTGACAGTGAGCAGTTGGGCAGACTTAGCCAGGTGTGAGAGAGGAGAGGTTGCAGTCAGTTGTACCTCCTCCTCCTCTCCGACACAAGTACAGAAGCAAATAAGCAGTGCAGCACGTTTTCTCCCAAGGTCGAGCGTGGTGTGAACTTGCTCCCTTGGCATCCCACAGCGGAGGGAAGGAGAGCCTTTCTGAGGTTGGCCTTCTACTAACAGTGAGTCATAGCTACCCGGTGAACTCAAAGCCAGGATTAGCCTTACAGCCACTTTGCCCTCTGCTTCATCTACACATCACTAAACTCAAATTAACCCTTCAGCTATATCCACTACTGGGGAAATTGTCTGACAAGTCAGTTCAGTAAAGGAAAGGAGAGGGCATTGAAGTCAGGTCTTAATCAAGGTAAAGGTTCCTGTATTTCTCATTGTGTTGAATTGCCTGCCTCTGCATCTGCGTGTACCTGTTCAATGTACCTTTGTGGAAAATTGTGAATTCAATTATACTGCAAAATACCAAAGTCAGTAAATCTGCATACTCCCAGATTACTAATATACTACTGGACTCGACTCCTTTACTTCATCGTCATTTCACCCCCAACAGTCCAGTTGGAGTACTGGCGTCACCGTGACAAAACAGGCCTTCCTGCCACCTGTACTAAGGTACGTTTCTTGAGTCGCTGCTCGGCCATTGCAGCATAACTATAACAAATACCCTATAGCTAATCCCCATATTACTACCCTGTCACTAGGAGGCAAGTGAGGTGAGCTTGTGGTGCACCTTTTATAAAGTTAGAGATGTCCACTCTAGTGGACTTGAGCTGTCGTAGTATTTCGTGGACAACCATTCATCTGAAGCCGCCATCTAATTTTACAATTCACTTGCTACAGCCAACTGCATTCTCCCCCTCCCCCAATCAAAATTAGATATTTATAGATTTCGGGAGCCAGACCCTCTTTGATCAGGCGACCACTGTGGTGGCTCACAATAAAGGGATTAGCTGGGATTTGACAACCCCTTTTTAAGGTAGCAATAGATAAGTAACTTGGAAAAATACTTGCACCCCCTATGGGCCGATTTTTATGACTAGAGTCCCAAATTTAGACAACCCAAAATTAGGCAAGGCGAGTAGAAGATGCGTCGGATTTATCAGACTGGCTCATGCTGTGCAATAGATTTGACACATTTTGCTAGACATTGGTTTACTTAAAACCAATATTTTGCGACAAAATGTTTTTGAAAGCTAAGCAATTTCTAAAAACATAAAAGGTGGCCTACTCTCCTCAGAGAATTCCCCATCACTTTTGCTTCCACTGTGCATGTGTAGTGGCCCAGAGGGTCCTCCAGAATAAACCACTAGATCCGCATCCTGTTCCACCTTGCTGTGAGCTCCAAGGAGGCATAGAAGGTGTTGTCTGTTGGAGGAACCAAGTCAAAGTCAGGAGTTTCTACAAGGGCCCTTCATAAACTGTCTAATTTTAACTAAACTACTAAATCCATCCCATCAGTTACCTAAGAAAAGAGGACCAGTTTCTAGCTTAACTACCATTAAAGTGCAGAAAGAGAGAGCATTTAAGAGAGTGTCAGTGTCAGAATTCAACTGTATTCCTGCATTATTCTGCTTGCACAAGTGTATCTCTGGAACGGTGTTGTGCTCTCATTGGACTGTGCTGTATTGCTTTGCCTCTGGCAATTGTGTTTAGTAACCTGCGCACCTGTGGTTTTTGGCAAAAACCACATCACTGGACTCATGCCAAGTTATTTCCGCCATCTTGATGAAAGTCCAACTGAAGTGCTGGCGTCACCCGTGACAAATACAAATTTAAAGAAGACCCGTATATAGGTAACCCCTAAGTCAGCGTTGCCTGGAGAGGCAAAGGGGTTGCACGCGTCCCTCTGGGCAGGTATCTGGTAGAGCCACCATGACAAGTGCCATCTCTACCACAGCCAGCTCCTCAGTGTGGGACTTGTGTCTCGGTCACTGCACATGGTCCCTCGTCCCTCTCCACTACCTGCTGCAGCAGCGGCAATGGGGAAATTTGATTTGCTGCAGCTAATTACTGTCTGCAGCAGTCAA